>NC_090926.1:103755893-105005893 GCF_040938575.1 Ambystoma mexicanum | reverse complement strand
TTGTGGATTGGGACCAGACAGTCGCAGCCCGCATCCTGTCAGCAAACACACATAGCCCTCAAGTAGCCTGCAAAAAGCCTCTGCTTTCCCGGGCCCTGGAAGTCTATTTAAGGATTTTCCTGGCTGCACAGGCCAGGAAAAAGGCTAAAAACAAGATGGCCAAAGGACAAGCAAAAAACCATGTGGCATGGCAATGTTTGGACACTAGCCACAGTTAGTAGCCAAATGCGGTAAACTAAAACGAAAAGCACCAAAAAATTGTAAAGTCACTGCTGCCACCAGCTTGTCCATTTAGCACACCTAGAGTAACCAAAAATCATTTGAGTGTTAGTCTAGGGCAAAATAAAAGTGTACCCCATTGTACTGCTTTGTAAGATGCATTGTACAATGGGGTACAATGATAAGTTATTGAGCTTAGGGCCATTTAGTAACGTGCATACAATGGATGGGTTCGTAAAATAACTCTGAGTCCAAATAACCGAACCAACTCAGGAAGATGGCAAAGTTCTGTTTTATTAACAATTATCTAAAAGAGGGAGCTACAACGAACATCAATGGAGGTTCGCGATCTTTTCATAAAACATACATTTTATGCTAAAAATACATCAGAGGTGATGTCCTACTACTTGGCAAATAATGAAAAACCTACTGGGGAATGTAATTGGCTTAAGGGGAACATCTAAGTATACTTCACAAGGAAATGGGATTGTGATTAGCTGTCCACTGTCAGGTGGACAATATATGCCTACCTCTAAAACATGTCATCTTCACAACCATTAATTACACAGTTTTCAATTGGTCTTCAAACTATAAGGTCCTTTATTATACGGACCTCTCTAATTGGTTGGCATGCTTGAGATATGTCTGGAACATTCGGTTCACTTAGCAGCACATAAGCCCAGACCCAGATGCAAGGAGGTGGGCCTGACCCCCCTCCCTATCCAATTAGCCCAACAACTCATCGCCCATGTCTTCTGCCATGAAGATTGTCTTTGAGCTTGGCCTTGCAAAGTGTCCTTGTCTCTGGGAATACATGGGAGTGCAGGTACTCATTATTATTATTCTAGGACTCCAAGTTCAACTCTATTTTCTACCTTGGCTCACGTGACAGGAGACCATGATTTGGTCCATTTTGCAGTTTTTAAATGTCTTAAAATGAATAAAAACTTGCACCCCCGGTGTTTTTTCTCTGCACCTTAACAAGGGATGATTAATCCTTCACACGTTCACTCCTTTCAAGAATAGATAGCCAACCTTGGCTGCTTCAGTTTTGATACCAGGCCAGACAGCCTCACCATGCAGCTCCACGATTTCAGCATATTCGTGCTGCGACACAATTCTCGCCTTTTCTCTTCATGGGTCCTGGCTTACTAAATTCATGACACTGATGTCCAGCTCCTGTACATTGGTGGCCCTGCCTGCATTCTATTCCCTACATATCGCCAGCTTCTATGATTACTTAAACCACTTGCGTTTCAGCATCTGTGCACTTATAGAACGGTTAATTTCTCTGCAGCACTTCATGCAGGTGTTATCTTCTTTTTCGTACTTAAAAGTTCACTTGACTCTTTACTTCGTCATTAGTTTCTTGTAAGATCCATGCATCCTCTTCAGCCAACATCCTGGGATGTCGCACATGTCTCATGTGACGTCACTATCTTCTTTGTTGCTCTCTTTCATATTTCATGAAGGAGTTCCTCCCTCAGATTGTCATCTCTTCGGGGATACATTCGATAGGGTTGTCTCAATGGGTATCTTCTTTCGAAAAAACATTGCAGTATTGGCACAACCGCTGGTGTCAAACACGGCACAATCTCAGACTTCCAACATATAGGAGGTAGGGTGTGGCATTTCCTGCAGAGGCATGTAACTGCTCTTCTACATTACCACGAGTGATAACAAGTTACTAAAAGTTGTAAATAAGTTACAAGACTCAGGGAAACAATGTTTCCCAGTACTGATAGCCTGAAGGACAGGTCAGTTTCCCCATAAACGATGAACACAAGACAGTGTAGTGAAGCCTGAGGCTTCACTCCATTGTAAAAAGTACAGGCCAGGATTAAAAATAAAAGCAAAAAGTGTGGGGGTACTAAAAATGGAAGGAAAGGTGCAGTAAAGAGAAATCTTTCCGAACACCTATGAATAAAAATGGTTCATAGTCATTTTTTCGAATTCAAAAATGTCAAAGTAATTTTTTCGAAAAAATAATGTTGAAAAAAAAGTCGCATTTTTTTTAATACGTTTTTATCCGAAATGGGGGGGTTCCCCTCCAACCCCCCCCTTTTTTTGAAATTTTTTTGTTTTACCCATTTTTTTTTATTCCCGGACCCCAAAATAAATATATAATTTTAAAAAAAGGAATTCGACTTTTTTTTTCGACATTTTTTTTCTCGAAAAAATGACTGACCACCAATAAAAATACTGGCAGTCTAAGGATGCCAAGAAGGGTTCTCCAACTCATTTTTATTTTGTATGTGTTTCTCTGTCCAATGAATATCACCTAGACGGGTTAGTGAAGAGATTGGATCTCTGTATATAGACAATTGCTCTCTGTCCTGACAAAGGCCTAGTAGAGAAATGACATGAGATCGCAATGGATGGGCAGATCTTGAGAGAAAAGAATGAAATGCTATGTGTCGAAATCTGTTTTAAAAACATCCTGTGTTGGATGAAATACAACATTGTGATATCAGAAAAAGGCAATCCGTAGGGAAATTGTTGGGACATTGTTTCTTTTTTCTCCAGTGTCTAAAAAAGAGTGAGACTCTCCAAACAGAAAAACAGTGTGTACTTAGCGACCTGAACCCAGTGGGCTCATGGACACCTCACTCGAGAACTTTAGAGCAAAGAATCAAATATTTTTGTGAAAACCACTACACTCCCTAGTTTATCATGTGCAAACATGAATACAAATTCTAGAAATGGTGCTGTATTTGCACATATGGTACTTTAACGAACTGCTAATCACACTATTGCACTCTAGAATATTAAATGCATATGTCTTGTGAGTTATTTTACTAGATGAGTTGTAACAAGACGAGATATGTGTCTCGGATAAAATGAATACATTTTGAAAAAGGTTGGAGTCTCATATGCAGTTATTTAAGTAACTGGCTGTAGATGCATTAATCAGCTCTGTAATTGAAATACTGGAGGAGGGGGTAGTTTGTGGTGTGTGTAGTGCTATGATTTGTTTAATCCCTGTTATAGCACAAGTTCCCTGTAAACAGAAAATTAAGGGATTGACCTGTTGTCAGAACTTCCACCATTACCACCACTTCATCCCTTCTCCACCTCCTCTTGTTTTTCACATGATTGACATCAACTTCCTCGCATATGAGTCTGTGACTTGGCTGTGGAAATCAGACACAGGGCTCAAATCTCGGGTGAGATTGGTTCACCAAATCTTTAATAGCAGGGCTGCAGGTTGAAAACAGGAAAGAAGAACAGACAGTTCCCATGTGTAGAGCCATCTTAACCACTATTGGGGCTTGAAGCACAGACAGCTTTGGGGACCCCCTCCACTGAAGCAAAGAAATTAAAGGATCCAGAATATCTGCCCCGATCTCCTTCGTTGTGAACATAAGCCATAGCTTGATATGCTGGCTTGCAACAATAAAAATATGTCTGGGTACCCTTTTAGTCCCCTTCCCCTCTTCATTATTGCTGTGATCAGAATTTTTTTTAAAGTAGCATTTTAAGGCCAAGTTTAGCAGTTCATGGCGAGGGTATGTGTGATCTAGCATTTTTTTGATTTTTTTTTTATCAATAGCAGTCGCAGGGAAGGCATACAGACTGTAGTATTCAGATCACAGATCGCATAAAAAATGTGCTTGGAAAATACACAGGACTCAGATTAGCAGCCCCACAAAAAGCAAATGTGCTCAAGCATGGATAGAGGAGACCAGCTGGGCTAAAGGAGAAAGCTGCACATACAATAGCATAGATAGTGGATGGCGATTAGAAGCTACCAGAAAGGTGTCTGTATGCAGACAGAGATTAGAAGATGGATATGGTTTTCAAGTGATGTTGCCATTCGAGATCAAAGAAACAACTGGCTGTAGTGTGCAATATATCAATGCTCACTAGTATTGTAAAGCAACACTCTGGCCTGTGAAATCGTTTTTTGAAGATCATAAGCTAAGAGCAAAATCGTTCAAAGGCTGACAATTTTGAAAGGTTAAGGAACTATTTTTACAATGTAGGCAATATGAGATTAAGTGAGATACCCAGGATTACACATTGGTTAAGGTGTGAACCAGGGATGGCTCAATCTGCAATTTCTGCTCTATACCACTTTCTTTTCCAGTTCTTACCACAAGCAAGGTGTAATTCTGTGTTAATGTTTGACTTTTATGAACTGAAATAATTCCATTTCATCTAACAATTTTTATTTTTTTATTTTTCCGCCCCTATGTAACTGAATTGAAAAGTACACAAATCACATAACCCAGGCCTTGCAAATTATTAAAAATGTCACTAGCCCTACAGCACTAGTTACTTACTAAACCTTTCTTGCCCCAAATAAGTATACTTGCCCTTCCAAAAATGTTTTTTAAAAGGCACCCTTTTTAGTTAAATGGTAATTTTACCATCAGTAAATATCATAATTGTGGCAATGCTGTCACCAAGGGCCAACCACACACAGTGACAGTTTATTTGCTATGTACATTGCTCTGCCGTAAATAGCCAATTAAACATTTCTACATCCTTGTACTTGCCAAGAAAGGCGAGGACAATGGAAATGTTGCGAGCCCAGCATAATTTAGCATGTTTAAAAAGAAAACGGCATGGAAGCATTTTGTGGAGAATGGGAACTATTCTAAGGGAAGTACACAAGTACCAGCATACAATTTATGTGATCTTAAACATTTCATCTAGGTTTCTCCTAGTGTTTTAACGCTTTAATTACACCCAAAGGACAGGCTTGTTGCTTGGTATTTATGATGTGCGGAAAAACCTTTGGCTTGTACAAAACAACTAATGTTTTTTGGTTTCAAATAAGCATACCTTAACACATGCTTGGCAGAGGTCTGTGATATCTTGTCCACTCTCTTTTGTCTTCTGTCTCTCCTGAATGATCAGGTGATAGGTTAAACAATGCCACCAGTATTTGCAAATGTAAACCTTTTCACAGAGGACAGCACAGTACTCTCAGTGACATAAAATGATTTCATCCAGGTTCATTAACATCTGTTGACAAAGCCAGGATTCCAGAATGGACGCTTTGGTGCCCAGGATTTGCAAACCTAATCACTTCTCTGGCCTGACACTTTATGCTTCTCATTGTGGGGGCCATCTAGGTTTTATCACCCCTCCCTCCCTCCTTGTGAAGGAACCCACTTCTAGAACGTTACCACTCTGCTATGTCAGTTTTTATAGCACTCTTGTGCAGGTGCATTGGTGATACCAGCACCTATTGTGCTACAAAACAAAAAACATATACATTCAGGAGAATCTACTTCAGACATACGAAAGGCTGTGTCAGCCTTTCTGGAATTTGGGTTTGTAATCTTGTATATGAACACAAATCTATGCAATGAGTGCTTAACACACTGATCTTTCCTGTGAACCATAGTGGCACTCAAATTTACCAACGTGGATTGCAACTTTGTCTATTGCACATAATCAATATAATCACCACAGAAAGGTGAGAATGCTACAGGAGTTGTGTCGCACTGAATGCACACACTTTGTATACCACAGTGAGCACTGAAAGCACTACATGGGTAATTAATTGGTGCAGAATGCACTTCTCATTACCAGGCAGGCAATTGGTTTAGAGGCTCAGCCGCACACTCATTAACATATCCTGACATGTTCTATATAAGTTTTGTGAATAATGGAAACTGACTTCTTTTGATCAGACTGCCTTGTACCCTCTCCCCAAGATGGGGGCTGGTGCATATGCCCCTTTTGTTCTCCCTTAAAGACCTCTCTACCCATGCAATCCCAGATTGTGATACTGCACCCCTGATCCGCAGGCTTTTATAGCTTGTTAGTACTTTGACTTCAATGCATTGAACAGAAGATTTTATGACCTCACTAAGGAGAGTTTTATTTTCCCCATGAACACAATAACTTTTTACGTGGAGCTAGGCAAACCCAGACACCCAAGGCCATTTTCCAGTCATCAGTAGAAAACCCACACAGATGGGCACCCTTAATGTAATTATGACATTCACTCCTCCATCAAACTTTTGTTTGTGAACCATTAATATACTTTTGACAGTTTTAGCAAAGTAATTTTGCTGAGGCAGCATAATACAAATGTGCAAACACACAATTATTTGCCACGTTTCGTTTCTCAATCGAGACTGCAAGCATAGACTCTTTTCCTACGCTACATTAGGCCTAGTGCTAAATAAGAGGTCATTAATGGGCCTCATTACAAGTTTGGCGCTGCAGCATAATGCCAGTAAAGCAGTGATAATTCCATTGCTGCCACTTTTTCACTGCATTACGGCACTGTCGAATTACCTCCAGCAACATGCGTTTGGATGGGAAGCTAATGCAGGAAAACTTGACTGGCAGCAGAGCGCCTGCCTTGTCACCAATTCTTAAACAAGGTCTCCCAACCAGATTCTCGCTTATCTCTTCAGGCTGAGATTCCACAGATAAAGTAAATTCCATAATAATTGTCACAACCAGATTCAGTAAAAGAAAAGCATTTGTCAAAGGAAACGGAAACATTGTTTATGGTGATATTAGTTTTAGTGGACAGAGTATATTTGCTCTTGCTAATTCCCATAAACAAATATCCAAAATGAGCCTGTGACAGGAGAAGATAATCAAAATGCAGCAGGTTTTGTGTGAAGTTGGACAGGTTGAGAGATATTTGGCAGATGTGAAAACCCAACCAGACCAGGTTTTGGACAGTAAGATAAAGCAATTAATCTTACATTACTGCAGATCTCACCCCAATTAAAATGAACCTGTGCTATAGGAAACCCAGAATCAATGCCACGTGGGAGATGGGCACAGCTCCAGCAGTCAGAGATATTCTGGATACAGGCCTATTGCCAAACAGCATGAAGAAAAAATGAAAAAAAAAACTGGTTCTTGCTTTCAATCCACGGATGAGCTTTTGAACCCTTTTATGGATGACAAGAAGCATTTAGGGCCTCATCAGTCGAGACAAAAAAGATCATCATGAAATACAAAAGGACAATTTTCGAACAGTTCATAAATCAGTTCAATATGGGATGTTTTTGATGCATGATTCTCTGCAGAGTCTAAAGTTAATTTTGGCTTCATATGCTTTGATGGAGTTGATGTGCTGTGGTATAGACATATGAGCAAGAATAACTGCAAAGCTGATCATAAGAGGTTATTTTCATCTGGATGTGCCAGCCAATGGAGGATATGGAGAGCCAGCAATGGCATGCATTGTCAGGGGTAATCATGTATGCACACCAAATGTATAGTAAAGTAGAGCACTAACTGTGAACAAATCTATCCCAGTGACACACCTCTATAGAGGAAACCAGAAATGCCTTGAACAAAATAGCTCTCTGCAGTGCAGTTGATTATTGCTCTTGGTCTCAACATGCTCAAGGGATATCATAGTGAATATCTGAAGGGGTTTTCTAGCATGCGGTGTGATCAGAAAAGAGTTTCTTTCAATGAATCACTTACGCTCAACTCCACCCATGGATAGAGATGACACTTTCACTGAAAGGAAGAAGCAGCATCTTGCAGAGCCACTGAAGGCTGTTGTTGTTCTCTTTCTGTGTCAGCATTCACTGGTGATGAGACCACATTGGTGGCTGAAGCTGATGATGGAGCCTGCACTAATTTAGGATCATCACTCAGAACAGGCATCCAAGACATGGTACTCGTCATGGCAGAATCCCACACAAGAGCACATTGTGCTACCGACGATCCTGCTGAAGCATTCTCTCCAGAAGCGAGCAACGTAGGGGACTTCGGAGATGCCGTAGCTGACTCTGATGTTTTAAATAGTGGCTGCACCGTTTGACAGCTGAAGGCATGGATTCCCGTCAGATACCCCACATTCAATTACCATCTGGGTGATTAGGCTTTGGTACGGCCCCCGCCAGATTGGTCACAGCACTGAATTTCTATGTGTACTCGCAAGTAAACCCAATCACTGTGTTTAAGATATGATATTTTATTTGTATCGCAGTCGTACACAGGTATTTCAGAGCGCGACTAGGCAAGGGAGGGGAAACGAGGGAGAGCACAAAAACAACAACAATCTTACTAGGCCCAGTTACATTGAGAACGCGCGAGTGCATGGGACGGGGAAAAGGGAAAAAGTGCATGGAAGGGATAAGTGCAGAAAAGAAGAAAATGGGGTGATGGGCTGTATGGGTACAGATACAGTCCATCCAGTGCAAGGGGTGGCCGGCAGGTAGAGCAGGAGGGCGGCAGGGTGAGCAGGTACCTGGACCCAGAGGAAAGAGGATGGCCAGGTGCACAGTGCCAAGCGAGAGCGGGTCAGTAGGGGAGAGGGTGAGAGAAGGCAGAGACAAAGAGGAAGGTCTTTAGGTGCTTCCGGAACCAGAGATGATTTTCCTCAAGTTTTAGAGTGGCAGGGAGGCTGTTCCAGAGGGAGGCCCCAGCCGAAGATGGAGATCTACCCCGAGCTCGTTACTTTGAAAAGGGAGTAAGAGGGTCCATTAGCAGGCCCAAATAATGTTTCCTGAACCTGCAGATAGAATTGACAACTTAAACAATGGGCATAAAGTATTTCAAAACTGCATCATCCTCCAATTGCAAATTCAGACTGCTTTCAGGACGGGGAGGATCCGTAGCCATGTGCATATGGTACACAGTCAGGATTTCATGGGTGACAGTCCATACTTTCTATTAGGATTTTTGTATAATATGAAGCAACATCAATGATGGGTCCTCAAGCTACTTAAGTCCACTCTCATTACATACTTTGGATAACTTATTCTTCATATTTCCATTCTGACATTCTGTTGCTCCACTAGATGATAAGCATAATAAAAATGTTGAGAAAAATTTGCAAATATCTTTGCATCGCAAATATCTCTGACCTCTTGACCAGTGAAGTGTCTTAGCGATAATGACAGTCAGCTATTCGACTTGTGTGAGCCTTCATGCACCCAGAAAACCTCCAGGATGACACAATTTCAAGAAAACCTTTAGGTAGCAATAGAAAATCAACTTGCCTATTCAAAAATGGTCCTTCCTGAGGTGGGTGTGCAGAAGGCAGCTTTTCATAACTTGTTCCACGTTGTGGGCCATACACACTGGATATGTACTTCAGTTATTCTGTGCAACAGTAATATGGTGCAAAGCTATCCCTATTTGGTAAGATAAGATAGAAGTAATTGAAGCAAACCTGGTGACCATCTGCACAGCGCCACAGCGTATGAGGATGCAACTTACAGTATTTCCATGGCCAGTGTACTTTCTCTTGTTCGGATGCTAAATCTCATGTTGTCTTGCAGCATGGCTAGGCTAAAGAAAATTGTAATCAGAGACTGATCCACTGCAATGCAGATAAGAATAGTTGCCTGTGAGTTTGCATGCACTTTACAAATGTAAAATAAATAAAATAAATAAATAAACATAGTTAGGAGTCCGGTGGCCTTCTTGTGCCACAGTTTGAGCTGGATTACCAATTAAGGTGGCACATATAGGTACCGCTGATAGCAAAACATTATGTGCCTTGCACATCACTGTTGCCATTTCGTAAAGCAGAAGCATGACATCCATTTTATATAGGAGTACCTGCTGTCAGGATGCTGTGCTGCCTCTACAATGTAGAAAAGCTGTCAGTAACAACATGAGTATAACGTGAGTCTGTGCTAATTGTGGCAGATGTACCCTTCACACATGCATGAGGAGAGCAATAGCTTAGGGCAACCTGAACAGAATGAACTTTCAGTAGCTGACAAGCTCCTAGATTATCAAACGGAGGACACACTGTGTGACCCGAATACATTTTTCCATAAGACTTTCTCAAGCAGTACCCATCAATGAACACGATCATCTCAGGGTTCTGCAGAGGTGCATCTTTTAAATCAACTGTGGCAGTTAAATGTTTGTCCATTATCAATACACAAATGTGGGACTGCACTTCAGAAGGTTCCGGGAGTAAGGAAACAGATTTTATACTAGAACAATGGTTCATAGTAACGTTAACAGCAGAGAACAGGAACTGCACATGTTTAATTATAGACGATTTAGAATTGTGCTGGGTCTTTCCTTTCAAAAGTAATGTTGTAACAACATGAATAAGTCCTACAGTCACTGGGTAGATATGAACTAAGGCGTCTCTTTTTTTCACTAATAATGCAGCTGTTGCATTTGCACGGAAACAAGGTGGTAAAGCAGCCACAACAGGATCTAATACAGCACGTTAATAGGCCACTGAGGGGTGTTTGTTACCATGTATTTAAGATAAGATCCAAAGAGCAAACTCCTCACGCTCCTCACAGTAAAGAATACACACTTTCTCATAATATGGTAACACTAAGGCTGGTACCTTAGACTGTTTTTACTTGATGTTAATACATGTCTCATCAGCCTTGGTGGATTCATCAATAGATGAATCAAGAGTGCAATTTTTTTTAAGGGCTTTTATAATCGAAGTATGGTCCATTACCCACTTGCACAAATAACCAGCTTTTCCAAGTAATCCTCTCATTTGCTTTCTGGTTTGGGTTTTGGTTACTTGCAGGATCACATTATTTCAGTGGCTCTCTCTAGCTGAAATTCCATGACAAAGATAATGGACTTGGGACTGACACAACTGAAGCTTTTCTAAAGGCTTTATGTCCTTTGAAAGCAGGAGCTGTCAATACATGTATAGAATCTTGTTTGCAAGCTTCCAATGCAGGAAACACCAGTAAATGATCATCATTATACTAAATCAAAATGGATCCCACCTTGAACACAAGCACATCAAGATCTTGCTTTACAATCTGGTAAAAGAGAGTTGAACTTTCCCTGTGGTAAACTAGTGAATTGGTACAAATAAGTAAAAGTGTAAGTATAAGTCAAAGCAAATAAATATTGACATGCAGGATATACTGTTATTGGAAAGAATGCTGACTATGTATCTAGCACTGTAAAATGTGTTGCAGTCAAGGGAATGCAAGATAACCTGGTTGCACGATTTGAAAAGCAGGAAAGGGGTGCAGAAGTGCTGCATTTATTAAACAGAGGCTTCTACAAATGTATATGTTTTCCAGGTTTCCTTCCAGGTAATACATTGAGTGTTAAAGAGGTGACAGCTGGGTGCAGTAATCCATTGCTTACACAATCATTTAATGACAGGCGTTATGCTTTCTTCCACTTGAAATGGAAAAGGTTTGGCTTGGTTGAAAGTAATATGTTTAGGAAACACGTTCAATATTCACCCAGCTTCGTCATTTGTGTGGACCATGAGTGGAGAGAGAACTTGGTCCAACAATCCCTGTTCAACAACGAAGTGTCATCCCACTGCTCTTCTGCCAATTTGGAGACCCTTGCGAAACAACCACCAATTCCAATGCATTGAACACAAGACCACCCAGATAAATGCCATCGTGGGGACGTTTTACACAATAGATGCAATCCTACTAAAGCATAACATTCAGAAATAAGACTGAAAGTGACAGCCCTAGATCATGTAATTGGGTGGGGAATGAGTCCACCTCCAGTGGCCACCAAACTTACTTCATCTGAACAGAGAACAACTTGAAATTCAGAGGCTCACAAAGTTGAGCCCGAAGCTCCATTAACAACGAGACAAGAAACACTGTTGTCTGTAGCAGCACACCTTTCATAAGGAGCAGAAGGATCAAGTGGAATCAGTGGTGCAACAATATTACTACTGTGTCTTAATGTAGCAGACGAGGGAGGGTGTGGGAATGACTGTCTGAAAGAAGGAGGGTGCTGTGTTGGTTTAGCCATCTGCTGAGCAGGTCGATTTGGGTTTTCAGACTTCCAATGTGCACATCCTTTACAATCATTACAATGCTCATTGTACGGATTCTGCATCTATATTGAACTTCTTGTCTATGTCAACAACTCACCCCTGCTGATCTCTTCTCTCTTGGCACCGTGCACCTGGCCACCCTCTGTCCTCCGGGCCCAGGTATCTGCTCACCCTGCCACCCTCCTGCACTGCCTCCAGTCCACCCCTTGCACTGGGGTCTGTATCTGTACCCATACAGCCCCCCATTCTTCTCCCTGCACTTATCAGACCTACCCTGTCTGTTGCGTTAAACCTAGCACTTGCAAATTGCTGGCTGCACTACCACTGTGTGTTGCCTCTATTATCTATTTATTGTTATTTATCTGTTTCTCCTCTGCTTCGCACTGTCCACTTCTCCCCCGTTCCATGCACTTTTCCCTCCACCTGCCCCATGCACTTGCGCGTTCTCAATGTCACTGGGCCTAGTAAGATTGCTGTTTTGTTCTCTCCTGTTCCCCTCCCTTGCCTTGTCGCGCTCTGAAACACGATAGAAATAAAATATCAATATCAACAAGGATTCCTCTTACTCTGCCACTCCCTTTTACACAGGAGTTGTGTCCTGCTCGGAAACCTGTCCTTGCTTGCGAAGGCTGTAGCTGTTGGATTGTTAACACCATCATTCTAGCCTCTGTAGTCTCTTTCCATCTCTCTGCCTTCTCGTACATTTACTGAAGAGATATAAACACCTCAGTTAAATGTTTTCCTTCCCTGCCAATGAGTACTCTTTTGATTCTCTCTGTGTTCTTGGACTGTAGCCCCATTACAAATGTTTCAAAACACACTTGTGCAGTCATTGTTACACTGTGGGCCTGATTCATGGAATTTTTTTGCACGTTTCAAAGTGACTTTGCACTGCTGAAAAGTGACTTTGCACTGCTGATATAAACCTTTATATTTATATTTATTTATTTGTATAGTGTGTCAAGGCCCAAAGGCAACTGAGCACTGTTCTTGCAAAAAAATATACATTTATACAGATAACACTATTTAAATAGACATGGCGATATTACAGGTTCAATGGTTTGCAAAAATCTATACAATTAGATAATAAAGCTGATATAGTAATCATACATTGATACAGAAAATGGCATAAAGTATACAGGTAGGCGAGAAGTATGTACACAAGTAGTGATAGTGGTGTGTGAGATATGTTAGTGTGTGGGGGGATATGATCCTGGTTTAAAAGCCAGGTTTTGGCCTTGTTACGGAACACCGCGAAAGAGGGTTCTGACCTCATAGAGACGGGTATTTTGTTCCATTTTTTGGCAGCCAAGACAGGGAAACTAACCCCGCCAGCTCGTTGTTGGTTAAATCTTGGTATGGTGACACTGTAGGACTGTGCTGATCTACTAGGTCGTGCTGGTGTGTCTCAAACTATGGTGTCACAAAGGTATGAATGAGAGGCAGGAAGACCAAAGAGAAGGGAAGAGCAGTAGAACAGACGAGAGAAGATGAAGTTGTGAAGGGCTGCTGTTTCTCCTGCCTGACAAATGCACTTTATTGTAGCAGAGAAGTGATTGGCCAGTGCAAGAACCCCCAAGAGTTTACTTATAGGTTACTCCATACCTTTATGGAGATCTCCTCCAAGATGACAGATCAGACTAAGATAAATGCATGCAAGAAAAATAAGGGAAAAACCCCAAAAAAATATTTTATAAAATGTATTTTTGTAGTGCAGTCATTTTGCACTGCAAAAATACACTTTGCACAGTTCCATGAATCAGGGTTTGTGTCAGCAGTGCAAAGTCACTTTGAACCGTGCAAATAATTCCATAAATTGGGCCCTGTGTGTCCCCGAATACTGACCAGACATTCTTTAAGTCTTTCAAGATTACCCGCTGGGTTTTTTACCTTATTTTTCTTGCATGCGTTTATCTTAGTTCAATCTGTCGTCTTGCGTGAGATCTCCATAAAGGTATGGAGTAACCTATAAGTAAACTCTTGGGGGTTCTTGCACTGGCCAATCACTTCTCTGCTACAATAAAGTGCATTTGTCAGGCAGGAGGAACAGCAGCCCTTCACAACTTCATCTTCGCTCGACTGTTCTACTGCTCTTCCCTTCTCTTCTGTCTCCCTGCCTCTCATCTTGCCCCCCTCAAATCCATCTACCACTC
Organism: Ambystoma mexicanum; assembly: GCF_040938575.1. Taxonomy (NCBI): domain Eukaryota; kingdom Metazoa; phylum Chordata; class Amphibia; order Caudata; family Ambystomatidae; genus Ambystoma; species Ambystoma mexicanum. The sequence goes on along the minus strand of NC_090926.1, from coordinate 104,991,817 downwards.
CTCTCTCTCTACACTTTGTCTTCTTGCCCCCCGTGACTCCATTTCGTCTTTGCTCTATTACCTTGGCTGGCTTCCCTTCCACTCCCAACTTAAATTCCAATTCCTCTGTCTTGTATTCAAATCTCTCTACGACCTCCCCCCCCCATCTCTCTTCCCTCCTCTCATTCTATACTCCCTCCCGGCACCACCGCTCTGCTAATCACTTCTTACTTACTGTTCCCCCATCCCCTTGTGCCTCCTCATGATTCCTTTCATTTCGGCTCTTGGCCCCCCTACATTGGAGCTCTTTACCTTTCTCTGTCCGCTCCACTCCCACATACTCCTCCTTCCGCACCTCCCCTGATCTCTCTTCCTATCTATCTACTCTCCTGCTTCCCTATTCTCCCTCCTACCCTTCCCCCTTTCCCTTTCCCTACTCCTCATCCTTCCCTTACCCATTACCTTCCCTTACCTAGGTAAATTGTTATAGCTATTGTCTCGCTGGTTTGTCTCATGATTGTTATTATGCTTCATTATTCTAGTATCCTGTAGTTATATTGTACAGCGCTTTGGATTAAAGTGCTATATAGACCTAATTAAAATACAAATACAACTGTTTAAGATCAGCACAAGTAGGATTACAGAGGTTCATAATAACGTGCAACTCTTCTTGAAACTTCTCAAGAACATTGTGTATTTTAGGAAGTCTATGCATGATACTGAGTGTGTCAGTGGAGTTCCCCGGTGCATCCACATTGTCACATCAGCTGTCACAGGAAACTGCATTAATCGGCAGCGTCAGTTTGAGGAGATTTATTGGGAACTCTTCAAAAGTTGCAGACTCGTTATATGCACGTCAGGCACCACAAAGATTGCAAATGGCCACCCGTTGTTCAAAGCATCAATGGGTGAATGCAATTGCGAGGTGGAGTCTCACCGTCATCTTAAAGGAGTAGATTGACTATATCCCAGTGGTTCACTGTGGGATGAATCTTGCCTCTAGCATTGAACCTGTCTGCTTGGAAGATATGGCAGGGCAGATGCAGCTGCTAGGGGTTGATCCGGCGCCTGATTGCATATAGTGAGCTATATAGCAGGATTCTAGAGAGCTGAAATATTGTCTGGAGTTTCATTTGCAAGGGGTACGCCATGGAGTGCTGTATACAGTCTACTGCAGCCTTTTATGCTTTTAGGGCCAGCCACATTCGCTTGCTCTGCTTTCAACTCCGTGAACTGCTCTTGAAATTTCCTCTGGGCATCTTAAAAAGCTCTGGTCTTAAACTCAGGGTGCCTTATGGAAGCCTGAGCATACCAGTGGGAGAAAGCACCCCACTATCTTTGATGAACTTTCTATTCTAGAGTCTCTAGAACTCCTCCTAAACAACCAATGTTTCTGTGAGCAAATCTACCTTCCTCAGGGAATTGCTTCATGGTGTCACCTTGTGTCAAATAGTGCAATATATCTTGGCTGAATAATGTGTGTGCATAAGTAGGCTGGTGTACCTTTAGGGTGGAGAGGCACCTGCTACCTTCACCTTGCCCCCATTCTCAAGGGGGTAAAACAAGGATGGGTTTATGGGGAAGCCTGCGCCACTCTTTGCGATGCCCTGCAATGCAGCAATGGTGCCATGCTAGAGCTGACCACGTCACATGACTGCCTCGCAGCTGCTATGCCCCACGCCACTGTGTCGAAACAAGATCTGTATTCCAAGAGCAGTTCTGGGACAATGTAGGGAAGGAGACACGGGGTACACACCCACATAAGGGCAAAGATGGGTATGTTTAATTAGACCTCTTTGCCAGGATAGAAAAACATAAATATAGAAATACTAGTCGCGAGTCTGTCACGTGTCTCCTTTAGAAAAGGTGCTGGGTTATCCCACACCCTTAGCAACTTGTATAGCCTTTTAGTACTTTGAATTCAATGCAACAAACAGAAGATTTGATGACCTCGCTAAGGACGGCTTCTGGCCCCCTTAACATAATAGTCTTGGAGGTGGAGCGAGGAAAACCCAGACACGCAAGGTCATTTTACAGTCTTCAAAAGTTACGACTTTCGCTCCCCTCACAGCATGTGTTTTTGGTTGGGAAACAGGAATTGAGGAACAGACTTTTGGCAGTGGAAGCAAGGTCTTTCTGCTAACACAAACATGCAATTAAACTCATAAATGATTGCCACCTTTAATTTCTCCTTCTCGACTGCAATGATATCATTCAAAACGCATTCTGTTTACATTTAAATTCAAGTAGGATTACACTTCCCATCAACATTCCTTAGGCATTCATTTGCCTGTATTTGCATGTTTCCTCCACACCTTCAGAACACAATGAAATAATTGTTCAGGCATGGGGCAGGCTTGCTATCAGAGGGATACAGAGTATTCTCTAGGAAAGACAATGGCACGCACGTGGTGCTGATGGTTAATTTAGCTTTCCAATGTGTGCTCTCCATGGGAGAAATAGCACAAACCAGGAGAGAGGCAAGGACCTAAAGGGAGAGTAATTGTGAAGATGAATTTATGTTCTCAAGTGACTTTCGTGACATTCCCTCCTCCACAGCACTCTGAAACCCGAAGTATCAATTAAAAAAGGTGTGTGGCCCCTCAGTGAGAGAGTTCCTCCAGAAACCCTTTTTACGGGACTTCACCATTGCCAGAGAGGCTTTCAACAACAGGAAGAACGAGCCAAATTAATGAAAAATGGCAGACACCGCTCCTGTAAGCTTTCCTAGCGGAGTCAGTGTGGTCCGCTTGTCAAACAGTGCTGCTCATGTTTGCATTCAACACACAGCATTTTCCACTCGGATAACTATACGGGGCTATAAATGGTCACCCAAATGTACAGAAGCCATTGGATTTGAAAGTAAAGTGCCTAGGGGGCCAGTAGGGGCGAAACAAACAGTACATGTCAGGTTGGCTAACCCTTCGAATGTTGTAAGAGGCACTAACTTAAGAAAACAGTAGGGGAGGGACAAACGTATTTATGTGGGGCAGGGGGGCTCTAAATTAATTCCAATGAGAATATTCTAGTGCAGCGTCACTGTTACAAGTAGTTAACTCTCTCCTTTAAGTCTGAAAACACCCACCTAAGGACTGCTGTGAGAATGAGTATTCTCCAGTCCACTCTCTACCTTTCCAATCACTCCTCTGACATGCAAGTACTAACCCCACGTCACGATTTCAATTGTCTAAAAATGTATGCATATGAATGCAGGTGCTAACAGTGAAACGCTTTACATTAGAAATTGCTGGGCCTTTGTTAATAGCGAAACCCAGGTGCTGGTAATCATCTGAGCCCTGTTTGGTCTGGCCTCGGCTCAGTAGGTCAGCCAGGTCGAGTCATCATAGCCCAACATTTCAGGGACCGCGGCTGAAGCCTGTTCAGCTCAATAGTTTTGCGCTACTGGATGCCAGTAAGAGCATGACGCTGCCGTGAGGAGGAAGAGCGAAGAGTAGAGGAGGAGAAAAGGAGAGTGAGAGAGCAGAGGAGGATGATGCAAGGAGAGCGAGAAAGGAGTGGGTGATGATACCATGTGAGAGGAAGAGTTGCAGAGAGGAGGAGAGGAGTAGAAAGAAGAAAGTAGAGAGAAAGGAGCAGAAGGAGTGGTAAATGATACTGGCAGGCAGAGAAAGAAAGCGAGATAGAGAGTGTGAGCAAGAGAGACACAGCACAGAGAGGGAGAGATAGATAGAATGAGACAGAATGTGCGAAAAGAGATGGAGGAGGGGTGGAAGAGAAGAGGAGCGGCCGAGAGGCAAGTTAGAGCATCTCAAAGGGGCACGGTGGTGGAGTGGAGCAGGAGAGACAAACAGCAGAGCTGTAAAGATCAGGAAGGGGGGAGGCACCAGAGAGACAGAGGAGGAGAACAGCCTCAAAGGAGTGCACAGAAAGGAGAAGACACTCCAGATCCCTGGACCATGATATTATTCCAGGCAGGGTGGTGGAGGCGATCCTCAGGTTAAAGCGGTCCTAAACCACAAGCAGGCGGAGCATCTGAACATGTGGTGTCCAAACGCCTTCAAAGAGGTTGATGCCTAACCCCATCAATATGAACAAGGGCAACGGGGGTGCTTGTGCCAGGTAATCTATAGTTCTTGGTGGACCAACGTGATATCCTGATAAGGCTGGATGTTGGCAAGACAGATCCAACACAACAGTGTGGGGCAGTGAGGGACGTTTTGGCATTTAGAGGGCCAGTCTGGTTTTGGGGCTGAGAAATGTTGTAAGAAGGCCAAGGGAGGTCTTAGATATTGATATTCCCTAAATGTGTGTTGATCCTTTTGGCCATGGGAGGGGGCTAGACGCGGAAGTGCCCAAGTGAAGGAGCCAGACTCGGGAGCGGATGCTAACTGGAGTCTGCTTGAGGGCGCTCCAATCAAAGTGTGAATGGGGCCCCTTAGATCAGTCCTGATAGGATGGCTCAGTATGATACGCAATCTGCAGAGAACCGTCGTACCTGCACCGTACACATTTTTGTTGTTGGGTCACAGTGACCCTATTCAAGGGTAAGTCTTGTTACAAACACATTCCTTGGAACTAAACAAACAGTTTAGTGCACCGTTTCCATGTCAACACTTTGGACGGTGGTGCGCGTCTAGACTCTCAGCGTGTTTCCTTTATCCTCATGGTCATGGGCACATACATTCACTCCACAGAGGGTGGCTTAGGGTAGGGGTGTTGCTAGGTCTGGAAACGATCCGGGGCTATGCTCATGCCGGTACTAGATCCGGGGCTACCCTCATGCTGGTACTAGATTCGGGGCTACGCTCATGCCAGGACTAGAGGGACTCGGGGCTACGCTCATGCTGGTACTAGATCCGGGGCTACGCTCATGCCAGGACTAGAGGGACTTGGGGCTACGCTCATGCCGGGACTAGAGGGACTCGGGGCTACGCTCATGCCGGTACTAGATCCGGGGCTACGCTCATGCCGGGACTAGAGGGACTCGGGGCTACGCTCATGCCGGTACTAGATCCGGGGCTACGCTCATGCCAGGACTAGAGGGACTTGGGGCTACGCTCATGCCGGTACTAGATCCGGGGCTACGCTCATGCCGGGACTAGAGGGACTCGGGGCTAGCTGGGCTTTTTCGTTGTAGCATCTGAGCTTCTTACCGGGGCTACAGCCAAAAGACATGGGGCTATAGCCCCCCCCCCCTCGCAATGCCTGCTGCATTGTTTCTCCCGGCATACATTATTTGTGGTCCATTAATAGTGGGACTACCTGTGGTGAGAGGAGAGGAGTGTGCAATTCACAGACCACAGCTAGCCGCCTGCAAACACAAACACGTTTCACGGCATTTCCTCTGCATGCGTCAGTTACTTGTGGCTGTCGTAACTCGCTCTCTAAACTGAAGAGTTTAACTGGTCTTGCATCCTACAAGCCAAAAGAAACTAGCAGCCTTTTTGTTGTTTCGTAAAGGCACACTTATGCAATAAACCCCGAGTTGTGGGCTTAACCACTTGGAAATGGCGTGGGTTCCAAGGCCCGAGCAATGGGAGACATTTAGGCTGTACCCGATGCCGTTTGCAAGCAGTACATTCCGACACCGATGGGATTATATACATTAATACCCTGGGATGGACTGCATGGGGGCTGTGGTCTGTAGCCCATGACCCCAAGAGACCTGGCTAGTAAGGGCCACATGCTTGTCCCCTAAGGGACCAGAGAAATAAAAACACAGACACCAAGGTAATAAAAGTATTCTATTCAGTGCAGTATGTGTTTATTTCTTTGTGTGTGTGTTTTATTTTGGAAGAGTCCGTCCAGCCCACCATAGGGGGGATGAAATATTAAAAAGAAACAGAGAAGAACAAAAGAACAGAACTCCCCTGCCCAAGTATGGGCTGGACAGGGGAGAAAAGAAGTCTAGGTAGATTGGGAAAAAGTAACAGTTGAAAAAAGACAGAAAAGGAGCAGTGAGAAAGAGATAGGATACCAGAGAGAGAGAGATGAGAGAAACAAACAAACTCCCTGTGGGGTGGGGGAGACTGCCTCGAGAGGGCCCCCAGGGCCTCAAGACATTAATGCACTAGGTGGGATGTGTGGGGAATCCCTGCAGAGCAATCCGTGAGGCTGAGCTGCTTGGCTTGGGTAGCTTGGCCACCCACAGACCCTTGGCTGGCGACGGTCCAACGGGGAGCCAGACCAGATGAGCACAGGACTATTCAAGGGCCTGAGCAGCATGTGTGGGGCTACCTAGGTCGAAGACAAAAACCAGGCCAATCCGAGCTACGTGAGAGGATGGCCCGAACCAAGGTGCTCAGACATGCCCCAGTTGGCCCACCGTGTGGCCGGCGATGTGGACACTTCCAAAAGCCATCCTGCCCACACAAGCTAGACACTAACGCAGGAGGTGAAAAGTGGCAAGTATGGGCAGAGTGGTGAAGAAAGGTTACAGGCTGGCTCACTGGCGACTGACCCTAATGGGTTCCTGAGATCCCTCCAAAGAAGGGTGGGCTGACTTAGCAGATTCCCATTAAGTTGACACTCACGCCAGGCGAACGTTCCGAGGGAGAACAGGACATGTTATAAATAGAATCATTATTTTTTATAATTAAAGATGGGCTCCCTTTGGGATCCCTATAAAATCCACTCTGTTGTCTATGTCCCTTAGTTATCTAAGAACCCAGGGTGGAGCCCAACTGCTGGTAATATCGATTTCAATTGGCAAGTGCAGTGCCCGTGCCTACTGAGCGGGCCTGGCGGGACTGGCGGGACTTAGGCTAGGAATGGATGCTCCCTGGCTTGGGTTAGAGATGGAAAACACAGAAACATTAGAAGCACTGCTCAGACGGGACAGGGCCTTGAGGACTCGCGGGTAACCTCACAGCAACGCAACACAGTGTGAAGACTTTATTGGTCCTGGAAGATTAAACGGCCCGGGCAGCGTGCATGCGACTGTGCAGGCTGAAGCAAAGAACAGCCCAGTATGGATTGCATTAGGGGGTGCCCTGAACCATGCTGCGTGGTCGTGCTCCAGTCAGCCCACCTCAGTCAGTCTTTCTGAAAACCCTCACGGGCCGCATGAGCAAGGCGATGGCTCGGTAAGTGAAGAGTGGTGAGTCCGCTCAGTCCTGGAGGCCAAAAGTGTGAAGAAAAGTCCCATAGTAGCTTGCAGCAGCCTCGGTGAAGGGCGCCATGCTACAAAGTCCCAGGGTGCTCTGTTGGGCAGCCCACGTGAAGGAAAGTCCTGGACTGCCATGACTTAACAGTCCAGGTTAAGTCCAGTGGTCAGAGGGGCTTCAAAGAAGGGGGTGGGCCTAGAAGAGCTGCGGGCACGTCGCGGTGACTGTGTCCACGGTGCCATGGGGAGTGTCCCTGACCTAGGAGAGGAATGGGTGTTTCCTGGCTTGGGTTAGGGCCATAAAACATAGGCTGCATGGTCAATGTGTTTTCATTAGAAATGGCTGGCTGCAGGTGTACGAGCAGCTGATTAGCGAGGTGGGGCTGAATTGCATGTCACCAGCGTCAATTTCTGCCTACCTTGCTACGACCATGTCACTGCATTTGGTGAAACGCGGTTTTTACATAGTTTCTGCTGCCCTTTTTAAGTGGTGGGGCAAAGGATTAAATAATAACTATTTTGAGTGTATTGGTAGTGTCATGGTGTGGGAAGGGAGCATGGTGGCTTATCCCCCTTAACAAAGTGACACAAAAAATGCAGTGGAACCCCACTCCAACGAGGTGCCCTGCATCATCCATGGAGCGGATGAGGTGCTCGAGCGAGGAGGTGGGCAGTTAGGGAAACCAGTTGATAGCTGAACAGCGGTGTCCAACAAAGCAAGTGGCAGCACAGTCCTGAGATGGCATTGGAGCAGAAAGATGGTGACCGGCAGCGGTTTGGGTGCAGCGTGATGAGTGTGAGCTGTGTGGAGGCCGGTGACTGTGACAAATCAACTTCCGGAGCAACAGTGGTTCAGGATGAATATCATTCTCTAAACTATCAATCAGCCCCACACCTCCAGTACAGCAAAAGGGATCCGAACAGATTGAAAACCAAAGAAAATTATAAACCTATTTGTCCAATTTTGGTTGTGGATCGTTGGGTAGTTGCAACACAGCGAAAAGACAATATGTTACCCAAAGGTAAAAGGGACTGTCCAGTCACAGTTGTAAATAAATCTCTACTTTATTATTATAACAACAGACAGTTCTAGCACACTACAAAATACAACCCATCCTGTTATGGAATGCAGAGGACAGACAGTTTCAAGAAGGAAAAGGGATGCGCTCTGGATACTGACAGCAGGGTAGCCAGTAAAGTAATGAATCCAATAGTCCAAGGATACTTAGTTTCAACACAAAGGGAGCAATGGGTTGTAAAATGTCACATGGGGCCTTCAGAGAAGGACCATGGAGACAGAACCACAGTATACTTTGTGCTTATAGAAGCTCTTGCTGCTCGACAGGGTCGAGTCAGTTTCAGGGCGCTTTGCAGCTCCTGCAACAGCATTCAAGACGGAAGACAGCTGCGGATTTCAGGCGGCAGGCAGTTCATTGAGAGAGGCTAGACGAACGGCTGCAGGCTGGCCTACACGTTGGCTCAGGGTCAGGAATCGTTGTCTCAGTACTGGTTTGGTGGCTCAGAAGCACTGGTAGAAGCATCACAGATGATGTTATCGATTGCGCCGTGACAACAGTCAGTGGTGCAGAAAGTTACAGCTCAATGGGCACGACTGTCTCGAAAAATTTCCTTTAAGGCGGACATTGGTTGATGCCTGTTGATGCACTCCTCCTAGCTTCTTCACTGCGGTTATGTCATCCTTTGAGGGGGGACATCCCAAAGCTGAGGAAAGTGTTGTATTCAACAGCCTTGTCATTGGTTTGGTTCAGAGACTTCCCACCTAGGAAGCCTGCTGCAGATCCTAGCAGGGCATGCTGTTTGCTGGCTGGGTACCGGTTCTGGAGCTGCTGGAGGGTCCTGTGGATTCAGTAACTCCCTCTGTTCCCAGGGAGATATTTAGGGGAGGGATCTTATTTCCTTCATTGGAAATCCTGGCCAAAGCTGTAAGGCAGTCTGAACCTTCAGGCAGGGTCCAATGCTGAGTTATCCTTGTAACTCCTTGCAAAGTGTTCAGATGATCTGCCCAAAAGAGGGGCTTGGCCCTTTTTAAAGCCAAATGGGCCACCCGGGTCAGAGTGGGACAAGAAATAGGCCCGGATACCAAAAGAAAAGTGGCCCACCCCACGCCTCAAAAAAGTGGCCGACCCCTCGCCCCAAAAAAGTGACCCACCCCTCGTTCCAAAAAAGTGGCCCACCCCGCGCCTCAAAAAAAGTGGCCCTCAAACCATCATCCGTGAATCACGTCAATTCACGACTTTACAGAAAATTCTACTTATGGATGGTTCATGTGTCTGTTCCATTACAACACAACTCACAACATAACTTTGCATACAGTTCTGTGACAGGGCCCAATGCTCCTGAGCCTCCATCTGGGGCCATAACGAAAAGAAGACCCGGGGCTACAGCCTCCCAAGCCCCCTGCTGCCCCCCCCAGCAACACCCCGACTCATGGAAACTCCCCGAGCTCACCCCAACCAAGCCCCATCAACAAACCTTGCACCCAAAGTGCCCCCGCCAGCACGTTCCTCAAAGACGTCCTCTGAGAGCCAATAGCTCAATTGGAGTTGCAAAACGCTACTGGTGCAATAAAAATGTCTTAACCGGGTCATCCCAGAGCCACTCGACCCATAGGCATTCTGTGTGACCTGCTCTGAAGTCATGTCAAAAACAAATACTGGAAAAGCCAACAACCCTGACCTGTGGACAAGTGGCATTTCTCAGGCACTGCTATTCTATACCCAGTTACTCGCTCGCACCATTTTGCACCTGCTACCATCAATGGGCAATTAATACCACGCCTGGTAAGTGCCTTGGCCATGTCTACACAAAAGCCCAAACTGTTGGCATTGCCAATGTCTTACACTTTCATACAGAATGCGGCCCAGGAATACTCCCATCCTTCAAAAGGCCTTTGAACATTTCATTCAAATCCAAACCTTGTTACTTTACTGACTGAAACCCTCATGAATCCGATTGGCAACAGCATAAAACAATGTTAAACATTCAAAGAAGCAACACCCTGTGGACCACAAGAAAGAGAGCACCCTCCTGCCCCCTAGGTCACAACATCCAACCACATCTCCTTCAGAATATCACAAGGACAAAATGTTTGCCTTTAAAATAACTGTCTTTGTCAATGAGGGGCTCAGTAAGTATTTTTGTCAGATCCAACCACTTTATTCTCATGTTATCTTTACACTGATGGCACGTCCCGAGACACCAATGGTAGCAATCACTGGCACCCAATGACTCACTTGTTGCCCCGTCATTCCCCCCTGTATCACTGCTACTGTAGAAAGATCCATGCACCTGCCTTTTGCCACAAATGCTACACCCACCCTACCTCTGCAGGTTCTCCACACAAGCGCCTCACCCCACATGACGCTTGTATAAAATCACAATAAACAAATACAACGTGGGATTTTCAGCAAACACAGCTGCACTTACTCCGGTGATACCAGGGTGGCTCCTAGCTGCATTCCCTCTAGTGATAGTGAGTGGCTGACAACTGCACTCACTACAGTGGCACCCGAGTGACGCACAGCTCCACTCACTCCAATGATACCCAAGCGACACACTCATTCACTCACAGCTGTACTCACTTCAGTGATACCTGAATTGCTCAGATCTGCACTAAGCAAAGTGGTACCCAAGTAACACACAGTTACACTCACTACAATGATACCAGAGTGACTCCTAGCTGCACCCACACCGTGATACAGTGGTGACTCACAGGTGCATTGACTCTGAGCGCTCAAGTTTTCCATGGTCATGCCTGAGAAGGCTGTCCAGACCTGTTTTTACTTGGAATTCTGTGGATTGTAGTTTTCTATCTTTCAAATCTGAAATAAAATACAGGTTCCAGAAAACAATGGGGAAAGAATGGGACTGGGTGGCCTCATGCAACACCAGGGGGATCTTGAGAGCTCTGGGTAAACTGCAGTGATGTCCGAATAACTTCAAACTCACTGGATGACTGAAGTCACAGCTGATAGCACCACTAACACAGAAGTGACCCACAAATACTCACACTAGTGTCCCCTCCCTCTCCTCCCACAGTAGTGCAAGAGCGCCGCATAGCTGCGCTCACTTGTACCAGTGATTCTGAGGGGACTTGAAGCTTCCCACACTCTGCAGTGATTTACAGCAGCTAGGAATATACCAGTGGCCCCAACCCCCGCTACCCTCCACACCCTAAGCTTCCCTCACTAGCAAAGGAAGGCAGGCATCAGCTGAAGGCTGATTCTCTACCCCAGTGCTACTCCAAGTTGGTTTGGCAAAGGTATGCAAAGACGATGCTTGTAAATTCAGCTCAAGCCACATAAGCACTCACCCAAGCGTCAGTTCCTTGCAAAAATAAAAAGCACCTCTAAAAAATAACAAAGGAACACACAAACAATTTTTCTGCTCCGGTCTCCTGGACTCTTTGGAAGGGCCTTACCTTTTCCTGGCTGGTAGCCTACACGTCCAGGAAAGAAGCAGGCCCAGGAACAGCAACTGAGGCCCCCAGCCCAGTTCAACCCAGGCAGGCAGGCTAAGGCTGACTCTCTGCTCATGGGAAGGACCGAGGCCAGACCATGGGCTCCTGAGTCCAGGGTCCCTGGGCTGAAGGCTCGACCAGCGCTACATCAGGCGAGATATAGGTATCTTGGGCCCAGCTTGGAAGCCTTGGATCCTGGCCCACCACGTAGCTCACTGCTGCAACTTGTGGCGGGCACTGGCGGTGGTCGCGGAGAGCAGAGTCTGTGTAATAGAAACACTGGGAGGGAGCAGGCCGGGCTGAGGCAGCCCCGCCAAGCCCTGCCGCTCCTTCCCAGTGTTTTGTAACACTGACTGCTGCTGGCGCGGGCCACGGCAGTTGGACGCCGGCCCACCGGTTTTATCAAAGAAAGGTAAAACTTCAGTGTTACTTTTCTCTGCATCCACGGCGGGGCAGCGGGGATGCAATTGCAAAGGATCTGTACATTACTTACAGATCATCTGCAACGTGCGTCTGGCGAGGTCCTGGGGGCCAGTTCTTGCTGAAGTGAAGCCCATGTATGCATGAGGTCATTACCAGAGTGCTTTTTAACAGAAAAGGTAAAGGGGTGAAAACTTCCTGTCTGTTGTGAATCAAAGGGTCTCTCTAGTTAATGAAGCTCTCTGTGGTTCCTGATTAAAGCGGCAGGCCTAGCTTGAAACTGCGGCGAGAAAAGACTTTCTGTCTCCATTAATCCACATACTCGTATCTTCTGAATGGGGTTCCCCTGCGGGGGTTGCCTACTGTAAATACCTAGTCCCAGATATGACAGGTCACTGCCCTTGATACTGAGAGGGGGTAGCTGTCTTCTGGTTGACACAGTGCATACGAAAGGGGTGTTGGGGTTTCCTGTCTCCTTTGTTTTAGCCTCTGCAGCCAGGCCCCATGTGGTCTTGTTGGATGTATACTCAATTAGTATGTTAATTATGTTAATTGCTGTCATCATCTGCAGATGCTAAACAAACGGCCAGGGCAGATCCATGGAGCCTTTGATAGTTAATTATACTGTCATGATGCCTACCCCCGGAGCACCAGGCCAGGCCCAGCACCCCCGGGAGCAGGCATCATGCCCCCGGGTAAAAGCCCAGCGACCCCTTATAGGGGCTCTTTGGACTCTGTCCTGGCGCCGTTGGCGCCAGGCTCATGTTGGACATCAGTCCTGGCGCTATAGGCGCCAGGCTCATAAAGGAAGGTGTTTTGTGCACTTACCTGATGCAGACCATGCTGCAAGATTCAGGCCTCCTTGAGACCTGAAAGGGACTATTTTTTCATTGGGACTATTTTGCAACTCGGGCGTGGCCAGGGAAGGATACTTACCTGGAACTACTTTAGGGGCTATTTAAGCCACGCCCAGACAGTAGCTCACGCTTCGCGTTGTTCTGCATCCAAGCAGCTGAACGCTCACCGTGTCTGCTCCTGCATCTGGTCTCCAGCCACGCCCGCCTCAATCCTGGAAAACCTGTAGGGAAAGAAGAGAAGAGAAAGGTGAAAACCAAGAATTTTATCAAACTTCTTACCTGCATCCCGAACCTTCACGCCAGCGTTCCTGAGAAAGGACTTTCATTTAAAAGCACCGCGTTGCTCGCTGCAGCGCCGCGCTTCACTCACCTGTCCTCGGGATTTCTTCTGGCTCCACCGCGACTGTCTGCACCGGTCGCCACATCTCTGCACCTAGGGGAGAGAAGAAGAGACAAAAGGTAAGCAGAAGGAACGTATGAGGAAAGCCTCATTTTCCGCCATAACACTTACCGGTCTTCTGTTGGTGGATCATTCCGGGTCGGCGCCGCTACGTTGGCAGGTACCGCACCCCGGCCCCTATGGGGAAAGGACAAAAGACATTACTGGAGGAATATAAAGACATTAAGAGGGATCGCACCCATCGCTAACTCACCTGAGTTTACCATCGGCAAGTCAATCCCTCAACGTATCGCCTTCATTCTGCACCTGAAATAAAGGACAGATCACAGGTTAGGAAGGAAACAGAAAAGGAGGCTCAACACTTGAACTTTTGTAATCTTCATACTTACGGCATTCCGCTCGGAAAAGTCAAGTGGATTTTGCCAGCGCCATTCTGAAAACCAGTGAAGTAACTGGACAAACACGCGCCCCTGCACCAGAAGCAGGATGGAGAGTTCATCCTTTCAAACCATAAGGTGAGCTTCAACCAGGGATTTCGGAGGAAGTTAGAGAAGAACGAAGAGCGGAAGGGGGGAGAAAGCACACTATTCTGCAGACTGTTAATCCCCTTTCTCATCTGCAAAAGGATATTCCTACGGGCCAGACAAGCAAGATTTAAGGGTCCTGTTCAGTCGGTGGTCCGAGTTCTGCGCATCACCTCGAAGAGGCCACAGCAACCCAGACTAGACCAGCGCCTCCATGGGAGTCAGGTGAGCGTTACAGAACGCGAAGCCTTCCTACAAATTCCCACCCAGGCGCTATGGAAACTTCTGAGACTGATCAGTTGGCCCAACTACTGGGGGAATTACGGGCCGAAGTACACGCCGCTCGTCAAGAGACTAATGCTCTCAGGAGGGAAGTGATTGTATCAAAGGAAAGAACTGATGACCTGGCTAGACAGTTTTTGCAAGGTCAAGCTGGACACACTCCTCTACCTGGTTCCGGGGGGAACCCCACACCTGTAACCCTGTGCAGATTAATCTACCTGGAGACATGCCGCTGGCCCCACCCAAACGCTTTGCTGGGGACCCCAAACGATTTGCCGTATTCATGAATCGGTGTCGTTTGCACTTCCTATGCAGACCTGGGGCCTTCCCTAATGACCAGACCAAGGTAGCCTTTATATTGTCATATCTCAGCGGCTGTGCTGCCGATTGGTCAGTTCCACTGGTTACTCAAGATGACCCGATTCTCCGTGATTTTCAAGGATTTCAAGCAAGCATGGAAAGGTTATTTGCTCGACACTCTCAGGGGCAGGCTATGGATGACAAACTCCTATCCCTGCGACAGGGCAATCAGGACCTCCTATCCTACATTGCAACCTTTAATAGACTAATTGTGGAAACTGGGTGGCCAGAGGATAAAAGAATCACGTTATTTTATCGAGGTCTACGCGGAGAACTTAAAGATGTCCTGCCCCAAGTTGTAAATCCGCCCCAATAATGCACAGAATATATAGACTTACTGGTCCAAATGGATCACAGACTTCAAAACAGAAAAGCAGATCGGTCCAAGTTTGAGACCCGGTCAAGACCCACGCTAACCCCAAGGGTACTGATGTCTCTGAGCCTATGCAAATTGGAGGGGTTAAAGGACCTTTAACTCAAAAAGAACGTGAAAGAAGATGGCAGATGCAATTATGTCTTTATTGTGGGTCCTCTGGACACTTTCTACGAGATTGCCCAGCAAAACCGCCCAAGAAGGTGGTAGGAGCCGCTGATAAAAACCATGAAGACTCTGTTTCGGGAAATGACCACGCCGACAAGCATAGGGGTCCGCTTGCCGAGCTTGAAAACTAACTCTCAGACCTCGCATTTCATTGTGCCAATGGTCCTCATAGATCCGGAACAGCCTAAGCGGTTGCATGCAATAAAGGCATACATCGATAGAGGGACTATTGGAAATTATGTGGATCGTGAATTGGTCTCTAGGATTAACCTCCCTCTGCGTCCTAAAACCAGCAAAGATGTCATCACCACAGTCGATGGAACCGAATTGCCTCTGGACCGGTAACACATTCCACTGCTGAGGTGACACTTCTAGGTCCGGACGGCCATCGGGAGGCAGTTGTGTTTGATGTAATCAAGGCTCCACAGTTTCAGGTTATTCTCAGAATCCCTTGGTTAGAGACACATAATCCTCGAATTGATTGGCGAGCGAAGAGAATAACCTTCCCGGATTGTGCACAAACCTGCTACCCAGAAAATCTGAAGATTATTCTAGCGTCTGTAACCTCTGTCTCCATGCAACTACCTCCGGAATACCAAGACTTTCAGGACGCCTTCCAAAAGGAACAGGCCAACACGTTACCTCCCCACAGATCGTACGATTGCCAAATCGATCTGGTGCCTGGTGCACAACCCCCTTGTAGCAGGATTTATGACCTCATTGAACCTGAGAATCTGCATTTGAGACAATATTTGGAACAATACCTAGCCAATGGTTTCATTCGCCCGTCAAAGTCTCCGGCATCCTCGGCTTTGTTCTTCGTGCCCAAAAAAGAAGGCGACCTTAGAACTTGTATCGACTACCGCGCATTGAACCAGATAACTGTTAAAAACCGTTACCCTCTGCCTCTGATCCCTGAACTCCTTGACCAGGTGAAGGACGCTTGCGTATACACCAAGTTAGATCTCCGGGGGGCTTATCATCTGGTGCGAGTAAAAGAAGGCGACGAATGGAAAACGGCCTTCCGTACAAAATATGGTTGATTCGAATACCAGGTGATGCCTTTCGGGTTGTGCAACGCGCCTGCTGCCTTCCAATTCTTCATGAACGATGTCCTTCGGGAACTCATCGATGTTTGTGTTGTCGTATATATCGATGACATTCTTGTGTACTCCTCTTCGGAATCTGATCACAGAAAGCATGTCAGGGCCGTCCTTGAGAAATTGCACCAGCACAAACTGTTTGCAAAGCTGGAAAAGTGCATTTTCCATACCACCGAGGTTGAGTTTCTTGGATTCATCCTGACACCTAAAGGGATCCGAATGGACTCACGAAAAGTGGATGCCATCCTCAAATGGCCATCACCTAGTTCGGTGAAGGGTGTCCAAAGCATGCTTGGTTTTGCTCATTTTTATCGCAGATTTATCCCGGAATTTTCACGTGTGGTACAACCCATCAGTGCACTCTTGCAAAAAAATAAACGCTTCGAATGGACCGAGGAAGCCGAACAGGCCTTTCAGGAATTGAAAGCTAAATTCACGTCCGCACCTATTTTGAAGCACCCGCGTCCCAATCTCCCTTATATAGTCGAAACCGACACGTCCAGCTTAGCCATGGGAGCTGTCCTGTCTCAGAGAGACCCTGAAACCAAACAACTGCACCCCGTAGCATTTTGGTCCAGAAAGTTCTTGCCGCCTGCGGTAAATTATGCAATCACTGACAAGCAATTATTAGCCATTAAGTCCGCCTTTAAGGCTTGGCAGCATTATCTTCTTGGCGCCAGGCATACCATCACCGTGATCACTGATCACCGAAACTTACAATATTTAAAAACTGCCAAGGCTCAATCGTCACATCAGCTCCGATGGGCTTTGTTCTTTGCTGAGTTAGATTTTGTAATCACTTACCGCCCCGGCTGTAAGAATGGCAAAGCGGACGCGCTATCTCGAATAGGAATGGGAGAAATAGACACAAACTCAGAACCTGTGCCGATAATTCCCGAACAAAGAATTTTGGGGATAACCTCTTTACAAACCCTTGAAGACATTCAAGCACGGGTAAAACAACTCCTGGACTCTACAGCCTTGCAGGATTGGATCCAAAGGGGGTCTTACTTTTCGGTCAACGATGGCCTACCTTACTTCCAAAGACGCTTATTTCTGCCAGAAAAGGAATTGCAAGAACTGGTTATTTCCCGTCATCATGATACCCTGAAGGAAGGACATCCTGGCATTGCCAAAACTGAGGAAAAAATTAAACGACAATTCTGGTGGCCTTCCTGGCGAAAGGATATTAAATCTTTTGTGATGTCCTGTGGAGTTTGCGCCCAAAACAAAGGCCAAAAGACAAAACCCGCCGGTCTTCTTCAGCCTTTAGCCATTCCACCAGCACCTTGGCACACCTTGTCACTAGATGTTATCACGGACCTGCCCCCTTGTAATGGATACAATACTATTCTGGTTGTGATGGATTTATTTTCCAAGATGGCCCATTTTATTCCGTTGAAAGGATTACCTTCAGCTTCTGTCCTAGCCAAGGAATTCCTCGAAAATATCATCCGTTTGCAAGGATTCCCATCCATACTAGTCTCCGACCGAGGAAGCCAGTTTATTTCTCATTTTTGGAGAAAGTGTTGTCAACTGGCACAAATCGACGTAAGACTCTTAACCAGCCACCACCCACAGACCGATGGTCAGACGGAGAGAACGAACCAGACCCTTGAACAATACCTACGATGTATGTTGCACCAATCGGAGGGTAATTGGAAGGATATTTTATGGGTGGCCGAATATGCATACAATAACTCGGTACACTCTGGAACTGGACAAAGCCCCTTTTACACCCTATATGGACATCACCCTCGTACTTCAGACCTGGACTCACCTCTGAGCCTTGAAATGCCCGCAGTGGACCATTTGCATTCCACGATAACTCAAGCCCTCAAGGATGCAACTGCACATTTGCAACAAGCGAAAGGGAAATACAAAAAGAATGCGGATCTGTATCGGAGTGAGGCGCTTCCACACCAAATAGGGGATCAAGTATGGTTGGCTACCAAACACTTATTGCTAAAGGGACCTCGAACATTTAATAAAAGGCATTTGGGCCCTTACTCGATCAAAGCTATAATTAACCCAGTGGCAGTCAAGCTCGATCTACCAGCTATCATGCGGATTCACCCCATTTTTCATGTGTCACTTTTGAAACCAGTGCAACCAGGAACCAGATTAATAAAGCCACCAGAACCAATCCAGATAGATGGGGAGCCTGAATTCGAGGTGAAGAACATTTTGGATTCCAAGATCTCAAAATCAAAACTTTTCTATCTAATTGATTGTAAAGGGTACGGGCCTCAGGAAAGGTCTTGGGAACCCAGCGACTGCGTACATGCACCTCGGCTGGTAAAAAGGTTCCATCGGAATTTCCCAAACAAACCGAAACCTCCAGAGGGAACGACCTTGGGAGGGGCCTTGGGGGGGAGTGCTGTCATGATGCCTACCCCCGGAGCACCAGGCCAGGCCCAGCACCCCCGGGAGCAGGCATCATGCCCCCGGGTAAAAGCCCAGCGACCCCTTATAGGGGCTCTTTGGACTCTGTCCTGGCGCCGTTGGCGCCAGGCTCATGTTGGACATCAGTCCTGGCGCTATAGGCGCCAGGCTCATAAAGGAAGGTGTTTTGTGCACTTACCTGATGCAGACCATGCTGCAAGATTCGGGCCTCCCTGAGACCTGAAAGGGACTATTTTTTCATTGGGACTATTTTGCCACTCGGGCGTGGCCAGGGAAGGATACTTACCTGGAACTACTTTGGGGGCTATTTAAGCCACGCCCAGACAGTAGCTCACGCTTCGCGTTGTTCTGCATCCAAGCAGCTGAACGCTCACCATGTCTGCTCCTGCATCTGGTCTCCAGCCACGCCCGCCTCGATACTGGAAAACCTGTAAGGAAAGAAGAGAAGAGAAAGGTGAAAACCAAGAATTTTATCAAACTTCTTACCTGCATCCGGAACCTTCATGCCAGCGTTCCTGAGAAAAGACTTTCATTTAAAAGCACCGCGTTGCTCGCTGCAGTGCCGCGCTTCCCTCACCTGTCCTCTGGAGTTCTTCTGGCTCCACCGCGACTGTCTGCACCGGTCGCCACATCTCTGCACCTAGGGGAGAGAAGAAGAGACAAAAGCTGAGCAGAAGGAACATATGAGGAAAGCCTAATTTTCCGCCATAACACTTACCGGTCTTCTGTTGGTGGATCATTCCTCATTTCGGGTCGGCGCTGCTACGTTGGCAGGTACCGCACCCCGGCCCCTATGGGGAAAGGACTAAAGACATTACTGGAGGAATATAAAGACATTAAGAGGGATCGCCCCCATCGCTAACTCACCTGAGTTTACCATCGGCAAGTCAATCCCTCAATGCATCGCCTTCATTCTGCACCTGAAATAAAGGACAGATCACAGGTTAGGAAGGCAACAAAAAAGGAGGCTCAACACTTGAACTTTTGTAATCTTCATACTTACGGCATTCCGCTCGGAAAAGTCAAGTGGATTTTGCCAGTGCCATTCTGAAAACCAGTGAAGTAACTGGACAAACACGCACCCCTGCACCAGAAGCAGGATGGAGAGTTCATCCTTTCAAACCATAAGGTGAGCTTCAACTGGGGATTTCGGAGGAAGTTAGAGAAGAACGAAGAGGGGAAGGGGGGAGCAAGCACACTATTCTGCAGACTGTTAATCCCCTTTCTCATCTGCAGAAGGATATTCCTACGGGCCAGACAAGCAAGATTTAAGGGTCCTGTTCAGTCGGTGTTCCGAGTTCTGCGCATCACGCTCGAAGAGGCCACAGCAACCCAGACTAGACCGGCGCCTCCGTGGGAGTCAGGTGAGCATTACATATACTGGCCATGGCAGGAGGCCGATTTTGGCCCTCCCCTTCAGAGATGTATCATGTACTCCACCTGTCAGATCCCAAATAAATATGACAGGGAGGACAGCGCCTTGTAGAATATGGCCACCCAGAGTACATGGGTCTATGTGTATGTTGTGGGGTGAGCATAGGAAAATATGTGCAGATTAGCCCCACATGTTTTCCAGAGATTGATCTACCATCATTCAATTAAATATTCAAAATTAAAAAAAAAGCCCAGGCGAGCGCACACCCACTGTGCAGATGATCACATTCCTCACAGTAACTTAGCTAAAACTCTGCGCTCATGGGGTAAAGGTTGGTGTCTGAAAAATCTGTTGCAGTGTGCATTTAAACTGGGCCCTAATTTCTGTTAGCCTTAGAGGGCATCGCCATCAGCTTCATTCACACTATCGTGTTACAGTCCTTGAATTTTTAACACCTACAGCTTTCGAAGGGGTCATTATAGCAGAAGGAGGACAGACAAAATTAATTACCAAACTGGTACGACTTTGATCTACACATTAGGTTTGTAGCTCGGTGGCAATGACCTTTTTGCCACGTTTCTGATATGCCAGATAGTACCTGAAGATATCACTGAAGAGCTTTTTCTTATCCTTTGTGAGAAACCTACGGGTTTTCTCCTATGAAGACCCCAGGATTCCTCTACTCGGGGGACCAGGGAAAGGCTTTTGCTCTCGGAGGGAGGATCGCCTTCGTAGAGGAGCCCAGGGTTGTTCTCATGGGAGTACTTCAGATGAGACATGCTATCCCCCCTTTCCAAATATTCATCACCCTTCTGTCTCTGAGCCTTTATGAGATATTGCCAGTACTGTCCCGTTTCCTCCTCCCCATTTCCAATAGGTACTGTAATAAAGAGAAGGCATCCGAGAACAGGAAAAAGCAAAAAAGCACAATACCCTATTTTCTACAACCACATGTTTTCTCCCCTTTTCCCGACAGCAATTTACCCAATTTACCCACATTCCCTAGGGAACACTGTAACTCCCATTATTACCTTTCCCTACTGAGTTACCCATGTACTGAGATGAAGAAGAGTCAACCAAGAGTGATGAAGATTACACATAGGGATAACATTGAAGAGAGGAATGAAGTGGGAGAATGGGAAAACAAGCTCCCCCTAATCTCATCAAGACCATGGCCTAGAGGATCACTTCCCAGACACCCCCCACGGGACGAGTTTGTCTATCTACCAGATGACAAAATACCCTGGTTCGGGGACACAAGGATATGCCCACCAGCCTGTCCGACTCAAGCCGACACCTGTGGTATGGATGAGCTCGACTAAAACAACAGCCCCAAGTATCCACATCGCTAGAGATGGCATAACGACATAGCCAAACTGCCAAAGAACACACGTGCCACCATGAACACTGGTCACTCACACACCAACCTACACGAAGAACATACACAGCGCTATGACGTAGGTGACTGACACACCCACTGACGTGCATCATTGCTATTTTTCACATAGGCCTTTTTAATAGTAATGCAGAAACGCAAGACGCCTGAAGAGCTTGTGTATATGCTTGCTGACGCTTCTCACGCCACTCGCCCTATGACGACACCATCATGTATACCTAACACTGCTTGTGGCACCCTGTCAACCCACAAGCCCCATACAATGGATTATGTACTGCCACTCATGAACTAGGCCCGAGTAGGCCGCAAGCAAGAGCCTCGCCATGAAAATCCTCTTAGAACAAGAGTACAAGTGCTGATCATGCAGAACAAGCCCCAGCGAGAGCTCACAGCCAAGGCCACAATGTTGCAATTCGCATGCTACCAGCCCAGCGCCAAGGTTATACCTGAAAAAAAGCCAAGCCCACAGAAGTGAAATACAAATCTAATGCTCAGAATTCTGCTCCAGCTACGGTCTCCCCACACGTGACCAAACCGATCTGACAAAGTGCCAGGCCCACGAGACAGAAAGTCGTCTGGGTCCCACGTCTGGGACACAGGTTGCAACAACAAAGCGGCAAGATGGACACCTACGGCGATGGGAACGACCTGCTCACAAGCCTATGAGCAAACCTGTCTGTTGCCTGCACAAACACATAGTTGCACATTGTTGCTAATGACAGGAACACCGCGAGCTGGGAACGACGATGGTCCCAGGCTTGGGGGCTCGCGGAAGAACCAATCAGAACACTGGGGGGTTCCTCACTGATGCCATTAGTATTAGCCAATCACCAGGGGTCCCCTGTAGCAATTCTGAAGTAACACATATGATGGACAGCCCAAGTGTACCACCTGACTCATCCTTAACCACTAATATCCTTCTCCATACGTACCTTAAACTAACCCTACCACTCGGGGAACCAATCCAGAGTGCCGATAGGTTTTTTGCTAACTTTCCCAGGTGACGCAGATAGTGCATCATACTGCTGTAAAAAGGGCCTGCGAGCCCCACTAAGAGTGAGAGTCTCGACGGACGCGTACAGTCTCAGACCCATCCCTGCCGTTGTTATAATAAACAGCAGAACCACCTTGCTCCTTGTGTGTGTCTCATACTCCTTTTGGGGGACACAGGAGGAGTTGGGGCCTCCCAGCCAGGAGGTCCGCGGACGGCTCTGCCGGCCCCGGGATAATCACCCCGACAAGTTGGAGGCACTGCTGAGATCCTGAGATCTTTTAAGGTCTATCCCTGAAGGTTTTATTCCAAGGCCTCTCGTTGCGGGGAGGCCTTGCAGCGCGGCCCCCTTTTGAGGACTACAGGACCATCGCGGAACTGCGAGAAGACCGGACAGCGCAATCCGGATATTGGCCCTCAGGAGCCGATTGAGAAGTATCCCGCCCACGGTTGACGAGTGTCCAGATGTGGTCCAGACGAGGGGAGGTGGCAAGCCGCTTGGAGGGGTGCACGCAGTCGATCGGCCCCATGTCAAGAGAACTTGGTGAGTATGGCACACCCAACAAGCAATGTGATATTGTGAGGGAGGGGGAAGGAATTGTAATAAGGGCAGCGGGAGGTGTTATTACAGTGTGTTGCAAAGATTTGATTAATAAGTGTTGATAGACGAGCTAGCGGTAGCAGGGCAGGCACAAGGGCCGTCCTCTACCACGTCACAGAAGCTGGGTGGGTGGAGCCAGAAGACACCACGCACGGTTGCTCATAGGCACTGATTGGTCTAGATTGTGGGCACCTGTAGAGGGGGTGTGTGGCTTTCCTGTTAATTGGCGTTTTTGATCAATGAATAGAGGAGGATCCCTATTGATCGAGTGTTAAAGCTTGACAGATAGATGATGTTTTCCTGTAGGAGGTAGCTAGATTGTTGCCAAGTGCAGAAGATAATTGGCTGGTTAAGCCCCCCCGGCGAGGGGTGTGTCACACGCGAGGCGATGCAGCGTGCGCAGTCCGATTATAAGAGTTCATTGTTGGTTACCTTGTTCCGGGCGTAACAAGAGGACAGCTGTGGGGTTAACGGGGACAAGAAGTTAAAACATATTGCACGCTCTCTTAATGTTCTAAAGATCGTACCCGTAATAGTTTGAAGAGGTTGGTGACGTCACCCGTAGGGCCTTCATAGGACACTTCGACCACATCGCGTTGTTCGAGGGGTAGTGGGAGAGTAAGTAGAGGGTAAGGGCGGCATAACAGGGGTGGGGAGGCCACACACGGAGAACGCCGGCCACCCCCAAATACGGGTCGTGCTGAGTAAGGTGGGAGAAGAGGGGAGTGGAAAAGGTGGGGCGGCTGTACAAGCATGTCACACAGGGCACGCAGCCACAGGGGCCTTTGTGTGCCGCGGCCGCAGGGGACCGTACCAGCGTATCAAAAGAGGAAAACAAACAGAAGACTGTATATTTGTAACTGCTTTACTTTTTAGTGGACGGTCTACGGGGCCAGGTAACGAAGGTTGTGCTGAGGAGAGTTAAAAGCACAGTATAACCATGTCATACGGATCAGATCGGGATCTGGAGGGTGGGGGAACACTTTGACTACCCCTCTCCAACATATTTGCAAGACGCTATCCCCTCACAGGGAGAAACTTCTCAAATATAGCATAGAATGGACACAAGGAACACACAACAAAATTACAACACCATGGCCGCCTAACGGCAGTTTTGAACCATACGTCCAACACTCGCTGCAGACACATATACACAACAAGTACAAAGGGAAGAAGTTAGCACATCACGTGGAGGTATTTAAGTTATGGAGAATGTTCCAGGGAACCCGGCCAGGACTAACCGGAATGTTCACTGTGGAAGGAACGGCGGAGGAAAAGGGAAGCAAAGAAAAAAAGAGGGCTAGGAGATTAAGGAGGAAGAGGGGAACAAGGGGACAGCGACAAGTGACGCACAGTGCGCGGAAAGGGACCGAAAGGGGGACGAAAGGCCTGGCACCGCACACAAAGTAGAAGTAGAAGTAAAGAAAGAAGGGACAGAAGACATGCCCCTAGCGAAGGTAGTGAAGAAGGAGGAAGGTGGGTTGTATCCAGTGATGGAGTTACGAGAAGCAGCAAGGCAACACTTGACGGCAGCTGAGGGGTACTCAAACCTCGCATACAGCCCTCCACCATATACCGCAACAGGTAGCTACCAGAGGGGGGGAGGAGGTGACGAGCACGGTGGGTTCGAGTTGCATGCAGGCTCACACAAAGGGAGGCAATAGCAGTGAGGAGCACATCTCGAACGTAGGACAAGACAAATGGATAGCAGCGCAGGTGCTCTTAAAGCTGCGAGGGACATTAACAGGATAAGAAGAAGATGTAGTGAGGAGAATGCATAAGGACGACCAAGATAGTACTGGGACAGGGGGTGAGGTGAGTAACACGAGAGAAGGAGAGCTGTCACAGGAAGAGAAGGAGAGGTTAGAGAAAAGATTGGCTGAATTGAGGGATGAGCAGAGTGCACTGATTAGGCAGTTTGAGCAGGGGGCCCGAGGAAGGAGGAAGAAAAGGAAGGAGAGTAGGGATGAGCAGGAAAGAGTGAAGGAGCGTACGGAAAAGATGAAGAGGGAAGCGGAGACGAAGAAGGCAGTAGCAGAACGGGTGTACCGAGCAGAACAGCGCAACATGAAAAGAAGGGAGGAAGAGAAGGAAAAGGAAATGGAACTATGGAAGAAGAAAATACTGTCTGAAAGTACCAGGAAATATGAAGAAGATAAAGTAATAGAAGATATATTAAAAAGGGAAAAAGAGAAATGGGAGAGGAAGAGAGAGGAAGAAAGGATATTAACAAGGGTAAGTAGTGAGGTGATGGAGGAACTGAAAAAGAAGAGAGAGGAAATAGGTGGAGAAATAATGGAGAAGAAGGAAGAGGAGAGCAGGGGAAGGAGAGTGGAGCATGGGGTAAGAACATACGCGCGCTGGGATGCGGAAGTGCCTACAACATCAACGCAGGGGGCAGCAAATAGTGGAGGCGAACAGAAAGGAACAGAATTAATAGATTTAAAAACGGTGACAGTAAGGGGGAAAAGGACAGAATTGGGGTTGTCGCTCCTGGATGAATTTTGCAACGAGGAAGAAGAGGGTACAGGGAAAGAAGGAAGAAGTGGCAGTAGGGAGAGCTTAGATAAATTGTACATCACACGCACTAATGGGGAATCACCATGGGCATGCAGGAAGAGGGGAGAAGAGAAGAAAAGTGAAGAACAGGTAAGAGAAGTGGCAGGAGGAACAACACACGAAGTAATATCCACATTATCACGCCCACCCACACCCACGCCTGAACACACACCATACATCGGCAGGCTCAGATATCTCCCAGGACGCAGGCAGGAAGAACGGCCAACCACACCTGCGGTGAAACAAGAGAGTAATAGGGGAGGGAGGAGAAAGGAAGGAGAAGACATGACAAGCAATGGTAATATAGATATGGCATCAGGTTTACTTGACACAGAGGAAGAGGAGGAGTGCATTGATTGTACCCCACGGCCACGGGGGGAACAAATGGGTTACAATTAAACGCCACTATTGGAGAGGGGAGGGGCCAGACCGCAATATGTACCCTGGAAGCATGCTGATAAAGAGAATATAAAATTCAGGCTCCCATCCCTAAGCGGAGGAGCAGGAAAGTGGATATATGAGATGGAAAAACACACTGCGGGACAGAGGCTAGCAGTGGGAGACATAAAGGGAATAATAATATCAATATTGGCAGATGCAGCAGATGACATTTGGAAGAGGGCAGGCTTCCCCAGGGTTACAGTAACAAACACGTCATTTGACGGGCGCCAATTGCCAACTGCAGGCATGCATTATGGCAGGCCCTGAGGGTCCAGTACCCTGACACATCAGACATAGGCGCCATTACATCACGCAAGATGCTGGGAATGAAGATCCTGTTGATTACATCCAGGAGATTAAGGAGAAGTGGCGCTTGGAAACTCGGGAGCAATGGGACAAAACACCGGCCATTTTTTGCCATATACTAGTACAACGACTCCCCAAGGCAGTACAGAGACAGCTGAAGAAAATAGTGGGAACGCAAGCTAAGGCCTGGCAGGAAATACAACTAACAATAGTACACCACTGTAGAATGTGGCAAGAAAAGATGAAACAAAAGGAAGAAGATAGGAAGGCAGAAGAGGCAAAATTAGTGCAGAAAAAACTGACCAAATATACCATGGAAGGAGCACTAATAACTACACCAGTAGTACTGGCACCAACCCCCACGCAAGTAGTGGCTGCACAAGATCCCTCACAACAACAAATAGCACCATTACCGCAACCACCACAACTTATAACACGACAGATGCCACCACCCCCACCAAGCACGGCTCCCACAGGGGGAGGATACATGCCACCAGGAAATGGATATTATAACAACTTCCGGGGGAGGGACGGCATGATGAGAGGGAGAGGGTATGGACAACATGCACAACAGCAAGGGGGAGGATTTCGAAGTTACTACCCCAATGGGCAGCAAGGGTACCGAGACAATACGGGAAATTTCCCATGGCAGGCCAGGATACCACCTGCATGCTGGGTTTGTGGGATGGTAGGACACATGTCGCGCAGATGTAGAATGAGGCCAACCCCACCAGCTTGGGGAGAACAGGGGCCACAAGGGCCTATGGGGGAGCAACAGGTTTGCCAGCAACAGCAGGAAATACAACAGAGCAACACGCAACAGCAAACATCACCGCAATATCCGCAGCAGCAGATACAACGCTACGCTGCACCACAACAACAGGTACAGACATACACACCACACCAGCAACAGGTGGTAGCTACACAACAGCACCAAGTGCAACCAGTACAGCAGCTCATCCAAATGCAGGACAATAAATTGACAACCATTGATACACCACTGCAGCAGACACAGTTAGGGAGGGTGACCTACCCTTAGGGAGGGCGACACAACCCTTACACTGAAAGCAGTCAGTCACTGTACCCACAATAGGACAGCCCACAGACGTCTTTGATGTGTCCCATCCTGTCGATAACACCTAATAGTGCGGAGGAACCACGCATTCAGGTAGCGATAGGTGACAAAAAATGTTCCTTCCTTGTTGACACCGGGGCAACTAGTTCTTGCATAAGGGAGGGTAAATTTGAAATGTCAGGCGAGGCCATGCACACTCAAGGATTCTCTGGGGCTAGAGGGTTGGTTCCCTTTACTGATAACCTCTCCTTATCTATAGGAGATTATGACATGTCTGTCCCACTCCTGTATTCAAAGGAGTCGCCAGTGAACATACTTGGAAGGGACATAATGAGCAGATTGAATATGACGATCTCCTTCACGGAGAACGGCATAATTTGCTGCACACCAGGAATAAACATGCTTACTGCACGACAATACTGCAAGCTTACTGTGGCCAAACAGTAGCTCGAGTTGAGCCTGTGGATGGCGAAATGTTCCAATATGGAACTGACATGGCATTTGCATGGATGCCAGGAATAGAAGGCAAGATTTGGAGGAGGCTAGCAGCATATTTCTTCAGGCCTGAGACACCAGCTAGTGAACCAGAGGGGAAGGTGATTTCGGTGAGCATCGAGAGCATCATGGCAACTGCAGATTACATTGCAGTACATGCCCAAGACAGGGAAGGGAGAGCATGGAGAGCAGTAATAGCACTGGCTGAGGGATGCAGGCTCACACAGGTGTCTGACGAAGAGCTTTTCTCAGAAAACAAAGGAAAAGGAGAGATGGTGTTTATGATGAGTGTTGACATATGGTTGAGAGTGAAATACAAGCAAGTAGCACTGAAAATGGCAATGGCACTCGAGGCACCTGCACCTACCCCAGTACCATTTTATGAGGAAGACATGGCTAAAGTTCCAGCATCACTGTGGACCACCAGTCCCTATGACGTGGGCTGCATAAAGAGCATTGGAGGAGTAAAAATAAAGTTGAAAAGGGGTGCAATATTACCTAGAGTGAAGCAGTACCCACTATCAAAAGAGGCAGATGAGGGCATATACGAAACCATAACAGCCCTGATAAATAATGGCATATTGGTACCATCAGAATCACCATGTAACACGGCCGTGTACCCAGTGCGCAAAGCTAAAGGAGGGTCTTGGCGTTTCATCCAGGACCTCAGGCCCTTGAATTGCATTGTAGAGGCAGAATACCCATTAGCAGCAAACCCAGCCACAATACTATGTGGAATACCAGCAGAAGCATCAAGGTTCACCGTGATTGACCTCAGAAATGCATTTTTATCAATACCTCTGCACCCAGATTCACAAGACTTGACGAGCTTCACATGCAGGAATACAAAATGGAAACACGCTAGGTTACCACAAGGGTACTGCGAGTCATCCTCAATTTTCAACAGAGTAATACAGATGGATTTGGGAAACATTGAAATGGAGAGCACGGTGCTGCAATATGTTGATGACATAATAATTTGCAGCACCACTGAGGAGAGGTGCAGGGAAGACTCAGTAAAAATGCTGACGGTACTGGCTGAGAAGGGGTATAAGGTGGACAAGGAAAAGTTACAGTACTGCCAGCAACAGGTACTATAAATTGGCCAACTAATCTCCCAGCACCGAAGAAACATTGCACCACAAAGAGCACAAGCCATAACCAACACACCACAACCACAAACAGTGCGGGAGCTGCAGCAGTTCCTGGGCCTATGCAACTACTGCAGAGCATGGGTTTTTGACTACAGTTCATACATAGGACCGCTGCTCGAAGCACTAAGAGAGGCACAAAAAGGGGACAAGAGGTTGGGGTGGACAAGAGAAATGAAAGAGGCGTTTGATGAGTTCAAACACGCCATATCCACAGCTCCCGTACTAGCCACTCCAAATTACGAACATCAATTTTTCATTTTTTCACATTGAGACTCAGCAGTAATGAAGGCAGTACTGACTCAGAAAACAAGCGTGGGGCACAAGCCAATAGCTTTTTACAGTGGTCACTTGGATCCTGTGATGTTAGGTCATTTCCCTTGCGAACAGGGCCTTGCCGCAGCAGCATTTGCGGTGGAAAAATCATCAAGAATAACAATGTGGGCCCCACCACATTATTCGTGGAACATGTACTGTTTGCAATTTTGAACAAGCCTAAGTCCACACTGACCACACAGAGGGTGTCAGGTTATGAAATAATTTTATCCAGACCAGAATTGACAATTGTCAGATGCAGTAATGTAAGCCCAGCCAGATTCATAGCAGAAATTGTTGAAGAAGGTTATTATGCCCACGATTGCACACAGACTATTGAAATGTACTCTAGCACAAGGAAGGTAGAGGAGGATGCCCTTAAGGGGGTGAAATAATGTACATTGATGGGTCATCAACTATTGATTAGAGCGATGGGATAAGGAGAACAGGGGCAGCAGTAGTTAAAATGACGGAAGATTTGATGTATGTCCCAGTCAAATGTGTGCAATTACCATAGCACTATTCGGCTCAGGCGGCGGAATTGGTCACACTGATTTTGGCACTAAAGGAAAGTTTTGATAAAAGAGTGACTGTATACTCTAACAGTGCATATGTAACATCAACAGTACACTCAGGTTTAATAAAATGACAGAGAAGGGGATTTAGAAGAGCTGATGGCACCCCAGTGCAACATGCCCTGTTACTAGCCGAATTGATTGAAGTAATTAACGATCCCCAAGAAATGGCCTTGGTTAAGTGTCAGGCCCACAGTAATGAAACAGCAGACGCACATGCCAAGCATGCTGCATATTTTGGCGAAATGTGGACCCCCCCAGAATCAGAGAGAGGGAGGGGGAGATCAACGGCAAGACAGATGTTCATGAAGGATGGGTACACCCACCTCCCCGCAATCCAGATAATGGAGTTGCAGGCAGCTGCACCAATGCAAGAAAAGGAGCTATGGGTGAAGAGAGGGTGTATAATGTCAGACGCACTGTAGAGTCAAAATAATACTGGAAAGGTGGTCATGCCATTGGCACTGTTGAACACCGCCCTAGCTCAGTTTCACCATCCAGCGCATAGAGGAAAGGAAGTGATTGCAGCACAAATTAGGGAAGCATGGTTCTGCCCCGGGGGGTAAATTCCCATGTTGCTAATTTCATCAGCAAATGCCTCACATGCCAACAGTTCACGGACGGTCACACGCTGCAAGTGATAAAAGACACTATACCCTGGCCAGAAGGACCATTCCACACCTCCACATTGATTACGTTGATATGATCAATGTTTGTCAAGGTCACAGGTATATGATTGTAGTGGTATGTCCATTCTCCAGGTGGATCGAGGCTGGACCCTGCTCACACGCGGATGCGTTCAGAGCAGCTAAATTTTTGGTGAGAGAGGTCTTCCCCAGGTGGGGTGTTTGCGAAGTGCTGCGGTCAGACAATGGCCCACACTTTGCAAATGAAATGTTTGAGCACATCACAGTGCTGCTGGGCATCAAACATAAATTTGCATGTGCATACCACCCACAGGCCAACGGTATATGTGAACGCCTGAATGGCCTATTAAAAGAGGAAATTGCAAAAATTCAGCACACCACTAAAAAGAGCTGGTTGTACTGCCTTCCGCTGGCTCTATTTGAGCTGAGGAATAGGCCAGGATATGATCACCACCTCACTCCCCACGAGGTGGTGACTGGCCGTTAAATGCGCCTTCCTTTAACGCCAACATCAAGAGCCTTTACTGACTATGATAGCACTGCAACTTTTTTTGGTGAAGAAATGTATCAACATGCATCTTCCTTGATTACTAGTGTCGCCTTTATATTTCAACAGCTCGAGCGCACGTGGGGCGGGTCGAAGAGCTCTCAACAAGAAGACACCAACGAGGAACAAGAAAAGGAAGGACTATGCACTATTGCGGAGGGAGATCACGTGCTCCTCTGCAACTTCAATAGAAAGTGGAACAGCCCGCGCTTTACCGGGCCCCACTTGGTAAAGGCAGTGGCTCCCAGAGAAGTAAAGCTGCATGATAAGCACGCCTGGAATCACCTCCATCATGTAAAGCCCTACAAACATCAGACCCGCCCTAGCGTCGACAACAGGGCCATCACAAAACCAGCAATATCAGCAATGTCGGCTACAGACAAGGACACAGCAACTGCTACCAAGGACAATTGTGTCACTGCCCCTGAACCCTCCCCATTCACAAACACTGCCATAGACTTTGGACACTTGCCCATAGCCCACACCATGATCACGAGATCACAAAGTAAACAAACTTCCGCCCAACCCAGCACCGCCCAGGCCACCACCGAATGAAGGATATTGTACAACAAACTTGAATGTTAGACACAGACATAAAACACTTGTATGTTTTTCTTTTATTTTCTCTCGCACATGCAGGTACCGCATATCATTGTATTGTTTAGAAAGTGAAGTAACTAACAGTGTGCTCTGCCCAGGAGTAGATACTGCCCACAGATGATAACACTCCTTAGGCCCTATCACACCAATTTGTATATCATATAAGGAGGCCATAGGTCCTGAAAAGGAGGAGGGTACGCGTATACTACACCGCATTTGTTTTGGCCATAGAACAATCATTTCCCCATCTTCACGAGCACTTGCCGGCTCCAAGAGATAGGTCGCTGAGATTAGCGTGGGAACAGCTTTTCGCCTGGCCATTAAACGATTATTTGCCAGGGAAAGCTTAATTAAACAATACTAGCTACAATAATGCACCCCTTCAGAATTTTCAGGTGGGCACCTTTAACATCGCAAGAATAAGGTGCCGGACCGCAGCAAGGTAAGAGCAAAAATGCCAGTGAGATTAGCTCTTGTAATAAAATTGATAGGAGTGTTGGTGATCACTGGTCTATTGGCTGCCTCTTTATGGCAGAAAAACTATGCTTCCAATATTATGGCTGCATCCAAAACTAACCTAGCCCCTCCCACGGCTGCAAGGTGGTACTAGCAACCCTAAAGGTAAGGGAAGTAGAGTTAAACACAGCACATATGCAGACAATAAATGTATCGATAATTACATAACTGTAACGCTCACCTGGTTCCCACGGGGGCGCTGGTCTAGTCTGGATTGCTGTGGCCTCTTCTAGCGTGATGCGCAGGACCCGGAACACTGATTGGACAGGACCTCCAAATCGTGCTTGCCTGGCCCGTAGGAATATCCTTCTGCAGATGAGAAAGGGGATTAACAGTCTGCAGAATAGTGTGCTAGCTCCCCCCTCTCCCCCTTCGTTCCTCTCTAACTTCCTCCAAACCCTGGTTTAAGCTCACCTTATGGTTTGGAAGGATGAACTCTCCATCCTGCTTCTAGTGCAGGGGCGCGCGTTCGTCCAGTTACTTCACTGGTTTTCAGAATGGCGCTGGCAAAATCCACTTGACTTTCCTGAGCGATGCGCCGTAAGTATGAAAGTTCAAAGTTCAAGTGAGGCCCCCTTTATGTTGTCTTTCTAACCTGTGATCTGTCCTTTATTTCAGGTGCAGAATGAAGGCGATGGTCGAGGGGTTAAACTGCCGAGGTGAGTAGTGATGAGGGCGATCCCTCTAAATGTCCTTATCATTCCCCAGAAATGTCTCTTGTCCTTTCCCCATAGGGGCCGAGGTACAGTACCTGCCAACGGGGCGGCGCCGACCCGAAATGTGGAAGAAAAGCCCATAAGTATTATGGCTGTTAATCAGGCTTTCCTTCTGTGTTCCTTCTGCTCACCTTTTGTTTCTTCCTCTCTCCCTTAGGTGCAGAGATGTGGCGTCTGATGCTGACAGCCGCGATGGAGCCGGGAGATGTCTCGAGGACAGGTGAGTGAAGCGTGGCGCTGCAGCGAGCAACGCAATGCTTTTAAATGGAAGTCTTTCTTCAGGGATGCTGGCGAGAAGATTCTGGATGCAGGTAAGAAGTTTGAAATAGTCCTTGGTTTCCACCTTTCTCTTCTCTTCCTTCCTTGCAGGTCTTCCAGGTTCGAGGCGGGCGTGGCTGGAGTCCAGGAGCAGGAGCAGACACGGTGAGCGTTAAGCTGCAGGAAGCAGAACAACGCGAAGCATGAGCTGCTGTCTGGGCGTGGCTTAAATAGCCTCCAAAGAAGTCCCAGGTATGTATCCTTCCCCAACTAGGTATGTATCCTTCCCTGAACACGCCCGAGTGAAAAAATAGTCCCTATGAAAAAATAGTCCCTTTCAGGTCTCAGGGAGGCCTGAAGCGTGCAGCATGGTCTGCATCAGGTAAGTGCACAAAACACCTCAATTTATGAGCCTGGCGCCTATGGCACCAGGACTGATGTCCAACATGAGCCTGGCGCCAAAGGCACTAGGACTGAGTCCAAAGAGCCCCTGTAAGGGGCCGCTGGGCTTTTACCCGAGGGCATGATGCCTGCTTCCGGGGGTGCTGGGCCTGGCCTGGTGCTCCAGGGTAGGCATCATGACAATAACAGATTCAGCACACATCTCAAACAACATGTGGTACCAGCACATGACCCAAATTGGTAAGCAGAACACTGCTATGTGTGCTCATTGATCCCATACGCCATGAGCGCATCAAGAACATTTGTTGCCACTGAATTACAGGCAGAAACAGTACAATGTATAATATATCTGGCACTATTCCAAATGAGGGGACGATTCCAAGCGACGGTGGTGAGACTTCAGTGGAAAACGGACACATACCCATACGAAAATAATATCCTCAAGACATATTTGAACTACCATAAAAGCAGCTTACATGCTGAAGCCTTCAGATACATGACGGATGGCCCCGAAAAAGGAGAAACGAAGAAAGTAACGCTACAATACCTGCCGTGTGATTGGTACGCCACTGAAGTTCCTAGTGTACAAGGATGCTGGGAAAGACCACTGATAACAATAACTGGGAAAATATATATGAACAATGAATGGGAAATAGGAGTGGTTGGGAGCAACATGATAACAAGAGAAAATATTACCAACATACAGGAGCACAATGACAGATGTTGGACGACGTGGGGTAAATATGTACCCATGCTGACGTGGATGGAGAAGGACGAAGATCCAATAAGCATACTGCTACCAACACAAAGGAGATGTGGATGTGGGATACAACACCAACTGTGGAAGCGTAGTGGAACTACCTGAGGGGGGTGCTGGAATGGCAGTTATAATGGCCACTATTGGGCCTGCGATGATAAGGCATACCACACCTTGCCTCCATTATGGAATGGAATATGTACCATGGTGTCAGGATTCGTAAATCAGGGAGGCATACTGGCAATCTTTCCTCTCCTACTCGTTTGCTTTCCACACCTGGGGTTCCTTCGCTTTTGTCACAGAGACGCTGCTTCAGAACACGGAAGTTTGCTCAGCCAGTTCGTTCGGTGTATCTGAAGCAGCGCTGGTCTTTGCCATGGAAACGCAGTCACTCTGCGTACCTGAGGTCACGTGTCTTTACACATCCTTAGAACCTCAAGTGACTTTTTGTTTTTCCTTCTTATACCCCGCCTCCTCGCTACTCGCTGCTTCTGAAATTGTTATTTCTCTTGCCGCTACGTATCGGACTTTACTCCTGTTGTACTTTGTGTTTTGACCCGGACCGCCTACTGGATTCCTGTTTCTGTGCCCTCTTGTTGTTGTCTCGACCCTCGGAACTGCTTTTTGGAATTGTTACGGATCACGGACGTCTGTTCGAATTTTGCCCGCTTGGTTTTCGACTCCTGGAACACTTTACGGATTTCTCCTTGTTAAGTTTTGGCTGGTGCTACCATCTACGTCCTTCATTCTGCTGCTACTGGAACATTTCTACGAACTTCCTCGTTTCCCCTTGGAGCTGGAGACTTATACTAGGCGTCCGCGTGCCGTCGGTTTCAGGTGGACATTGCTGTTTGCTGGATTCTTGTTTAGGCGTCCTCGTGCCGGCGGTGGGTAGGTGGATCACATTGCTTCTGGATCACTCCTGCGCTTCATTGGTTTCTTCAATCTATTTTTGAACTTCCTGGGAAACTCTCATCCGGTAAGACTGTTCCTTTCTTTCTGATTCTATATTTGGTCGCTGGATGGTTCCGGTTACTTACTGGCTATTCTTGTCCCCTTAGAAATCTGACGCCACCTTCCATTCTGAATTACCAGTCAGTCTA
This sequence comes from Ambystoma mexicanum, assembly GCF_040938575.1. Lineage (NCBI taxonomy): Eukaryota > Metazoa > Chordata > Amphibia > Caudata > Ambystomatidae > Ambystoma > Ambystoma mexicanum. The sequence continues at coordinate 104,956,573 of NC_090926.1, read as the reverse complement.
CTATAGTCTATATTCAGGTACTTGAGGTGGGGTTGTGTGCGCATTGCTATTCAAGTTGTCTTCTGCCACTGACATACGGTTCCTTTACAGGTTGACTGGTTCCCGTGACGTCCTCTCATCTCGTGGTCAATTGACTGGTCAGAGAGTTCCTGCTACATCTCTCTTGGGTTCGTTGACAATCATCTTTTGGTCAATTGACTGGTCAGAGAGTTTCTTCTACATCTCTGTTGGGTACATTGACAAAAAGAATTCGTCCTCTACACGACGAGTTCAACAACTTGAAGTCAGGATTCTGGTTACTTTGTCAAGGAATATCTCCTGACTTAACATACTCAGAAGCCTTATTATGGACGTCACAGGACCCGTTAACCACGTTGGCTCAACTAGTGGCTGATTTACGGGCTGACATGACAGCAGCTCTTGAGGACACACAACGCAACATCCATGAGTTGCGAGTGGGCCTTCACTCTGCTGGGGCTGGCACCCCAGGTTTCCCTTCTGGTTCTGGTGCCGGTTCGGGATCCGCTCCTATTAACTCCGAGAGCGCTCCCGTTGTTCTCGCTGCCCAATTCCCTCTGGCTCCAACGGAGCGGTTTCACGGGGATCCAAAAACATTCCGGACCTTTATTAATCAGTGTCGATTGCATTTCCTCTGCCGCCCTACTTCATTCCCTGATTCCACTACCAAGGCAGCGTTCGTACTGTCGTATTTAGGTGGCACAGCGGCAACTTGGGCTAATCCATTGTTGGAGCAGGGAAGCCACCTACTTTATGATTGTGACGCATTGATTAAAGCCTTGTCACGGGTTTTTGATACCAGGTATAAGACCCAGGCCACCGATCTAGAACTTCTCTCTTTGCAACAAGGTGACACTACGTTATTGAATTATCTGGCTAGATTTAATCAGTTGGTAGCCGAAGCGGGTTGGCCTGATGAGAAAAAGGCAGCCCTGTTTTATAACGGTGTTTCTGAATCCCTGAAAGATATACTGGCCACAGTCCCGGTAGTACCCTCCACCTTTCCGGAATTGTTTGATCTAGTCCTCCAGATAGATGCCCGTCGGGCAGAACGGAAGGGTGAAAAAAGGGGCCCCGTTCCTGCTACCGCTACCATAAATACCCCTGTGCCAGGCAGCGAGGAACCTATGCAGATAGGCGCAGTACGGGGTCCATTAACCACGGAGGAAAGAGAACATCGCAAAAAGAGTAATTTGTGCTTTTATTGCGGTTCTTCCGAACATTTCTTGAGACAGTGCTCTAAAAAACCCAAGAAACAGGGAAACTCCAGGGCCCGGCAATAGTTGGAGTCCCATTGCCGAGCAAACTAGGTCAGGACTCCAGACGCTCCGTACTATTTTTTGTCCCAGCTACTCTAGCTTTTCAGTCTGCCAATCCATGGACTGTCCTTGCTGTCTTGGACTCCGGTGCCACGGGGAATTACATTGACGGACAGTATTTACAGGAATGGAAAATCCCTGTAGAACCCAAGGAGTTTCAGAGGTCGTCAACGCGGTGGACGGTACCTCTCTATTGTCAGGTCTGGTCACGGAGCGCACCATTGAACTCACTATGACATTAGACTCTGGCCATACAGAACAAATCACTTTTGACGTCATTTCCGCACCTCAATATAAGATCATCTTGGGGTTACCTTGGTTGGTGCATAACAACCCATTGGTCAATTGGCAGTCTGGTTGTATTACGTTCTCTTCAGACCATTGCAGAAAGCACTGTCTGTCAGTATCTGGGAAGTCTTCTGGGCCTTGCATCTCCTTGTTGGATACGGCTGCGGTGGTTGGTGGCGTTTCCTCAGCCTTGCCTAAAGAATACGACGGGTTCAGGGATGTATTCGATAAGATAGGGGCCGACACCCTTCCACCTCATCGTCCCTACGATTGCCCTATAGACTTACTGGATGGCGCAAAGATACCTTCAGGACGCATATATTCTCTCACTCAAAAGGAGAACCTCGTTTTGAAGGAGTATTTGGATAAAGCCCTAGCCAATGGTTTAATCTGTCCTTCTCGTTCCCCTGCCACTTCTCCGCTCTTCTTCGTGCCGAAGAAGGAGGGAGATCTGAGACCTTGCATAGACTATCACGAACTGAACGCTGTTACCATCAGAAACCAATACCCTATTCCGTTGATATCTGTGCTCCTAGACCAACTGGGTTCTTCTGAATTCTTCACCAAACTTGACTTACGCGGAGCATACAATTTGGTCAGAATGAGGAAAGGAGATGAGTGGAAAACAGCGTTCAAAACCAAATATGGGTTGTTCGAATATTTAGTTATGCCCTTTGGTTTGTGCAACGCTCCGGCTACCTTCCAAAGGTTTATCAATGATGTTTTCAGCGACATGTTGGATCGTCACGTCGTTGTTTATCTTGACGACATTTTGGTATACTCCTCATCCTATGAAGAACATGTAAATCATGTATCTGCAGTTTTGCAACGTCTTCGTGAAAATCGCTTATATGCCAAGTTAGAAAAGTGCTTGTTTCATGTTACCGAGGTAGAGTTCCTTGGTTATGATATAACTAATACTGGCATAAAGATGAGCAATGTCAAGGTTCAGGCGGTGTTGGACTGGCCGATTCCTTCTACTATCAAAGCATTACAATCTTTCCTTGGCTTTGCTAATTTCTATCGTCGGTTCATTCGTTCATTCTCTAAAACAGTGGCTCCACTCACTGCTTTGACCAGTAATAAACGGCCGTTTGTTTGGAATACTGAGGCTCAACAAGCATTTGACACCTTAAAGCAATCCTTTACCACTGCACCAGTGCTTCAACATCCAGATCCGACCAAACCATTTTTTGTGGAGGCAGACGCGTCTGAGGTTGCGGTCGGCGCAGTTCTGTCTCAAATGTGTAGAGACACTGGTTTGCTCCACCCAGTGGCTTATCATTCACGCAAACTTACCCCTTACGAACAGAATTATGTTTCTGAATTGGAGCTCTTGGCCGTAAGGGATGCCTTCATTGTCTGGAGACACCACTTACTGGGGGCAGTCTTACCTGTGCAAGTATACACTGATCACAGAAATCTTCTGGCCTTACAATCCTTACAATGTACCACGGCCCGTCATTCCAGATGGCATGAGTTCTTCTCCATGTATAACTTTACACTCACATATCGTCCTGGACCGTTGAACTCCAAGGCTGATGCCTTGTCAAGACTGCATGGAAACGCGTTGCGTTCCTGGGGGGGTACTATACTCCAGAGTCACCAGGTAGTTTGCGCCTGTACCTTACAACCCTCACTAGTCTCTTCCATCCAGGACTGGGTGGTCTCGCAACCAAGTGAGTTGAAAGAACATAACATGGACATCGTCAACTCTTTGCCTTATGTTCAAGGTCGCCTGTACTTACCCGATTTGGCTACACGGCGCACGGCAATGCAATGGTGCCATGATTCCTTGCTGGCGGCACATCCAGGGAGACGCAAGACCCAGGAATTGTACCGTCGCTGGTGTTGGTGGCCGTCTTTACAACGAGACGTCGCTGTATATGTCTCCGCTTGTTCTATCTGTGCCCAGTGCAAGAGATCTACCATGAAACCTATGGGACTTATGCAACCATTACCGGTCCCTGAACGTCCATGGTCAATGATATCCATGGATTTTATTGTTGAGCTCCCGCCTGTTCAAGGTTTTGATACGGTTTGGGTTATCGTGGACTATTTCACCAAACTTGCTCGTTTTGTCCCTTGCCAAGGTTTGCCTACTGCTCCTGCTCTTGCGGATCTGTTTCTACGACATGTTTTCCGTGATTTCGGTCTCCCTGATATTATCATATCGGATAGAGGGTCTCAATTCAACTCAAGATTCTGGAGGCATCTTACTAGTTCATTGGGCATCGACGACCGCTTTTCCAGTGCTTACCACCCACAAACTGACAGTCAGACAGAAAGGCTCAATGCCACCCGTGAGCAATATTTGCGCTGTCTTACATTGCAATTCCAGGAATCGTGGTTTTCGGTGCTGATCCATGCCGAGTTTGCATATAACAATTCTGTCCATACTTCCACCGGTACCACGCCATTTTTTGCCATGTATGGCCAACATCCCCGGACCCTCCCGCTGGACCTCGTCACGGACATTTCTAACCCGGCCGTACAGGGTTGTCTACGAGATGTTACAACCGTTCGTGAGGCTGTGCTTCGTCAGTTAAAGTTAGCTAAAGAACAAGCTAAACAGTATGCTGACCGGCATAGAGAACCAGCCCCTCAGTATACACCGGGAAACAAAGTGTGGTTGTCCACCAAGAATCTTCGTTTACCAGGTCGCCGATGTCTTTTACCTCGTTTTGTGGGTCCATTTTCTGTGCTTTCATTGGTGAATCCGGTTGCGGTGAAACTGGATCTCCCGTCATCCTGGAAAATTCATCCAGTTTTTCATGTCGCATTGCTCAAACCTTGCCTCTCGCCGCTTGTTGCTCTCCCTCATCCACCACCTGTTATGGTTCAAGGTACAGAGGAGTATGAGGTGCAGGCTATCCTGGATGTCAAGACAATCAGGGGCAAGCAGTTGTTTCTAGTGGACTGGAAGGGTTATGGTCCGGAAGACAGGACCTGGGAACCGGCCTCCAATATCCATGCTCCTGATCTCATGTCTCGATTCTTGGCCTCTCGTGGGGATGATGCTTCATTGGGGGAGGATGCTGTCAGGATTCGTAAATCAGAGAGGCATACTGGCAATCTTTCCTCTCCTACTCGTTTGCTTTCCACACCTGGGGTTCCTTCGCTTTTGTCACAGAGACGCTGCTTCAGAACACGGAAGTTTGCTCAGCCAGTTCGTTCGGTGTATCTGAAGCAGCGCTGGTCTTTGCCATGGAAACGCAGTCACTCTGCGTACCTGAGGTCACGTGTCTTTACACATCCTTAGAACCTCACGTGACTTTTTGTTTTTCCTTCTTATACCCCGCCTCCCCGCTACTCGCTGCTTCTGAAATTGTTATTTCTCTTGCCGCTACGTATCGGACCTTACTCCTGTTGTACTTTGTGTTTTGACCCGGACCGCCTACTGGATTCCTGTTTCTGTGCCCTCTTGTTGTTGTCTCGACCCTCTGAACTGCTTTTTGGAATTGTTACGGATCACGGACGTCTGTTCGAATTTTGCCCGCTTGGTTTTCGACTCCTGGAACACTTTACGGATTTCTCCTTGTTAAGTTTTGGCTGGTGCTACCATCTACGTCCTTCATTCTGCTGCTACTGGAACATTTCTACGAACTTCCTCGTTTCCCCTTGGAACTGGAGACTTATACTAGGCGTCCGCGTGCCGTCGGTTTCAGGTGGACATTGCTGTTTGCTGGATTCTTGTTTAGGCGTCCTCGTGCCGGCGGTGGGTAGGTGGATCACATTGCTTCTGGATCACTCCTGCGTTTCATTGGTTTCTTCAATCTATTTTTGAACTTCCTGGGAAACTCTCATCCGGTAAGACTGTTCCTTTCTTTCTGATTCTATATTTGGTCGCTGGATGGTTCTGGTTACTTACTGGCTATTCTTGTCCCCTTAGAAATCTGACGCCACCTTCCATTCTGAATTACCAGTCAGTCTACTATAGTCTATATTCAGGTACTTGAGGTGGGGTTGTGTGCGCATTGCTATTCAAGTTGTCTTCTGCCACTGACATACGGTTCCTTTACAGGTTGACTGGTTCCCGTGACTTCCTCTCATCTCGTGGTCAATTGACTGGTCAGAGAGTTCCTGCTACATCTCTCTTGGGTTCGTTGACAATCATCTTTTGGTCAATTGACTGGTCAGAGAGTTTCTTCTACATCTCTGTTGGGTACATTGACAAAAAGAATTTGTCCTCTACACGACGAGTTCAACAACTTGAAGTCAGGATTCTGGTTACTTTGTCAAGGAATATCTCCTGACTTAACACCATGGTACACATCAAAGTACCATCACTGGTTGTGCCTTAAAAACATGTCAACATGGCCAAATTCCCCAAGATGGACAAAGGAAACAAGAGGAGGAAAAGGTCTATACAATCACGAGAAGGAGACAAAAATAACAACAATAACATTTTACCAAGACTGAAAAGACAAGGAGAACCCCTGACAGGAAACTACCTGTGGGGAAGATCGGAAACAGCACTCTCCTCCATCCCACCAGAACACAGACTATTTAGCAGGGCAGCAATGTTCTTCTCATCAATAATACACCCAGGACTACAAGCATATGCAAACGCAAAATGGCTTCAGATCACCCGGTGGGAACTGATGATGACAATTAATTTGACTGTAAATGGATTCAACACCATAAAAGAAGAGCTACGAGCGGTGAGAATGGTAACACTACAAAACAGATATGTGCTGGATCTTCTCACGGCCATGGAAGGAGGAGTTTGTGTGAAAATTGGACACTCATGCTTCACATTTTTTCCCCTGCTAACGACGCAGATAATGAGACACTTACTGAAGCGGTATCACAATTGGCCCAGATGCACTCCAAAATGATGGAAGAAAGCAAAGGAGTAAAGAAGGATACCAGTTGGTTTTCGTTCATATGGTCATGGATGCCATCATGGCTGTCAGACGGACTGAAGATTATAGTTGGATGCATAATATTAGCTGCAGCTGTATTGATTGCAATAAGGTTTTGGAAGGCCAGAAAAGCATGCACTACTGACGAAATGATTGAAATGATCGGCATGCACCCCTTGATGCCAACTGATGATGACCAGCACACCGACATGATAATAAAGGAAAGAGAGAGGTTGCGTAAACAGATCCTTAACAACCACTTGGATACGCCATCTGTGAAAGTGGAGAACCCAAGAAACCCGAGGAGCTATGTTGGATGATGAGTATACTGCAAACCAGGCGGCAGCTGTGTTTATATGTACTGGTCGTTTAAAGATCATGTCAACCACTATGAACACTTGGCTGGAATAACTAAAGTATGGAGAGTAAGAGGAGATAAAGAAAAGGATATGTTTGTGGTCGACAAGTCGACCATAGGGGGGACTGAAGTGGGAGAATGGGAAAACAAGCTCCCCCCAATCTCATCAAGACCATGGCCTAGAGGATCACGACCCAGACACCCCCCACGGGACGGGTTTGTCTATCTACCAGATGACAAAATACCCTGGTTCAGGAACATAAGGATTTGCCCACCAGCCTGTCCGACTCAAGCCGGCACCTGCGGCATGGATGAGCTTGACTAAAACAACAGTCCCAAATATCCACATCGTTAGAGATGCCATAACGACATAGCCATACTGCCAAAGAACACACGTGCCACCATGAACACTGGTCACTCACACACCAACCTACACGAAGAACATACACAGTGCTATGACGTAGGTGATGTACACACCCACTGACGTGCATCGTTGTTATTTTTCACATAGGCCTTTTTAATAGTAATGCAGAAACACAAGACGCCTGAAGAGCTCATGCATACGCTTGCTGACGCTTCTCCCGCCACTCGCTCTATGACGACACCATCATGTATACCTAACACTGCTTGTGGCGCCCTGTCAACCCACAACCCCCATACAATGGATTATGTACCGCCACTCATGAACTAGGAGCGAGTAGGCCGCAAGCATGAGCCTCGCCATGAAAATCCTCTTAGAACAAGAGTACAAGTGCTGATCACGCAGAACGAGCCCCAGCAAGAGCTCACAGCCAAGGCCACGATGTTGCAATTCACATGCTACCAGCCAAGCGCCAAGGTTATACCTGAAAAAAAGCCAAGCCCACAGAACCGAAATACAAATCTAATGCTCAGAATTCTGCTCCAGCTACGGTCTCTCCACACATGACCAAACCGATCTGACAAAGTGCCTGGCCCATGAGACAGAAAGTCGCCTGGGTCCCACGTCTGGGACACAGGTTGCAACAACAAAGCGGCAAGATGGACACCTACGGCAATGAGAACGTCCCTCTCACAAGCCTATGAGCAGACCTGTGCATTGCCTGCATAAACACATAGTTGCACATTGTTGCTAATGACAGGTACACCGCGAGCTGGGAACAACGATGGTCCCAGGCTTGGGGGCTTGCGGGAGAACCAATCAGAACACTGGGTGGCTCATCAATGATGCCATTAGTATTAGCCAATCACCAGGGGTCCCCTGTAGCAATTCTGAAGTAACAAATATTAGGGACAGCCCAAGTGTACCACCTGACTCATCCTTAACCACTAATATCCTTCTCCATAGGTACCCTATACTAACCCTACCACTCGGGGAACCAATCCAGAGTGGCGGTAGGTTATTTGCTAACTTTCCCAGGTGACGCATAAAGTGCGTCATACTGCTGTAAAAAGGGCCTGCGAGCCCCATTAAGACTGAGAGTCTCGACCGACGCGTACGGTCTGAGACCCATCCCTGCCGTTGTTATAATAAACAGCAGAACCACCTTGCTCCTTGTGTGTGTCTCATACTCCTTTTGGGGGACACGGGAGGAGTTGGGGCCTCCCAGCCCGGAGGTCCGCGGACGGCTCTGCCGGCCCCAGGATAATCACCCCGACAGGAAGGTACAAACAGAAGCAGCCCTACCTACTGTATGGCCATGTCCCATTAACAAGGCCAGGCAGAGTCAGGCATGGAATTGCAATCACCAACACCTGAAGCCTGTTAACTGGCCAGCAAAGTATAAAAGGCGGGCCAGAAACAGCAATTTGACCGAGCTGGGGATGCAGTGTGGACCAGGAGAGTCAAGAAGCAGGAAGCAGAAGAAGAAGTCTGGAGAGTCCAGAGGAGAGCAAGGTAGCGAAGCACTGGCCCCACATGCATGAGGGGCTGCAGCGTGGCTAGGGAGCCGTGTCTTCTGAGAGCCAGAGAAAGGCTGACTGCAGCCTACTGGCTGTGTTCAGTGAAGTGCTCATTTGCCTGGGCAAGGTAGTGAAGCCTAGGTGTCAGAGGGGCAGTGGAAGAGATCCCACCCAAACGCTGATGGAAGCAGCATCCCAACCAGAGGAGCCCGGCTATTGGTGAGTTTCTAATGTGTAGAGAAACCCGGTGTGCATGTGAAATTAAAACAGTCAAGAAAGAAAATGTGCGAGTGGCATGTGAGGTAAACATTGCAACAAACTGAATCTCCCAAGATCGCTAAAAGGAAAAAATGCTGCCGAGAGGGAGCTAGCAAAGTGGGAGGAAAATCGAATTGTTGAAATAAAGACGAGGAAAAGCATTATGGGACTTGCAGTTTGACTAACAGCAAGATTAGAATTTAAAGCAACACAGAGGTGAAAGAAGGAAAGATTGAAGAGTGCAAGGAAAGCTACAATGTTTTCATTTATTTTTATTTATTTATTAGCATTTATAGCGCGCACAGGAGCCCTTAGGCATCGTGGCACTGTTACAAAGACTTACAAAGAAAGTCTCCAACCCCAGTCAAACCTCAGAGAGTGTTGAGTCTAGATAGACGCCAAGGGTTTTTACGGTGGAGGAAACGGGAATGCTAGTGTTGTCAACAGTGAAGTGGTCATATTTTTTGTTTAGTTTGGTCATGATTTCTTTGGGACCCAGGAGTAAAATCTTTGTTTTGTCCCCGTTGAGGCAGAGGCCATTTATTGCCATTCTGGTTTGTATGGTGGTGTAAATTTGGAGGAGGGCCGCTGCGTCTTGGTCATAGTCACCAGAGAGGGGAGTAGTACCTGTGTGTCGTCAGCATAATTAGTGTATGGTATGCCGAGCAAGTCCAGTAGGTCAAACAGGGGCTTGGTGAAAAGATTGTAGAGGGTGGGGGCAGTGCAAGATCCTTGAGGTACTCCACAGTGTATGGTGTCAGGGGGTGCATTGGCCTGGTCGGAGTAGAATTTATTGGCTCTGCCTTTGAGGAAGGAGGTTATCCATGATGTGGCTTCTTTGGAGAAGTGGGCAGCATTGGAGAGGTGGGAGGTTAGGATGTTGTGATCAACAAGATCAAACGCTGCAGAGAGATCTAAGAGGAGTAGGAGAGCAGATTTGCCCTTTTCTATGATGTTGGTGATTTGGGTTTTAAGATCTTGTAGGGCTGTTTCTGTCCCATGACCTTTCGGGAAGCCTGATTGTCTATTGCCCAAGATGTCATTGGTTTCTAGATAGTGTTGGTTTTGGGAATGGGCGGCTTTGTCAATAATTGTTAGGAGGAGGGTACAGTGGTCATGGGGCGGTAGTTGTTGGGGGAGGTGGGATACAGGGAGGGTTTCTTTAAGAGGGGCGGTCCCACGCTTCTTTGAGGCTTTGTGGTACAGTTCCAAATGCGAAGGAGGCGTTGATGAATGCTGTAATGATGGGGGTAAGAGTGTCAGCGCACTCTTTGATGTCGGTGGGGGGCAAATGTCTCTTTTGCAAGTGGAGGGTTTGGTGTATTGGAGGAGATCAAGGACTTCCCTTCTGTAATGTCTCTGAAGGAGAAGCATGGAGTGTCAGGATGAGGAGGGAGTGGAGTGAGCGGGGGTGAGTGTCCCTGGTTGGGTAAGGCTTTGCATTGAGAGTGGATTTTTCCTTGAAGGAGCTTGATTTTGTTGAGGAGGGCTGCTTGAATGTTGGAACAAGGCTCCATCTTGCAATATTTCGTCTGTTTTGGTGGGAGGGGAGATAAGATCTTTGAAGATTTTGAATATTTCCTTGGTTTTGGAGTTGGCATTTGTTGTTCTGAGATTGAAGGATTCGGATTTGGCATTGTAGATAGCTTTTTTGTAAGTAGAGGCGCTAGCTTTTAATTCCGCTAGGGTGAGAGGAGAGGGTGAAGGTTGCCATTTAGCTAGGGCTAGGCGTTTTTGGTTGCGTAAGAGTGCTAATTAATCTGTAAACCAGGAATTAGCGTGCATGGACTTCTTTTCTTTCTTGTCCTCTAACGGAGCTATGGTGTCAATAGCATTGGTAAGGGTGTGGGAGTAGATGTTGGCGAGTACAGTGGGGTTGTTGGTGTAGGGAGACTTGAATTCGAGAATGTCTAGAAAGGGGAGGAGGTTATCCTTGTTGAGTTTCTTAGAACTTCTGACTTTGGCTGGAGGGGCGTACGAGAGTGCTTTGGTGGACGGCTTAGTTGGGATAGTAAATTGTAAGCAACGGTGGTCCGTCCATGGGAGGGCTGAATTATCGGGTATGGTAATTAAGCAATTGTGGTCAGTGATCCAATCAATGGAGCGACTGTTGCAGTGCATTTGTTTTGAGATTCTGTGGTAGAATTCTAGATCAGTGAGATCTTTAGTGAGTGAGGCGGCTGATTTGTCCTTAGGGTCATGAAGGCCTAGGTGGAGGTCTCCTAGTAGAAGGGTTTTGGTGGAGCTTTTTAGGTTGTTACCAAGAATTTGTAGTAAGTTCTTTTGGAAGTCAGGGGATGTGCCAGGTGGACGGTATGTGACAATGACGTTTATTGTGCATTTAGGGGAGAGCGTGAGCTTAGCATAAATAAGATCTGCGTTATTTTCCCATTGTTGATTGCATAGTCTGATGGAGAGGGTTTCTTTAGCAATGAGGGCTACACTTTCATCTTTGGAAGTCGTGCGGTCCTGTCTCAGAATGCTGTAGCCTACTGGTAATGTGAGAGAGATAGCTGGATAGCTGGACCCGAGGCTTCATGTAGCCAAGTTTCCGTGACTGATAGCTGGTCGAGGTCAAGGGAGCTGATGAGGTCATTAATTTCTAGGGTGTGCACTGGGAGGGAGCAAGCGTTAATGAGGCACATTTAAGGGTGGAGGTGCGTGTAAGATTGCTGATAGTGGAGTTATGTGAATTGCTGTCTGGAGAAGGCTTGAGGTCAGTGGTGGAGGGCAGGGGGTTCTGAGCTGAGAGAAGAGATGAACGGGCTGATGAACTGGAGTGCTTGGGATGGTGAGGGCTGGTGTGATGGGGGTGTGAGAACTAAGTCTGGAGTTTCTGAGGAGTGTGGTGAAGGGATTGTGTGTGTGCGTGCTGGGCTCAGAGCGGACCCTAAGCCTAGAGTGTCTTGTTGTGAGGGAGAGGTGATCAGTGGATTTGGCTGAGAAGTAGTTGCGGCGTGAGGCTGGCATGGACGATGTCCATTGATGTGGCTGAGGATTTAGGGAAGTGATGTGTGAGTGAGTGGGGGGCACAGTGCATAGTGTACTGCCCACTCTGTGCCCCACCTCGCTCTACCCTCGCAAATGCATCACACATTGACACGCAATCCAGCAATCCAGTGAACCAAAGTGTGGTTAGGATGAGAGTTAGTGCGGTGAGGAGAAGTGGTACTAGTGTTTGGTGTTTGGTGTGGGCAGGGGAGAGCTGGATTGCGTGTCAATGTGTGATGCATTTGCGAGGGTAGAGCGATCAATAGCGGTGTTTGCAATTAGTGGACAGGTCGGCAGGTGAGGCTTAAGAAGTTGATTCAATATATATGGCGTGGCACTAGTAGTGAGTAGTGCTGGGTACAGACAAATGTAGATTGGGTGGGGCACAGAGTGGGCAGTACAGAAAATGGCCAATACGGTAGTAGTTGTCCAGTTGGAAGTTCAGAATGAAGACACAACTCAGTTGAATCACTGTATGCGGCGCTCAGGAGTGAAGCAGTGTGAGTAACTGATATTAAAACTAGCAGTGCATGAATAAATGTGCATAATGCTAACAGTAGAGTATCACTAGCAGTATGTTAGACACAGATACTTGTGCATAATGCACGCAAGAAGATTTTACTAGCAACAGGTGAAGTAATAAATATACATAGGCAGTGTAATGACAGTAGAAGGAAATCAGGCAGTAGCGCTGCAGTGACTTTTGATGGTTCACAGCCTCATCAGGCAAGGAGGAGGTTACACCTGGGACAGACGTTATTTTGCTTTTTACAGCAATGGCAAGTGAAGTGAGGGGGTTGCGAGGACTGTACAGATTAAGCGACAACAAAGCATATAGATTGGACATGGTAGATAAATACATTTTGTGGCAGGGGAATCATGGTGTTGGTGCAGACATGGGGGGGGTGAACAGAGTACAATTGTCAGTAGCAGACAGTTATTTTGAAATGGGCAGAGTCTCACCAGAAGTAGTAAGGAGGTCGGAACTGGCGAGGTGGGAGTACTGAAGGTGAGCAGGTTGAGGTGTTGAGGAGCATAGGGACATGGAGCAGCTCGCAGCGTGGCATGCTCAGTCAGGATGTGGACTTCTTTCCTTTGCCTTACTTCATTGGCCGGCAACGCCTGCCGGTGATTGGATGGCCGGTGTAAATATTGGCGAGCAGCCAATCCGCTGTGATGAGGGACTGGTGCACTGCAAGACACAGTCAGGCAGCAGTAGGTATCAGGGAAGTGGCCATTTTAAGGCAGGATGCCTCGTGGGGTTTTCTGAAGCAGATTAACAATGAATTAGCAAGATATGCTATTCATTTCTGGACGAGCGCTTCCGCATGTTGATCCGTGGGGAATTTGTGGCACACATAAGCTGCGCAGAGCGCGGATCAGTGGGGCACTGAGGGGCTACAGGACCATTTCAAATGATGCCTTGAGTTTACCTCTGACACTTCCTAGATGGGTGTGCTGCTCCTGCAGCACACAGCGACGACGCTGAGGAGCTCCTGCTCCAGTGTGGAAGAGGCTGTGTGTCATACGCATGGCTACGCATTGAAGGATAAAGTTATTGAACTAAAAGCTTGGATATATTTACACGGCGAGGGAGCAATGAGAAACAAAGTAATGGAGCAGTGCCGTGTGAGAAAGCACATTGTTAAACGCTTCTTGAAAGATAAAATAACAATGAATAATGAAAGGGAAATGTGTTGAAAACCATTGAAGGAAAGTGCACAAAGGGGAGATAGCATGCAGAGATACCGAAAAGCTATTGTGAAAATTTACTATATGTTTTTGTGAAATAAGGAACAAAGTGCAAGAGGCATGGACATTTAGAAACCAATCCTATTGTCAGAGTGGTCACTCGTAGGGGTGAGAATACTGTGGGCTTGCGAAAGGCTCTGGCAAGGCCATGATAATAAGGAGCGTGCTGTTGGAGCAGTCACGCATGGGGATGATAATACTATGTGGTTGCGAAGGTCTCTGACAGGTGAACATTGTAAAAGAGAAGTACAAAGGTTTGGGAAGGGTGTTCTCCCCGAGCTCTTTGAATCAGAGGTGTTTAGCTGGAAAATGTTTAAGCCATTGTTTAAGTGTTTAAGTGTTTGAAGACAGGCAAAAGCGGCCCGAGAAAGTAACTAAGAAGGAACTTTGTGAATACCTGTTTATTTGACAATTGTAAAGCTAGTTGAGGGAAGCCTGAAAAAATCCATTGAAGAGAATTGTGATGTATATTGAACTGACATTGAAATAGACGAGGGAAACCCAACAGATTTATGGGACATCTTTGAAATGTGCATACTACCCACATTGAAGGAACTTTGTAAGAACCCCATTGAACTGAACTTGAGGAAGGGAGTGGTGAGCCACTTTCCCTTCCATTCTGACAGTCTTTTAATACACTCTTCATTTTATCATATTTTCCTTTCACTTAGTTATTGTGAAATGTGAGGGCAAGTATAAATTTCCGGCACAGACTTATTCTTTTGTTTGACTGACTGACTTGGACCATTTTATTTTACTTTGATAGTCGAGAGTACTCTCATTATAAAATTAGGGCCATTAAGGAAGTCTCCAACCCCAGTCAAACCTAACAAAGGTGTTGAAACTTGTACCTTTTGTGTCTGTGTCCTTACTTGTGATACCATGCATGCCTCACACCTTCCACAATTCTAGTCTTAGTAAAGCAAATACCAGTCCGCTAAATTTAGTGACATCACTTTCTACTGTAGAGCTAAGTGACCAGATTGAAGGGAATCACAGCATGGGTCTATTAACATTAAATAAGATCTTAGCAGTTACATGCGTTAAGGGCAGCTTGTTGATACATTAGGCCTGCTATTCCCAAGCACTACACAGCAAACAGAGGCCAACTTGACTAAGATCGGATCAGTATACAAGTCTTATCAAAAAGATAGCTCCGTGGGCTAACTGGTGTGCTGCAGAGAGAAACTCGAAAAGGCAGATTACTGGAAGCATCACAGCACCCAACTAGGTTTTGGTAGTAAATGACAGAACTTTCACAGAATTGGGCCTTCAATTGTAAGATAGTGTTTGACGACTAATTATAATCAAGCATGGTCTGTCAGTCATGGATTATCAGTGTGACTGACATCTGTGATTGAACATTACTGGGGGAATAAGGTAAGGCATCAGCACCAGGGACGTCATTTGACCAAAATGCCATGGGTAGCAGAAGTGAAATCACACAACTCTTGACCTATGATGACATCACAGAAAGTGATGTCATTTGACTACACCCTAAAGTGACATCACGGGAATCAATGGAAAACAACCTTTCACCCCTTGACAAAACAGGAAATGGCATCAGATAGCATTGTTCCTAAGTAAACTACGAAAAATATGGTTACGATATCACTGTAATGTAATATACATTACATACAAGAATGAATCAACATATGTATCGTTAATATCGTCTGTATAGTCCCATATTACTGTGCATGAAAGTAGACCTCCAAGGCCAAATGATAATGTGTTATTATATTGCACTTACGCTTAAGCGCTTTATATACAGAAAATATACATACAATGTCATCCAGCCTCATTTATCAACTTCAGAAGTATGAAAGGCTGAGTTGGCCCTGCTGGGATTCGAACCTGTAACCTGCAGATTGCACACACATCTCAGCAGTGAGCGTTCAACCCACTGAGCTATATTACCTGGCTATAGCTATCCTACAAGCTATAGTAAAATGAGAAATTACATGAACTTTTTCAAAGTCAGAAAGCAAATTAAACACTGTAGTGGATACCATTAAACTGGTAACTGAGATTTAAAAGCAGGCCAGTTCATCTGCAATTCTGGAGCAAAGTTGGCCAGATGTCAAGGCTGCGTGGATCTACTTTTCAGGCTTCAGAGGTTGGCAAAATACATACCATTGGGAGGGTTTATAACTTTGTATTAAAAAATTTAGAGTAGCGCAGTGAAAGCAGCACACTCACACAACATCCCATACTCCGGGCACTCGTTACCTCATACATGCAACCAAACATCCTGAACAGCATGCCAGGGAGATATGAAAGATAGACACATTACAACAAAGCATTCACTTTGGCACAATTAAATCAAGTGCCACTTTATGTGCTATCGTCAAGCATTTCTACACTGTACACAAGATTTTAGGCACAAGGATTTTGTCAAGTGACCGATGACACTGAGATGGAAGGTCTTGTGATGATCGTAATAGAGACAACTGCATAAAAAAATATGTTATAACTGCAACTTGCGAAAAGCAAAATACAAAGTTCAAATTGGATGTTTATTTTACTCTAAATGTGTTTTGGAATTTATTTCTCTGCATTGTGAATATGAGGTGTTTAAAAGAATAGTGTGCTCAAAAATATTATTGTTCCGAGCTTTCGGGCATGTGTTTTTAAGCATACGTTGATCGATCGTACAAACATTTCCTATGTACCTTATCGTAGTTTTCCTCACTTTTACACATGCGAAATCAGGCAGCAGGGCGCGGCCATCTTGTGCTAATCTTATCCGTTGCCGCATCGCCCTAAGGTGAGCTGCCCTGGCGGCACTAATTCATATCCCCCGCCCCTGAGACTGACATCACCATTCCTAGCGTATTCTCCACCTATCTCCATGACATTACTGGGGAGCATAGTCAAACGCGCCCAGTCATCACCTGTGTGTTGACATCGGTTGACGCAGAACCCGGAATATCAACACACATCCTCTCACAACAAAGCACGTCTCAATTTTGAATACAAAACATTATTTTTAAAGGAAACCGCAATACTCTTCAACTACATTGATCATTTCTTTCTTTGTTCTCGATCCACAAATGTTTATTGTTAGTCACACAGTGTTCCTTTTGGGTATAAGAAGCGCATTGGACGCACCATGAATTGCAAGGATTTGGCATCAGTTTGGTGCTAGGCCACCATAAACGATGTCAGGTTGCTCCTTATCGCTAACACCGCGAAAGGGCATATCGGCCCGGGGCGATCGTCCCAAAACAGCATCCCAAAACAGCGTCATTGTGATCCAGCCATTTAAGTGTATCTGCACCTGCCGGCTAAAGAAGCCATCAATTGGTATGTGGAATCGATGACATTCACAGAAAGGCAGGATGTAGCTGTGTAGAAAACATAACAGAAATGTGTCTCAGTGGCCGTTCTTTATTCTAAAACTACCTAATAGGCGCTCAAAGTTGCTGTTGACTCCGGGAAAGAAATGGATGCAGAATCTTGCTCCTTCATTTTCAGTGCATTGTCACAAAGGGATAAAGGGAAAATTAGATTTGCATTAGATATGTGGGAAGATCCACCTCTCAAGAATATGAACTTCAACAAGTCTATAAGGCTCACCATTGTTATACTGGACATGTCAGTGATGTCGTCACTACCGATAGTCTGTGCTTCAGTGAATACGCTTACTTGCAAAAAATTGACATGTGAAGCAACCGCTTACGAAAAGATGGTGATTTTTTCAAAGGGCACTATAGTATAGTTTTCTGTGTTCCTAAATAATGTTCTATGATGCTCCTAAAACCAGGGACAGATGTCTAGCAAAATGGGGTATAGTTATGAAGCAATACAATCTGGTAAATTTGCAACGTTTAGTAAGGAACATTTACACCAAAAGCACCAATCCGTCCATGTAGTTACCTGTTCAGTACCCCAAGGCCAACAGCTAAATCATGAACCGTAAATCGCCTGAGGCAGTGTGTGCATGAATAGAGTTGGAACTGCATTTGGAAGCAATTCACGAGACGTTCTGAGTCGATGCTTCTTTGTGTACCGTGATTGGTCGTACATATTCGTGGTAAAGTGCAGGCTGCAGATGCAGAATCGATCACCCCTCAAGTCCCCTAAGACATACAGAGCTCTCTGTTCAAGCTCTTCCAGCGCAAATCCACAATATCTGACCCATTCTCTTATTAGATCTATATTCCTTGGGAGTATATGCATTATTGTGCCTTTACGTTTGGTATGGGTCTTAGAACGGCAGCCATAAACCATACAAGCAGGCATTGGCGAATAATCTGTAAAAAAAAAAAAAAGTCCACATCATAAAAAAATATTTTGCATGAATGCGTGAGAAAGAGTGAATTATATCATACATTTTTCTGTGCAAGGTTTCTTTTGGTCACAGAAGCAAAACCTGTGTTGCATAGCTGACTGTATTCTAGGACAACTTTCATACACAATTGATTGATGTGACTCAAATCATAACGTGTTGATCGTCCCTTGAATGTACTATCATGCATCAAAAGGAAACATGGTTATAGACACGGTCCATGAAGGATGCAATTCTATCCCAATTGACATTAATGACAATTGCTATATATCGCGAACAGAACAAATCAAACAGAAGTCAATGGTAATGGAAATGAGATGAGTGAACATTACACCACTGGGTACATTCGTTCAAAATAGATAGAAATTTAGCGATCAAGAAGAGATGATTAGGTGACCTGCCCTTACCTTGACCAACAAACTGTTAGATTCAGCAAGCATTGTAGTTAGTAGCAGGAGAACAGGTAGCGCGATCACAAGTTGACTTCCAGTGCTCACAGATGTTCTCACGATAAATATCAAGGGTTTATAAAGAATTAGAAAAGTGGGTGTGTATTTGAATGAGTGACGTGCATATGGCGTGGTCTTATGTGGATAGCAAGGTCGCGGCCTGCTTCAGGGGAGCCTTCCTGGAGACTCAGTGTCTGGGGAGGCCATGTGAACAATGGTCCCTGCCCGGAAGATACCTTTGAAGTGCACATGGTGTTTGGCACCTTGGCCGTTCCCATCCTTGGCAGCGGACATCCACAGGTGCAAACTGCCATTGATAATGGAGGGCAGATGGATGGGCATGAGGCATGCAGACAAGGCCTGGAAAACCGCTGAAGGGAGAGACACATTTATATGGATTGCAGGGACATGGCCTGCTTCAGGGGAGACTTCATGGAGGCACTGGGTCTGGCTAGGACATATGTACAATGGCCCCTGCGCGGAAGATACCTTTGAAGTGTACATGGTGTTTGGCACCTCCGGCATTCCCACCCTAAGAGCCCCCTTGGGAGGGCACAGACACAGGTGCAAACTGCCATTTATAGATTTGGGGGTCGATGGTTGGGGGTCGATGGACGGCCAAGAGGCATGCAGGAAAGAGCAGGAATACTGCTGAATCTTCATTCAGCACTTGTCTCCACACACTTATGTGTATTGCAGGGTGCACGGTCTGCTTCAGGGGAGCTTCCCTGGAGACACTGGGTCTGGGGAAGCCATGTGAACAATGGCCCCTGCGCGTAAAATACATTTGAAGTGTACATGCTGTCTGGCACCACGGCCGTGCCCACCCAGTCAGCCTTGCCTGGACAAGTGAGCGTGTCCTTGATTCACTGAAAAATTGAAACAACCATTCATAAAAGTTCTGTTGTATTTTATTTTGTTGCTGATGTTGATGGCACAAATGTACTACACATTGTGTACTTCGGGTTGCAGCACAGTGTGGGAAATTCCCCTGTACTGACCGCTGTCACTGGGGAATGTGTCTCTAATGGCACCAACAACACAGGCGGGTATTACTCATAGAACACAGTGTCCAACCCTCCCATGAAGCCACCATGTAAACGCACGATAGGCCACCAGCCACTACCACCGGTGGAAGAGAAAGATACAAACTGTATTTAAACGAACAAGATAAGTGTACCAAACCTTAGTTGAAAATGAAATCTTGTATCCTATGGCATTGGTGCCAGTACAAATGTTACTTCACGGATCAATGAACTTGGGCTTTAAAGTGCAGATACATTACAAAAGTGAACAATTATGCATTCCATTACATTTAGGACACAAAGAAATATTGTTTCTTGGTTGTACGCGAAAGACACACAAGATGACCAATATGATTTCCACAAATCGTGAGTGGTGTATAGAATTGGAAGACTACATTCTTTTGGCAGTGATAGATCAAAGTTACAACAATATAGGAGACAAACATGAAATGTTAGTGGCCTAAGTGACATCACATCTAGAGTACACTTACTCATTACTTGGATTGCGAGGGCTAACTGTTGTGCGAAGTTCGTGCCTAAGCACCATCATAATCCTCAACACGGACCGTGTGAGGCAGATGCCCTGAAGTCATGCAGCTCGGAAATGCATTGCGGCCGTGTCTCGTCTTCCGATATGTAGGACAAGCATCCAGAGTTTTCTCGGCCGCAGAAATTCTCCTCCTCGGTTGGCTTTACTCGCACCAATTGCAGGCATACCAGGTGGAGACGTTGTCCATGCGACTAGGCTCAGTCTCTTGATCTGGTGATTCGTCCTCCAAACTGTCGTCCGAACCCCCATCATTTACGCATCTTTCTCTTTCGAGTAATTCCACCTCGCAATACTCCGGCTCGTACTGGTAGGGCTGTATTGTTGCCATTATATGACAAAATTAAAATAGATAGTAATGATAGTACTAGTATCTGTTTGCACGTGCTACGAGCAACAAAGATAGCTGAACTGAGCCGAAATGACCCACAGGATACACAAAAATAGACAGTGAAACGATTGAAAAAGCACATCTGATGTTGTCTGATGAGAAGCGGTCTGTTTATACTTATTGAGGAAAGAAGCGTCCTGCGATTTCCATGGAGACATGTCATTAGCTGGAACACTGAGAATGTCGACACTAGAGGGCGAGGGATATGATTTAGTGCCGCCAGAGCAGTTCACCTTAGGGCGTTTAGGCAACAGATAAGATTAGCACAAGATGGCCGCGGCCTGCTGCCTGATTTCGCATGTGTAAAAGTGAGGAAAACTATGGTAAGGTACATAGGAAATGTTTGTACGATCGATCAACATATGCTTAAAAACACATGCCCGAACGCTCGGGACAATAATGTTTTGAGCGCCCTATTCCTTTAAGAAAAGACTAGATCAACGACTCACCCCTGAAGTGTGCCTGAAATAAACCTTTAATGAGTCAAGCAATTATTGCATAGAATTCCAGAACGACAAACTATTTGTTATTCCTATTCTTTATTATACAAGGTCACTGCTGGGTTCTTTTAAGAGGCCTGAACAAGAAAACTAGCCATTCCAGAAACAAAGAGCCGTCTGGCGCTGTCCACAGCCCAGCAGCTGCCATTTTAAAAAAATTAATATATATATATATTTTTAGGGGTTGCAAGGGAGACCACAGGGGTAGCAAGAGAGACCACAGGGGTCACAGCTGTGACCCCTGGCGACCACCAAATGATATCCCTGATCACCACAAGTTGCATGCCCACATGCTTATCACAGAGACTTAGTAGAAGCGAAACATTGAATATAGCAAATGCTAATGGAAGTAGGTGAAGCTTGGTTGTTCCATGTGCACTGGCGATGACTAAGATCCCCCCTGATGGATGCATCAGAAAAGGACTGCAAACCTACCATCACTTTACTTTATTAATTTTATTGTATAAAATCCATTAACACAGCGAGAGTGCCTCGTCTTACAGTGGATATGCTAACTGTATCCTATTACAGGGTTTGCCAAGGACCAAGAAGTACGCCAATACCTGAGTTCACAAGCTTTTTTTAAGGAAACAATTTGAAAGGGCAATGGGGGGTGGGGAGCGCAGGGAAACTATACAAATTGGGACCTTCCAAACCAGTGTCAGTATGATCTGTCTCCTTGGCTTAAGCGGGTCTCTTGGTCCTGAGAGATGCCCTAGAGCACTTTCCTGGTCCCACCAAGCTCTAGGGCCTTTCTGGCCTCTTGAAAGTCCTTGTAATTCAGTGGGGGCCGGGAGGGTTGCATCCCACCTTTTCCATTTCTCTGGCCATTGTGCACTTTAGGTCTTCCCAAAACTCTCTTCAGATGACTCTCTAGTTGGTGGCTTTTTTTAGTCCCATACCACAAGCTCGCTTTGATGTATAGTCTTTGCTAAGAGTGACCAGCATGCAGATCTGGAGAGTCATCTCTTGAGGTCTGTCTTAGATGGGGGCCCTCCTGCTTCTTCTCTCCTCACCTATTGGATCTTCACATAACCTCCCTAGTTCCTTCTCTGACTATATTGTCCTGCCTAGGCCTGAACTGGCCAAACAAAACATTCCAGACCTGTCTGCCAAGCAGACTCTTCTCCACTTTCTCCACAGTCCCACCTTCACTTCCTGATGTTCCCACCACCTCTTCTATCTACTGTCATCACTTCCTGATGTTATTACCTCCAAACTGCCACCTACTCTTAGCACTATAACTTCCAACCTTCCACATTCTTCACTTCATGTTACTGCTTCGATCACCTCTGTCACCTAATGTTTTTTCCACCTGCACTTCCTCTGTGCCACTTCCGGCACCTGCAATTATCACCTCCTTTGTACTACTTTTGGCTGCCTGATGTTATAACTTTCCCACATCCTCTTTGTCTTACCACCTTCTTTTGGCTATTGCTCTCTCTTCCTGATGTTACATCCTCCTCCTGCACCCTTGAGCTTCCCACCTCCTCCCAACTAAGTCATAATCCCACATTTTGAAGCCTGAACACAAAAAAGACGGATTTATTTTGACAATTTTTGTGTAGGTTTTGAAATGTGGTATTATTACATAGAACATCCCTCCTTCCCCACCCCAACCCTCTCCTGCTCATTCTGTCATTAATCAGCAGGGCTTAACCCCCCAAACCCCTTATTTCCCCACCCACCCCCCTTCCCACTTCTAAACACACATTCTCCCCACACATACGCAAACAAAAAAAACACACACACACACACATACAGTTTCAAACTTACCTGTCACTCACATGACGAGTCTGCTGGGGCACACAGAGCCTCTCAGCCACTACGTGCACTTGTTTGCTGCAGGGGATTTGAAAAAAGAAAAAGGTCTTTTGACCTAGGATTGTTTCCACTTCTCCCAGGTTTCACACTCTCGTACTGATGCTACCACCTCCTTCTGCAACAGTGATCTCTTCCTTCACTTTTTTTAGTTTTCACCACCTCCTTGTGCTCTCTACTGCTGACAATGTTGGGAGGCATATCGTTACGTCATTCATAGCTACTGCTTCTCCGCCTAGCCCAATGCTGTATAGGTGAGAAGCATTACTCACTAAGGCAGGCACAACAGGAGATGGACACGATCTAAACTAAAGATGGCAAGAATAAACAAACCGACAATGACCTAACACATGTGCATGCATTAGACACAACAAATGTGCACTCAACATGAAGAACAAAAACACTAGGTAATATATTCATTTATACATGAAGAATATTAACATGGCAGCCATAACACGTGAAGAGTACTAACATAAGCAATGTATAAACTGAACAATACGCAAATATAAGTCACTAACATAGAAACGCAAGAGTAATGTGCAGCCATCTTTTCTAAAATGTTGGCTGAAACATGCTTATAAGTAAATAAATGGCCTCAAGATTTCATGAGAATTCAAAATGCAGAAATATCAAAATACAGATCCGTGCAAAGCCCAGGCAGTAGTTGGCAAACAAGCCAAGGTTACCATGAAAAAGGGAGAACAGGCACATTGCAGTGGAAGCATGACATAAGAATTCCCAAGACTCAAGCCATATATTCTTAGATGAATTAAACAAACTATCAGCCTTTGTAAGCCCGGTACAGGACAATTATAAGCCCGATGCCTATATGGGGAATAGCTCAAGAGTGTCCCCATTGGAAACCATAACATTCACATTAATATTAGCTAAAATCCCAATAAATGCATGGTGAAATAATTCCAAATGCGGTCTCATCACATGTGACCCATAATTAAAGAACACTGTCCGTTTATTAGTAACAAAGACAGATCGGACACCTGGCTCACTCCTCACGCATTTTCCCAGACACGAGATGCCACACAAGGTTAAATAAAATGAAATGTCCCTGGCTCGTGGACTAGGAATAGGGGTTTCGCATTTTCTTTAATTGAAGGGAAAGCAGTCCATGGGCCTCTACTCCACTATTCCTGTCCGGCTCATTTCTTGACAACATGCCAGTTGCCCAAGGTTAGTCAGTAGAAAGCCAACCAATCAAATCCCCCAATGTTAGGCGACCCAGTACGTATTATGCCAACCAATAGTCTATTGTAGAGACAATGTCTTTCACTAATATCAATGTAGAGGTGGTCTCAGGAGGAGTCATCGGATTGTTGTTAAACAACAAGATGTTTAACTCCTGTAGAATGTATATGTAGTTGAGCTTATGGCCCTTTAAGCGTGCATCTATATTGGATGGGATTACACCAGAGTAATTCTGAGTCCAAATAACCGGACAAACTCAAGAAGATGGTGTAGAGGAGGTCCCAAATATAGCCTGCATTCCAGCCGCCCATTCTGAAGTACCAGGAACGTTCACACCGAGATATTTGACGTATGATGAGCAAATAAACCAGCAGAGAGCCGCATTAAGGCTCTGCCCAGTACCTAACAGAAGAGCAATACCTATTGAAGTGCCAATAACCAGACAACCATAGACAGTAAGGTATCGATTAAGAAAACCCTACCAGCAAATGACACGAAGTGAAGATTGCTTAAACACTGTCCCAGAAGAAACTCAACAGGCCTTAATTGAAGATGAATGGTGACGTCACAAAGGCCCGGACAGACTCACGGATGAAAGAAACGACAATCAAAAGATGACACACAGAGATAAAACGTCATGAGTAAGGACATCATGAACTTAGAAGGAGAGACAATGTTGAAATATAAAGAAACTTAAGCCGTAAGCAGGATGAAGCTATTCAACCAGCTAACGCCTGTACATATGCTTGTAACCGCAATAAGCTAAGAAAACAGTGCAGCTTGCTATGCTTAGTAGAAATATAGATCAGCAAGCCCCACCTATATATATATATATCTACCTCAACGAAGCACACTATATAAGTGCGAGTCCACTTTACACAAAAGCAGAATGAACTCAGGTTACTAGAGGTCAAACCGGACAGGATTCGTACACCAGCTAAAAGCGAAAAGAGACGGCGTAATCGAAACTCAGCAAAGCAGCTTGTGCCTGGGAAGTCGAGGTCAGACCAAGAGACAGTAGCTCTGGAGAATCTAAACTTAAGAACAGAGCACCCTGCCCCGTGAAGGTCGAGATAAGGAGGCCCAGGCAGGTAGCAAGCCGAACAAGAATTAAATGTACAAATAGAAGGCAGATTCACGGTGTGCCAGCATGTGACCAGCCAAGCGAGAAGAGGCACCTACGCCTGGCTGTCTCCCAACCAGAAGATACCATAACCTTTCCTGAAAAGAAGCTACAGTTTCGAGGCCGACCACAGCCAACTAATTGACACATACCACTAAAGTACTGATTGAGGGAAGGGAGGCAGGATGAATCTTGGGGGATCCTGCATCTGGTTGACCATTCTGCGTGCTGCTAATTAAAGTGGAGATTTATGCATGGGGCTAAAGCCAACCCAATCATAGTGGACCAAATAATCTTGGGGTCCTATAGATAGTAGAACCACTGGGACATCGCACTTTTAGTGATGTCCACCGTAGTCATTTTTGAAGGAAGGTCTTAGACGCCCACCTAATGATGTTTATCCAATCCTCACACTCTGTTACCATATTGTCATGATTCCTGCCCCTAATGTCCCAGGCCCTCCAAGATGTCAGGCTGGAGCCAGGCCACGATCACCTACATGGCCCTCAAGGGCCTCTCCATCCCTCCAAAGACCCACTTGGAGTCAGACTTGGCGCTTGTGGCACCAGACTCACTCACTCCCATAGGATAATATTGGGGATTGGACTTGTAGTGCATTGCTGGGGACAAGATGGATGCCCCCACATATTTCGGGTTCCCAGAAATGAATGTGCAGTCTAGTCTTTTGGGTGTGGTTCAGCCCAGAGACACCTGGGATATCCAGAGACTGTTTAAGCCACACCCAGGCTGAGAAACATGCTTTGCGTTTTCTGCACCTGCAGCGTGACACTCACCGTGTTCGGATCGGTCTCCAGTAGGCCTGCATCTTTCTTCTGCGCTCAGCTCCTGCAAGAACACCATTAGGAACAGCCTTACCTTTCGGCGCTTCTGCCCATCATTCATCTATCCTTCCATTCTGTGGGCATCTTCGGCGGTGTCATTCCCATCCCAGCACGCCGCTTCCTAAGGAAAAGGGAAAAGAACAGAAAAAAGGCATTAGTAAGCATTCTGCAAATCTTCGCTTATTTTTAAATACTGTACGAGCTTCAAACGCTTATCTGAATCCCAGCCGCTCTGGGGGAACTAGGTCTCTGGAACTTCTCATCCATCTGCAATATGGAAAAGACACTCGAGGTAAGCGTGGAAACATCTAGAGGCGCTGCATACCGCGCTTACCCACCGCATTTGTTCTTCATAACCGGCATCCACGCTGAAAACGTCGCGGCACCTAAAAGACACAGAAAAAGAACTCAGTTCAATACAAATACGAAAGGGGTGCATCGCGCTCTCACTCACCTTCAGCGCTACTCATCTCAGCAGCACGCCGCCATCCCCAGACGCTGGCCATCATCTAAGGAAGGAAAGGAACGAAGTTAGAGAACTGTTCAAAAGACTCATTATAATTACCTGTCGGACTCTTGCCAGTGAAGTAACTAGGCAGCAACAAGCCCGCATCAATCAACGCGCCCCTGCGTTGAAAGCAGGACAGAGAGCACACTATCCAAGAAAACAAGGTGAACTGTGGATCAAAGGAAAGGGTTGGACCCTGGGGAAGAAGGGGTTCAAGCACACAGAGACAATAGGGAGTTACACTCTACCAATCCTGTGTTTCAGGCCCAGTCTCCAGTCAAATAGCCTCCAGGGAAGGGTTTGAGGTCGTAGGAGGTAAGAACAGGCTGAGTGACATCCCCGTGGATACCAGGTGAGCGTTACAGAACGCAAAGCTTCACATCAATATCCACCTGGGCATCATGGAAATGTCAGGAACCGACCAGTTAGCCCACATGTTGGGGCAGCTACGTTCAGAAGTACATGCAGCCAGGCAGGAGACCAACACCCTGAGGAGAGAGCTGATAGTAGCCAAAGAACACACTGATGATTTAAGCCAGCAACTTCTCCAGTCACAAGCAGGGCATGCACCATTTCCGGGAAGCGTGCCCTCGATGCCAGCGCCATCAGCCAATCCCGTTCAGATAACCCTTCCTGGGGCAGTTCCCTTGGCCCTGCCCGAACGATTTACGGGGGATCCCAAGAGGTTTGCAACGTTCATGACCCAGGGGCCTTTCCGAATGACCAATCACGGGTCGCTTTTGCGCTATCGTACCTGAGTGGTAGCGCCGTGTACTGGTCTGTACCCTTTGTGGCCCAAGACAATCCTTTGCTGCATGACTTAAGGGGCTTTCAGCAGGAGATGGAAAAGCTGTTCGCCCGTCGTACACATGGGCAGGCATTAGACAACAAACTTCTGTCCCTACGCCAAGGGAATCAAGACCTATTAACATACATAGCTACGTTCAATAGACTCGTAGTTGAAGCAGAATGGCCAGTGGAGAAGAGAACCACGTTATTTCATCGGGGCTTGCGGGGGGAGCTCAAGGATGTTCTCGCATAAGTAGTGAACCCCCCCGAATGACTGCTCAGAATTCATTGACCTTGTTGTTCAACTGGATCATAGGTTGCAGGACCGAAGAGCAGATCGAACCAGACCGGACCCTCGCCCTATGTATGTGCATTCAATGGACAATACTGCCCGAACAACGGAAGGTTCAGGAGAACCAATGCAAATCGGGGGGGTCAGATCCCCCTTGACTAAAGCGGAAAGGGATAAAAGGAGACAGCAGCATTTATGTCTGTACTGTGGAAGGTCAGGTCATTTCCTTAAAGAGTGCCCTGTTAAGCCACCGAGGAGGACAGTAGGGGCCACGGACAAGGAAGATACCATCAAGGAATCGGAAAACTCCCCAGCCCGGGAAGTGTAGGGGTCCACTTGTCGAGCGAAGAAAGTGAACTACAGACCTCCCATTTTGCACTATCTGTGGTCTTTATCAATCACCAACAACCATCTCGGATGCACGCAGTAAGAGCCTACCTAGACAGTGGAGCCGTTGGGAATTACATCAACCAGGATCTTGCGGCAAAGATGGGGCTTCCGTTACACCCTAAATCAACCACCAACACTGTTACCACTGTCGATGGCACGGAAATAGCTTCTGGTCAAGTATCCCAATGCACTGCAGCTTTAACCCTTCTGTGCCAGGATGGACACCAAGAATCTATCGTTTTTGACCTCATTAAGGCACGCCAGTTCTGGTTGATTTTGGGAATGCCATGGTGGGCAGCTCACAATCCTCGAATTGATTGGCGAGCAAAAGAATTGGCCTTTCCCGAGACTTGCGCCCACACATGTTATCGCCAAGAGAAACAACCAATAGACACCAGAACCTCCATGCTTGCGACTGTGGCAATCGGCACCCTACCAAGTGAATACCAGGACTTTCAAGATGTCTTTCAGAAAGAACAGGCTAATACCCTTCCACTGCATAGACCATACGATTGCCAAAATGACCTGATACCTGGCGCACAAATCCCTTGTGGCCGAATTTACGCACTCACAAAACCAGAAAACCAGCACCTGAAGGCCTATCTTGACCAATACCTGGCCAACTGGTTCATCCATCCTTCAAAGTCTCCAGCAGCCATTCCTCTATTCTTCGTACCAAAAAAGGAGGGGGACTTGAGAACGTGCATCGACTATCGGGCAATGAACCAGATTACCGTACAAAATCACTACCCCCTGCCACTGATCCCTGAATTACTTGATCAAGTCAAAGATGCCCAAATCTACACAAAACTAGACCTGAGGGGGGCATATCACCTTGTTCGTGTAAAACAGGGGGATGAATGAAAAACCGCTTTTCGCACCAAATACGGCTTGTGTGAATATCAAGTAATGCCCTTTGGCCTTTACAACGCGCCTGCTGCATTTCAATACTTCATGAACGATGTCCTACGGGAATTGCTTGATGTCTGTGCTCTAGTGTACATCGACAATATCCTAGTATATTCCGCATCAAAGCAGGACCACGTTAAACACGTCCGGAGTGGAGAAACTCTGTCAACACCAGCTCTATGCCAAGCTCGAAAAGTGCTCATTCCACGTCTCCGAGGTGGAATTCCTGGGCTTTTTCTCAGCCCGAATGGATGTTCACAAGGTAGATGCTATCCTGAACTGGCCATCCCAAAATTCATTCAAGGGGGTTCAAAGTATGCTGGGTTTTGCAAACTTCTACCGCCGGTTCATCCCAGGATTTTCGCAAATCGTGCACCCCATCAAGTCATTACTCAGGAAAAGCAACAAAAAGTTCCAGTGGAAAACAGAAGCCGAGGAGGATTTCCAGGAACTCAAAGCAAGATTCACATCTGCCCCAATCTTACAACACCCTCACCCTGATCTCCCATACCTTGTGGAAACGGATGCCTCAAGCATGGCTATGGGAGTCGTCCTCTCACAAAAGTACCCCGAAGCGGGCCAGTTACACCCTGTTGCCTTCTGTTCGCGTAAATTCACACCCCCTGAACTCAATTACGCTATCACAGACAAAGAACTCCTGGCCATTAAGTCAGCCTTTAAGGCATGGCGGCACTACCTCTTGGGCGCCAGACACACAATCACCGTAATAACTGACCACCGGAACCTCCAGTACTTAAAAATGGCAAAGGCCCAATACTCACGACAACTACGTCGGGCTCTTTTTTTTGCTGAATGTGACTACGTGATTACATTTCGACCAAGGGGTGAAAAACTGCAAGGCTGATGCCCTTTCCTGTATGGGGGTGGAAGAGAAAGGGTATCAGACCCCTGACCCAATAGCAATCATCCCGAGTGACAAGCTCCTAGGAATCACAGCAACCATAACTCAGAAAGAATTACATGAAGAAATCCAAAACCTGATGAGTCCGGAGCAATTACAAGAGTGGAGTGCACAAGGAGAACATTACATGATAAAAGATCAGTTGCCCTACGTCAGGAAACTTTTAGTCTTCCCAAACCAAGAACTAGGAGAACAAGTCATGTCCAGTTATCATGATTCCTTGATCGAGGGCCACCCCGGAATTGCTAAAACCCTAGCCAAGGTAAAACGAAATTATTGGTGGCACATGTGGCGTAAAGACATTATCCAATTCATCCTATCTTGTGGAGTGTGTGCTCAAAACAAGTCATCCCAGCAGAAACCGGCTGGGCTATTACAGCCATTGGAAATCCCACCAGCACCCTGGCACACGTTGTCCCTCGATTTTATTACTGACTTACCACCCAGTGAAGGGTTTAACACTATTCTTGTGGTCGTGGACCTATTTTCAAAAATTGCATATGTCATTCCTCTTAAGGGGCTCCCAAATGCTTCCACTCTGGAAAAGGTATTTCTTGAAGGCATCGTATGGCTCCATGGGTTTCCTTCAGTGTTGGTCTCAGACCGAGGTACTCAATTCATATCTAACTTCTGGAGAAAATGCTGCTCTATGGCCCAGATCGACATCCGGCTATCCACCAGTCACCATCCCTAAACGGATGGTCAAACTGAGAGGACAAATCAGACGCTCGAGCAGTATCTGCGTTGCATATTACACCAAGCTGAAGAAAGCTGGTTTGACCTATTATGGATAGATGAATATGCTTATAATAATTCCATACACACCAGCACTGAGCAGACACCCTTTTATACCATGTGTGGCAGGCACCCATGTACTTCTGAGTTGTACGTTCCTACAACCCTGGAAATGCCAGCAGTCAAAACCTTGCACACAACCATTTCTCAAACCATTAAAAGGGCAGCTGAACACCTACTTCAAGCTAAGAATCACCAAAAGAAGTTTGCTGATCAACACAGAGCAAAGGCCCCCAACTACCAAGTGGGAGACAAAGTCTGGCTGGCGTCCAAGATACCTGGGTCCATTCACCGTCACTTCCGTGATAAATCCTGTGGCGGTCAGACTAGCTTTGCCGTCAAACATGCAGATACATCCTGTGTTCCACGTGTCTCTCCTTAAACCTGTTCAACCTGGGACCCGGGTAGCAACGCCACCGCAGCCAGTAGTAGTCGCCGGGGAGCCAGAATTCAAAGTCAAGGACATCCTACATTCAAAGTACGTCAGATCCAAAGTATGCTACTTAGTAGACTGGAAGGGGTATGGTCCACAAGACAGGACATGGGAGCCTTGTGAGTACATCCATGCACCTTGCTTGCTTAGATGATTTCATCAACACCATCCAACCAAACCAGGACCAGACAGAAGAGCGACCTTGAGAGGGGCCTTGGGGGGGAGTGCTGTCTTGATTCCTACCCCTCATGTCCCCAGCCCTCCAAGATGGCAGGCTGGAGCCTGGCCACGATCACCTACATGGCCCTCAAGGGCCTCTTCATCCCTCCAAAGACCCACTTGGAGTCAGACTTGGCGCTTGTGGCACCAGGCTCACTCACTCCCAGAGGATAACATTGGGGATTGGACTTATAGTGCATTGATGGGGACAAGATGGATGCCCCCACATATTTCGGTTCCCAGAACTGCATGTGTGGTCTAGTCTTTTGGGTGTGGTTCACCCAAGATACCTGGGATATCCAGAGACTATTTAAGCCACACGCAGGCTGAGATACATGCTTTGCGTTTTCTGCACCTGCAGCGTGACACTCACCGTGTTCGGATCATTCTCCAGTAGGCCTGCATCTTTCTTCTGCGCTCAGCTCCTGCAAGAACAAGAACACCGTTAGGAACAGCCTTACCTTGCGGCGCTTCTGCCCATCATTCATCGCTCCTTCCATTCTGTGGGTATCTTCGGCGGTGTCATTCCCATCCCGGCAGGCCGCTTCCTAAGGAAAAGGGAAAAGAACAGAAAAAAGGCATTAGTAAGCATTCTGCAAATCTTCACTTATTTTTAAATACTGTACGAGCTTCAAACGCTTACCTGAATCCCAGTCGCTCTGGGGGAACTCTGTCTCCAGAACTTCTCATCCATCTGCAAGACGGAAAAGACACTCCAGGTTAGCGTGGAAACATCTAGAGGCGCCGCATACCGCGCTTATCCACCGCATTTGTTCTTCATAACCGGCATCCACGCTGAAAACGTTGCAGCACCTAAAAGACACAGAAAAAGAACTCAGTTCAATGCAAATACGAAAGGGGTGCATCACACATCACACTCTCACTCACCTTCAGCGCTACTCATCACAGCAGCAGGCCGCCATCCCCGAATGCCGGCCATCATCTAAGGAAGGAAAGGAACGAAGTTAGAAAACTGTTCAAAAGACTCATTATACTTACCTGTCAGACTCTTGCCAGTGAAGTAACTAGGCAGCAACGAGCCCGCATCAATCAACGCGCCCCTGCAGTGAAATTAGGACAGAGAGCACACTATCCAAGAAAGCAAGGTGAGCTGTGGATCAAAGGGAAGTGTTGGACCCCAGGGAAGAAGGGGTTCAAGCACACAGAGACAATAGGGAGTTAAACTCTACCAATCCTGTGTTTCAGGCCCAGTCTTCATTCGAATAGCCTCCAGGGAAGGGTTCGAGGTCGTAAGAGGTCAGAACAGGCTGAGTGACGTCCCCGTGGATACCAGGTGAGCGTTACACATATACAGATATAGAACCTATATTTAAGTTACCTTTTCCAACCAATAGAATTGCATGACAAGCTTTTGAGTTTTACATGCCAATGATGAAGAATTTTGGGTATAACTGTTACTGTTTGCATGAAGTTGTTGGGAGTTGAAGCGAGATGGGCTATCGCATCACTGTTGATTTCCATGTTTCCCCATTTTTTGTCCTTGTCATTAAACAGACTCCCCTTTGCCAAATCATTGAGTTGTCCTTATTGATTGGTGTTGGAGTAAGAAATCCTACACCCCCATCCACCTGAAGTTGCAGTTATCTCATCTTAAAAAGTACTGCAGAGCAAGCTCTGACTCTATGGGCTGGTCAGGGGTATCTTGCTCACCCAGTACTCTTGGTAGCAGAGGATGGTTGTTGACCATCGATTATTGATTAAAATAAGACACCTATTGACCGTCAACATAAAGTAACTCAATGCCTTCGGCAATATCACAAGTCCTTTGCCATTCGGCTGAGTAAACCGTGAAGCTTCCCGTAGAAAATGGTAGCTTAAGCAAGACTGCAGTTGGGGCCTGAAGGGACCCGTTTTCCCAACACATCGCTTCCTATTCCTACGGGCAGCTGATCGGGCGAATATCTGAAGGGGGCAGTAACGAAGGTGGTGATCTCGAGGGTCCAGAGACGAACAATGAGAACGGTGAGTGAAGAAAAAATTGAGTGCTTTGGAAAACAGTGTGCACCTTAAGAACAAGTAAAGGGAAAAGGTAACGTAGGGAGGAGGAAAAATAAAATAGTCAGAAGTAGAGGAGACCGTATATATATAAGGGGATAATGACTCGAGAACAATTGAATAAATAGAGGTTACCGGGGGAGACACCCGAGAAGAGAGAGGTTACCAGGGCGGACACCTGAGAAGTGGAAGGATTTGCCTTATTCCTGCTCTTTAATATAGTGGCCAGAAGAAACATGTACCCAGAGTCCCACATGATGGGGAACAATTAGACTACCACCACGTTTAAAGACGTTGTGAAAGGGGTTTGTTTAGACTCCATGAAGGGGTAATGATTAGAGGCAGAGATATCTGTGTCCAGCTGGTGTTCGTCTAGTCTGTTAAGTGTCTGTCTTACATGTCTTGTTGTGACGTAATATGTGAGTTTTTTTTTAAGAGAAGTGATTAAAAATGTTTGCGTGATTCGATAGCTGAGACAAAATCGCACAAGAATTGATGTTTTTTGAGCAAATTGGTAATATAAAAATTTTAGTGCAAAATTTGGAGTGGAGCTTGCAGTGTTTGGTGCTCGCTCATATTGTGACATGGTATTTAAACCACACGAAAGCATTAACACGTGTTATATAAGAAGAAAGGGAACAGATTTAAGCATGGAAGACATAACCCCATTAGCACACTTATGTAAAAAATTGCCAAAACACGCACCCAAGCTAAAGAGGTATAGCACCGAGAGGGTTAAAGGTACTGCCCACAAGATGTTCATGCCATGGCCACAAAATGGGTCTTTATCTAATGCTGTCTTACAACATATGATGACATATTTGCATGCCACATATACAGGCAAGAAGCTAGAAAAACTCCTTGCTGTTCTAGAACTTTGGAAGATATATGAATAAACAAAGGAGGAAGAGCCTCCAGCAGATTGGATACTAAATGTATGCACAGAGGGGGGTGAGACGCCTACCACGCCACCTGCCCCGCCCAAAATGAAAACCGAAGAAAGTAAGGACGAGGGATTATACCCGTTAAGGGAGCTTAAAGCAGCCACAGGGTACAGTAACCCCGCATATGAGTCACCTACATATAGTAGTGACGAAAATCAAGGGAAGGATAAGGACAAGGATCTTACCTCCGCATTCCCAATAGACAAGGGGAGATGCGATGACGAAAGGAAGGACCATGCACAGACAAGTGCATCCCTCGACAAGGAGAGAGAGGGAAATAAATGGAAAAGAAGTGAAGACAGAACTGATGGCATAGCTTTCGCAAAGGACGAATGGATGGGAGGACACATCTTATTGAAACTCGATGGGAAAAAAAGTGATGACGTGAGACTAAAGGAGAGGTTAAATGAGGCAAAGAGAAAGAGAAGGAGTTAAGAGATGAAAGGATAAGAAGGAAAGATAGACTAAGGCGAGAACTGCTATATCGAGATGAGCAAGAAAAACAGCATGATCGCAACCTGAGAGCAGCCTATGATCAAACAGACAGAAACAGCAAAGGTTAGAAGAAGAGCAAAGGGTACATGAAAAAATGATAAGAAGACGAAGAGATGAGGAAATTCAAAGGGCAGATAAACGTAGAAATGAAAAGAGAAGGGAAGAAGATAGGGTCAGAGAAGAGGCGAGGAAGCGCAAAGAATTTTATTACGATATCAAACGTAAGCGAAGACAGAGGGCACACGATCTCGAATGTTTGGAGAGGGAAGTAAAAAAATCCTGATCCAGTTGTAGATTGGGAAGACATTGAAGAATTCTTTCCTGCGTACGAGTCAGTACCAGGCACGTCTAGGGCAAATATTGAAGATGACTTTGACACCAGAAGCGTCGGGGAAATGATATATAGAGTATATGATGAAATGGGGCTAGAACAAATACCCCAAGGAGAGGGGGAGGATGAGCACTTGGAAAGCACTCAGCTGTATGACACTGAGGATGTCACTCAAAGCAGTGGGAATAGGAAAGCTTTCCTGGACAGATTAGAAATTAGCAGAAACAATGAAGACACAAGAAGTTGCGTGAATTGGGAACAAACAATGTCCGACTCCGAAGGGGAGGATCACGGGGCAAACGAGGAAGGGAGACGGCGTGAAAGATGACTCCCTAGAGAAAGATGGATACGATGGTAAGACACTAGTGAGTCCGTGTTACTCACCACTCCGAATAGGCCGAAGATGCGGAGAACACGACCTTGGAGGTGTTGGTAGTATAGAATTCCGAATTCAGCCTTCCATCCCAGCTCCCCTGAGTACAAGATTCAGGCTTCCTCAAAGAGGGGCTCTTTTCCACAATGTACCTCTCTGCTGTTTCAGTTAGAACAGACAGAGGTGTCAATTGTGTAAAAGAGCGGGGAGAACACACACCACCAATACCAATGCTGCAAATGAATACCAAGATATTAGACAGTGTTGATGTGTTGATGTTAAACAAGTGATTAGAACAGTTAAAATGATTGGACAACTACCTATATGGATATTGGAGTGGAGTTGCGTTTCCCCGGGATAATCTACAAAGAATAACACAAATGAGTGGAATTGATCTAAATCAGTATCGTTCCCACTTTAGCTATAGAATTGATAACAACTGACCTGAGTAAAGATAAATGGAGTAAGAGGAGTCCAGGATTGTAAGAGGAGTCCAGGATTTTGAAGACAACGACAGGAGAAAATAACAAACAGGGAAGTTAGTATAGGTAAGTAACCCCAAACGGCACGAGGGACGCACTAGGGCCAGGTTGGTGCAGTTCAGGAAAGCGTTCATATGCACTGAAGAGCAATCTCACAGGAAAGTCACTCAATGTCCCAGAATCCAACAGAAGACAATGTCCATGAAAGACAATAGATATGTACCTGAGTACACGAGTATAGTTGAGTAGTTGTTGGGATGATCCGCATGTAGACAGCAAAATGATGTGCAGAGCGGCAACCAGGGAAGAACCGCAAGACACAGAAGAGAGCCGTATCCAGTAGCGTTCCTAGTCCAACAACCAGACGATCACAACAAGAATAAGGGAGGAGACAAAGCAATCCAAATTTCAGACAAAAGTTCAAAACCAGGAGTTCAGATAAGGATTCGTGTAGGGAGACATGAAGAGGAAACGGATGAAACCGCGTGTAGCTGGTAACGCTAATTAGCAGCAACGAGCCCCTTGGAAGACGGTGGTTTTATAGTCATAAGAGGGGCATGGCTTGCTGTACGTCTTCCACGTACAAGGCGTGTCAGGTGACCTGGAGTGCGTCGACGTTTGTACAGACGCCATGGTAGCTTGTACCTGGACCATAGAGGAGCTTGTAAAGAAGTTGTATTCTGCAAGGATGCCGGCGGGGAAGTCTGAAGTGTAACAGCATTCTCCCCCAAAGACACCGGCAACCCTCTGGCAGAATGGAAGCTCCTCAGAAGAACCGAACAAGGCAAATTGGAGAGTGGCTCCCACGTACGGTCCTCAGGCCCATACCCCTTCCAATATACGAGGTTGAACAACGTACCCCTAGACACCCTGCAGTCCAGGATACGCGAGACCTCATATTCCTCCTCACCATCCACCAAGATCGGTGAAGGACGAGTAGGGAGACGGGTCCCAGGGATGAAAGGCTTGATCAAGGAGACGTGAAAGACTGGATGTATGCACCATGATCGCGGCAAAGAAAGCTTAACTGCCACAGGATTGATGACATCAGTAATGACATAGGGTCCCACAAATTTAGGCAGAAGCGAGCGTTTTCCTGCAATTCGCAAATTGCGGGATGATAACCACACCTTCATGCCACTGCGATAGACTGGAGCAGGTGATCGATGCACATCGGCATACTTCTTGGCACGATCTTGAGCTCGGAGTAAATGGCAGCGTACATCCCGATGAATCTTATCGATATCTCTGATGCAATCCTTTGCTGCAGGATTAAAGGCCGGTAATACCGGATCAAGTGGAAGTGCCCTAGGATGACCACCATACAGGGCGATAAAGGGAGAAACTCCTGTTGATGTATGCATAGAGTTGTTACATGCAAATTCTGCATTAGGCAAATAAGTAAACCAAGACTGTTGGTACTGAAGGCATAAACAGCGTAGATACTGTTTGATGGTAGCATTAGTTCTCTCAGTTTGCTCATCCGTTTGAGGATGGTAAGCTGAGGAATACCTGTCCTCAATAACCAAAGAAGCTGTAAGAGCCTTCCAGAATCGTGACGTAAATTGGGTGCCACGATCAGAAACAATAACCGAGGGTAAACCAAAGAAACGAAACACATTCGTCAAGAACAGTTTTGCCAATTCAGGAGCTGCAGGTAAACCAGAACAAGGTATGAACAATGCGTATTTAGTGAAGTAATCAACGATTACCCAAATAGTGCCATAGCCCTGAACGCCAGGAAGTTCCACAATGAAATCCATAGAGAGCATCTGCCAAGGTTTGTACGGCACAGGAAGAGGTTGTAACAATCCAACTGGTTTGGCTCTAGAAGTTTTACACTGAGTGCATATGGAACAAGTCAACATGTAATCCTTTACGTCACGAACCATAGAAGGCCACCAGGCCCAACGCCGTAAGGCTTCAAGAGTTTTTTTACTTCCTGGATGTGCAAATTAACAACGGGGGTCCTGGGAGTCCCTCTGCCAGACATTAGTCCTGGTTACGAGAGACTTACCCAGAGTCTTTAGCTCACTATCTTTCACAGAGAAGAAATATCCCAAACATATCAGTCTTTGTCCTGCCCCGGGGCAGTCCAGCACCGAAATGCTAGGCAATTCTCCTCTGAACAAGAGTACCAACAGAAACCCCAGACACGTGTTTCGGTCTGGTTGGACCTCATCAGTAGGGTGGATCTGTGCCTCTCTAAGACTAGTGAGCAAGGGGTCCACGTCTGGCTTCCCCTAGTAATTTAGGGTCAGACCCAAAGTTACTTAAATATGCAAATTAACAAGGGGGGTCCTGGGAGTCCCTCTGCCAGACATTAGTCCTGGTTATGAGAGACTTACCCAGAGTCTTTAGCTCACTATCTTTCACAGAGAAGAAATATCCCAAACATATCAGCCTTTGTCCTGCCCCGGGGCAGTCCAGCACCGAAATGCTAGGCAATTCTTCTCTGAACAAGAGTACCAACAGAAACCCCAGACACGTGTTTCGGTCTGGTTGGACCTCATCAGTAGGGTGGATCTGTGCCTCTCTAAGACTAGTGAGCAAGGGGTCCACGTCTGGCTTCCCCTAGTAATTTAGGGTCAAACCCAAAGTTACTTAAATATGCAAATTAACAAGGGGGGTCCTGGGAGTCCCTCTGCCAGACATTAGTCCTGGTTACGAGAGACTTACCCAGAGTCTTTAGCTCACTATCTTTCACAGAGAAGAAATATCCCAAACATATCAGTCTTTGTCCTGCCCCGGGGCAATCCAGCACCGAAATGCTAGGCAATTCTCCTCTGAACAAGAGTACCAACAGAAACCCCAGACACGTGTTTCGGTCTGGTTGGACCTCATCAGTAGGGTGGATCTGTGCCTCTCTAAGACTAGTGAGCAAGGGGTCCACATCTGGCTTCCCCTAGTAATTTAGGGTCAGACCCAAAGTTACTTAAATATGCAAATTAACAAGGGGAGTCCTGGGAGTCCCTCTGCCAGACATTAGTCCTGGTTACGAGAGACTTACCCAGAGTCTTTAGCTCACTATCTTTCACAGAGAAGAAATATCCCAAACATATCAGTCTTTGTCCTGCCCCAGGGCAGTCCAGCACCGAAATGCTAGGCAATTCTCCTCTGAACAAGAGTACCAACAGAAACCCCAGACACGTGTTTCGGTCTGGTTGGACCTCATCAGTAGGGTGGATCTGTGCCTCTCTAAGACTAGTGAGCAAGGGGTCCACGTCTGGCTTCCCCTAGTAATTTAGGGTCAGACCCAAAGTTACTTAAATATGCAAATTAACAAGGGGGGTCCTGGGAGTCCCTCTGCCAGACATTAGTCCTGGTTACGAGAGACTTACCCAGAGTCTTTAGCTCACTATCTTTCACAGAGAAGAAATATCCCAAACATATCAGTCTTTGTCCTGCCCCGGGGCAGTCCAGCACCGAAATGCTAGGCAATTCTCCTCTGAACAAGAGTACCAACAGAATCCCCAGACACGTGTTTCGGTCTGGTTGGACCTCATCAGTAGGGTGGATCTGTGCCTCTCTAAGACTAGTGAGCAAGGGGTCCACGTCTGGCTTCCCCTAGTAGATTAGGGTCAGACCCAAAGTAGCTTAAATATGCAAATTAACAAGGGGGGTCCTGGGAGTCCCTCTGCCAGACATTAGTCCTGGTTACGAGAGACTTACCCAGAGTCTTTAGCTCACTATCTTTCACAGAGAAGAAATATCCCAAACATATCAGTCTTTGTCCTGCCCCGGGGCAGTCCAGCACCGAAATGCATTTTCTGTGTCGCCCCGCCTCATTTCCCACATCTACAACCAAAGCGGCTTTTATTTTGTCTCATTTGGGAGGCACTGCAGCCGCATGGGCTAACACGTTGTTGGAATCTAATAGTCATGTTCTTTACAATTGTGATGCCCTTCTTGCTATGATGAGTAAAGTATTTGATACACGTTATACTACTCAAGCTACTGATCTGGAACTCTTAAAAACATCAACAAGGAAACAATTATTTATTGGTTTATTTAGCACGATTTAAGCAGTTGGCAGCAGAGACTGACTGGCCTGAAGAAAAGAAGACAGCTGTCTTCTATCAAGCCCTCTCAGATGAATTAAAGGTTCTGTTTTGTTTAGGGTCACCTAGGAAACGTTCAGGAGGAGCTAGTGGGAACTGGGCTGTAAGCATGATCGGATTTGATTCCTGCTGTGGAGATGGAAACCCTGAATCGGATGCTGTAGCTCTGGCACCAGCCATCTGAGACGCTGGTGTGGTAACCAAAGACTGAATGGCGTGCATGTGTTGACGCAGTGCTTCTTGTGCATTGGTCAAGTCAGTACGTAGATCCGTGACCATTTGCACGATTTGATTCAAAGCATCACTGGCCTCTGTGGACATTTTTTAAGGCTGCTAATTCTGTTACTCACCACTCCGAATAGGCCGAAGATGCGGAGAACACGACCTTGGAGGTGTTGGTAGTATAGAATTCCGAATTCAGCCTTCCATCCCAGCTCCCCTGAGTACAAGACTCAGGCTTCCTCAAAGAGGGGCTCTTTTCCACAATGTACCTCTCTGCTGTTTCAGTTAGAACAGACAGAGGTGTCAATTGAGTAAAAGAGCGGGGAGAACACACACCGCCAATACCAATGCTGCAAAAGAATACCAAGATATTAGACAGTGTTGATGTGTTGATGTTAAACAAGTGATTAGAACAGTTAAAATGATTGGACAACTACCTATATGGATATTGGAGTGGAGTTGCGTTTCCCTGGGATAATCTACAAAGAATAACACAAATGAGTGGAATTGATCTAAATCAGTATCGGTTCCCACTTTAGCTATAGAATTGATAACAACTGACCTGAGTAAAGATAAATGGAGTAAGAGGAGTCCAGGATTGTAAGAGGAGTCCAGGATTCTGAAGACAACGACAGGAGAAAATAACAAATAGGGAAGTTAGTATAGGTAAGTAACCCCGAACGGCACGAGGGACGCACTAGGGCCGGGTTGGTGCAGTTCAGGAAAGCGTTCATATGCACTGAAGAGCAATCTCACAGGAAAGTCACTCAATATCCCAGAATCCAACAGAAGACAATGTCCATGAAAGACAATAGATATGTACCTGAGTACACAAGTATAGTTGAGTAGTTGTTGAGATGATCCGCATGTAGACAGCAAAATGATGTGCAGAGCGGCAACCAGGGAAGAACCGCAAGACACAGAAGAGAGCGGTATCCAGTAGCGTTCCGAGTCCAACAACCAGACGATCACAACAAGAATAAGGGAGGAGTCGAAGAAATCCAAATTTCAGGCAAAAGGTCAAAACCAGGAGTTCGGATAAGGATTCGTGTAGGGAGACACGAAGAGGAAACGGATGAAACCGCGTGTAGCTGGTAACGCTAATTAGCAGCAACAAGCCCCTTGGAAGACGGTGGTTTTATAGTCGTAAGAGGGGCGTGGCTTGCTGTACGTCTTCCACGTACAAGGCGTGTCAGGTGACCTGGAGTGGGTCGACGTTTGTACAGACGCCATAGTAGCTTGTACCTGGACCATAGAGGAGCATGTAAAGAAGTTGTATTCTGCAAGGATGCCGGCGGGGAAGTCTGAAGTGTAACAGCCCGCACCGAGGGCATCAGAGTCAGCCGCACAGTCTGACCGACACGAAGGAGTACCTCATGGTCAGAGGGGGGTGTCATCACTGCTCTATGTAGACAGACTAAGGACATTGCCAGGTAGACGGCAATGCGGGAATATTACCCCTGCGATAGACAGGAGAACTATGAGAGAAGGGAAAGAGGGTTGTGCATTCCAATTTCCGCTAATAGAAAAGGGGGACCAAGACCACAATATATTCCATGGCCACACATGGATCGAGAAAACTTGAAAAACAAGCTTCCAATGCTGACATCAGGAGCCAGAAAGTGGATACATGAGTTAGAAAAAATGACAGGAGGAAACACACTAGCTATAGGGGACATCAAAGTTCTCCTGATCGCCATACTTGGTGAGAGAGCAGACGATGTGTGGACACGGGATGGGTACCCTGGTGTAACCACAATCAACACCGCGCATGACGGAGCACCATTTAACAATTGCAGAGCAGCAGTATGGAAAGCACTATGAGTGCTTACCCAGACACTTCCGATACGGTAGCTATAATTACTCGTAAAATGAAGGAGACAGAAGATCTGCTAATTTATATACAGAATTTCCAAGACGCATGGGTGCTCGAAACGCATGAATCTTGGGCGAAATCAATACCTGTGTTTTACCATATATTGTGCCAAGGGTTGCCAGAACCTGTGCAGAAACAAATCAAGAAATTGGTAGGAGTTGAGGCTAAGCCTTGGGCTGAAATACAGTTGACTATTGCACATTACTGTAGACTGTTGGAAGAAAACAATCGTAAAAAGGAGGCAACTCGAAAGGGTCAGGAAGTGAAGCTGGTGCAAAAGAAATGATCAAACTATGCTCTTGAAGGAGCTATGCTAACTAACGCATCTGAACAAAGCAGGCAACAGGTGGCTAATCCACAACAGAATA
The DNA here is from genome assembly GCF_040938575.1 of Ambystoma mexicanum. Lineage (NCBI taxonomy): Eukaryota > Metazoa > Chordata > Amphibia > Caudata > Ambystomatidae > Ambystoma > Ambystoma mexicanum. Next base: position 104,914,223 of record NC_090926.1, on the reverse strand, counting down.
ACTGAGTATCGTAGGGTTTTACCCACGGGGAAGACGGTTTAGAGGAAGAAGATGGCAGAGCAAACCGGGAGGTTTCCAAAATAATCAAGGAGGCTTTCAAAATGTGTAAAATGGTAACCCGAATATGTCAAATGGACAAATCATCCGACCACTGCCAGTATGTTGGCTGTGTGGAATGACAGGGCATTTGGGGCGCAAGGCATGATACAGAACGGCCAAGGAATGGGAGCAGGCATGGCAAATCCAACTGCAGTTTTACAACAGGACGGTGCACAGAATCACATGGGGCAGCAACAATCACCAGGAGCGCAACAAGGGGCGCAACCACAAAGCATGGGGATTTTCCACAAGGACAATCCCAGTAGGCACCGTTGCAACTATCGCAGATCATGAACCTTGGAAGGGGAAGTAACACTAGGAATGGGGAAAATCCACAAGTGCACACTGGGCCAAGCTTATATATAAACTAGGACAGCTCACTGGGAACCCTGATGTGCTCTATCCTATCAGTGACACCAGACACTCAGAGAGAACCTAGGGTGGATGTCATTATAGGGTGCAAAGAATATTCCTTCCTAGTGGACACCTGTGCAACACGCTCGTGCATACGTGAAGGTAAGTTTTCCTTATCCGGCAAGGCCATAGATACTCAGAATTTTACAGGAGCTCACAGTTGAGTTCCCTTTACAGACGCACTCCAGTATCCATTGGAGAGTGTGAAATGAATGTACCTTTATTATATTCACGTCAGACCCCAGTAAACATTTTGGGTCGAGACTTAATGACAAAGTTGAACATGACAATTTCATTCACGTAGGAGGGCATAGTATGCTCCACTCCAGGAATGCACTATTCAAATGTATGCGAAATTATTAGAGCATACTCAGGACACATAGCCATGAGGGCCATACCATTGGAGTCAGAAATGTTCGCATATGGCATGCATGTGCTTATGGCAGGATTGCCAGGCCTTGCAGACAGAACCATGAGAACCCCTGATGAGTTCTTATTTAGACCACTGATACCTATGCATGAGGAGGAGGGACAAGTAATTCCCTTGATGATACACACAGCAGCAGTGTGATGGAAAGTAGCATTGGTTGATGGGTACGATGATGAAGGCAGACAATGGTGCGTGTTAATCACCATCGAAGAAGGATATCAAGTGACTGACGTCACCAATGACGATCTGTTTGAAGAACAATCAGACACGGGAGAAACAATGGTGGAAGTAAGTCTCATCTTTTGGGTAAAGATGATAAAAAGAGAAGTGCCTCAGAGAATGATGTTGCCGCTAAAGCGTCCGAAGTATTTTGATGATGATATAACTAAAGTGCATGTCTCAGTATGAGCTACAGGACCCTATGACGTAGGCCTCTTGAAGGGTGTGGGAGAAGTGAATATTAAACTAAAACCAGGAGCAATTTTACAGAGAGTCCGACAATATCCCATGTCCAGAGAGGCAGATGAAGGGATTTTTAAGACAATTTCTGCTATGATGGACTAGGGCATCTTAGTGACATCAGAGTCATTATTTAATACGGCAGTTTACCCTATCAAGAAATCAAAGGGGGGTCTTGGCATTTAATCCAAGATTTAAGGCCAATAAATGACATTGTTGAGGCCGAGTTCCCTCTAGTCCCTAACCCATCTACAATTCCATGTAATATACCCAGCGAGGCAAAATATTTCACAGTGATTGACTTGAAAAATGCCTTTTTCTCAATCCTGTTACACCGTGACTCACAAGATCTGACGTCATTCACGTTCAGAAAAATGCACCTGAAAAGCATGAGGTTGCCACAGGGGTACTGTTAGTCTCCACCTATTTTCAACAGAGTCCTGCAAATGGACTTAAGCAACACTGCATTAGAAAGTATCGTCTTGCAGTATGTGGATGAAATCCTAATCTGCAGCACCACAGAAGAACAATGCAGGCACGATTCTGTTCAGCTACTGACTATACTGGCGGAGAAGGGTTATAATGTTGACAAGGAAAAGTTACAATATTGTCAACAGGAAGTGCTGTACATAGGCCCGCTAATCTCACGTGAAGGCAAGAAGGTGACCCCAGAAAGGGCTGAAGCCATATTGAACACGGCTAAGCCACACACGATAAAGCAAATGCAGAGCTTTCTAGGCCTGTGCAACTAAGTTAGAGCATGGGTTTTCGATTACAGCTCTTATACTAAGCCTTTACTTAAGGCTCTAAAGAAGGCCCATGTGAAAAAGGAAAGGATTTGGAGGAAAGGTTTACTGAACACAAGAGAGCGATTTATACAGTTCCAGTTCTCGGAATTCCCAATTATGCAGAGGAATTTTACCTGTTTTCACACACAGATGGCAGTGTCATGACGGCAGTGCTCGCTCAAAGAACCTCGCTGGGGTACAAGCCCTTAGATATTACAGTGTGAACCTGGACCCAGTACTGAAAGGCCACTTTCCATGCGAACAAAGTTTAGCTGCCACAGCGTTCGCCATAGAGAAAGCGACAAACATTGTAATGGGATGCTCAATGACGTTTTACGTCGAGCACTCATTATTTGCCATTTTAGAGAAACCAAAAGGCACATTGACATCTCAGAGAGCTTCTGCCTATGAAGTGATCATATCAAACCCATTGATTACAATAGTCCAGTATAAGATAGTGAACCCAGCTATGTTTATAGCAGAGCCAGTCACTGAAGGAGAGCCGATACATGACTGCATGAATTATGAAGAATTCTATGATGAAATCTCCAGGGTAAAAGAAAATGCGTTGGCAGGAGGAAAGATCGTCTTTATTGACGGGTCTTCGAGGATCGACCAAAGTGATGGGCAAAGATACACAGGCGTCGCTGTGATGAAACCACAGCAAATGGAGAATTTTGAGTACTTGCTAGTGCGCGAATACCATCTCACTATTCAGCACAGGCTGCAGAATTATTAGCGTTGATACTCGCCATTGAGAATCACGCAGACCAGGAAGTAACGGTGTATAGTGACTCCGCCTACGTGACGTCAACAGTGCACGCAGGCTTAGCGTGCTGGAAAAGGAGGGGCTACCTCTGAGTGGATGGCACGCCAGTACAGCATGCAGCCTTAATGGACAGGCTGATAAAGGCACTACAGTTCCCAGTGGGCATAGCAGTCGTAAAATGCGCCACCCACACGAAAGGGACAGATTTTGTCTCACGTGGAAATCACGCAGCAGACACAGAAGCCAAGCATATGGCACCCAAAATTGAGATGATTATGGCAGTGGAAGTGGCATGCACCCATGAAAGAATGATGGTTGCACGAGCCACACCGGAAGCCTATAACGATCTTTGGCAAACACAACTAATGGAGCTCCAAGGGGAGGCACCACAGGAAGAGAACAACTTGTGGAAACATCGAGGGTGTTCTTTAAACCCCTCTGACAGCTTGTGGTGACAGGACAGCACTGGTAAACCAGTAATGCCTGTAGCCCTACTAAAAATAACGCTGGAGTTATTACATTACCCGGCGCATATGTCGAAAGAGAATCTAGCAGCAACGCTCGCGGAAGACTGGTACATACCAAATTTAGCTGAGCATGTTGCATTCTTTATGGTGAACTGCATAATATGCCAGCAATTCACCACTGGGCACACATTAAAAGTAATGAGAGGAGTCATTCCCAGGACAAATGGGCCTTTTCAGCACTTGCATGTCGATTTTGTCGACATGATTCAAGTATGCAACGGGTACAGATATTTAATTGTCGTGGTGTATCCATTCTCTAGATGGATGGAAGGAGGTCCATGTATACATCCAAACTGTTCCTGTGCAGCCAAATTCTTAGTGATAGAAGTGTTCCCCAGGTGGAGGGTGTGTGAAGTGATGAGATCAGATAATGGGGCTCATTTTGTAAATGCAGTCTTTGAGCAGATTAGCTTGCTGCTTGGTATAAAGCACAAGTTCTCGTCGGCGTATCATCCAGAAGGTAATGGAATCTGTGAGCGGCTCAACGGCTTGTTAAAGGAAAGGATAACCACGCTGAAGCTTACTCTAAAGAGGGGATGGTTGTACTGCCTTCCACTGGCATTGTATGCTCTTCAGAACTAACCTGGCTCCGACCATCATCTTACACCACATGAGATAGCCACAAGAAGAAGAATGAGAACTCCCCTCACACCCCAAGATAGAACTAGATGTGATGCCCAGTCGACTGGAAAGGTTCTAGGATCTGAAATGCAAAGTTATCTGAACTGCATGACATCTTGCCTTACTGTAATTTCAGACCAGCTGCAGCGACGACGAACAGGGTGCCTTGCAGCGCAGAACACAGATAGAGACACTACACCAGACTCAGCCCAAGGTCTACGTGTTCCATCCATCTTCCCTGGAGACACCGTCTTGGTGAGGAATCACACAAGGAAAAAGAGGGATGAGCCAAGGTTTAACGGGCCATTAACAGTTGAAGACGTGACTCCATCCGCAGTTAAGCTGCAAGGAAGAAGAGCTTGGATCTTCCTGGGTGATATCAAGCCATACATCGGAGGAACCTCCCTGCCTGCACCCCACCGCGAAGAGACTACAGATAACGGGGAACAACCACAACATGTGCAGACGAGATCCATTATGTGGAAGAAGGACGCATAACCAGCAAAGTAAGACAAAGAACTTTAGCAAGTTGTGGCGTATCTTGGACACTTCCTCTAAGCAAATAAGAGGATAAGGACATAAAAACGGACACTCTGTGCATCCTAGTTGCAGGGTGAAGACGAAAATTGCGCATATAAGCCACAACATGGTTTGTTGAACTTTTAAACGAAGACACTCTCAAGCTGCGAGGAGAAGAAGACTAGGACAAACTTTGATCAAGGATATTTACATTGGAAATAGATACAGCATCCCGATTCATCCGAAACCGAGACTTTATTGGGAAGCACTTATGGTGTCCCACAATAGAGACATCACAAAGGACGTGGTCATATATTTCAAAATAGTGTTAAGATCATCCCCGTCACTGGGTAGGGAGGCTCACCAGTGTCACAGACTTTCTCCAAGATCCTGAAAATGAAAAAATAACAAGACAACTGCTCACTGTCATTGCCAAACAATTTATAGTACTCCCTGACTACAATGAGAAGGAAACAAATGCATCCACCACAGGCAGAAATAGATGAATTCATCAATACACTTTTCTTTTGCATAATCAAAGACTGTCCATCTATTGTCGGGAGAACAACTGATACATTAACATTCCTTCAAGATCCAGCAAACACTGAACATTTGAGCCATCTTTTAAATAAAATAATTATTTTGGTCACACTCCCCGTGACCGGACAGTGCAGACATTGTTTATGTCGAGGAAAGAACATATAATCCTGAATCTCAACAAAGACTGGACAAATGAACCAGTCACCAGAAGACAGTAGGTTGGTGCACAATGTCCTTTTTCGCCTAGTTACTGACTTTCTGGAATTGGTGGGGAGACCTATTGAGGTTGACGTCCTCACCTTCATCAGAGATCCAGCTAATATCGCACAGATGGGAATGCTCCTGCATGGATTCATTCTCCAAGTGGAACTTTCCAACCATCAGAGAGATTATCTGAGGAGATTCTGAGGAGACTTTCCACCGAGGGACAGATCGAGGGAGCAGAGTCAAGAACCTTATTTGTTGTAGTTGTTGTAATTTATTCCTTATTTTTTCATACTGACCAGTGTCCAACATGTCCTCAGGACTGAAGCAGATTCGGGGAGTGGACTGGGAACTCGCGTACCTTGAACATGCACAGTAAAGGTTACTCCTCGAAGTGTTATTTTAATCTATTTTTCCCATAGTTTAGCAAAGGAACTGTATCCTGTATAAGGAGACAATCGTCACTCACAAGAGGGGGGACACTTCTGAAGTACCTGACACTTTTGACACAGAAAATGAAGAACGATAGTGGGTGGGGAAACAATAACATTGACATTGCTGCGAATGATCGAGATGGGGCCCAGTGCAGTAACCTGGTCCTCCCACAAGCAGATAGGCACCCCGGCTTCTCTGGAAGAAAATGCTGTCCCCTTACATATCGGACTATAATGTATTTATGCATTGTATTCATCATTATTTTACTATCATTAATGATCAGAACTGCATTTTGTATTCGTGCTCGAAGTGTTCAGATTGCAGAGCACCCACCTGATGATACACTCATGAAACCCACAAGAGCACCCAGACCTTATATAGTCATTCCAGTCCCTACGAGATCTGATGGTAGAGTAAATGAACTTGAAATGAATGTGATTAATAGTGATATATACACAGTTATGGTAACGAATGAGCAGGATAGCCGGAGACAGGATCAGCATGAAATGAATGAAGGCAAAGCACTGACAACTACATGCACACACACACACACACACACACACACTGAATGCACACGAACCAGGCCTAGCGTCAATGACCAAAGAACATCAAACAAAAGCAGCAGAGAAGATGAGGCTGCCTACGGCAAAAACTTTCACAGGAGATAGTGAGAAAAAACGAGAAGAATTAAGAAAAAGGCCAACAGAAGCAGTCATATCAGAAGCCCTTATGAACACAGAAGCGGCCTCGGAAAAACTCTCCACAAGGACACAAATGTTAGTAGACCTTCTTTTTCCACACATAGCCAGACCGAGAAAAACGACAAGAGGAACTGAAGAACAAAATAACGACAGAGGCTGCATTACCCAGCATATATGTTCCAACAAAAAGGACAAGCACCAGGTCCATAATACAGCCATATACTGGGCCAGTGTCAGGCTGGTTAGCATGGGCACTTGCATACAGCAGAGAAAAGATGCATGAGGACCAGAAAAGAGCGGCCAGACTCATGTCCACTCAAATGGCGGAGATGAAGAAGCCTGTACCATGCACTAGGATACCTTAGAACCCTCCAGCAAGGAAAAGCCATAGAGAGGCATTCAGAGATGTAGTTATAGCAAACTACTGGAAAACATTAAGAAACAAGAAAAGCCTACATGAAGATAATAATGACTTAAATGATTACCTGGACAGCAGAGCACATCTAGGGAACAATATTTGGTACAATCACATGAAAGAAGTTGGAAGATGAAATTCAGAAGGAGAATGCTTTGTTTGTGCACTTTTACCGTACAGCATGGGGAAATCCAAGATCTTCGTGGCTGTGGAAATTGATGTCCTGACAGCACACTGTCTGTCACACGTAGCAGTGTGCAACACCAGAGGCCAGTTCATGGGAAGTGATGCCTCATTGATATGGGCAACTGAAACAGATTATCCCGATGAAGATGATTATGTCCAGGACACTAAGACGAGAAATAGAGCCCATACTAGGAATCACGTGATCAGGTACGAGAAATCTGAAGTTAAAGGAGTAGGAATAAGATGGGAAGTAAACCCGAGACTAAAGGTCCAAGGAAAAACTCCAGAAGAAGCTCAAATTTGGAAAATCAGAGGCCAAATGCAGACTTGGGGAACAGCACTTTCACCAAACGGATGGGAAGAAGGAGTAGTGATCTGCCGAGCATGGATGGTCCTTGGAGCCTGCAAGGAAGCAATAGAGAACTCACAGAGACTGTGCAAACCACTATGGCCAAAACTTACAAGATTACTGACATGGGTCGAAGACAGAGGAGGACCCTTGCAGATAGTACCACTAGAAAGCCCGGAATTGTGCTTCAGGAACAATGGCACAAGGAGGATGGGAGAGAATCAGAACTGTTGACGCATTTTTGAAGCTCCAGGAATGATTCATGGGACTGCAGTAATTATGGATCATTATTGGGCATGTGAATCCAAAGCATAGATCAGACTGCCGAAAAACTGGGGAGGCAAATGCAAAATAGTGTATGTCCACATTCCAGCAATAGTGATCCCGAAAAATGACCTGAATATTGATAATTTTCTGAAAGCAGATGCTCACCTGAGGAAGAAGAGATCTGTGGAACTGACAACTCGAGTGAAGATAGAAAATGATTTCTCTGCCAAATCAGAGGAAGCGTTTCATGCAATCCCATATGAACACAGGCTGTTCAGCCTCACCTCATCAGTGTTCGCAACAATCATCATGCCAAGATTCCAAGTTGGAGCAAATACTAAATGGTTGCAGATAACCAGATGGGAGTTACTGCAAAACATCAACACGACAATAAAAGGATTCAATGAGATCAAGGAAGTGCTAGGAGCCATCCGACTGATGACTCTCCAGAAAAGATATGTACTTGACATGATCACAGCTATGGATGGGGGAGTTTGTGCAAAAATTGGAGAATCATGTTGCACATTTATACCTTCTCACGACGAAGAAAATGGAACTTTGACAGAGGCCATAGGTATGCTGACAAACCTGCAGAACCAGATGATCCAGGAAACCAACAAAGTTGATGATGACAGCTGGTTTGAATCACTGTTTTCATGGGCTCCGCAATGGATGGCGGATACATTCATGTTCCTAGGAGCACTGCTAGTAATGATCTTACTAGGGTTTTGCGTTATCAAGATAATAATCTCGCAATGCCAGAAAATTGCGAAGAAAGCCATAGGGATGAAGATCATGATTGATGTCAAACCAGGATGGAAACCCAGAGATCTGACTGATGATGAAATAAGAGACTTTGTGAAGGCAAGCGAGCATGCACCAGAAGGTTGTGGGATGTTCTGACCCACTAGGCTCTGCCCTGCAACATCACTGTGTGTTGCTTTCATCAAAAACAACAGAATGGCCGCCGAAAAGCCTTATGCGCACTAAAAATCTCTGAGAATTGCGCAGGGAAACTGGAAAAATAGGCTGCCAAATCTACTTTGCCTGTGTCAGTGGTAAAACAGGAGACCACACTGCCAAACCTGTCATTGGGCTGCCCACAGAGTGAAATGGAACTACCTAAAAAGACAGTGCTGCATTGCCAGAAAAACCCAGAAGTGCTCTAAAATCCGTTTTTCTTTGGCTGTTGAAATTGCAAAATAATGGTTCCCCAAACATCAGAAAAGATCCAACATCCTTGTTGGGTGTTCACCATCTCCTTATCTAAGGAATCCCCATAAGCACAATGACAGGAGAAGCACAATTCATCACAAAAATATCCACATTCAAAAAAGTGCTTGCATGGGAAAATATGTCAGAATATGGGCACAATACCGCCGCCTGCCTGTGTCAAAGCTGTCATTTACTTATACTGGCAGTTTAAAACTTGTGTCTTAAAATCAAATTGTGGAAAAGAAGAGACTTGCCATCAAAAGCAATATAGGTTGTTACTATTCAATTTCTATGTTTTAAAAAGACTGGAATTAAGAGATCTGTGTGTAAATGTGTTGAAAATGTAAGGTTTATTTTAGCAAAGACAATTTTAAAGGAACTGATGCCAGCCACAGAGGACTTCAAAGCACATTCCACAGTTTGCTCCAACAAAGGGCACCTTACTTTTGCTCTCTGCCCAGGATCATTTAGATGTTAATGAAAGGAGGAGGGGATTTTGCTCTGCTTCTCTGGGAGAGAGACAATAGGCTTCCTGGACTGAAAGGGAATGCAAATTCGGGTGTCAACAGAAACTAACTGCCAGCAGTAAGAGGCCAGGAGTGCTCTGGGCCCAGCCAAACCTTGGGGGCGGGACCAGACAGATTTGTATATCTTAAACTCAAGAAATTATCTTTTTGAAAAAGACTCCCAGAGAACTGCAAAATTTGTAAAAAAACTGTAAATGATAGGTTGTTGACATGAACATTCTGCCCACAGTTTGAAACTACTCTGAACCCTGTGCTATGTTCAGAGACAGGACTACAGAAATGTTGACTTTGTAGCAATTGTGATGATGCTAGGAATATGAAACTTCACAGGATTATACCCAGATGTCATGTGCATATATGTAGAAAAATGTGGACAGATCTGACACTGGGACCCAACCAAAAGCGTCAAATTTGAACCAAAGCTCTCACTGAGCTGGACTCAGACGGATACTTGTTCTACTAAATCTATGATGTTAGCAAGTTGCTGATATTGTAAATATGATTTATGTGAAGAATAGATTTACTCTACATAAACAAAGGGGAGGTACTCCCTGGATTGTAAAATACAGCATCACTATGACACTAGATTTCCTTCTCAAATCAGGAGAGAGGACAGACCCTAACCAATAGGATTCCTAGAGGTTGTGCTTAGTATAATTTAGCCTACCCACCCCTTTGGGAAATACATAGATAGGGACTGGTTAGGACCTAGAGACACACTCAGATTCACCCATCAACTGATTTACTGGTGGAGCACTTTGCAGGAGAAAACCAGATCAAAGACTCCAGAACCCTGAAAGCAGAAGGTCCAATTCCAAAGCTGAACCATTCTCAGCTGGCCTTAAAATCTTGAAACCTGATTTACCCCAGACTTCCAAGGGGCACATCAAAAATTGAACAGCCTGGCTGTGCTGTTTCTGCTTCTTGCCAAGAACTCTTGCTAGAACCCAGAGATCCAAACCAGTAGAGCAGAGCTGTAACTTGATAGCTGCAACCCAGAACCAACCCGTCAGATCCAGTCCAGAGGTTGTGCAGTGTCCAGAGTGCCATGCTGAGGGCAGAACCGAGTGCCTGAATCATGTCCGGTGGGCTAGCAGAATTCCAGTCCAGAACCCTTTGACCAGATCTTTGACGGGCCTATTCCAAACCATAGTTGTGAGTATCTATAGCATAGAATTGTCCATAGCCGTATCTTATCCTTAAGTAATCCTATCCAAACTCTTCTATCATATTCAGAACTGCATTATAGAATCTCTTTTGTTTTTCCTGAATCTTTCCCTCACCCATATAGTCCTTTGATAATTGTAGTGATAATATCATCTTTGAGCTAATATATTTGCTGAAGAAAGACAAATGTCTCGGCGGGCAAAAGTCAGAACAGAGGCACCACTGATCTGTTGGCTGTACCGTTGGGTATCTTGTATCTTCATAGCTTCCCTAGTGTAAAGAAATTCCTGTTTGTAATTCAAAAGCGCATCTTTCATTTGTAAAATCTTGACTATTTCTGAGAAAAATCAACCTCCACTAAAACCTTCATAACTTCCATACCGTGCATGCTCGAAACGGTATTTAAGTGCAAATTGAAGCTAACATCCACAGCTTTCAAATGAATCTAAAACCGCATTCCAACTCCTTATAGTTTTCCTGCAATCTCGTTTCTTGCACGCTGAAAAAGTTACCGCGAATTGTTCGTTTGACTCAATTTCATCACGTGTAAAATAGCTATTCTTTGCATTTAACCTCAGAATTCAGTTTTCAATCTGCTAGTTATCCAATCATCATTGCTAGTGTTTACCTGAAACTATAAAAAGCAGCTCCAGCTAATTTTGAATCCAATTTCGAGAATTAAATCACTTTTTCAGTGTTTTTCCCATTCATTCAAAACCACATTCAAAAGCATTTCACCTGTTTTGAAATCATTCCTGTTTATCTCTATGCTTGATTGGGGAATTGGGATTGAAACTGTATTTGTTGAGTGTGTATTTCCTGAAACCTGTGTTCTCCCCTTCCATCTCTATATTGCATATTGGAGGGAATTGAGTAGTGTGCAGGGGGGAAAGAGTGACATTGCATTTGACTGAACCTACACAAAGTTTTATTCTGTGCTGCATGATTTTTCTTATCCATACTGCATCTGATTAAAGAGATTGTCACGGAATTCCCCCTTTCCCACCTGGGAGCGATCCTTGCAGGATTTCTTGGGTGGTGTCTTCTTACGCACGGACCTGGTCTTGTATAAGTCCGCGCGACCCTCTTCTGGCTCCAGCGTGCGTTCAGAGCTCCAGTATTCAGACACTCTGGGATCCAGGAACGAAGAGGGTAAGCACACAGCACACGAGTCCAGGAAACAAGGAGGAAGGAAGAGGGTAATGGGAATGGAATTAGGAGGTCCAGGAACAAGAACAACAGTGTAGCGAATTATGGAGCACACGTCTAGTCGCTGCTTGCAGTAGCATTGAGACGCACGGGCCCGCGGGGGCGCAGCCAATTTGTAAATACGCTACGTCTGACGTAAGGACAAGGAAGATGTTGCACGTTAGACGGCCATGTTGGGAGTATCAAGGTGTGCAAGCCCCGTTGTGACAAGGACCATGAGGTCCAAAAGGGGCATGTTCTGCGGATCATGACAGAGATTGTTGATTGTGACATCACTGATTGGTGATTATTGTATGAATATTAAATAGTAGGATATATATATATTGTTCAAATCCATAAAATAAATCTTTTAACTTTGCAAAACAACCTGCTTCTTGGTTCAGTGAGACCGGGGGGAGAGGAGGATTCAAAGAGAGGGGCATGATATAAGGGTACATCATTCAGAAATAAAATAATTTATAGACAAAAATATATAATTAAGTGTTCCAGCTGTGCATCACACGCTACGTATTGACTTAGGTGGAGTGCCGGGTTGAAATCCCTTACAAGGTACAAAGTTTCTTTACCCTAGACAATGCTGAAATTATGAAGGAAAATGGATCTATTGCAGCCCAAATGGACAATGTCAGCTAATGACATGGAACAAAGATGAACATGTAAAAACAGCAGGAAGCCTGAAAGGAGTGATAAAAATATGGACTCCAAAGAGACATTCCTTCAAACCATCATGTACAAAACTAGAAGATGAAGAAGAAATGGATACAGAAGAACCAAGTAAGATGAATCCAAAAGAGGAAGCGGAAGTGGTCGATGAACCGACCAGAGGGGGGAGTGTAGAGGATGTCCCAAATATAGCCTGCACTCCAGCCGCCCATTTTGAAGTACCAGGAACATTCAGACCGAGATATGTGACGTATGTTTAGAAAATCAACCAGCAGAGAGCCTCATTAGGGCTCCGCCCAGTACCTAACAGAAGAGCAATACCTATTGAAGTGCCAATAACCAGACAACCATGGACAGTAAGGTATCCATTAAGAAAACCACATCAGCAAATGACACGAAATGAAGATTGCTTAAAGGCATGGTCTAGTAAAAAATGTATTTAAAAAATAGATAGGCAACATAAAAAGAAATACTAGCATTCTCTTTTTTAAAACTTCCTATGTAATATTTTGAGCTATTCAAACTCAAAATTCGCAAAAGCAAGCACATGGGCGCATCCATTTTGTGAAATGGAGGCCCTCCTGTGCTGGCTTTTGCTTTTGCGGCACTAATGAAGGAAAAGCCAGCCAGCTGTAGTAAACAAAAGCTACCGCTGGGTGGCTTTCCCTTCATTAGTGCTGTACGCGGAGGACGGGGACCGGAGACCAGAGCAGGAAAGCTGCAGCTGAATCTCGGTAAGTGCTATTTATTTTTTTCAAAAAAATAAGCACTAGCTGCGTTTTTTTTTCTAAGTGTTCCGGGCTGGAGGAGCTTTAAAAACGTTGTATTTATGTTTGCGGTCACTTTTGAAGCAACCGCAAACATAAATACAACGTTATTGTGTTGGAAAACGCTGTGGTTTTTCTTTCCAAGTTTCTCAGGCTCCTCTGGCTCGGAGGAGCCTGAGAAACTCGGAAAGAAAAACCGCAGCGTTTTCCAACACAACCGCGTTGTTTCTGCCTGAATCTGCTTTCCCATTTGGGGCTCTCGGGGAGCCCGAGAGCCCCAAATGGGAAATCAGCTGTATGTAGAAACACTAAGCGGCATGTAAACATAACCGCGTTGTGTTTCTGCCTGCTGTGGCTTTCACTTTGGGTCTCCGGAGACCCAAAGTGATAGCCACAGCAGGCAGAAACACAACGCGGTTGTGTTGGAAAACGCTGCGGTTTTTCTTTCTGAGTTTCTCAGGCTCCTCCGAGCCGGAGGAGCCTGAGAAACTTGGAAAGAAAAACCACAGCGTTTTCCAACACAATAACGTTGTGTTTATGTTTGCGGTCGCTTCAAAAGTGACCGCAAACATAAATACAACGTTTTTAAAGCTGTGGTTTTATTTCTAAGTTTTCCAGGCTCCTCCAGCCCGGAAAACTTAGAAAAAAAAACACAGCTAGTTCTTATTTTTAAGAAATAAATAAATAGCACTTACCGAGATTCAGCTGCAGCTTTCCTGCTCTGGTCTCCGGTCCCCGTCCTCCGCGTACAGCACTTATGAAGGGAAAGCCACCCAGCGGTAGCTTTTGTTTACTACAGCTGGCTGGCTTTTCCTTCATTAGTGCCGCAAAAGCAAAAGCCAGCACAGGAGGGCCTCCATTTCACAAAATGGATGCGCCCATGTGCTTGCTTTTGCAAATTTTGAGCTTGAATAGCTCAAAATTGTACATAGGAAGTTTTAAAAAAGAGAATGCTAGTTTTATTTTTTTTATGTTGCCTATCTATTTTTTAAATAAACATTTTTACTAGACCATGCCTTTAAACACTTTCACAGAAGAAACTCAACAGGCCTTAATTGAAGACGAATGGTGATGTCACAAAGGCCCGGACAGACTCACAGATGAAAGAAACGACAATCAAAAGATGACACACAGAGACGAAACATCAGGAATAAGGACATCATGAACTTAGAAGGAGAGACGATGTTGAAATATAAAGAAACTTAAGCCGTAAGCACGATGAAATTATTCAACCAGCTAACGCATGTACATATGCTTGTAACCGCAAGAAGCTAAGAAAACAGTGTGGCTTGCTATGCTTAGTAGAAAAATAGAGTGGCAAGTGCCGCCTATATATATATATATATATATATATATATATATATATATATATATATAGGCGGCACCTGCCACTCTATTTTATATATATATATATATATATATATATATATATATATATATATATATATATATATATATATCTACCTCAACGAAGCACACTATATAAGTGCGAGCCCACTTTACACAAAAGCAGAATTAACTCAGGTTACTAGAGGTCAAACAGGACAGGATTCGTATACCAGCTAAAAGCGAACAGATACGACAGAATCGAAACTCAGCAAAAGCAGCTCGTGCCTGGGAAGTCAAGGTCAGACCAAGAGAGGGAGGCAGACATTCACTCCAGAGTATCGAAACTTAAGAACAGAGCAGCCTGCCCCGTGAAGGTCGAGATAAGGAGGCCCAGGCAGGGGGCAAGCCGTACAAGAATTAAATGCACAAATAGAAGGCAGATTCACGGTGTGCTAGCACGTGACCAGCCAAGCGAGAAGAGGCACCTATGCCTGACTGTCTCCCAACCAGAATATACCATAACTTTTCCTGACAAGAAGCTACAGTTTCGAGGCCGACCACATCCAGCTAATTGACACATAGCAATAAAGTACTGATTGATGGAAGGGAGGCTGGGTGAATCTTGGGGCATCCTGCACCTGGTTGACCATTCTGCGTACTGCTAATTAAAGTGGAGATTTATGCATGGGGTTGAAGCCAACCCAATCATTGTGGACCAAATAATCATGGGGTCCTAAAGATAGTAGAACCAATGGGACGTCGCACCTTTAGTGACGTTCACCATAGTCATTTTTGAAGGAAGGGCTTAGACGCCCACCTAATGAAATTCATCCAATCCTCACACTCCGTTACCATATACAGATATAGCACCTATATTTAAGTTACCTTTTCCAACCAATAGAATTGCATGACAAGCTTTTGAATGTTACACGTCAATGATGACAAATTTCAGGTATAACTGTTACTGTTTGCATGAAGTTGTTGGGAGTTGAAGCGAGACGGGCTATCGCATCACTGTTGATTTCCTTGTTTCCCTGTTTTTTGTACTTGTCATTAAACGGACTCCCCTTTGCTAAATCATTGAGTTGTCCTTATTGATTGGTGTTGTAGTAAGTAATCCTACACCCCCATCCACCTCAAGGTGCAGCTATCTCGTCTTAAAAAGTACTGCAGAGCAAGCTCTGACTCTATTGGCCGGTCAGCGGTATCTCTCTCTCCCAGTACAATGACAAGTTGCTATTTTATTAGCAATTATCATAAACAGGGAGTGTAAAACAAACATTAATGGATGTACATTCATTCTCTCTTATATACTTCATCATGCGTCAGAACGACATCATACTACGTGGCTGTAGTGAAAAACCCATCAAGGGTTGGGATTGGTTAAGGGACACATCTATATATACAATCATATAGGAGCTTGGTTTGTTATTGGCTGTCTGAAATCAGTGGACAACTCATGACTACCTCTTTGAACATGTCATACATCAGTTACACAGTGTTTCATTGGTTTCTCAATCTATAAGGTCCTTCGTTATACGACTAACACAATTGGTGAAAAATTCAGTTCAATTAGCAGCACATAAGCCAAAACCGAGGTACAAGTAGATCGGACATGAGGCTACCCTAACACCCAATTAGTCCAACATCCCTCATCACCCATGCCTTCTGCCATGACATTCTCTTTGTACTTGGCTTTGCAGAGTATTCTTGTCCTGGGAATGCAACAGGAGTGAGGGCACTCAGTATTGTATCTGGAAATCCAAGTCCAAACTCTATTTCCATCCTCGACTCTTGTGACCAGAGACCATGATTCTGTTAATTCTGCAAGCATTTAAATGCTTAAAATGAATTAAGACTTGGCATCCTTTGTGTTCTTTCTTGCATCTTAACGTGAGAGGATTCATCATCCACACACATGTTTCTCTTCAGCGTAGATAGATGACCTTCTCAGTTCTTGACTTTAGGCCAGACAGCCTCCTAGCGCAGCTCCACTAACCTGCTATTCTACTGCAACACAGCCTTTCATTCTTTCTTTATGATACCAATTTCCAGTGTCTGTTCAATGGTGGCTCTGGCTGCATTCTATTCACTACCTATAGCTAGCCTATACGATGACTTGATTTATCTTGCGTTTGAGCGTATATACATTCTTTATACTTTGGTTTTCTGCAGCACTTTTCACTGTGTAATGTTCATCTTTGACACTATTTACTTTGTCATTTATCCTCTAGGATCCATACATCGTCTTCATTCAGTATTTCAGGACTTTGTGCACACTTTCATATGATGTCATCAGTTACTTTTAGTCAGCTCTTTCTCATATTCCTTCACGAGTTCCTCCTGTAGGCTGTCATCAACTCGAGGGTACATTCGATATGGTCTTCTAAATGGATACCGTCTTCCATACACTCACTCTGGTATTGCTACAATAGCTGGTGTTAGGCAGAGCATGGTTTTATGGCTCCTATACAAGGGAGTTAAGGGGCTAGGATCTCCTGCAGATATGTACATCTTCTCCTCTACATAGTCAATCCTCTTAACCAAACCCGTAACCCATAGATTTTGGTCACTAAGAAAAACATATCATGTCAGTTATGACAAATAGTGAGTATACAAACTGTTGTTTTTAATAAGCATGCTGAGAGCAAGTACATTGTATGCTTGTATACTGTCCCTGCTTTATTTGGATGTTAATAAAGCTGGGGTTTACCCTTCACTTTGTCTATTTCCATCCTTGAGTCCGGTTTGATCTGATTCCAAAACCTCTGTGTAATTTTGCTACTTTCCAGGCCATCTTAACACCAGTGTCTTCTTTGGCCAACACTCTCCAATCACAGGCCACTGCCAAATTTGAGCTTCCTGCTCCTGCAACCTAGACTGACTGCTTGCTTTTTGTTGTCAACCCTCTGGGGTGGGCTTCTGTTGAGGCTCTGCACCTGTATCTTGTAATTGGGGCAGGACTGGGATTGGCTGCTGCATCTAGTTGCACCTGGCCTGTGGGATGAGGTGGCCTGACCAAGCCTTCATTTGGTCTGTACACTATCTTGGAATATATTCTCCTCTCCTTGCCCCTCTTCAGTGCTGCCTGCACAGGACTGTGATTTCCTGTTCCCCCAGTATTGTTAGGGTGTGCTGGTATGTGTGAAGGAAGTTAGTTTGCAGTGAATTAGCACTATTCCAGCACCAGGAGGAATGCTCTACTGGAGAATAATAAACCATGCATCATTTGCAGATGCAATCGCAAACTTGAAACATACTGTAGCAAGTTTGGGCTCTTGGGTTAGGAAGTATTTTTTCAGGATTGTATAGTTACTTTCCTGATAACACGGTTGGAGAGCAACCCATTTGTAGAATTTTATCAGGATGCACGCTACTAATGGGGTGCCAATGCACCCAGGACTGTTGTGTCCTCATTTTCTGGTAGGCAGTGGAGAGTTAGGGCCAACCGGATTGCCCCGCAATGGAACACAGCGACTGCACCATGCCAGGGATCCAGGGAGGGGGAGTAAGGGATTCTTCCCATGCCAACCAACATTCACTGGCTCGGGGTGTTACCCGGACTCCTGGACTCCTCTGTCACCCTTTTTATGGTCTCCAGAACTAGGCAGGTGTCATAAATCACCAATGTATCAACTGAAAAGGATACAGTAACCAATAAAGGATACAATTTGGTAGGGCTCTTCCGGATCCTTTTTTCACACGACTTGATTGTAGGCAGGTCAAATTTGACTTTCCAAATGATACAACTCTCTGACTGGATAAAACAGGCAGAGAGATGGATCACTGGAAAGGGCGTGGGAATTGTGTAGGAAGTATGCCTAGGATAGATAAAGTATCATAAGAAACTGTCCCAATCAAATTACTAAGATAACACAGTTTAGCATTAATTCAGACACTGACCTTATGGCAAAAACTGAAGTAATCCACGAAGGTTCCTTGAAGAAAACCAGGAGTTGAACAAACGAAAAAGGAAGGGAAGATTAGTAAGGGAGACTTATCCCGAATGGCACGAGGCTCTCGCTAGATACCGGGTTGGTACACCACAGGATATCGTCCAAAGTACTGTGCACAATAACCTTCCAATAGTTCATGAAATACTTCCTTTCCCACAATGAACAAAAATTAGAATTTCACCTGTTAACTGTCACAGGTACCAAAGGTTCAAAATAGTTCAGAAAACCACGTGCAGAATACACGCAGCCAGGCCAGCCGCACTTGAAAACAGCGTCCGAGTGTAGATATTTAGCATGCGAACAGGATACACGCAGCTCAGGACAGCCGCGCTTGAAGACAGCGTCCACGTGGAGATTTAACACGCGAACAGGATTCACGCAGCTCAGGACAGCCGCGCTTGCAGACAGCGTCCACGTGGAGATTTGGCACACGAACAGGATTCACGCAGCTCAGGACAGCCGCGCTTGCAGACAGCGTCCACGTGGAGATTTGGCACGCGAACAGGATTCACGCATCAGGACAGCCGCGCTTGCAGACAGCGTCCGCGTGGAGATTTGGCACGCGAACAGGATTCACGCAGCTCAGGACAGCCGCGCTTGCAGACAGCATCCGCGTGGAGATTTGGCACGCGAACAGGATTCATGCAGATCAGGACAGCCGCGCTTGCAGACAGCGTCCGCGTGGAGACTTGGCACGCGAACAGGATACACGAAGCTCCGGAATTAGCGTGTGGAGGAAACACGCTCAAAATAGGCCAAAGAAGTTGCTGAAGGGAATGCGAGAACGCAGGTCCGGAGTTCAGCTACCAAAACGCCAAAATTGACTTAATCAGAAGCAGCGATCGGAGTTTCCACGCTGCTTATGTACGCACTGCTGTGATACACGTGACGGACCTAAGTCACGTGAAATATAACGACGTGAAAAATGCAGACGTCGTTTTCCAGGCAATGCATCGAACAACCTCCATTTTGAGTAGAATGGTCTAGTGGTTCTATGGGCGTAACTCATTTTGTATGGAGAAGTCGTTCCTGGTCCAGAGGTATGTCCAGCAGGCATGACAGCAGGGTACTGCATCATAGTACCTTTAAAAGGTTCCACAATCCAAATCTTTAGAATGTCACAAACACACTCCTAATTGTTTCCTGTCCTATTAAATGCACTCTTAAATTGCAAGGATTTATGTAAATTCATGACAAACATGTTTTCCTCACTGGTATACAAGTGATGTACTTTATATAAGCCAGTGGGTTCATGGGAAGGTTAGGCTAGAAGAATCATAAATGAATGCAGCTACTGCTACTTAAAAGTGACCATTTCTTGTGTAAAAGAAGCCTTTTATAGACATTATGCAAATAGATAAATGAGATATAAAATGGGAATTGTAAGCAGGAATCCATTTGTGCTGTGAGAGGCTATGTGTCATTAACTGAATGCAGTGGCGTTTACCACTGGAGAACTATGGTACATGTTTTCTGAAATAATGT
Source organism: Ambystoma mexicanum (assembly GCF_040938575.1). Lineage (NCBI taxonomy): Eukaryota > Metazoa > Chordata > Amphibia > Caudata > Ambystomatidae > Ambystoma > Ambystoma mexicanum. The sequence continues at coordinate 104,894,182 of NC_090926.1, read as the reverse complement.
ACCTTATGTGTTTATTTTTCCATGCGTTTGCCAGGCCAAAGCAACGTAATATTCTCTATATATATTTGTGAAAGTGTGTTTGTATGTTCGGCGTTAGCTCCAGCCCCATAACAGTTGGTGGGCTGACATTTTGGCCCAAGGTAGCATACCAGTCTGGGGTGCAAAGGAGATAGTGAAATTTAACCAAGCACACCCATTTACCCTGTACATGGTGGGGCCCGGCCCTGTCCTATCAGTATACGCGTTAGGGCAGATTGCCGATTTTGCGTTTTTTTTTCTTTTTCCGAAGATAGGAAGTTATGACACAAAAAAATATACACAAGGGTATAACATCCCAAGACGTGCATTCCTGGACAACGCCAGGTGGTAGCGCTAGTTTCTTATAACTCATGAAAGTATAGATGTTTGATGAAGTTATGCACCCATTGGGATAGTGTGGGATTAGTACATCACGAAAGAATGTAAAGAGGAATGCGTCTTCACTTGGAATGCTGGAGAATCAAATAATGTATTTTTGTTTCCCTTGGGAGTGAATGTGTCTATAACTCTTAAAAAATATCATAACAGAGGCCTAGAGATACCTTTTTCCTATCCTGGCAGTATCTGCTATTCTACTTGGAACTGATGTCCCATCTGTTTGGGCCAGATTCTCGTAAACACTGTCAACAGCGAAACAATCCCAAGGTCTCTGTAAAAGATCAACGCCTCTTGTGTTTACCACTGCATTGTTTCTTAGCTTAATGCCAGATATGCAGATGGCTTGCAAATAAAGCATTGCAAGTACAGTTTCCTTGGAAAATAATGGTAGAGGTCTGGTCTAGTGTAGACATTATCAGGAGAAACAGATGGCGCTATGGGATGCCACAGTTCCAGCTGTACCCATTCTACTGTAGACGGGAGAATTCATTTTGACCTGTAAAACAAGGTTGCCAAGTCTCAGCTCATCAAAGCATTCCACACCATGTCCTGGAAATAGTGTTTGCAAGTGGCGGTGAAAAGGGAACATGTGACAATTCCCAAAGGTTGGAGGGGATGGGGGGTTCTGAAATAAGAGTGCAATATTCACACTGTATGATTTCTCTGCCTATAGTGAATTAGGTTAATGGTGGTGGGGTTTCGAGACTATTCTCAAGAGTGAGGTCACCAATAGACCAACACGAAATAAGATTTAAACTGCTCTGGATCAATAGAATCAGATGATAAAAAAAAACACGGGAAGGGGGAGGGAAATAAAGCAATTTCAGAACAAACCTATTGAGAGAGGGAAAAGGAAATACCAGAGCGTGGGGAAGAAAAGCCACGTATACGCCAGACTGGAACAGAACAGAGGTAACTCTGAGACAGAACCTAGAAGAGCAGTAGATTTGCATGCCAGGTTACCAGCTGATTCAAGGACCTGCTGAGTCCCATACAGCGGGCTAAGAGCCGAACAGCATCCAGGCCAGAGGCAATCAGACTTATTCAGAAGGATCACAGGAGACTCACCAGACTATACTGAACCCCTCTTTCCTGTTTTTAATTACAGCTCTTTTAAACATTAAATAAACGGATAACCTCCTAGTATAAATTATACAGAGCACCCCTTTGGAGGGGGTTGTTTCAGGGTTGTTTCCTGTCCCACAGTGTGTGGGGGATGTTTGTATTTTAGACCAATTAACGTGGGACTACTTTAACCCATTATATAGTCTGAAGCAGATAGTTGAGCACATTATGTTTTGGGATGGGTTGTTAACTTGGCCTAAACCAGTGTCACTCAATCAATAATATCTCTTAACAGACATGAGTAGCATCTTTCTCGACAATAACCCATTAAATCTATACATTGACAGATTGGTCTTCTTGATTTAAAACCTTCCACTGCTTTACTGCGAATGTGACTACGTTAACAATCGTGGAACGGCCAGAACTGTGACAAATTGGTTTCTGCTTTGCAGGAGTAGAAGGATGAGTAGTGGTAAAAAGGACCACTCATCCCTCACTTTTCTACAACTCAAAACACAGCACAGGTATAAAGGTAAAATGGGGACAGTTATGAGATATGCCTCCTTTGCCCTTTGTGGTAATGTGGGCTGGGGGGATGCTTTGGTCTTAAGAGGGGTGCAAAGTTGAACCGTTAGTGACCCAGACAATACAGTATCGCAGTCCAAAATAAAGAGAATGTCCAGTAAAGGTTCTATAAAAATATGAACACCTAAATCAAATGCACCATCTGCAGCTGGAATGAATAGAGAATACTGTACAAAAACCCACCCCCAAGAAAGAACAGAGAAGATGCGGCAGACTGGAGAAAGTAACTCTCTGAGCATAATTCCCGGTTTGGTAGATAAGGTATTATCGTAAAAAGGCTATCTTGTTAGAAAACAGGAGTGATTGTGTGACCTAACCAGTCTCTAGGGTCCAAGTGGGCTAAGGGGGCAGTTCAGGGTCAACAGTACCTGGATTCAGTTCTTGGTATGCTGGGACAGCCAAACCCTGGGTCGAATGTTGATGCGAGCTGATAAGGCTCAGTTTGTGCACGTAGAATCAGGGAGGCCCCATCAGTAAGCGGGTATCAAGAAGGGATGAATGTGGGTGCTCTGTGCGATAGAATGGTGGCTCTTCAAAAATGCAGGTCAGGACAGTCCCTGGAACGGTTTGCAGCTGGGCAGGCCGAGTTGCACTTTAGCCGCTACGAGGGTTCAATGAGTGATGCTGGCTCCAGCAGATCGAGTCGGTGCGCGATCTTCATCAAAGTGGTGATTTTAGGTATATCGATGTTCAAGATGAGGTGGCATTTCATGGGCTAGATGGGCGTAGCTGTGGTTGTAATCCCCGTTAGAGTCAATGAGTCACTCTCCAGTGATTTGGTTCAGGTCCTGGTATTGAGGAATCACTTCGGGACGAGCTTTGGCTGTAACTCGATGCTCTGTCAAACTGGTAAGAGGTGCAAGCAAATGGTCAATTGGTGGAGAAGCATAGAAACCAGTGCCAGTGACTTCCTTCTTGTTACAGGTCCCGCAAACATGGAGCGACCTGTTGGGTGCGGCTCGCCTGGTCCTCCAGTTACTTTGAGGCCCTTTCAGGAGGACTCGAGGAAAGGATGGTTTCGTTCAGGGTCTGCTCTCCCAGCTCAGGAGATTCTGGTGCAAAGTGGTAGGTCTTGTGCCACAGCATAGGTTACCTGCGATGTGCCCTGGCAGAGTAAGGGGACAGATCTTCATTCTGTCTTGGATGATTCCTTCTTCATCTCAGATGGATGGAGAATACAACTCTCCCAAAGGAAGTCCAGTGAGATCTTCAGAACAAATCTGCAGGTTTAGAGAGAAACTGAGCAAATCTACTGAAGGGGTGATGACCCCTTCTTTTAAGAGCAAACACCACAGGTGATTGGACTAAAGCTAGCCTGCCTTAGTAGTTCAATCCTTGCTCCAGAAAGAGTGAACTATGTCCTGTTGATGTCACACCCAAAGTACTTTGCTCCAGTGGTGTAGGGGACATGAGAGAGAGAGAGAGAGAGAGAGAGTAAAAATGAAGATGGTGGAAGCCTCCTTCCCTTGATCAGAGCCCTCCTGTCTACCATGATGCTGCTCCTTTGCTTTTCTTTGAGAATAAAGGCATCACCATTGTGTGAGGCTGCTCCATGTGAATGGGTGTGCAGCCTGCTGTGTGGTTGCCTCAGGTGGAGAGGGTTACCTTCCCTCACAAAGAGATCAAAGCTGGGGCCCAGGCCTCCAAGTTCTTGCCTTGCCATTTGGCAGGCTACTACAGAATCATTTAACTGTGCAATATCTATTCCAGGGGATTTCCACCCACTCCTAACCAAATATGCACACATTTGCTTTTCTTTAAAAACGTTTGTTTTATAAATCTTGGACCCTAATTTAATAGACTTGATTACACATCGCTTCCCTCCCCTTTTGGGACAAGAAACAAGCAGGGTTGCACAGAAGGTCTATTTATTAACAAAATATAAATACTTGAATTAGATTACAGATAAACCAAGTGTTTCTTTAAAAAAAAGGCAAATCGTATAAAATAATGAACACACTAGTCACTTTAGTTTTTAATGTGCTCTGAGGCATGCGGGTTAGTTGGCGCTGTACAAAAATAAATTAGAATATGATAGAATGCCACAGACATAAGTATCTAGGCATTTAATTTACCCTGAGCATTCAGGCACCATGGATTAGATGCATGAGAGTACAGAAGGAATATTTAATTTGTCACTTTCCTTTCTATTCAATTTCATTGTTTATTTGCTCCCTTGTTCCCTTGCCTCATGCCTTGTGGCCATTTGAAACACGGTCTTGCATAAGCACCTTATAAATATCGAATACAATAAATAAAAATATATCTGTGAAAACAACAAATTAGGTAAAATATCCCTGCCTATCCACTTCTCTATACTTCCCCTTATTCAAAATACTGAATATCCCTGCCTATCCACTTCTCAGTACTTCCGCTTTATTCAAACTACTGTCCTGCTTTATTCAATAGACAGGTCATAGTTTCAACTCAATTGTAACAAGCTATTGGACCTTTGGTGTGTGAATGGCTTGTAAACAAAGAAAATGTATGTTCAGCAGTATGTTAGCAAAATTCCATTCAGTGATGTTTCTTTTCAATTATTGTGTAAAATATACCCTTCTCCCTTTCAATGGACACCGCGCACAGTGGAAAAAAATGGACAGCAAACAATCACCCTCTCCCTTTTGTCTTAAGAAACCCTACATTACAATCAAAATTCTGCTTGATAATATACCCAGAAATTACTTCAATTAACTTCTTTTTCTAGGTACACACCCAGTAAAATGACCTTTTCAACCCCCATTAATAGTTCTTCGGTGATAGATGCCATCAACAGAGAAACGGGTCAGGTGGATCTCGCTATATACAGACTATGGGACCTAACCTATAAATTATATATTTTTCCTAAAACACATACACTTCTCAAATCCTCCCTAACTTCTCGGGGTGCACAATTCATTATCTATTCCACTATTTATTCTAATTCCCTTTATAGGATCACTTGCATTTTAGGAAATACTCACATCAAGATTTGTTTTGGCTAAATCACAGACAGGGGGGACACCCTCTTAAGAACAGGGTCAATTCTTCCCCTCTAGCAACAGGTGGGCATTAGCCAGTAAGATAGGAGAAGCTTTTCTCCACAGCCTGTCTGCTTTCTCTTCCATTGAAGAAGGCCTGGGATTTAAAGACTGGGAGGCCTCACTTTCAGTATCTACCAAAAGTCCATCAAGGGTTCAAAAGGAGAGCAAATCTGTTGCTTTTCCTTCATGCTGTTATCAATTCTTCTTTCTCACCATCAGTCTGGTAGTGAGAAAGTAATCCCTTCAGTAAGTGTCCATGAGTGATTCCCAGTGTCTCCTGTGTTTGACCTTTTATAAAAACAAAATCCCTACCTTTCTGAGGTGTGTATACTTTCCCCACTCTAATTGATCAATGTATATGATTGGACAATGTTCCAAAAGTGGCATCACAGTAGACATACCCCTCTGCGGTCATTGGTCATATTAATGAAGGAGCAGTCTGATGGGAGTAACTTCTATACCTAGTTTCCTCCCATTTAATGTGATGTCATTTCTGGTATTTATTGCATGAAATATCACAACCTTCTCAAACATTCCATTCCAACTATGTGACCACCTCAAGAATCAGGTCACCAGATTCCTCTCTCTAGTACAAATCCATTAATGCAATCCTCATCGTTATTTCATGAATAATTTCTAAATTTTAGATTTTTCCCTTTAAGTCACTTCTACATTTATATGCAAATTATCTTTCCATCTCAATATAATGGGCTCATCAATGCAAATGCAAGGTCAAATGGCACACTAGCATGCACCCTTTCTTTGCGAAAAAATACAAATGAGCCTAATGTCCATATTAAAACTACATTAAAAGTTCCTTAAGAGGATCCGTTCTTGAGATACAATTGTTATAAACAATTCAGTGTACATTAAAACAGGCCTTTTCTTTGATACACAAATATGGCACTGTTCTTCTGCTTAGATACAACACTGGCAATTTTCTTTTTGTTGACTCAGGCCCGGTCCATATGGTCTTTATGGCCCAATGCATGTCTGATGAAAGAGCCTTTGTAATTTGAATACCTGTGGATTTAGGTCTTAGTTCTGTCACCTCTTGAGACGTTTCCAGACGTGTGGTCCTGTCAAGTGTCAAATTCATCCATTCAGGAAGACCTGTGAAATAGGGTTAATAGATTAAACTGAAGAGGACAACAAAGTCATCTGAATTGAAATATTATTATGTTCAGCGGTTCATGCCTAACAGACACACAGGGCAAGTAATACAATTCAACACTTAAAATGTATGGCTAAGTCTGGTTTGCTTGGCCTGTTTGAAGAAGGATCATCATCTGCAGTGGGCAGCTTTAAAGAGTTTACTTGCATGGGAAAGGAACTTATCTGTCCTTCCATCCTGTACGCTGGGGCTAGGAGAGGTGTTTGTGAGTTGAAAGGATTGCCATGTGTCAGAATTAAGTGCTGTCTCTATTTAAAGATGATTTTGATCACAATTGCAACTTTGAATGTGCATATTTTCATAAAACATCACAGTTTATATTGCACTGGCTTATCAAACCCCTAACAACTGTCCATACAGTCGAGATCGGAAGGTTTCATAAAACTGACTTTTATTTATGTATTTCTGAAGAAGAAATTTCTTGAACTTCTGTTCTTTTTCTCCTTCACCTAAAGCAGTTTCCCATTTAGACATACATTGAAGGTTGTTTGCCGGTACTTGAAATGTTCATCTCAGGCCTTGTCAGTGAGTTTTTGGTGGCTGCAAAACATTGCACATTTTGTTAGTGTACTTGTTTCCCCAACTGCTGAGTGCAGGCTGCAGTTTTACATATGGCTTTTACAATGAGGCCTTGTTCTACATCTTTTCTCCCTAGTCAATCATGCCTACACTACACCCGCCTGACCAGAACACACATCACCTTCCACAGCAAAGCTGACTCACAGGAGCCGACACATGTGCAATATCAATTAGAATGTGGCAGTTGTGATCATAAGTAGCACCATACACTATGCCTAAATATAGGCATTGCTTTTATTTAGAGTTTACCCTGCCACCTGCATGGGCGACCCATGATCCCCATGGTTTGGGAACAAAGAGGCAGATCTTAAATGCTGCCTCTGAGCTGCAGGGACTGCAGGGACTTGGATGTCTCTGCGGCGGTCAAGTGGGCATCTCGTGACCTTTTAACCTGCTCTGTTCCACAAGTAGAATGGGTGCCGCGGAACAGTCTATTGATGCGGCAGGGCACGAGTGCACTATGCTTTTGGCATGGAATCGACATAAAAGATCAATCTGGTTGGCAGATTACCCCTTTCTGAGACTGAATTTCCCTCATCACTCTATTGATTAATAAAAATCTAAAAAGACAGGGCTTTGCACCCTTGTCAGATGGCAATTTTTCACAAATACATTATGGTAATTATTGCCCTTTACAAGGTATTCCATCTCTACACTTGATCTGGTTGGGTGCTTGGCTGTGGGCATCCCTCCTCAGTAGGTTTCCCCTTAAGTTAACAAAAGAATGGTATTTTAACAAAATGTACTCTAAAGATTCAAACACTTCCCTGCAAAATAGTAAATAGCAAAGTATCTAGGGCTCAGCTGCATAGGCACCCTTAATTTCGAACACTCTAAATAACAAAAAATCTGCCTTAGCTGCTGCAGACAGGTATGGGTGCTGTGCATCTATATTCCCAGGTTCTACCAAACACCTCCATGGCTACTTGGATTGTAAGCAAATGCTATCTCCTCTAGAACTCATTGCGCTCAACTCTTCCTTGAAAGATTATTTCAGGGATGTTCTTTTTTTTAGCTCCATATAGAAATCAATGGAACTACCACTTCATCAAACCGGCTGCAAAATCGCGGCTTTCGGCTGCAAAATTCCTCAATAAAATTATTGAGCAGATCCCAAGTCTCCACCTAATTCTCTTGTAAGATGCAACAGAAGGCTGCCTGCCATAGCAAGTTCAAATTCATACTAGATAGCTCTATGGCAACGTCTTGGAAGCAAGAGCAGTCTGAGCAAACACAGGTTCGAATCCTGGATCCGCGTTTGAACAGAGTGTCTTTATAAATAACCTGCACTTCCACAATTCAATGAAACTAGGCTAAATACCTACAAATACCTACGGGTTATGTGGGCTGCAAATAAATGCAATAAAAAAATAGCATTAGGTGGCACAGTAAAATATGGCACTTGAGCCACATCAATACAAGCTCCACTCTAATGGCTTCCTCCAGATGGGTTGTCTCACACCCAGCACGATTCTAGTCACACCATCTTCAGTACTTACCAGTCCCAGAGTGCGGCTCCACAGAGCAACAACAGTACCACATTGAACTCAAATGCTCAAAGCAGTGCCACCTCTGACTAGCCCCTTGCACCTTAAAGGACATTAACTCTCAGGAGACTTTTGTGATGGCCAAGGCCTTGGTTCTTAATGAATCTAAATGAGGATTCCACCCAGGGCACTGGCAGAAATTACACCTAAGTAAGTGCATTTCAATACCTGCTCAAAGAATTTCCCATAACCATTTTTCAGGCATGCCTTTGCCTATTTCCAGTCTCCAAAGACCATTACCTTACCTTTAGAATGGTTAATTACCAGTCTCTTTTTTGCCGAATAAGTATAAATGGCATTAAGTCATCTAGGATGGCAATCATGGTTTGCGATAGAATGACAGGGTTGTCAGCAAGAGTGAGGAGGGGAGTGTGAACTCCACCAAGCTTTGGGGGATGCAACACCTTGATGATATGATATGATATGATATTTTATTTGTATTGCGCTCATACACAAGTGTTTCAGAGCGCGACAAGGCAAGGGAGGGGAATCGTGGAGAACACAACAAAGATCTTACTAGGCCCACTGACATTGAGAATGCGCAAGTGCATAGGAAAGGGAAAAAGTGCATGGAAGGGGGAGAGTGGAAAGTGCGGAGCAGAGGAGAAACAGATAAATAATAAATAAAAATAACTAGATAATGGAGGCAATAAACAATGATAGTGCAGCCAGCAAGTTCTGTGTTTACTGGCTGACTGGATCGTTTCATATTAATGTTTATTTTATTGTTTTAATGTATTGAAAGCCTTATTGGCTGTCGAAGCATCAGATGAAACATCAAACTTTCCAGCTTGACTCTTCATCTTTCCCCTCAGCACCAACAGGTTATTGTGTTCTTCACAGTTGTTTACAAGGTTTGAAGGTTTCCATTGGTAGAAAACCCCAAGTGGTGGACTAACTAAATGTATTCACTTGTAACAGGAATTGAGGTCAGTCTAAGTTTGGTGAGACAGTGAGCTCGATGGGGTGTTGGTGAGACAGCAAGCTCGATGGGTGTTGGTGTGACAGCAAGCCCGATGGGGTGTTGGTGAGACAGCAAGCTCGATGGGTTGTTGGTGAGACAGCAAGCTCGATGGGGTGTTGATCAGCTCAGTGAAGTTGGGTCTAGTCTCTAAGTCTCTATGAATTCCAAGAGGAGAGAATGACATTGATGTTGGAAGAAGTTCCTTTTAGTTTGGAACTAGCTTTGAGAAATCCCAGGAGGTTTCGACTTACACAACCAGTGATGGCACAGTCCCATCCAAATCTCCATTCTAGGATAGTGACTTTTTTTTTTTTTCTTTGCTTGTTATGTGCTTATACAATAAGAATATACTGTTTCAAAGCGCCCATAGGAAAGGGAGGCAGCGAGGGTGGAAATACATCACAACACAATATTTAAGAGCAGAGGGGGAAGAGGGAGAGGGACAAACCTACTATGCCTTGTGAGTATTCAGAACATGCAAGTGCAGAAAGGAAGAGGGAAGAGGAGGGTAAGTGCTGGGGACTCCGATCCTGTGGGTGAGCCATGAATGAAGTGCTCGAAATGTTGAGTGCTACACAGTCTGGCCCATATTCTAACAAGTCCTCCTTTGTGAAAATTACAGCGAGCAAAAAGCGATGGCTGCCGACTCTCAAAGTGGGAAAGAAACACAGAACAGGTTACCATGCCATGTTCTTTATAGAGAGGGGCGCCAGCTACCTTTTTTGTATTTTTGCAAGGAACTTGGGGTTGGTCACCCTCGGTTACCAGGGGGAACCCAGACGTGGGCCCTTTGCTCACTGTGCTCAGAGATGCAAAGCTCCACCTCACTGATGAGGCCCAACAAGGCTGAAACACGTGTATGGGGCTGCTGTTGCTACTCTTGTTCAAAGGAGGTTTGCCTGGCATTTCGGTGCTGGACTGCCCTTGTGGGTGGGACAAAGACTGATATACAAATTGGTATTCCTCCTTTGTGAAAAGTACAGTGAGAAAAACGCAATGGCTGCAGATTCTCAAAGTGGGAAAAAAACACAGAACAGGTTATCATGCCATTTTCTTTCTAGAGAGGAGTTCCTGCTACCTTTTTTGTATTCTAACAATGGGTATGCCTTAAGATCATACAAGACCTGTCCCAGTTCTCGCCCACAACCATGCAATGTATTGGTTTCTGAGTGCTTCCCATAGTTCTTGTTTGTTGATTTTTGCAGCATTCATAATTAGTCAGATCAGGCATCTTTTTATCCTGACTATAGGCCTCTGTGATTTTGTTTTCATACTTGCTTTTTTTTTGGTCTACCCTTGCACTGGTTCACTGTTGGATGTCGATCTTCGGCATGTCATCTCTGCTTGGCTTTCCTTTTAGGTGGACACTCTTTGATGTAGGGCATGGGCGTGTGAGAACCTTCTTTGTTTCGGTGTCATTATGGACCACAATGGGTGCCCATATGGATGCCAGCAAGCTTGTTTGACATGATGCGGGCCTGATCACGGATGACTCGCATCAGAGGGTGGGCAGTGTTGGGCTAGCTATCACCTGGGATGCCTTGCCCTGATGGTAGATGCTTCAACTGCGGATGGTCTCAGGGTTTTATCCCAGTCACTTGTGCTATGCTTATGATATACTGCTATATCTGTGACTTGTGTTTGTTTGTAACTTCATTCTGTGGCGTTGGTATGTAACATAAAATGTATCAACCCTCCTGTGCTTTCCACATATCTGGGAGTCCGTTTTGGGACAACCGTGTTCTGTTTTGAAGAATTTTCAACACTATTTACTGCCTACAAAACATCTATTTCCAGGTGGCCATGGCAATATCTTTGTTGGCGCCCGGAGAACACACCTACCATAAATAGACAGATGGGATAACCCATTGAGCGCCAGGTGGAGGGTATTCCAAAGTCCATCTGCTGGGTAATTATGCTACAGCATGCAATGCATCCTGCTCCTGGTGAGCTCTGTGTCTCTGTGGAATTGCAAATCTCTCAAGCTGGTGCTGTTACTGCTGAGGCTCGCCCTGATCTGAGGGTACATCCTCATGTTGTGAGAGTTGTCCGGATTGAACAACTCGGCGTGTGCTTTTAGTTATCTTCTGGTGTGCTTACTGCATAAACACACACTACCACTGCGTATTACAGAGATGGGCCTACGGGAGAAGCTGGATGTGGGAGCTGGGAATGACCCAGTCCCTAAACTGCTTACATGAACCTTGACTGTTGGCATTGGTAACACATTCGATTATACCAATGCCTTGGACTCTTATTTCTGGCCAGAGCTGTCTTTATTTAATTTCAGAACTTCAAGAACCACAATGTAATGCAGTAACTGGAGAGCCCAGAAGACCACTGAAGAAATGTCACTGCCGCCGGCAACTGGTGTTTGTGGCGAAGGTGGAAACAAGGACGCCATTGAAGTGTTCCGTTACGTTCCTTCTCGCCTACCAGACTCGGTCTAGTTGTTTTCAAGATGGCCGCCGCCGTTCGTATATCTCACTCGGCTGCCGGCGGCTCGGCGCGTTGCAACTGAGTTCTTTCCTCGCCTTGTTGCTTGCGCTAGTATCCCTTCTGACGGTTCTGCCTTACTATTACGCCTTCCGTACTCTTCTTGTCTTTTCTCCTCCTCCCGTTTCGTATGGGCTCTTCCCCCCTTCTCTGGTTCCCGCTTGCCTTCTCCTGTGTTTTGTTCCCGTGCTGATATTCTGCTGCAATTTATTCGCTCTAGGACACTCATATTCCCGGATTCTCCCGTTCACACTTGTCCTTCACCCCGAGGTTACCTACCTGTTAACCGCCCTATTCTATTCTTCTCGAGCTGCAGAGACACGCCGACCTTACCATTTCCTGGGTTCTCGGCGGAGGACCCATTCAACCTCCTACAGTGCAGACGACTTCCACAGCCTTCATGACTACCTTGGATCCAGGGTTTTTTTGCCATTCCAGTGGCTTTTTCCCCTCTGGCTGTCGCGAAGGGGAGTCACCGCGGGTTTTCTCTGTCTGGGAGTCACGGTGGCTTCCTTCCGAGGTAGACCATATCTTCCAAAAAAGAAGAAGCCTTACATAGGACTTACCCGCCGGAAGAAACTGGACTACTCAGGTGAGGAGGAAGTGATTGGGGAGGGTTATCAATCGAGTGAAGACGAAGACATAGCTGATTACCTAGCAAGTCCCGTAGCCAATAGCGCCAGTCCTGATAAGAAAGCCAATGGCCTCAATACAGATTCAGACACTTTGGTGCCTGTCGAACCCAGACAAGAGAAACATAACTCACCACAGCGGACCAACAGTAAGCAGGACAAACAATAGAACCTGTTAGAAATGCTGCACATGGAAAGGGGGTGGGGGCTAACAGGTTTAGATTGGGTGCTCTGAATCTGGTGGGAGGTGGACCCAATGGAGGCAGGAGAGAATGATGGAAACCAGAAGTCATTGGTATAAAAGACCTGTAGGAGCAAGGCAGGCTGAAAGGTATTTGAATGAGGTCATGAGGTGTGGAGGTGGACTGATTGACTAGGCAGATAATGAGGGGTACATAGGAGTATTGAGGAGTCTGTGGAAGAGTTGGATAAAGAGTGCAGGTGAGGTATTGTGCGTGAGAGAGCGCGGTACCAAGTGGACAGAATTAAACTGTGAATGTGATAGTGTATGTGAGAGGGAGTGGCAGTGGAGAAGGGTGTATGAGGTAATATAGGGTAGAGTCAAAGTGTAGAGGGTGAAGCAAATAGTGGATGCAGAGAGAGTGAGATAGAGAGAGGTGAGTGGAGAGAGAGGAAAGAGGGATAGAGGAGCAGGTAGGAGGGAGTAGTCGGTGGAGGAATGCAAGCAGACCAGAGGAACAGAAGAGGAGAAAGGTGGGAAAAGAGAGCAACAGACAGCAGAGAGTAGGGAGGGAAAGAGGAAGAGAGAGCAGAATGAGTGATGCAACCAGTGGGAGAAGATGAGAGGTGACAGTGAGAGAGAATGAGTGGGAAATGAGGGATAGAGGACGAGAAGTCGGTAGGGAGTAGAGAGGTGTAAGATCAGGGAAGGGAGTGAGAGAGAGAAAGGTAGAATGTATTAGAAAATACAGGCATCGTCTTGAACATTATTGATACCATCCATTTGGGTATCAAAGTTTTGGGAACACCTGGAGGCCCTGGGGAGAGTGAGCTAGAAAAGGCCTCAGACTTTATGTCCACCTGTTGTAGGCAGCCTAGATTAGACACCGGAGATCACCTATCTCTAGATTTCATGCTAACCTTGGGTGATAGGGAAGCCTGGTTTAGGTGTTGGGAGCCCACGTGAGGTTGAGGGACCAGTTAGAGAAATCCATTATTTGAATTAATTTGCACAATCAATGTTAAGGTTTTGTCAATATAAGCCCTTGAACCATCTATCAGAATCTGGAGATTCTTAAATCCATCTGTGACACCTATCTGTAATATTTTTGACTATTTAAAAGCTTGTTCTAGCAGGGCTGTCACAGCAGTCTACCCTTCAGAGCTGTAGAAGATTAGTTCATTGAGGGTCTTCCTTCTCTTTCCTTATGACAAAATGATTAAACTTAATATCCAGGAAATTCTGCACAGAGGAAGATCAGTTATCCTTCAGGAAATCTCTTAAAACCTCGCTGTTTACTAGACCCCAACATACACGCTAAAAAGGCACCCAACAAAATCAGACCAACCAGAATCCTCCATCTCTAGTCATCACAGGCTTAATCAAAGTCCCACAGAACCACTCAGATGAACCAGCACGAACATGCAACTTCAAAAAGATGAGAGCAAGGGATTGAAATTGAGAGTTGGAAGTGAGAAACTGCCAAACTGAGATCAGAGCTGTCTGCAAAGGCCAATAGTAGAAGTACAGAGAGGTCACCACGTGTGTTTGCCTTGATAGGGCCTTTCCATGCATTTCTTATGCTTTGTTGTGATGCGAAAGCCTTGTTTATTCCTTGCTATGCCATGTCTTGTGCTTCTACATTTGGCTTGAAGGTTGACTGCACCCCGTACCAACCGGCCCATCAAGATCTCTGACTGTTCACCACATTAGCAAGCTCAAATTCTGTTCCAACTCACAATACAGATACCACCTAAATCACCCTTACACTTGGCAATGGTAACCCCTCAGCCCCCCACCAGACATCAAAATACTACTACACTGGAACCATCTTATATTTGTACGGTCTCATGTAAGAAATATAATGGCAGCTATGAATATCAAGGGGTTCCCAACCATTCTCTGTGCAAAGACAATACTCACGTGAATTCTGTCCAATCCAAAAGAAATGGGTGTTTTTTAAATTAGAAAAGACCGAACAGATGAAGCCAATTTCCACATCAAATATCCCAATAGTTGATGTTTATAGATGTAAGTAATGTAAACATTCATATTATATGCTGTAGCCATCTTTCAACTAATTATTTAACACAATCCTAATCATTATATATTTAACAGAAGGATGGAACAGTGCAAACGCCTATGTGTATTTCTGGAGCCACACACCTGAGCCTTAAAACAACCTCTTTCCCCAGGAGCAGTTAACACACGTTCATTACATTCAACAAAAACATACACAAGCAGTTACATTTTGAAACAATTTCCACGCTGCAGACCTCTCCTTAACTGGAAAGTACTGGCGGGCGCATAGTGAACTCATTATCCTGATTAATGGAACACATGGCACTGGAAATATGGAACAATAGCTAAAAAGAAAGTCAAAATGGTGGTACCATAAATGGCAATGATCAGAGTCTATTTTTCTTTAAGCCGCCATTATTCTCCAGGTGACACCTTTTACAACCTGCCAGATATTGACAATGATGTAAAGTGTGAATTATCTAATTCTGCGAGACACAAAAGAGCAGCTGTGATTTATCTTTACTTCTTTCCATGACTATGGGAACCCCACAATGTAAACATTCTTAAAGTCTTACAGGAGTTCCAATTACCAAGGGAATGTCTGTCACAAACGTCGGTAATGTCCTCTTCTTCAGACGACAACACAATTTCTCCCCCTTCCCCCGACTCCTCACCTTGCACTTTCTTCCTTGATTTTTCTTTCTTGAGGCTTGTAGGTCTCTCTTTTTTTTATGAAGATAAGGACGTCCTCGGTAGGATGCCACCCTGCCACCTAAAAAAGTGTAACCGGGGTAACCCCTCTGGGAACGCCAATAAGGGGAAAAAGCCGGATGCACAAAAAACCCCTAAGAGACTTCCTTCAGGAAAATGAGGTGAACGTGGCTGAACACGGTGGAGTATGGTAAGATTCTGGCACACGGCTGGTCTGGTAAGTACAAGGGGTGGGCAAAAGTCACTCCAGGAAACAGGCAGTAGTCGGGTACACAGCAGATCCAGTGGGCTTGAGGGTCAGACAAGGGCAATCCAAAAGACAGGCTGAGGTCGGGTACACAGCAGATCAGGAGTAAACAGGAAAGGAAAAGGTAAGAAGTAGTAAAGGAAGAATGTGGGCTGAGAAAAAAGGGGGAAACCGAACGGAAATAAGGAATAAGAGAGAGGGGAGGAGCAAAAGAAGGGAAAAGGAGGCTAGGGGAAAGCAGAAAACCGCAAGGAGCACGAAAGTGCTAAAAATACCAAAAATATAAACTAAACGAGAGAAAGAGCAAGACGGAGGGATACAAGCAAGTATACAGAGGGAGCGACAGCAACACAGGGAGAAACCCGGAAACGTTGCAACGCGTCCATAACCAGGAAGTACGGACCTATATACTTCCGGCTACGTACGCGTGCAACAACTAGAACGATGCGGGAGGAAACGGAAGACGTGCCGGGTAACGCTATGGCGGACAATAACGCCAGCGATTCCACACCCGCCATCCTTGCCATGATATGACAGTATGCTCCCTCCAAAGGAGTCCACCCCCAGGTTTGCCAGGATGAAGAAAATGGAATCTGCGAACTAGAAGTGGGGCGTGGACATGGGAGGCTGGTTCCCATCAATTTTCTGACCAATGATACCCCTTGCATCGTACCAGATATTCCAATCTACCCCTGCAATACCTGGAATCACAGATCTGGGCAACTTCATATTCCTTCTGGGTGGAATCAGAGGGCAATGGAGCTCTTTTGGGATGCCGAGCCCAAGTGTCTTCATGAAAGGGTTTCAATTGAGAAGCATGAAACACTGGGTGAACCCTATGCAGACCTTTAGGTAGATCTAATCTGAAAGCCACTGGGTTGATAACCTGTGTGATCTTGTAAGGTCCTAGAAACTTAGCGGAAAGCTTGGAGGGGTGTGCCCATCGTGGTAAGTATCTGGTGGACAACATAACTCAAGAACCCACCCCCCATCCAGGGGCCGGGTTGCGGTGTTTGTCGGCCTATATCTTGTACCGTTCTTGGGCTTCACTGAGATTCTTTTTTGCCTGCAAGTGGATATTCTGCAGAATGGCGAGAGTAGAATCCACCGTAGGCAAACTGGTAGGTAAGTCAGAAACGGGCAATATGGACCGCAGGTGATAACCATAGTTACAGAAAAAAGGACTTAGACCGAGAGTAGAGTGGAAAGAGCTGTTGTAAGAGAACTCTGCTAGGGGTAGTAGAGTGACCCAATTGTCCTGTTGGAGGTTTACATAGCATTGTAAATATTGTTCTAGGGTTCCGTTGAGACGTTCTGTCTGTCCATTGGATTGAGGATGGAATACGGATGTCAAAGCTCTCTCTACGCCTAATTGGTCGCATAGGTCTTTCCAGAATCGGGAAGTATATTGGCTTCTCCGATTGGAGATAATCTTCTTAGGTACACCATGGAGGCAGAAGATGTCTTTGATAAATACCTCGACCATACCAGCTGCCGTCGGGACCCCTGGTGAGGGGGAAAAGTGTGCCATCTTAGTGAAGTAATCGACTACCACCATGATACAAGTACACCCCTGAGATTGAGGCAAGTCAACGATGAAATCGGTTGAAATAACGCTCCAAGGTCCATCAGGAACGGCACTGGGTTCCATTAGTCCCACAGGTCTTTGGCGTGTTCCCTTGTTGCGAAGACATATCATACAGGATTGGACGTAACGAACTACATCTCTTTTCATGTCAGGCCAGTAGAAATGTCTTTGCAGATAATCCAAAGCGCCCTTGGTACCTCTATGACCAGCCATCTTAGAATCGTGACACCAATATAAAGCCAACTTCTGAAAAGTGGATGTAGTTAAATACAATTTACCTTTTATAAAGTACAAAGTAGAGACCATCCTTGATGTCGTATAAGATTTTCCTAGGATGTTTCTCCAACTCAAATTGGCCTCCAGAAGCTTCCCTCACTTGTCTCAAAAACTTAGATAGCACTCCGACCCGCTTAGGAGGAGGGAACATCAGATCACAAGCACAATCCGATTCTGACATATAATCTCCTCGGCGAGATAGAGAATCTGCAACCAGATTTTGATGCCCAGGAATGTAGGTGATATCAAAATCAAACTGGGCAAAAACGTGGGCCCAACGTGCTTGTCGTGTATTGCAGCACTCAAATTGCTGTAGAACTTGCAGGTTTTTGTGGCCTGTTCTAATGGTAAAAGGGTGTTTGCCTCCCTGCATTAAATGTCGCCACTCAAGACAGCCGGCATTCATCGCTAATAGTTCGCGTTCTATGAGAGAATAGTTCTTTTGGCTAGCATTGAGGGTTTTTGAATAATAGTAAATCGGGTGTTCCATTCCTTGATGTTCTTGCAGTAAGACTGCACCAATGGCAGATGCAGAGGCATCTGTTTCAACAATTAAAGGTCGGCTTTGATCCGGCTGTTGAAGAATAGGAGCGGTACAAAAGGCTTCTTTAAGAATGCGAAAGCTGTCTTCTGCTTCGGTGCACCATTTAAATGGGTTTGACGATTTTTTGAGTAAGGTGGTAATGGGTACTATTCTTTGGGAAAAGTTGGAGATGAATTTCCGATAGAAGTTCGCCAATCCAAGAAACCTTTGTACATCCTTGATGGATTTGGGAGAAGGCCACTCAAGGATGGCAGTTACTTTGCGAGGGTCCATGGCGATGCCTTGACTGGATAGTATGAATCCCAAATAGGGAATGGAGGCTGCGGAGAACACACATTTGTCAAGTTTGACCGAGTGGTGATTGTCCCTTAATCTCTGAAAAACTTCCTTGACGTGTTCTTCATGCTCTTCTGTAGTTTTGGAATACACCAGGATGTCATCGAGGTATACTATGGTGGTCTGACACAGTAAATCGGAAAAAAGCCGGTCCATAAAGCGCTGAAATACCGAAGGGGCATTAACTAGCCCAAAGGGCATCACCTGGTATTCATACAGCCCATACAGAGTCCTGAAAGCTGTCTTCCACTCATCTCCCTTTTGAATTCGGAGCAGGTGATAGGCATTCCGAAGATCCAGCTTGGTAAATACTGTGGCACCCTGGACGGCTTGAATGATTTCTGCAATCAGAGGCATAGGGTACAGATCTTTAATGGTTACCTTGTTCAATCTCCTATAATCAATACAAGGTCTCAACTCCTGTGAATCCTTCTTAGGGATGAATAATAAGGAGGCCCCAGCAGGAGATTTCAAAGGCCTGATTAATCCATTGGCTAAGTTGTTATCCAGGTACTCCCAGAGGAAGTGACTCTCTTTAAGCGATAAAGGAAACATCCTACAAAAGGGTACCAAAGCCCCAGGAGCAAGGTCTATGCAGCAATCTTCCGGTCTGTGTGGAGGCGGTTCGATGGGAGTTTTCTCCGTCACTACCTCAGTGTATTCCTGGAGGTGGTGCGGAAGACAGTGAATGAGTGTGGACTCGTTGTTACTGGAAGTCTGAACGGTCTCGAATCTCGGCTCGAAAGACATTCTGCCCGACAGAACGCTGATTGGAAGCTTAGCAAGTTCTTTGCCCAGTCTATGTGAGGGTTGTGCCTTCTAAGCCACCCTATCCACAGTATGATGGGGAAGTGAGCTGCTCAAATGATATCAAACTAGATCCTTTCAGAATGCTGCTGTATGTGTAGGTTAAGCTCTTCAGTGGTATGGGTGATAATTCCAGAACTTAATGGCTCTCCGTCAACACCTTCCACCTTCTGGTCCTCTTGTTTAGCCACTCGGTTTATACCCTTCTGTTCTGCCCACAGGGTGTCGATGAAGTTGCCGGCAGCACCACAGTCGAGCAAGGCCTGAGTTATGATCTCTGTGTTTACCAGCTTTAAAATAACAGTAAGGACCATCAGTCTGGAATCCTCCGGTATCTCAGAGGAAGACACAGAAAGAATTGTGTAAGGACTTGTGATGGCCCCTCGGAAGTGAGTCCTAACACTTACCGAGGGCGATCGTTTCCCGAACGTCTAGGAGGGACTTCTGGACAGTCACGTAGCAAATGGGTGGATGCTCCACAGTACATGCATAAACAGCCTTCCCGTCTTCTCTTACGTTCCTCTGGAGTGAGCGGGGCATGAGCAGTACCAATTTGCATCGGTTCGTCTTTACTTTGGCGTGAGGGCGGCAAAGAGGAAGGGGGCTGAGTCTCTGGAGGAGGAAGACTGTAGAGCTTGGTCTTTTTTCTTTCGGCCCGTCGTTCCGACAGTCGGATGTCGACCCAAAGAGTGGCGGTGATGAGATCGGAAAAAGATGTTGGGCGAGCTATGCATGCCAACTCGTCCTTGAGATCCTCTCTCAAACCTCGTCGAAAAATGGCGTATTGGGCCTGTTCCTGCCAGCCTGCTTCTGCAGCTATTTGTTTGAAGGTGGTGATGTAGGTCAACAAGTCGGAATTTCCTTGTCGGATATCCAAGAGATCTTCGGATGCAAGAAATGTACTTTCTGTGCGCAGAAAGGTCTGCTGTAGTAGAGTCTTGAAAGCGTCATAATCCTGCAAAACCTGATCGGGTTGATTGACCAGAGGGGTGGCCCAAGCCAGGGCATTACCCGTCATGTGGGTAATCATAAACCCTACCTTGGCGTGATCAGAAGCAAAGGTTTGTGGGCGGAAAGAAAAATGAAGATTGCAAGCATATAGAAATTCCTTTACTTGCTTATGTGAGCCATCAAATTGGCCTGATACTAAAGGAAGCGATGGTAGGTCTGCGGAGGGTCATTCTCTTTCCGTCATTCACTGTTGTAATGCTGTGTTAGCAGCCTTGAGGTTCTGTACTTCCAGATTCAGGCTTTGAAAGGCAGCTACAAGTTCCTGCACTTGCTGGAGGGGTTGCCATCTCAGTTTCTTGGGGGAGTTTCAAACTGTCACAAACGTCGGTAATGTCCTCTTCTTCAGACGACAACACAATTTCTCCCCCTTCCCCCCGACTCCTCACCTTCCACTTTCTTCTTTGATTTTTCTTTCTTGAGACTTGTAGGTCTCTCTTTTTTTTATGAAGATAAGGACGTCCTTGGTAGTATGCCACCGTGCCACCTAAACGCCAATAAGGGGAAAAAGCCGGAGGCACAAAAAAACCCTAAGAGACTTCCTTCAGGAAAATGAGGTGAATGTGGCTGAACACGGTGGAGTATGATAAGATTCTGGCACACGGCTGGTCTGGTAAGTACAAGGGCTGGGCAAAAGTCACTCCAGGAAACAGGCAGTAGTCGGGTACACAGTAAACAGAAATCAAGTCAGCGGAAAATGTGTAAACTCTCTTTAAGAACCTAGTCTCACCATTATGGAAATGGACACAGCACTGCTGGTCATAGAACCCATCACCGTACATCAATCAATATATCATAAAAAATAACATGTTTATTGAGTTTTTTTATATAAATTTATTTCAATGGGGAGTAACATTTTCTGGCACCTGACTTCACGGACTGCCGGAGCTGTAATGCCCCAGTGATTCCTTAAAGTCAGGCCCTGGAAAAAACTCTGGCGGCAGCCTGACGGTTTTACCTGCACAGCTACTGCCAGAGTTGTAATGAGACCCCCTGTGTCTGAAGCAGAAGGGAGTCTAGTGCTTAGGGGCAAACCAGATCGCATCAACTTGGAGTGGGTACCTAGGAGTAGCTGCAGGCCCGGCTGATGTCCAGGCAGTGAAGAGGGATGTGCCTGAGTGAACCATTAGAGTGAGCAGACTCTGTAGACCTCTGCTGTCTTATGTCTACTAAAGACACCTTGAAAGAAAGTGGATGGCTACCCTTAAAGAATACTTACAAATACATATGCAAAACAACTGGATATAGTGCAAGGCCTACTGACTTCTGCGTAATGGAAATTAATGAATGAGTTTAGTTTTCACAGAGGCAAACATATGTCTGGGTTTGTATGTTACTGTGGCCAATACACATTGCAAATGAATAGTGATTTATATACATGCTTGCTCTGAGATCACCATAGTATTAAATATAAGTTCTGAATGTAAGGATTTTCTAGCCCTTGAAGGGACTAGAAAAGGGGTGTGGTGAAAGGGTGAACTTGCATCCCAAAAGACATCTGTCAGTGGGTTGGTTCCCCCAGAACCTATGTCAAGGTGTTTGTCATAAGTGAACTCCTGAGACCAACGAGTGAGTGGGTTGCTGATTACTTCACTAATTTGATGTCCTCGTTTGTGATTGGATGACTATGATTGAATGACTCCTGCTCTGCAGGTGTTCTGGGATGAGCAGCCGATAAGACTCCTACTCAGCTCTACACTACTATGAAACCAACAGTGATCCCAATCAAAAAGTTGAAACGGTCACAGCCCGACAGGTGTATGTCCTTCCCCTCCGAGGGTAGCACAGGCTGAGGGCTGACTATACTCATACTCTTCAGGAGGGATATAGGTGGGTAGAGAAGTACACCAATGAATGATGGTACCAGAGTACCAAGATAAAAGATGTCCAACTAACAATTTGTAAAAATAGGATGCCTTAATTAAAGTAAACAAAAAGATTAATGACCCACCCTTGTAAGGGAAAACACTGAGGGCCTCATCACAAGTTGGACGGTCTCCTGACAGAGATAAGGCTACTGGTGGAATAAAGCGTAAGCTCTGCATCGGGGGCAGGGGTGCATGAGGGGTAATGTCCCTTTGCCAGTGGCAGAGACAAGGCTACTGGTGAAAGAATCTGTAAGCTCTGCATCAGGAGTAATCTCCCTCAGCCCTGTGGCAGAGACAGGGTTACTGGTGAGATAAGCTATAAACTGTGTAATGGGAGTAAACCCCCTCGACCCAGTGGCAGGGACAATGCTACTAGTGAAAGAGAAGGTAATCTGTACATTGAAAGTGATCTCCTTTGGCCCAGTGGTGGAAATAAAGCCACTGGGGGAAAGATCACTAATCCTGATGTCATGGGTGGTCTTCCTCGTCACAGTTGCAGTGAAGAAAATACTGAAGAAAAGGACTGTGCAGTGTCAGTCAAAGGTAAACTCCCTCATACCAATATCATCAAGAGAGTTACTGTTCAATGTTGGAATTATGAGTAAATCATCAGGAAAACAAAGAGGGGATCTTTCAACCATTATCCAGGGGGAAAAGAAGGAAAGTGCAACACCAACTGGGGGAACTGTGGCAGAAATTACAATGCCTGATTAAAACTGTGTGTTGATCATACCAAGGAACTGTTTATAGCAAGAGAAGGGAGACCTTCACCTGTTTGACAAATTGGACTCTAGACTAACGGAAAAACTAAAACTTAGGAAATCCTTAGGAAATCCACATCTCTGTGTTCGACTCCTGCTTCTGGTGCCTTGTGACCGTAGCTAGTAGGGACCTGACCACCCCTACCCAACTTCGCTTACGTGAAAATGCACATGCACACACACACACACACACACATTTCTTAACTGCTCTGTTCAATTTTCCAAACCTTGGACTACGGTCCTTCGAGGGCGTTCACCTACAGCACTTTGAGGCCATACCAATGTTTTCTTTTTTGGATAATACACATATCCTGTTGTCATGCCACAAACCACATGGAACCAGACCATCAACCAAGACTTCCCTCATCAACACTACAGGTTTCACACCTGCCTCTCACTGTACTCCTCTAAGCAACCCCTCCCTCTTTTTCTTTTCAGTAGCAAGTGCCACAATGCCATAATAAAACGTACAGAGGTACACTATACAACACACCCTTATATTATATGAATTACCTTTGAACTGTCTAGTAATTGTGTAATCATAACATGCATTTCAGAACTTAGATGTGGAAGACATGAGCCATTTAGCACTAGATATAATGTGAATGTGTTATTAATGTTAAACTTGTAATAATTCAGCGATACACTTTCTGAAGGGATAAAGCTGTTTCAAAGCACTCAGGGGGTGCTTTATGGGAGACTGACGATCTGTCATGTTCGATTTGTAACGTGTAAGTGTGGCTGAGGTGCAAGTCGGGGTCCTGTGGTTTGGACCTTGAAGTTACCTGATTTTGGGGGAACCAGAGAGGTAATTGCAGACTGTTGACTTCCTTATTATTTGTTTTCATTAAGCAACTACAACCAAGGATAACACAATATGTGCTCATAGCTTTTCATGTGGATTCATTTTGGTATTTTGCAACTGTTGAAGAATGGTAAAGTAATTTTTGAGGGTGTAGATTACCTTGATGCAGACCTTGTATTGTCTTATATGACTAGTCTGGAGTGATCATGTCAGCTTTTTACCAAATACAAACAGCGGTGTAAAATATATGCTCACTTAAACCACTTTGGCCAGTTTATCCTGATTTGTTTTCATTCCCCAGTTCTATTTGTGCCTCCTGATGTTCCTCTCCCTCCCATAATATTCTAACATATTCCTACGCTGAGACTTAATTCCTCGAACATATCCTTGAGTGAATTCCGCCAGGAGAGGCGTGATCATTCTGTATCTTCTTTTCACTCCAAAATAATACCAAAGATGTTTGAGAGCAAAAGAATTACTTTAGGGCAATGGGTATTGAACTGTATAACTCTTTTCTGATTTGAGGAATTTGCGCACGTAAAACCTCTCCAAAGAGACTATGGTAGTGATGAATTTTACCAAACTTCAACCGTCAACAATACGTTGTGGATCAGGGGTCAGGGCGACAGTGAAAGACTAGTCTCTTAGGCCAACAGCCATTAGGTAGTTGCTTCCCAAGATAGAGATTGGTCATGGTTACCTGTTGCCCTGGCCACATCTACTTCGAAAAACAACATTGTGACACATCTTTAGTCCTAAAACCTTGTAGTGCGTATGCGAAAATGAGCTAAACAACATTTTGGACATTCTCTTCCAAACTGCAATGAAAGTCTGTTTTTGCGAGCTCAGTTTGAAGGCAGACATGATTTCTGCAATGGTTGCGATATTGTAGCAGGAAGCAGATGAGCTCAATATGGAGGATAGTTATTGTATTGTTTTTTCAAGGACGAGCCGAGTGCGGAGTCAGGGATGTGCAGGTGCATTGGTAAAGGGTTCTGGGAATGAGAGCGCGAGAGACAAGCTGGTTTTTTCGACTGTCTGGATTTTTTCTCTCTTGCCTCCCATGCTTGCTGTCTGTCCTTTGGCCGCGGACAGTCTGCAACTTATGAGGGGCGAGGATTTGTCCCTGTAAGAAGAGAGGTGCAATCCCCATGAGCTGACAGAGAAGTGGAACCCCGGGTGTTGAAGTCTTGCTGAGAGGGAGAACGCAATGCTCTACACCCCGTTAGCTGATGAGTGATCTCTCTGCCTACCTGCCTCAGAACTCGGTAGTGTTATCGTGGCAGAGATTAAGTTTTTTCCATCAACTGCACTAACAGTGATATATACCTATTGTGTTTGTTCTTGTCTATGTATTCATGTGTAACCAGTTGCATTTATTTCGTAGTAAAATGCATACTAATAGAATGAGAATAAAGGGCCTGTAAAGAGCCAATTATTTTCTAACTAATGGTCTAAGTGTACATTATTGCCTTCCTAAGCCCAAGAACCTTTAGTCTGTGTAATAGGGTAAGTGCTGAGGTTGTTACACACATCTGAAAAGCAAAACAAACCTGTACATTATTGTCACTGAATACTACAAGCCACAAGCACTTTTTGAATAATAGAGATGGTCTTCCTTCCTTTGCAGATTGTGGTTTAATATTGTTGCAAGAAACTTGGCTCACCAAATCTTTTAATATCCATGTTTTTACTACTTTTGTGAAAGTGGCCAAGCAAGGTCCCAAAGGAAGATCACATGGGGGATTAATAGTGGCTTTTGTTCTAAATGTTAGAACATCATACTCTGTCATCAATGCAGCCAGCGATTGTTTATTGGACATACATAGCCATCTCCCCGCTAAAATCACCTACCACATTACACTACACACAGAAACCCCCGCCCCCCGCAGACGGCCACTGCAGACCTAGCTGTGAGCACATCAACTCTAACCGAGCCACGACTAAGCGCTCCTCATTAGCCCTGTCACACTCTCCCACGCTAGCAGCTAACTATACCAACATAATTTTGGTCTATCAGATCTTGGGCTCTTCCACATGGATAAGATACACCCAAGTTTCTCTGCCAAACCCATAGAAAGAAGATTGGCACTCGGGATCTGGGTACTTACGACCTGCACCAATCAACACCACAAGTTTTGCATCTGCCTTTCCCACTGTTCCACTAATAAATCTCCCCCTTTTTTTCCCTAGAGAGCCAAGGGTAGCGAGTTCACCAATAGTGGCAGATATATGTTATATAAGACCACTTGTCTTACCTTACATAATACCTAAACAAAGGTCAAAACATTTGCCTTGGTTAATACTTATTTTTAACAGGACCTAAGTGCAAGGAAAAGGTGCAAGGGCACACAGCTGTATGGTTTTAATTACGAGGAACTCATTTGCATGCACAATTGAGACACTGAATCTCATGAGCCCACTTTAAAATAACACTGGCAGGTCCTATGAAACTCCAAATTTGATGTTTCTACATGATAGAAGTAGCCACAAATCAAGGATTAGACATTTTCTAAGAACTGCAATAATGTAATCAGCCATGACATGGCAACAGCTGGACACAGTGAAAATAACCACTCATATGTTGTCAGTGCCTCACAAATGACTATCTATTAACCTACACAAAAGCCTAAATTATAGCCTTTGTTAATACTGGACAAGGAACAGATGCAAGAGCACACATCTTCCTTCGTTTCATTATATTATGACAGGAGCTCATTTACATGCACAAGTAAAGCATTACACCTCGGAAGTATGCTCAAACATAACACTGGCAGGGCTTTCAGAACACAAACGGTGATGTTACTTCATGATACGCTATGCTTTAGACTGATGAGCTCTTCCCCCATACATCCTCTTTTATATATTAGACTTTGATTTGTAAGTTAGAGATGGTCTTCATATGATAAGTTTCAGAAAATATTTCAGGATACTGTTACCTTGTCATTCCCGCTGATATTTTGCCATGTTTACATCTCCTCATATGAAACTGTGATTTGTCTACTGCATATACCTGAAAGTCCACCTGATGGGTGCTTTGCGATGTGTCACTGATAGGGGCAATTGCTGAGTCTCAACAGGAGCATAATACTTCACTAGATTTCCCACTAGGCCAAGATCAGGTGTACAGGACTCCTCGGACAGGGAAGTGGACAGCCAGGGTCTCAGGTGGGGGTGGGACGGTTTTCCTCTGGAGCACTGGGAGATTGATGATGTCATGGAGGACGAGCCAGTATTTTTCTCTATAGAGGGCTATGTATTGGTGCCATAACATTTATTTCTGATATAAAACATTTATATTTCAGTAATCTGATGGGGCACACAATCGCGGGCACATGTTGGAATGTCCAGTGCTCCAGATAGGATTTTGAGGTGGGAGTATTTTACTCCATATTTTGAGATTTGAAGAGTGAAGAGTGAATCCAAATTTAAGAGAGTAAACATGAGAATTCACCTTTGCAAGAGAGTAAATGGTGCTGGACATCCATCCAATGAGAGCATAAAAGTTAAATGTTTGGAAAATACTAGAAACAACATAGTCGTATTTCATGTTATCTTGCTTCAAATAATGTATTACACTTGTGTAAAATGCTCTCTCACACAATACCTTGTAAGTGTGTGCTATCCAGCTGCATCTTCATGACATTAGGACACAGGACCTTGTAAGAATTTACAATAGCTAGGGAAGCATATACCAACTAGTTGAGTATTCCTAAATAAAGTCCCTTTCTCTACCAGCATCACTACTATGCCTTTGCCCTCTGTTGCTGTCTCTTCACCTATGTTTCATGGCCTCTTCCTCATGTGTTGGCTCTACCCTTCCTGTTGCTACTTTGTCTCCCCCTTTGTTGCTCTACTGCTCACTATTGAGTTTTTCAATGCTTGTTTTGTGGTCTCTTGCACTGTATCGCTCTGCATTTCCTGTCTCTGAACAATATCATTGCTGTTTCTCTCCTCGGTCTTGCTGTCTCCATTGTTGTAACTCCAGTGCCTCTCACTGGTGTTAATTCCTCTGTTTTCTATCAAATTGTATTACTCTGGCTCTCCCTCCTTTCCATTAAGTTCTCTTTTCTGTCTGGCCAACTTTAGCCCATTGTTGTCCCGCGTCTAGGTTCGTAATTGCTCTTCCTCTCTTATTTTTATTTTGAATTTGGCATAGCAATAATGAATGATACACAGTGAAAATGCATTTTCCATCTATAAATATAGTTCAGTTTGCAAATTAGGGGGTGGTTCCATTTGAATGCATACAAACTTACTTTTGGAGGTTAGGCTGGAAATTGAAGATTTAGTGTTTCCGATCAGCTGATGCTGAACTTGTTTGCATGCAAATGCTTGGTCTGCACTGAATGCCAATTATGGCAGCACTGATGAGATGTGAGTTCAGAAACATCATACATTTACCCTCTGGAAAGCACTTCAGTTCTGCTAAAATTGATATCGATTATCTCCATCTTAAACACACATCACTGCATGCAGATGCATGAGCTCACCAAGCTCTTGACAGGTTTGGAACTCGCAGGTGAAACATTGATCTGTGCAGCAGGCTTATTAACCCATTGAACTATGTTTCCTGACAGGCTTTTGACTCTGAAAGGCTTGGACGTTTGCAGCATTGGCAGTCCCATGAATGGCTCACCTGACATAACTGGCTTGTCCCAAGCTGCATCCCTCTTTCAATGAACTAGCCTACAAATGAAGCAGGAGATTTATAGAGGTACTGTAGATTTGGCAGTGTCACACAATAGTCAGACATGGGAGAATCAGAAGTTAGGAAAAGCACAATAGTGAGAGCAGGATGGCTTGATGCATACCACAGCAATGCCATGTTTCTCACACTGTCCTCCAGTGTGCATACTACCACCTCAGTAGAATGGAGGGGAGAGCTTACAGCCGGTTTCTCTTCAGTGCTTTAGCTATATACTGAAACTGCAAACACATGTTGGTACTGCAACATTAAAATGCCACAGTTGGAAAATGCAGAAACTGTTCCAAAACATAGCAATCCTGCTAGGAAATCTGGTTATGATGCCACTAAATGTGCTTTAGCCCTGCTGTGACTCTTTCACATTTTCCCATATGGAAGCTCTGCTGGGCAGCTAGGGTGCTGTGCCTAAATATATAGTGGAGCTGTTGTGAAGTTCTAGTACAGTCAGCCCTACTAAAAATATATACAGCAATGTTGGGAAGTGTTGACTTGGTCTCAATAAAAAAATGAAATAGCTCGTCCTGAAGGGGGGAAGGACTGCTAATGTCAAGTTAGAATGGTATAAAAGTCCATAAAAGAATTGCTGGTAGATTTTCACCCACCCTATCTGTATGACTTATACCGGCTCAGTGCAGGGGACAGTGGAGTAGTAAAGGTAACACTCAGACCATGCGTCCAGCCATTCCTTGCTCGCTCAACTGTGACTAATAAGTGAATGTGCCCTTTCATGCAAGCACTCATACACAGACAAACACATGCAAACATTTGCAATATTTTAAAACCATACTAAACATGTCTACTAATTTAACATCAAAATGCTCCTCTAAAGCTCCTCCAAAACCATCATAAATGTGTATCTAAATGGTACCGTCATGGTCCAGGGGTCTCAGCCAAATCTCATCCTTTTGGATAGGTGTCTCCCGCATCTACTCCCTCCTCCACCTCTTTCGTTCCCCTGCCACCTCCACTCACCTCCTCCGTCTTCTCTATGGCTCCCCCTCCTCATGCTATCTGACCCCTATGCCACCTCCTTCTACTGTCTTTGCCCACTCTCTGGCCCCTAGGCCACTTCTGCTGGGTGTGCCTAACTCCTGCACCCCACCCTGTAATTCTTTCAAATGTGGCAACCTGCTCCATGTCACTACTCTCGGTTCTCGCTCTGCTGTCAAACACTCCTCTGACATCTGCCACCTCCCTGAAGACATTGACCTGGATGTCCTCACTCTCACCGACACATGGTTCATGCTAGCTCTGCCACAAGTTTTGACACTCTCCTCCCTGAGGGTTACAAGATCCTCTGAGAGCCCACAACCAAACGACCAGGAGGTGGAGTGACCCTGATCTTCCCTGAGTGGGTCCCTGCTTCTGTCATTCCTACTCAGGCCTATTCCTCTTTCGAATGTGTGGTATACAGGCTCTCTATCTCTTCTGGCCTCTCTCTCACCATCTACAGGCCACCTGTCCAGGTCAGCCTCTTCCTCTCTGAATGGACTGACCTCTCATATTCTCTCCTTGCCTCTACCTCTCAACTCCTCCTCCTCAGAGACCTCACCATCCACCTGGATGCTTCTAATCCTTCCTCTGGGCACTTCCATTACCTTTGCAACCCTCTCTCCATTTCCATTCTACCATATGATCCAACACACTCTGCCGGACACACCCTGGATGTTCTCATCTCCTTTGATATCACCCTCTCTATCCCTCTCACCATTCCTCTCACTTGAACTGACCACTTTCCGCTGTCCTCCCTCCTGAAACTTCTTGTCCCCCAGGCAAAGCCCTCCCCACCACTGCCACCTTCCTTCTCGTTCATTCGGTCCATGAAGCGAGTGTCAGTGGCTGCCTTTGCCTCAAATTTCTCTGCTCCTCCTACTCCTGCAACTGACTCCCACTCTGACACAGCCCTCTCTACCCTACATCTTTCTATCTCAAACACCTTGGACATCCTTGCCCGTGTCATGGGAATCCATCTGAAGAGTGCAACTCTTGGTATGACTCTGACCTCGCCACTCTGAAACACAGGTGCCGGGTGGCTGAGAGGAAATGGAGGGCCTGATGCGCATCTACTGACAAATTGGCCTGCTGCCCGCTCAGAAGGCAATACAGACTATCTGTCTTCGCCAAGAAGAGGGTCCACATTCAAGCCTGCATAATAAGGAGATAACGCGCGCAATCAACAATAATACCAATTGATTACACGAAAAAGAACAGACATGAAAAGGTTAATAAGGAAGGTCAGGTGAGCAATTGCACTTAATTGAAATGTCTCAGGAGGCAGGGGGCCGTAAAAAATTGTCTTACCTGGTCGGCTGAACGAGTAAAATGAAGGAAAGTGAACGCGCTGACTGCAAAGCTAGAAAAGGGACTAAATAAATGAGCCAAGGCGAGGAGGCAGAAATGAATGGGGCATACGTGGCCACGGGATAAGAACGAGTGGGAACGCCATGTTGGATGTACTAGAAAGCTAACAAAAGGTGGGTAAAGTAATGCGGGATAGTAGGTGATATCCAAGTTAATTATAAATACTTGATGGGCCAATGAAAAATAAAAGTGAAAATAAAAATTATGAGGACAAGAAAAGGAAGATAATTAATGGCAAGTACAAAGTGGATAAGGTTTAAGGAATTAATAAAATTGTTACGCGCGCGAAGATTAGGTGACAAAGGACAAAAAGAGAGAAAGTTAATACCTAAACCAGAAATTGCATCAAGGAAGGCAAGGGAGATTGTAAAGAGGCAAGAGAGCAACAGGGAAGGGGGGAAAAGAAAATAACTTTCAGGTTTGACAGGTTGGTCAAGTACAATGTCTATGCCACTAGCCCCACTAGCCCACTCCTCACCTGATGAGTCTGTGGGAGATGCAGTAGATTCATCCGTAGAACTTTCCTACTTCCTTTCTCTCCAGGTTGTTCTTGTAGACTTGGTGCCGGTCTTGTCCTTGGACTTGAAGAGATAAGGACGTGCTCGCCTGGAGGCCACTTTGCCAATGAGGCTATTTGCCTGGCAGCGGTGTCCCCAGGGAGCCTACCCCAAACCAGGGAAAAGCTGGATGAAAAACCCTGATAGATCTTGCTATGGGTGGTGGTTGATGCAGTCTGGGGAGTAATCCAGTAAGAGCGAAGGCGAGGGTAGGTATTGCCTACAATTACCAGAATGCACTGGTGGTTGTCGTAGTAGGTGGTTGCTGGTTCAGTGGAATGACTACAATGACCAGCATGCATAAGGGGTATCCATAGAACTTTGTCCGGGCAAAGGTCCAGATGGCGTGCGGTAAACACGCAGAGAATATGTAACCTAAGGAAGGGCCGGGAACCAGGTTCACATGGCTCCGGCAGAGGATGCCGCTCACAGAGAATGAAGAAAGCTGGGGAATCGCCCAGCTTGGGAGAGAGTACAGCAGAAGCAGGAGGGGCTGTAAGAGAGGCACACAGGTTACAGCGACAGATGCCGCGCAAGCGAAGATGAAAGCTACTCAGAACGGGAGGAGGCAAGGAGATGGTCGAGTGGAAAGGAAGGCCACTAACAAACGACAAACAAGGTAAATGGAAAGCGGGAAAGGAAACACAGGAGGGAGCGTAAGCAATCTTACTCGCGGGAACAAAGTAAGGAAGTTGCAATGCACAGGTGCTTCTCATTAGCAGGTCTTTAAGGCAGCTACTGCTGGATGACTAGAATGCACTGTGCATTTGAATGGAATAAATCAGTCCTTCTTCCATATCGTCCATCTCCTCCATAGCTTCCATGGGCGATATGTGACATTATGACCTCTTCTCAGTAGACGCCCTCCAGGCTTTCCCGGGTGTAGTCGATGGAACTTTTGAATGAGACAAGGTGCAGATATATGTCTAATTGGTTCCCAAGAGCTCTCAGACATCGGGTATCCCTTCCAAAGTACTAGATACTGTAAGGTGCCATTCTTGTACCTGGAATCAAGGAGTCTGGAGACTTCGTATTCCTCGGTTCTTTCCTTCTGCTGGAATCCCATTGTCTTTTTTATTTTTATTTTGTGTGAGTCCTCTGTGTATTCTTTCAGTAAAGAGGTGTGAAACACCGGATGGATTCTTCGTAACTTGGCTGGCAGAGCCAAGCGAAAGGCCACAGGATTAATTTTAGCCGTGATCCGGAAGAGTCCGATATAACGGGGAGAGAATTTGCCTCGGTGTATGCACTTGAGTAGGTATTTGGTTGACAACCATACTTTGGTACCAACTTCCCATTCAGGGTTGCGTTGTCGCTTGAGATCTGCCCACCTCTTACTTTTTTGAAGTGCCATCTCAAGGTTGGCTCGTGTTTTTTTATGAAGTTCTTGCAGAGTATTCATAAGCAGATCAACTGAGGGTATGTTAGAAGAAATCTGACCAGACAGAGGTATGTGTCTGGGATGGAATCCATGGGTGCATGAGAAGGAACTCATGCCTGTAGAGGAATGTCTGGTGTTGTTGTAGGGAAATTCTGCCATAGGCAGAAGCTGAAACCAATCACTCTGCTCTTGGTTACAGAAACACCTGATATATTGTTCTAAAGTTGCATTGAGACGTTCTGTTTGTCCGTTGCTCTCCGGATGAAAAGCAGACGAAAGGGATCTTTTTATTACTAAGAATTTACATAGAACAGTTAAAAATTTAGATGTGAATTGTGAGCCGTGATCTGATACTATGGTCTGGGGTAATCTGTGTAATCTGACCACGTCTCTCAAAAACACCTCCGCAGTAATGCATGCTGTGGGCAATCCTTTTAAGTGTGAGAAATGAGCAAATTTGCTGAAGGAATTGACACTGACCATGATGGCTGAGTACCCGTTAGAAACGGGTTAGTCCACAATAAAATCTGTGGAGAGGTGTTGCCACGGACCTTCTGGAGGAGTTTCCTGCTGTAGGATGCCTAGAGATTTGCAATAAGCGTACTTATTCTGGGCACATAGTGGACATGAGGCTACATAGTTCCTGACATATTTTGCCATCGTGGACTACCAGAATTGCCTAGAAACCAACTCCAGAGTGGCATTTTGTCCCTTGTGTCCAGCTAATGGTACATCATGACACCAGGCCATTGCTTCTTCGTGTAGGTCTGTCGTAGGCAGAAACACCAACCCTTCTTTGAATAACAGATCTCCCCTTTGAGTCATTCCTTTGTTCAGAGGGTCTTTTTCCTTGCTCTGGGCGGATTGTACATGTTGCAGAAAAGAGTTAATGGTGTTAGCAAACTGCTTCCCTGCTAAAAGGATCTCCTGACCCTGATAACCTCCAAAATCTCCTTGACTGCGTGAGAGAGCATCAGCAAGAGGATTGTCTTTTGCTGGTAGGTATGTCAGAACAAAGTCAAACTGAGAAAAAAAAAGGCCATTCTGGCATGCCTGGAGTTCCGGCATTCCATCTTCTGGAGTACCTTCAGATTTTGGTGATCGGTACAAACCTGAAAAGGATGAATAGCCCCTTGTAAAAGATGTCTCCACTCTTTGCATGCCTGCCTAATAGCCAGGAGTTCTCTTTCCAGTACAGAGTAGTTTCGTTCACTTGGGCTAAGTGTACGGGAGTAGTAGGTGATGGGGTGTTCCAATCCATCCTCCTTCCTTTGCAGTAGTGCGGCCCCAATTGCACCGCCTGAAGCATCGGTTTCCACAATGAAAGGTATGGACTGGTCTGGTTGTCTCAATATGGGAGCAGTCACAAAAGCTGTCTTGAGTCTTTGGAATGCTTGTTCTGTTGTTAGGTCCCAAACAAACTTAACTCCCTTTTTTAAGAGATTAGTAATGGGTAGGATGATTTCTGAAAAGTTGGGTATAAACATACGGTAAAAGTTGGCAAGACCTAAAAATCTCTATGTCCTTCATTGATGTGGGCACTGGCCATTGAGTTATTGCTTGTGTCTTGGTGGGATCCATTTGCACACTGTCAGCTGAGAGTATGAACCCTAGGTAAGGTACGGTTGTAGCTTCAAAGACACACTTCTCGGGTTTTGCCAACAGTCTGTTCAATCTCAACCTGTGTAGCACCTCCTGAACATGTTGGTGGTGTTCTTCCAGAGTGTTAGAAAAAATGAGTATATCATCCAAATATACTACAACCAAAGAATATAGTACATCTGCAAATATCTTGTCCATAAACCGTTGGAACTGGGACGGTGCATTTACTAAACCAAAGGGCATATCTCTGTACTCATAATGTCCAAGAGGTGTTCTAAAAGCCGTCTTCCACTCGTCTCCTTCACGGATTCTCAGAAGATGATATGCTCCCCTAAGATCTAATTTGGTGAAAACACGTGCTCCTTGTACAGCCTCTATAATGTCTTTCATCAAGGGCATTGGATACCAGTCTTTTATGGTGAGACTGTTAAGTCGATGCATGGCCTTAGTTCGGTGGTACCTTTCTTTGAAATAAAGAAAAGGGATGCCCCTGCCGATGAGGAGGATTCACAGATTAGTCAGTTTTTTAGATTTGTGGCTAAGTATTCCTTGAGTGCTTCCTTTTCAGGTAATGACAAGGGAAACATTCTTTCAAATGGTACTTCTGCGTCTGGAACTAGGTCGATCTTGCAATCCTCCTTTCGATGAGGTGGATGATTCCGTGGCTGAGTGTCCAAAAACACATCAGTGTACTCCTGGTATTGGACAGGAATCAAGTTGACACTGTTTATGGTTCTGTGTACCATTGTTTGTAGCTTTGGCTTAGCTGGTTCTGGAATCGGACAATGTTGACAGCAGTAATGGGATTGAAATTCAACAGAGTTCCGACACCAGTCTATGCTTGGGTTGTGTCTTTGAAGCCATGGTATGCCCAAAATGATAGGAAAATGTGCTGCCCGTATAAGATCAATGGATAGGTACACATGGTGATTGGAAATCTGGACCTTTAACTCCTGTGTCTCTTGACTGATGGGTCCTGAGGTTACCAGGCTACCATCGACTCCTTCAACTGGTATTGTTCGTATCTTGGAGCGTCTCAGTATTTGATGTTCCATGGCCCACTTATCGTACACAAAGTTACCGGCTGCCCCACAATCCAGCATGGCTAGGCATTCAATAGGATTCCCTTTGTTCCAGTCAATAAGAACCTTGATCACCATTAGACTGTTGCTGTCAATCACAGCGGGTTGAGCCACTGAACAGGGATTAACCGTACATTCCCCTTCCTTTTCCCTGTTCGAGGTCGGGGTCTTTCGTTTCCCTGTCTTCTGGGAGGTA
This sequence comes from Ambystoma mexicanum, assembly GCF_040938575.1. Lineage (NCBI taxonomy): Eukaryota > Metazoa > Chordata > Amphibia > Caudata > Ambystomatidae > Ambystoma > Ambystoma mexicanum. Next base: position 104,858,659 of record NC_090926.1, on the reverse strand, counting down.
CCTCGGGATAGTCACGTAACAAATGGGTATTGGAGCCGCAGTACATGCACAGCCCAAGATCTTTGCGTCTCTTTCGTTCACTTGCAGTAAGCGGCCCTCTGGCTGTTCCTATCTGCATAGGTTCTTCGGCTGGTGTCCTTTCCAGTTTGAGGGTAGGCTAGGTATGGCAGTAAAAGAACGTGGTCTCTTCTTCTCTGCTCTCCTTTCGGTCATACGATAGTCTATCTGCAGAACCAAGGCCACTAGTTCCTGAAAAGACGCAGGTCTGGCCACTCTAGCCAATTTGTCCTTTATATCCTTGTGCAAACCACGATGAAAAATGGCTTGTTGAGCCGTCTCCGGTTCACCGGCTTCGGTTGCTACTTTCTGAAAGTTGGTGACATAGGTTTGTAGGTCCAATGTTCCTTGACGTATGTCTAGTAGATTCTCAAAAGTCAAATAGAAGACTTCAGGTCTTTCAAATCTTGTTTTCAACTGTGTTACAAAGGTACCGTAGTTGATTAATGCTGGGTCCGTAGCGGTCACCAAGGGAGTTGCCCAGGACAGGGCGTTACCTACCATTTTGGAAATCAGAAATCCCACCTTAGCCCTGTCTAACTCATATGTTTTAGGGCGAAAGGTGAAATGTATTGTACAAGCATCGAGGAATTCTTTCACCTTTTTGGGGTGCCATCACATTTTTCGCAGGGTAAGGAAATAGGAGGTAAGTCTCCATTAGTGTCTTCACTCTGTTGGACTTGCTGTCTCAAAGCGGCGTTATCTGCTCGAAGATTTTGCATCTCTACAGTTAGAGCCTGTATGGCATTGGCCATTTCCTGAAATTACTCGAGGCTAGCCATTCTTTCCTGGCGTTGCAATCTCTCAGGTTTGACAGGTTGGTCAAGTACAATGTCTATGCCACTAGCCCCACTATCCCACTCCTCACCTGATGAGTCTGTGGGAGATGCAGTATATTTATCTGTAGAACTTTCCTTCTTCCTTTCTCGCCAGGTTGTTCTTGTAGACTTGGTGCCGGTATTATCCTTGGATTTGAAGAGATAAGGATGGGTTTGCTTGGAGGCCAATTTGCCAATGAGGCTATTTGGCCGGCAGCGGGGTCCAAGGGAGCCCACCCCAAACCAGGGAAAGGCTGGATGAAAAACCCTGGTAGATCTTGCTATGGGTGGTAGTTGATGCAGTCCGTGGAGAAATCCAGTAAGAGCGAAGGCGAGGGTAGGTATTGCCTACAATTACCAGAATGCACTGGTGGTTGTCGTAGTAGGTGGTTACTGGTTCAGTGGAATGACTACAATGACCAGCATGCATAGGGGGTATCCATAGAACTCTGAGTTTGTCCGTGCAAAGGTCCAGATGGCGTGCGGTAAACACGCAGAGAATATGTAACCCAAGGAAGGGCCATGAACCAGGTTCACACGGCTCCGGCAGAGGACGCCGCTCACAGAGAACGAAGAAAGCTGGATAATCGGCCAGCTTGGGAGAGAGTACAGCAGAAGCAGGAGGGGCTGTGAGAGAGGCACACAGGTTACAGCGACAGACGCTGCGCAAGCGAAGATGAAAGCTGCTCAGAATGGGAGGAGGCAAGGAGACGTTCGAGTGGAAAGGAAGGCCACTAACAAATGACAAACAAGGTAAATGGAAAGCGGGGAAGGAAACACAGGAGGGAGCGTAAGCAATCTTACTCGCGGGAACAAAGTAAGGAAGTTGCAACGCACAGGTGCTTCTCATTAGCAGGTCTTTAAGGCAGCTACTGCTGGATGACTAGAATGCACTGTGCGTTTGAATGGAATAAATCAGTCCTTCTTCCATATCGACCATCTCCTCCTTAGCTTCCATGGGCGATATGTGACAATAACCGACTAAAGACAGGACGTTGTCTGTGAGTGCGCTGCTGCAAAGTCATGTACAATGTACACGTTAAGACCAAATTGCAAAAGTTAATGGATTTACACCAAATGCATAATAATGCAGACCAAAATACAAATTAAGTGATAGAACTGATTATGGATGTGCGCCTGAAAAGCATCAGGTAGGGCACATAAAAAGCAAAAGAATTCTTAAATAAGCTGAGGTCAATGGCACCATTCTGCAAAATATAATTGGAGCATACTAATGTTACAGAAAAGTAGCAAATTCATGATCAGAATTTAATCCATTAAAAATAGTATGATATTTACAAATTAATCTTGCTTCTAATTGATGTAATTTCAATGTTAGACTACCACCTCTCGGTGGCAGGGACACTTTACATAAACCAACAAACCGTATGTCATCTTTGCAGTCCAATTGGTGTGATTTTTGCCAGTGATTGGCTAAGGGATATTTCGAATCTTGACTGCCAATTGTCACCAAGTGTTCTTGGATGCGAATCTTCAAGGGTCGGATAGTTCTCCCAATATACTTAAGCCCACAGGTACAGATTATACAGTACACAACAAATTTGGAATTGCAATTGATGAATGAATCAATTAAATGATCTCCTCTATCTCCAAAGGAGACCTGTGATGTTTCGAAAGTGGTCACAAAGGGGGAAAGGGGTCACAAGTACGACTGGTAACAAGAATTCGTTGATATAGATAGAAATAGGTTCTAACACACCACCCGCCCCGCTGACTATTGGCCTCCCTTTCCGGAATGTCTGTAAATTCTTTGAGAATGTTTGGGAGAAAATAAACAGTGGGCATCTCAGCAGCCTCTAAGAACAAGACCAAACTTTTTCAAATTTGCAAGAAGCTGGCCAATCCTACTGCAGTCTCCAGTTCCCTCTCAGGTCCTTTGCAAGGGTCTGGTTTCTCATTTCACCACTAAAACTTAGGACATCCTCTTCTTGCTTTGCTCTTCCTCCCTCCATTTACCTCTCTCAGGCCCCCTTTGGCCGCCTCTCACCCTCCACTTCCTTTCTCCTCCTTCTCTCTAATTACACCTGACGATGTTTCATCTATGGAAGTATCATCCAAACGGGTGCTCCCCTGCTCTTCCAGAACTATTAAGGGCCACATTGCCACCCTCGCTCAAGCCTTGGCAATTTCTGTAATCACTATTTCACCAGTGGTTCTTTCCACTCTCTCCTCAAGCGCTCTCTTGTGCACCCCATGCTTCAAAAAGCCTACTGCCGACCCTACCTGCCTGGAAAGCTATCATCCAAATTCTATCACTCCTTTCCTGGACAAACTCCTGCAAAAGCTGGCCATCCCCCAGCTTACTTTCCACACTGAATCTATTGGTTGTCTACATAGTTTGTTGTTGTTTGTTCGTAGGTAAACTGCTTGCGGAAAAACTGAACTAAAAACAACTGACCGCAAGCGTTTAAAAGTTACATTAGATCGTAAAGCGCACAATGTGCCTTTATGTTTTGGCTTTATGGTGGCAGCATACCTACTCAGAATACCGCCCCCAATCCTACTTACCTGCCTGCTGGCCTCCAGGCCCACGGCAACCCTGCAACGTCAGATTTGTCCCTCTAACGCAAGTCGGTTCTGACTCATCAGGGTCCCGTTTATTTCGTTTTCATGTTGAGGAAGCGAGGACACCACCACAAACCCCTAAGGCCAAACATACCAAACATAGGGAGAAGGGACACCCCCGCAAACCCCTGATCCACATTTGTTATGTTTTATAATTCTTCGAATGGTGCTGGCTGAATTCGGCCAAATGTACCATTCGATTGATTACAATCTGTCAATTAGGCTAATACCATATACATGACCAACAGCCTGGCTTCAGAGCAGCCAGTAGCATGAAAACTGTTCTCCTGAATACCCGTGAAGATCTGCTCTCTAACCTTGATTCTACCTCTCCCTCTGTCCTCAACCTCCTTGACCTTTTCTCTGCTATTGATACAGTCAATCATGCCACCCTGATCAATCATCTCTGCGAGAACCTTGACATCACGGTTCAGGCCCTCTCAGATCCAACTTGGGTCCTTTCTCTCTACCACCTATCCCTCCACATGTGGTGACCCCCACGGCTCTATCCTCTCACCCTGCCTCTTCAATGCCTATCTGGCCCCCTTGGCCCACCTGATCAACACATTCTCCTCTAACTTTCAGTGTTATGTGGATGACACTCAGCTCTCTTTCAGGCTTCCTTCAGCTTCCTCTCCTTCCTCACTTATTCTTGACTGTCTATCTGTGATACTGGATTAGTACACCTCCAACGATCCCTGCCTTAAGGCCAGTAAGACTGAGATCCTTCTCATTGGGAGCCCTGTTCCTGCTTTCCCTCTCTCACTCAGGCCATCCTCCTTGGACCCTCAGGCCTCGCCTTCCTGTGAGGCAAAAAACCTTGATGTCATCTTCGACTCCTCTCTCTCCTTCTCTCTGCACATTACAGACCTTGCCAAGAAGGCCCACTTCCAGCTGCACCTCCTCAGAGGAATTCAACGTTTTCTCACCTTTCCCTATAAGCACACTGTCTCCAGAGCCCTGATTCTATCCAGGCTGGAGTACTGCAACAGCCTCTTACTCAATCTGCGTAACTCACTGCCACAAATCCATAACGGGACTGCAAGACATATCCTTTGCCTCAGTCCCAGGGACTGCATCACTCCAGCCCTGAAATCCCTCCACTGGCTCCCGGTGGTGGCAGGGATCAAGTTTAAGACCTTCCTTTTCTCCTTGTCCTTCTCTCTCTTGCTTCCTTGCTAACTTCCAGTCTGCTGTGCCGAATGGTTGCTTAGTACCCTGTGAGTCTCACTGGCTACCAAGAACCTCTAGGGCCAGTCTTACCCACACTGTCACTTGGCCTAGCACTCACTTAGGGACTGTAACTGTAACACTTAGAGCCCCCCTGCCTCCTTGCACTTACACAGAAACTTGCTGCCCTGGTTGCACTTACTCGGAGCCATGCTGCCCTTCCACTTTCTCTTCCCTCTCCCCTGAACTTATGGCCTAGTCGTATCGTTTGTCTTGTATTCCTCTCTTTCTCCCCTTCCTTGTGGTGTCTACAAACACTTGTGTATAGGTGCGTTGTAAAAATCATATCACATCATATCAAATGCCTTTTGTAATGAGAAATTCTGAACAGCTACTTGCTTAGAGGCTCTCATAAAACTAAAATGCATCAAAAATCTTAAGCAATTAAATGCCATTGATGTGCTTGTGAGATAAAGAGAAAACATATGAAATGCCTATGCCAAACACTAGTAAACTTGAAAAAATAATACTTTAGCAGAGCTGCCGCTATTAAAACCAATGAAAACAGAGTTGATAAACAGCATAACAATTCAACCCTTTCTAGAACACACTTTTACATGCTACTACACCAATATTCCAAATCTGGCTAAATAGGAATGACAATTCTAATGAAACTTCCTAAAGAGCCAAAACAATTTGCAATACACATTAGTGATACACAATTCTTGAATAGCTTTGCGACACAGAAAATCAAAGCATTTGAACAACGTGAAAAACACACACTAATTTATTTCCAATGGTTACACTTAGCAGAGTCTAAAAGTATTCACTTGGTGAAATAACCAACACAGGAAAGTGTTAAATAAACAGATCATGACTCGTCCCAGTTGGATGTGAACAGCAAACTCCATGATTTATGGGGGTGCTGCCAAGAATAGCCTCATAATGGATACGAATCATTAAAATAAAAGTTCCATATTCACAAGAATTAAGTGCATAAAAAGCCCAGATTTGCACATTGTCTGGAGGGCTGAATGTATCTTTGACATGTCTGGAAATGTTGCCTTTAATTTGAATGTGACTGCATGTTATTCAGAGTACATGTGTTATGCATGTAAAGTATAGCAGAACCCTCAACTCTAGACCCTTGCCCTAGCGGTTGATAGAATATTTATAATACCCATGCCCCCTCTTGCGCTGTAAACCATACACTACAGCCGAGGACCATGAAAAATGTTTTCCTGTTGTCACATAGTCACTGACATTGTAGCCATATCTGCACAGTGCTAGTCATGACTTTGTATATTGTTTTACACTAGTCATCTCTACTAGTAATTGAACAGTCACCTAATTCTAATCACAATTTGCATGCAATTTAATGCTCTTTTTATTTTCGTGTTTGCACAGACTGTGTTCTTCCAAAGGGCGTTCGGCCCCACAGTACTTCAAAGCCATAACAATGGCAGAAGGCACTATACAAATATCGAATAGCATTGTAACAGTTAATTGAGAGGCCATCCTCAACCCGGGGTGTTCCTTCAATCCCCTATTGAGGTGTCACTCAACAAACTGTTTAATGTGAATTATTTATTCAGCCCTTTTCCAATTCATCTCATAGCCCTTGGATCCTTCACCCCAAAATACCAATGAGACAAGAAGCAGGCCTGTTTACAGGAAATATATGTGTATTTATTTGAATGATAGATAATCGAGATCAAACTAAAAAGGCACATGCCACCTTCATTGTGGCTCACAATTAAACTTCTGTTTCCATAAATAAATCACACAGGCTGGTTGGGAAAAACAATAATCACAATACTGTACTTTCTACATACTTCACTACAAGAAACAATCCACACTGGTCAATAAACAAAATCAGTCTACACATGCAATTCTGCGCAATTTCCATTTTGCAGCACTCTTAAATGGCTAGCAGTTTGGTCTACAGATGTGCACACATGCATATGACAATTATTACTTCAACCACACTTTTGCTTTAAAATAAACACAAGGTGAGTTAGCAGTTTGTTTTTCCGAACCCCCAACCCACTCTACTTTGGTCTGTTTTGGCAAAGTCGGAAAGAAAAGAATGATTTGGGAATTTTGGATTTCAGATCCCTCCCCTCTACTTAATGGCCTGTGTTGGGAAGCTGGACAGAGAGATTGTGTTGATTTTTAGGAATTTGGGATTTTAGGCCTCCTCCACTTAAAGGCCTGTGTTGGGGAAGCTGGAGAGAAGGATTCGGATGATTTCTGAAGAATTTTGGATATCAGACCCCCTTCCACATAAAGGCCTGTGTTGGGAAAGCTGGACAGAAGGATTGGGATGATTTTTGAGGAATTTTGGATGTCAGACCCCCCTCCACTTAAGCGCCTGTGTTGGGGAAGCTGGACAGGAAGATTGAGATAATTTTTGAGGAATTTTGGATTTCGGACCCCCCCCTCCACTTAAAGGCGCTGTAGACATCTGGCATCCTGTACTCTTATCTGAAGGTGACCACCATTTTGATCTGAAAGGCTTCTATTTCCCTGTATTTTATTCAGAGTTCAGCCTTGATTGTAGCCCCTATTTTCACAACTCTCCCCTACATTCAGGCATGCACCAGCTAGGCCATCTGCCTTGCACAGAAATAAGCTTTCAGAAAGACCACATCTTGAGAAAGTTTGTTTTCAACACCCTTAGCGGCCACACTTTATTGCAGTTGTAAACAGCTAGGATGCAAGCCAGGATTTCAGTGGGGAGACCTTTGTGAGGTTTGCCCAATAACAAGCGAAAGTGTCTGCCTGGGGCCTACAGGAAATTTCATGTGACCAATGGAAAGAAAGTGGGCATTTCTTTTCAAAGGTATTTTGCATATGAAGCATAATCTACATTACTCCTTGTCAACACACACCATGGGCCTCATTACACGTTGTGCGGTAAAAATAGGAATTTACCGGCATGGCGTAGTTAGCGTGTCCGCCCTCGCAAGAGGCCGCCAATTACGTGCCATTACGAGTTCGCGGGCACGAGCATAGCGCCATGCCGGTAATGATCCTACCGCCATGCTGCAAAAGTCCCTTAACGGCATCGTCAAAAGCGCTGTTAGCACTTCCGACCTGCCGCCACATGCAAATAGCGGTCACTGCAATTAGCAGACATCGGCATTAGCGGTCACCGCTAATAGTGGTGACCGTTATTTTGCGGAACCGGAAATAGCGTCATCGCACAGGAACGGGAAACAGCACGGTGGCCATCTTTAAAAATACAATCCATTGCCATCCTCCTTATCCTGGACACCTTACCAGGAAACACGTTCGAAAATCCGTCCAGGACACTGTAAAGATGCCCAAGGCCGTGAAAAAATTGTCAGAGCGGCAACGCAAGGAGAAATTCAGCAAGGAGGAGCTCATAATGCTCACTCAGACACTAGCAGAAAATGCACAGGTGGTCTTCTGCAACGACATGCGGTGGGAGAACATCCTGAAGAAGAAGGCCATCTATCTGGGAAGAGGTAGCCCACAAGGTCAGCGCGGTAGGCACCACCACCCGCACAGTTAAAGACTGCCGAAAGAGGTGGGACGACCTCCGGCTCTGTATGAGGAACATCCTATCCGTAAACCGCAACCTGGCTACGGGCACAGGAGGAGGCAGCGAATCGCCGATTAAGCTCAGTGAGTGGGAGGAGACCTGTGCATCGACAATCGGAGTGGAATCTATCGAGGGAGTTGGACAAATGGAGCATGTCGTGGCCATTTCGTCTGATGGAGGTGAGTGTATGCATCAAACAATGCACAGTGAAGTGTGATGGTCCCCCCAATCATGTGTCCATATGTATGCCGTGGATCCAGCCACAAACAAACATGCATGCATCACCACATACCCGTTCAACACAGAGCCATTCATGCATGACCCACCCAACATCCCCATTACCTGCATCCACACTAAAGAGCCCTAAATGCATAGAACGGCATGACGTATTCATTCAGCATAAGGCAGGTCAACCCATAAATGATGATTTTCCCCATTTCTCGCCCGTACAGGATCACACACAGAAACTGAGGAGGCACGCACTTCCACACCTGCTCCCACATCCAGCAAAAAACCCAGGAGGGATGCCACAGGGGACACCGCCACATCCTCAAAGGCAGCCAGGAGGAGTGACCATGACCACTGGGACAAAGGCAGCAGGAGCACCAGTTGCACGCAGCCACAGGCCATGCCTGCTGCCATTGTGGCACCCACAGGAGTGTGTCTCCCAGCAAGTGAAGGCAGCATTGAGGGAATGCACTCTGCTGCCACCAGCTCAATGGGTGAGGCAGCAGCCACTGCCCCACTTTCGGATGAGGAGGAAGCACCAGGCATTGAGGATCTAAGCCAGAGCCCCAGACCAACACGCCCCTTACTGGCAAGCCCGAGGTTGTCATCAGGTCCGGGTAGCCAAGGAGAATCACCCACCCCCACCCTTGAAGGGCCATGGAGCCCCAAGGTATTCTCACCTGATGTAAGTGCCATGGATCCAGGCGCATCAGCCATCCCACCAGCACCCACCATGCGACATGACCTCTCAAACATCTTTCAGAGGCAGACCGAGATGACTGGGCTGGTAGGGCAGCATGTGGCTGAGACAGGCCGCCTGAGGGAGGACATCGGTACATTTGCACAGCAGAGGAGGGAGGGCATGGAGGCATGCACCAACAGAATCTGCAATGAAATGGCCCAACTCAGGCAGGCCATGAACCGCATAGCAGACGCAATTGAGCGCCGATGCCCACTCACAACCCAGGATGAACCTGGCCCCACCTCCTCTGGGAGTTCACGGCAAACTATCCCCTTACGCCGGTCTCTGCGCAACCTGCGGCGCACCACTTCACAACCACCAGATGACGGAGCAGGCACTGGCAATTAGGGCCAGCAAGGACTGGGTGCCACATGTGGAGAAGGACACATTCACGCCATGAGGGAGTGTTGTGGGGGGAGGGGGGTAAGGGTGATTTTGGGAGTGTTGTGGGGAGAGGGAGGTAAGGGTGATTTTGGGAGTGTTGTGGGGGGAGGGGGTAAGGGTGATTTTGGGAGTGTTGTAGGGGGAGGGGGGTAAGGGTGATTTTGGGAGTGTTGTGGGGGGAGGGGGGTAAGGGTGTTTTCACAGTTGGGGCCCTGCACTTATTGTTGCCTTTTGTTCACAATACACTGTTTGAAAGTTTACACTGGCTTGGTATTCATCATTGTGTGTGTGTACTGTATTGGGGAGATGGTTCTTTGTGGGACTGACCACATGCATCAGGGCAGTAATACCCATCTTTATCCATTACAGTCATACCTTGTATGACATGCAATCTGATGCATCAGATGCTGACGTACATCGTGTCCTGCCTGGACATTGCCACTTGCATGTCCCTGCGGGCCTTTTGAGCCATCCTCATCACCATCCACATCATCCTCATCTTGTGCTTGCATGTAAGGTGGCATAGTCACATTCCGCCTGATGTAATTTTAGTCCCGCAACACACATGCCATGGTTTTCTTCGGCACTTTGTCATGGCCGTACAGGAGGGCTTCACCCAACACGCTTAGGGACCGGTGATGTGTGTTGTAGAGGCCGGATGCCTGCTCCTTCACAGCGCAGGTACGGCTATGTGCAATTTTCTTGTCCTCTTCCTGCTGGTTCTGTGGTATTTCTGGGTGCCCTGCTGGTGCTTGCTGCGCCTGTCTTGCCCTACTTCTACTCCTCCTGCGTCTCCTCTGTGCTTCGTGTTGTTGATGGTGCCGCACTACAATCACATCCTCCAGCCCATGTAATACAGGCAGTATTGGAAGCATTTTTGTGTGGGAAGGGGTGTGGGAAGGGGTGTGGTGTGCCCTTTTGTGCTGCCACAGTCTCCATCCCCTACACCTGTGCTGGATGTGTCCACCTGTGGCAGGTGGACTGCTCAGGTCTCTTAACGGGTGGTTCGCGATGCCGGTATTAGCGCCATGGCGGTAGGGTGTTTTGGGGTCTTTACCATGGCGCTATTACCATGTCTGCCTACCTTGTGATGGCATGCTATTATCGACATGCTGCTATTTCCGACCTGGGGGTCGCGCGCCCATCGACGTGCCTCTATTAGTGCCACCGTACTTAACGATGGCGCTAATAGAGGCAAGTCCGGGTCGTAATTGGATAGGAAATTTAGCGTTACCGGTATTCACTTACCGGTAACGTTATTTCCTTACCGCCGTCCGTGTAATGAGGCCCTATGTCTTTTCTATGACATCTTTATGTTAGCAGGAGAAAATGTTTCTCTTGTCTTTCTTTAAACTGCAAACACACATGCAAAGTCATTTTGGTGTCATTGTTTGAACATTCTGCTTTGCATGTGAAAGGGGCCTTTGAATTTCTTCTGCCACTGAGAAATAAAATGCTGGTTTTCCTTTTGTAATGACAGGCAGGCCTTTTTCACCTGGCCCTTGGTTCTGTTACTTGCAGAAACCCCAGGGTCTGCCTTAATAGGCCCATTTTCAGTGTGAATGTTTTATTTGTTTATGTAGGCTGGCTGGTCAATATTTCAGTGTGCCCTTTAGTTCTGAAAGGGGCCTTTGATTAAACCCCACATGCCTTCCCCTGTTCGTCCATGATTATTTTGTGGGGAAGAGAAGGGTTGAATGGGGTTTCATCTGAAGTCCCTGTTATATTTTTCTTATATTTTTCCTTCTGTTGGAGCCTGTCCGGCTCAATTTTCTTCATTAGGGAGTGGGCATTACAGTCTCCCCTCTCGTCTTTGTGTTGGGGGTGTAGCACGGCATCCCCTTTCTTCCTACTTTCCATGGTCTCTGGGGTCCCCCCCGGTCTCTCCTCTTGCCTCCAGACTGGAAGTGAATGAAGTCAATTATCTAGCAACAGAAAGTAAAAGAGGTTCAGTACCTTTTTATATAACATATTTCCCACGAAGATGGACATTGCAGCATTAGAGAGAAAATATTTACATAGAAATAGACAATAGACCTAACATTTCAACACATCCATTTGAAAGAGGACAACTGTACATAAAACTAGACATAACATTTGATATCATCAATTCAACACATTTTTTAACATTTCCAAAGAATATTGATTAAACACACCTTTAATAATTCTCCATCTGGGGGTTTTCACTCCTCAAATGGTTCCTCTGCTTGACTTTCATTCGGCTCCTCAATCAGTCGTAAAGCGTGTCTGGGATGACAGCTTTTCAACTGATTGATGTGGACCAATTTTTCTTCTGTCTGTTCTCCTTTTGGGATGCAGTTCTTGTAGGCAACAGGCAATATTTGTATCTACAAGTTCAAAGGCACCACACCAAGATGGAAGATATTTCTGCTCCTTGGCCCGATTCCTTTGAAAATTATACAGGCAAACCTTGTCACATACTTCACACTCTTTCTTGGTGGTTTTTAGATCATAATAGGCCTTCCTTTCTTCAGCTGACTTTTCTAAATTGTGATGGGCATAGGCAAAAGCATGCTGGAGGTGCTTCCTCAAATTTTCAATGTACTCATGAGTGTTGGATGCATTTATCTGGGTCTGCTCCTGAGTTCTATAGAGCAGATGCTGAGGTAACACCATTTATTATCCAGTCATGAGCTTAAATTGAGACATTTTTGTTGCAGAAGATGGTGCAGACCTAATAGCCATCAGGACAAGTGGTAATCAGATGTCATAACTGGATTCAGAGTCGGCCACAAACTTCCTTAAGATACTCACAATATTTTGTATCTCTTTACCCCCCTTGCTTGAGGCCAGGTGGTAGGCAACGTGGAGTTTTCTTTTTTTTACCCCTAGAATCTCCCACATCTTTGCCATCATCACACTTGTAAAATTAATTCCTAGATCTGACTCAATCCTTTGTGGGAGGCCAAAACGAGAGAAGATGTGGTTGATCATTAGTGAGGCAGCTGTCTCTGTCTTACAATTTGGGGCTGGAAGACATTCTACCGACTTTGTGAACACGCATGCCACAGTCAACTGTGTACTTGTTTCCTGTAAAACAGTGAATAACTGGCCCAATGAAATCGACTTGCATATCTTTACTCCACTGTGCATTTGAGAGTTCACCATTCACACAAGATTGTGACCTGGTGACAGCGGCAACTTGGATTTCCCCCAGCAGGGATTCTGTTTCTATGAAATCCCCCTGCATTGCTATGGTTTTAGCCATCTGGTCAGCCAGGTCATTCACAGTCTTATCTGACACCTCTTATTTTCTTACAATAGATGGTAATCTCATTGGAGGTCCGCAGATCATCAATTGACTGGATCAGTTTTGCATACTTTAAGGGTTTATTGTTGGCACAATGCATGTCTCGATTCTTCCACTTAATCAGCTGCTCCACAAACCCTTTCCTGACATTATCAGTGTCATTGATTATTGCCAGTTCTTTGAGTTGGTGGTGCACTGCAGTGAGAATGGCTTGATGAACTGCCATAAACACTGCAACCTGACTACTTCGGGGTCCTATTTTGAAACCAGCAGAGGGTTCTGGGCTATCATTCACCCAGGCATTCCCAATGCCAGCCACTAATTCTTTTTCCCCATTGTTATCAACAGGGTAGGAGCACACATCCACATAAACTATGAGTATCCCCAGACACTTGTTTTCTTCATAGACCTTGTGTTAGGATGTTAAGTACACCTCCATGTTGTTGTTGGTCATTAGACCTTTGTCCTCGAGACAGTTTTCTTGAGCACAATCATGCAATCCGGCTAACCCTTGCCCTAGGGGACTCTTCTTGTTTTGGCTATATCTGATCTCCACAGGAAAGCCTTGCATGGACAGAATCCAGGAAGTAATTCTGGAATTACTGATGTTCCCCGCCCATATTCTGTTACTTTGGAGATATTGCAGGGGTTGGTGACGAGTCCCGACAATGATGCGCTCCCCCGGATGAATGTGCGGTGCATTTTCAATGCCCACACTATTGCTAGTAGTGCCTTCTCACAGACATTGAATTGTTCCTCAACAGAGATGACTTTGATGACCTTGTCATGCTTTTGATATAACACCCCAGTAGGCAAGTATCTGAGAACCCAGTCTCCAAGAAGAACTCCTTATTCCCTGTATGGAGCAAGCTGGTATTACCAGGCCCCTTCTGGCGTGGTTCCAGTCATTTCTTGAAGGGTGTTCCCAGACTATATATGGGCCTCATTACAAGTTTGGCTGTAGCCTTGTCGGTAAAACCGGCAGGTTGTCGCCAAACGTGTGGTATTTTTCTGGCACCCTTGAATGGGTAATTACCGGGTCATTACGGTCCTGGTAATTGCCCATTTCCGGGCGCTGGAAAAAAATGCTCCTCATTCCCGTTTGAGCCCCATGGGGCTCAATCAGAGTGGGGAGGTCAGAGCACCGGCACCATTAAAAATGGTGTCGGTGCATCCGACATGCTTTGCTCGCGGGTGCCGGTATGCCCACCAGGCCAGTCCTGGTGATCGGAAGGCACCCATGAGCAGAACTTGTAGTTTGCCGGTCTGGCAACAACGGTACCGGCAAGCTTATCAGTACCGTTGTTACTGGACTGACAAACTTATAATGAAGCCCTATTTCTTTTCAGGCCTGCCACTTTTCTACTTCTGGTTTGACTTGTGGGGTTCCACAAGGGTCATCCTTGCCCCCTCTTCTTTTTAATTTGTATGTGTGTCGGTGGCTGATCTAATTGCTGAGTCAATAGTCCTCTTTTATACCTATGACACACAGTTAGTGTTTCAGCTGGACTAACCCCCCCCCCCCCAAAAAAGAAGCCCCTGGAAAACTCTGACTGTTTGGATAAAATAAGTAACTGGATGTCGGTGAATTGGCTGAATGGAAACAAAGCAGAGATTCTGGTGTTTGGGATCCAAACAGCAGATCATCTCTGGAACTCTCAATATTGGCCTGACACACTGGGCCAATGCCCTGTTGCCTGTGCATTTGTGAAGGGTGAGGCTTCTGCCCAATGGCTTACAAGAGACACAGATCTCTGTAATCTGTAGTGTAGGGTTTGGAAAACTGAAGGATTTTAGGAAAGTTCGACCTCTGTTACCCCCAGCCAGCCGAACAATGTTGGCAACATCTACTGTAACGGGGTCACTGGACTATTGCAACAGGATATATGTGTGACAATCCAAATATCAGATTCAGCATATGCAGCTGCTCCAGAACTCAACAGCAAGACTGGCACTTATGGCGCTGTATCTGACCCCTTCTACAGCCCTTCTGCATCACTTTCACTGGCTCCCGGTGGCGGCACGGATCGAGTTTAAGATACTCTGTGTCATTCACCGGGCTGTGCACAATGTTGGCCCAGAGTATCTGAAGAATAAGATAGTACGTTACTGTCCAGCCAGGCAGCTGCGCTCTGCCTCGCAGTTACGCCTTAAAATACTGAGGTATCAGCGGGAACCACTGGGAGGCTGTTCATTCTCAGTTATGGCCCCCAGGTTGTGGAATTCACTTCCACTATCACTAAGAGTCATGGATGAGTATCTTTCCTTCCATAGGGCACTTAAAACTCATTTGTTTTAATTTAATAACAGTGTAATTTTGAGTAGGGGGAATTCTTACATTACCGCCGACACCAGCGCCTAGACGCCCTTTGGGCTTTAGTTGCGCTTTATACATTTTCATATAATAAATAATAATATGGGCTAAGCCAAACAAGAAACCTGGGAAATGCTTCTTTTCAGTTGTTTAACTGCCTCGGCTTGTTCCGGACCCCACTGCCACTTGACTGCAGATGTTAATAAATGGACCAAAGGTCGAGTGACGTCTGCGTAGTATTCAATTAACTTGTGAATTTAATTAGTGAGTCCAAGGAGGCTAATTCCAGCAGATTAGTAGGGTCTTTAAATTTTATTAAGACTTCCACCTTCTTCACCTGGGGATTAAATCTGTCAGGGGTGATCTCATGCCCTAACAAGTTCATTCGGGTCTTACACCACTTAGCCTTCTGAAAGGGCAGTTTTGCTCTGGATTTCTGCAACTGGTTTTGAGCATAGCAGATTTCTGTGATTTGTTCCTCCACAGTTGAGCTCTTGATCAGAACATCATCTACATAGGCGAGGTTTCCCCTTTCGCCCAAGTTGGGCATGGCCTTATGTAGGAAAATGTTGAACTCATTGCAGTACTTTATGAATACAAAGGGGTTCAGGTCCATGTGTACTGCTGCCCCCGAAGGTAAAGGCAAGCATGTACTTGTCTTCCCTTCTCACGGGTACTGTCCAGTGACCGTTGGTCAGGTCAATGGTGGTGTACATCTTTGACCCTTGGATCTGTGCCAGCCCCTGATCGATGTAGGGAAGTAGCCATCTTGACAAGTGGACCTGTTTGTTCCACTCCCTCAGGTCTGCACATAGTCTCAATTGGCTGTTGGGTTTGAGTATCTCCAGTACCAGGTTGTTGAATGTACTGTGAATCGGCCAAATCATCCCATAGAATTCAAACTTCTTAATAATCTCTGTGAGTGACTCCATGGACCTGAGAGGTAACCAGTATTGTTTCACAAGTACAGGAGACCTCTCGGGGTCCGTGGGTATGGTGGTTGAATGAATAGATGTGGGTCCATGGTCATATGAGTACACTGAAAAAATATCTTGAAATTCCATGAAGATCTGTTTCAGCTTTTGTCTTTGCTCCTCTGTCTTACAGGCATAAGCAAGATTGATCCTTTCCTTGACCATCTGCTTGAAACCTGGAATGACCTCAGGCATGTCAATTTCAGCGGTATGCTCCAGTTGGGTGGAGAGATCTCTTTTGATGGTGCTGACTGGGACAGTAGGTTCCAGGGATTCGAGGTAGTGGTCCTTGGCTCTGAACACTACCTCCTCCCACCTGATGTCACAGGTCAACTCTTCCACCCCGTAGAAGCAGGACGAGTACACCATAAAATTCCCCCCATGCCTGGTAAAAATCTTTTCTGGAGGAATACTGTCGCTGATGTTGAAACAGTCGTTTGGGATTGGTCCCATGATTTCATTACCTAAATCAGTAGAATAATGTTGGGCATCAACCGCCATTCCAATAAAGGTGTATGCCCCAAAAGTGATACTTCAAGGGTTGATGTTATCCACCAAGCTTCAAATGGTGTTGTGCTCTAGCTCTACTGGAGGTGTCTGATCTAAGTGCAAACTTTGTTGGGGGAGGTGGGAGTTTAAATGTATATAGGTGTCCTGATGTTTGAGGTTCTGTCCTTGCTTAATTTTGAAGGGAATAGTGACATGTCGCACCTGTCCTGGGATGGTAACCCTTCACTGCATAAGGCAGCAATCGATCTGACCGGAATGCTTTTTCGGTGTTGTCAAAGCCCATGGGGTTACCCCCCAGTCGGGAGCAGACATAATTAAGGACAAATTGATTGCAAATCGATTGAGAATGTCACTGCTCAGATAAAATGCAAAAGGGACGTCTCTCACGATCCAACAATTATGCTCTATGCTTTTGTTGCCAATGGGCATTTTTAGCATGCTCCTAATAGGCAGGAGATGTTTGGAATTTGGGGTTTCCAGACCTACTTCCCATTCTGTCAATCAATTTAAATGTGGGAAGGGTCTGATCTTTTGGCAGTTTCCTGAATAATCCTTTGCTGATGAAGCTCCTTGTATTATTCAGGCATACTCTGCCGAGCACCTGCTCCTGCCCCTCATTTAACTGAATGGGGAAAAACAACTGTTCACGCTTTTTCTGAATGTCAATCAGACTTTGAGCGGGTTCTTCCATGTCTGGTTTCATGGGACTCAAGGTTTCCTCTGATTTTGGACTGGTGTATAATTTGATGGTGGTCCATTCCCGTGTGGATTGCCAATTAAAACTGGGTGGAAGGTTTATTTTCAATTATGGATAAGGGTTCCCATCATCAGTGTGTTCTCCTACAGGGATGACATTGATGTCTGGGACTTGGTTACTCTTTAAATGGAATTCTACATTCTCAGAACGTAGATCAATTAAATGACTGTTACCATTAATTCTTACATATTTGGTACACATTTATAATTTCATAGGCCAGTTACTCTGAGTCCCAAGGACCTTGTTTACACAGTCAATCAGAGGTGATAACCTCCTCAGGAGATTGTTGCCCAGTAAACAAAGTGTGCCCTCTGAAGTCATGACTATCACCAGATGTTTCAGTCGATGTTGCCTAATTTTTATTTCCAGATCTGCAGTCCCTTTGATGGAAATGTCATCCCCGCAGTAATTGTGGATTTTTCCAGGAAGTGGTTTGAGCGGAATTTGGTGGCCCTCCCCCATCCTGAGTTTAGTTGGTCAAAGGCCTTTTTGGACAGGGGGGTGGTTTGGAATCCAGTATCCACTAGAGTTGATAATTCGCACTGACCCTGAACCCTTATTGATGCATAGAATTGGCCTTCTTTCTCCTGCAGCGTCCAGAAAAAGTGAGAGTTATTTGTCAGTCCGGTGGTCATTTTCTTGATATTGTACTCCGACACTGTGTGATCTTGGGCAATTTTTCGTGTCGGAGTTCGTGAATCTGTAAAGAAAAATGTACAACTAACAATGGGTGGATTTGGGGAATCCCCTTTCTCTGATTCTTTGCTGTCCCCCTTTTCCTGGGGGCAGTCCTCAGAACCTGTTTTGGGGAAGGACACCTCCATTTCTATACTATCTGGCTCACATTTTGGGGGTTAAATAGTTCCTTATTTTGGGACAGTCTCCATTCTTACCCGGTCCCCTTCAGGGTCTTTTGGCAACCATTTTTCCTTGGGAGGGATACCCGCCGTTTCTGAAAGAGAAGGTCTGCTTACCTGAGTCCTCCAGGGACTTTTCTCTTTCAAAGTAGATAATCTTGATCTCTTGCACAAACTGGGTTCTTCTTTGGCCTCTCCTACCCTTTGCTCTTTGGCTTCCAACTTTCCGGGGGTAGATGAGTCACTTTCAGGCTGAGAGGTTTATAGGGGTTCTGTCTAGGAGTGAAAGGAAGCTTTCACTAGGGCTTGGCATCTCCCCGTCACCCGTGCACCCTCCTCAGGAACCTGTGGTTTGTCGGATGTTTCCTCTTGTCATTTCTCAACCGGGGAATTCTGGGAAGTAGGGTTAGGTTGAGGGTTGGACTGAGCCGTCAGCATGCGCCCCAGGTCATTGGTCAGTTGCTGGACCTGTCGCTCCAGCTGCAAGACATTTTCTGGGTGGTAGTGAGGTCTCAAATCACACCACTGCTGCTCCCGAAACGGGAAACTGTCCCAACTCCCGTAGTAACTTGGGTACTGGAAATGTCCCCCATAATTTTCCATCCTGAATCTCCCTACTCCCGGGTTCAGGGATCTATTGTCCTGGAATCTGAGAGAGAGGGGAGGATTTTTTTGAAAGTTCTGGTTAGAGGGATATCTGGGGAAACATTTCAGGTTGGGAGGGGGAGTGATGCTTCTCTCCTGAGTGAAGTTTGTCAGGATGTTTCCTGGGGCAGTACTTACCTGATTGGTTCCCCCCCTTTGGGCTGGGGAAGTGGATACATACCCCAAGATTGGTTTGATACCCTTGTACCTAGGGATTACATAGGTGACAGGGTCAGAGGGCTTATGGTCTGAGATGCTGACTGACTACCCTTTGAAAGGTCTGGGTCTGATGGTCCCCTGCACCTTTCATTCTGCTTGTTGGCAGAAGGTGTATTTTTAGGGCCCCCATCTCATCTACAGATGCAATGGAGGGGTAGTCTTTACCGCCACCACCTTTGCAGAAGCAGGGGTGTTAGATGGTTTGGGTCCTTGGGGGTGTTTACTCTGTGGGATTCTGGAGCTCATAGATCCTGATGGCCTGTTAAATCACCCAATTCAGGGCCCTGTGTTTGTATAAATCACGCACCAACTGAGTCAGTATGTATTTGGGGAGCGCATTGAAATACGTAGAAATGCCCGCCTTATAGGTGGACCATTTATAATAATTCTGTTCCTCCAGTCCCAAACAGAAAATGGCGTACTCAGGAGAGAACGTCCATTTCAAACTCCATACAATTTACATCATTTTTAATTCCAAATGAGGATATCCTTTATTCACATAATTCTAGATGTTCCTGTGAAAACATAAAAATTGCTATGAGGCTGGGAAGCCCAAAGGAAACACACCAACACAGGTTACAAAGAACATACAAGTGCTTTATTTTAAAAGCTACAACAGTTACCAAAGTCAATTGGCAAACGGATAGCTATTCGGCTCTCAGAGTAATGTAACGAACTTCAACGAAGGTTCGATGCATTAGTAGAGAGACCGTACATTGGAATATTTGGGTCTTTTATACGTTTTGTCCAGCCTTTGGCCAACCCTCGCGTGGGTTAACCATTCTTGGGATCAGGCCTAGGGTTCCTTGCCAGGTCAATCCTATAATGTATGCATTTTGATCAGTTCCGCTGATACAGTTGTTCATTTACACATAGGTCAGTAATAGTACAAGGTCTCAGTTTGCGACCACGACAAGTGGCCTGCAGGCATATTAATTATTCGTGTCTGCGGAGGTCACAACGGCCAGAATCTCACTCAGAATGTCATTCAGCCTCCATTTTGATGTTCAGGGTGATTTCCACATTACAAGAGAACCTAAAATGGCGGCTAAATCCAAGATGGCGACTTACTTTTACTTTTCGTTAAGGTCAAGACCTTGCCGCGGAGTCTATTTACATGATATTTTAGACAACTTGGCGTAGGCCAATACACATTCAATTACTGCGATAGGAGGCATAATATTATTTCAATTCCAACAGTTCCCACACTGAATACTTAGCATTTTTTATGGTGTGGGGTCATGAAGCTCTTTATGGCCTTAATCTATCTCATTGGGTCTTTGACAAAACCCTTTCTTTGTTTCCACGTCTTCCTTTTTCTCTGCAATTGAGTCCATTCACCTTCTTACTCAGAGCTGCTAATGGTACTCAAATACTTATCTTCTTGGTGCTCCCTATCTCTATGAGACTGGCAATACCTCCCAGAACCACGAGTTATGGATTCCTCTTGGCTGTGCTGCTCTGAATTCTCAGGGTAATATCCCCTTTAGTCACCTTTTTGACACAGGATAACACTCAGTCGTTTCCTCAGACTGACTCAACTGTCTAGTCTTCCCCCTTCCAGACAGTCTGTAGGAAATTCAGCCCTTCCCCTGCATGTAGCAATATGCCCCTCCTGGGCTGAAGCTTCGAATGTTCTTCTCTAATGAAGCGGGCTAGATGGTCTCTCTGCAATCTCATTTTTTTAGGTCCATCCCTCTCATTTTCTCATCAGGGGAGTTTTTATGGTCTGAAGTACCCGCTGGATTATTCTTAACTTCCCAGGACACACTGGTCCGGTCACCTTCACTTCTGTTGGGTAGAGGTGAGTACTCATCCCTCTCAGATAAGGAATGCCCTTCTGGATCAGTTTGGCTAGGCCTGGATAAATCCAGGTGCCTCATGATTCCTTAAACTTTGCAGATGGAAAGCATGAGGTCAGTCTCAGCCGCCCATACGATGTTGTGGTTAACTTGCATGATGTCCCTGATGGGGAGGGCATCTCTGCTGGATCAGAGGGCCCTTTAACACACCCTGATTGCTCAGTGTGCCTCCATGCCTCTTTAAAATGTTTAATTTTTTATATATATATATATATATATATATATATATATATATATATATATATATATATATATATATATATATTATATATATATATATATAATATATGGGATGGGGTAAGGGATTGAAATGGGTGGGAGGGGGGATTGGGTTATAGACCTAGGGAAACAGGAGGTTTGGAGGGACCCTCTCAAATAAAAACATTAACAAATCAGCATTTTCTCTGTATTTTAGGTTCATCAAAAATGTGTTCAATATTTCAGTTTCCATTAATATCACATGGAACCTATTCTCCTGGTTCAGAGTTCTTTTCCCTTCACCAGTTGAATTTTCTGTTCAAAGTCATTTGGGGAATCAACCCCTTTTATAATTAAGTGACTGTTTTCATTTTGTAACTCCTCTATTTTTAGTTGAAAGGCCATAATGTCATCTAACAGCCCTCTATCATAACTATTCGGATCATTTACATTATGTTGCAGTGTGCTCAATTTTCCACAAACTCTTTAAATGCATCTCGCAGTGCAGTAAACTGTGTTTCATGCTTTGCATTCTCTTGCTGCTGGGTTTTTAACTTAGTTTTGAGTTGTTCCATGCGGCTTTCTTGTTTTAACTCAAATATGTCTCTGCTGTGCTTAATATTCTAATCGTTTTAAGTTCTTTCTGCGACTCATTTAGATTCTCAGTCTGACTCCATGCACAGGCCTCACTCTTCTGCAATCGCTCTTCCACTAACTGCAAGTGCAAATATAGATAAGCTGTGAGCTGAGCCATTTGACTCAGTTCTTCTGGAGAATTTTGGGTCATATAAAATGCCTCTAATGCTTTGTGCCATATCCCACCTTCACACCAAATGTCAATTCCTTCTGATGAAACCTTTTGCCTCCTTTTAGCTTGCCAGCTCCCTTCATCCACCTCTGTCTACCCGCCACGAATGAACAGCTTATTAAGGAAGTGTCTCCTAGCATCATCTAATTAAATTGTATTCATTTTAAAACATGGTCTTTTTGCAAGTATTTTTAAAATTTCCTCTGCTCAGGGGTAACAAATCACCCTATTCCTGTGTAATTTACACTCAAAATGCCAAAGCAAACTCAATTCTTACTCAATCTTAAGTGTTCACCTATGCACCACCCTGGAACTCAGGGTTCAAGTCCTCATTTCACTTTAACAACACAAAGATGACTTTCCGTCCACCTTAATGCTATTACATCAAATTGAATAATCTGTCGCCATGCCCTTGTCATGAATGCAAAATAGCCACCCAAATCCCAGCAGAGAAGCCCCAATTTGTAACAGTTTATTGAGAGGCCTCCCTCAGCACGGGGAGTACCTTCCTTCCCCAATGGAGGTGTCATACAAAAAACTGCTTACTGTCAATTCTTTATTCAGCCCTATATCTTATTCATCTAATACCCTATGGCTCCCTCCCCCTGAGCTACCAATGAGCCAAGTACCAGGCTGGTGTACAGGAAATATATTTGTATTTATTTGAATGATAGATAATGGAGATCACACTAAAACAACATACAACACCTTCTTTGTAGCTCAAAATTAAACTTCTGGTTACATAACTAAATCACACAAGCTGGTTGATAAAAACACAAATCATAATACTTTACTTTCTACAGGCTTCTCTTCAAGAAACAATCAACACTGGTCAATTAACAAAATCAGTCTACATATGCAAAGCTGTGCAATTTCCATTTTCCTGCGTGCTTTAAAGGCTAGCAGTTTGGTCTACAGATTTATACACATGCATATGTCAATTATTACTTCACCCACACTTTTGATTTAAAATAAAAACAGACAGGGTGATTTAGTAGTTTGTTTTTCAGACCCCCCTACTTTTATCTCTGTTGGGGAAGTTGGACCGAAAAATTTGAATGATTTTGGAATTCTGGATTTCAGATCCCTCCCCATTTATAGGCCTGTGCTGGGAAGCTGGACAGAAAGACTGGGATTATTTTCAAGGATTATTGGATTTCAGACCCGATCCACATACAGGCCTGTGTTGGGGAAGCTGGACAGAAAGATTGGGTTCATTTTGAGGATTTCAGGATTATAGACTCCCCACCCCTAATTAAACGCCTGAGTTGGGGAATCTGGACAGAAAGATTGGGGTTACTTTGGAGAATTTTGGATTATAGACCCCCTCCACTTAACGGCCTGTGTTGCGGAAGATGGACAAAAAGATTGGGATGAGTTTAAGGAATTGTAGATTTCAGACCCCCCTCCACTTAAAGGTCTGTGTTGGGGAAGCTGGACAGAAGGATTGGTCTGATTTTTGAGGAATTTGGGATTTGCGACCCCCTCCATTTTAAGGTCTGTTTTGGGGAATCTGGCCAGCAAGATAGGGATGATTGTGAGGATTTTGGATTTCAGACGCCCCTCCACTTAAAGGTCTGTGTTGGGGAAGCTGGACATAATCATTGGGCTGATTTTTTAGGAATTTTGGATTTCTGACACCCTCCATTTAAACGCCTGATTTGTGGAAGCAGGCCAGAAAGATTGGGATGATTTTGGGATTCCTGACCCCCCCTCCACTTAAAAGCCGGTGTTGGGGAAACTGCACATAAAGACTGGGATGATTTTGAGGATTTTGGGATTTCAGACCCCCTCCACTTAAAAGCCTGTGTTGGAGAAGCTGGCCCGCTAGGATTACCCAATTAAATGACAGTCTATAGTTTTCAAAGGACAATGGGAATGACATTAGTTAATTTCGAATTTTAACAAAAATCACCTGTGGTGTTCCGCCAAGGGGAATTAATTAGATTACTCTTTGTTGTTAAATAGGCTAAGGATCCCACCCCCACCAGCTATATAGGGAAACGATTTAAGGCACGCAGACTCCCCAACCATGGCTCAATTCTACTTACATTTAAAACCTCTGTTTAAAGTCCAGGAAAGCCAGCTGCATTTCAGGACCCTCTTTGAGACTATGGCAGGGGTCTTGTAACACTACTCTCAAGGATGGACCCCAGCTCTTCACCATAGGGCCCAGTCATCTTTTAGTCATCCCCAGCAATAGACTGCCCCATCTCCTTTGGTGTTTCCTTGCAGCTGTCAGATGCTGTTTTGCAGCTCTCTCCTAACATAGTGCATCCACTTTATATACCAGTGATGACACAATCACAATCTCAATATTGGACAGTGCTCTATAAGAGCTCTTGCAACCAGGATTGGACAGTTACCCTTCTCTCTCCTCCCATATCCAGCCTCTCTCTAAGGATTAGTTTAGGAGTCTGGAACAGACATGGGTCATCTCCCATTTGGAATCCCCTTTTCTTTCCATGTCAACTTTTTGGCAAAATGTAGCTATGTGGAAATCTTCAGAATGTACTAGTAACTGCCATTTTTATATATATATATATATATATATATATATATATATATATATATATATATATATATATATATTTCCAAAAAGAAGAAGTTATTGCACTTCTTCCAGAGTGAGACGGCACTCGTCAAGTTACAGCCATATGCCAATTTGTTAAATTCCTTCAGGTCAGCCCATCACACAACAACATATGTATTTCTCATATCCAGTTTTATTTAGGCATCGGTAGAAACAGATTTGCCTCGTACAACGCGTTTCGCAATGGTCCCGTTGCTTGATCACGTACAAAAGAACAGACATACATCCAGCCATTAAATACAGGTACAAAAGTAAAAAAAACTCTATGGTTCTACTGAGTTTCTTTGTCCGTTTTCACTTTCTACCATAGTTGAATTCTATGTTTTCCTTTGTTCAAAGCATTCGGCCATTTTGTAATGACTTTTATATTCACTACACCTTTAGTTTAAAACATCATTAGTGTGCATCTTATAATAATGTAGTCGTTTGTGTATTCCATATGTTTTCAGGAATTAGTATATCAGAGAAACTACTTTACTATTTTTTTAAAAAAAAGGATATATAAAGTGCATAGTGCATAGAAAAATATATATAGTAGTTTCCTGATGAAGACAATTCTTATTATAATTTTCCTTTTTTGATTTTACAAAAATATTTACTCACAAACAACTTTTACGCACTCCCATGATTGGATAAAAAGGTGGAGAGTAGGGTTAAACCAGTAAAAACCTTGATGTTGTCATTGTGTATAGAAGCTAAAGTGCATAGTGCATTATTACATAAAATACATAGCTGCCACATTATTAATGCTTCTTCCACACATAATATATTACTCACAACCAACTCTTGTGCACTCCTATAATTAGATAAAAAGGTGGAGAATAAGGTGAAACCAATAAGAACCTTAATGTTGTCAATGTGTATAGAAGCTAAAGTGCATAGTGCATTATTTCTTAAAATACATAGCTGCCACATTATTAATGCTTCTTTCACACATTAATGGTCAAAGCTTGAAAAGGGGAAAACATTTAAGGTAATAGATTTCATCATATTTGCATTTACATGAACACTCTATACTTTTGGCTGATAAAAAAATCACATATAAACTAATAAAACAAGTAAAAAGACTTTCTTAGGATTTTTTCAATTATTCCCTTCTTTCTTGGAACCCAGCGTCCAAGTCATTCCAATTTTCCAGCGATTAGCAAAATATTTCCCAAATCTATGAAATTTACAGCATTTAAACACTCTATGTGCCCAGGAAAGTATACAACTCTTCATCTAAGTTATGTCCTTTAGGCTTTCTGGTTGCTAGATCTAATATGAACCTGGTTTCCATCTGGCGGAGTTCTAATTCTCGATTGCCCCCTCGTGGGTTCTCTTTCACTTGGTGTATTCCAAAAAATATGAAACAATCCAGTTTACTTTGATGGACATCTCTAAAGTGAACTGCCATTGGATAGGAGGCATCAATATTCTTTATGGCTCGCATATGTTGCAGAATCCTTAATTTCAATTTACCTATGGTACTTCCCACGTACCAAAGGTCACATGAACAAGACAGTACATATACAACAAACTTTGTGTTACATGTGATCATTGATTTTACTTCTACTATGTTGCCCAATACAGGATGCACAAAATTGTTCTTGTTTAAAGCATGTTGGCACGCTTTACACTTGGTGCATTTATGGAAACCTGTATTATTGCTCCCTATCCATGAAGCGATGCCAAGCTTTTCTATTTTGGGGGGCAAAAATCTACTCACAAGAAGATCTTTGATGGAAGTTGATTTTCTGAAGGTTATATTTACCCGTTCAGCAAGGTATGGTTGTAGTGCCTCATCGGATTTTAAAACATGCCAATGTTAGCGAAGTATATTTCTTATTGTCTTGGCTTTGGTACCGTACTTGAGAATAAGCCTTATCTCATCTGTTTTCGTTGCTTCTTCAGATGTTTGGTTAGTTAGTAATAGGGCAGTTCAGTCTAGATTGCGTGCTTTGGAGTAAGCTCTTTCAATAACTGCTTTCGGGTATCTCTGATTGGTAAAATTGTTGGCAGTGATTTTGCACTCTCTATCAAAGCACTCAAGTTCACTGCAATTACGCCGAATTCTAACAAATTCTCCATACGGTATGCTCCATTTTAATGCAGTTGGATGATTACCGCTAGCAAATAGAGGCATTTCAGAACTAGTGGGTTTCCGATCAAGCTCTGTGCTGATTTCTTTCTGGTTTGTTTTTACCAATACATCAAGGAAAATTAGTGACTCACGGCTGTGTGTCTCTGTGAATTTTAAATTTAAGTTGTTGGTATTCAAAACTTCTACAAAGTCGAGCCACTCCTTTTCTTTGCCATTCCAGAGAATAAATAGATCATCTATGAACCGTAGCCAAAGAACTACTTGATTGGTGTACTGGCTGTTAGCCTCTGTCCATACTGTAAACTTCTCCCACCAACCCATTGTTAAGTTTGCGTACGACGGAGCAAAGCTTGTGCCCATCGCGGTGCCTCTCAACTGATTATAATACACATTATCGAATAAAAAAATGTTGTTACATAAGCATAGATCAATCATTTCCAAAATCATTTCGCCGTGTGTACGGTAGTTTAAAGATCTACTGTCTAAAAAATGTTTGCATGCTCTCTTCCCATCCTGATGTTCAATGGAGGTATAAAGAGATACCACATCTAGTGTTGCAAACATATATGTGCACAGCCTCTATGTGGGTGCTCCTGAGTGGTTCTAGAACCTGACCACTAAATGTTCACAAACAAATTGTTTCTGGATCTATAGAGCATCCCTATATAATCAAGGATACCATCTCAATCCAACAAACAGAAAGAACCAGGGCACTTGGTTATGATAAAACATTTGTATTTTATTTAAATCCCCAGTGCATTGTAAATACAATTTTCCACAGAAAAGACGTACATGGACTTACTGAGAATACAGGTAGTCCTGGAGTTTGCACTTCATGCTCACCACGCCCTCCGTCCCTGATCCAGGACTTTGTCAGGTGCATACATTCATTGTTCTACGAGTCAGCGTTTATATGGCAGAAAAACAAGTTACTTCTTACCTTGTAACGTTCTTTCGACGGGATGTTCCTCCGACGTATTCCTCATCTTAGATATCTCCTTCCAGCTCTGCTGGCCTCGGAAAATGTTTTCTCTAGAGGGCGCTGCGCGTCGACGTCCTCCGAGTCGATGTCCCTCGACAGCCGCCGTATCGACGTCGACGTCATCCTGCCTATAAAGGCCGCGCGCAGCGTCCGTTGCTCAGTTCCGTTTTGTAGCCCACAATAATACTTTCTGGACTAGACTAATCACCCTGAAGGAGCGTAAGCTGCAACAACAAGGGAAGTAGAACTGCGGGGATGGATGGGAGGGTCAATGAGGAATACATCGGAGGAACATCCCGTCGAAAGAACGTTACAAGGTAAGAAGTAACTTGTTCTTCGAAGGGATTGTGTCCTCCGACGTATTCCTCATCTTAGATAGGCTCCCATAGCAGTATTCTATTATTGGAGGAGGGAGTACTGACTTCACGCTGTCTTCTATTGATGAATAGAATGCAGTACAGCCCTTCCAAACCTAGTCTCTTGACTGGTGGAGGAATCCAAATTGTAAAATCGTGTAAAGGTATGGACAGACGACCATGTAGCGGCCGCACAGATGTCTTTAACCGGCACGCCTCTTTTGAGGGCCGATGAAGCTGCAATACCTCTGGTCGAATGAGCCCTAAGGTTTTGAGGGGGCTCTTTCCCTGCCAGTTTATAACATTCCAGAATGGCTAGAATGATCCATCTGGAAATGGTCTGCTTAGTTATTGGTAACCCCAGCTTGTGACCTGTGTAACCTACAAACAGCTGGTCTGCCTGTCTTATCCTGGCTAGTCTACTGATGTAAAAACGTAAAGCCCTTCTAGGGTCTAGCCTGTGTAACCTCTCTTCCTCTTTCCCCGGATGAGGAGGAGGATAGAAAGATGGTAGGGTAATCTTCTGAGTGATATGGAATTCAGAAACCACCTTTGGGAGGAATTTAGGCTTCACTTGCAGGACAACTTTGTCTTTGTGAAATATTGTGTGAGGGGGTTTACAAGAAAGAGCTTGTAATTCGCTCATCCTTCTAGCAGATGTAAGTGCTATTAATAAAACAGTTTTAAGGGTAAGGAATCTTAGCGAACAAGAATGGAGTGGTTCGAAAGGTGTGCCCATCAGGAAAGTTAGTACTAAGTTTAAATCCCATAGGGGAACTTGGAATGGTCTTGGGGGATAAATATTGGTTAACCCCTTTAGAAACTGTATTACCAAGGGTAACTTGAAATAGGATGGTTCTTCCGCAGTGCGCTTAAAGATGGGTAGCACTGCGGGTTGCCCTTAATGGTGCCAACTTGAAGGCCTGAATTCGCCAAATATAGAAGGAAGGACAAAACCATTGGTGTACCACATGAAAAAGGGTCGATATTCTGTTCTCTACACCAGCTGCAAAATCTGTTCCAACGGCAGCGGTATAAAGACTTTGTTGCTGGCCTCCTTGCCGAAAGCAACACCTCCATAACATCATCAGGGAGGTCCCAATCCTTGTACCTCAACCTTTCAGAAGCCAAGCGTGAAGGTTGAGGGTTTTGATGTCTGGATGGAGAACCTGACCTCCCTTCTGTGAGAGTAGGTTCTCTCTGAGTGGAAGTCGAATTGGAGGGCAGATGGACAAGTCTAGAAGGTCCAGGTACCACATTCTCTTGGCCCAATCCGGGGCAATTAGGATCATGGTTCTCCGGAGTCTTTTCAACCTCCTGATCATTTGAGGAATGACAGGGACCGGTGGGAACGCGTACAGAAGCGGAAACTCCCAGTCCACTATGAACGCGTCTCCCAGAGCTCCTCTCGGGGGAAATTCCCTTGAGCAGAACAGATCGCATTTCCTGTTGACGCTGGTGGCGAACAAATCCACCTGAGGGGTTCCCCAAAGGGCGAAGATCTCTTGAAGGACTTCCTGAGCTAGTTCCCACTTGTGGGAGACTGTGCTCTGCCTGCTCAGAGCATCCGCTGTCAAGTTCTTCTCTCCGGCTAGGTGAACTGCCGATAGAGAGATTCCTTCTTGGATTGCCAAAACCAGAGCTGCATCGCCTCTCTGCACAGGGGTAGTGATCCTACGCCTCCTCTTTTGTTGAGGTAATGCATGGCCACTGCGTTGTCCATCATTATCAGGATGTTTTTCCCTTGTACAGCTGGCAGGAACGCCTTCAGCGCAAGTCTGATGGCTCTCAGCTCTAACAGGTTGATATGTAGTCTGGACTCCGATGGAGACCAACGACCGCTGATGGTCAAGTCGTTGGCGTGGGCTCCCCACCCCGTGAGTGAGGCATCCGTGACTACTGTTATCTCCGGCCAGGGTTGCCAAAACTGTTCTCCTTTCAGAATGTTCTCCTGACAGGCCCACCCATGAAGGCCTCGAGCCACCCTGTCGGGAACCTGAAGAAGATCTGTCATTCTCCCTGAGAATTGTGACCACTGAGTCCTCAGTGCCCACTGGAGGGATCTCATTCTCAGGCGAGCCTCTGGCACTAGGAAAATCCAGGATGCCATGTGGCCTAGCAACCTCAAAAAGTCGAAGGCTGGGAGACATTGGGCATCTTGGAACTTGGTAACCATCTGTAGAATATCTTAAGCCCTCACCTCTGGTGGCGAGGCTTTTCCCAGGGAAGTGTCCAGGATCGCTCCTATGAACTGGAGTCTCTGTGATGGTATCATTTTTGACTTCTTTAAATTGAGGGAGAAGCCCAGTTTGTGAAGGGAGTGGCACACGTGATTTAGCTGGATCTGAGCTTGTTCCGAAGAGACAGCCCTGATCAACCAATCGTCCAGGTAGGGGTAGACATGAATCCCTTCCCTCCTTAGACATGCCGCCACTACCGACATTAACTTGGTGAAGACCCTCGGGGCAGAGGTCAGCCCAAATGGCAGCACTCGAAATTGATAGTGAGAGTTGCCAATTGCGAACCTCAGGTATTTCCTGTGTTTGAGATGGATAGGCACATGGAAATAAGCATCCTGAAGGTCCAGATATACCAACCAGTCCTGGAACTGAAGGGCCTGGAGGATCTGAGAAAGAGTGACCATCTTGAATTTGTCTTTCCTGAGGAATTTGTTCAATTCTCGCAAGTCCAAGATGGGTCTCAGTCCTCCGTCTTTCTTTGGAATGAGAAAATAAGGGGAGTACCAGCCCTTGTTCCTCTACGCTACAGGTACCGGTTCTATGGCACCTTTCTCTAGCAGGTCGAAAATTTCCTGCAAGAGGAGCGGATCTGGGTCTTTCTGAGAGCTGATCCCCAGTGGATGACTCTGAGGTATGCGTAGGAGAGGCAGGCAGTAACCTTGGGCAACTGTTTCCAATGCCCAAGCATCTGACGTGATAGCCTGCCATTCCGCCAGATGTTGAGTCAACCTGCCTCCTACAGGTGTCCTGTGAGGGAAGTCCTCAGAGTGGTTTTGGGGCGGCTGATGCGGATGCCGATGGTAAAGAGGCACCTGCTGTTGCTGCGGCTTTTGAATATCTACCCCGTCCACCTCGGGTAGTTCTTCTTTGTCCCCTTTAAGCCGGACGTCCTCTACCTCTTCCGAATGCGGAGTAGAAGCGAAAAGACTTGCCCCTCGCAGAGGTTCCTGTGGGACGAAAAGGTGTCTGACGGATTCCAGCGCCTAGGGATTTTGCTGCTGCTTTTGAAGTTTGCAGTTTCTCTAAACTGTCATCCGCCTTTTTTCCGAACAAAGAAGAGCCATCGAATGGCATGTTCAAGAGCCTGGCTTGCACATCAGGGGCAAAACCAGACTTTCTCAACCAAGCGAATCTCCTGGTTGTTGTACTTGCCGCCATTGCTCTGCTGATACTGTCAGCCGAATCAATGCCCGTCTGGAGGGATTCGCACATAGCGTCTTTACCGTCCTGTATGATATTCAGGAACGCCTCCCTTACTTCTCCCTCCGGGATGCAGTCAGCCGCTGTAGAAGCACACTCCCAAAGTGTATGGCTGAATCTAGCAAGGGTGCAAGTAGCATTAACAGATTTTAACGCCATGCTACATGCCGAAAAAACTTTCTTTGCCATAGCATCATATTTTTTATCGTCCCTGTCCTGTGGGACGGTAGGATAAGTCGTCTTGACATCGGTAGAAGATGCTGCCTGTACCACCAGACTTTCTGGGGATGGGTGTTTTGACAAAAACTCCGGGTCTGTAGAGGATACCCTATATTTTGTAGACAGTTTTTTATTTACTGCCGGGACGACATCTGGGGTTTCCCAGTTCGTCATAATCTTCCTCTGAAGAGCTTTATGAAAAGGCACCACAGGATCCTCCTGTGGGCCTTTGTCAAGAATATCCGTGAGGTCATCTTGTTGGAAAGATTGTGAAGGTGCTGACCACCCCATAAACTCTGTGATCCTGGCCATTAAGGCTCTATCGGGGGTTTCAGCATGCTCCCCCGGGTCTGGCCTAGCAAACTCCACCTCAGGGGAAGTGTCTAACCCACTTGCCTCATGTAAGGAATCATGAAGATCCTTTAACCTGCATTCTTCAGAGGAAAATTTCTCTCTAATTGGGGTTACAGGTCCCTGCAACTCAAATGTGTCTTCCTGTTCAGACAATTCACCCTCTTCCATAATTGAGGACATAGTTCTCAATTGTTCTGAACACATAAAGGGTGTAAATCCCATTTCCAAGGCAGAGGGTGCCGAACTTGTCATAATCGGCCTCGAAAACGTCGATGTCGTTGATGCCGACGTCGAAGGCTTCGAGCGTGGCGTCGAAAACAAAGGCGGAGGCCTCGATGACCTCGACAGAATTGGGATTCTACTCGACAATCTCGAAGCCATCGTCATCGAGGACCTGGGGATAGTCACTGGGTGTGTCGTGACCGTGACTTTTCTTGGCGTCGACGCCAGTCTCGAAGCTGGCGTCGAGTCGACAGACCCGTGTGTCGAAGGTCCCTTCGACAACAGCGTCGAAGACACCGACCTCGAGGAAGGTTTGGAGGTCATAGTCCTACTCGAGGGTTCGTGACGCGCTCGAGAGATTTCCTTCGCCGGGTACTGCGACTCGCGGTGTTTTTGACCTTTGGGTCTTTCGACCAGAGCATCGCTCTCGGCAGTCTTCGAGGGGGTCGAGGCTGCTTTCTCGAAGACGCTCATCATATTTTTGCGGAATTCCTCCCATTCAGCCCGGGAACTATGTTTCGTCGGGCAAGGGATTCTTTTTGGTGAAACAGAGGAAGAGGAAGACGGAGAAGGGGATCTTCGACGTCTCCTCTTCGAGTGCTTCGTTCTCGAGGAGTGATGGGACCCACTCCGAGACCTGGAACGCGAATGGTGATGAGGAGATGAATGTCTCGACTTCGTCGACGAAGAAGAAGCTTTAAAAGTCTTACCTTTCTCCAGCTTCCCCCTACGCTCCTTCAGGGCCTTAGCTGTCATGGACATACAGTCCTCGCACTCCGAACAATGGTGTTCAGCTCCCAAACACCACAGACAAACTCTGTGGGGGTCAGTCAGCGACATCTTTTTCCCACAATCTCGGCATTTTTTGAAGCCGGATCGAGGAGTTGTCGGTTCCGACGAAGAAGCCATCGATTACGGATCGAATAACTCGAGGTAAATAGATTTAACCTGACAAAAACTGAGCAACGGTATTCCGAGGCACTGAGTAAGCGCAGAAAAATGGAACTGAGCAACGGACGCTGCGCGCGGCCTTTATAGGCAGGATGACCTCTAGAGAAACATTTTTCCGAGGCCAGCAGAGCTGGAAGGAGATATCTAAGATGAGGAATACGTTGTTTATACCACTTGCATCTCTATCATTACAGAACAATGACATGATCTTATGAAGATGGCCTGGCCACAATGTTAAAAATGGCAGCCATCCTGGAACATCTATTTCCCTATCAATAGAGTAGTTAACTAATGTTTACAATTCTACAGTGATGTACCTAATAGCAAGTGAGAGTGGTAGATTAAATCCCATCATTATTTAGGTAGTAACTTCGCCTGTGAGATAGTAAAATACAATTTAACAATAAGTTCATCAGTGCATGTGTTACTACACATAATATGTAGGTGGTCCACAACCAGACCTGCTGGAGGCTACCGCGTGAAAACTACCGTACTCAAGTGAACAAGTGAACAAGGGGGGGAGAAAGCAGGAACAGATGCAAATATTATTGGACCACTTGAGGACAGTAGTTTTCACGTGGTAGCTTCCAGCAGATCTCGCTGTGGATGCCTGCCATGTTGTATCCGTGGATATCTGCTAAAATGGTCTGGGAAGAGTGGGGGAGTTAAAGATGGTTGATATGATGTATTTGTTTATGTGGAAGAAGACCGTGCAGAGCGCGGCAGTCAGTGCCTGAGGTGGGCGGCTTATCTGGTGACTGCGGGGTGGCTTTATTAGGGTAGGGGAGTGGAAGGTAGATGATATGAGGATGTTTGTAAAGGCTGTATCATGCTGTGGTGGTTGTGGCCATTCCCTAGACTCTTGGGTACATGGCTACAGGCCACAGGCCTTGCACCCAAGAGTCTGCCCACAGGTTGCAAGTACTGTACTAGTTTGTGTACAGAAGTGGACAGGCCTTGTGCGGCTGGCGTATGTGTGTGGGTTGTGGCCACTGGCCAGATTCTTGGATGCATGGCTGTATTATGCTGTGGTGGTTGTGGCCAGCCACTAGACTCTTAGGTGAATGGCCGGAGACCATGCACCCAAGGGTCTGCCCACTGGCTGGAAGTACTGTAATAGTATGTGTACAGTAGTGGACAGGGCCTCGGGCGGCTGGCTTATGTGTGGGTTGTGGCCACTGGCCAGATTCTTCAGTGAATGGCTGTATTATGCTGTGGGGGTTGTGGCCAGCCACTAGGCCAGGCACTCAAGAGTCTGCCCACTGACTGCCAGTACTGTACTAGTTTGTGTACAGAAGTGGACAGGGCCTCGGGTAGCTGGCTAATGAGTGTGGGTTATGGTCACTGGCCAGATTCTTGGGTGCATGGCTGTATTATGTTGGGGTGGTTGTGGCCAGCACCTATACTCAGAGGCCATGCCCCCACAAGGCTGGCCCATGGCTGCAAGTACTGTAATAGTATTTGTACTGAAGTGGAATTTGGCTATTGGAAAATACCATTACAATAATACGTGTACAGTAGTGCATAGACCAGGCCTTTGGGCAGACAGCTTATGTGGTGAGTGCAGGAAGGCTCTATTAGGTCAGGGGAGTGGAATGTAGATGATGGGAGGATGTTTGATTAGGTTAAAAATAGACCATGCGTCAAATAATATAGGCACTGGCAGAATGACTGCACTATCACATGGCCATGCAACCAAGACGTTACCCACAACTATTGCAGTAGCTAGTGTTCAGTAGCGAGTTGCAGAAACATGTTTGGGCTTATTTTGTGACCGCATGAGGGATTGTCATGATTGTACTGTACAAGATTCAAATGCTTACCTGAATCCCAGCCGCTCTGGGGGAACTCTGTCTCCGGAACTTCTCATCCATCTGCAAGAGGGAAAAGACACTCCAGGTTAGCATGGAAACATCGAAAGGCGCCGCATACTGTGCTTACTCACCGCATTTGTTCTTCATAACCGGCATCTACGCAATAAATGTTGTGGCACCTAAAAGACACAGAAAAAGAACTCAGTTCAATACAAATACGAAAGGGGTGCATTGCGCATCACGCTCTCACTCACCTTCAGCGCTACTCATCTCAGCAGCATGCCGCCATCCCCGGACGCCGGCCATCATCTAAGGAAGGAAAGGAACGAAGTTAGAGAACTGTTCAAAAGACTCATTATACTTACCTGTCGGACTCTTGCCAGTGAAGTAAACAGGCAGCAACAAGCCCGCATCAATCAACGCGCCCCTGCGCTGAAAGCAGGATGGAGAGCACACTATCCAAGAAAACAAGGTGAGCTTTGGATCAAAGGGAAGGGTTGGACCCCAGGGAAGAAGGGGTTCAAGCACACAAAGACAATAGGGAGTTAAACTCTACCAATCCTGTGTTTCAGGCCCAGTCTCCAGTCGAATAGCCTCCAATGGAAGGGTTCGAGGTCATAAGAGGTCAGACAGGCTGAGTGACATCCCCGTGGATACCAAGTGAGCGTTACAGAACACAAAGCCTCACATCAAAATCCACCTGGGCGTCATGGAAATGTCAGAAACCGACCAGTTAGCCCACATGTTGGGGCAGCTACTTTCCGAAGTACATGCAGCCAGGCAGGAGACCAACACCCTGAGGAGTAAGCTGATAGTAGCCAAAGAACGCACTGATGATTTAAGGCGGCAGTCACAAGCAGGGCATGCACCATTGCCGGGAAGCATGCCCTCG
Source organism: Ambystoma mexicanum (assembly GCF_040938575.1). Lineage (NCBI taxonomy): Eukaryota > Metazoa > Chordata > Amphibia > Caudata > Ambystomatidae > Ambystoma > Ambystoma mexicanum. The sequence continues at coordinate 104,822,782 of NC_090926.1, read as the reverse complement.
ATGCCAGCGCCATCAGCCAATCCCATTCAGATAACCCTACCTGAGTGGTAGCGCCGCGGACTGGTCTGTACCATTTGTGGCCCTAGACAATCCTTTGCTGCATGACTTCAGGGGCTTTCAGCAGGAGATGGAAAAGCTGTTCTCCCGTCATACTCATGGGCAGGCATTAGACAATGAACTTCTGTCCCTACGCGAAGGGAATCAAGACCTATTAACATACATAGCCACGTTCAATAGACTCGTAGTTGAAGCAGAATGGCCAGTAGAGAAGAGAACCACATTATTTCATCAGGGGTTGCGGGGGGAGCTCAAGGATGTTCTCGTACAAGTAGTGAACCCCCCGAAAGACTGCTCAGAATTCATTGACCTTGTTGTTCAACTGGATCCAAGGTTGCAGGACCGAAGAGCAGATCGAACCAGACCAGACCCTCGCCCTATGTATGTGCGTTCAAAGGACAATACTGCCCGAGCAACGGAAGGTTCAGGAGAACCAATGCAAATCGGGGGGGGTCAGATCCCCCTTGACTAAAGCGGAAAGGGATAAAAGGAGAAAGCAGCAGTTATGTCTGTACTGTGGAAAGGTCATTTCCTTAAAGAGTGCCCTGTGAAGCCACCAAGGAAGATGGTAGGGGCCACGGACAAGGAAGATACCATCAAGGAATCGGAAAATTCCCCAGCCCGGCAAGTGTAGGGGTCCACTTGTCGAGCGAAGAAAGTGAACTACAGACCTCCCATTTTGCGTGGTCTTGATCAATCACCAACAAACCATCTCAGATGCACGCAGTAAGAGCGTACATAGACAGTGGAGCCGTTGGGAATTACATCGACCAGGATCTTGCAGTAAAGATTGGGCTTCCGTTACGTCCTAAATCAACCACTGACACTGTTACCACTGTCGACGGCACGGAAATAGCTTCTAGTCCAGTATCCCAATGCATTGCAGCTATAACCCTTCAGTGCCAAGATGGACACCAACAATCTATCATTTTCGACCTCATTAAGGCACCACAGTTCCGGTTGATTTTGGGAATGCCATGGTTGGTAGCTCACAATCCTCGAATCGATTGGCGAGCAAAAGAATTGCCCTTTCCCGAGACATGCACTTGCTATCGCCAAGAGAAACAACCAATAGACCCCAGAACCTCCACGCTTGCGACTGTGGCAATCGGCACCCTACCAAGTGAATACCAGGACTTTCAAGATGTCTTTCAGAAAGAACAGGCTAATACCCTGCCACTGCATGGACCATACGATTGTCAAATCGACCTGATACCCAGCGCACAAATCCCTTGTGGGCGAATTCACGCACTCACGGAACCAGAAAACCAGCACCTGAAGGCCTATCTTGACCAATTACCTGGCCAACGGGTTCATCCGTCCCTCAAAGTCTCCAGCAGCCAGTCCTCTATTCTTCGTACTGAAAAAGGAGGGGGACTTGACAACGTGCATCGACTATCGTGCACTGAACCAGATTACCGTAAAAAAACGATACCCCCTGCCACTGATTCCTGAATTGCTTGATCAAGTCAAAGCTGCCCAAATCTACACAAAACTAGACCTGAGGGGGGCCTTGTTCGCGTAAAACAGGGGCACTAATGGAAAACCGCTTTTCGCACCAAATACGGCTTGTACGAATATCAAGTAATGCCCTTTGGCCTTTGCAACGTACCTGCTGCATTTCAATACTTCATGAACGATGTCCTACGGGAATTGATTGATGTCTGTGCTCTAGTGTACATCGACGATATCCTAGTATATTCCGCATCAAAGCAGGACCACGTTAAACACGTCCGATCTGTATTGGAGAAACTCCGTCAACACCAGCTCTACGCCAAGTTCGAAAAGTGCACATTCCACATCTCTGAGGTGGAATTCCTGGGCTTTATTCTCAGCCTGAATGGAATCCGAATGGATGTACACAAGGTAGATGCTATCCTGAACTGGCCATCCCCAAATTCATTCAAGGGGGTTCAAAGTATGCTGGGTTTTGCAAACTTCTACCGCCGGTTCATCCCAGGATTTTCGCAAATCGTGCATCCCATCACGTCATTACTAAGGAAAAGCAACAAAAAGTTCCAGTGGACAACAGAAGCCGAGGAGGCTTTCCACAAACTCAAAGCAAGATTCACATCTGCCCCAATCTTATGCCACCCTCGCCCTGATCTCCCATACCTGGTGGAAACGGACGCCTCAAGCATGGCATGGGAGCAGTGCTCTCACAAAAGGACCCCGAAATGGGGCAGTTACACCCTGTTGCCTTCTGGTTGCGTAAATTCACACCCCCTCAACTCAATTACGCTATCACAGACAAAGAACTCCTGGCCATTAAGTCAGCCTTTAAGGCATGGTGGCACTACCTCTTGGGCGCCAGACACACAATCACCATAAAACTGACCACCGGAACCTCCAGTACCAAAAAACTGCAAAGGCCCAATCCTCACGACAAAACTAGACCTGAGGGGGGCATATCACCTTGTTCGGGTAAAACAGGGGGACGAATGGAAAACCGCTTTTCGCACCAAATACGGCTTGTACGAATATCAAGTAATGCCCTTTGGCCTTTGCAACGTACCTGCTGCATTTCAATACTTCATGAACGATGTCCTACGGGAATTGATTGATGTCTGTGCTCTAGTGTACATCGACGATATCCTAGTATATTCCGCATCAAAGCAGGACCACGTTAAACACGTCCGATCTGTATTGGAGAAACTCCGTCAACACCAGCTCTACGCCAAGTTCGAAAAGTGCACATTCCACATCTCTGAGGTGGAATTCCTGGGCTTTATTCTCAGCCTGAATGGAATCCGAATGGATGTACACAAGGTAGATGCTATCCTGAACTGGCCATCCCCAAATTCATTCAAGGGGGTTCAAAGTATGCTGGGTTTTGCAAACCTCTACCGCCGGTTCATCCCAGGATTTTCGCAAATCGTGCATCCCATCACGTCATTACTAAGGAAAAGCAACAAAAAGTTCCAGTGGACAACAGAAGCGGAGGAGGCTTTCCACAAACTCAAAGCAAGATTCACATCTGCCCCAATCTTATGCCACCCTCGCCCTGATCTCCCATACCTGGTGGAAACGGACGCCTCAAGCATGGCATGGGAGCAGTGCTCTCACAAAAGGACCCCGAAATGGGGCAGTTACACCCTGTTGCCTTCTGGTTGCGTAAATTCACACCCCCTCAACTCAATTACGCTATCACAGACAAAGAACTCCTGGCCATTAAGTCAGCCTTTAAGGCATGGTGGCACTACCTCTTGGGCGCCAGACACACAATCACCATAAAACTGACCACCGGAACCTCCAGTACCAAAAAACTGCAAAGGCCCAATCCTCACGACAACTACGTTGTTTTTTTTTTTTTGCTGAATATGACTACGTGATTACATTTCGACCAGGGGTGAAAAACGGGAAGGCCAATGCCCTTTCCCGTCTGGGGGTGGAAGAGAAAGGGTATCAGACCCCTGACCCAATAGCAATCATCCCGAGTGACAAGCTCCTAGGAATCACAGCAACCATAACTCAGAAAGAATTACATGAAGAAATCCAAAACCTGATGAGTCTGCAGCAATTACAAGCGTGGAGTGCACAAGGAGAACATTACATGATAAAAGATCAGTTGCCCTACTTCAGGAATTGTTTATTCTTACCAAACCAAGAACTACAAGAACAAGTCATGTCCGGTTATCATGATTCCTTGATCGAAGGCCACCCTTGAATCGCTAAAACCCTAGCCAAGGTAAACCGAAATTATTGGTGGCCCACGTGGTGTAAAGACATTGGGCCTCATTACGACCTTGGCGGTAAGTATCGGACATTACCGCCATGGCGTAAATAGCGTTTACGGCTTGGCCCGATGGCGTAAAGTGCGGCTCATTCCGACCCATCGGGCACGAGCTTTACGCCATGGCGGTAATGTAAAGTACGCGATGGCGGAAATGACCCCAAAACGGCACTCACCGGCGTCGTCCGCCGCGCTAGGTACACTTCCGCCATCCATCTTAGCGGTCACCGTACTTAGCGGTGACCGTAATTAGCGGTCAGCGTACTTTACGGTCACCGTAAATAAGCGGAACCGGAAGTAGCGCCATCGCGCTGGAACGGGAAAGAGTACGGCGGCCATCTTGAAAAACACAATCCATCGGCATCCTCCGCAACCACTGGACATCTGACCCTGAGACCCTGCAAAAACCAATACCTACCCATTTCCCTGCTCGAAAATGCTCAAATCTGTCCGAAAAGCCTGTGACCGGCAGCGGCAAGACCGGTTCACAAGGGAGGAGCTCAATATACTTGCTGAGACCCTACAGGAGAATTCCGCTGTGGTCTTTTCCACACAGATGACCCGGCCTGCTATTGCGAAGAAGAAGGCCATATGGGCCTTAGTTGCCCAGCGGGTTAGTGCGGTAGGGACCGTCCCCCGCAACGCAAGGCAGTGCCGGAAGCACTGGGACGATCTCCGGCTCCGCGTCAGGAGCATCCTCTCGGCGAACCGCAACATGGGCATGGCGACCGGGGGAGGATCTGAGTCCCCAATCAAACTACAGCCCTGGGAAGAAATATGCGCCTCAACAATCGGGATGGAGTCCATTGAAGGGGTAGGAGGGATGGAGCGAGGAGCACCGTCATCAGGCGATGCAGGTAGGTGCCTCAAATGAAGCCATGCTAGAGTCACTGAAGTCCATTCATGTGAAGCCCAATGTTACCCTATAGTGTAAATGCAACACATCAGCAGGGCACTGCCTAGAGCCACATCTGACCTCCACCCAGTACGCATGCAGTATGCACACCCTAACTGCAGGCACCCACATACCTCCATGCTGCTTCCACGCAAAAGTGAGACAACCTGTATGCCCCTGCCTCAAATGTGCCGCATCTAGTAACCCAAATGATGTCATCCATCACGATGCACGCGCAATGTACGCAGACCCATCAATAACACTCTTCCTCCTTTGCTCCACCACAGGCTCAAACTCAGAACCCGATGATGAGGACACACCTGACACCACACCTGTCAAGAGGGCCAGGACCACAGGGCCAACACTACAACCCTCCACCTCTGCTGCAGCTAAAAAAACACCACAGCAGCCAAAAGCCGGTGCCAGACAACAGGACAGGCCACTGACCGGCACCCCAGCAGGTAGCAAGGTAGCTGCAGCAGAAGCAGTAAACATCCCCCAAATGGTTCCCACAGAGGGGACAGGTTCAGCAGGAAGCAGCACTATGGGGGAAACTGCTGCCATACCAGCTTGCTCAGACAGTGATGCAGGGGATGCAGAGGATACTGATGTGGGACCCCCCACTGCCCACCTCCAATCCCCCACCCTGTCCCAAAGCAGCCCACATGAGGATGCCACACAGGTGCAAATCGATGATGACGATTGGCCATCCCCCCCAAGCCCTGTTGTAAGTCTGCAGGAGGGGAGCAGCCCCATGGACACACCACAGGCAATAGGCATGGCACAGAGGGAACAACAGAGCCTGGAGGAGCTCATAACTCGTCAGCAGCAACTCTCCTCGCTCCTTAATGAGCATGTCACGGAATGTGGGGGTGCAAGGGCATCAATGGAACACTGCACCGAGACCCTGAGGGCAGCGATGGTGCAAAGCACCGAGACCCTGAGGGCAGCGATGGTGCAAACCTTCGAGACCCTGAGGGCTGACATGCAGTCCTCCACAATGGACATTTGTGCCGAACTTGCTGCCATGCGGCGCGTGCTGTCTGAGCTTGCACGCTCAATTCGGGACATGCATCCAACTGAGCAGCCAAGCACATCCTCCGCTGCCAGTTCCACCCCGAGCAGCCCCGTCCGCCGATCAGGCAGGACCCTGCGGAGCACAGGCAGGGGTGCCCCAGGGTCTGGGAGAGGGGGCTGCCAATAGTGCCTGCCCGGTGCAATAATACATCAGCCACTTGATCACAGGGGGTGTTGGGGCATTCAGGGGGGAGGGGGGAGTGGGTGTGTTGGGGTATTCAGGGGGGAGGTGGGAGGGGGGAGTGGGTGTGTTGGGGTATTCAGGGGGGAGGGGGGAGGGGGTGTGCCACGACATGTTATCTCCGAAATACACTTTTTGCTTCTCCAAAATGAATTGTGTCGACATTTTCATTGCATATGTGTGCTTTATTGGTGTACAGTCCACAGTGTGCATGTCCCAGGAACACACAGTGGCCCAAGTGCAGTCTCCATGTGGTACACACCAGCCGTGTGTGTTAGAAGCAGTGGTCGATGATAGTTTGGCGCATTGCACGCCCCTCCTGGGCATCGCCTCCTCCATAGGGTGCCGCCCCATCTGCACCCTCCTCATCCTCATCGTCAGGTGGTTGCAGTTCTGCGTCAGGGGGCAGGGGCACATTCCGTCTGACGCACATATTATGTAGCATGACACATGACATGACGATCTTTGCCACCTTCTCATGGCGGTACAGGAGTGCACCACCAGACCTGCTGAGGCATCGGAACCGTGCCTTCAATAGGCCAAATGTTTGCTCTATGACCACACGGGTACGTGTATGTGCACGGTTGAAGTCCTCCTCGTGCTGGTTCTGCGGGTTCCGGACTGGTGTAAGGAGCCACCTCTTCAGGGGATAGCCTGCATCACCTGTATTTGGGCGAGATTGTATGTGTCAGTCATGACGTATGACAAAAAACATGATGTGCCACCATGGCTTGTATCCAACTGTTACTTTGGATCACTCCTACATGCACTGATCAATTCACACAATGCAACAAGTATATGCTCATGTCTCCCATGGCCTGTCTTGCATGCCATCACCCAATGTATGCAGTGGGGTGGAGTGCATTGTGAGTGCCCATCCACTGTGTCCGTTCATGCCGTTTGGTTAGTTGGCCTGGCACATGTCCTGTAATGGCAATGCGCACATCATTGCAACATTTCTGTGCGCCTCATCATGGCCCCAGTGAGCAATGGTGATGTGGACAGGGCCATTTTGGGGGCCCTGCTGTCTGTCTAATGGTGTGTTGATGTTTCTGTCCGTCATGTGCCTCCTTCGTGGTCAGTTGTGGGGGACAGGCCTGTCGTTTGATGGTGTTTGGTGCATTTAGGTGTTCTTCATTGTTGGCAATGGGGTCTGATTTGGTAAAATGCACATGCAGATGGTTGTGTCATGGTTGGGGCACGACCTCATTCACAGGGGAGGGCTGCATACATTGGGTATTGGCTTTACTGGCGTTGGGTGGAGTCTGGGTTGCTCTAGGGTATCATCTATCTCTGTTCTCTCTGCTACTCACAGCCAGGTGGAGTATGCATCATTCCCCCCCCTTTCAGCCAGGTGGAGTATGCATCGGTACGTCATTCACCTACCCACTTCACATTTCCATGGTCATGACATTGGACTCACCGAGTAGCCAGGATCTTGGGCCTGCATGTCGCTCCATGTAGCGTGGTATTGTGGAGTTCCTCAGGACCATTGCTTCATGGGTTGATCCGGGGAATCGGGCACAACAATGTGTGATGATCTTGTTGGAGTCACAGACCATTTGCACGTTAATTGAGTGGTACTGTTTCCGGTTGTGGTACGGTACCTCCATGGTACGTGGAACAACCAATTCCACATGGGTGCAGTCGATGGCACCAATGCAACCAGGTATGCCTGCTTGTGCATGGAATCACACTTTGGTGTTTGCAATCTCCTGGGCAGTCCGTGGTAATGAGATGTGGTCATCTGTGTGCTAGAGGAGGGCATCGAGCACTTGGATGAGCGTACGTGAGAATAATGGTTGTGAGATTCCATGCAAGTGCCCCACTGTGTGCTGATAGGTGCCTGTGGCCAGGAAGTGGAGTACAGACACTACCTTCAGTAGGGGTGGGATGGCGGTTGGACTTTCTATCATGCTGACGATGTCGTTGTGTGTCATGTCTACGATGGCGGTAATGGTGTCCCGGTCCAAACGGTACAGGGTATGGATCTGCTCTGCAGTGAGGTTGAATGGACTGGCTCTGATGCGTGGGATTGGGGGCTGCCTGCGTGGTGCCACTGGCTGTGCTGGTGGGGCTAGCTGGCCCTGCCTTGCCATCCTACTCCTCCTGCGTCTCCTCTGTGCTGCCTGTTGTTGTTGTTGCTGTTGTAGCACATGCATTGCTATCAGGTCCTCCAGCCCCAACATTGCTAGTCGTATTGGTATCATTGTGGAGTGTGACTGGGTGTGGGAAGGGGTGGGGTGTGCACTTTTTGTACTTCCTGAGTCTGTATTGCCTTCACCTGTGCTGTTTCTGTGCACCTGTGGCAGCTGCATTCACTTTACATGTCCCTTTACGGTTGGTTCGCGATGGCGTAATTAGCACCATGGCGGTAAGGTACTTAACGGCCTGGGTGATGGCGTTAGGTGCATGTCCGCTCGGGTCGGCATTCGCGTACCTTACCGCCATGGCGCTAAGTACGGTGTGGGAGGTCGCGTGCGCGCTCCCTTGGTGCAGTTAGCGGCAGCGTTGACTACGATGGCGCTAATGGCTTCGTAGTTAACGGTCACGGGTCATAATCGTCCCTGCCGGAAAACGATGGCGGTAACCATTTACCGCCATCGTTTTTCACTTAGCGCAAAGGTCGTAATGAGGCCCATTATCCAATTCATCCTATCTTGTGGAGTGTGTGCTCAAAACATGTCATCCAAGCAGAAACCGGCTGGGCTATTACAACCATTGGAAATCCCACCAACACCCTGGCACACGCTGTCCCTCGTTTTTATTACTGACTTACCACCCAGTCAAGGGTTTAACACTATTCTTGTGGTCGTGGACCTATTTTCAAAAATGGCACATTTCATTCCTCTTAAGGAGCTCTCAAATGCTTCCACTCTGGCAAAGGTGTTTCTTGAAGGCTTGTGGGCGAATTCACGCACTCACGGAACCAGAAAACCAGCACCTGAAGGCCTATCTTGACCAATTACCTGGCCAATGGGTTCATCCGTCCCTCAAAGTCTCCAGCAGCCAGTCCTCTATTCTTCGTACTGAAAAAGGAGGGGGACTTGAGAACGTGCATCGACTATCGTGCACTGAACCAGATTACCGTAAAAAACCGATACCCCCTGCCACTGATTCCTGAATTGCTTGATCAAGTCAAAGCTGCCCAAATCTACACAAAACTAGACCTGAGGGGGGCATATCACCTTGTTCGGGTAAAACAGGGGGACGAATGGAAAACCGCTTTTCGCACCAAATACGGCTTGTACGAATATCAAGTAATGCCCTTTGGCCTTTGCAACGTACCTGCTGCATTTCAATACTTCATGAACGATGTCCTACGGGAATTGATTGATGTCTGTGCTCTAGTGTACATCGACGATATCCTAGTATATTCCGCATCAAAGCAGAACCACGTTAAACACGTCCGATCTGTATTGGAGAAACTCCGTCAACACCAGCTCTACGCCAAGTTCGAAAAGTGCACATTCCACATCTCTGAGGTGGAATTCCTGGGCTTTATTCTCAGCCTGAATGGAATCCGAATGGATGTACACAAGGTAGATGCTATCGTGAACTGGCCATCCCCAAATTCATTCAAGGGGGTTCAAAGTATGCTGGGTTTTGCAAACCTCTACCGCCGGTTCATCCCAGGATTTTCGCAAATCGTGCATCCCATCACGTCATTACTAAGGAAAAGCAACAAAAAGTTCCAGTGGACAACAGAAGCGGAGGAGGCTTTCCACAAACTCAAAGCAAGATTCACATCTGCCCCAATCTTATGCCACCCTCGCCCTGATCTCCCATACCTGGTGGAAACGGACGCCTCAAGCATGGCATGGGAGCAGTGCTCTCACAAAAGGACCCCGAAATGGGGCAGTTACACCCTGTTGCCTTCTGGTTGCGTAAATTCACACCCCCTCAACTCAATTACGCTATCACAGACAAAGAACTCCTGGCCATTAAGTCAGCCTTTAAGGCATGGTGGCACTACCTCTTGGGCGCCAGACACACAATCACCATAAAACTGACCACCGGAACCTCCAGTACCAAAAAACTGCAAAGGCCCAATCCTCACGACAACTACGTTGTTTTTTTTTTTTTGCTGAATATGACTACGTGATTACATTTTGACCAGGGGTGAAAAACGGGAAGGCCAATGCCCTTTCCCGTCTGGTGGTGGAAATGAAAGGGTATCAGACCCCTGACCCAATAGCAATCATCCCGAGTGACAAGCTCCTAGGAATCACAGCAACCATAACTCAGAAAGAATTACATGAAGAAATCCAAAACCTGATGAGTCTGCAGCAATTACAAGCGTGGAGTGCACAAGGAGAACATTACATGATAAAAGATCAGTTGCCCTACTTCAGGAATTGTTTATTCTTACCAAACCAAGAACTACAAGAACAAGTCATGTCCGGTTATCATGATTCCTTGATCGAAGGCCACCCCTGAATCGCTAAAACCCTAGCCAAGGTAAAACGAAATTATTGGTGGCCCACGTGGCGTAAAGACATTATCCAATTCATCCTATCTTGTGGAGTGTGTGCTCAAAACATGTCATCCAAGCAGAAACCGACTGGGCTATTACAACCATTGGAAATCCCACCAACACCCTGGCACACGCTGTCCCTCGTTTTTATTACTGACTTACCACCCAGTCAAGGGTTTAACACTATTCTTGTGGTCGTGGACCTATTTTCAAAAATGGCACATTTCATTCCTCTTAAGGGGCTCTCAAATGCTTCCACTCTGGCAAAGGTGTTTCTTGAAGGCTTGTGGGCGAATTCACGCACTCACGGAACCAGAAAACCAGCACCTGAAGGCCTATCTTGACCAATTACCTGGCCAATGGGTTCATCCGTCCCTCAAAGTCTCCAGCAGCCAGTCCTCTATTCTTCGTACTGAAAAAGGAGGGGGACTTGAGAACGTGCATCGACTATCGTGCACTGAACCAGATTACCGTAAAAAAACGATACCCCCTGCCACTGATTCCTGAATTGCTTGATCAAGTCAAAGCTGCCCAAATCTACACAAAACTAGACCTGAGGGGGGCATATCACCTTGTTCGCGTAAAACAGGGGGACGAATGGAAAACCACTTTTCGCACCAAATACGGCTTGTACGAATATCAAGTAATGCCCTTTGGCCTTTGCAACGTACCTGCTGCATTTCAATACTTCATGAACGATGTCCTACGGGAATTGATTGATGTCTGTGCTCTAGTGTACATCGACGATATCCTAGTATATTCCGCATCAAAGCAGGACCACGTTAAAATGAAGGCATCGTACGGCTCCATGGGTTTCCTTCAGTTTTGGTCTCAGACCGAGGTACTCAATTCGTATCTAACTTCTGGAGAAAAGCTGCTCTATGGCCCAGATCGACATCCGGCTATCCACCAGTCACCATCCCCAAACAGATGGTCAAACTGAGAGGACAAATCAGACACTGAAGCAGTATCTGCGTTGCATGTTACACCAAGCTGAAGGAAGCTGGTTCAACCTATTATGGATAGCTGAATATGCTTATAGTAATTCCCTACACACCAGCACTGGGCAGACACCCTTTTATACCATGTATGGCAGGCATCCACGTACTTCTGAGTTGGACATTCCTACAACCATGGAAATGCCAGCAGTCAAAACCTTGCACACAACCATTCTCAAACCTTTAAAAGGGCAGCTGAACACCTACTTCAAGCTAAGAATCGCCAAAAGATGTTTGCTGATCAACACCGAGCAAAGGCCCCCAACCACCAAGTGGGAGACAAAGGGCCTCATTACACGGTAGGCGGTAGGGATTTGACGTTACCGGTAATGGAATACCGGTAACGTTAAATCCCCATCCAAATTATGACCTGGCTCACCGCTATTTGCGGCACTGCTAAGTACAGTGCCACTAATAGCGGCCAGTCCGCGGGCGCGCGACCCTCGAGTCTGTAATTTACACCATGCCGCTATTAGCACATCATCACAAGCCAGGCGGATGTGCCAATAGCGGCATGGAAAAGCACCCAAAACCCCTTACCGCCATGGCGCTAATACCGCCATCGTGAACCACCCGTTAAGAGAACTGAGCAGTGTTCCCACCTGCCACAGGTGGACACAATCAGCACAGGTGGAGGCAATGGAGACTCAGGCAGCGCAAAAGGAGCACACCACACCCCTTCCCACACCAAGATGGTTCCAATACTAGCAGCATTACATGGGCTGGAGGACATGATTGCAGCGCAACAGCAGCAGCAGCAGCAGGCAGCACAGAGCAGACGCAGGAAGAGGAGAAGGAGGAGGGCAAGACAGGCACAGCAAGCACCACCACGGCACCTAATCATACCACAGTGGCACCCACCAATCCCCAGGATCAGAGCCAATCCATTAACCTAACCCCGGAGCAGATACACACCCTGTACCGTCTGGACCGGGATACCATAACCAGCATTGTAGATATGATACACAACGACATTGTGAGCCTCATAGACATCCGAACTGCCATCCCCCCTCTACTCAAGGTCGTGACTGTGCTCCACTTCCTGGCCACAGGCACTTACCAGCATACGGTGGGGCAGATGCATGGCATCTCACAACCAGTATTCTAACGCATGCTGACCCAGGTACTCGATGCCCTCCTGGAGCATGCACCTGAACACCTATTCATGCCACGGAATGCCCAGGAGCTTGTAAACACCAAAGTTGGCTTCTATGCACTGGCAGGCATCCCAAGTTGCATCGGGGCAATCGACTGTACCCATGTGGAATTGGTGGTCCCACACCACAATGAAGTAGTGTACCGAAACAGGAAGCAATTCCACTACATCAATGTCCAAATGGTATATTGACGCCAACAAGATAATCACTCATTGCTGTGCCCGATTTCCTGGATCAACCCATGATTCCATGGTCCTGCGGAACTCAACTATCCCACGCTACATGGAGCGACAAGCCGGACAACGTTCGTGGCTACTTGGTGAGTAGCAGGGCAAGCACATGGCAGTGTGATTGGGAGGGGGAGAGATACATACTCCGATTGGGTGTAGCTTGTTGTCCGTTGGACAAATGCACATACAGATGTACGCCTACATCCATCTGGGTAGGCCCAAAACGTACCAGAGATGAATGGACATGCAAGTGTGAGCTACATAACATAGATGACAATCCAGATCTAGAAAAAATCAAACATCCATCCACATTGCACAACATTCCACACCTCAAAATACACAAATCTCATACATGCCACCAACATAGTCCTACAAAATGAGTGCAGCACAACAGCAATAATGCATTGTGGCCTTGAATGCATGCGAAGGGATCACCCCTAGCCATAGAATTACACCACGCACTTATAGCACAACTCAAGTGATGCCTCTCAGCATGGCAACATCAATGTTGGAATGGCAGTACACCAGCAGTGTGATACCAAATCTGCCTAGGACCAAGGAACCCCTAACACACGGCTTCAGCCAGGACATGTCCATTACTGTTGTAGGCATTGACGGGGCATGTGTACTTGCAGGGTCGCCCTTACCTTTGCACATTCCAGTCACACAGACAGTCTGCATGTATGCTGTTAATTGTGCTCTTCAATCACAATGCAAATTAAAAAAGCCTGAAATGAACTGACCGCACTTGAGCTGAACAGTAACAGGTCCCCATTTGTCCCCCCATACAGTTGATGCTGGCTATCCCCTGAAGAGGTGGCTCCTTACCCCTGTACGGAACCCACAGAACAGGCATGAGGAGGAATACAATCGTGCACATACCCGTACACGCAACGTGATTGAGCAGACTTTTGGCCTTTTGAAGACACGGTTTAGGTGCATGAGCAGGTCTGGTGGCGCTCTCCTGTATGGCCATGAGAAGGTGGCCAAGATCACCATGGCATGTGTCATGCTGCACAATATGTGTATCAGACGGAATGTGCCACTGCCCCCTGATGTTGAAATGGAAGCACCAGATGAGGATGATGATGGTGATGAGGATGGAGGTGAAGGGGATGCAGGACATGCAAGAGGGGATGGTCAAGAGGGACGTGCTGTGAGACAACATCTGATCACCCAAATATTCTGAGTAACGTGGTTTTTTACTGTCACATGGATATGGGTATGAATGCACTGGTGTATGTTTGGAAGCACACAATGGACCCTGTCGCCAATAAAGTATACAAACACAATGAAGATGTCCAAGCCTGTGTTTTGATCAGACACCAGTGTATTAAGTAACAGATAGATGAAAAAGTGTATGTCCCCAAACATCCCACCACCCTTCCACCCACCCCCCACAACAGACCCATAACACCCTTCCACCCACCCCCCACAACAGACCCATAACACCCTTCCACCCACCCCCCACAACAGACCCATAACACCCTTCCACCCACCCCCCACAACAGACCCATAACACCCTTCCACCCACCCCCCACAACAGACCCATAACACCCTTTCCCCCACCCCCCACAACAGTTCCTCATGTGTCTGCCACTATGTTTGCATTGGGCCATGCACGCAGAAGCTTCGCCATAAACTCCCTATTGGCCATTGTCTGCAGAAGCATTTGGAGGCTGGCTAGACATGCGCCTGGTGGTGCGTGTGGAGCGGCGGAGGGGGCTTGTCTGCGTTGAACCAGCAGATGACGACGTGGCTGACTGTCCTGGTGGTGTGAAGTTGGGGTCCATTGGGTCTGCTATTTGAGTGAGGACCTCCCTAAGTCTGCCTATCTCCTCACACAGCCTGTCTGTACAGGCCTCCATCCTCTCCCTGGAGTGCCTTGCCGTCTCCACAATCTCCTCCCTGAGATGGGCAGCCTCCTCCACATGCTGGCCAACCAGCACAGTTAGTTCCTGTTGACGCTGGCTGATGGTGGCCAGGTCGAGGGCAGTGCTGGGTGCTGGTGGAGTGGCTGCTGTGCCCTCAGATGCATCCATGTCAGCAGGTGAAGCCACCATAGGGGACATTGAGCCTAGAATGTTGTCCTCGCCCGTGGCATCAGACCCAGGTGTCTGGAGTGGTGATGGCTCAGGGTTTCCAGGGGGGGTTGGGGTGTGCATCTCCATTGTGACATCTGTTGTGTCCTCAACATCAGATAGTGGGGCAGTGGCTGCTGCCTCTCCTTCGGAGCTTGGCGGAGCTGATGGTGGGCCCTCCGTGGCTGGGATTGGTGGTTGTGGGTTCACCTCCGGTGGTGGGGCTGTAGTTAGTGGTGTGGCTACTTCTATCCTGCAGTGGCACTCCTCTGATGCTTGACACTCATCATGTGGAACCTTCCCCCCTTGCCCCTTGATGTCATGGGGGTGTCCTCAGAGTCCTGTGCCCTTGGTCTCTTACTTGCAGGGTGTGCCTGGGATGCATTTCCGTCATCCTCACCGTCTGTATGTGAGCCTGTCAGTGACAAGAAGGGGGATGGCATTGGTTACGTTTCTATGTACTTTATGCAGAATACATCAATAATGCAGTTGTGGCCATTGGGACTTCATTATTGGGGATGCAGGTGATGTGTCAGTTCAGTGCCTCATCCATGCATGGTTGTGTTTGGCACTTGTCTCTGGTGATGTGTGCATGTGTGTGTGGTTGGGTCTGACACTGACATGGGCAGGGATGGATGCATGTGTGGATGTTTGTCCATCCATGAGATGATTCTGGGCTCACATTTGGGGGGACCAGTACATTCACATAGCATCCTGTCATGTGTACACTCACCTCCATCTGAAGTGGTTGCACGCTATGCTCCATAGTGCCGACTCCCTCAATGCATTCCACTCCGATTAGGTTCGCAAAGGCCTCCTCCCATTCCTTTAGTTTGATGGGTGAACCGGATCCACCTGCAGTGGCTATTCTGTGGTTTTCGGCAAGGATGCTTCTCACCCGCAGTCTGAGGTCGTCCCACCTCTCCCTGCACTCACGCACATTGCGGGTGGTGGTGCCCACTGCACTAACTTTCACCGCAACATCATCCCAGATTGCCTTTTTTTTATAAGTGTCTCTCGCCGCATGTCGTTGGCAAAGACAACGGCGGCATTGTCAGCCAGGCTCTGGGTCAGCATGATCAGCTCCTCTGAGGTGAATTTTTCTTTCCGCTGCCAGTCGGTGCTTTTTTTCAATGCCTTTGGCATGTTGAGGGTGTCCCTGATGATTTGCAACTGCAACCTACTCCAAACAGGTCCAGGGGGCAGAGGATGGCAATGGATTGTGTTTTTAAAGATGGCCGCCGTGCTCTTTCCCATTCCTGTGCGATGACGCTATTTCCGGTTCCGCAATTTAACGGTCACTGCTAATAGCGGTGACCGCTATTTGCATGCATCGTGAGGGCGGAGGTGCTATCTGCACTATCGTTGAGGGTGGTAAGTGACTTTTTGGGGTCTTTAGCGGCATGGCGGTAGGGTCATTACCGGCATGGCGCTATGCTCGTGTCTGCGTACTCGTAATGGTATGCTATTAGTGCCCTCTTGCAAGGGCGGACACGTTAAGAGCGCCATGCCGGTAATAGGAGATTTTTACCGCACAACGTGTAATGAGGCCCAACGTCTGGCCGGCGTCTAAACACGTGTCCATTAAAGGAACCCAAACTTTCCGTCCAAGATACCTGGGTCCATTCACCGTCACCTCCGTGATAAATCCAGTGGTGGTCAGACTAGCTTTGCCGTTAAACATGGATATTCATCCTGCGTTCCACGTGTCTCCCCTTAAACCTTTTCAACCTGGGACCCGGGTAGCAACGCCACCGCAGCCAGTAGTAGTCGCTGGGGAGCCAGAATTCAAAGTCAAGGACATCCTAGATTCAAAGTACGTCAGATCCAAATTATACTACTTAGTAGACTGGAAGGTGTATGGTCCACAAGACAGGACATGGGAGCCTTGTGAGTACATCCATGCACCTCGCTTGCTTAGACGATTTCATCAAAACCATCCAACCAAACCAGGACCAGACAGAAGATCCACCTTTAAAGGGGCCTTGGGGAGGAGTGGTGTCATGATTCCTGCCCCTCATGTCCCCAGCCCTCCAAGATGTCAGGCTGGAGCCAGGCCACGATCACCTACATGGCCCTCAAGGGCCTCTCCATCTCTCCAAAGACCCACATGGAGTCAGACTTGGCGCTTGTGGCACCAGACTCACTCACTCCCATAGGATAACATTGGGGATTGGACTTGTAGTGCATTGATGGGGACAAGATGGATGCCCCCACATATTTCGGTTCCCAGAACTGCATGTGCAGTCTAGTCTTTTGGGTGTGGTTCAGCCCAGAGACACCTGGGATACCCAGAGACTATTTAAGCCACGCCCAGGCTGAGAAACATGCTTTGTGTTTTCTGCACCTGCAGCGTGACACTCACCATGTTCGGATCGGTCTCCAGTAGGCCTGCATCTTTCTTCTGCGCTCAGCTCCTGCAAGAACAAGAACACCGTTAGGAACAGCCTTACCTTGCGGCGCTTCTGCCCATCACTCATCGCTCCTTCTGTTCTGGGGGCATCTTCGGTGGTGTTATTCCCATCCCGGCATGCCGCTTCCTAAGGAAAAGGGAAAAGAATAGAAAAGAGGCATTAGTAAGCATTCTGCAAATCTTCGCTTATTTTTAAATACTGTACGAGCTTCAAACGCTTACCTGAATCCCAGCCGCTCTGGGGGAACTCTGTCTCCGGAACTTCTCATCCATCTGCAAGAGGGAAAAGACAATCCAGGTTAGCGTGGAAACATCTAGAGGTGCCGCATACCACGCTTACTCACTGCATTTGTTCTTAATAACCGGCATTCACGCTGAAAACGTTGCGGCACAGAAAAAGAACTCAGTTCAATACAAATACGAAAGGGGTGCATCACGCATCGCGCTTTCACTCATGTTCAGCGCTACTCATCTCAGCAGCACGCCGCCATCCCCGGACGCCGGCCATCATCTAAGGAAGGAAAGGAATGAAGTTAGAGAACTGTTCAAAAGACTCATTATACTTACCTGTCGGACCCTTGCCAGTGAAGTAACTAGGCAGTAACAAGCCCGCATCAATCAACGCGCCCCTGCGCTGAAAGCAGGATGGAGAGCACACTATCCAAGAAACCAAGGTGAGCTTTGGATCAAAGGGAAGGGTTGGACCCCTAGGAAGAAGGGGTTCAAGCACACAGAGACAATAGGCAGTTAAACTCTACCAATCCTGTGTTTCAGGCCCAGTCTCCAGTCGAATAGCCTTCAGGGAAGGGTTTGAGGTCGTAAGAGGTCAGAACAGGCTGAGTGACGTCCCGTGGATACCAGGTGAGTGTTACAGGATTCCTTCAGTAGGGGAGTGGAGTCTGCATGCTATGATGATATTGTTATTGGTGAACAATAGGATTGGTGGGCTACCCCAATATGTGAAGATGGTGTTCAAATTGGGAAGGTAAGGGTTAATTGCTGTGTGTGGGTTTTGGCTACTGGCAAGGTTCTTGGGTGCATGGTCGTATTATGCTGTGGTGGTTGTGGCCAGCCCCTAGACTCTTGGGTGCATGGCTGGAGGACGTAGGCCATAGGCTATGTCATTCATCATTGAGTTGTTATTTCAGTAGTGCAAAGTTTTCTTCAGATTCCTAATACTAACAGATGGTGTTTCCCACTTCAGTCATGACTAATTCTGCTTCATTTACTATGAGTGCCTCTCTGAGTGGTTCTTGGCTTCATGTAAGAGAAGGTTGACTGCCCTCAGGAGTGTCTGCATTTAGTTGTGCTTGCACTTCTTCCTATTTTTGGCATGCATTGTACAATATGATTTTGTACTGCTTGAAATTGATATCTGTTATACTAATTTCATTTGCATTGAAAGCATCTTCATAGGAGTCATGGGTGTCCAATAAATCCTCTTCTTTTCTTCATGGTTTAAGAAGTTGGAGTAGAGACAAGTAGTAGAATTCTCTATGTTGAGGAGTTTTTGATGATAGCTTCATTTGATTAATGAGGCTGGGTTTTGTAATTTTAACCAGGCTGCCTTCACAACTTTTGACTATGTATTTACCTTTTTTTTTCATCTGGTTTAATATTATTCTTGTACGAGAAATGTTGTGCTACGTGGTATAGATACGTGCTTTCCAAAGCAGTACTCCTGTTTGGGTAGTCTGTGTCCAATAAATTGTTTTTCAAAATGGCCCGGTTGTTGGGAGTGTTTTTGGCTATTGTTTCTATATCTTGGTTCAATTTCAGCACACTTTTTCTGGCTGCAGCAGGACCAAGGATTAGTAAGACAATGTTTTCAGATTTCCCATATAAGGCTGTGCCTGTTAAACGGTCTGCTGCTTCGTAGCAACCACATTCTCTATGGGAGAGCTTTTGTATGCCAAGTAATTGTTTTCTTATAGATGAAGTGGAGCATGGCAATAAAGCAGTGGTGGAAGTACCTTGACACATTTATAGGGTCAAGAGAGCAGAGTTCGCCTGGTGTTTTTATGTCTATTTCTGTTTTGTTTTTGTTTGCTATGCATAGGAAGTCGTGCAAGTCTTCACATACATACTCTGCACAACTTAAAGTGAAAAACCATGTGGATTAGCTGAGGTTGCGTAGCATACACCATACATCTGCGTGACGTCGGGACCAGTATTCTTTTGTACCACGCACGTTTGCCAAGAGATTTGTGATACTTGACTGCAAAACTTCATCTTTGTCTTGCACCTTTTGAAGTAGTTGCAGAGCAGACATGTTAAAAAAATGGAACTTGTTTTCAATCTGTATGCAACTCTGTAACCTAGAGTTGCTAGTTCACTTTGAAACAGGAGGTGGAATATGTATTCAATGTTTTGTCTGAATCTGGGGTCTTCAGAATACATTTGTAAAGTGCAGTATTCTGATGTTATTTGTGTGCATCTTTCATCATACCTTCCCCCTTTTTCAGTAGGAAAGAGTAGAAGAAAGGCTCGTACTTCTACACTTTTTTCCCATATGCTGATTGGAGATCCTTTAGCTTGCCACATTTGATATGATTCTAGTGCATCATCTATGCTGTCTTCGGAGTGCAGTGGGTGAATTGTATATTGGTCTAAAATATTGGAAGGTGTAATAGGATCTACAAATTCAAATTGGCCAGTTGATGAGGAATCTTGAATTATTTTGGTGGTTTCTCTCAGGTTTTCTTTGTAGTATTCATTGTTCTCTTTTAGATATTGTAGGGCTTCTCTAACTTTGTTTAAGTCTACTAGTTGTGCCACATTATTTTGTCTTTCGCAGGTACACCATTCACTAGGATAATCAAAGATCAATCTATTGGCCATTGCACTCCCAGCGTGTCTACATTTTCTTTAAGATTTAATGGTAATTAACTACTTTACCACAAATGCCTTTTAGTAATTCAGGAGGCAACTTGGCATGTTATAGCTTGAAATGGGTGTACAAATTAATCTGTTGGAGGGGTTTGAGAAGTGGAAATATTTTCAAGTTATTAGTGATAGCCTGGGAAGGCATTTCCTTATTATCAATCTTTGCAGTGCAGTATGTGCAAAGTATTGAGGGATTAGTAATTTCATATTTGTTTTGTGCTATAAGGTAGAGAGCTAATTGGAACCAATGGGATTCCTCACTGTCTTCTACTTTCTATGCTATGTTGGGTGTCTTGACCCACATTTGAACTATTATGCTGCAACATTTGGTGATGTGGGCTTAGAAAAGCCAAGATGGCCGAAAAGCCCACATTTGCGCCAGAATCCAGGAAAACTGCACAGTTTTGCGCACACCAAAATGGTAGCCTGACCTGCCACCCACCAGTGCGAGTGTGATGGGCCAGAAGCGCCATGAGTGAAACGTGGTGCCAAAGGAAAAACAGCAGTGCCTGTTAGCTCAAAAAAGTGCTTTGAAATCACCTTTGTTTCTCTGAAATGCAAGCTAAAAATGCCTATTTTAAACATTGCAAGATATTCAAAAATCTCACTGAACACCAGCAGACATTTGGCATAATGTAGTTTTTTGTGCATACAAAATCTGGAAAGATGAAGAGCCTAAAGCAATGTTTATAACAAAACTGGCTGAGCTATGGATGTCAGCAGCTTAACTGAAATTGGATTTAAAACACCAAAAATCGAAATGTATAAAATAAATGAGTGACCTACTTTTGAGTGTCACATAGGTTGCAACTGTTTAAAGGTCATAGTTTTGAACTTGGAATCAGCATTCTAGCTGCATGTGTGAAACTTGTAAATTTGATTTGAATGAAGAAAACTGGGAACAAAAGTGACATTTGGCTGAAGCCTGGCTTGAAGAGATTGAATTCTGCCCGGCAACTACCCCCGACAGGAGTTGAAACTTGCCCTGTCGCAGGCCTGGCTGCCTTCTGCTGTTCCCACCAAAAGGAGAATACACCTCTCTGATTGAATATGGGGAGGAGCACCTGGGAGCAGGGAAACAGAACAATGAGCGTTCCTTGGCTCAGGCAAATGTTAAATTAGGGGGGGTCGTAAATGGCTTCCTCTTGGAAGAAACTGGGAGGAGCAGTGCCTCTGTGAGCAACCTGAGTTGGAGGAAGTGGACAAACCAGAAATTCCACCATGTGCTTTGGGAAACCACACCCCTCTGGGCCAGAGCATAATTTTAAAAAATGGATAATTCATAGTACGGACTTGTCAAAATTATATAATTAATATCATTATTCTTGTGATTTTTCTGTGCACATTTTGAGAGGTGTTAGGACTCTGTGGTATGTTCTGAGGGGTAGTAGCGGAAAATAAGGTATTACTCCGAATGTCTGTATGGTAAATATCTGACACTTTATCATCTGTTGCCCATATTCTTTGTGCATATTTGTGTAAATTCTGGAAAAGTTTAGAGGTTGTGTTCTTGATGAAAAGGGCAGAATTCTGGCATAAGTGGACACAACATCTTACAAAGACAGGGATCGGAGGGTTTGGTGCTACATAAATTATGTTACCTGGACATATAATATTAGAAAAATGGTACATAGAAAAATATGTATTTGGATCAAAAATAGATGTGTGCAAATTGACAAGGGGAGTGTTCTTTCTGTATGCCATAAAATTGATGCCTCATTACGCTCCATTCCTTCCCCCAATCAAGGGAGATAGGAGAGGTTGCCCAATGATAAGTTGTGAGGGGCAGGCTTAGTTATGCCCACACACACACCCATTTTCAAAACACATAAAAAGAGACTGCTTTGGGCAGGCAACACACTCACTTTCCATTTTCTTGCGAAGCATTTTGCCGGATGTCTTCAAGATCCAGAACTCAACTCCAGATAGATCCAGAACCAAGCCAGAACTTAAAGCAGAGAGGCCTAACCCAAACAGCTGAACTCTTGTCAGCGGGCCTCAGCATCCAGCAAAACGTAACCAAACTATTCAACAGCCAGGCAAGCTGTTTGATTCTGGCCTAGAACCCTGTGCCAGTACCCAGAAAGCAGTGCTGTATCCAGAATCCACTTGATCCAGACCAGCAGAACCAGAGACCCAGACCAGACCGCAGTGCCGCTAGCAGACCCAGACCAGATCACTGTGAGCAGAACCGGTACTAAAGACCGTCCGTGGCGAGAGAACCGCAGCCAACCTGACCAGATCTTGACGGCCTATTTCAAATGTATAGTGTGAGTACTCAGCTAGAACTGTGCCAGAACCAATCTCTTAGTCTAAAATAATCTGAATCAAACCATTTTAACCTGTCCAGAACTGCATCATAGAATCGTGTGTCCCTTCTCCGATTTTAAACCTGTAAAATTGTAATTTTGCCATTTTGAATCATTATTTCATTTCTGAAAAACTACCTTCACAAAATCGTCAATATCTTTGGCATTCGGAAAAATTGCCGCAAATTGTCATTTCACTCAATTTAGTTTTCTGTCAAAGTAGCTGCTTTGGCTTGCATTGCTGAAATTCGTTTTCAACCTGATAATCCCTTATTAATCATTGTTAGGTTGACCTGAACTAATTCAAAGTAGCTGGCACCTACCCTGAATCTCCTATCGGGAATTAAAATCATTTTTCGCATATTTTTCCCTTCTTTGCATACCACCTTTAAAAGTACATTTGCCTGTGTTTAAAACCATCCCTGTTTCTCTAAACTTGCTAGGGGGGAACTGAAATTTGTATTGTATTGTGATTGTAAACCTGAAAACTGTGTGCTTACTTCCATCTCCTTATATTGCATGGGGGGGTGAATTACCACCATGGGAAAAGGGAACCCTGGCGGTAAGGGGTTAACGCCAGCGTTAGCTGCGCCGACCCCTTACCGCCAATTACGAGGTCCCCTAGCGCCATGGTGCTTTTAACACCTGCTTTTAGCAGGTGTTAAAATCCATGGCGCTAAGGGACCATGGAGTTAATTACGCCACCGTAATTTACGGTGGCGTAATTAACGCCTTCCCCACTCCCATTATGCCCTATGGGGCAAAAATGGGAATGGGGAAGGGTAAATGGGGATTGGGGACTTACCGCCCCGCCAAGGTCGGAATGGGGCGGTAAGTCCGCCAACCACCATGGCGTAAACGTAGTTTACGCCATGGTGGTAAAGTCACGGCCCAGGCGGTAACTTACCGCCTGGGTCGTAATGAGGCCCATTATCTCTTGTGAAAACCTATCAGTTTATTTCTGTACTGCATTCTTTCCATTATTGTTTTTCCTTGAAACCATAAAAGCATTCTCAGTTACCTTTTCCTTCCTATACCAACTCCTAAGTAATTAAATAAGCGTACAATTGTAATATTATCCATTGTTGATCACTGTCATATTCTTAAGTGTGATATCTAATATTAATTTATTATAAAAGTGTGATTATATATATATATATATATATATATATATATATATATATATATATATATTGTTGAATTTTTCCAATAAATCTTTTAAATTTCAAAACAAACCTACTTCTTGGCTCAGTGAGGTCAGGGGGATTCAAAGAGAGGGGCTTTATATAAGGGTTTATCAACCAGAGTATAACTTGTCATAAAAATATATAAATAAGGGCTTCTCTTGGGCGTCCTAGACGAGGCACTAACTTAGTGGGATTGCTGAATTGAAGTCACTTAACAGATTGGGGGCTCGAGCCGGAGATTCTGGATCAGATCTACCATTTGTGCAGCTTAATATAGTGTGCTAACTGACGGGATATATAAATCCGGTCGGATCACCACGCTGTGGTACTCTGTAAAGCACTCCTCAAAGGGACGCTCTAAGGAGATGGTCTGTTTTGCAAAATAAAATACTAACGTCTGTAAGTCAGGAAGGAAATCAATTTCCAGAATGACGACATTGGTAGATATGAAGATAGCTAGAGAGCACCTCTTACATAAACTGTTTGTGAGAGGTGAATGGTCTGAACAGGACCAAAATGTATGGTTGCAGGCGATCACACAACAGGTCACTACAACTGGGTCAGATATCTGGAGAGATCAGGGTCCCTTACATGTGGCCCTGAGTGAACTCTATATGGCTCCTAAAGCTAAAGATGAGCACGACAAGATTGTCAGGATAGCGGCATATTTGTATCTATATATGGGAGCCATGCAGGACAAATGTGCTGAAGGCCAAGATCTGGCAAGTAGACAACTGTTGGCATTAGAGAAGGCCCAATCTGATCAGGACTCTTCTGAGCAGAGGCTGCACAGAAGCCATGAGTCAGAAAATGAGAGTAGACAGTACATCATTAAAATAAAGCAGGATATGGATACCCTGCAACAGGAAAAGGCTGACTAGGATACCAAATTTCTGGCCTTGCAGAAGGAGTACCAAGAAGGTTTGGACTGCCTACTGCAGAGCCAGAAAAAGCTGGAGTAACAACTGGACTTCAACAGGGCATGCACAGAGCAGGTAGCCACCCTGCAAATCCGACTAGACAGAGAGGAAGAGGAAAGCAATAAATTGATTTTGAAAGACCTGGATGCCCAGGCAGAGTTTGATGAAGAGCGCCAGAAAGCTGGTGCCCTTCAACGGCAGAGGGACGACCTGGTGGCACAGATGCAGGCTCTTACTCAGGAAAGGGATACCCTAGGCCAGGAGATCTGCCACTTAAAAAAGAAAATGGAAGAAAATCACCTGCCCTCCAGGGACTGGGTGACCTCCAAAAAGAGCATCAGAACTTGTTGGAGAACACCAGGAGGGTGGAAGATGCTCTGGCAAGAAAGGAGCAGGCCAGTAGGGATGGGATTCAGGAGGTAACCCTCCTGCAGCAAAGACTGGCCCAATGCTCCAGGACCAATCAGGAAACGCAGAGAGAGAATGAGGCTCTCTGCCAGCACAATGATAGGCTCCAGCAACAGATATCCATGCAGGAGAGACTGATAGAGTCTAGTAAGGCCTTGATTGAGGAACTGAAAGCGCAGCTCTTTCAGGGCAACAGGGAGCAGGAACCGAGAGAGATGAGGTTCCCTGGGAAAGGGAGACACCTGGGCATAGCCTCAGGAACCCTAGTACCAGAGGCCCTCATCCCTCCCAGGCCCTTGGACTCTGCCACCCCCATGTCCCCTGACGCGTTTAAGCCCAAGGCCACAGGGAAGGCAGATTACTATCCAGTGAGAAATGTGGGACTCATAGGCCAGTACCTCCCAGAAACGGATGGGCAGGCATCTGGGTATGGCACCCAAGTGCAGTGCAATTTAGTGGGGAACCCCGGGAGAGTAGTCCCACTAAGGGCATCCTGAAAACCCCTGCCCAGTTAGAACAATGGGGGGGTTACCCATCAAATCCTGGGAGCAAGGAGGAATCAGAAGACTCCTCTGAGTATCCCAAGACACAGGAAACTAGGTCCCCACATTCTGCCAGCCATTACCAGGCTCGCAGAATCCGGGAAAACCTGGAAGATCAGACAGGCACCTCTGGGAGCAGTGCCTCTGAGTCAGAGGATGAGTGGACCAGGGTTCCCCGAACCGAAAAGGCCAACGAGGCAAAAAGGGCCTTGCTTAAGGACCCCTTAAAGCAGATCAAGGCAATAAGGAGCGTCATCACTCCTTATCATAAGAACTCCAAGTATTCTGTTTGGGAACACTTGGAGCTCTTTGAGCAAATGATGGAGACTTTCCATTTGAAAG
Organism: Ambystoma mexicanum; assembly: GCF_040938575.1. NCBI lineage: Eukaryota > Metazoa > Chordata > Amphibia > Caudata > Ambystomatidae > Ambystoma > Ambystoma mexicanum. The sequence goes on along the minus strand of NC_090926.1, from coordinate 104,796,889 downwards.
ACAGCAGTAGCTGTATTCAGTATGTCAAATGGGCATTCTCCCCAGAATACTCCAGGTTTCTTTGCAGGGCTGGAGGACCAAAACCATTCAAGATGGTCCACATATCGGGCGGCCATCTTGAAACACTTTTCTGTGCATAGAAATCCCCAAGAGGCTCGTAAGGCAGCCTACAATTTGCAATGTGGGGAGGATCAGTACCAAGAGGGTGCGCACTGATAGCAAAGAATTTGTTAACACTTTTTTCCATGCCCTACCCAAATACATCATGACCCAGCTAGTGAGAGATTTTCATTAGAAAAGGTCACTAGACTGGGTCATTGAACAGGCCACCCGGATCTACGAGGTGCAGAAGCCCGCAGAAAACAAAAATAATGCTCAGAAGAGCCCCAAACCAACCAGCACCCCTGCTGCTGCGAAGGTGGCAGAGGTAAAGGTTGCCTCCATTTTAGATTTGGAGATGGGGGGCCCAAGAACCCACCTGCACAAACTAATTCCAAGCCCAGAAGGCCCTCGGGCCAGTCACAGACAGGGAGCCAAGGAGGTAGTCCCACAAGAGGGACCCCTCACTCCCCTGATTACATAAGTCCCCGCTATAAGGGAAACAGTCTAATCCTGGGTTATGTGTGGACTCCTCCAGCACAAGGGAGGGGATCCAACCAAGCGCCCAACCCAGGGAACTTCCCTCTGCACTTCCCCCAGGAGGGCAGAAATTCACCAAATCCTGGGCAGAACTTTTTCCCCAGGTATCCACAAAATTTCCAACCCCAAAATCATCCTTCCTTCTTTCCCCACTTTCCTGAGTCCAGACAACCTAATCCGGGAGAGGGGAGGCCAAGGGTGGAGGGGTACCCAAATCTTCCCAACCAAGGGTATTACAAGAGAAGGGATACCTACCCTTCCCGGGATCAGCCCAGGGGAGAAAACAGGACCCCGTATCAGCCTGAGCGGGTTTCCCAGTTAGAGCGCCAGGTTCAGAACATGGCACAGGATTTGGGCCGCATGCTGAGGGCTCAACAGAACCCTCAGATGGGCATGCCAGCACAGAATGCCCCAAACTCTGGACCTAGTGCTCCAGAACAATGACGGAGCAGCACCCCGACAACCCACCGGTTCCCAGGGAGGAGGGGGTGTAAGGCGATGGAGGAAGCTTCCTTCCCCACTTGTAAACAGCCCCTGGAAGCCCAGGAACTGGAAACAAAATCTCCTGCCCCTGAAAGTCTGCCTCCCAAGGAGCAGAGGGGGGTAGGAGAAACAAAGTACCCATACAGACCCATTTTGAGGAAGAAATACAGACCTTCCAATTTGAAGTAGAGGGATCCTCAGAGGATCCTGGGAAAAGGATCTTCTCCTTCAGAGATGGGGGAACTCCTCCCAAGGAAAAATGGGTCCCAAGGGATTCCAACCCAGACTGGGTAGATGTGGGGATTGAGCTGTCGTCGCCCATCATTCTATCCCAGAACCAACAATACCGAAAACCCCTGGTCCAAACCCATCCTGGTGACTGCCTTCAAAAAGGGAGGGGCGGCCAAGAACCGGAACCAGGGGAACCCAAAACGGCATCCATAGACTGGGTAGATGTGGGGATTGAGCTGTCGTCGCCCATCATTCTATCCCAGAACCAACAATACCGAAAACCCCTGGTTCAAACCCATCCTGGTGACTGCCTCCAAAAAGGGGGGGTGGCCCAGAACCGGAACCAGGGGAATCCAAAATCGCATCACTATCCAATTGCCAACTTTTTCTTTCAGATTCCCAAAACTCCCTGCCGAACTCTGCCCAAATCTATTCTCTCTCAATGTCCAAAACCAGAAAGTTAGCCCACCAGTTGTCCAAAAATGTGCATTATCTGTGCCCCCTTGAGGAGAAGGAGGGAAGATATTATGCCCCGGTTCAAGTACAGGGCAGGATACAATTTTGGCACTGGTGGACACGGGATCCCAAGCTACCCTTCTGTCCAAAAGGGCCTTTGATGAGCTAAATTTAGGAAGGGGGGAGAATTACCAAATTCCTCTCACCTCGCTTCCTGGACAACTTCAGAACTTTGACGGGAAAGAAATTCTTGTCGAGGGAACTGCGGATTTGGACATCAAAATTGGGCGACACAAGGTGAAACACCAGGTCATAGTAGTGACTCCAGAGGGCACCCCTTGTTTACAAGGGAATGACCTCCTGAGAAGGTTGTCAACCCTAATAGATTGTGTAAACAAGGTCCTCTGGACCCAGACTAGCCGACCAATAAATTTAAAACAGAGCGTGAACCATGTTAGTTTAAATGGCACCTGCCACATGGTTTAATAAATATCTGACCAAGTAGAATTTCACTTCCAGAACAACCAAATTCCAGATGTGACAGTAATAGCAGTAGGACAACAGACTGGTGATGGGGGGTCCTCTCTATTTCTGAAAATCAACCTTCTCTCCAGTTTAGGGTGGTATTCCACACTGGAAGGAAATACTTTGAAATTCTTTACTAATCCACAATCAGAAACTCCCACTTCCATAGTCCAGAAAGATGCGAAATAAGCTCAGAGCCTGGCTGATATTCAGCAAATTGGAGAGCAGTTGTTCATCCCTGTTAAGTTAAATGATGGGAAGGACTCTGTTCTCGCTCAAGTGTGTGTGAACACCGGTAAGAGCTTCATTAGCGAAGCCATGTTCCGCCAACTCCCAAAAGATCCAGCCATTCCCACATTCAAACTGATAGACAAATGGGAAATGGACCTGGAAGCATCCAATTCCAAACATCTCCTGCCAAGCAGGTGTATGCTCAAAATCTCCATTGGCAACAAGAGCATAGTCCATAATTGTTGGGTCGTGCGAGACGTCACTGCCGCCTTTTACTTTTACTACGGCTTTGATGATCCAGAAAAAGCATTTAGATCAGCTCAATTGCTACCTTATGCAGTTGAAATTCAGATTAAAGAGGAAGTCACCATCCCAGAAAGGACCCGACATTTCTCCCTGGGAGTGAAAGTTAAAAGAGGACAAAAATTGAAAAACCCTGATGCTTATATTCATCTAAATGCTTCTCTCCAACAGCAAGGATTTGGGGTAAACCCAACACCATTAGTCAATATAGAACATGACACCATTCCAATAGAGGTGGATAACAGCGACTTAAAGAGTATTACTCTAGCTGCAGGCACCATTATTGGAATGGCGGTTGATGACCAACATTTCTCCATCGATTTAGGAAATGAACTGTTAGGACCAATCCCCAAGGACTGTTTTGACAGTGACAGTGATGACAATACAACACCAGACAGGATCTTTACGGGGGGGAACTTCCTGGTGTACACTTCCTGCCCTTATGGTAAGTAAGATGTGACTTGTGACTTCAGGAGGGATGAGGTGATTTTTCAGGTCCATGAGGGCTGCCTTTCCCACCTGAAGCCTCCAGTCCAAATCAGCACTCTGACCAGGGACTTCTCCTCCCAGCTGCAGGAGGCTGCTGAGATAGCAAAACCAGAAGTCTTTCCAGGCTTCAGGCAGATGGTGGAAGAGAGAGTCAACCTAGCTGATGCCTGTGTGAATCTGGAACAGAAGCAGAAGTTGAAACAAGTTTTCTTGGATTTCCAAGATCTCTTTGCGGTAGACTCATATGACTGCGGTCGCACCGACATCCACACAACAACAATTCCCACGGACCCTGGCATGACTCCATTGTTTGTGAAGCAATACTGCTTGCCTCTCGCATCCATGGAGTCCCTTACTGAAATAATTAAGAACCTTGAGTCCCGGGGGATAATCCGTCCAGTACACAGCACCTTCAATAATCTGGTGCTGGGAATATTGAAGCCAAGCGGCCAGTGGAGACTCTGCGCCGACCTTAGGGAGCTCAACAAACGGGTCCATACTTCCCGATAGCCTCTGCCCTACATTGACCAAGGGCTGGCCCAGATTCAGGGGTCACAGGTATTCACTGCAATAGACCTGACCAATGGCTACTGGACCGTGCCTGTCAGTAGGGAGGACCAATACAAACTGGCTTTTACCTTTGGGGGCCTGCAGTACACATGGACCCGGACTCCCTTCGGATACCTCAACTCCCGTAATGAGTTCAACATTTTCCTACACAAGGCCATGCCCGACCTGGGTACAAGGGGTAACCTGGCTTATGTAGATGATGTCCTCATCAAAAGTTCATCTGTGGAGGAACACATAGCGGAGATCCGTTATGTTCTGACACAGTTGAGGGCCGCCGGAGCAAAATTTTCCTTTCAGAAAGCACAGTGATATAGAACCCATGTTAATTTCTTGGGGCATGAGATTACTCCTCAGGGTCTCTGTCCCCAGGAAAAGAAAGTGGAAGCACTTCAGAAACTGAAAGACCCCACAACTCTGCGGGAACTAAGGAGCCTCCTTGGACTGACTAATTACAGCAGAAAGTTCATTGAGGGCCATGCAGAGATCACAAAGACCCCTGATTCATCTCAAAGGGGGGGGTCAAGTGGGAATGGGGTCCAGAACAATCCGAGGCAGTAAGACAGCTCAAAAGAAGCCTCTCACAAGCGCCCTGCCTAGCTTACCCTGTCAGAAACAAGGAGTTTTTCTTGGAGACAGGGTTCTCTAATACATGCTTGACTGCAGTATTATATCAAAAGCATGACACGGTCAATAAAGTAATCTCCTATGCAAGTAAAACTTTATCCTCTGTGGAGGAAAAATTTAACGATTGTGAGAAGGCACTCCTGGCAACGGCGTGGGCATTGAAGAATTACCACCCGTTTATCCAGAGGGAACACATCATAGTGGAGACTCCACTTCAGCCGCTGCAATATCTCCAAAGGGACAGAATCCGGGCAGGAAATGTGAGTAATTCCCGAATTACTTCCTGGATTCTGTCAATGCAAGGCTTTCTGTAGACGTCAGATATGGCCAAGATAAGAAGAGTCCCTTCGCGCAAGGTCTGGCTAACTTGCATGATTGTGCCAGAGAAAACTGTCTCGAGGATGAAAGTCTAAAAATCAAGGACAACATGGAGGCATACCTTAATTCCCCGCACAAAGTCTTTGAAGAAGACAAGTGTGAGGGAATGCCCACTGTCTATGTGGATGGATGCTCTTACCATGTTGACAACAACGGGGAAAAGGAACTTGTGGCCGGCGTAGGGAATGCATGGGTGAATGAGTCCCAAGAACCCTGTGCTGGATACACAATTAGTCCCCAAAGTAGTCAGGTGGCAGAATTGATGGCTGTGTATCAAACCATCCTCACTGTTGTCCAACATCAACTCCACGACAAAAAGCACACCACCCAAGACATCAAATGGTGGGTTCTTGAAAGAGTGCGCCATGGCCCTAACATCCAAGGCAGACTTCTAGACCTTGAATGTAGGTGGATCCACAGATTGGACTCGGTACAACATGGCCTCAATGAACAGCAAATCTTCCCATATTAAAGGGAGAGAACCGTCCGCCCTGCACTCTTTACACGTACATTTCCCGGAGAAACACTTATCAGAGACATAGATGAAGATATTTGATCTACGAATTTGCCAACCACGGCATGCTGGCAGCTCACCAGCGCACAACCAGCAGACACTGACGTGCCTTTATTACTACTATTTCCTTTACAAAAAACACCACTCCATACCCTGCTCCACCACTAGTTCTCCTCCTGGGTATGACACTTCTGACTACACCGTCTAGCTTTTCAACAACAGGGTGCACCCACATGCAGCGCCCCTCAATCAGGCAACGTGACACGGGCAGTCAATCAGGTGGACTCAGGCCTGCCTCGATTGGACAACCGGCGCACACTCACCCACCCGAGTTATTTCTGCGAAAATGGACGCCTAGACGCCCTCTCTCTGTACCTTCCTCCACGCAGCACAGTGACCCCACAGGGCATTCCCATCAGGTCCCAATTTGGACTCCACGCCACTCTCTGTCTTTCTTCACTCGAACTCCCAGCACCGGCCCCAGAAGGCAACTCCGCCCGTTTTTTACACAGCAGACTTTCTAGAGTCGGTTCCGCATTCCTGATGCATCCACCAATCAGGATTCAACACGTTCTGCGAGCTTATTGGCCCGCACCCACACACCTCCAGGACATTACAAACACGCCAACAAGGCGAATGCTTTCAGTCTGCAGCAGCTCGCCAGACCGCAAGCATCGCACGCTTGAGCGCACACTCCAGCACCGCTTGGGACATCTGGGCACTTACGGCCAGACGGCACGAATTTGGAAGTGCCTCCAGCATTACTCCACAGGTATTTATCCAAATTCTGAGCCCGAGTTACTAGCTCACCACACGTCCACAGAATTCGTATCGGGGCGCTAAGGGCCTTTTTCCTTTTTTTTTTTTTTTTTCGCCCACACGTATAGGAGCTACCAACAACCAGCCTGGAGCGGCCAGAGTCTGCTTCCTGGCACAGTGCTGGCACAAATGAAGTCCCGCCTCGCCCATCCACATGAGCGACATCCACACACCTAGGGAGTCAGCCACCTCCAGCCCAGGTACCGCCTATGTTCTTATGCGTGACGCCCCTGCATGGGACGAACAGATACTACACCACCATAACAAATAAACCCCCCCTCTAGTTTTTGCTCCATTCATGGTGGGCTCTCTCAACCCAGTACACCCTGCAGAACCCTTTGAGCCTTCTTTGCACACGCAATTGATAGTGCTATGACATTGTTTTGTCTCTTGCTTTCTCTGCACAGAATGCTGTTCCCTGCAGTATCCATTTCTGTGGACTGAACTCAGCCACTTCCTCTTCAACCAAGCAACCTACAGTGCGGCTTGACTGGTCCGGCCCACAAGGAGTGCCTGCCTCACAGTGAGATTCACCTCAAGGTTTCTGTGGTGAGTTAGACATGCCTTCCAACCACCACAGGTAGATTACAGTTTCAATTTCCTGCACTCACGTAATTTTTTCTCAGGCTTGCCCCCCTACTAAACTAAGGCTTCTTATGAATCCGAACACTTGGTTCATTGCACAATTTAATTGTTGTTACTAATTTAACCTAGTTATGTCCAGAAAGAATTAGGGTCCCGATAAATAAGGACTTGACATTGATTTTCTCCTTTTGTTTTTCCTTTATTTCTATTTTTCTTGCTCAGGGGCCACCCACTCCCCCTGATGAAGGCGGTTCATGTAGAACAAAATGTATCCCTCAGAAGCATTTCCAAATGAGATAATTCTTCCGCCGAAACGTGTACTATGTGCAAGGGGGCTGTATTGATCCACATGTCCGATTAGTACTTATTTAACAAACATCCTCAGGCCAGCAATTGTATCCCACAAGCTGACCAAGTTCCCCCTGTCAAGTTGGCACCTGCAAGATGAGATGCTTATTTGTATAGAAGCAACTCCAGGACCTAGATGGCTACAGGTCCAATAAACCTTCTCGACTCCTACATGTACTATACATGGAGCATGTTCTAAACCCAGAACCATTTGTGAATATCTTCCCCTTTGGATCACACTTAAATACTCTCCATTCAGCAAGCGCTAAAAGGCCTGAATGGGAATTTCTTTCATGTACCTCATCAAGTTATTGTTGTCTAGATATTGAAATTTGTTTCATACATATTGCTTTCAAATGTTTTTTTGATGTTCTTATGTACCCCACCAAGTTATTCGTTGTTTAGATTATTGTAATTTGTATCATACATATTGTTTTCAAATGTTTTTTTGATGTTTTTTTGTTTTAATACAAACCTTTTATGTTCACAACCTTTGACACGTGTGAGTTTCCTTATTTGACCTTTCTTCTTTCTGGACAAACATTTGGGTTACTAACTCAGGGATTTAATCCATTAGTACAACTATACCAGGCTCCCCGATTTCCATTTGTTCCATTTATTGACAAAAATTGGGTATGAACCTGGAAGGTAGCAGTTCTACTTCCTCTTGTTTTCAACATCAACTCCACGAACTGGTCATAATCACAGATTCAGATTATGTACGGAACGGGTTCGTGGATCACCTGGTTAATTGGAAAACCAGAGGCATGTTATGTGCTAATAACAAACCCTTGAAACATGGGAAGTTAATTCAAAACATTGATGATCTGGTCACCGTGAATGGGATGACCATCTACTGGAAAAAGATCAAGGGTCATTCCAATGTAGAGGGACCAGACAAAACTGGAAATGACTTAGCTGATCAGCTGGCCAAAACCGGGGCCATCCAAGAGGATCTAATAGAGATTGAGTCCCTGTTGGGGGAGATCCAGGTCACTGCTATCACTAGGTCACAGACAAATGCTCACAATGATCTTTCAACTGCGCAATGGAGTAAGGAGACCCCAGATGCTGATTTGATTACGGCTCAGAAGGGGGATCCAATAATTGGTAAGTTTTACCAACACATTGAGGACCCTGAGAACTTTCCCCTGACGGAAACCGATTACATTGGGAAAGAGGACCTTAGAGCGTTGGTGAAATGTCCAAAAATGTTCGGAATGCAAGATGGTTTGTTGGTAAGGAAATCCCAAGCTGGCCATGATCAGTGGGTGGTCCCTACCTCATTCCGAAGCCTGATCTTAAGTCACGCCCATGATGCGGCCATCGCCGGTCATAGGGGGTTTCACACAACACTTGAGATCTTAAGAGAGGTTGTATACTGGCCACACATTGGGCAGGACCTCGACCAATACTTGAAGGGGTGTCTTGTGTGTGCACAATTTCAGCCAACATCCCTAACACACCGTGCGCCTCTCCAAAAGAGGGGGATGACACTGCCATGGTCAGATTTGCAAATCGACTTCATAGGCCCTGTGATTCGCTCCCCTAGGGGAAATAGGTACATGTTGACGGTGACATGCTTATTTACTAAATGGGTGGAATGTCTCCCGGCCCCAAACTGCAAGGCAGAAACAGCAGCTGCCCTGATGATCAACCACATCTTTTCGCGTTTTGGTCTACCCCAAAGGATTGAGTCAGGCAGAGGTAGCCACTTCACCAGCGAAGTAATGACTAAGATGTGGGAGATACTGGGGGTTAAAAGGAAGCTACATATTGCTTACCGGCCAGCCTCTTCTGGTGCAGTGGAGAGATACAACCGAACCATTGTGAGCATCTTAAAAAGGTTTGTGGCAGATTCTGGGCCAAGTTGGGATATCCGATTACCTCTGGTCCTAATGGCCATCCGATCTACCCCTTCATCTGCAACTAAAATGTCACCGTTTGAGCTGATGACTGGACGCAATATGATGCTTCCCCAGCATTTGCTCTACAGGACCCGATAGCAGACATTAATCAATGCCTCCACAACTCATGAGTATGTGGAGAATTTGAGGAAACACCTCCAACATGCTTTTGCCTATGCTCAGCGGAATCTACAAAGATCAGCCAAGAGTATGAAAACGCACTATGATTTGAAAACTACCATGATAGAATACAATGTGGGAGACCGGGTCTATCAATACAATTTCCAGAGGAACCAGGCCAAACAGCGAAGATTTGTCTACATGGAAGGGACCTTTTGAAATTATAGACAAGATCTCCCTAGTCGCCTACAAGATCTGCATCCCCAAAGGTAGTTCGGCGGAAGGGGAAGACAAGTGGGTCCATATCAATCAGCTAAAGTGTTGCCATCCCAGGCACACTCTGTGGCAACTGGAGGAGTCCTCTGCAATCCTAGAGGGGGCCGCTCCAGAGTAATACAGTTCCAACCCTAAAATATTCCACACATAGCCTATAAAATTCTATGATTCTTGAATGCAAATGTTTCCTGATGTATAAAATGTATATGTCCGCCCCACTATATCAATAGTGGGGGAAAAATGTCTACGAATAGGTATTGCCGCTTTGCTTTGTCATCCTAGGAGAGATGAAACCATAGAGACTGACCAAGGAGGACAACCCGGGGACCGAGAGCAAAGATCCAAGGGGCCTGGGGTACCGCCAAATACTCCCATCAGGACCGGCAAGGAGTACTGATCGATTGACCCTGATGAAGGAAAAATGCTGAACTGTGCCATCTGCGGAATCGGAAAAGTTGCTGAACTGTGCCATCGGCGGAATCGGAAGAAGATGATGCGGACATACCAGCGCGTGGATCAAAACATCCTTTGCACCCGACTCCTCCTCGACTCGAAATCAAAGTGCAGTCGGGCGGGGGGGGCTTGTTGGGTGTCTTAACCCACGTTTGAACTATTATGCTGCAACATTTGGTGCTGTGGGCTTAGAAAATCCAAGATGGCCGAAAAGCCCACATTTGCACCAGAATCCAGGAAAACCGCGCAGTTTTGTGCACACCAAAATGGTACATAGATACATATGTATTTGGATCAAAAATAGATTTGTGTGCAAATTGACATGTCTGTATGGTAAATATCTGACACTTTATCATCTGTTGCCCATATTCTTTGTGCATATTTGTGTAAATTCTGGAAAAGTTTAGAGGTTGTGTTCTTGATGAAAAGGGCAGAATTCTGGCATAAGTGGACACAACATCTTACAAAGACAGGGATCGGAGGGTTTGGTGCTACATAAATTATGTTACCTGGACATATAATATTAGAAAAATGGTACATAGATAAATATGTATTTGGATCAAAAATAGATGTGTGCAAATTGACAAGGGGAGTGTTCTTTCTGTATGCCATAAAATTGATGCCTGATTATGCTCCATTCCTTCCCCCAATCAAGGGAGAGAGGAGAGCTTGGCCAATGATAAATTGTGAGGGACAGGCTTAGTTATGCCCACACACACACCCATTTTCAAAACACATAAAAAGAGACTGCTTTGGACAGGCAACACACTCACTTTCCATTTTCTTGCGAAGCATTTTGCCGGACAACTTCAAGATCCAGAACTCAACTTCAGATAGATCCAGAACCAAGCCAGAACATAAAGCAGAGAGGCCTAACCCAAACAGCTGAACTCTTCTCAGCGGGCCTCAGCATCCAGTAAACCTAACCAAACTATTCAACAGCCAGGCAAGCTGTTTGATTCTGGCCTAGAACCCTGTGCCAGTACCCAGAAAGCAGTGCTGTATCCAGAATCCACTTGATCCAGACCAGCAGAACCAGAGACCCAGACCAGACCACAGTGCCGCTAGCAGACCCAGACCAGATCGCTGTGAGCAGAACCGGTACTAAAGACCGTCCGTGGCGAGAGAACCGCAGCCAACCTGACCAGATCTTGACGGCCTATTGCAAATTTATAGTGTGAGTACTCAGCTAGAACTGTGCCAGAACCAATCTCTTAGTCTAAAATAATCTGATTCAAACCATTTTAACCTGTCCAGAACAGCATCATAGAATCGTGTGTCCCTTCTCCGATTTTAAACCTGTAAAAGTGTCATTTTGCCATTTTGAATCATTATTTCATTTCTGAAAAACTACCTTCACAAAATCATCCGTATATTTGCGTATGCTAGGAACGAGATTTAACTTGCATTTTAAAGCTAAGAATCTAAGCTTTTCAACAAGCTCTAAACCGACTTTCTACTCCTTATAGTTTTTCCGTAATCACACTCGACGCATTCGGAAAAATTGCAGCGAATTGTCATTTCGCTCAATTTCGTTTTCTGTCAAAATAGCTGCTTTGGCTTGCATTGCTGAAATTCGTTTTCAACTTGATAATCCCTTATTAATCATTGTTAGGTTGAGCTGAACTAATTCAAAGTAGCTGGCACCTACCCTGAATCTCCTATCAGGAATTAAAATCATTTTTAGCATTTTTTACCCTTCTTTGCATACCATCCTTAAAAGTACATTTGCCTGTGTTTAAAACCATCCCTGTTTCTCTAAACTTGCTAGAGGGAACTGAAATTCATATTATATTGTGATTGTCAATCTGAAAACTGTGTGCTCTACTTCCATCTCCTTATATTGCATAGGGGGGGAGTGAATTGCCACTAGGGGAAAAGGCAACATATTATCTCTTGTGAAACCCTATCAGTTTATTTCTGTACTGCATTCTTTCCATCATTGTTTTTCCTTGAAACCATAAAAACATTCTCAGTTACCTTTTCCTTCCTATAACAACCCTAAGTAATTAAATACGCGTACAATTGTAATATTATCCATTGTTGATCACTGTAATATTCTTAAGTGTGATATCAAATATTAATTTATTATAAAAGTGTGATATATATATATATTGTTTAATTTTTCCAATCAATCTTTTAAATTGCAAAACAAACCTACTTCTTGGCTCAGTGAGGTCAGGGGGATTCAAAGAGAGGGGCGTTATATAAGGGTTTATCATCCAGAGTATAACTTGTCATAAAAATATATAAATAAGGGCTTCCCTTGGGCGTCCCAGACGAGGCACTGACTTAGTGGGATTGCTGAATTGAAGTCACTTAACAGATATATATACAGTTTGGTGCTCCTTGTATAAAATGTTCCGTGACAACACACACATACTTGGTTTGGTACTTCAGCATATGTGCTTTCAAACTTTGCTATTTCTTTTTTGTACGTGTGTATTAGAAGGTTGGCATTTGTGAGGTTATCACTACTCTTTTCTAAAGTTACTGGATTTTGTAAGTGATCTTCACTTCCAAAATATTTGCTTTGGATGTGGTCTATTTCTCCCAGGAGTTATTTGGCTGTGCCATGTAGGAGAATGTGATTTAAATGCTCCACTTCTAAAGCAGGACTTTTTGCATAGTACAGTCTCTGGGTGAGATTTCGTATAGTGGAATGATGTGTTGCTTATCTTTTGATGCAGTAGAAAGTGCTTCTGAAAGCAGGTCCGGAAATGCAGTCTAATGAATGTCCTTGCAGTTCTGTGTATTTACGCACTGGACAGGAGTCCATGGTTTGCAACATTTTAATTCTCATTTTCTCTTTCGCTTTCACAAAGATTTTGAAGGATTGTTTTCGTACCTTATACATTGAGGTGCAGGGCCATTTCTAGATGGGTCGGATTGGTTCGGTAGAATGGAGAGTTGATTGTAAGTTTGTTGGGGATGTTCTTTCAATGAGCGTTTCTTCTGCCATAATGGTGTTGTCTACCATTTCATACCCTTGGCCACTGCTATGTATGACAATTGGGTTTCTCTGCTCTTGTGTGTATGCCTCTTCATTGAAATATGGCTGTGTGCTGGTTGTGTGAATCCACTCACATGCACAGAAGTTTTCAAAGGTATTTATGTTGCTATTGCGCATGTTGCAAAGAACGTTTTGTAGAATTTTGTTAGTGTTTTCATTCTGTTTAAAATTAATATAAACAATTTCCTTTTGAAGAGCATTGCACTGTCTATGAGAGCTTCCAGGATCAGTTTTCTGTGGTATGTTTTAAGGGTTGAGTGTGATTTCTCTGCTGTTTTTATAAGGTTCAGAAGGACTTTATGGTAGAACATTTCTTGAAAATGAATGTTTTGGAATGCTTACCTGTGGCTATGTTAACACTGGTAGATGCAGTGCTAGCGCTACTGGTAGTTGTATTCTTCTTAATACATTTATTTTTAGTTTTACATTTTGGAAAAGGGGGTCACACATTTTTTTCCTGCTAGCTGGTTCAGTTTTGCTCAGTGACTATATTAGCTGTTTTGTTTGAACATTTTGTACAAACTCTGCTAGAGACGGATGACTATTTTGCATGCTTTTAATTTTATCTGCTCTATTTTGGCATTGTTTTCTACAGAGCCGATTTTTGGTAGGCATTCTCTTGTGTCTGTTGGAGAAAAAAGGAAAGTGTGGATTCGAAAGTTGTGCTATGTATTTGCGTGCACTGGGCATGAGTGTCTGTATATGAGGGTAGGCATCAATAGAGGGGTGTGTGATTGTGCAATGGGCTGTTACTTCTGGTTGTGAATGTTCTACTGGTATCTGTGTGTGTTAATGTGTGAAAGGTTTGCTTCAGTGTGTATGAAAGTGTACTGTGCATGAATAAGTAAGGACATTACAGTGTTTTCACAAAACTAGTGGGTGTTATGATACTGGTGTTCAGATGAGAATACAAAGAGTGGACTTGCTGAGGTGCATTGAGTAAGAGTGAAGCAAATGCTGTTGGGTCAGATAGAATTCTGTAGGCTACAATACAACAACACTGCACTGCCTGAGTAACAGGAAGAATACTACTACAGTACTGCACTTACTTTGTTGGATGTGAAGACCAGGTTTTGTCTGGGTTTTATCTTCCACTAGAGATGTTTCTGGCTTCCAGGAAGCTGTTCTTCACTGCAATTGTGAAAGAAGGAAGTTGGTGGTTATGTGTATTAATGTAACAATAACTGCACTAGGAGAACACATTAATTTAAATTGTAGGAGGACTTGTTGGGACGAAGAGTAAGTATGTGTGTGCAATTGTACAGCACTCCATAGGGGACTTGGGAGGTTCAGCATCGTTGCTATGGGGGCCATTGGTACAGTGATAAGAATGCCATATGGGGCTGCACTTTTCCAAGTTTGTGAGTTGTTGTTGTATTACTTGCATTGGAAATGGAGTAGTATAAGTCCTAGTAGGGTGATAGAAATGCCCAGAAAGATGTACTGATTAGAAATAAGAATGTTGGTGGTTGGGATTGTATTAACTTTCCCACACATAGATGCTTGCTGCATGAGTGCAGAAATCCTTTCCTGTTGCTTTGATTTATTTATCCAGATTTACAGATATCACTGTTGCCAATGCACACATGTATTTGTTTGCTTTCCTTCCCATGGTGCATTTTGTTAATTTCGCGATGTATGTACTTGCCATGCTTTGGTAACATAGTTCAGTTTTCGTTTTTTGTGTACTTTCTGGGCATTTTACAGCAGGTGTGTTAGTGTGAGAAGTGGTTGTAAAAGTGACAGAAGGAAAAAAAAAGAAGAAAACAACAGTTTGCACATTAGAATCGATAATATGGGAAAGCATGCATGTTGTCGTAATATATTGAAGTTTCACATAGGATCTGGAACGTGAACCTGCTGTGCAAATATTTCCAATGTGGTTTTCTTTTTTTGTTTTACAAAATAATTACAGAAGCTGCTGCTGAAATTGAAATATCTGGGTTGCAACTGTTATACAAGTGTGCATTAAAGAACACTTTGAAAGCACACAGCATTGTAAGTAACTGCCACTTGATGTCAGCAGATGGGAAACATGAGAGTATGATCATTGAGTGGGTTATGCAGGAGAAGTGGCAGCCACCCTGCTCAAATGCATTTGTAAATGAGTGGTTAGATGTAGAGTTCTTGTATGTGATTGGTGGATGGTTGCGTGACTGCTTAACAGTAGCCAATGAGGGAGTGCTGAAAAGAGTGAAGTGGAAAGGGAAGAAGGGCTGCCCATGTGCTACGGGGTACGCGGACACCGTTACAGTCCACGGACAGGCCTTGCCACATCTGGGGCTTCTCAGCATGTCTGGCATGGAAATGGGACAAGGGGATTAGAAAATCAAGTGTTCAGGTTGTGCTTTAAAGGAAGGGAGGGTAATAATTTTTTTCATTGCTGTGTTGGTTGTGTAGTGAAGATGGCTGGTTTTGGAGACATGAAGAGAGTTAGTGTATGGATAGTGGGAGATTCCTTTGTGTGTGATCTGGGGAGGTATGCAGAGGGAAGAGGCATTTCTCTCAATTTTGGTTTTCTAGCAGCACAGGCTTTGTGGTACAGTGTGCCTGGCCACAATTTGCAAGGAGTGCTTGCACTTTGCAGAGACATGGCCAGTTTCAGTACTCCTGATGTTGTTGTAGTGGTGCACTGTGGAGGGGAGTATTTGGGTTATATCAGTGCTCCAAGTTTACTTGGTGCACTGAAGGACTTGGTGAAGGCACAGATTCAGCTTTTTCCAAGGTGGTTTTCTCACAAATAACACCTAGAGCACTATGGAACAACCCCAATGTCCTCTGTCCTCTGCAAAATGCCAGAAGGTGCCTTGTTAACAGAGACATGTGTGCATTTCTGCAAAGTGCTGGTATGTTCTCCTTCCACAACCAGCACATTGATTCCCTTAGTGTGCACTATTTCACCCCAGATGTGACTTCTTTGTCCACCCTTGCAAATGCCATTTTCTTTCACAATTTAAGGGACACTTTGCAGAGGTTGATGTAAGGCAATGAGAAGGAAAAGAAGAGCACCCCCCAAAAATACAAAACAAAAGGTGTTTCTTTAGAAGCACCTTTAGAAAAAAAAGGCTCTTTTCAGAGCCACCACTAAAGAGCAAATCTCCTACCATGGGTTCAATCTCACTCCCCACCCCCTTGACACCATGGTAGTTTACGGATTGCACATGCTACATCTGGGGCATTTGAGGATGGCAGGCATGGAAATGGGACTGTGTAGGCCAGGGGATTGGCCAACAAGGTTCCCTAGGTGTGGTGTACAAGGAGATAGTTTGCCAGAGGGTCTGTTTTCTGAGAGGAGTGTAGATGGCTATGGGTATGGCTATGTCTTTTAGGAGGCAGAGTGTCTGGATTTTGGGGGACTCTTGGATACATTGGTTGCAGGTGTATGCTGAGCACTTTGGAGTGGCTGCACATCTTGGATTTCATCATGTGGATGTGCACTCGTATGGAGTGTGCAGCATGAAGTGGCTGTATTTGGTTCCCCTTTGTGCCACTTTGGTGATGCACCATCATCCAGCCATTATTATTGTTCATTGTGGAGGGAACAGTTTAGGCCATGTTACCCAAATCTCACTGCAGTTTGTGATGAATGAGGCACTTGGGAAAGTCATGGACATGTTTCCAAACTCCTGAATAATTGTTTATTGTATTGCCCAGGGATAGATGGGGCTGTGTCCTTTTTCATTTGGTCTGAAAATGGAGAAAGTGAGGCGCAATATCAACAAGGCTGTTTGTGCATTTTTGAGAGATGTTGACATGTCCTCCTTCCACAATGAAAACTTTACATTTTGTAGCACCAACATTTTTCACAGAGATGGAGTCCATTTTACTGATGCTGACAATCAGCTTTTTTGCAAAATATCCAAAGTACTTTGCTGCCCTTTTTGCAACTATAGCAAGCATTTTTGCAGTAGGTTTTGCCCATTTCAAACCTTCCAAAAACAAAACAAACAACACAAAAAGGCTCTTTTCAAAGCCACTACTTTCTCCCACAAAAGAGTGGGATGTTTTTGATGGCGCCACCACCTACATTTTTTAGAGGTCCACAGACTACCATGCTGTCCATGGACTTTGCAGACTGAGCAGGGGCCTGCACCTTTCTTTTTGGTATTTCTATTTTTGAACTGTGAAGGGTGACTCTGAAAAGTGCTGTTTTTTTTTGGTTTTTGTTGTTTTATAATTTTTTGGGTGTTTTTGTACACGACACACAAGGAATGGAAGGGGTGGTAGGGAAGGGGTACCAACCACAGTGACAAAGGGGCAGGTGGAGAAAGGAAGATTTTTGGTGGGCCTTATGCAGGTAGGGGGCAGTGTCCCTCATGCTGCTTGACCGTCGCCTCAAAATCACTCCAGAATTTCTCCCCCCTGCAGAGTACTGTTTTGCAGTACATACAAAGTACAGTGACACTTGAATGGTAATGGTTTGCTGCATTGTGTATGGCCTGTGAGGCCTGGGCAGGGATTCCCAGCTCCACAGGAGTGTCCCTTGTGGTGACAGGAGCAGGTGCGAGGATGCAATAGAGAAACTCAACCTGCCACCTTGTTTGAAGGGGATGACCCTCCGAACTGCTGCCTCAGGTGTCACCGCATGAGGAGGCCCCGTAGCTGTACAGTCCAGGCTTGCCGCAACAGAGCACCATATTGCTCTCAGTGCAGTGAACCTTGGCCGCACACACCTTGGGTACCCGTACAACGGTGGTATAGAGCCTCCACATCCAAAACACATGTTGGCAGCTGGTAGTGGGGACTTCCACTACCTCATCCTCTTCCACTTTTTGACCCCCCTCTACATCACCATGCCTGTTACCCTCCCCAGGCCCACCAGAAGGTGATGGTGTTGGTGGGGGGGTAGTGCTGAGGAGGCAGCAACAGCAGCATCCATGGCCATAATGTCCAACAGCAGGAATTCAGAAATGCTCCAGCAACAGCTCAGCCAAGTGCTCTGTCCTGGGTAACAGCTCAGCCAAGTGCTCTGTCCTGGGTAGCCAAAAGAGAATGAGGAACAGCAGTGGGGTGTGGCCTTTTATAAGGGTGCAGGGGAGCGCTCTTGTGAACAGTCGCATGCTCTGCGGACACTTCAAACCCCAAGCTGGACTCAAAAAGTAGCAAAAAGTCTCTAGATCGACCAGGGCACAGTCGAGGACCTCTGCTAGGGTAAAGTTCCAACTCAAAACACCTTGGATTGGCCCCAAAAACACTGTCTCACTGTCCAGGGGCCCGGACACTGTTCGCGATTAAGGACTAATGCTCAGCGTCGGTCGCAAAAGAGACAGCAGTCCGTAGGACACCTACCTATTGCACAGGATGCAGTGTGCGCATGCTCCTAGGTGTCCATAGAATAGGGCAGGGATCCCTGAACTTATTAAAAATGTGACACATGCAGAGGACAGATCCAGACAGGCGCAGTGTTTGGTGAGCACAGGGGATCAGATACGCATGCTCCCAGGTGTCCGTAGAACAGGGGCCGGATCCCCGAAATAATAAAAGTACACCACAACTTTACGTCCCTTGCGGACAGGTGCAATGTTCAGAGGGAAGAGAGGGGATTAGATGCGCGTGCGCCCTAGTGTCTGTAGGACAGGGGTAGGATCCTTGAACTAATCAAACTACGTCACATTTCTGCGGACAGGGACAGTGTTCGGAGGGCACAAGGGATTAGATGCGCGTGTGCGTAGGACAGGGGCGGGACCCCCGAACTAATCAAAAGTGCAACACGACTTTATGGACTTTGCGTACAGACGCGATGTTCAGGATATGTTCGGACAGGTCGCGCAATCTTAGGACACCTCAATTTTGAATGCGGACAGCCCAGACAGGCGCAGTGTCTGTTGGACACCTCCGTTTTGTTTACGGTCAGGCCGGGCAGTCGTGCTGTCCGCAGACTCCTAATGGGTCTTTTAAAAAACACACACACACACAACAACAGTAAACACATAGAAATGTAGTAACACAAACCAACACCATTCAATTAGGAAAGGGAAGGGGTAGGGGAATGGGAGATATACACAGGGGAATTGGCGTTTTCCACTGGCTGGTCAACAGGGGAAGAAGGGATTGAGGTCTCACCATAGCGTCTTTGACTATAGGGAATTTCTGGGGATGGTCGGCTAGGACAGGGGTAAAGGGTACAGGTACAAGTGGGGCAGTGGTACTTAATATGGCCCATTATATGCCTTTCTACAAATACTTTCAAGTCTGCAAAATTGCTGTTCAACTGGTCCATTTTTTCACACAGGCTCATCAGTTCATTTCCCACATTTGTACATTGGGTCTGTCTTTGCCCATCCTCTTGTATATTAGCTGATGCTTCTGGCGCATTGCCTTCATTTGCAGTATGCACTGTTAAAAAAGAAGCATGTTTCAGTTACATGTGAAGCAATGTGCATTCATTTTCCTAAACATTGTATTGTGTACTATTGGAGTTGCTATCATCACTCATTTCATCATGAGGGAAATTCTCCTCAAGCCACTCCAAGGTGCTTGACGTTTCTGTAAAAAGGAAAATGCTTTTTTACTAGTCATGTACACAGAACAAACTCCACAGTTAAAGGAATGTAGTGCACTTACAACTTTTGTGTATGGTTCTCCTCTTAGAACTTTGCACTTCTTTGTGACAGATGCTTCTCACTGTGTATGCAAAGCAGCACTGAGGTAATATTGTTGGATGCACAGGTTATTTTTCTGCTTGGTGCAATCCATTATGTTGCACAACCTATGTAATTGCCCTGCTGCTTTTATAAGTACAGTGTTTGTAGACCTACATACTTTTTCCTTGTAATACACGTATGTGTTACCCTTCAAACATCTTCTGGTTGTTTGCTACATGCTACAACAATGTAAGACAACCCCTGAGCTTATGGGCAGTGTGGATGCTGTCCGACGTCCGGGGACAGTCGCACAGTCTGTGGACTCTCTGGCTATCATATATAGCTTGCACCACCACCATGCACTGCTAAGACAAACACCTATGACATCAAAGATGACATCACACATGTCATTGATGACATCACTGATGACATCACATGTACATTTACTTTCAGGAAAAGTCCCTACAAGGGGTTGTGATTATAATGTTGGGAAAAAACTATCAGGGCTGATTGGGAGTCGTATCATTAACCACACACTTCATTAAGCAATGTACTGCTGTAAATAACATTCCATTGCAGTGTTCTTTCTTCTACATGAACCTACTCATAGAGAAACATAGGCATTGGCTGTATCATGCACCATAGGGGTGCAATATTTATAATCGTGCAATTTTGGATAGTAAAATGATGAATGCTTCTGTATCAGAATTTTGAATACTGTGAAACATGTAATAACTAGTTAATAATGCATCACTTACTAGATACTTGTACTAATACAGACAAAACATAAAGAGACAACAATGCATACAAGTATGGGGCATATACAGGGAAAGTAATGTAAGCAAAAAAGAAGCAGTATCATCAGAAACTGTTCATGAGCTAAATGATTATCTTCATGCACAGAAATGATTGCTGTGTTTCAGGCCTGCTTCTTCCCCTACGTATAGGCATCATATGATGCGACTGAACCCTAAGGAAGGTACTGTAAGAACCCATGAGAAGAGTAACATCTACAAATATAATACTGTTTGAATTTTCAGTTTCTGACTGTCAGTGAAGAAACCCACCTGGCCTACATATGTCAGTGAACAAAAAAGAAGGGGCCAGACATGTGATGTCATCAGTGATGTCATCAATGACATTTGTGAAGTCAATTTTGATGTCACAGGTGTTAGTATTAGCAGTGCACAGTGGTGGCGTGAGTTATGGTTGCTTAGCTTACCATAACTGGTGAATTTCTGGGGTTTTTCTATTTTACTTGTAACCATAATATCCCTTTCACACACTTTTTACACTGTTTTGATAGCTTTTTATTAGTGCAATTCAACCATAACATCCCTTTAACAATGTTTTTTCACTGAATTTGATAGGGTTTTATTAGCGCAACTTAACCATAACGTCACTTTAATAAAGTTTTTTCACTAAGTATATTATATTACACGGCCCACGGTAGTGGTTAAATTGCTAATCCCATACCTCTCTGAATTATTTTACAAAGTTTAGTGAGGTTTGGTGCAGGGGAGGCAAAGTTATAAGGGGGGGTTCCAAAAATTTTTTTTTCCCAGAGAGTGAATGGGGGAAAAACTTTGCTCACTCCTACAGCTCAAACCGCTGGACGGTTTGCACCACATTTGCGGCAGGAGCAGCGGCTTGGTCCCGAAAGCGTGCTTTTGAAAATTTGTTGTAAATCCGTCCAGTAGTTTTTTAAAAAAATGACCAAAAATTAGGTCTCAAAACATTTGTGATATCTATGTGCGCTCCGCAGACACATTTCCCTGTTCGCTCCATGGACAGGACACCGATTGCTTAATAAGCTTGCGTCATGTCCGCAGACATACGACGTGTTCGCTAAATGGCTGGGTTGAAGCGTGAGGTGCGTCGTATTATTTTGGTGCCTCCGCCATCTTGGATCCACGGACATCCACGGACAGCTCGGTGACTTGGGAATGGTGGGGGTGTAAGGGATGGGTCAAATGCTGTATTTGTTTAGGTGGCAGGCGCCCCTGATGTGTTTGTTATGTCCGCGGTCACCACGGCTGTCCGCAGACATAAAATAAGCACTTCTGCCTATTTTACTTTACTATGATATTGGTTTTGGTTTGTTAGTACAGCGTTGATTGTAATTAATACCCTGTATAAGTAGCCCATATAGCACAGTTAAAATGTTTCATTCTATGGGGGCGTTATGCATACATGTGAACATTCAGATGTATGTGGGAGGGAGATTTCCACAGGGAAATCGGGAGATGCACATTTCCCCATAGGAATGCATTGGGGCAACAATTATTTTAGGTGGGAGACTGTGAAAAATTGCAATATTTTTCACTGAAAAATCGGGAGTCTCCTGCCTAAATCGGGAGGGTTGGCATGTATGGTTATGCTGCGGTGGTTGTGGCCGGGGCCTATAGTCTTGGGTGCATGGCCTACGGCCGTCGAGGGTCGTAGTCGTAGGCCATGCACCCAAGACTCTAGGCCCTGGCCACAACCACCGCAGCATAACACACCCATAGAATCAAACATCCATCAAATATTCACAAATCTACAGTTTGTGTACTGTTTGATTTGTATGTGAAGTTTTGGCTGTGTTATGCAATTAAGATTGTAGAGTCTGGTAACAAGCACTGCAGTATAACATATCCATGAAAGTAAACATTTTGGATTGTGGTGTATGGTTAGATGTTTCCTTCAATGGCTGTGTTATGGAGAAGTATTAGTGAGTTGAATTATTATTTACTTACTGTTTGATTTTTTGTGGTTGTGTATATTTTTTTCATGACTGGGTAACTGGAGCAGATATTCTTTTTCAATTTCTGTGATAAAAGAAAAGATCATGTTAGTGTACGTAGTTCATAATGAGTTATTGCATTGCATAATAGACATTTTTGCATTTTTTCGACCCTCATATTTAGTGGTTTACAAACCAGTGTACTGTGCAATTTGCTCAGTTTCTGTGTTTGTTCTTTAAATCATTGGGTCTGTGGGGAACAAAATCCATGCTGAATTTAAAAAAACTTTTTTTGTTATGGTACAATATAATTTTTTCTTTGTATTCAGTGTTTATTTGTTGTTTCTGGCTAATGTTCTATCTGTTGGCTTGTTGCAGGTTTTTTGGGGCAGTTAGATACCTGTTGTTGTATTCTAAATGTATATTTTAGTGGTATTGATTTATCTGTTTGGTTGTTGCAGAATTTTGGGCAGTTAGATACCTGTTGGCATATTGTAACTGTTTATAGATTTCTAATTGAAGTTTTATTAATGTTTATGTGCAGATTAGTTATTAAATTTTGGTTTTAATAATATTAAATAAAATTTTATAAGATTTGCTGGTAATCTCTCCTTTAGAGTAATGGTACCATCATTACATTTGAACCATCCACAATTCTTTGTTATATATTCAGTGTAGTGACCTGCATTGGTTGTGGCCCCTGCGTGGTAGATTATACCTATTGTTGTGAAGGTTTTCTTACTAAGTGATACTTGACCATGTGTGAATCCAGTCAGCTTGCAGTTGTTTTTGGTACCATCTGCATTGTTACGTAAAAGCATTAGTATTACGTATTTACTATGTGTTTGTATTTGTAAGATGGAGCGATTATCTGAATTACAGGTAGTACATAATCTGCCATGGTTTGCATTTTGTACAAATTGCTGAAATGGAATAGATTCATAGTTAGGTATGGATACATACAAGAAACATTCATTAGGGATTTGTTCCTGTGCGACATGGTTGCAGAGAGTGCATGTATGTTTCCACATGTATGAAATCTGGAAGATTTAATTTATAGGTATGTTTTTGTTTTCAAGTACTTCTAGTAAGTACATTAGACATTCTTGTGGATCTTCTTGTGAGTTTATAGTGAATTTTACCATTCCAGCACAGTAGTCTAATTCTTGTCTTATTCCATGTACACTGTATGTGTTGTCAGGATTGCTGGTTGCATTTCTATGAAGGACTAACATTTGCAAACATTGGTCTGTATTGTGAAAGTAAATGTTGTGATTAATTGGTGGCAATTGGAATAGAATATTTATTGCTTCATTTGCGTAGCAATTTACACCAGTTATATTTGAACATTTGAGTGGACCTGATAGTTCTGTGCCCAAGACATTTCTTCGGAGTGTGTGTTGCTTCTTTGAAGAAGTACCTGAGTTACTTTGAGTAGTAGATTCTTCTTTGGTTGTAGTAATTGATGAAGTATTATCTTTTTTTACTCTCTTAGGAGGATTTGCAGTGAGATCCTGTTGCATTTCTGTTTGAAGTAGTTTTCTTTTATAACGTTTTGCTTTTTGAGGAACAGGATAGGTTTTTAGATGGGGTGAACAGTGAACGTAGTCTATTGTATTCTAGAATGCAAGGAATATCAGCATTTACTTTACTTGCATCAAAGTTTATTAGAAATCTACCGTCAAGTGTACGTAAGCGTGATAGGGCTATGTAGCTCATGTCTTCTTTAAAGACTCTGTTCCCAATATCTATCAATGCTTTATCTAGGGTAAGACCTTGTGATTTGTGAATGGTGACTGCGTATGCTAAAGTTAGAGAAAATTGTTCTCTGCGTACATACATGTCTTTGAAAAGAAGGAATCGGGCAGTTGAGTGTCCTATATTTTTAACTTCTGATAATTTGCCAAAGAGAATATTGACAAATGGAATGTTATTGACACGTGGGTATGTTTGAAAGCCAACAACTGTACCAAGTGCTCCATTAACTAGTCCTTGCTCCACGTCAAGGTTACGTTTAAGTATTACTCTACAGTTTAAAGATAATTTTAATATTTTCTCCAAACCAGCTGTGTTGGAGATAGAGTTTTCTAATGTATTTAGTCTTGTTGTGGCTTGTTGACACATGGGTAGTGTCATACCATGTATGTCCAGTTTGTCTGTGGAGCAAATTTCAATTATTGGTTGCATTTCTTTTTTCAACATTGTTTCATTGAATTTTGAACAGCTTGCAAGAGTTGGCATCAAGGACATACAATTGACATTTTTGTCTGCTAATTTTTCCATGACATCAGTAGCACATGAGTTATGGCCATACAGTGCATGGATGTGCCGGGTTTTTAATATTGATTGTGCTTCTTGAGATAGTACACCAACTCTAATACTTTTTAAAATGTTGGTGTATGTGAGGTTTGCAGACTGGCACGTGTTTTCTGTTAATTCTCTTTATTGGAAATGTTGCCATAGGTTGACATTTCCTAAGCTGCTAACAGTTTTACGGCAGAGTTTGTCCCCTAAGATTTTAAAAATTGGTTCACCTTTCACTGTTGTCTATTGAAGAAGATCTTCGAAAACATTAGTGTGTTTTCCGCCAAAGAGCTCTTCGTAGTCGGGTTTGAGTTCTTCTTGTAATCTGAGGTGAATCAAAGCCAACATTAGGTTGGAGACCATGCTCACTTCATCTATTAGTAGCATTTTCATTTGTTTCAAAACCATGCGTAGTTCCATTGCAGCTTCTGTAGAAAGTTTGTAATATTCTAATTTGTTTTGGTGTTCTACTGGAAGGAGTAGTAATTGGTGTAAAGTGACACCACCTATGTTGTAGGCAGCTAAACCTGTGGGCCAGTTACAACAGCTGACAGTTTGTTGTTTGTCAATTGTTGAAGGAACTTGCTGATTTTGATTAAGAATGTTTTTCTTGAACCAGCTTGACCACTGACATACAGTAGTATAGGTTTGTAATTTTGGCAGGTACTTTCTTTATGTTCATGTTGTATACCATGTGCAATTTCTTTTGTTACTTCTTGAAAAATGCTACGCTGCTCATTGTTCAGTTTTGATTTTAGTACAGTTAAGTCTTCTGTATCTTCTACATAGTGAGACATGGTGTTTTCTACTTCTGTCATAGCTAATTCTGCGTCATTTCCTATTAGTGGCTGTCCCAGTGGTTCTTGGCTTCCTGTAACAGAAGGTTGACTACTGTCGGGAGTGCCCTTATCTAGTTGGGCTTGGAGTTCTTCTTCGTGTTGCTGTTCATTGTGCAACATTGGTTTGTACTGTGTAACGTTTACATCTGTTACAGTGCTTTCATTTGCTTTGAAAGCTTCTTCATAGGAGTCATAGATATCTAGTAACTCTTCTTCTTTTCTCTGTGGTTTAAAAAGTTGTAGCAGGGACATGTAATATAGTTATTTATGTTGAGGAGTTTTTAATGACAATTTGATATGATTAATTAAGCTTGGTCTGGTGAGTTTCACTAAGCTGCCTTCACAATTTCTCACTCTGTATCTACCTTTGTTTTCATCTGGTTTTATATTATTTTTGTATGTGAAGTTTTGGGCTATGTGGTATAGACACATTGTTTCCAAAGTGTTACACCTGTTTGGGTAGTATGTATCTATTAAATTGTTTTTCAAAATGTCTTGGCTGTTGAGATCATTTTTGGCTATTGTTTCTCTGTCCTCGTATGATTTGAGAACTCTTTTTCTAGATTTAGCAGGACCAAGACTTAGCCATACTACATTTTCAGATTGTGCATACAAAGCAGTACCGGTCAAACGGTCTGCAGCTTCATAGCAGCCACATTCTCTATGAGAGAGCATTTTTATACCTAAGCTGTACAATTTCTGAGACAGTGTTTTGTCCGATGATAGGTCATCCCAGAGGTCTTGAAGCTCTGTTTTTTCTGCTTTGGTTAAATAGGCTGTAACTTATTGTGCAGTGGAATTGTCTGCAATGTACTGCACATCTATGTTTGCATTCCATAAGAGGGCAATGATAGCATTGCAATCATTGATATATTTTGCTTCTTCTGTACTTTTTATGTAATATGTGTTCTTAGGTGATTTACCTTTAATACTATATCTAACTGAAGACATGAAGTTGTTTACCTGACCTCTTGCTGTAACTGGTCTAGGGAAACCAAAGCAGCATTTGTTGTAGTATTTCCCTTTGTTTTTGTATTTGCTATGACAATATTTCCCACATTTGTGTCTTTGAAATTGTAAAATTTGTGCATGAGATCACTATTTGTTGTTTGTGAAGGAATTTCACAAGTGACATACTTTTCGATAAACTGTAAAACAGTGGCATCACTGTCGACCAAATTTAGGAGCATCTTTAATCCATAAATGCATGTGGATATGTGGTGCTCCTCTGGCTTCGTATTCATTTCTCCAAAAGAAGTTATGCACTTCTCCGAGGGGAGGAACAGTTTTATTACAATTAAAGTGTAGCATAGCAATGAAGCGATGATGGAAATATCTTGAAACATTAACAGGATCTAGAGAGCAAAGTTCTCCAGGTGTTAGTATATCTATGTTTGTTTTGTTTTTGTTTGATATGCATAGGAGATCATGTAAATCTTCCTATGCATATTCTGCACAACTTAATGTAACAAACCAAGTGGGTGGGCCAAGGTTTCTTATCATACAACATATATCTCTGTGACGTTGGGACCAGTATTCTTAGTACCATGCATGTTTGTTAACAGATTTGTAATGCTTGATTGTAGAACCTCATCTTTTTCGTGCACTTTTTGTAGTAATTGTGTAGCTGATATATTTTGAAAATGGGTACCTGATTTCAATGTGCGTGCAACTCGGTAGCATAGAGTTGCTAGTTCACTTTCAAAGAGTAGGTGGAATATGTATTCCACATTGTGTCTAAATCTGGGATCTTCAGAATACATTCATGACGAGCGGTATTCTGATGCTGTTATCTGAGTGGGTCTATCATCGTACCTTTGTCCTTTCCCAGTAGGAAAGAGTAGAGGAAAAGCATGCGATTCTATACTTTTTTCCCATATGCTGATTGATGATCCTTTGGTTTGTTTCATTTGGTATGTTTCTAGTGCATCTTCTATTGTGTCTTTAGAGTGTAATGGATGAATTGTATAATGGTCTAAAATATTGGATACTGTAGCAGGATCTAGAATTTCAAATTGACCAGTTTCAGGTGACTCTTGAATTATTTCAGTGGTTTCACTCAGGGTTTCTTCAATATTAATTTCTTTGTAGTATTCATTATTGTCTTTTAGATATTGCAAGGCTTGTATAATTTTATGTAAGTCTATGAGTTGTTGGCAATTTATTTTGTCTTTTGTAGGTACACCATTTACTAAGACAATTAAAGATTGATCTATTGGACGTTGCACTCCCAGAGTGTGTACATTTTCTTTCAAATCTAATGGTAAATAAACTACTTTGCCACAAATGCCTTTCACTAATTCAGAGGGAGGTAATTTTGCTGTTTTTGGTTGAAGGCATATTATTGCTTGAAATGGATGCACTGTTTGAATTATGATGCTCTCATATAAATTAAGTTGTTGCAAGGGTTTTGGTAGTGGGAATAATTCCAAGTTATTTGTGATAGCACGTGAAGGAGTTTGGTTGTTGTCAAGTTTTGCAGTGCAGTAACTGCAAAGTATTAAGGGGTCATTTTTTTCGTATTTGTTTTCTGCTATAAGGTAGAGAGCTAATTCAAACCATTTGGAATCTTCATTGTGTTCTATTTTGTATGTTATATCTACAGTTTTTGTGCTACTTTTATAAAATGTTCTGCGGCAACACACACATACATAGTTTGGTACTTCAGCGGATGTACTTTTACATTTTAGTATTTCTTTTTTGTATGTGTGTAGTAGAAGGTTGCCATTTGTAGAATTGTTCCTAGTCTGTTGTAAAGCTGTTGCATTTTGTAAGTGGCTTTCACTTCCAAAAGATTTTTTTGGGATATGCTCTATTTCTTCGAGTAGGTCTTTGGCTGTACCCTGTAGAAGATTGTTATTTAAATTGCCTAATGCTAAAGCTGGACTTTTAGCATAGTCCAGTTTACGGACTAGATTTCTTATAGTTGAATGATGTGTTGATATCATTTTGATATGATGGAAGATGCTTTTGCTATTAGGTCCTGAAATGCAGGCTAATGAATGTCCTTGTAGTCCTGTCTATTTGCGCACTGGACACATATCCATATTTTGTAGTAGCTTCATTTTGAATTTGTCTTTGCCTTTCACATACTGATTGAGAAACTGGCGTAAAGATTTGAAAGATTTTTTGCACGCCCATTTGTACACTGGATGTTTTGGTTCAGTCAGATGGAGAGGTGATACTGAGTTTTCTGGGGATATTTTTGTAAACAGCATTTCTTGTTCCATTATCGTATTATTAAGTTTTTCATACCCTCGCCCACTGCTATGTATGGCAATTGTGTATGTTTGCGTTTGTTTGTATGCTTCTTCCTTGAAATATGGTTCTGTGCTCGTGGTGTGACTCCATTCACCTCCAACGATATTTAAGAAGTTATTTTTATTAACATTCCATTTATTGAGAAGTCTTTTTTGTAGTTTCGTAGTTAGTTTTGTTAGTGGTTTCATTCTGTTTACCACTAAAATAAATAACTTCCTTTTGAGAAGGATTGCACTGTCTATGAGAGCTTCTAAGATTCATTTTCTACGGGAGGTTTTAAGGGTTGTGCATGATTTCTCTCCTGTTTTTATAAGATTCTGAAGGACTCTGTGGCGGAACATTTTTTGTAAAATATTTTTTTTGGTATGGTTACTTGCCACTACACCAAAATTTATAGGAGCAGTGTTAGCAGTAGTGGTAGCTGAATTCTTGTTAATCACTTTCTGTTTCGTTTTACATTTTGAAAGAGGAGGCAGAGATTTTGTACTGGAAGCTTGTTTTGTTTTGCTTAATGACCCTATTAGATCTTTTGTTTGAACTTTTTGTACAAATTCTGCTACAGATGGATGCTTATTTTGGACACTTTTATTTTCTTTGGCTCTACTTTTGTGTTACTTTCTACGGACTTGCTTTTTGGTAGGCATTCTTTGGGGTCTGTTGGAAATAAAAGAAGGTATGGGTTGGGCTGTTCTGCAATGTATGTGTGCTTTGTGCATGAGTGTCTGAGTATGATGGTAAGGATGTATGTGGAGGTGTGAGATTGTGCAATGGGCAGCTATAACTTGTTGGGAAATCTATTCTTGTATTTGTGTGTTACTATAGTGGGGTTCAGATGACAAAACAAAGTAAGCTAGTGGTGAGGAGAAGCACTAATACTAAATCTAATGGTATAGAATTAAAACAGTTCTTTGTTCTGCAAAACTAACATTCTAGGGGCTTTTTAACAAATGGGGATTTGTGGGCAGAATGGTGCACAAATCCCTGTTTTTTGGCGAACAAATTCCATGAATCAACCCCACAGTGTGTTTGAGTAACAGTTAGAACATTATGGTAGCATTGTACTTACTTTTATTGTTTGGAATGAGCAGGTTTTTTCTGAGTTGTTGTTTGTACTTCAGATGCGGCTGCTTTTCAGGAGTGTGGTCTTCACTGAAATTTTAAAAAAAGAAGTTAGTAATTTTGTGTGTTTATAGCACTGGTGTTAATTTTGACGTTGATTTTTATGTATTTGTAGTATTATTGTTGTTTGATATCTGAACATAGTGCGTGCATGCAGTTTCCTTTGACTATGTGCAGCCTTTATATTTTACTTACAATCTATTAGCTCAACATGCTTTGCAAATGAGTATAATACTAAGCGTATGAAACTCACTTGGCTTCTTAAGGCTGTGTTATTGGATGTTAGGAGATAGAAGAAATAATCATATACTTATTTTGCTATTTTTATAGGGTAAATGGCAGAAACTGTATAGAAAAACATGGAATGTCTGCATTTGTGAAAGTGTAGGTAATAAAGCAGAAGGATGTGATATAAAGGCAGTGGTGTTTTTTCAGCTGGGATAGTGTCTATCTGTGTGAGTGTATAAAGATGCATGAAGTTCTCCTGGCTGTGTGTAATTTTATAATGCACTACTAAATGTTTTTCTACAATTATACTGTTATTTCTCCCATCTTTTAATATTAAATTACACTTGTTTAGATAGCTGTGTGTGTAAAAAAGAATTTAGATAGCAGACAGGTTTGGAAATGACAGTTGATTATAACAGATGAGGAAAATGACAGTAAGTTCATTTTATAGGTTATACAGGTTAAGTGGCAGTTACTCTGTTTATATGCATTTATACGGATTATACATGTACTGTGCAGAAAATATTGTGGATATGCATGCAGATGCAAGTAGAAATCTTGGAGACTTGTACAGTAGTTTTTGTAGTAGGTGTTTTCCAATGATATGCGACTTGTACTCAGAGTGATCAACAGTACATTTGAAGTGCTGAACTATGATGATGGAGTTAGATGTAGAGGTCGTGGATGTGATTGGTGGATGGTTGTGTGACTTCGTAGCTGTATCCAGTGAGGGAATGGCACAGAGAGTGAAGTGGAAAGGGTAGAAGGACTCTTTAAGAGTTTCGCGTTCCGCAGACATCGCGGCTGTCCACGGACAGGGCATGCTACATCCAGGATTTTCCAGCAAATCCAGCATGGAAAGGGGACTGTAGGGATTAGCCAATCAGGTGTTGAGGTTGTGGATTTGTGTTGAGAGGCTCTGTGTAGTGAAGATGGCAGAGGTAGAGAAAGTCAGGGTGTTGGTGGTTGGAGATATGTTTGTGCATGGTTTACAGCAGTATGCTCAATGCGGGAATGTGGCAAACAATTTTGATGTTAAAGGAGTGCAGGTGGTGTGGAGCACTGTGCCTCATTGCAATGTACAGGGAATTTTCCAAGTTTGTGAAGATATGTGCAGGATGAACAGTCCCCATCTGGTAGTTTTGCACTGTGGTGCTTTGCATCTGGGCTATGTCCTGCTACAAGGGGGTTGTGCACCAGATCGATTTGGCAATCGTACGATCTGTGAGGAGGTAACGTGTTGGCCTGTTCCTTTTGGAAGACGTCCTGAAAGTCTTGGTAATCTGGAGGTAGTTGCATGGAGGCAGAGGTTACAGATGCTAGATTAGTCTTCAGGTTTTCTGGGTAGCAGGTTTGTGTACAATCCAGGAAGGTTATTCTCTGAGCTCGCCAATCAATTCGAGGATTATGTGTCTCTAACCAAGGGATTCCTAGAATAACCTGAAACTGTGGAGCCTTGATTACATCAAACACAACACCCTCCCGATGGCCGTCGGGACCAATAAGAGTCACCTCAGTAGTGGAATGTGTTACCGGTCCGGAGGCAATTTCAGTTCCATCGACTGTGGTGATGACATCTTTGCTGGTTTTAGGACGGAGAGGGAGGTTAATCCTAGAGACCAATTCACGATCCACATCGTTTCCAATAGCCCCACGATCGATGTATGCCTTTATTGCATGCAACCGCTTAGGCTGTTCTGGATCTACGAGAACCATTGGCACAATGAAATGCGAGGTCTGAGAGTTAGTTTTCAAGCTCGGCAAGCGGACCCCTACACTTGTCGGGCGGAGTCGTTTCCCGAAACAGAGTCTTCATGGTTTTTATCAGCGGCTCCTACCGCCTTTTGGGGCGGTTTTGCTGGGCAATCTCGTAGAAAGTGTCCAGAATTCCCACAATAAATACATAATTTTAACTGCCGCCTCCTTTCACGTTCCTTTTGAGTTAAGGGTCCTTTAAACCCTCCAATTTGCATAGGCTCAGAGACATCAACTCCCTTGGGATTAGCATGGGTCTTGACCAACACCCGGGTCTCAAACCTGGACCGATCTGCTTTTCTGTTTTGAAGTCTGTGATCCAATTGGACCACTAAGTCTATATACTCTGTGCATTCTTGGGGCGGATTTACAACTTGGGCCAAGACATCTTTAAGTTCTCCGCGTAGGCCTCGATAAAACAACGTGACTCTTTTATCCTCTGGCCATCTTGTTTCCACAATTAGTCTATTAAAGGTTGCAATATAGGATAGGAGGTCCTGATTGCCCTGTCGCAGGGATAGAAGTTCGTCATCCAGAGCCTGCCCCTGAGAGTGTCGAGCAAATAACCTTTCCATGCTTGCTTGAAACCTTTGAAAATCACGGAGAATCGGGTCATCTTGAGTAACCAGTGGAACTGACCAATCGGCAGCGCAGCCGCTGAGATATGACAACACAAAGGCTACCTTGGTCTGATCATTAGGGAAGGCCTCAGGTCTGCATAGGAAGTGCAAACGACACTGATTCATGAATACGGCGAATCGTTTGGGGTCCCCAGCAAAGCGTTCGGGTGGGGCCAGCGGCATGTTTCCAGGTAGATTAATCTGCACACGGTTACTGGAAACCACAGGAGCGGGGTTCCCTCCGGAACCGGGTAGAAGAGTTTGCCCAGCTTGACCTTGCAAAAGCTGTCTGGCGAGGCCATCAGTTCTTTCCTTTGATATTATTAATTCCCTCCTGAGGTCATTAGTCTCTTGACGAGTGGCATGTACTTCTGCCCGTAATTCCCCCAGTAATTGGGCCAACTGATCAGTCTCAGAACTTTCCATAGCGCCTGGGTGGGAATTTGTAGGATGGCTTCGCGTTCTGTAACACTCACCTAACTCCCACGGAGGCGCTGGCCTGGTTCACGTTGCTGTGACCTCTTCTAAGGTGATGCGCAGGGTTCGGAAGACGGACTGGACCGGGCCCCCAAATCTGGCTTGTCTGGCTCACAGAAGTATCCTTCTGTAGGCGAAAATAGGGGATTAACTGTCTGCGGGGTAATGCTATCAGCCTCCCACTTTCCCCTCTCACCCTCCTCGAAACCCTTCTGTGATTCCTCGTAGCGTCTCACCTGGAAGGACGAGCTCTCCATCCTGCTTCTGATGCAGAGGCGCGTTGGTATCCAGTTACTTCACTGGATTTTCGGATTGGTGAGAACCAAACTTGCTTGGCTTCCAGGTAAGTTTTTTGATAAAAGGTTCCCCTTGTGTCCATGCATTAATGTACTAATGCTAGTGTCTTTTTCCCCATAGGGGCCGGGGTACGGAATGCCGGGGAACAGGCACCGACCCGAAATGAGAGGTGAAATCCTTGTAGAAATCAGGTAAGTCTTTAATGAGCGTTTTTTTGGTAATGTCTTTTCATTCGCTCATTAACGCCGATGTCTCTTTTTCCCCTAAGGGGCTGGGGTCCGGAAATGCCAGGATGCGGCGCGGACCCGAAATGAAGAGGGAATGAATCAACAGGTAAGTCTTAACATGGAGATTTAGCTTCCCTTATTCCCTTCTCTCTCTCACCTTTTGTTCTGGTCTTTTTCTCCCTAGGCACTGGGGCGTGACTGCGAATCCGGATGATCGCTGCTGAACATGGAGGCGCCCTGTAAAGGTGAGTGGAATGTGGCGCTGCAGTGATCCACGCGATGAGCTTTTAAATAAAAGTCTTCCTTTTCAGGATTGTCGGCGAGATGTCTCCGGGATGCGGATTTAGCAGGTAAAGACTTTTCCTTCTTCTGTTCTCTTCTTCTCTTCCTTTGCAGGTGATCCAGGATGCTGGCAGGCGTGGCAGAAGTCAGGATGCAGGAGCAGACACGGTGAGCGTCCAGCTGCTAGATGCAGAACAACGCGAAGCACGTGTGGCTGTTCGGGTGGGGTTTAAATAGCCTTGGAAGAAGTTCCAGGTATGTATCCTTCCTCCAATCAGGTATGTATCCTTCCCTGACCACGCCCAGATGGTAAATTAGTCCCACAGGTAAAGTAGTTCCTTTCAGGCCTCAAGGAGGCCGGGATCCTGCAGCATGGTCTGCATCAGGTAAGTGCACCCAAGCACTTCCATAATGAGCCTGGCGCCTATGGCGCCAGGACTGATGTCTTTTATGAGCCTGGCGCCGTAGGCGCCAGGACACTGTCCAAAGGGCCCCTATATGGGGTTGCTGGGTCCTTCCTTGGGGACTGGATGTCCGCTTTCGGGGACGCAGGACTTGAACCGGCTCCCCGGGAGCGGGCATCATGACAGCTTTGGAACACTTGGTTCAAGCAGTAATGAACGTCCTTCCAAATGCCAAAGTTATTTTTTGTGGTTTAGTACCTAGGGCAATATGGGACAATAGTTCTGTTTTTTGTCCTCGGCAAAACATTGCTAGGTGTGCAATCAACCGAGGCATGTTTGCTTTCATGCTTAGAGCTGGTATGATGTTCTGTAATAATGAGAATATTGATTCCAGTAATGCTGTTTATTTTAAAGAAGATGGCATTTCTTTATATTTTATGGGAAATGCCATGCTGTTTTGGAATGTAAGGGTTGCTTTGGAGAAGCTTATGTGAAGATTTTAGGAGTAAAGTAAGAAAAGAAAAAAACAACAAAAAAAACACAAAATAACAGGTGTTTGTCAAGCATCTGCAAAAAAAAAGCTCTTTTCAGAGCCAACTTCAAAGGAGAAATGGGGCACACTATTTAAACTGAAATTCATCACGCTCCGATTTTCGATATGTCCACGGATCGGGCGGTAGTCCGCGGACACCGCATATTACATACACGGATTTTGAGGTGGAGAGGCATGCAAATGAGAAAGAGTGGAGCAAGGGATTGGTCAATAAAGTTAACTGGGTGTGTTGTGTAAGGAGAGAGTTTGTCAGAAAGAATTTTTCCTGAGAGAAGAACAGACAGCTATAGCTGTGTGTTTCAGAAAACAGATTATCTGGATTTTGGGAGACTCATGGATACATTGGTTGAAGGTGCATGCAGAACGCTGTGAAGTAGCTGCACATCTTGGATTCCCTCATGTGGAAGTGCACTGGCATGGAGTGTGTGGAATGAAGCGTCTGGACTTGGTACCTCTCTGTGCTACTTTGGAGACACAGCATCATCCAGACATAATGATAATTCATTGTGGAGGGAACAGTTTAGGACATGTGTCTGGAATTTCTTTGCAATTTGCAATGAAAAAAGGACTTGGGAAGGTCATGGACATGTTTCCAAATTCCCAAGTAATTCTTTCTTGTATTGCGCAGAGACAAATGTGGCTGCACTCTTCTTCATTTGGTGCACAAATGGAGAAAGTGAGGCGCAATGTCAATAAGGCTGTTTGTGCCTTTTTAAAAGATTTTAAGAGATGCTTGCATGTCCTCTTTTCACAATGAAAATATTATGTTTCGTAGCACATACATTTTTCACAGAGATGGAGTCCACCTTACTTATGCTGGCAATCAGATTTTTCAGAAAAATTTACAAAATGCTTGCAACCTTTTTTGCAATTACATTAACACATTTTCATTTTGCAGTAGGTGTTAATTATTTGTAGATTTTAAACATAAAAAACACCACCAAAAGGCTCTTTTCGGAGCCACCACTCCCTTTCAGAGAAAAGTGCAATAGTTCTAATAGGGCAGCACCCCAAAAAATGTTGAATGTCCGCAGACTTTAAAAAAAAATGCACAAGGCCCTGCACTATTTATTTGTAACTTCTATTTTTAAACTTTGAAAGGCGGATCTGAAAAGAGCCTTTTTTTTTTGTTTTAGTTGTTTTATATTTTTCGGGAATTTTAAACATGACACACAAGGAAAGGAGGAGAAAGGAGGGTAAGGAAAGGACACCGACCTCGGGGATAAGAAAGGGCAAGTGGAGAGAGGAAGATGTAGGGTGGGCCTTATTCAGGTAGTGGGCAGACCTTCTCGTGCTCCTTGACCGCAGTCTCAAAAGCACTCGAAGATTCTCTCCTCTGCAGAGTACTGCGTCGCAGTACATACACAATATTGTGACCCTCGAAAGGTAAGGGTCAACAGCAGCATGAATGGCTTGCGAGGCAGCTGGAGGGATGCGCTGTCCCACAGGAGTGTTTCTTGTGGCGATAGGAGTGGAAACAGAGGATGTTGTAGAGGAACTCAACCTACTATGTTTATCACAAGGTACAACCTTGCAAATAGCCCCACCGTGGAACGACTTTAGGTGTCGCTTCATTGATGTCAAACCAAAGCTGTACGAACCAGGCCTCCCATGACTCAGCACCATGTGACACTGATTGCAGGTGACCTTATTCGCACGTGCTTTTGGCACACCACCAAAAGTGGTAAACAACCGCCACACCCAAGACGCACAGCGAGTGCTGGTAGTAGGGACTTCCACTACCTCATCCTCTTCATCCTCTTCATCCGTCTCCTCTACATCCTCACGCCTGTTCCTCTCTGCATGCCCTTAGGGAGGTGGTGGTGGTGGAGGGGTTAGGGGTGTTGCTGAGGCAGAAGTAGCACCAACAGGAGTAGCAGCAGCCATGGATGCCATCAGGTTTGATGCAGCAATCACAGCAAGAGCAACAAAGGCAGCAAAATCAGGTCAATCTTCAATAGTAGAAAGACAGAATGAAGATGAGCTCTAGGGTGTGGTCTTTTATAGGGGTGCTGGTGCGCGCTCCGCAGACAGACGCACTCTCCTCAGACAGATCGAGCACCCAAAAAAGGCTCAGAAAGTATGTAGATTACCAGGGACATTGTCTATGACATGTGCAATGGTGAACTTTTACTGTAAAATACTTTGGATTGTCCAAAAAAGTACTTTTAAAATGTTCGGGGACCTAGAGAGTGTCCGCAAATCAGGACACAGGCTCAGCGTGGGTGCTGTCACATGATGACGTCACAGACACGTTCGCGAATAGGATGGCTGTCCGCAGGACACCAAATGTGCAGGGACGGTTGTGCACATGCGTGCGGG
This sequence comes from Ambystoma mexicanum, assembly GCF_040938575.1. Taxonomy (NCBI): domain Eukaryota; kingdom Metazoa; phylum Chordata; class Amphibia; order Caudata; family Ambystomatidae; genus Ambystoma; species Ambystoma mexicanum. Next base: position 104,759,928 of record NC_090926.1, on the reverse strand, counting down.
TGTTCTACGGACAGTGTTCGGGTTCTCAAAATAATTAAAAGTGTGACACATGTGCGACGGACAGTTACAGACTGGCGCAATTTTCGTAGGACCTATGGGTGTGGTGCGCATGTGCATAGATGTTCTACGGACAGTGCGGACACTCCTATTTTAATTATGAACAGTAAAGACAGGTATTGTGTCCTTAGGACGCCTCCATTTTGGTTAATTCCGGACATTCCGGACATCGAGTGTGTTCTAAGAACAGTTTCATCTTGACTGCGGATAGTACGAACAGGTATAGTGTCCTTTGGACACCTCCATTTTGGTTACTTGCAGACATCCCGGACACTGAGTCTGTTCTAAGAACAGTTCCATCTTGATTGCGGACAGTACGGACAGGTATGGTGTCCTTAGGACACCTCAATTTTGGTTAATTGCAGACATTCCGTACACCGGGTGTGTTCTAAGAACAGTTTCATTTTGATTGTGGACAGTGCGGACAGGTATATTGTCCTTAGGACACCCCCATTTTGGTTCATTGTGGACATTCCGGACACCCGCGCTGTCCGCGGACACTCTAACTGCCTTTTTAAAAAAAATAGGACAAGAAGGACTGAATTACAACACACATAATAGTTTTTTTAATTATATACAAATATAAAATTTATGAAAGAGAGGGGGAAGCAGAAACTGACACAAATAGGGGGAATTGAGGGTTTGGAGAGGATAATGGGAGGGGATGAGTGATGGAAATCTCTTCATAACGTTTTCCTACGTACTGAGGGTTTGGGGATCATTCACTGGGGCCTGGAGAGGAGGAACAGATACATGTGGGACAATGATGTTTAATTTTTTCTTTTATGTGGTCCTCCACAAAATGTTTTAAAAGACTGAAATTTTCCATAAGCATATCCATTTTTTGTTGCATGCACTACAGAGCATTTTCTAATGTCTCTTTTTCTATATTATTTTCACTGCTTGTATGGTCTGTTAATAAAAATGTGTTAAGTACACATAAAGTAATGATTATTAATGTGCTTACATAGAGATTTGTCTACCATTAGTATCACTGTCTTCACTCATTTCATCACGTGGGAAATTTTCTTCAAGCCATTCTAAAGTACTGGACATTTCTGTGTAAAAAACACAAATATTACTTTTAGTGTACCTAATACAACAAGTTTAGAAATATATAAGAAAATGCAGTTTACTTACTAGGTTCTGGTAAGTTTAGTTCTTACTGTTGTGTAGGTCTGCTATTGCTTCTTGCTGTGCAGTTTCTGTGAGGTAATTATGTTGGATGCATATCTTTTTTGTTTTGGTATATTCCATTTTAGTACATATGCTATTTAAATGGACGGTTGATGTGTTACATATATAGGTTCCACTTCTTATTTATTATTACATATAATGTGTTCATGTTTTGCTTTCTGAACTTGTTCAGTGTTTATATGGCATGATAGAACAATCTAAGATACCCCCTGAGTTTTTGGGTAGTGTTGATGTTGTCCGTGTCTGTCCGCGAACATATGCACAGTCCGCGGACATCAAAATCAATAGCAGGGGGTTCAGCATATCCTATGTTACATGTATATAAAGTAAGGGAAACCTAGTAAACATCTATCAAATTCACACAATGTATATGTATATTCAGTAAAAACAACTTTGATAAAGGGACGTTATGGTTAAGTTGCGCCACTAAAAACCTATGAAATTCAGTAAAAAACTTTGTTAAAGGGACATTATGGTTCCAAGTAAAACCGAAAACCCCCTGAAATTTGCCAGTTATGGTAAGCTAAGCAACCATAACTCGCGCCACCACCGTGCATTGCTAAGACTAACACTCAGGACATCAAAGATGACATCACAAATGTCATTGATGACATCACTGATAACATTTTAAATGTTCACGTTTTTCATGGTGCGGGGGAGGAAAAGTGGATCTGGCACAGGTCCACTACTATAAATTTGTAAGGAGAATAAGAAGGTCCAAAATTCTGGAACCCTCCCGTCCCCTGCACTCTATTGCTAGTCCGTTAATGAAACAGTTCAATAATTATTCATATCAAAGTGTTATTCAATAAGCGTATTTTAAACATATGGCCTTCAAAACATTATCTTCATAAAAAAAGACAATTATTTATTTGATTTCTTTCACATTAGTTTCATGGATGCAGAAGATCAACACAAAGAAACAAAGGATTTTGTAGGTAAATAAACATTTAAAATGACTGACGCGTTTCGAGAATCCATTCTCTTCTTCAAGAGCCAAATTTAGAACAGAAAAGCAAAAATAATTTTGTTTAACAATCATCCCAAATAATAGTTATGAACTTTGTCCAGTGTAGAGCAGTGGATTCAGCAGGACAGGTAAAAGTAGTTGTGAGAGCAAAATTGATACCTTAGTACTGTGATAACCATGCACGGTGTAAGTCACTACATATTGTGGGCATTCTAACTGCAAAATGGTACATGTAATTGTATAAATATTTTACAGAGTACATGTAGCATATTGTAAAATATTATCCTCTAATACCTGTTCCTTTCTTTAGCACCTCAGATACCTCCTACTTCTAAGCACTTTAATAATAGAAGTTTTTATCACATAGGTCAGTGGTACTCAATTTAATAACCTGAGAACGATGAATGGCTAAATCGCTGCTGACAGGATTAGGCTATGTGAATAAAGGATGCACACACATGCTAGAGGGGAATGCTTAACTCACCCAACACTGCTTTTATTTTCAGCATATACACATTGAAACATGTTATGGCATCGGTGTACTATATGAAGCAATTTTGTTTTGAATGGCCCTTGTTTTCTTTGACACTAAATGTACCTACTAGCATCCACTGCCGGGCACAGGCCAAAGCAATCCTCTGCTTAGGAGAGCTGTCGAGCAGGAGCCGTGGCATAGCATAAAAGTACTTAGTAACAGCTCCAAGCAGCTTCGGGCAATAGGCATCAGTCTCCTGTTTACATTGGTTAGGACCATGTATGCTCTCTCAGCCTCTGAGATTTTAAGATATTTGCCGGACTTTGTTTTTCACAGACCAGGCTGTTGGCCAGAGCTTGTTTGGATTGAATGGAACTAGTCTGCTTGGTCTGACCCCTTTTACAAGAGTGTATTTCCTGATCTCCTGTGAAGGAAGCTGATTTCCACCAATGGCATTTGTACCGGATTCGGCCCAAAAATGCTGATTGGGCGATTACTGCGCATTCGGCAAAAATAAATATCTAGAATTCCATTACACTGAATAAGGAGAGCGGGGGTTTGTGGGGGTGTCCTCCGCAGCCCTCGTTCGGTGTAATGGGCTCTGGATTGCGGGGGTGTCCCACACTTCAACTACATGGATAGCGGGGGACAACAAAGGAAAAGTTCCGACCCGCGTTAGTGCAAGGGAACTGACACCGCAGGGATAGAGGGGAGCCGTGGGTACACACAGTAGTGCGCTGCCGAAAGGGAACTAGGGAGGCAAAGGGGAAGCAGCTATGCGGATACAGGCGAAACTGATCTATGTGATTACTGCGCCTCGCCGTTTTTGTGTTCGACATTTTTACTGTCTGCATTTTTGGTGGCGCAGTGATCACGTAAAATACGTTTATTGGAGACGGGAAGAGTCTTACTGACATACCCAAGATTTAGAACTGGCAGGGAGGTTTTCCTAACACGCGCCCTCTGTACAGATGCACTGGCCAACTACAGAGGTGCACAGATTGGGTCTTTCAAATGTTTGTGGACATTTTTAACAGGCAAAAGGGTCACAGAGTAGCATTATTTTGGCTTTTGCAATGGTGAGACATATTTGGGATGATGTCCTCTGTAGAATTATCATTATGTTTGATATGAGCCTGAGGTATAGCGCTCCTCTTGTGCGCCGGTATGCTCCTCTTTCCTTGATGTTTGCTGAGGGATGGATGTGGAATGTGTTGAACTAAAAGACTGTGCACAAGAAATTCACTCGTTACAAATTGGAAGTCGTGGAAAATGAAGACGCCTGTTTCTATTTTTCATTGTATTTTGTGTAAAATGCTACATGAGTAATTTAGAGTGCCTAGAAGTAGGGGCCTGCAATGTGCGGTTTTTCAGAATCTTGGGACAGCAATTCCAAACATCCCTCTCAATTCATTATGCTGGACAGGGCTGATGGGAGTTGTAGTCTAAAACACCTGAGGAGCCAACGTTTTCAGGCCCTTTGCCTAGATTGAATGAGAAAAAAGAAGGTGGGGGTTGAGAGAAAGAAGGGAAAGGGAGATGTAAAAAGGTCAAATACCAAACCTGGTCAGTCTCTTTTGCAGTGTAGATTTAAGTAATTTTGCTGAAAACAGAAGTATGACATAAGAGGAGCAAGCACGGAAGACCCAGGGAAGAGCAAAGCTTTCCGACCCTTCCCAACTGGCGGGCAACGGGGGGTGGGGTGGCTGCTTCAGTTCTGGGAGCTGGAGCCAACTTGCCTTTGTCCTCTGGTGAAGAGTAGAGCACCTTTCGCTCTCTCTTTTCCTCCCATAAATTGTCGGGTGGGGTAGAGTTATTTTCTGAAGATAAGCAGATCTTTCTTGATGGAGTCCAGGGAGCGGGTCTGGTGTGTGGGTCCTACTTGCCACAATGCTCCATGGGTGATGCACAGCATTTTAAACCCTACTGTCGTTGGGCAGGGTGCCAGTGTAGAGTTTGCAAGATTGAGACGTAGGCTTTTTTGTGCGACGAGTAAAAGTTGACTGCATTAAAGGGAGTTTCCTTTAATTTCGGAGGTTGATGCGTCACTTCTTTAATAGCCATTTTTTTATGGTATGGTTTATGTTAACATTCTCATGGGAATTTGTGAAAACGCGCGGTGATGACTGGCAGAGAAAGACCTAGTGGGTGCAGTGTGCGCGCGTGGGAAATGGCGAGGTCCTCTGGATGCTCCTACCCTATGTTTGTATCGCTATCTGCTATTGGCGTTCATTCAGTCCATAGTCTTACTAACACATGCTATATCAATGTACCGGCACACATTAAAATCTGCTTACAACTGGTAGACAGGAAAACGGACATCCATTTATTCCCAACATATTCATTCTTCAGAAATGTTTGATTTCTTCATCAGAAATTGGTGTTTTCTTTTTCGGGTCATTGCCCATTTTTGATGTTTAATCTCTGTCGGTAGATTTTCTCTTTTCGGACACGTGGTGGCAGCAGAGAGCTGTGATGAGAAACTGCGAAATCAGCAGCGCAGAGCAGCACATTTTATCCCCATTAAAGCCAACGCAGTACACTAATCGGATCAAGTAACACATCAATTCTGCTTTCACTGCAGTCACTTAAACGGGAGCGCGGATCATTCCAAGACGCCCTGAAGGTGAAAGGGGACATCTGAGGGCGGGGAAGTAGAACCGCCGGGGAGGACACGCTTCAAAGGCACACCTAGCGGCGCCCCATTATCATTGCATTGGTGGCCCAAGTCGGGGAGCCGCAAACAGCTCTGCCAGTGCACCCCCAAATCTCTTGCGCACCCTCTTCATTAAGCCATTCATGGAACCTCATTAAGCTCTGCTAGTGAGGGGTGGGCTGGCCTCTAGGGAACTGTGGAGATTTCCCCGGTAGGCCTCTACTTCCTGGCCTTCTTTTCAGTGGTATTTCCACATTTTCACATAAGAAAGGGGTTAGGCTTGTGGCAGTGACAGAATATGAAGACCTTGTCAAACATATGTTGACTACTGCGCCATGTACTGACCCAATGTGTCTCGGGAGGATAGCTTCCGGGCAACGTGCTCGCCTTGGAAGAAAAACACATTGAGCAACACAGGTTCGATCCCGGGTCCACGCTTCGAAACCTCTGGGTATTAAGCTACGTGCGTTATAGATAACCAATCATATCGCATCATGCTGGATAGCTCCTAGGAGAGAGCATATACTACATTTTGCTGGACCACGTCGGTCCAACAGTGGAGTAACATTTTTGGGGCTGAGTCTTTGGTTACTATGGCAGCGGCATATCGTGTATGGAACCTAGCTGCCATCAGATTGAGGTCAACCCCAAAGAAATGCTCTTGGAATATGAACTGTGTTGTTTTCCTGCTATGAATAAAGTGTATGATATGGATTCAGTTATTTTAAATGTGAATGTATAGGCCCCTTTCAGGCCTTTTTAGTTTTCGGGTATTTTTATTGATATTGTAAATGGTTCTTTGTGTCACTGTGTATTAGTGTAAAAGGCTACAATGTAACCAAATGCACGTTAATTCAATTTTTAAAAAAAATGTGTAATTGGGGGCCACTTTAAACATTATTTCTAGGGCCTCTTTTGGTTCCCAGTCTAACCCTGGTGCATTATCGCCCTTAAATAACATGTAACCTCCTAACAGCTAATGGTCACCCCCACTCGGCTCTGCCAGTGTATCCCAAACCTGCTATGGAGCTTTCTAGTAGAGAACACAAAACCTGACCTGCGTAACCCCCACACTGCTCTGTCAGAACATCCCAAACTGGACCTGCCACACCCAGGCTCAGACTACTCTATAAGGGAATAGGGCAATGCCCAAACCAAAAATGCAAAATGGTAGGGTGGGTCCGTTTTTTTTGGTCAACGTGAGCCACTTTTTTGGCCCATGTGGGCCATTTTGATAAGTTACTTCACCATGCGGCTAATAGTTTTGACCAGTGTTACTGAATAAATATTCTTTAAAATGCACAATTAGCATCACATTTCATTAAAAACCTCGCCCTCGGTCACTACTCAATCGGTAGGAATGAATTGCCATTTGCAACGGTGGACACCTTTTTCATTGGTGCCCCGAGACAATTTTATGCCCCAGTCCCACCCTGGCCACACCCCAAGCAGTCCGACTTTGCTACCATAAACAAATCTGCAGACTGGAGGCACTTTTCCTTTGCCCAAAATCCTGACCTGTGCATTTTCCCACAGAAATCTGACAGCACCCCAATCCACCCTCAAAACACCCCAACGGTGACTCACTTAAACTTTTCGGTGCTCCCGAAAACCTAACTATCAGTGTTCGCTCCATACATCCCCAACCGGGCAAATAAAGCTAACCGACAGTACTGTGCCGTGAAACGCTGCTACGGAACCTCCAAATGCCCACTGCAGCCCACACAGTGCGCCACAGTGTTGATCAATGTGGGCTCCAGCATCCGCAAGTGCCTGCCCTGACCCCGCCGCTCTGTCTTAACATCAAGCATGCAGTGCACCACCAAGCCTGCCCTGTAGCACTACACAGGGGTCAGCTAGAGGATAGGATACCCACATCTACAATGGGCCTCATTCCGGGTTTGGAGCTAACCATGGAGTAATTAGCTCCATGGTTGCCTCCGAAACCGTCCCAAATCCGGCATGGTGAATGGAGTAATTACAGGTCGATTCCAGGTTTGGAGGGAGCGGTAATTCCCCATTCACTTTTGCCCTTCCCCATTCCCATTTCTGCCCTATAGGGCTCAATGGGAATGGGGAAGGAGGTAATTACGGCACCGTAAATTATGGTACCGTACCTCCGAGCTACCTTTGCGGGTCCCGTACTTAACTCCTGCTAAAAGCAGGAGGTAAAGAAGTACCCGCAAAGGGACCTCGGAATACGGAGGTAAGGGATTACCGGCATCGGCACCCTTACCGGTGCCGGTAATCCCTTACCTCCAACCTTGTAATGACCCCCAATGACTTGCAGCTTCCAACAACCTTCTTGCCGTGCAACCCAAACCAATCCTGGGGTACAGAGCTCAGTGTACAGTGGCCTAACGATTACTTCTCAACCGTTTGATCCCCAAGGGTAGGTGAAAACACATTCACATAGAGTCCATTGAAGTGAATGGACGGATAAAGGGATTGGAGGGTGAGTGACCTGATTCCCTGGCAGGCAGTGACACAGCAAAAACAAAGAGGTGTTGACTGGAAGGTTTAGAATGAATCTTAACCTCTGGCATTGCTCTGGGCAACCCTCCAGACCATCGTTCTTCGTCTGCCAAGCCATTACAAAAGGGGAAAGACCATATGCAAATCAGGCTTAGTCCCACCCCAAAAGGGGCAGTCCAGCTCAAACTGCTTGGTCACATCCCTTCTGCACGAGGCCACAAGCATCCTCAGACATGTTTCAGCCTTGTTGGGCCTCATCTGTGAGGAGTGCCTTGGGTCTCTAGGCCCCGCAGGCACGGGACCCACGTCTGGACATATCCGTCTCACTCGGGGTGACAAAGCAAAAACAAAGAGATGATGGCTGGAAGGTTTAGAATTAATCTTAACCTCTGGCATTGCTCTGGGCAACCCTACAGACCATCATTCTTCGCCTGCCAAGCCATTACGGAAGGGGAAAGACCATATGGAAATCAGGCTTAGTCCCACACCGCCAAAAGCGTGAGTTGAATGAAAGATCTGTCTAACCAAAACGAATGGTGTTTGTGCCAACTATATATAAATGCTCTTAAATTCCTACCACCCAGAGACATGTACAGGCATTAGTGCCCTCTGGTACTGTGTGGGCATGCGTTACTCCTCTGAGCAGTCAAACATGATATGCAGCAACTTGCCTAGCTGCGGTTGGAATCCCAAGGCTGATATGCAGAAGGCGTCTGAGGTATGACAAATGCGAGTTTGCATTGTCGTGGCTCATCATTGTGGCTGATATCCCCCCTCCCCCCGAACACACTAGCCCCTGCTCTCACTGTCACTCTAACAGACCCTTCCGCCGGTCCTGATTCGCTGGAGGCCCCACTGGATAGTCTTGGCTTCATGTATGGCCTATGCAGCTCTCTGCCTCCATGCTCCTGCTGCCATCACGCAGAACGTCCAGTTCTGGTGCTGCCTGAGTACTAGGTGCATGGGCATCTCGGAAGGGGGGCGTGGTGCCAGTGGCTGTGTGCAGCATGAGAGGGTGTGTTTATTTACACGCCCCACACCGGTTAAAGACACTGCAGCAGAGTTCTGTCCCCACGACCAATTGATGCCTGACAACGGCCATTCTTTTCCTGATTGGAATTGCTCAGGCGGACACAAGTTCATGGGGGTCCCAGGGGCGAAGCACTTGTGTAAGGCAGGGTGAACTTTGGAATGGCTCTCAGCCAACTAGCCAGCATACTAAGAAAGAAGGATTGGGGATCAGAGTGGTGCAGAACCCCCAAGAGATAATTCACACGACCACTTAGTTAATGTGTCCCTAGCCCTCCAATGAGGGTGACAGGGGGCCCCTCGACACTTACCCGACAGTCCCCTGGATCTATCACACACCCTCCTCAAAGTATTTATTTCTGAGAGAACGATAACAGGAGAGAGTGTGCGCAAGGGAACTGTCTGTTGTGCCCTTTCATTATTTATTTGCAGTTAATTAGGATATTAGGTTTAAACAAGAAACAGTGGATAGTGGAATGGGCACTCCAACGTTCCCCGAAAAAGTTTCCCAGCCGACACCACAGGGATCAATTTTTTCGGCAACGCCAAAACCTTTACCCAGTCAAGGAATTGTTGTATATGAGGCACCAACAAGACATCATGGATAATCGTTGCCGCTTTTGTAATAATGCGGTAGAGTCCCAGAAACATTTCATAATTGGATGCCTAGTGTTAAATTTGCAAAGAATTCTATACCTGGGACTATACGCACCAAAGAACGAGGAAATGGAAGAGTGATGGCAGACTATACCGACTGGCCGGAACTACAAGTATATTTGGGCCACAATTGACTACCTTTATAAAATTCTGATTAATTCTATGCAAAAAGTCACGAAGGAAATAGAAAACAATAGTGATGGCGGAGTATTTAAGTAAATGTGTTAAAGTTGTTATATTGGAAATGGTTGATTATGTACGGAAATTAACAATAACTAACCAATAATAAACTAAATTACAATAAAACAACAACAAAAAAAGAATGGGCAATTAAAGTTCATCTCTTTTGCCTTAAAATGACACATTTAGTTTCTGGCCGCATCTTTCCCCTCCTCAATCCCAGTCCCAATCCTTTTCCAGCGCGATCGCCTAATCCCTTTGCCCATTGGTTGCCTGTATTTCCCTCGATGTATTTTCTAACTCACCCAGGGGTCAAGTCCTAAAACTAAAAGTGGGGGGGACTCGGAATGCCCACTTTTTCACATGTTCTTCCCATTTTCTGTGTTCCGTCCCCTTCCCAGTCCTCTGTGCAAGCCACGCCCACACTCTGCATGGTGTATCACGCAAGGCGCTCAACGACTTGCAGAGACGTGCCAAGCCTGCGTGAACTCCACACAAGGCCTGGAAAAGTGGTGCGCAGTCCATTCCACGAATCAACAAACAGGGATTTGCGAGCAGAATGGCATGCAAATCCCCATATTACATGCAAATAATTCCATGAATCGAGGCCCGGACGCACCATGGTCACAGCAACCAATGGGAGCCCATATTATATAGAGTTTTCCTAGGAAGTTAGCAGAAAAGGTTCTGAGTCCAAAAACGTTGCATTTCGAGACACAATAGTATCAGAGAAATCAGGCTCAGACAGCAAATTTGGGTGATGGGAAGCAGAGGCGATTTATTAATTGACTTGAAAGTCGAGGAAAATGCCTAACCGGGACACACCCCCAACTGACCTGAACCAACCTGCAGACTTCTTACCTGATCACTTGACTAGGCCAAGAGAAGAACTCTAAGGGCCACATTACACGAACGGCGGTAACCATGGCGCTATTAGCGCCATGGTTGCCGCCGGTATTTTACCGAGTCCGCCTTGGTGAATGGGGGAATTACCGCCCCATTCCAAGGTTGGCGGGGCGGTAATTCCCCATTCACCAAGGCCCTTCCCCAATCCCATTTGAGCCCCCATAGGGCTCAATGGGAATGGGGAAGGAGCAAATAATGGTACCGCTATTAGCGGTACCATTATTTGCCCTAAAGTCCCTCAGAGGGTCCCTTCCTTAACGTGTGGTCTGGCCACACGTTAAGGACGGGACCCGCTGAGGGACCTCGTAGTATGGCGCTAAGGGATTACCGGCACCGGTGCCCTTACCGGTGCCGGTAATCCCTTAGCGCCATCCGTGTAATGAGGCCCCTAGGTCTGCTGCACATTTTATCGCGCACAAACAATGATCCAATTCATTAAATGATTCATCCCTCTTCAGTGTCTGTTTCTGGTCATGGTGTCACCGGACGCTTTCCAGTCGTATGATCAGTTCTGAGGTTCGTTGGGTCTCCCCCTCTTTTAGCACTTCTGGTCAGGAGTTCCATTATCCGTACCTGGTGTAACGCATCACATGATCACATGGGTACCGGTGACCTTAGCACCAGATTCTGCCGAACAGCACTTTTCAGTCCATGAATTGGCACATACTCGTTAATGGCCACTGAGAGTCCGAGCTATGGCAAAGCTAAACAGGGATCATTGGAAACCTATAATGCCAGCTAAAGGGAAACAAAGAACATACTAGGGATATGACCTCGTAATGGCAGGACAAGGGTCGATTTAGGTTATGTCTTGAGTGTCGACCTGCAAGAGAAATTCCTGCCCCTTATTTATTTGGATATGTATGTATTTGTTAACTAAATCTTTCCTCGCAATGCCCATTCTTTGTTTCGTCACGATTGTTGTGGCTGTGAACCCCAAATTAGTTTAAGGAGACACATATGTGCTTTTCTTTTACTTCGCTCTCCTCCATTATGGAAAACCTAGAAAGGTGATGTGTCTGGCCAACAGACAGGTATATAGGCAAGGATGTCAAATCTTAAAAGGACATTGGGGTAATGGGAGCTGAATCCTATTGTGCAACTTTTGACCCAAGTGACGTTATTGAAAGTGAAATTACAGGAAGTGACATGGATGATGCACTGGATAGGTCTTGTTTTTTTTAATGACTTCAGCTTACCTCCAACGCTAAAATGTTACGTCTAGAGGCTTTAAATGAATTATAACTACCCAGTGCTTGATGCGGGCTGGCACGACGTGAGTAATCTGTTTTGTTTGTGGATTGTACTACATGATTGATGTCTCGCGTTCTGCTTGCATGCGCATTGCTGGCTGGGCCAGGCATGCCGCCTCCCTGACTACCGACACGTGTGACGTGTCCCACTCCGATGCAGTTTCCTTTGTAGTATATTGCATGGAGCTCGTAGCTCTGCTCCACACACTTAGAATAAATCTATATTCCAGTTTGCGCAAACAGCTCAGTGAAAGACGACAACAGCCATTGAAAACTACACATTCTGTGTTACTATGCAGTATCTGAAATTCTGTAGAGTAACAGAAAATATACAATTTTGCCAGCCAATTAAATTAAATATGGTCACGTGTGGGGTGGCTGATGTGCACAGTGCCACCTTCTCACTTCACAGTTGTTAAGGCGTGGCAGGGTCGACTTGTTGTCTCCTGAGGAGAGCCTGCATGAGCCAGTCCGGCCCAGCCACGTGCGCTGCGCGCCGCAGCCTAGTTACTTCCATTGCTTTCAGTTTGGTCGTTTGCAGGATTGTGTGTCCCACCCCTGACCTGAGTCAGACAGTGTCCGCCGGCCGTCTCCAATGGTAAGTGCTGAAGGGGTCCAGCAGGGAGCGGTGGTTCTGTGGGATCGGTGCTCAGGGCTTTGAATAAGAAAGGAGGACGGTCTCCTCAAAGATAAGATTATCCCTGGCCACATCCTGAGCGCACCCATATCTGTGACTGTGGGCATCAGTCAGTGATGGCACGGGTAATCAATCCCTGCCTTCCGCCACACACCATGGCATGTCCGGCCCACCTTGCGCCCTCCACCTGCTCCCGAGCGAGTTCTGTGTTTTGGTCGGGTCCAGACTGAAACACGGGAAACAGAAAGCTCCCTGCACATAACCATTCTCTCCGGCACCACACTGTGAAGTGGTGCGGGTCCGCGCCTGCCTGCCCCGACTGAAGCCTCCTCTGTGAGATGATCGATCCTTTCGGTTACCCGCTGGGCCCAAGCACTTGCTTTCTTAGAATTGTCTTTGTTCGTATCTCTCAGCTGCATTCCCGTGGCAACTCGGCATTGGAGACAGCAGCGTTCCCCGTTTGTAAACACATGTTTTAAGGAGGAATTTCCCCTCTAACTGCAATATTTTCACTGGACTTAATTACATGTGTTTTATATAAGTGTTTCACGTTGAACAATCACACAATGGATGATAAAGCCCATTGTGTAATTCCAAAATGAGCATAACATTTGGACTAACAATGTCGTGTGGCATTAATGACCGCAGAGTAAAGGGCACAACGTAATGCATGTTCACATTGAAGAACTAAGGGTGTCACTCTACCCCCTATTTTCCCCTCTGCATTGTGGAATGCAAGTCAAACATATGTCTGCAAGTGAGAGAAACCTCACATACCACACATTGATTTCAGGGCCAACATTGGATTGCAACTGGCTGGTCCACTTCTTTAATGGGGCAGACAGTATAACAAAGGATCGCTTGGAATTCTGGCCAGAGCAATGGTGGTTAGGATAATTTCAAAATCCAATGCTTGCATCCATCACTTTCATAGCACAAAAATGACTCACAAATGGAAGAGGGTGCAGTATACAAAACCCACTTGCATTACTTTTAAAGTTTAATTATCCCCCAAGAATGGCATTTCTCATATATCAACCCTTATTTTTCACCCAAGCTCAATAAGGCTAACCAAAAGAATAAATAATTTGAACATAATATTCAAGATACCTCAGTTAGTTGAGGCACCTACAGCAGATATATGTGTGTAAGCTGAGGGTTAAACATGTGTATCCTGGGTGAGCCAGGAAATCAATGAATCCTCCTGCGCAAGATACAATGAGTAATACTGAGTTGACCCATGCCCTCTTGTTTGGGAAGGGATGGGGTAGCAGAAAAAAAGAGATGCTAGTGGGCATAAGCCCTAGAGGAGCTTTCCCCAGAACTCCATCTGGTAAAAATGGGACCATCATGGGGCACCCACATATCCTGGATGGTGGAAGAGCGTGTAGAGAACGTAAAGCAATAAGTGGAAGGTAGCAAGCCCCAAAGAACAGGTCAATTGGCCATGTTCGTTCTCACAGAGAGGCACCCATACCTCTTTTTTGCTTGTTTGGGGACTCATGGTTAGTCACCCAAAGTTACTCAGGTTTATCCAGACGTGGAGCCCTTGCTCACTGTACTTAGAGAGGCACAGCTCCACCTCACTGATGAGACCCCACAGTCGGAAACACGTGTCTGGGTTTACTGTTGGTACTATTGTTCAGAGGAGAATTGGCTAGCATTTCAGTGCTGGACTGCCCATGTGGCAGGACAAAGGCTGATATGCAAATGAATATTTCTCCTCTGTGAAAGCTACAGTGAGCAAACATGTGGCTGCAGACTCTCAAGTGGGTACTTTCCCAAAGAACAGGTCAATTGGCCCTGTTCGTTCTCGCAGAGAGGTGGCCATACCTCTTTTTTGTTTGTTTGGGGACCCTAAGTTACCCATAGGTACCCAGACGTGGACCCCAGGCTCAGTGTGCTTAGAGAGACACAACTCCACCTCATTGATGAGGCCTGACTAGGCCGAAACACGTGTCTGGGCTAACTGTCCACGTGGGTGGGACAAAGACTGATATGCAAAGAGATATTTCTCCTGTGTGAAAGGTACAGTGAGCTCAAATGAGGCAGCAAGCTCTCGAGTGGGTACCTTCCCAAAGAACACGTCAATTGGCCGCGTTCGTTCTTGCAGTGGAGTGCCCATACCTTTCTTTTCACTCTATAAATGATCGTTATCATTATTACTATATGGGACAAACTACAGCCTATTAAACCAAGTATGTGTGAGGCTTATCATCTAGTTGAACTTCATAGAAGAATTTACGGTTGGTCAATTTTGGTAACCAAATAAAATAAGATCCATTTAGCTGGAGGGATTACCCCGAATCTCATAGATTGCTAAAATGCGGAAGCCTGGCCGTGAGCCCAGGTATTATGGTTCGCATTTGTGTGCGTCACACTGCAACCTTGCGGTTGCCTCCTTGGGTGTCCGGTGTAAAGAATGTTTGCTTGTCAAGTTCTGTCTTTTTCGCTCGCATAATTCCGTATTCTTGTGCAGTAGGTCTAGTTTTATTTTGCCAGTATAAAACATAGGACTACAGGTATCAAAATGCAATTTGATTAGAGGCTTAAACCAGGATTCAGGTATCTTTAACATGTGGTGTGATAGACAAAACCATCAGCTCCTGATCAGTATTTCAAAATGCCATGTGCCTATTTGACCGTGACATGGATAATGTGAATGCAATTTGCACTCACTCAAAAAACGAAACGTGCAATAACTCACATCAACTGGTGGTTTTCGCTTCTAGAAAATGCTTTTACTTTGCAACGTAGCTCATTTCTTTAGATAATTTGGAATTGTATGCATGCGTGTTCTGCACAAATCCGACCCACTGTACAAAGAATGGACACTTTTGGGATGTTGCCATACGCTTGCTTCTATAAAAAGGTCCCAAGCCCCTCAAAACATCCAAGCAGGGCAAAGAGTTTGCTGTGCCGATTATGTGCCGCTCCTAAGCAAACGTTTCATTTCAGTCTATTCAAATCTGCCCTCCTGTAAATGCGTTTATGCTGCCAGTTACAGTGAATGCGTCCTGCGTGTTTCCATAACATCTAGCAAAAACAAACCTTTAAGAAAATCGAGTTCAAGCAAAAACCAATTTAAGAAGAGCCACATTTCTGAGAGAAGTTGGAACTGTGTGTTTCAAGGAACAACAAAAAAACACCAAACTGACTTTATAGATTACCTTACCACAAATGCGCTTGTGGGAAGCCTGTAGCAGCAGGCCCGAATGACGCACTCACATGTTAATGGACCGCCATCACACAGCTGATAACCCTAATTGTGTCTGATCTAAGCCAATGGGCCAGAGAAATGAAAACAACAATGTTACTTTAAGAAGTATTTCCAGTACGGCGGCGCTCCTCAGCCCTTGTAATAAATGGCTCTTTGATTGCCTTTGGGGACCACCCCCCCCCCCCAACCACCCACACCCGGATTTTCCCAGTGGTGGCCGAGGACGTCCAGCCTCCATATTCTTGGCTCCATGGTATGTACTGTACAGGCTCCTAGGGTTCTGTCGAAAGAGCACTGGTGCTTTTTCTGATGCTGTGGCCCAAAGGTGCCTGGCAGGCAGAGAAAGTTCTAGAGTGTCAGGCCTGAGCTGCCCCAGGAAAGTCTTTGAATAAATCATACACTAGCATTGCTCTGCAACCCTCCAGACCATTATATTTCAGCCTGCCAGGGCATTACTGAGGCGCTATTACCGAGGGAGCAGGCCGACCCCACCGGAACCGGCCCGCTGCCCAAGTTGAGGGCAAGAGCAGGTCAGCCCGCCCCTGAGCTTAATTTCGCAATTAGTATCCTTGTGGTTCCATACACGGTGCTAATGGAAAGAAACCTACCTTTGTTGTGTGACTCAGTGTTGCGCAGTGCTGCTGTAAGTGTAGTCCATTTTCCATGTTGATAACTATGATATCATCAACATGGAAAAGAGACAGCACTGTGTGGCGCAGGGTCACGTACCAAAGGCGAGTTTCCTTTTTTTTTTCTTTAAAAAAAAGACACTGTTTGCACCCGTGTATGAAACTACACATGTGCTACGTGGTGAAGGGGGAGCGGGTAAGGGAAGGTAAGGGGGGCACGCCCAGGGTGCTAATGATGGGGAAAGATCATGTGCAAATTAGAATGGTTTGCTCACATTCCCACTGCACGAGACCGCAAGCAAATCCGGGAATGTTTCAGCCTCATCGGGCACCATCATTGAGGTATAGCTTTTGTCTTCAGGGACAGAGGGTCTTGTAAGGGGTCGAGGTAGCACACAGCACTGGCATATGTTGTTCGCTGGGTTAGTGGTTGGAGGCACACGACACTGATGTATGTAGCATGGTTTTTTTCATTTGCCTGGACTGGTGCCCATGAGTACAGTCTGCCAGCCTCTATGCCTGGCAGATGTGTTCGGGCAGGGGATGATGGAGAGTCGAGGCTAAGAGGATGTATGTGAGAAGGAGAAGCCCGTTATTTGTTCCCGAGCCGCAGCACAAGAACATAAGCTTCCCCCGTGTCCTTGGTAAGGCAGCAGAAGAGAAAAACCTACATAAGCTGAAGCGAGGGGAGGTGGGAGGGCCAGCGAAGAGGCAGGAAGGACACAAGACCACTGGGGCAGGGAGGGGAGGCGGCGTGCAGACAATTGGCGGTATATTATGGCTAAAGCTTTTCAATTTTTACTGACTTTTATAACTAAGTACTCCTGGAAATGAAATGGTTTACATTCAGTTTTTACATGTAAACATCAGAAAAAAATGCCTAATTGCTCGTGTCTTTCTTAGCTCTCCAGGTTGTCAATTATGTCTTGAAGGCCAAGGGCTGTAGAAAGTGATGCAACAAAGAGGAGATAAAAAAAAATTGATTTCGCTTTGAAGTTGTGTAAATGGCTGGGGATGTTGCCCATCACAGAAGCGATTGCACAAGCAGCCATTTGGTTTTAAGGTGAACACGGATCTTGGCTTGATGCAGAGGAGCCACAGCTCCATGAGCAGACAAATACAAGTTGCAACTTATTTATTTTTTTCCCAAAGAAAACACGAAATGTTGATGAATACAGATAAAATGTCCAAAAGGAGATGTTGAAAAAAAGAATCCAGTAAAACCAGAGCCATTTTCCCGTAAGTGCTAAGGGCGTCTATGTTCGTCCTGCATTTTCATAAGAAATGGTTGGAGCCTCCGCCCGCTCCCGCAGTTAAGTAACACCCTGACCGAGCAGCGGTGCGGTACACGGTAAGACTGCGCTGGGTTCTTTCTTTCCCACGTTCTGGTCCACACGCTGATTATAAGGAGCTCAGTGGCCTCTGCAAAGGAGGGCGGCTACTGTCACTGGGCGGGTGCTACATAAAGGCCCTTGGAGGTGGCTGCCCAGGGTGCCATGGGCATCAGAGGCGGCCCTCCCGGTACCGACACTGCCGCACTGTCCTCACCCTGCCGGGATCCTTGCAACACCCTTTGAATGGCAGGTGGAGGGAGGCAGTGGGAGTGATATTACATGCATGATGACATGATGACATGATGACATGCCAGGGGTTTCACAGTCTTTTGATCTCTGAAATTGCCCCACAATTCTCTCACTGAATTTTTCTGCAAAATGACGAGGGTAGGGGTTTGTGGGTGTGCGTAAGTCAGGGGCCGTGTAATCTCCCACCACATTTTGCAGGAAAAATCGAAGTAAAAAAGAGGCTTTCCATATAAGCTTCATTTCGTCTTCTTGCCATAAAAGCATACACATCAATTCATGTGTACACAATTCCAAGATTTAGCTAAAATATGAGATTTAAGAATACATTTTCATACTCATTAATAACAGTATTTGGTTAATGTACATAGCAAAAAAGTATAATTTCGGTAATAATCATGTCTTCCTTTCTAACCATTGTTAATATGTTATAGAAAAAAAACATAAAATCAACATATAAATGGTTACATGATCATAAAAAAACGATAATAAAATAAAAGAAGTAAAAAAAAAATAGCACATTGTGGGCATCACACTTCAAAGACTGAGAATCGTGATAGTATGAACATGTGTGTAAACATTCTATTTACAGCACATGCAAGGCCTTGACACATTGCTTCAATCAAGAAGCTACCACCCATGGACCCACCATGTGGGTTTCCCGGCCCAGAATTCCATGATTAAAAGGTTTGTAGAAGCATGTCAACACTGTCAATGCGCGGGATAACGGGGCCCCTCAGGAGCTTTGTACATCGGACCTATGCGAGGCAAGAAGTGGCAGCGGCAGTGGAAGAAGGATACCACAAAAGTGGTGCAATTGTGACCCCTGGCAGGAGCAACGTGCAACGCATTTTTCAAGGGTTGCAGCAAAGTTGCTTGATAGGCGCTGAGCTGAAACAGATTTCACTTTAGCTGTAACTGCTGTTGGGTGTTAAAGTGGAGAAATGTGCTTTAACTTCACAAAGAATAGTTCCCGAGTGGTGATACTGGTTTCAATAAGTAAACGTAGTCAAACTATACTCCCAACCATTCCCACGAACTTCGACCACTAGGCAGCTAGCTTTGTTGGATCAACAAACATAGGTAAAAAGCGTCTAGTATGGATGGATGAGTATTAATGATTAACCGCTGTGATGAGGGTGGCATCTACAGCTAATGGACTACTCACCACCGATGCTAGAGGAAGCTTTCTCAGTGTGGGGAATTCCCGACATGGTGAAGACAGACAATGGCCCACCTTTCAATGACAGTGACCTCCTGGCTTCGCATGGGTGTGACTCACAGAAAAATAAACACAGAACAATAAAGCCATGAAGACGTCAGGCAAATGGAACAGAGAAGGATTTCATGAGCAGTTCAGAGAAAGGAGGCAAGTGGCATCTCCAGGACCAGGCGGCCCCCATTGGCATGGACTCATGAAAGCACATGAGGTTGAGAGCAAGAGGCCAAGAAGACGAGGAAAGCATACGGGGATCCACGCCTTGGAGTGAAGGAGACTAAGCACTAACATGAAAACATTGGACAAGAAAATCAGATACCATGTTTGACCTCACAGGAGCACCAGGTGAAAGTCACAAAGGTTACAGCAGAGGAACGTGTGTGCACCTTCACCCAAAATGCACCCTGTTCCAAGAAGCATCACGTCGTTGGAAAAGGTCTGCCGGAGGACGACATGTTGCAAGAATGCAAGAGACTCGGCCCCAGGCACGAAATGGTGCAGGAAAAGGGCTTTCATGACTGTGGAAGTAGCAAAGGACCAGATGCGGGGAGTGTGAAGATCAACAGGCATCGTGAGACATTATCGCAAACTGATCAGACACAGGTGATTTGATCCAAGAACATGTCTAAAGTCCAGGAGAAGGGTGGGAGATCCTTCAGATGGTGGGCCTTGTTAACTTCCTCTATTTGAATCAGAACCGGAAAAGGTGTGGGAAAAGAAGCTTCATTTTCGTTGGGCATGGAACGAGACGGACATGGATAGGACACTTTCTGGGATTTACCAAGTGTCCATAATTTTTTAGCACCATCTCCAGCCATCCAAAGATCCGACAAACACTAACTAGAGAGTCTTAGGGCCCGATTCATGGAGATGCGCGCAGAAATCCTGCAACGGCCGTGTGCCTAGAAGGACACTGCGCGAGCCTGCACCATTAAGCAAATCTGCGCACTCGGCGTATTTATGGATCCAAATGCACAATTCCAGCAGACATGCGAAGGGAATGGAGCTGCGTGAGGAATGCCCACAGTATGCCCCCACTCAAACCAACATCCCAACCATACCCCAAACTAAGGGCAAACCTCTGCATCTGCCCCTGAGCAACCATCGAGCACCACTGCAAAAACATGCGGCCCCCCTCATAAGCAGGCGGCACCCCTGTGAAAATGCAAGATATTCCTCGTAAGACGAGGCTTCACCCCAAGGAAAATGCACAGGCCCCAATACCCTAGGCAGCTACCCGACAGTGCACTTCCCTCCCCACACTGTCCTCACCTCCGACACTACCCCAGGCAGCCCCCCGACAGTACATTCCCCTTCTCTCCCCACACTGCCCTCCCCGCCGACACTACCCCAGGCAGCACCCTCAAGTCCAGACACCTACCAGCCCCCTTCATCTCTGACACTACCCCAGACAGCCCCCTTAAGTCCAGACACCAACTACTAGCCCCCTTCACCTCCAACACTACCCCAGGCATCCCTCCAACAGTACACTCCCCTGCCCACACTGCCCTCACCTCTGACACTACCCCATGCAGGGCCCCAATAGTACACTCCCCACCCCACACTGCCCTCACCTCCAACACTACCCCAGGCATCCCCCTGATTGTAAACTCCCCTCCTCACACTGCCCTCACCTCCGACACTACTCCAGGCAGCCCTCTGACAGTCTCCCACAAGTGCAGTTCAATGTATGGCTGCAACTCACCTGAACCTCTGTGGTCTGCCTCCACCATAAAGCACTCCCCCAAAATGTCCACCGCCAACACGATCAACAGGAACACTGAAGACCAATCCTGGACCGGATCATCCGCTGTCACTCCCTGGCAGACCGGGATCTTCAGCACCCCAGCCAGACATCACTACATTGCAGCAACAACATTGTGGCCACCAGGGTCAGACTGGGACAAGAAATAAGCCCGGACACCCAAAAAAAAGTGGCCCACCCCTCGCCTCAGAAAAGTGGCCCAACCCTCACCTCAAAAAGTAGCCCACCCCTCACCTCAAAAAAAGTGGCCCTCAAACCATCATCCGTGAATCGCGTCAATTCACGACTTAACATAAAATGCTACTTATGGAGGGTTCATGTGTCTGTTGCATGTTGTTATGTTTTGTGTAAATGCTGGAGAAAGGGATAACATTCCTTTTGTTCTTTTTAAAAAAAACAACATCATCACATAGTAAAATACTTATTTTGCAGAACCAGACTCAAAGCATGTCTACTCGTTGACACCAGTAATGAAAATAGAGTTGCATTTAATAAGCAGTACAGCCAAATGATGACACAATAACAACACAACTCATAAAATAACATAGCTTTGCATACAGTTCTGTGACAGGGTCCACAGCTCCTGGAAATCCCGCTTCCAGTTTCATGAAAATCCTGGAAATCACTCAATCAAGAGTTCCTGCAACAATGCACTTTTATGTGCAACCAGGTCGATTATGTTCGGATTTTGCAAATGGACAAGCACATTAAGCTCCACAGACATGAGCATAAAGGCTTTGAGGTTGTCCTGGCAGAGGTGATTTCTTAGGCAGGTTTTAATATTCTTCAATTTTGAAAAACGTCTTTCACATGTTACCTGTGTGCAAGATAAGGTCAAGATGAACTTGTATGCCAAATACAATTGCCGGTAAGCAAGTTCATACCTTTTTAGAATTGCATAGCAACATATTGCACAATTACGGCATGTATTGCATTTCTGTACTAAAGGTAGCTCTCCAAAATCTAGTTGTGCTGTATCTTCACTATGTACGGCTTCAAAGGCATGCTCTTCTGGTAGTGTCCTCCTCAGTTTAGTCCACTTGCTTGCAAAGTCTGAGAGTTCTTCCCTTAACCCCTTTAGCGTTATGGAGTCATCCAATCTTTCAAGCAAGGAGCACATATTTGTAAGAGCATTGACGGGTAGACTTTCATTGACATTTTTGGGATCCAGGCATGCTATATCTGCGGCAAGAGATGAGTGGGTTTTAAAATGACTAGTTAGGCTTTGAAGAATGTTGTCCATAATGGCATTATGGACAGTAATTCTAAACCGGTCTTTAGCCAAGGTGATTGGCTCATCCCTTGCATTCATTCCAGGCATCCTCTTTTTGTGGGACCCTCTCCCCTCTGGACGTGCAGTTTCCACTCCTTTATCATAGCCTCTCTCTTCCAAGCCCACGTTGGCCCATTCTGCAAATTTTTCAGCTGCAGAATACAAGGAATCAACATTTCTTGACTGTGCAGCAAGCGCTTTTATAGTGTCCGAGACCATTCTTTGTGCCTGTAGGATGTCCATTCCACTTGTCTGGAGGTACTTAGATAATGGGGTTGTCGAATTAAATACTCTGAGATATAACTGGCCTGTGAGCACTGTTTGGAATTTGCATAGAGCCTCAGAAAAGTTTAAAGCTTGGTAACGGACGTTTGCATTGAATTTATCTGTATTTGAGCCAATATTATTGGGTGCAACAACCACATCAATGAACATTGCTTTGTTTGGGTTATTAAAGGAGCAAAAACTTTCCGTAGTGCTGCAACTCTCGCCCACCACCTTGTCTCCTATTATTTGGATTGTGCGGCCTTCCACAGACAGCTCACGCCACACATCCATCCTTTTGTAGGACTCCCTGAAAAAAACGGCACAGGAGATTAACAGGCCAAACAAAGACGTGGATTCATTTGATACTTGTGTCCCTTCTACAAGTACAAGATTTAATACATGTGCATAGCAGCAGACATGTATTTGACCAGGGGATTCCTTACTGAGCCAGGATGTGAGACCATTTACTGCCCCTGCATATTGGATGCTCCATCGGTTGAATTCCCAATGCACTTGCGTAGGTCCAGACCATTATATTTAATAACACTCTGCACCAACTCAAACAGCCACTTTCCAGTAGACAAAGTGCAGATGGTTACTGCTAGTAGGCATTAATGTACAGTGTCAGTAACATATCTAATAATTACAGAGCACTGATCAGTAACACTCACATCTTGGGTTGAGTCTATCTGAATGGAAAATATCCCTGCTTCCTTTATTTCTTGACAGATTACCATTTTGATAAGTTTGGAAATGGCATACCCCACTGTAGTCTTTGCCATGAAGGTCACAGAAGCACCCTGTCCTTGCCCAGTTTTCCTTTTGGATTTGGTTTGAATGTCCTCAATATGTTCCTTTAGAGGTCTGTCATATTTACTTAGGAACAGAAGGATTTCAAGGAAGTTGCCATGATCCAGCTCTTTATTATCCAGCTCGGACATGGAATCTGATTTCCCATGAAAACGGAGCCCCCTTTTACCAATGACTTTTACAACGTCAATAACGTGCTCCAATATGTCTCTCCTTTTTCTGATTTGCTCACTTCGAGCTAATTTCTGTTGGTGAAAGAGTAAACCGCCTATGTTGACGCCTGAAAAGTTCAACATATATGAATCGGTGTTCCTCCGGTGACCTTGGCCTGCCTCATGTTCTGCAATGCTCTGGTAAATACGCCTCCAGTGTTTCATCCCATGGATGAAAAGACCCCTCTCTCCACGTTTACTAAACGCTAAACAAACTGTGCAAAAAAGGGCCTTTTCTTTTTCAGAGTAACTTAACCAGTACCGTTTTTCCCCCATCTTTCCTCCAAAAGGCTAAGCTTGCTTTCATGTGTCTATGTTTGGGAGGTTGAATTGGATGGTGCTGAAAGAAATAGGAAAGTTGATCTGGACGTTGAAACAAATAGTCGCCACCTGTAGATCATATTTCCGTGCTCTGTGCTTCACACCCCCATTCCCTGAGTCTTGAGTATGCTGTAAAGCAGATAAAGATTTTTCCGAATGACTAGTACCTGCCACTTCCTCTGGGGTGATGATGTTGTCTTCAATTATTTCTGGCAGACTTGTGTCTGACACTTCCTCCTTGGGGGAATGGGGGAATCTTCAATTGTTTGTGGCAGACTGGTAGCACCACTGGCTGCCTCTTCCTCGAGATGGACAGCTCAATTATTTCTAGCAGACTTGATTCAGAAACTTCTTCCTTGGGGGAATCTTCAATTGTTTGTGGCAGACTGGTACTACCACTGGCTGCCTCTTCCTCGAGATGGACAGCCTCAATTATTTCTGGCAGACTTGATTCCGACACTTATTCCTTTGGGGAATCTTCAATTGTTTGTGACAGACTGGTACCACCACTGGCTGCCTCTTCCTTGAGATGGACAGCCTCAATTATTTCTGGCAGACTTGATTCCGACACTTCTTCCTTGGAGGAATCTTCAATTCTTTGTGGCAGACTGGTACCACCACCGGCTGCCTCTTCCTCGAGATGGACAGCCTCAATTATTTCTGGCAGACTTGATTCTGACACTTCCTCTCGGGGGACACCTTCAATGATTGATGATATTGTAGTTGCAGCAGCATCTGCCTCTGTTGAGATGTCTCCAATAACTGCAGAGACTCTGGCTTCTAGTCTTCTCACATCTGGAGCTGGGTCCACTGAAGAACCAGGTTTAACACTTGTACCTGAAGAAGATGCCTGGTCACCCTCCTCCACTTTTCTCCCAGCAATACCACCATGTGACATTTTGATGGTCTGACCTGTAAACAGATCTTCAATTTTTTTGTTTTGCCGGATTTCCTCTTCCATTCGCTTTTTCTTCCTTTCTCTTAGTTTTTCTGCTCCTCCCTTTCTTTTTTTGAATCCATTTCTCTCCAAAAAAATAAAATTAGCTTAATTGTGCATCTGATTCCTACCTTTATAACAGTAGGTCTAAGTAACCTGGCTGCCAGTGCCAACATCTAAAATATAATTTCATTAAGAGGAAACAAGTGCTTGTCAGCATTTTCAGATTTGACAGTCCCCAGCCTCACCAGAACCTCCCTCCCAAAAAAGAGAACAATATCCAGCTGGGTCTATGAAATGCTGAGTCTAACAGTAATCCAGTCCCATGACATGGTAAATGAACTGGATGCATGCATGTTACTTCTCCAGGCGAGCGAGCAGTGTCCTGGACGTTGTATTATGGTATGACATCTCAGAAAAAAATAGTAGCCAAAAAGGAAAGCTGCATTGTAATTAACTTATGAAAAACACCAAGGGTGGATGTAGCAACATACATATAGCAAGTGAATGCCTGCTGCATGCACACAAATGCACATGTTTGTGTAATCATCCTACCCTCCACCCCAGTGTTTGAGAGAGTTATAATCCAGGTTTTCCTTTGCCCTAGCACACATTAGGCCTGGTTACAAATTCACAATAACAAAACGTGGCCAGATTGAAAGAGGAGGAATAGGATAGGAGTTCTGCCTGGTCACTGTGCTGCTTATACGCTGGACTGGAGCCTAGGGTGGCCGTGTATCTGGGGGGAGACAACAGGTGTGCATAATAAAGGCTGCCAAAGTGGTTTGAGTGTGCTATACAGGACCACCTTACATTGCACTGCATTGAAGATGTACAGTACTGGTGGTTACTTACCCACAGGGATGGGCTCGCCTGGCTGGCTGTTGGTTGCTCCGCGCTAAGGCCTGACTAGAGTGGATACTTGAACAGTGACCTGCCTGCAAAAAGAAACAAGGTAAAGATGATGAAAACCCAATAAACACAGTATATAGCATATGAATACAGTGCAGGGCTTGTAACAAAGATATGATGGGTGCCAAAGCATCCCCCAATAGCTAGGGGCTAAACCATAGTCTGTCACATAAAAAGGAGTAGAGCATCCAGGTCCATATAGGCTATATACAAATTGAGCTAAAAACAATAGAGGGTGATTTGTGATGTGTTGATGTATTCCTTGTTTCATTTGGAGGATGCAAATTGCTAAAGAATTTCCAGATAATAACTTGCTATGGCAGGGAACTGGGATTGCAGTAAACAGGTAAAGGTCATTTGAATATAAGCTTTAAACTAGACATCAACTGCAAGGGCTTGTAAAAAACAATGTGTGTGAGTGAGACTTGATACAGAGTGAACACTGACTGAGGAATCTGTACCCAGCAAAGCGCAACACTATAGAAAGGAATGCAGTGCCTACCACACTTCTCGATGTGTAAACACAGATGTTTCTACAGAATCAGTGTCTTTAATGAAACACTATCTTTCACCCCTTGACAAAACAGGAAGTGGCCATCAAATAGCATTGTTCCTAAGTACACTATGAAAATATGGTTATGATTTCACTAATGTGATATACATTTCATACAAGAATGGATCACCATATGTATCATTAATATCTGTGTGCATAGATCCATATTGTCAAATTACTGTGAATACAAGCAGACGTCCAAGGCCAAATGATAATATGTTATTGTATAGCACTTATGCTTAAGCTCTTTTTTATAGAACAAATATGCATACAATATCACCCAACCTGTCTTGGTACTCATTTATCGCCCTCAGGATGAAAGGCTGAGATGGCCTTACTGGGATTCAAACCTGCAGATCACACACACATCACAGCAGCGAGTGCTCAATGCACTAAGCTATCATATCGGCTATAGTAAAATGAGTATCTGCAGGTCTGGCGCAAATTTGGCCTTATTTCAAGCCTGTGTGCAATGCATCTACTTTTCAGGCTCTGCCCACGGGAGTGCTTGTGTGACGAGGGCCTCAGCAAGTACAAGTGCATGACACAAGGCAATGGCGCCTGACCGTGGAGGGTAGTTTCTAAGATCCCAACGTGCAGTCTCTAGTAAATCAGGTCCGTGACAAGCTGCCAGCCAATCACAGGGCCTCGGGCACCTGATGGTAGGCTGATGTCAGCTGGATGTGAAAGCCAGCATGAAATCAACATCACGTCAGTAAAACACTGTCAGTAAAGGCCCTGTTTCTGGAACACCACCACCAAGGCATCTTTCTAGCTTTCAGCCCTGCACAGGGAACCCGGCGCAGTGGAGAATGGTCGGGGAGTTGTAGCCCCAGAATGAATTTTACAAACAGGAGGAAGAAATAATGTGTGAAAGGGAGAGGAGGAAGCCTTCTGGTCAGCTGGCTGCTAATTAAATGTGTACTTGATATCTTTTGACTTTGTAATGAGCCGGCTGCCTTTGTTTGCCATTCAACTTGGCATTTGCCCCAATCATTTGAGCAATCTTGCCTTTCCCTCCCCTCCCAACTAGTCAAAGCAGGCCACTCTCCAGATCCTCCATGCCAGAGCACCAGGAGACCATGCAAATGGCCGCTGTGTGCAGTACACATCCTAATAATACAACACATGCTATTCACTGTGAAACAAGGGGTGGCCAGACGCTAAGATTATAACAAAACAAAAAAACACTCTCACACACACACACACACACCACACACCACACACGCAGGCCCTGGCTGCTCACCTCTCATTGTGGAATCAGAAAAAATACAATATTACACCGAGCAAAGGAAAATACACCGACACAGGCTTATAAAGATTCCCAGAATCTTTTTTACAAGACTGAACAGTATTCAACAAAGTACACAAATAGCTATTTGGCCGTCAATACATCACAGGGACCACCGGCAGGGTTCAATGTAAGCAGTGACAGAATTTCCTAGCTGTACATCGACGCATTTATACAATTTGTAAAATGATGTCCAGCCCTCTTACAGGTTAATCATCCACTGGGCTAGGGTCGCGCCAGGTTTACTTTCCTAATTTACATATCTCGTGCATGCAGTTTACTTTTCAATACATTTACTAACACACTCCATTATTCTTTGATTTAACATTTGCACTCTTTACATATTGTTTTAATACAGACCAAACAATGTTTTGCATATTATATTCGGATAGCATTACTGTTCTTGTATACTTGTAGTTTAACATTGCTAATTCAAGTAATCCCCTGTTCCCGAGGTCAACAAAGGACAAGGTCTATATGACCCTAACATGTAGCCTGAGGGCAGGTTGGACATTAACTCCCCTACAGAGGTTGGAAAGGTTAAGGCAAGAACAAGGACACAAGAGACGGCCATTTTAGATTACAGGGTGACTTTGTATAAAACCCCAAAATGGCGGTTTCTAACCTAAAATGGAGGCTTGATTCAAGATGGTGGCTTACATCAAAGGTCAAGACCTTGCCGCAGAGAGTTATTTGCGTACAATTTTAAGCAACTTGGCGTAGGCCAATATACATACAAATCGTTTGTAATAAGAGGCATAATTTAATATCCGGTTTGACAAACCCTCCTTTTGGCCTATGCCAAGTGCTAATACTACTTCTGATTTGCTTGCAAGTAACTCCATGCGTCATCGTCCATACACCCTGAATCATTGTCGGACATATCTATTGCCATTAGGTCTGATACCAGAGTTTCTTTCAACACATACTCTTTGGAGAGCTCCTTTGGGGCGTATATTTTATTCCCTAATACACTTGTTGCTTGCGCGCAACATCCCCCTAATACTGAGCATATACCAGGGAGACACTGTATACAATGACAAAGAAACAAAAAACTTCCCAAGATAATCAGTAGGGCCGAGAACAACTTCCATCCCCATGTCCGTAGGAGGTCCCAAAACCATGTACCAAGTCCCCAATTTCCCTCAGGAACATGTACTTCTGAACTAAGAGCATGTAGATTTTGGATCGCCCTAAAGATCGTTGGAGAGGAGTATGGAACGTAAACGCAGCAAGCGGACCCCACTAATTTACATACTCCTCCTCGCTCTGCCAGGATGACATCTAATGCCATCCGGTTCTGAAGAGCCACTAATCTTATCGCTCTCTGCTCTAACGTCATATTATAGAGTATGTCAGTGGTCCGATTGATGGTTCTCTCCAATACTCTCGCCAGTCCCCTAATATCTTCTGAATTCGTAATTTGCCCAAAAAATGGCACAAAAGATTTCATAATATCTCCTAAAGTTTGCGCTGGAGTATCCCCTTTTACACCTCGTCGTGGACGAGTCCTTGAAATTTCTGTAGTACTGGCAATAAATACCCCAGGTAATAGAATCCCTAAATAACAGGTTCCTTGCCAATCCCTGGGCAACCACGGAAATGCCACATTACCGCAAACAAAATAGACAGGTTCGCCTACGTACAGAGGTCGGTTTTCACTAGTCAAATTCGCAACGTTGGCGCACTTTCTAATATTACCCATTGACCGTGTTCCATTCCTCTGTATGCAGAAGGATACTGAATCGGGGCTATGATTAACAGAATAATATGGAGACGTGGCATCCTTATTGCCTATAGGAGCCATTTTGAAAGAGATTAAAGACTGAAAAGGACGAAACAATCTATCAGAGGGCCTAACAGAAGCAACATTTGGCTTACTTCTATTTGCAAAAAGTGAGCATCCCAGGGGCATCAAAACATTCTTTTCAAAACTATTTAAATTTGTACCATCAAAGTTCCCTGAGATGCTGTCATTCCATCGACCAAAAAATAGTGCTCTAAGAGAAGCGTAACAGGCAGTTGTCAGAGGCAAAGGGTAAATATATCAACCTAGCCCCTTATCCCCATGTTGCGGTAGATGTGTACAGATCCAGCAATTGGTCTTATTAAAAATTGCATGAGTGGCATTCATTATTAACAAAAGGGTATTATTCTGATAATTCCATCTATGTAAAGAATCTCTAGGCGACAAAGTATGCAATTGCACAGAGGGAGTGGGAATCACAGATACATTTTCAATAGGTAAAAAGTCTTCTAACGGATATGCTTCTTCCAGATACCATAACCCAAAAGTCATTACAAATCCAGTAATTAGTACGAGAAGGCAACAATACACTTTGGGGGTCCCCTTACATACTCGATCATTGTCTCTGCTAGTCACATTTTTATCTAAAAGTTCAGTACGTGAGGTGGCAGGTGCAGGCATCGTAGTCTTCAATCGAA
Organism: Ambystoma mexicanum; assembly: GCF_040938575.1. NCBI lineage: Eukaryota > Metazoa > Chordata > Amphibia > Caudata > Ambystomatidae > Ambystoma > Ambystoma mexicanum. Next base: position 104,730,002 of record NC_090926.1, on the reverse strand, counting down.
AAAACACCAATTGTTTGTTTGCTGGCGACTCCAGTCGCGCGTCTTCTTAATGTCTTTCCCACAACCCTTAGCCAACAGAATCTTTCGTACAATCGGGCCAAAAACACAAGCCCTCAAATGATTTTTTTCAGTCGCACAGTTAGAGCATGCTGTACATTTATTTCCTTGGGCGCAAATTATATTTTGCAGTTTCTGGTGGGAACAAATTGTCTTCACTTCCTCCTGGAAGTGGCGAACGGACGGAAATGGGATCAAGAAAGGATTGATCCGGAAGTTCCACTGTTGGGGAGTGCGGAGACAAGATGGCCGCTTTGTCCGGCCTTGCGGATTCTGAAGCGGTCTCCGATTCTCCCTTGCGGTTGTTGCTGTTTCAGGCATGCGAGTTAAAGCAGTGGGAAGAGATTATGTATCTTCTGTATCATATGGCACGGGCTGTGGGATCCTTTTGGTGTGCGTCGCATGGATCAGTGTTTACGACCCGCTACCCGCACGGCAGTCTGGGTGACTAGCAGGACCTGGTAGGGACCCCTCCACCGAGGTGCAAGGCAAGATGACCTCTCAAAAACCTTCGTGAGGATCCAGTCCCCCGGTTGTAGACTGTGACCGGGGCCCTCGTAGTGCACAGGTAATGCCTCTCGTACCTAGTGATAAATTGAAAACAGATTTTTAGTCAACTGGTTACATTAGTCTGAAAGAAGCACATTTTCTATATCCCGTAATGAGCGACTTTTTGGCATGCCCCAAATATTAGCAGGTCTCCCCATTACCACCTCAAAGGGAGACAGCCAAGTCTTAGTTTGAGGGGTCGTTCTCATCGATAGTAACACGATCGGTAAGGCGTCCGGCCATTTTAGCTTGGTGCCAGCACACATCTTAGCGAGTTTGTTCTTTATAATGCCATTGTGCCTTTCCACTAATCTGGCACTCTGGGCATGTCTATCTGAATGGAACAGCTTGTCAATCTGTAATCCTTTGCAAATTTGCAGGATTACAGTGGCAATAAAGTGTGGCCCGTTATTGGACCAGATGACTCTCGGCAGCCCGAACCTAAGAAAAAACTCTTTCAACAGAGTTTTTGCCGTTGTTATGGCCGTTGCATCTTTAACCGGGAAGGCCTCAACCCACTTACTAAAGGCGCAAATAACAACCAATATATATTTAAGATTGTTACACCGTTCCATTTCAATAAAATCAAAGTGAATAACCTCAAACGGGAAAGAAGGTGGAGCGAAACTTCCTCTAGGAGTCAAGGTACCTTTTCCTACATTGTACTGCAAGCGAACCATGCAGTTCTGGACAAAACGCTCTGCAGTTTAGAAAATCTTATCATTGGCCCATATACTGTGTAGCATTTTTGTTAATGCGTGCACACACATGTGTCGGACCATGAGCCATAATAACCATCATTGTAATGTAGGCGTCAGGGAGTAATCATTTCCCTTCAACATTGTCTACCCAACACCCATCATCATCCAATCTTCCTGCACCCTCGATCCATCTCTTAGTTTCCTCTATGGTAGCATCTGCTTGAATGTCTTTTACGGCATGAATACTTTTTCCCAAAGTGCAAACATTTACAATTTCTTTTACAGCGTACATTTCTGAACTGAAATCAGTGTCAGTCTGTTTAGCTATCTGATCGGCGACGGCATTCCCTTTTACATCATCTGTAACTTTTTGATGTGCTGAACAATTTATGATAGCTAACTGAACAGGGAGTGCAAGTGCTGAAAGTAATCGCACTATTAAAGTGCCGTGCTGGATTTTCGTTCCGTGCAAGGTCAAGAAAACTCGTTATTTCCAAAGTCTACTGAAATTGTGGGCCACCCCACAGGCATACTGACTGTCAGTATATATATTCACTGTACACCCTTCAGAAAGCTCACAAGCTCGAGTTAACACTATAATTTCTGCGGCTTGCGCAGAGTTATGCATAATTCTTTTAGTTTCCACAACCGTGCTTAAAGTAGTGACAGCATAAGCAGTCGTGGATGTACCGTCTGGAATTTTAAAACAAGAGCCATCACAAAATAGCTCTCCTTGAGGGCTATTCAAAGGCGTGTCTTTCAAATCAATTCTGTCTTTAGTCTCTTGTTCTGTCATATACAGGCAATCGTGTGACGTATCGTCATCATCAACAGTATTTTGTGAGACAGGTAAAAGTTCAGCCGGATTTAATACGCAATACCTCTGAATTTGAATGTGGGGGGCAAACAAGATCAGTTCATATCTTGTCAATCGTGCAGAAGTGAGGTGTTGCGTTTGAGTTCTATTCAATAGAATATCTACAGAGTAAGGTACCATTAGGGTTAACGCATGACCCAGGACCATTCCCTCACTCTGTTTTACAGACGCAGCAGCAACAGCGCGCAAACATCTTGGCAAAGCGCATGCTACAGGATCAAGGGCGGAGGAATAGTAGCCGCACGGCCTATTCTTCCCTCCATGTTCCTGCGTTAACACAGCCAAAGCACATCCATCACGTTCATGCACAAACAATACAAAGGCCTTATCATAATTCGGAGTTCCTAAAACCGGCGCCGAACACAGCGCGGATTTGAGCAAATCGAATGCTGTCTGGTGTTCCAAGGTCCATGGCAATGGCAAAGAAATGCACTTCTTTGTCAAAGCCAACATTGGTTTAATCGTTAACGAAAAATTTGGGATCCACAATCTACAATAAGAAGCCATACCTATCAAGGCTCTAACTTCCTTTTGCGTATTTGGGACAGGCATACCAGAAATAGTCTTTATTCGTTCAGGTGTCAACCGTCTTCCCACCTTTGACAGGAGATAGCCTAAATAGGCGACCTCCTGGCAAGAATATTGGAATTTCTTAAGTGAAGCTTTGTGGCCATGTTTTGCTAGATGACAAAGCAACAACACGGTGCCTTATTTACAGGCACTCTCAGAATCAGCAGCCAAGAGGAGGTCATCTACGTACTGCAGTAACGTGCAAGTAGTAGGTAACTCGAGGGTATCAAGCTGCTCTTTCAATGCCCTACTATAAATACTTGGACTCTCAGTGTACCCTTGTGGTGCACGAGTGAATGTAAATGAGCGTCCACCTAGGGTAAACGCAAACAAATACCTGCTATCCTTGTGTAAGGGAATACTGAAAAACACGTTTTTAAGATCAACAACGCTAAAGTAAGTGGCAGAATCCGGAATCATGGTTAATATCATTATAACATCAGGTACAATAGGAAATTAAGGAGCCACAATTTTGTTAATAGCGCGTAAATCTATTATAAAACGAAAGGGAATCGAATTATCACCTTTTTTGTATACTGGCAAAATGGGGCTGTTACATATCCTACCCGTAATCTCCTCAATTACTCCACGATGTACAAAATCAGAAACTATACATTTCAAAGCCTGTTCACCTTTAACTGAGGTCTTATATTGCGGGATCCGAGGCAATTTTACTCCATGCTTCAAAATAATTTTAACAGGTTCAATTTGGAGAATGCCCACATCATTATCATCAATTGCCCATAAGCATTCTGGGACATTACTAAATTCTGGCGGTAAAGGTCGAGTCAAAAACTGAGAGGCGAGTGATTGCTGAGGTGAAATTGTTAGCCGAATTCCATCCGGAGGACAATGAATTACTGCGTGTAATGCCTTCAACAAATTTAGCCCCAGCAAGTTCTCCCCACAGTTTGTGGTAAGTAGAAATGGACACTGTTCCGTGAAGGGACCCAGTGTTATCGGTACCGGCAAAGAGACCGGACAAACTACAGGTGTGCCTGAATACCCTACGGAAACGTTGGATTGCCCTGACAGGGGAATATTTGGAACCTGTGAATGATCAATGGAACATTTCTGTGCTCCCGTATCTAATAAAAATAGATGCTTCCTATTTCCCACCGCCATCTCAACGTAGGGGCCTTTCTGATGAACGGGAATAGGCGTAGTTTCCAAATCCTGCTTCGGGCAATCCTAGCGGAACAAAATATTATCAAAAGGAAGCTCTTCGGAGAGGTACTCGGCAGAAGGGTGATCAAAAATGTTTCTATTATCCACATTCGAAACTTGCTTATCTTGTGAAGGAGGTTGCTGTGATTCTGGTGTAAACTGACCTCTGCCAGGGCCCCCTGCACCTGGGCGACCTCTGGATCCTCTACTCATGTTCCCAAATGACATTTGCTGTAAGGTCGGACATTGTGCGCGCCAGTGGCCTTCCTGCCGGCAATAGGCACACTGGTTAATGGTTACCGGAGCCAAGGGCGCACTTCCCTGTGGAATGTACTGACCTCTAAATTGATTACCCCCTCTAGGGTTTCTAACAATCTGCTGCAATAAAACTTTAGTTTTCAAGTCACCCTTTTTTTTCTCAAGTTTCTCTTTTTCAGTATTTACACGATTTTCATAATACTGAGCCATATGCAATACTTCTGATTGGGACTTCACCTGCCAAGCGCTTTCAGAGGACATAATCTTTAACTGGATGTCAGGCAGCAATCCACGTACAAATTTGTCGACAAACAACCTTTTCCCTGACTCTGTGCCCAAGTCTTGTCCACTGAAATCCGAGAACACCTGCTCGAACCGAAGCTTGTCCCAAATGATTCTTTTTTCTGGAACCATAGTTTTCAATTTTACAACAATTCTATTAGGCAAGGTTAATATCACTTGAGGTGGTCGTTCGCCAGCTTGTCTTTCTCTGTCCAGCCTAGTCATGTTATCCCATGTATCTCCCAACCCAGGTATGTCATCTAAAGTCCTAATCTGTTTCCACACATCAACTGGCAGGAGTACGGGAAATAATAGGTCAATATCACTTAAGGTGAATACCGACGACTGTAAGACCAACTCTATTTCTTTATAGAATCCGGTCGGATTTTTTCTTATATCAGGAATAGATTGCTTTATGGTGTTCACTTCCTGTCTTGAAAACGGGACGTGAACAAACTGTGAAACGTAATGTGTTAGGAATTTCTCCGGCTAATATACCTCGTGCAGCATCAGCCGCAATCTCAACTTTGGGGAAAAATGTCGGAGGAACCTCTCTCATAGGCAACTGAGAAGTAGGCAGCTCCGAACGCTTACTAAGCAACAGAGCCAAGTAAAGCGCTAAGGCAGTCGAAGAAGTATCAATCGAAAAAGCTCTCTTATAAACACTCAACAATTCTGCGGGACAACAAATCTTTCTTCTTACACACTCATTCTGCAGGTGCTCTACCATCACCTGTATCACTTTCTTTTGCATTTCTAACGTATGCTGACTAGATATGTCATATACTTCATCTGGAGTTATCGACATATCCGAAATCCATCTTATCGCGTTCTTTGTACAAATTTGTGCTTCCTTACCTTTTAATTCTCAACGAGGAGAAAACCGTTTCTGTAAGTACATAATATCTAAACTATCACCATCACTTCCTCGTTCTGTAACTCTTCCAACTCCTTCCTATACTCAAAAATCCTCTCAACATGCTCATTTACCTTCTCCGCAGTATCTGTGGACAATGCTAAGGTGTTCAAATCCCGTAACCCTTGTGGGAAATCTACATCATTTAGTCTGTTCCACATTATACTTAAATGAGTCCCTAATCCTTCGATAAAAACATTTTTCTCAGGAATATCTTTTAAATTTTCGAGTGTGGAAAAAACATCAGCTTGTTCACCCTTCTCCATACAATGTTTAGCCCAAGCAGTCAATTCACTCCTCTTGTCTGGGGACACAGTATTACGAGTCACAACTCTTGGTCTTGCTCCCTGGTCGACTACAAGCGATGCAGGATCACTTGGAAGAGGAAGAGTAGGCACATTCTGAATAACAACAGGTGAAGGCAAGGGGGCAGGCAAAGTGGCGACGGCTGGAAAAACAACAGGAAGAACAAAGTGAGGACCGGAGGAACTATAGGAGGGGGAACTACAGCAGGAAGGGGCTAAGCGCCAGGAGGAGGGACATATGGAGGTGGCGCGGAGGCATCGGGCCTTCGTTCATGCAAAGGACCCACGTGTCTGGTGATTTTCGGCAAATTTACCCACCTCAAATATATGGACCCTCGTCAAGACGTCGTCTCGGGCTAAAGCTCACCGTCCAGGGATCGGATCATGCAGTTTCGTCGAGGAATTCACTTCTCGTCTTAGAGTGGCCGGTTCTGTTGGCACCGTCCGAAAGCCGAGCCAACCTTCAACGAGACAAAGTCAATCTTGAGGGTCCCTATTCGGGCGCCATCTGTGGAATCAGAAAAAATACAATATTACGGCTGTTACACCGAGCAAAGGAAAATACACTGACACAGGCTTATAAAGATTCCCAGAATCTTTATTACAAAACTGAACAGTATTCAACAAAGTACACAAATAGCTATTTGGCCGTCATAACATCACAGAGACCACCGGCAGGGTTCAATGGAAGCAGTGACAGAATTTCCTAGCTGGACATCGACGCATTTATGCAATTTGTAAAATGATGTCCAGCCCTCTTACACAGGTTAATCATCCACTGGGCTAGGGTTGCGCCAGGTTTACTTTCCTAATTTACATATCTTGTGCATGCGGTTTACTTTTCAATACATTTACTAACACACTCCATTATTCTTTAACATTTACACTCTTTACATATTGTTTTAATACAGACCAAACAATGTTTTGCATATTATATTCAGATAGCTTTACTGTAGTAAGTATACTTGTAGTTTAACATTGCTAATTCAAGTAATCCCCTGTTCCCGAGGTCAACAAAGGACAAGGTCTACATGACCCTAACATGTAGCCTGAGGGCAGGTACTCCCCTACAGAGGTTGGAGAGGTTAAGGCAAGAACAAGGACACACGAGACGGCCATTTTAGATTACAGGGTGACTTTGTATAAAACCCCAAAATGGCGGTTTCTAACCTAAAATGGAGGCTTGATTCAAGATGGCGGCTTACATCAATTTCTAAGGTCAAGACCTTGCCTCAGAGAGTTAGTCGCGTACAATTTTAAGCAACTTGGCGTAGGCCAATATACATACAAATCGTTTGTAATAAGAGGCATAATTTAATATCAAGTTTGACATCATAAATGCGTGCACGTGGAAACACACATAGACAGACACACCTCTCTCACCCTCTCTGATTCTCTGTTTTTGGAAGGAGAATGGGTGCACGCATCCTTCATTTTCATTTATTTACTCTACCTGGCCATCCTGAAACTGTGTCCTTCCAGAAGAGTAACGCAAGTTATTCCCCTTGTAACTGGGGTAGACTCTGGTGCCTTTTTTGACACATACATGCGACTGCAGAATAACCGTAAGAAGGAACTTGGAGAGGTAGCTAATAGGCGCAGGCCCACACCTAAACACCCAAATGCGTGCATTGCAATGCCCTGCACATCTACCTTAAAGACAAGCTGACTCTACATGAACCCAAGAGAATTCTATGGTCCTCTGGCTCCTGGCTGCTTCCATGTCCAAAAACGAAACAACCAAACGACAATGGACGATCGTTCCTATCCTTGGCACCGAAAGCCTAGAATTCCTTTCCCTTCGAACTTCGACAGGAAAGCAATTTACTTTTGTTCCGGAAACAGTTGGAAACATTACTGTTTGATTAGAATTCCCTCTTTCTGCATTTACTCCTCTTGATATCTTATGCTAGATGTTTTTGTCTGGAGTCTTGGTGTGCACCCTGATGCCTGGGGCTGTTGGCGCGGTATAAATAAATAAATACAATAAATAATATAGGCAGGTGATTTCCTGAACACCAGCACCCACAAAGTCACAGGCTCCCCATCAACGATTTTCTAAAGAACAGGCTTTGGGTATTTCACTTAGCGGGGAACTTACAAGCTCAGGCCCCCCTCACCTCAGTGTCTCTGGGTCGCCCTGGGATCCTGCATATGAAAAAAGACCACTTGCGCTTGTGGGTGTTCGGGGGCTTCAGCGCTTGGAGCATGGGTGTTCTCTTTGGTTGCCATAGCGGTCTGGTCCATGCTCTGTTTTGGGTATGCTGGCTGCTTCCTGCACGCGCAATACCTAAGAGCACTCACAAAGTATGCTCCCCCTATTCTCTTCTCTCAAATACAGCATTATGTTCAGAGTGATCATGATCAGATTCTCAAGATAGAAAACCAGGATGGCCAACAACATTTAAGAAGGACTAACCCACTCCCCCACTAACCCAACGACTATCTTGTCACCCCGCCCACCCCCCCAATCCCACGGCTTCTGCATACACATTATGTGGTTTTGACTTTTGATAAAAGCATGTAAACAACATGCAAGGTATATTTGAAGTAATGCTGATTGATGCATTAATGCATTTACATGTTAAATGTATACAATCAACTTGATTATTATTGGAATTTAGTGGGAAAAGTTGAGCATCTCAACCCCTTAACTGGCAGGCTATTATGCAAGTCTATGCAAAAAGGATGAGCATATTTTATTTTAAAAGCGTGTAAATATCAATTGGGCTGTTGCTCTGTTTGACAGGACATGCCCTGGTGTTTAGATGTTTTTCAGCCTGTCTTTGTGGCAAGCAATTAATGCACACAGGCTACATACCAATTGAATGTGGCATCACTGGAAATTAGCATATCAACTTGCCCTCTGAAAAAAGTGAGGGGAATCCTGAGAAAAGTGTGGGGTCTGTGTCCACCCGCGTGTACCCTCGACTTGAGCCCTGTGGGGAGAGTCAGGGTGCTTGCCCCCAGCCAACCTGTGTGCTCGTCCACACACAGTACACACATTCACACAGAATATTGGACACAGGAACAGACTCGTAGCCAAAGGGAGGCACTGCAACTTGGCTTGCATTTAAAAATGGGCCTCCACTCGCTGTTATTATTAACCATAAGGGGTCAAATGAATGGTGGGAACCCCCTCAATCATAGAATATCACAACTGCTTACACCAGCCACCGAGGTGGCAGCTGCCTAAAAGGATGCACAGGGCTTTTTAACATTTCTGGGTGAATCTCCCGTTCCGTCCTTGCTTGATTGGTCCGGCACACCTGAAGCCCATGCCGTTATGTCATAAATCAGAGTGCCTTGGTGTGAAAACAAAATCAAATATATCGTGGCTGAGTACCCCAAAAGGAAATACACTGAACACTGGTTACAAAGGAACATACAAAGTACTTTATTTTATACTGAATCCAGTTACTAAGAACAGAGCAAAATCAGATAGCTATCGGCCCTCAGTGCAACACAACGAACTCCAGCATGGTTCAGTATGTTTAGTGAGAGACGCTGTACATTAGAATGCATTGGCTTTTTATATTCTTTGTGAGCACGATGTACAGCCCCAATTCGGGTTAATATTCCACTAATACATCACCGATCTAGGGTTCATGCCAAGTCTCGCACATCCGCATATAACTGGTTTGCTTTTAATACATATATCAACAAGCCTATACAGCAACTGTGTATTCTGGGATTTCCCATGCAGGTCTTCTCAAACATTAATACACTGTACTTAAACAAGTGTTCTACGCTCAGTATTTGAATACATTGTTCTTATCGTATACTCATGGATTAGTTTCATTGCACGAGTAATCCTTTACACACAGGTCAACAAAGGACAAGGTCTCAGTTCACGACCTCAACAAGTGGCCTGGAGGCAAGTTACATATTAGCTACATACAGAGGTCAAGACAGCCATGTTGCATTTCGGAATGACATCGTCCACCATTTTAACTCACAGGGTGACTTTACAAAGGGAACCTAAAATGGTGGATTGACCTAAAACGGCGGCTTACATTGATTTTAAGGTCAGGACCTTGCAGCACGGATCTCTTCCCAAGCGATTTACGAGCAGCTTGGCGTAGGCCAATATACATATATTTATTGCAATAGGAGGCACGATATAATTTCTCTTTTGACAAACCCTCCTTTTGGCCTATGCCAAGTGCTAAAACTATGTTGGATCTCCTTGCAAATAACTCCATGCATCATCGTCCATGCACCCTGAATCACTGTCAGAAATATCTATTGCCATTAGGTCATTCGCTAAAATTTCTTTCAACAAATATTCTTTGGAGGTTTTATCTGGGGCATACACTTTATGTCCTATCGAACCTATCGCTTGTGCGCAACATCCCCTAGCATCGAACATATACCAGGTAGACACTGAATACCGCAACAAAGAAACAACAGGATTCCCAAAATAATCAGCAAGACTGAAAGGACTTTCCAACCCCAAGATCGCAAGAAGTCCCAGAACCAAGCGCTAAGATCCCAGTTTTCCTCGGAACGTGCACTTCTGAACTAAGGACATGCAGATTCTGTATTGCCTTGAAGGTGGTTGGGGAGGAATCTGGTACAAAAACACAGCAAGCGGACCCCACTAATTTACACACTCCACCAAGTTCAACCAGAATACCTTCTAATGCCATCCGGTTTTGAAGTGCTACTAGTCTTATCGCCTTCTGTTCTAATGTCATATTATAGAGTATGTCCGTGGTCCGGTTGATGGTTCTCTCCAGTACTCTCGCTATCTTCTGATATCTTCAGAATTCGCTATCTACCCCCAAAATGGCACAACTGATTTTACTGTATCCCCCAAGATTTGTGCTAGTGTGTCACCATTCTCGTCCCGCCGTGGACAAGCCTTTGAAACTTCTTTTGTACTAGCTATAAACAGCCCAGGTAACAGAATCCCTAGATAACAGGTTCCCTGCCAATCCCTGGGCAAACATGGGAATGCTACATTACCGCAGACAAAGTAGACAGGTTTGCCTACATACAGAGGTCTGTTTTCCCCAGTCAAATTTGCAACGTTGGCACAACCTAAAAAATCTCCCATTGACTGAGTTCCATTCCTCTGTATGCCAAAAGAAACTGAATCGGGGCCATGATTAACAGTGTAAGAAGGGGGCATGGCATCCTTATTGCCTATTAGAGCCATGTTAAAGGAAATCAAAGATTGGAAACAGTCTATCAGAAGGCCTAATAGAAGCAACGTTAGGTTTACTCCTGTTTGCCAAAAACGAGCATCCCAGGGGAGTCAAAACATGTTTCTCAAAACTATTCAAATTGGTGCCATCAAAGTTCCCTGAGATGCTATCATTCCAATGGCCAAAGAACAGTGCTCTAAGAGAAGCAAAGCAAGCAGTTGTCAGAGGTAAAGGATGAATATACCAACCTAGCCCCTTATCCCTGTGTTGCGGTATATGTGAGCAGACCCAACCGTTAGACTTATTAAAAATGGCATGTGTAGCATTCATGATAAGTAGCAGAGTATTATTGTGGTACCTTTGTCTATGCTGAGAGTCCCTAAGGGACAGAGTATGCAAATGTACAAAGGGAGGAACAGTAGGTATACTTTCAGTAGGTAACAAAAATTCTAAAGAATGAGTTTCCTAAAGGTACCACAACCCGAAGGCAGCGACTATTAAAAACCCAAATATCATTATAACAACACAGCAATACGTTTTCGGGGCCCAGGCATACTGTCCATTGTCCCGCTTGGTCATCCCCTCATTTACAAGTCCCATACGAGTGGTAGCGGTAGCAGGCATTGTAGTCTTCACACAAATACCCCCAATGTTCGTTGCTGGTGACCTCCCGGCCGTGCGACTTCTTAGTCCTTCCACAACCCTAGCCAACAGAATCCCCTTTCTCAAATTTGGGAAAAAACAAGCCCTCGATGATCCTTTTCTTCTTCAAATGCACATCCGAACCGTGCCGTAAGTCTATCAGATGCACAGCAAAACTGTGCCATAAGTCTATTTTCTTGGACGCAGATTGTACCTTACTTTTCCCGGTACTGATTGATCCGGAAACAATATGTCGTCACTTCCCGTTGGAAGCAACGTATCAGAGATAAGTGAAGATGCCGAATTTGAAACAGCAGTTTCCGGATGCAAAACGTTTGGAGAGTGTGGAGAGAAAGTGGCGGCTTCCCCAAGCCTCACGTTCTCACAGAGATTCTCCGACACACTCTCGGTGCTATTTACTGCTTTGGGATCGTTGGTTGCAGCATTAGCGAGGGGTTCTGTTTCTTCTGTAACGTGTGGCACTGGGTGAGGATGTTTCTTGACGTGGGACGCGTGGATCCAGTTCTTTCTTCCAGAGACCCTCACCACTGTTTGGGTGACCAACAGGACCTGGAACGGCCGACGCCAGTGAGGTGCAAGGCAGGAAGAGCGCTCAAAGGCCTTGATGAGCACCGAACTCCCAGGCCGTATACTGTGGCCCGGGCCCTCGTATCGCACAGGTAAAGCTTCTCGTACCTGGTGATACATCAAATACAGGTTTTTAGTCAACTGGCTGCAATAATCTGAAAGTAATACATTTTCAACATTTCTCAATGAATTGCATTTAGGAAGGTTCCAAATATTGGCAGGTCTCCCCATTACCACCTCAAATGGAGAGAGCCCAGTCTTAGTTAGAGGGGTTGAACGCATGGATAATAACACGATCGGTAAGGCGTCCAGCCATTTTAGTTTGGTGCCAGCACACGTCTTAGCGAGCTTGTTCTTGATGATACCATTGTGTCTTTCTACTAGTCCGGCGCTCTGAGCATGTCTGGCCGAATGGAACCGTTTGTCAAATTGTAATGCCGCACATATCTGCAGAATTACAGCAGCGACAAAATGTGGACCATTGTCCGACCAGATAACTCTTGGTAGCCCGAACTGCGGGAAGTATTCCCTTAACATGGTTTTTGCAGTAGTCATGGCTGTAGCATCTTTAACGGGGAAACCCTGAACCCATTTACTAAAAGCACAGATGACCACCAGCACATATTTTTTATTGTCACATCGTTCCATTTCAATAAAGTCAAAGTGGATAACTTCAAATGGGACCGAGGGTGGCCCAAAACTTCCCCTTTGAATTACTGTTCCCTTTCCCACATTGTGTTGTAGGCAAATCATGCAATCCTGGACGTAGCACTGGGCAATTTTCAAAATTTTGTCATTTGCCCAAACCTTCTCTAACATTTTTGTCATCTTCTGGGTACATACATGCGTAGGACCATGGGCCATGATGACCATCATCATTATATACGCGTCAGGGAGTAGCCATTTCCCTTCCACTATGTCCACCCAACACCTGTCATCATCAAGTTTCCCCAAGCCTTCAGCCCACCTCTTGGATTCTTCTAATATGGCATCAGCTTGGATATCCTGTCAAGACCAAACACCCTCATCCATTGCATAAGCAATTACAGTCTCCCTTGAAACATACATCTCCGTAAAGGGATTGGTAGCAGTTTGTCTAGCTATCTGATCAGCGAAAGCATTCCCTTTCCCTATGTCATCTATAATCTTTCGATGTGCTGCACATTTCATAACTGCTAACTGAGTAGGGAGCGCAAGCGCTGAGAGTAGTTGTACTATTAGGGAGCCATGTTGGATTTTAATGCCATGTGAAGTTAGGAACCTTCTCTCTGACCAAAGTCTCCCAAAGTTGTGAACCACCCCAAGGGCATACTGACTATCAGTATATATATTTACTGCAAGCCCTTCGTAAAGTTCACAAACTCGGGTCAATGCTTTAAACTCTGCGGCCTGCGCAGAATAATGCGTGATTCTCTTAGCTTCCACAACCGTGCTTAATGTGGTGATTGCATAAGCAGCTGTGGATGTACCATCTGGAAGTTTGAAGCAGGAGCCATCACAGAACAGCTCTCCTTGCGAAAGGAGTGTCTTTCAAATCAATTGTACCCTTTGTTTCTTGTTCGGTAGTATACAGACAATCATGTGACTCTTCATCGCAGCAAGTAGTATCTTGCGGGAAAGATAGGAGTTCAGCCGGATTAAGAACACAACACCTCTTAATTTGAATGTGAGGAGCAAACAAGATCAATTCATACCTTGTCAACCGTGCAGAAGTGAGGTGTTGCGTTTGGGTTCGGTTCAGTAGAACATCTACAGAGTAGGCACCATCAGGGTTAGATCATGGCCTAGGACCATTCCCTCACTCTGTTTTACAGACGCAGCAGCAGCAGCGACAGCTCGCAAACATCTTGGCAAAGCGCATGCTACAGGATCAAGGGCGGTAGAAAAGTAACCGCACGGCCTATTCTTCCCTCCATGTTCCTGCGTTAATACAGCCAAAGCACATCCATCACATTCATGCACAAACAACACAAAGGCCTTTTCATGGTTTGGTGTGCCCAAAACTGGTACAGAGCATAATGCAGTCTTAAGCAAGTCAAACGATTGCTGGTGTTCCGCATTCCACGGCAATGGCGAAGAAATGCCCTTCTTTGTCAAAGCCAACATCGGTTTGATCACTAGTGAAAAATTTGGGATCCACAACCTACAGTATGAAGCCATACCTATTAAGGCTCTAACTTCCTTCTGTGTATTTGGGACATACATGCCAGAAATGTGTTTTATTCTTTCAGGTGTCAATCTTCTTCCCTCCTTTGACAGGAGATAGCCTAAATAGACGACCTCCTGGCAACAATATTGAATTTTTTTAAGTGAAGCTTAGGTCTTGTCCACTGAAATCCGAGAATACCTGTTCGAACTGATTAAAGAACTCGGTAGCACCCTCAGACTTTCCTTGGACACAGGCCGTAAGTTTGTCCCAAATAATTATTTTCTCTGGAATTATAGTTTTCAATTTTGACATGATTCTATCAGGCAAAGTTAATATCACCTGAGGCAGTCTTTCACCAGCTGGCCTTTCTCCGTCGAGTCTAATTATATTCACCCATGTATCTCCCAACCCTGGCACGTCGTCTATAGTTCTAACTTGTTTCCACAAATCTACAGGCAGGAGTACAGGGAATAACAAATCGATATTGCCTAAGGTGAACACTGAGGATTGCAAGACGGACTCTATTTCTTTATAGAATCCTGTCGGATTTTTCCTAATATCAGGAATAGATTGCCTAATAGTATTCACTTCCTGTCTTGAGAACGGGACCTGAACGAACTGCGATACATAATGTGCAGGAATGTTCACAGCAACTGTACCCTATGCAGCATTGGCCGCAACCTCAACCTTCAGGACAAATGTCGGAGGAGCCTCTCTCATAGGCAACTGGGAAGTAGATGACTCGGACGCTTACTAAGCAACAGAGCCAAGTCGAGCGCTAAAGCAGTCGAAGAAGTGTCAAGTGATAAAGCTCTCTTATAAATACTCAATAACTCTGTGGGACAACTAATCTTTCTTTTTACACAATCATCCTTTAGGTACTCTATCATTACCGGTATCACTTTCCTCTGCATTTCTGGCATATACTGACTATATGTGTCATATACTTCAACTGAAGTTATCAACATATCCGAAATCCATCTAAGTGCATCCTTCGTACAAATTTGTGCTTCCTCAGATATCGATTTACGACAAGGAAGGAACCGTTTCTGTACATACATACTTTCCCCCTCGTCATGCTCATTCTGCAACTTTTCTAACTCCTTTCTATACCCAAATAACCTCTCGACATGCTAATTTACTTTCTCCACAGTGTCTAGAAAACACTAAAGTATTTAGATCCCTTAACCCTTGCGGGAGATCTGTATTATTTAATTTTCTCCACATTACACATAAATTAATCCCTAAACCTTCAATAAAAACATTTTTCTCAGGAAAATTATTCATATTACAAAGTGTGGCAAAACATTAGCTTGATCATCCTTCTCCATACAATACTTAGCCCATGCAATCAAATCATGTTTCTTCTCTGGTGGTACAGTATTGTGAGTGACAACCTTTGACCCTGCACCTCGATCGACTACAAGCAGCTCAGGACCACTTGGAAGAGAGGGAGCAGGCAAATTCAATCGAGGTACTGTAACTGGTGCGATAAGAAGAGGTGGAGGAGCCGCAGGAAGGGGAACATTAGGAGGAGCAGGAACAACGGGAACAACAGCAGGTAGAGTAGGAATAGCAGGAGGAAGAGGCAAAGCAGCAGGAAGAGGAACATACAGAGGTGGCGCAGAGGCACCAGGCCTTCGTTCATTTAACAATTTGTCTACAAATTCATCGGAAGCATGGAGGTCTTTGGAAGGATAGATTTTTTGAATTCCAAGTGAGAAAGCCCTATCCACATTCCTAGTCGATTCAGAATGTTTATCTTGGTCATACAATAATGCTTTTTCGGCATTCGTCTTATAATGGCGCACATGTTTTTCTCTACTTTTAAGTTGTTGCAACGCTTCTTTTTTCCAATTCTGTAAAACATCAAATGCTGCAGGTCTAGCCTTTTTCTTTAATAGGATTGACTCTAAATACTCAATACGAGGGATTTCAAAACTGCCATTGATTGGCCACTGAAGGTTGGAGGCATGCCTGGTTTGTCTGTGCCAAATGACATTAAATACTATACTGCCAATGCCATGCTTACAGTACAGAGTACATGCCGGCATCCCCTCCTGTGGTGCGGGACGGCTAAATTCCAAAGATTTTCTATCGCTGTGGAACAACGCCCTGAAGCACGTAGACAATTTCCCAGGCATATCAAATTATTGGTGTTACCTGGTCAATAATTGTGTCTGCAGATACAATGCGGCAAATTCAAATTATCAGGGTTGAATTAAGAGTCGGGTCACGACTCACCTGAACAAACCTAAGGAGGTCCGATCGGATTTCAAAGAATCTTACCTAACTAATCTTACCTCGTGTATGGTGATTTCGGCAAATCTGCCCGCCTCGATAAGTGGACCCTCGTCAAGATGCCGTCTCGGACCACAAGCTAATCCTCCACGGATCGGGTCATGCAGCACTGCTGAGGTGTCGCATCACGTTCAGTGGGACCCCTTTTTGTCACACTGTCCGTGCTCTGTCCGATATCCTGCGTCAACCTTTAACAATCCGGCATCAATCTTGAGGGTCCCTATTCGGGCGCCAACTGTGAAAACCAAATCAAAATATCGAGGCCGAGTACCTCAAAAGCAAATACACCGAACACGGGTTACAAAGGAACATACAAAGTACTTTATTTTATACTGAATCCAGTTACTAAGAACAGAGCCAAATCAGATAGCTATCGTCCCTCAGTGCAACACAACGAACTCAAGCGTGGTTCAGTGTGTTCAGTGAGAGACGCTATACATTAGAATGCATTGGCTTTTTATATTCTTTGTGAGCACGATGTCCAGCCCCAATTCGGGTTAATATTCCACTAATACATCACATAAAGCCTGCTGATAAGGGAGGTGGTATTGTGGTACTAGATACAGGTCGGTATGAAGCAGAGCATATGCGATTATTGGGTGACACTAAATCCTATAAAAAACTAGAGAGGGACCCGAAAGTACGATTACAAGATGAAATAAAGAGTGTGACCCACCATTTAGTGAATGAACAGTGGATTAGTATTGAAGAAGACCGTTTTCTGAATAACATCGGATCTAAGAAGGTGGCCTTTTACACACTACCTAAAATCCATAAGAATTCTATTGAGCCTCCTGGTAGACCTATTGTGTCAGCTATTGACTCACTGCTGGAACCGCTGTCTGTGTATGCAGAGGTGTTCCTTAAACCATTTGTGCAGGAGATGCCGTCATATGTAAAAGATTCCACCCATATGATTAATATCATTAAAGATATCGAAATTGGAGAGGAAGATATCCTGGTTACTATGGATGCTGAGTCGCTATATACGGCGATTCCTCAGTTGAAATGCCTATACGTGTTAGGCCAGTTTCTGAACAAGAGAACCAGACCACATTTGCCACCTGCGGAGTTTGTGCAAGAATTTATCAGGTTAGCAATGACTGAAAATTTCTTCTTGTTTCAAAAACAACTTTATAAACAGGAGAGAGATGTCAGCATGGGGGCTACTTTTGCCCCCGATGTTGCACATTTATATATGGCTGACTATGAAGATAAGTTTATTTTGGGACA
The DNA here is from genome assembly GCF_040938575.1 of Ambystoma mexicanum. NCBI lineage: Eukaryota > Metazoa > Chordata > Amphibia > Caudata > Ambystomatidae > Ambystoma > Ambystoma mexicanum. The sequence continues at coordinate 104,712,254 of NC_090926.1, read as the reverse complement.
ACATCATTTACTTACAAGTCATCCTATTCTCAAAGCTCAGCTGAAACTGTGGCAGCGGTACATCAATGATGTTTTTTTTAATCTGGGGGGGAACAGTCACATCTCTTATTGAATTTCATGTTGGCTAAACCAGTGTGATGTGAACATAAAATTCACGATTGAATATAGTTACCGTCAAGTGAGCTTCCTTGATTTAGTAATTAAAAAAACTGGGAACCAACTCACAACCATTCTTTTCAGAAAACCTCCCGATAAGAACTCCCTATTACACTTCAACAGCTTTCATCCTGCCAGTTTATGACAGAACTTACTTTATGGTCAGTTTTGGTGTATTAAGAGAAATTGTTCTGAAAAGGATGAATTTAAGTTCCATGCTGAACAGTTAAAGGACAGGTTACAAAATAGGGGATACCCAAGAAGGTTGGTAAAAGATCAACTCAAAAGAGCGGAAAACACGAATCGTGAGATTTGTCTGACCTCACGGGAGAGACACAAGAATGAACGCCTTGTATGTGTAACTACTTTAAATCCGGTGAGTGTCGATGTAAAAAGAATTATCAACAAACACTGGAATTTAGTATAACATCCAGGATCATTACTGAAAAAACAATGTTAGCATTTAAACGTAACCAGAATCTCAGACAAAGACTGGTTCATAATTATAGAGAGCCAACAAGAGAAACTACTATTAATGACCAGTGGGGGCTGCTGCTCATTGTCGGTCACTATAAATGTGGTAAATGTGTTGCGTGCCCATTGACCGGAACTAAAAAAGAATTTAATTATGGCCAAAGAGTTTGGAAGATGAATTGCCATACTAACTGTTTGACTAAAAACGTGATTTACATTATCAGCTGTCCCTGTCAACTTCTATATGTGGGTAAGACCACACGTGAGGTTAGACAGCGTATATCAGAACACAGGAGCTGTATGCGAAACAAAGTGGCAGATAAGCTGCTTGTTGAACATTTCATCAAAATGCAACACAAAGACACAGACATGAGATGGTTTGTACTCCAACACATTAAGAGCAATATGAGAGGGGCGATATTGGTATAATATTACATCGCATTGAACAAAAATGGATTCATACTCTCAATACAGTCCAAGCAGGACTGAATGTTTCAGTGGAATGGAACAATCTGGTTACGAAAAACTGATAAAAGATAGTCCTTTGACTATGTTTAGTCTGCATGGACTTTGTTGCTAGTTTTACATTTGGCGCCGAGTGAATGAAGAAAGCGCCGGTTCCGTATTTTCCTGATTGAGGGGACTGTGTGTTCCATTATAAGGTAAGCGACAAGCTAGAGATGTAGGTATGTTTGAGGCCTTGTTGTAGATGGCCCATTAAGCGACAAGAGACACGAGGCATTTGGTACGCTACGATCGCATTAATGAGCGACACATTTAACATGCAGGCGTGCTTCTGGTTTGGTTTTAATTACCTAGGCTTTCTATACATTTTCTGCTGGGCTTACTTTATTTGTGGCTTGCCTCAGGTTTCTGAGGTGTATTTTGCTACTATCAATAGCCAGTGTAGTGGGATATAGGTTTTTATGTATCATGTGGGCGGTGCCTTTGATATATACAAAGCATAAACAATGGGTATTGTGCTGAAGGCGGTCATGGCTCTCATTGCCGCATGTATTCTCAGTATGAAGGCATTTTAAGTATAGAGGATGACATTATTGTACGGTACCATTTCTGGTATTTTCTGTAGTGTCACATATATGCTATAGGAAATTCTCCACTGACGGACTGCTATTATGTTTTTTTTGCAGTTTCTCGGATGGTCTAGTGATTAATATACACTAGAAAATATCCTGCTAATACATTACGCAGGTCTCAGGAGAATCCTCTGGTAGTCTCTTTCTTCTGGAGGAGTTTCAAACGGCACTTCGGTTCTTGTAAGTGTCTTTCTTTTATAATTTTCTTTTTTATTCTGTATTATATATGGTTACAGGCATGCACACTTAGTGCTGGGTTCTGTTGAGTATATTGAGTGGTGTTTTTTGTTGGTTCCACAGGCTCAACATACACACTGATTCCAGTGGAGGATTAATTTTCGCTGTCACGTTCACTGTCCTGAGAGTCATTACTTGGGGGTGAGTAGGGCGCATGTGTTTATTGATTTCTAGCACATTGTGACATTATTTGTCACCTCTTTCAAGAAATAGGGATGACATTATGGTTTTTTTATTGTTTTTTAGATTGATTACTGGCCCATATGCGCTAAGAATAGGGCGGAGTATTCGCTCCATGCCCGACGTCCTGAAGAAGGTCTCTGACCGAAACGCGTGTCAACGTTTTTTTCTGCGATAGATATCTGGTTAAACTTTACACCAGTTATACAACAACACCTGATACTATGGACTGGGTCTCTGTTGAATATGATAATGGAAAATATTTGATGTAACAACATTTCCAATACCTATTGATGTAGGGAACACTAGGGTGTTTTATATCTATATGTTTGAATGAGTCCTGTATGTGGTTATGAGTGATGGTATGAATTGATTTATTTTTATGAGATTTTACGATATTAGGATGAATTTTCTTTGTGATGAATTTATTAAATAAAATTTGATATGTATTAAATATAACCAGCGTCATCCCGTTCTACTGATCCAATTTTTGTGATAACTGCAGAATAAGTCTGACACCAAATAATTGAACCAACTCAGGAAGATGACAAAGGTTGCTGTTTTATTAACAATTATCTAAAACAGGGAGTTGCAACGCACATCAACAGACGTTCACTCGAGCTCTCAGTGAATTTCGCATAAAAACAACCTTACATTAAAAAAATACGTTAGACGTGATGTCATACTACTTGGCAAATGAGGAAAAACCTATGAGGGGCTGTGATACATTCAAGAAGAACATCTAGGTATACTTTCTATAAGGGGTGGTATTGTGATTGATTATTTACTGCCAGGTGGACAACTTATGTCTACCTCTAAAACATGTCATCTTCAACACTATTAAGAACACAATATATCATTGGTCTTCAAAGTATAAGGCCCTTCGTTATACGGCCCTCTACAAATGGTTGTCACGCTTGTGCATGTCTGGAACATTCGGTTCACTTAGCAGAATGTAAGCTCAGATCCAGGTGCCAGGAGGTGGACTTAACTTTACCTCCCCACTCAAGAGTTTACTCGATTCTTAACTTCGTCGCCAGTTTCTTTATGATCCATACATTCTCTTCAGCCTTTATACTCAGGGCATCACGCTCGTTTCTTGTGACGTCACTGTCTTCTCGTACACTCATGTTCATATCGCTTCAGGGAGTTCCTCCCTCAGATTGTCGTCTCTTCAGGGATACATTTGATAGGGTTTTCTCAGTGGGTATCTCGTTTTGAAAATTTGCGGTGGTAGGGTCACAACAGCTGCTGTTAAGCATGGCACAATCTCAGGCTTCCAACATACAGGAGGTAGGGGGGCAGGATTTCCTGCAGAGGCATGTAACTGCTTCTCTACATTGGCAAAGTCCCTGTTAAGGACAACAATTTGACAGGACCATGGGTGATGGTCCATGGATGATTGGTGGGCAGTCAGAGAGTACATGACTCACTGAGACAGGAAATGTGTGCTGCCACACAGGAAAAGCAAACATGGCTCACAAATGCATTCCAGTTGCAGAGGTGGAGCAAGAAATGAAAGCAGGCAGTGTATGACTGCACATGCTGGTGGGCGTGTGCAAAGGATATGGGTTTGACACAGCAATGAGAAACAAATGTGCAAGTAACGTGACCAGGGCACCCCTCCACAGTGAGCCCACCTCCCTCCACACCAACCACACTGATGCCAAACACACAGTGATACTGCACATGTAAATGCAAATGAAATCATACAGTGCAGCCCCAGTTGGCTGATGGACGCACCCGCACATGTGATGTCAGGCACATGTGTAACCCTCCACCCGCAACCATTACAGCAACAACAACACACATAGTCACACCACAAGACACATGACTTGCAATGGATAGATGCACTAGCTGAAATATGATCTATCAAAGTTGCAGACACACAAATGAACTGCATGAAGCGTGCAATGGAACCAAATGAAAGATGTATTAAACACAACTATGTACAACAAAAACTGGGAAAGAAGGTCCAAGCAGTCCGGGGTAAAAGATGAAATTAAAAAACAACCCAACGCCTAAATAACTATATACAGGAAAAACAGGGAAGGAAAGTCTTCAAAGACCAGGGCAAAAAATAAATTAAAAAATGAAACCTACACCAAAATAACTGTACACAAAGGCAGAGGGCTAGTTCTCCTCACCAATCTCACCCAAGCTTTCTACCAGGGCTGATTCACACGCCACGTCCTCCTCTATCAGGAGGGCCTCTGTTGATTCCTGGAGGGCTTGCTGGATGGACAGCATCTGTACTTTGGTGTCCCGCACTGCCCTGAAAGTGGCCTCCAGGATGGCAACCTGCCTCCTTGCCTGATGCAGCGCATTCTCAGCCCTGGCCACAATCAACCTTGCTTCCCGTGCCCGCTGCTTCTCTGCCACCAGCTGCCGTTCATAGTTCTTGAACACGGAAGACATTATGTGTCTCAATCCCACTTGATCCTCCTGCCTCAAAATGTCCACCTGCCTCCTTGCGGTGGTTGCCCTGCAACATTCCACCTCCTCCTAGTGCCACCTGTTGCTGCTGTGCCCAGTGCCTGCTCCCTTGGTACACCCTCCCACCTGATGATGATTGGCAGGGGCGTACAGCACCTGCACTGCTCCGTGGTGCCTGCTGTCCCTACATTGCCTGTGCCCCATGGTGACCACCTCAGCTGCCATACCTGTGACTCCCACATAGAGCGTGGATGTAAGCTCCACAAGACGGGGCGATGGGGGTGGGACTAGTTAACAGGGGGCCCTGCTAGTATGTGGGCTAGAAGGCACCGCTGAGGATGACTAATGCACAGAGGAGGAAGCCAAGGAGGTGGTGACAGCAGTGAGCAGCCCATGGAGTCCAGAAGGGAACAGGCCTGCTGCCAACACGGCCACAACGTGGTACAGCTCAGACTATGAGTAGCATGTCCATCATGGGACAGGATGGCAGCACGCACTCCCACCTCAAGACCCCCACCTGACCCCAGGGGGTGGGCTGCAATGACATCCTCCCCTGACTCCCCTTCCGTCAATCTGGATGACTCCAGGGTGTCTTCCGCCATGGATGGCACCTGTGATACATCACCCGGTCCCACCACTGCTGAGGAGTCCCATTCCACCTCCACCTCCTTGGACTTACCCCCAGCAGCCATGCCCGATTGTACAGGTGCTACCTCAGCCACACTGCTCCCCCAAGATGAGCTGTCACGGGAGAGTGGCTGGGGCCTACACTTATGTCTGATGGAGTGATCCCTGCATCCATGTTCCACAGCATTGCTTTTGCCCTCTTCATCAGCTGCTGCAACTGTGGTAAAGGAGACACAGAACGACAACATCAGTCTACTGCGACTAAACTGGTGTGGTATCAACAACATTTGCAGGAGCATGACATGTCCATAGAACAATCAGCAACATGTACACCCACACACATGGACATGCAATCCACATCCAAACAGACACAACAACCCAGGCATGATGTGAAACACTTTCATGACACATCCACATGTAAACATAGCACAATGTGGCCAGTGCACAGACACATACCAAGATGAATCACATGACCCTAGGGGAAGGTCCACATGACTCAACTGCAACCTGATGCATATCCGTGGAGAGATGCCACACGGGCAGATTGGTGGGCAGGAAGCAAACTGGTATGACATACACACACGTAAAGCATGTGAACCAGATGTGGTGGCCCAACGCTGTGGATACATTGTGGGCAAGACACACAGTGGAGTTATGGCCACCAGTGGCCAACAATGCTTGTACCACTCACAGCATGCCATGCCGAACTTGCCTGGCCACCTTTGCACACCATCACATCAAACGACATGCGTCTCCCACAACCCATCATGCATGCATGCAACACATACATGCATCAACAGCACAGGCACATGTGGCATGCCATAGCCCCAACCAAATTCACATGGCATGCACACACATCACTCCTGAGTGCACAAGCAGTGTCATGACCGATCACATCACAGTCCAGCAAACTGCAATACACAAACGTGAGTACGGCAAGCATCCAAATGCACGGATGACCTCCAGACGGGAGTGATGCATAGTCATACATTGCTATTGTCGTCACAACCACATGAGCAGCATTCATGCACATGACATGGCCAACACTCCCTCAACTGTCACACTTGCAATCCAGGCATGTCTCAGACACAAGAAACATTTCATGTGCACAGTTTGCAAAAATGTATTACAACATAGAATGCAAATGACCGTGCATTTCCAATCCGCACAGGTCTGGTGTCCCACATGGGGAGCATTGTCTGGGGCCTGCATGCAGATGTTGGTCGCTGAAACATACATGCTGTGAAAGTAAGGGGGTCACTGCAAACATCCTAGCACATGCACAACACACATGTACCGTGGAGCAGTACAACACATGCTTACTCACCATCCGACTCCAGACGTCATTGCAACTCTCAGACCTGGGTTTGCAGCTCCGGGTAGAACCTCGCCAGTACCTGCATGTTGTTGTTGGACAACTGGCACCTGTGCTCACAGTGCACCACCGCAGTTGCACCGGCCTTCAGGAAGCACTGGGCCTTGATGTGGGTCCTGGATTTGAGGTCCTCCCAGCATGTATTGCCGGTTTTGTAGCAGCGGACTGTCACCCCCTCCACATTGATGGCAGCCATTATGTCCTCCTAGATCTGGAGACGTCCTTCCTTGCTGTGTTGCATTGCTGGGTTGAAAAGGGATTCATCATTCTCCAAGACCTTATCCACCAGGATGTCAACTTCTTTTGCAGTGAAGTTGATAGCCCTCTGCCTTGCTGCCATGGGGTTGCCACTCTGGTCAGATGTAGATGGTGGGACATGGCAACCCCCAAGGCAGGTGTGGGTGGGTAGGCTGGTCCTCGAGATGGGCTTTGGAGCTGTGGCGTATGTGAATGTGGGAGTTTAACACAGCAACTGAAGTGATCACAGGGATGGAGACAGGAGCACAGGCAATGGCTGGAAATCGGGCACCCCAACGCAGTGCAGGTGGGCAGCAGGCACTCACACTGGACAGTCAGCAGTAGATGGCAAAGTTGGAGGCAGCACAGGGCAGGGGGAGGCAGGAGAATAGGTCTTCTGCATTCAGCTCAAAAGGCACACGAAAACAGAGTAAAGGCCCTTAGCGGGTAAGTTACATAACATGCGCTGCACGCAGCGTGCCTATACGGCTCACGGCATTGACGGGGATACATAAGGATGAGTAAACGCATCACTGGTTTGCATGCAAAGCAACAAAGATGAGTATTGTTGTTTCCACGTATTTTGGGGGACATGCAATCTGTTCCCTTCAGGTAACATACTTTTTTTTTGGGGAGTTTTGCCTCTGCGCATATAAGCATTTTTTTCTTACCCCCATTTTGAGACACGCGGTCTGTTTGTGGTTGCCACTGCGAATTGCGTACCTCTTTTTTCATTTTTAGAAGCTGTCCAGGTGTCTCGTACACACTGTTTGTGTTATTGGGTGCCACTGCATATCGCCTACTGCCTATTTTTCCCATTTGGGGTACATTTTAGCCTTACTGGACCTCACATCTAGGTCGTACATCATGTACACTGTTGCCTGAGTCGCATTGCCCAGGACAATAACTTGGTGTGCCTCCCATTTATCAGTTACATATTTGACATGGTTGGAAAGGCCCCAAAAGGGAAAGGGGGCAGAAAGGGACGCCCTGCACAGCCCCATGACACAGCAAAGGACACTGTTCTGCACAGGAAGAAGAACCTCTCTGATGAGGAGCACCAGATCCTCATTGACTATGTGACGGCTCACCATGGTGAAATGTACCTGTATGCGGGGAGCACACCTACAGTTGCACAATGTATGGTGCATTGACAGCATGTCACGGAACAAATAAATGCCTTAGTGGTGGAGATGGGCATGGCAGAACAGGTCATGAAGAGCTGGAATGATCTCACCCGTTGCACCAAGCACAAGGTGAGTATCAGCCTGACCTCTGCACTAGCAACTGGAGGGGGGACAACAGAGGAGGAGCAGCTGACACTGCATGGAGAGGCCATGAGCTAATTCATCCTCATTGAGCAGGTGCAAGGCGTGGGAGGCCTGGAGAATTCTGAGGGCACACCAGGTGAGTGTCCATTATTGCACCTCCTGTGTTTTGCAAGTCATGCATCACCCACATCAATTGTGTATTGGGACATCTGGCTGCATTTGTGTGACATTCCTGGGTAAAGCATGTCCTGTGACGTACAGATTCATGTCAATTAGCCATTATACTGGGCGTAGCCTGTGTGGCAGCCATTTGTGGCACATGTCTTTGTGACAGGACGCGTCCACCAGAGAGTACTCCCCCGGCACTTGTGAAACATCTGACACCTACAAGTAGTGTTCATTGCTATATTCATGTTGCGTTTCACTTTGCACTGCCAGACAGCTTCATGCACACAAAGTATCCCTTACACGTCATGTCATTCAGAGTTGCATTTTCCTTTTGTCACCTGCTACTATGGGTTTCCTTGTCACGATGCATATCTGAGCTGTCTGTCAATGCATGTTGTCCTGTTCCCAGAGTGTAGTTGCATGAGTGTCCACAGACCACATACACATTGAGTCAAATCCAGTGCCACAGAGAGCCTACTCATTGTGGCACATTCTCCCTCTTACCCTCCTCCACTCTGTGCCCACTACATGTGGTCACTGCCCTCACCCTCTTGTGGCTTAGTAGACCTTGTTCACATCGCCCAAACCACTCTCCACACTGCACTTCTGGGACCTTTACAAGAAGGTACACTTTTGGGTGTACCCACTCGTGGGCTTCTTCCCTTTTCAACTCTTCCTGCAGGTCCTCATTGTCTCCTGTTCGCTGTCCCAGACCAGATTAGTGTGTCATGTGTTGACAATGGTGTTGTCTGTGGATACGGATGTCTGTCTGTTCCCATATGATGTCACTGTACATTAAAATATCACATGTTCATTACTTTCCCGCTTGCATGTGTGGCAATTTGAAAGTTGTATGTCCACTCTTTGTGCATTTACAACTCTGCTGAATGTCAATGTGCCCGGTGCTGGCATGGACATGATGGGGGGGGGGGCACTTGTCAGCAAATGTCATGCATCAGTTGCTTATTGGCTCAAGTGTATGAATGTGCAATGTCTGATGGGTGCATGTCATGCCATTTCTTGTCAGTGTACTCCTTGGAGCATATGTACATTATTGTCTCTTTTGACATGTATCAGTATGTCTTTCTCTGTACATCTGCAGGTGAAGATGCACCAGATGCAGGGGAGGAGTAGGAGGAAGATTCTGTTGTGCAGAAAACCGGCAGTGGGGGACATGTTGTGGTAGGTCGTGAGAACCCACTGTTGCTGCAGACCATCCGGAGTCATGCTGCAGACTCTGCAGACTCTTTTGTCTAGGATATCTCTAATGCTGAACCAGATGTGCATGCCTCAAAGAGGCCAGAGGTGAGTGCCCTAATGTGTGGATCAGCTGGGGCCTGTGAGCCTGCGGCGGGGCAGCTGGCTTCACAAGGCTAGTCAGTGGTGGCACCCCCGTCTGTGGTGGTTACGGCGGCAAGGCCACCCTCCCCTGAATTGGTATCGGTTACTGGGCCTGATGTCCATGGGAGGGATGCAGACCTTCAGCCAACAACAGGGGCACCACAGCAAAGGACTTGGTCCTTTGCATCAGGCCGTCAGGAGCCCCGCACACGTAGGGGACATGCGCGGGCTGGGGAGACAGAGTGGATGCAGCAGATGTTGCGTGCCGTCCTCTGACATGGATTTGTGTTGGATAAGATATCTGAGGGCATGGATAAGATGGCCAAATCCATGATCCTGCAAGCGGCCCAGGTAGAGCCACAGCTGCAGGTCACATGGTCCTCATACCATTCCCACAGACTGCGCATGGAGGCCAACATCAAGGGCCCATGGGCTGATCTGTGGTGTCTGCAGGCTTCCCTGCATGCAGACACTCGGGCACACAGAGAGGCTTTTAGGCTTGAGATGGAGGACCAGAGGACTGCACTCTGTGCAGAACAAACAGCCACAAGGAGACTGGCCCACAATGAGGTGGGTGCCTTTAGGCAGTCACTCTTGGAGATACTCTGTGCATCACGGGCGTCTGCACATGCAGACTCTGTTGCCTTCTGTGATTCAATGCATACAGACATCACAGGCCTAACTGTGCTGGTGCATTCATCAGTGTCCCACATGGCTGCCAACTTTGAAGACCAGACCTTGACACTGCGTGTCTTCCTCCAGCACCATGCCCACCTGCAGATCAACCGCAGGATGGTGGTCCGAGCACAGACATGCCTGCCTGTCCAATGTTGCAGTGAGGTCCATGAGCACTTGGAGGGTTTAAATCACTGATGTTAATACATGTTTTCTGGTTTTAATTTCTACTTCATGTTTACTGCCACAGTCTGTGGGTGTACATTGCATCAACACAATGTAGTTGCATGCATGTCTGACATGCTCCACTTCCCACCGCTTGGCTTTATCTGGTGTCCCTGTATCAGGTTCAAGTGAGCCCTGGAATCCATACACACTTACTGGGCCAGTCCCACTCAGGGGGGTTAGTATGTTGGGGTGGATGTACAGCTGCATGTCCATCTGCTGTGTTGTCCAACATGGGTATATTTTGGCTGATGCATGGTAGGTGTATAAGCTTTCAGTGCCTGAGTTGTGTGGAAGTGGGATACTTGTGTCTTGTTGAGTAATGCATGCCATGCTGGGTTTTTGCCTTGGTTTGTGTGAGATAGGACTACTGACTGACCCTACACATGTTCCTATTATTTGCCAGTCTGTCCTTCAACACCCACCACTTTTGTCCCTCATGGCCTATACATGTGGATATTTTCCTCCTATGTGTCTTCCGTGATCGCATGGCATGATGGTACGTCCAGAGGTATTGATATCCCTATCATCCTCCCTAGGTCGACCTCTATGTGCCCTCACCCACAGTGATGTTGGGCATGTCCATCACAATCTCCACTCCAGACAGTGTACTCCTTGCAATGGTTTTCACTTGTACCTCCCTCTCTCTCTGTTGTGCTACTCTCCACTCCTAGGAAATTCTCAATTTGTGTCCTGTTTCCCTCTTGCACACTGTGGTCTTTCTGCACTGGGTTGTCTATACCTGTTTTCTGATTCCCTAAATGGTTTTCATGGATCACCACTGTTTTTAAGTTGTTGCAATGCATGTCTTTACAATTTGAGGATGTGTTTCCCTGTGTGATGCAGTGTATACAGGCCTGGTGGGTACTCTGTGCAGGTAAGTGAAGGGCACTCAGGGTGTTATTTGTGGTGTGGTGTTTAGCAGGCAGTCTGGCAATGTGTGTATTCACTTTTCTTTAACTTGTTTTGTGGGGCACAGGTCCAAGTTTGTGGGTCCATGTCTCATAGCATGGTGCCACAGGTTGCGGGATCATAGTTGTGGGTGGGCGATCTCTGTAGGACCTTCCTTGAGGAGTTGTCAGGGGGGGTGGCAGGGCAAGCTGTTTGTGGGCTGTGACACATGTTGATGGTGCTGGTGGTGTGTGTTTCCTTGCACTTTCCACATGTGTATTGCCTGACACATGGCATCCCATACAATGATTCACTAATATTGATTCATGTACACAGATGACACTATTTAGCCTTTCTTGGTCACGGTTCACCATTCTTGTTGTACATTCCAAAGAATAATCCACACACATGACACCATCGATGCACATGTTTGGGATGCTATGTTGTCAACAGACGCCAGGCACAGTACATTGAGCAGGGTTTGTTGTTTGCCATACATGGTGAAAAATGGGGATTACAGCGGCATTTTGACAGCTGCTAGGTGCATGTCAATGCTACCTTTGATTCAATGCACATTTGATCCGATGCAATTGAGTTGCAGTGAAGTCTGCATTACCTTGCACATTCCAGTTGCTTGCTCACTTTTGTGTGCATTTGTCTTTTCTCTCTGTTTCTCATTGTTTTTTCATGTCTGCTTGTGTGTTTCATGCCAGTTATCTCGGTGCCCAGCCTTCCGGACTGACATCTGCCTCTGTGAAGTGCTGCCTTCTGCAAAGTCATGTCTTCAGTGCAATTGGTGAGAATTTGGGTTCTAAGTTATTGGGCTTTGCATCATTGGCTCCCCTGCCAGTGTTCACTCCACTGTCCCGGTGCTACGCTGATGATGGCATGCCATGTCGTGGCATGGGAAATACTGCCAGGGTGATGCAGCCTTTTATTCATCTCAATGATGTACTTTTTGTGTGTCTGCTCATTGTCATGCTGACTGTTGCCAGATGCGTGTGTTGGGTATGTGCCATCAGCTTGATAATGGGGTAGGTTTGACATGGCCATTCACTGCCTGGCACTCGGTGCTTCAGGCAGTGTGTGGGTTGTGGGTGGGTGTTTGTCAGTGTGTGTGTTTTGTGTGGTGGATCTGCATGCAGTGTGCAGATCTGGCTGCATGTGACCAGGACACATGTTGACGGTCGACATGTGAGTTGTTTGCATGTTTTGAATTTCACTTAGGGGGGCACATATTGCTGTGTGATTAGGTGCATGCATGTGTTTGTTGAGCTTGCATTGATTTGTCTTTCTCTGCAGATCCATTGGTCATGAAACAGGTAAGATGTGCATTTATCTTGCAGTGTACTTTTGTTGCTCTTTTGTTGTGCATATTCAAAATGACTACTTTGATGTCACTGAGTATTTTGTGCATTGTTGCGGTCAGGGAATGGGTTGGCTAGTATACATGTTTTTTGTGGTGTATCATACATTGTGGGTCCCGGGCTTTCCTCGCATGGGATAATTGGCTTCAAGATGTACTGTGGCTTACTACTTGTGGTCTCATGTGTGTGGTTGGTGTCTACATGCAGTACAGTTGTTGTCCATGTGAGAGTCGTCAGGGAGTTCAGGTAGTTCATATATTGTGATGTGTTGTTTTTGGTGTACTGCATGTACACTGTTATTTGTAGTTGCCGTGACTTGAGTTGGTGAATGGTGCAGTGCCATGCTGCTTATAGCCATGACTCACTTTTGATTTTGCTATGGAATGTCTATGTTACTTTTTGCATCTATGACTGTGGCTATTTAGGTGTGTCAATCACTTTGTCTCACTTGTCAATTGTGTCCTGTTCAGTGCCTTTTTTGATATGGTTATATGTATCTCATATGTGGATCCTGACACCACTGCTTATGACTGTGGCTATTTAGGTGTGTCAATCACTTTGCCTCACTTGTCGATTGTGTCCTGTTCAGTGCATTTTTTGATATGGCTGTATGTATGTCACATGTGGATCCTGACACCACCGCTTTTGCGCTCAAAGCAACAAGAATACATGTGTGCTTGTCATGCACATTCTCACACAGGTGTGCAACCCTATTTCACTGGACTTATGGGGATTTGTGGAAATTATGCTTTTGGAGTCCATGAATGCCTAGCTGCTCATAATTGATAGTTGTCAAGTTGCTGTATTTATCTGTGGCAACACATATTTTAAGTGATATTTTCTTGGACATTAGTGGTGTTTTTGTGCCTCAGGAGTGGTTTCATTCCATGCTTACTGTGTTTGTGGTGGTATACTCTAACTTACGTGTCTTTCATTTGGCCACACTTTGTGCATGTTGTTTTATGTTTAATGGATGCGCACAATGCAGGATTTTGCCTAAAATAGGATTGTCACCCGCTGGGTACGTGAAGACTCTCCAAGTGCCCTTTGGCCAGCCATGTGCAAGGCTTGTGCCTGTGGTTGCGGGTGGTGGCCCACCAATATGTCCACTGGGACACCACGCCGTGTGGCAACATTGTGCAGGACACATGCTGCCACAAGGATCCTGCACACAACTGGTGGTGCATATAGCAACACACCACCATAGTGGTCAAGGGAGTGGAAACGTGACTTAAGTACTCTGAATGTGTGCTCCACTATGCCCCTAGTTGCTACATGGGCAGTATTGTACCTTACCTCAGCTGGTGCAATGTGATTCCGAATTGGCTGTCATCATGAATGTGCTCAGCGGGTTCGCACTGTCCCCTGAAAATGTGTGCATGGTTGTCATTATCATTTGTTGCCTGTGCCTATTGGTAACTCTGCAACGTACATACATGTGCGCGTCTGTTCATACTCACCAATGAGCCATGCATTCCAATGCTTGCTAGCTACCATGTTCCAGTCTAGTGGTGATATCCAGAAAATATAACTGTTGTGTAGGCTTCCAGGATGGTTTGCATACACTTCAGTTTTGATGCCCTTGGCATCGCACACAACCTAAACATTGATTGAGGGCCTATGTTTGCAGTTGTGGTATATGTGCTCTGTTAATCTGAGGGGACATAGCGCAACATGGGTGAGATCTATTGCACCAAGCACTCGTGGGAAGTGCGGCACAGCATAGAAGTCCTGTATTACTATTTGCCTTTTGCCGGAATTGGCATAAAGATGTGGCGGCGCACAGAAGGTTGTGCAGTTATGCATGCCAGAGCCTGGTACAGGCAGCATGACTGTGTGCTATGGGAGATACCGCCTACTATGGCAGTGGTCTTATGGAAGGATCCAGTTGCCATGAAATGTAAGGCAGTGAGCACTTTTCGTAGGGGGCTCAGGGCCTGGGAGCACATGGTGGGTGATGCTAGCCCATCTTCCCACTCCCTGACCAGGTCTAGGATGATAAGGGGGAGAGACATGTACCTTCCTTAGACCTGGTCATCTGGCATCCCGAAGAGGGTGGTACGTGGGTTGAAGATCCGGGCCCTGGCCTTCCTCCTCCTCCTGTGGTGTCCATGCACGATCACTCCAACAAATGCCGGATTCATCGTGGCTGGATACGTTTCGTTTGGTGTGTATTGCATGCTTTATAGATGAGCATTAACGTTTACGCCTGCTAACAGGTGGCAGTGGTGTACCAGGATTTGCGTGAACATTTTCGTGATGTTCAGAGTTCGCATCCATGAATACCTGTTTATTTGTGCTGGTATGGACGTGCAATTGCTTGACCGTGGACCGTCACTCAACACGCCCACATTTGTGTGTGTTATTCCTCATTCTGTATGTTCCGGCCCTCCTTTCACCCGCTGCGTAGGCCCAGCAAACACTCTGCATGGAGTCTGCGTAAGGCGTTCCTCCACTCACAGCAACGTGCCAGTCCAGCGCAAAATCCATTCAAGTCCAGGGAAAGTACCGTGCATTCTATTCCATGAAGCAACAAAGGCAGATTTGAACGCAGTTGCGCGTGCACATGCCCTTTTTCAATGCAGATAATTCTATGAATTGGGCCCTTAATATCCATTGCACGTGCAATTCCACAGCGCCTATTGCACATTTCTAACATGTCCTGGGGAAATTGCTGTTCCCAGATTTGTGTGAGACAATCTTCAACAGTTTCACCACCACCTTTAATTCCATCCTGCCTAGTCCATGAGCAGAGCTGTTCGCCATTTGACTAGACAACACTCTTTATGATATTGTACCTAGGTTGAGAAAGAGACTGGAAGCAATGCAGGGTAATGAAGGAGAAATGAGCAACACATCATTCAGCTAGCTCAGAGCGTTGTTCCTGCTCCAAAACCTACAATTAAACTGAAGGCCACAGATTCAAATTCTTGGTAGGCTTACATCCTTGTTTTAATTGACAGGGACAGTTAAGTTTGCTGTGTGTTCAATATCTGTACCCTACATGGCATAATTGAAATCGAAAAGGAGTGATTAGGTAATTTATAGGTTTTGTCAGAGAGGGTTAAGCTTTATTTGCTTATGGCAAATGCATTGGACTCATTTCTGCCACTGTGCTGGTAGGTAAATGTAAATGCGCTTAAGTGTCCATCTGAAAAGAGTGAGACCACTAGTATCCATACGCTCCCCGTGAAAAGGTCTGTCCCACTGTAATTTTGCTCCTTCGGTTCCCGTTTAATTTTGCTCCTCTGATATTTTGCTCACATGTGTTACACTGTGATTGTGTTCCTGTGTTTCCCACTGTAATTTTGCCCCTCTGAGATATTGCCCCTGTTGTCCCTCTGTGGTTTTGCCCAGTAGTGCCAAATGCCTGCCTCGTTTTTCTCTCTGATGCCGGGTGTAATTCATGTGACTGGCTCTTCAATATTGCACCTTGACCGCCCAGGTTCCCCAATAGGACTCTGTTGTCTCTGGAATCACTACTCTGAACTATTTTCAGGAACTATTCTCACCCACTATCTACTTGGTACCCTCTGGTGCATGCTCTCTATGTCTTCCACTTCTCCCTGTGCTCCCCGAGTATCGCAACGGACCAGTCGCTGCATTCTCTCCACTGTCAGAGACACCAGCTTACTCCAGGGTGTCTCAGGACATCCTCTCAGGACATCCTCTCACAAATACAAGTGCCTTACATAAGGGGAACTGAGACGTTGCGATGGCCACACCAGATGGATGCTGCAATTTGTCCACCCTACTATCCACTGACTTCCATTGACTAACCACCTCAACCTCTATGCCCAAACACTTTATATGCACATTAACTAAACCACTAGCATACAGCAAAAAGCATAACTCTCCTAAAAGACATCAACAAACAGACTGCTACATATCTACAAACTAAGTGCATATCGTAGCACCAGCCATTGCATCCTAACACCGCAAGCAGACAAGGATCTCCTCTAAACATAACTGCCTCTATAATCTAAACACAGGACACCTGGAAACAGACAAGCATGCAGAGATCAGGGTACTTCTGGTCTGCACACATCAACACAACAGCAAAGCTATCTTGCTTTTTCCCTCTCTTCCATTTAACACAACTCACCCTCCTCTCTTTCAGATTTGCCAGAGCACCTGGTCACAATGCATATGCTAGCGGTGTGTGTTATAAAATTGAATTACCTATCATGACACAACTTTTACCACATCCTTGTTCACATCTGGCTTACCTCACAGCAATGGATGATCATTCACCGGCCAATGTGAAGATGAACATCGAGCACGCCACCCCTCCTCACCAGAAATCAGGTCTCAGCTTGAGATGGA
Organism: Ambystoma mexicanum; assembly: GCF_040938575.1. NCBI lineage: Eukaryota > Metazoa > Chordata > Amphibia > Caudata > Ambystomatidae > Ambystoma > Ambystoma mexicanum. The sequence goes on along the minus strand of NC_090926.1, from coordinate 104,695,171 downwards.
CAGAAATAATTCAGTACTTTCCTTCCTAGACCACCAGGGGATGCCACCTGCTAGGTGGCAGTGAATGGATAGATCTCTGTAGGTGGCAGGGGAGGTGTTGAGGAATTGGGAGTGGGGGGAGACACTGATAGGACATGTGTGAGTTCTGTAGGCCAGGATTGGGTATGTTGATATGCATTTGGGTGGAACCAAGCAATAGAATAACAGGAGTGGCACGGGTCAGGATTGAGGTGTATTGATAGAGCTGTGTGCTGGGTCATGCAATGGAACAGCAAGAGCTGTGCAAGTCAGCGTCATGGTGCAATAGGCAAAGTTTTCTGTGAGGCCAGCAATCAAAAGAGTGATGCTTTTCACGATCACAGTGAATTGGCAGAGCTCCGTGAGGCCCAGCACTTATGTTGCAGGATGTGCTGCAGGGCAGGATTGCTATCAACCAATGATAATGTTTCCAGAGCTGCAGTGAGTGGAATTTCCACATAGGAATAAGCGAATCAAGGGACCAGAAAGTCAATTAGGGACTAAAGATGTTTACCAAATAAAGACAAATTAATTAACAAATTCACATTCCCCCGGGACCAAAACACAAAGACAACAGCAGCAGGGCCTGCCAAGCCTCAGCTGCAGAGGAACACTTATGTAAACACCTGGCAAGCCAGAGTCGCCTGCTCAGCGATTGGGAGGTGGAAAGCCGCATAAGCAGGATAGAGGCTGAAGGGAGCTGTGCTATGTACAGGGGTGCAGTGGACTGGGTGCTGGGTGATTGGCTGCAAGTTCCTGGATACATAGGGACTATTGCACAAGGTGAAATGGCTCAGGGTGCCTAGGGTGCAGGGTTTCTGAGGGTTTGGAAACTCATAGTGAAGAAACTGGTCATTTATTGATTGGGTGAGCAGGAAGGTGTAAGGTTAAATTGGTGCAGGCTCAGATTATTTGGTGCATTGTGATTCAGCTTGAAAGCGCATAGTGAATAGCCATAGGGTGATTGTGTGGATAGCAAGAGAGCAGGGGAATTCTATTCAGGGTTAGTGAGACAATTAGAGAATAATAGATTATTGGACACAGGGTGATAAGTGCAGGGGAATAGTATAGGGTGATTGGCTGCAGAAGGATCAGGTTCAGTGTGGTTGTGGGCAGAACAACTGGATACAGAGTATTGTGGTCAGCATGATGTGGTCCACAGTTACTGGGCTTGGGGTTATCTGGTGTGGACATACTGCGACAGGGTGAAGGGTGATTAGATTATGGGTAATTAGGTACATGGTACTTAAGTGCAGGATGAATTATTGTGGGGAGGAGGGGTAAAAGGGTAATTGGGTCCATGTTAATTCAGACAGAGAGTCGAAGGATGAGGTCATGCATGCAGGGTCATAAGGTGCATGGTGGTTGGGTGAAGAACCAGTGTGCAGAGTGATTCAGTGCAGGGTGAGGATTGGCTCAATTGGGCAGGGCATAAGGGTCTATGGCGATGTTTCGGAATCACGATGCAGGAGTTGGAAGGACCATGGAAACTTGGAGAAGTGATATTGATCTTAGGGTTTTGGGTGCAATAAGATTGTTGGCGGTTGAGTCAGTGCAAGGAGCAAATTCAAGTTGCCTCAGTGCATGATGGTTGGATGCAGAACAAAGGTGTAGTTGGGATGTGTGAAATGTGACCGGACAGCGAGTGAGGCTTCCACATGCTTGGTGATTAGGTCCTCTAAGGTCATTGGGTATAGAGAGATTGCCAATGGGTGTTACGTGCATGGATATCTTGCAGTTGGGTGCAAAATGTTTGGTTTCAGTGTGACTTGGTGCAAGGTGACAGAATACAGATGTTTGGATGGAGGGTTATAGGGTGCAAGGTACTGATGTGTGGTAGTTGTGTTCATGCTAATTGGGTTTCTGGTGATTGCGTGCAGCTAGCAACCCACAGGGGTAATGGATTTAGTGTTGTTTGGTCAGAGTGATAAAGATGGGGGATTCAGTGCAGAGTGGGAATGTCATGTTAAGTTGATGTATACCATGCACCACTGCCATCTCCATGTTCTCCAGGCACTCTTATGGCTCTGTAACATAAAGAAGGGTGGGTTGCTTAAGGAGGAACAGAGGGATAAGACTGTCATTGAAACTCAGTAGATGGTTATAAACCTTTAAAACAATACACAATGAAAACCAGGCAAAAGTGTAAATAAGCTTCATATGTCGGGAGTCTTAGGTAAATCATGAGATCTGACCTCAAAGAAACCCAACTGCATAACTCAAGGAACATTTGGGGACAATGTTATCATATTTACTACCTTGGACGTTTTTTAAAAGGTAGTAGTCTGCATAATTCTTCTGTGTGTTTCCACTAAATGGAGATTTAACAGGACACCTTCAGTGCACTTCATCAATAGCAAACCAATATTCAGCAAGGACGGTGCACAGATGGCACAAGGGACAGGTGGGCTCTCGGGAGTATCTTGGCTGCTGCACTCTGGCAGAGCAGACCCAGAGGTCAACAGGATTCTCGCAGGATGTCAGGGGCAGGCAGGAAAGATTGAAAGCATATGACCAGATTTCCTTACAGGCATGTGCTACTGCTCCGTTAGAAAGTTGACATCCTCTTAATTGACCCAACCCTGAGGTTGATGCTCCAATGGGAATGTGGGACCCACCTGGCACTTTAGTTGAATTCAGTGCACTGCTATGCGGCAGCTTGATCTATGAGCGGGAATGACAGTCTCTCACATTTGAATGCAACAACTAGAAGGGGTGCATCTTACATTACAACTTCCAATGCGCTCCAGCAATGGGGGGGGACAAATCGCTCCTGGAAGTTCTTTGCACTATCCTCCCCCTGGCCAATTCAGAAGGTACTGAAGGCTGTTCTGTCTTAAACAGCACAGGGGTTGCCTCCATATCCAAGACACTTCCAGAAGGAGTCTGTGCTGCACAATTGCATTTGCTTTCTGACCCACTGTAGACCAGGGTTCTGCAACTTGTGGCAATCAGGGTGTTTTGGAATACAGCTCCCATGATCCCTCACCATTCAATATACTGGTGAGGCTTGATGGGACTTGTACCCCAAAATATCCGGAGAACCAAAGGTTGCAGACCACTGCCGCAGACTATTAGGAAAATATTCCTTTTCATTAAAAAATGCTATGGAAGCCCCTGGCAGTCTCCATAGACCACGATCTCCTGAATTCCGAATTTTTAAAGCACCTTTTACCCTATGAGGTCATTGGAAAAATGTTACAACACATAATATTCAGAGGCGGGCTGTAGTTGGTGCATCTGTCATGTAAAATTATTGTTCCAACCCTCTGGAAGACTTACCCGCACCCAGAGGTACCTTTAGTACCTTTAAAATGCAAACGTTCATATCTGCACCTGGGATAGACAAGGCCAATGTACTGTGTGGTGCACTCTCTTTTATCGGTTCCATGTGATATTTTCGCCGCAATAATATTGCGATGCAAAAATATCGCCATATTTTTACGGTGAAAATAACACATGGACCCTGCGGGGGACACCCCCGCAACCCCTGCATCATTTTTTTATGTGCGGGGGACACCCCCGCAACCCCTGCACCTAATATTTTCGTCACCAAAAATATCGCCTATGGCCGTTCCCGATGGCCATATGTACGGCGATATTTTTGCTGGTGAAAATATTACCTGATACCCTTTTATCTGCCAGTCTGCAGCTTTTCTCGCCTGTTCCCAATTGTTATCATCTTGCCGAACTTTCAGAAACTTCAGCAACATTTCTTCCGAGCCAGGAAATTGACTTTCAAGAATCTGTATGGGTGCACTATCAGTCTGGCATGCTTAAAACACCAAAAAATGGAGAAAATCCATATGATGAATACATTGTGTTATTAAATAAGGAGCCTACCAACACTTTACCCCCTTTCCTGATGTTTACTATCAGCAAAATTAACCTAATGGTTTATTGATTTGTTATGTCTCTGTTTGCTCAGATGATTGGGAGGGAAATGCTGATGATGACAGATGCATCACAGAAAAAGTGTGAGGTGCACAACATCATTTTGTATGAAGTATAACTATATTCAAGTATAGGTACCCACTTAATTTGTTAGTTGTAATGACTAATACATTCTAGATTCCTAGTAGCTCTTGCCACAGAGATGGCCAACCTGATTCTAAGGGATAACCTAGACTTCCTCGCCTTCACCGAGACATGGCTACATGCCGCAGCAGGCCCATATGCTTATGCTAGCAGTCCCCGACGGTTATACCATCTTGAGACAAGACAGGCAAGGGACTAGAGGAGGAGGTATTGCCATTATCTGTAAATGCAGTCTCTCTATGAGATTAGCACCCCTTTATGACATTCAATTGTCTGAAGTATTGTCAGTCAAAGTACCTTTGATTAACTCTCAAACCCTTAATAACCATTTGATATATCGCCCCCCCGGGCCCAAATGGGACATTTGATGAACACATTAACACAATCTTAGCTAATAACCTCAAAAGCTCAACGCAAGTATTACTATTAGGTGACCTTAATCTGGGTTTCAATGACCCTTTGGATCAGCCTGCCCTGGAAATGGCGAATATTCTATTAAAACTAGGCTTCACCCAAAGAAGTAAAACCCCCACCAACAACAAAGGTAGAATATTAGATTGGGTGGCAGACCACAATTGCCATGCTAATATCCTCTCTATCTCACCACTAGCCTGGACCGACCACTTCCTACTCTCATTTACGCTCTCCACCAATAGACCCCTGCCCACACCTGCCCCCATGGCTCCACCTACATTAACCCGAAATAAAAAAGAGTATCACAGTGGATAGGCTTATCCCTGCCTTACTCCCTACCCTTAACTCTCTCCCTGACAGTGCTGGCCCAGAAAGCTTGGTTGAGGAGTATAACAAAATAATGGCCTCCTCCCTGGACCAGATCGCCCCCCACCTTAAACTCAGACCAAGTATGCCAAAAAAACATCTGAACAAATGGTTCAAACCTTTCTTAAAAAACCTAAGACAACAAAAAAGAAATTGTGAGGCCGCCTGGAAAATACTAATCTCAGAAGTCAACAAATTAAAGCTCACCAAACTCTCATCCCTCTACAAAAAAGAAATCTGTCTAGCTAAACGGGCATCCTACGACACTCGTATCTCCCAAGCTAACTCCAATATGAAAGAATTATTTACTATTCTCAAAGAATAAGAGACTCCCATCGCTTTACCAGACACCTGTACTAAAGATAAAAAATGGTGCTCAGACATCCAACATGCACTTGCAAATAAAGTATCTACCTTGCAAAATATCCCAAAAAAAAGATTCTTTAATGAACCCACAATCACCCAAAATAACTGGGAGCACAGCCGAAGCCCAACCTACCCGATTCAACTTCTCCAAAGTATCTATCCTTGAGGTGGAAAGAATTATTCTGTCCATCAAACCATCCAATTGTCAGGGCGATCTCTGCCCTGCACAGCTCATTAAGGATGCAGCTTGAGACTTATCACCCTTCACATCCAAGCTTATCAACGCTTCCTTTGCTACCGGCACTATCCCCACTAACCTCAAACAATCATGGGTACTCCCACTCTGAAAAAAAACGACTTTAGATCCCTCAATACCTACCAATTTACCAACTATAGGCCAATCACAACAGTCCCTTTTCTTCTAAAAATATTAGACAAGGTGGCCTACACACAAATACAAAAATATTTGGAATTACATCACCTGCTAGGAGCTAGACAATCAGGCTTCCGCCCACAACACGGAACGGAGACTGCCCTAATTGATCTCAAGACTCAAGTCGATGAGCTTAGAGACAGTGGCAAATCAGCTTTGCTCCTCCTCCTGGACCTCTCCGCTGCATTCGATTTGGTGGATCATATAATCCTACAGCACACTTCTCTAAGGATGCCATCATTTGGATTAGATCTTTCTTAAGTGGCAGAACTATGAGGGTCTTTGCGGCTTCTGCAGAGGCAGACCCCATACCCATCACTTGCGGCGTACCACAGGGGTCCTGCTTTTCGCTCACACTGTACAATATCTTCACCAAGCCCCTTTTCGATGATCTGGACAATCTTGGTATCACCTACACTAATTATGCAGATGATACCCAGATCCTCCTCCCACTTTCAGGGGATTATGACAAGGATTTGGCCTTGGTGAACAGAGTGTACATCATCATCCAAGCATGAATGGCCACGCACGGTCTATGCCTGAATGATGACAAAACAGATCATCCTGGATACTAACTTAAAAAAAACTGGGGCCTAACTATTCCTCATTTATAATCGACGGCAACCTCATTAAGCTAGCACATGAGGTAAAAACATTAGGTTTTTATCTCGACTCTATGCTCTCATTCTCCAAACAGGTCAACAGGTTAGCGTCTTCTACGTCCTATACGTGCAAACTTGTCAGAACAGGTAAGCCATTTCTCTATAAAAACAGCTGTACCATCCTGGCCAGATCCCTCATCCTGTCCCGCTTGGATTATTGCAACACCCTGTAAATAGGTTCCAACAAATCCATCATTAAAAGAGTCCAAACTTTACAAAACAATGCCCTTAGAGCGGCATTAGGTATTTCCAAAAGAAACCACCTTTCTGAGAGTAGTCGACAGAATAACTGGCTCCGAACCAACGACAACATCCTCCTAAAAACGGTGTTGTTTACCCATAAATTTCTTAATAACGCAGCCCCTATCTACCTCTCTGAGAGATTCGATAAACAGACATCCTTAAGACCCACCAGATCAGCAAACAGGGATCGCTTGTCCATCCCTAGATTTAAACTATCCACTATTGGAGCTAACAGTTTCCCTGTTAAAGTGGCTAAACTATGGAACTCCTTGCCTTCTACACTGAGAATAGGCCAGTCCTATCTTAACTTCAGAACCAACACTATCCTGTGGCTGAAATCCAACAACCATTAATTTGCATGATGTATAACCCTCTGCCTGTGCAACCGAATTGTAACTAATACCGCCTACTGGCTAACCCCAAGTTTGCAACCTCTACTTGGTGTACTTTGTCTATAACATTTGTAAATATTTGTATATTCTGCCATTGTAAGTAATGTATTTCACTCATGATACCCATATGTTAGCCTGTGGAGGCACCATATGTTAGCCTGTGGAGGCAACTATAACTTTGTATATAATGCCCTGTAATATATGTAAATAGCGGTATACCCCGTTTTGCAAGTAATGTATCACATTTTTGATTCTTTGTAACTCAGCTTTGCATTGTCTTGTAACTGATGCGCCCTGATACCCTTGGATCTGGTGCGCATTATAAATAATAAACAAACAAACAAACTTACTTCAGGTGCAGCTTGGTATCATTCCTCTGGCCAAGGGGAACACGGGAACAATGCAAAAGTAAATGACCTGCTGTTGCCAGCAGGTAACCCAAATGCCCCCCTATGGGACTAGCTCCCCTACATTTTCAATTAAAACAATCCTTTCAACAGGTAAGGAAACGTTGAGTATGGTATTAGGAAAAACTCCAAATAGTTATGCAGTGTTGATCAATTATGTTCACAAAAAAATACTGTTTTTTTATATGTAAAATGTTTTTTAAAAATCCTGTTTTTCCTTTTCAATACAACATTTTTTACAATTCATTGAACTAGATTGCCACAGGCTCTCCCCAACCACACCAGCAGTATTTAGACAGCATGTTCCTCAAACAGAAAACAATTTGATAATAATTTGACGTATCACTCATGGGCTCCAACGAGTTTCGGATTATAAATCTGTCCTCGGGGCTTCTTAGCTGTCTTTCTAATGTTCAGAATTCAATTCTTTAATGCAACCTATAAGATACATATAGGATTGAATTAACAAGCGCTCTAGTTTTCATGTCTCCATTACATAATAGATATAGCATCTTGCACTGATCTTTCATGAATTTCTATTGCTCTTGATAGCGTGCCTACAATCAAAACAAAGGGCGTTTATGAATCTGATGTCTATCCCAGATGGATACACACAACATGCCTTTCAATAGCATAGTATCTGTAAATCCAACATGCAATATAAAGTGGCAAAAAAAAGGAATTAGTCAAAATGATCAATGGTTCACTCACCCAGGTTCCCCCACAGGGCTACACAGGGCACACTGTTTGTTCCCTCTGTAACAATGTAACAAAGGAAAGTGTCTGTTTCCTAGTTGTTAAAACTCAATGTTCTCTCCCCCCATTTCCATATGTACAGCAGCAGAGTTCTCATTCTTCCAGGCACACAGTAGTGGACCGATGGGATATTTTGAATGCTGCGTGCCCGGCTAAGACAGTTTTGATACGGGTTCTCCCATGTCATTTCACAACAGTGGAACTTTGTAAAATTCATGGTGGCCATCATAAGTGGACCATATATTCTGATCATATCAGTCGGTATCCAGGGCCGTTAATACCCCTCCCACCTTTCCTTTTGTAGTGTTCCTGTTATCTAATGGGCTTTCCTGAAACCATTAGATTTTAGATATAATACATTTTATTTTTGTATCGACAACCCATGCATTGTCACAAACCGTTATATGAAAATCTGAATAGCCTTAAAATCACCCTTATTGTGCTATTACTTAAATACAAGGTGGAGGACTAAGAGGCATAAGCTCGGCTAACCGGTCGGGTCCCCCACGATGATAGATGCATCACCATCTTCAATAGCTATTTTGATGTCAAGCAGACTTTTGCCATATATTGCTTACCTCTATTACTTATTAAGATTCACAGTTAACCAGGTAGGTGTGAAAGCCTCTACATAAGACTTGTGATAACAAAGAAAGCAATTTAGTAATTGCAGCAAAATATGTCATTCTGTAAAACAGTTCAACCACTGCCAAAATGGCCAACATTATGCAGTGATTTTGAGCATTATATCATGGAATCCATTGACAGAGTCTGCAAGGTTCCTTTTGGAGTTTGCAAGACTTTGCCTTTGCACACTTTGTGAAGTTTACACAAATGTTTGCAAATTTCACAACGTTGCAATGTTTTTCGCTGTACCATTAGAAAGGCACAGATTAGGTTTTCCAGGTATTTAGGAATGCACATCTGATATAAGCTCTAAATGGCACACAAATGTATGTGGAAATAGCAAGCTGAAAGTTCTGCATTTCTGCTACCATATTATATCCACAAAACCAATACCGTATCTGCAGAGAAGTAATCCTGCAAACACTATTTGCTGAAATGATTTCTCAAAAACCATTTACTTCCAGTTCAAAAGAATGAAGGAGTCGAGAATGGCATGCTCTACAGACAGCAAAAAGGATAGACAGTATATCACTTCCTGCTTTTCTGTTATGATATCTATGGCCGTGATGATTGACCAAATCCTCTGCATGACTGACAGAATGGAATGACTAGAAGAATCTCGATGCATCCTCTGGCCTGCTCTGAGAACCTCATGTTTTTCTCATCTTAAAACACAAAATACTACTAATTGCATTTATTAGAAGTAATTAGTTAATGTTTGGTTAGTGTGCTTCACTTTTTAAACTTTTGGGGGAGGGATAGATGATGGGTGTTTACGTCATTTCATCATGACTTTGCAATGTATGATTTGTTTGTCTTTGCACAGTTCACTTAACACACAGCACCAAAGAGGAAGCAAGCGGAGGGGGGAATTTCAGGTGCATTCTGGGGCCTAGGCTGGGATGGCAGAAACAGGGGACAGTGGGTACATTGACTGGAGCTACTAGAATTAGAAGCCATTTGTTTCTTAGTCATTTTGCTTTTTGTTGATCAGTGTGCTGGCAGGCTAGCTCAGCCAATTTGTTTTACATTTGGGGAGTATGGGAATGCAATGACGTGTAGAGGGCCAGTTCAATGCCTCTACAGAAAGTCCCGCCCCCATCTTGCTTATATGTTGGAAACTGGAAATTGCGACATGCATGGCACCAGTGATTGTGCCTATTCCACAGAGAGTCTTTGAGAAAAGGTATCCATTGAGAAGACCCTATATGATGTAACCTCGTAGAGATGATAACCTCTTGGGGGAGATCCCCAAAGGAATATGAAGATGAGAGGAAAAGAGACCAATGGTCAAAGAAGAAGACGCATATACCTTATAGAATGTGATGACGAAGCAAAGAATCGAGCAAACTTTCATATGCGGAATGACAATTGCACGTGTGAAGAGCGCTGCAGGAAATAGAAGCCATTTTATAACTGCACAGATGCATTAACGCAAGTAGATTAAGTGATCATAAAGGTTGGCTACAGTGAATAGACTGCAGGCGGTACTGCCATTATATAGAATTCTGGACATCGGTGTCACATATTTAGTGAGCTCAGACCCATGAAGAAAGAAGGATTGGAGGGCTTTGTCACTGTAAAAGAACAGTTAAAGTTCGATGAAAGGCCTGGAGTAGCTGTCTGGCCTGGTGTCAAAGGATGGATCAGCCAAGAACCAGTTATCTTTCCTTGAAGAACAGTGACTATGAGGAGCTGAATTAGCCCTTGTTAAGGAGCAAGAAAGAATAGCGTGAGTGCCAAGTTTATTAATTCAAGACAATTAAATGCTGCAAAACAGGCCGTAATACGTTCTCCTGTCATGTGAGACCAGGATGGAAATACGAGTTGGGTGTAAAAACCAGAACTGCGATAAGAGTGTGCCTGTGCTCCCTTTTATTCTCAGGAGCAGTGACACTTTGCAAGGAAAAGTTCAAAGACAATCTGGATGGCAGAAGGCATGAGAGATGTTGGGCTAATTGGGTGGGGAGACACGGTCAAGTCCACCCTTCAGACTCTATTTTGTTTTTTTTTGCTCACTTACTGGTTTTCATGTCACATGCTGAAAATGATCACAGCCTGAAGGGCTGGTGGATGTGTTCCTGTAAGGAATGCTTAGCTAATGGAATTTATCAGCTTCGAGCCTTAAACACGCAGGCGTGGATGGAGATAAAGGGTAGTTTATGTGTCTTCCTGCCTCCTGCTTTCCGAAGATAATTGCACAACCAATGTTTAGAACTCTCCCATCCCCTGCACACCTGATCTGTATTGTGAAAACACAATCAATTTGTAAATGGTTTGCAATAAAAGTAAAGTAAACTGTATTTAAATAATGTCATTCATACTACAGTTTATTGTAAAATAGATCATTTATTTTTACTTCATCAAATATTAATCTATTGATCTATTACATTCTTTTGATTCTTATGATTGACATTATTTAAATTCAGTTTACTTTACTATGATTGCAAACCATTTACAAATTGATTGTGTTTTAACAATACAGATCAGGTGTACAGGGGAAGGGAGATTCCACAAGATTGTGGACATCTGTTGTTTTATATTCATTATTACAACCCAGTGGCAGGGTTGGTTTTCTCCCCAGCACCCCACTACCTTTTCATTAATTATTTAATTTCTAAATAAAAATAGGAGTGCACTAATTCAACCATACCATAGACTTTAGAAAACATGATGTACTATGCGCATTTTTGGAAGGAAGGGATTATTGAACTACCGAGCGAACATGCAAAGTGCCCTTTTGGTACAGGAAAAACACAGATAAGATATGCAAGGAATGTCTCCTTGCACAGAGAACAGGGTGAACCATATTGCTCTGAGACAGTACATCTTACAGACATGACGTGTTGCCATGGATAATGCTCACGTTACGCAGGTCGTAAACCATTTGTAATTACAACAACCAATGCAAATCTGAACTGTATAAAGAGGCTAACTGGCTGCCCTGTAAATTGCTCAATTTCTCTATGACTATTGCAGACATAGCTGAACCTGAGACCAGTTGAAGCGAAAATAAGCTCCTGTTATATATTTGTTTCGTGACTGGTGTTCTTCATTGATTTGCAGTAATTCATTTTGGAACTTACAAATGGCGCCCAAAGTTGGGTTTCTTCTGATGACAACCTATCGCTTTCCGAGGACGAAGTCGACAGACTGAGACCAGGGATTATCGGGGGCCCCTGCAATTAGGAGACACTGGGCCTCATTACAAGGATGCCGGTAAAAAAAGAAAATTACTGGCATGCCGGTGCTACTGTGTCCCTGTAGCACTGCTGCCGGAATCTATGGTAGATTCTGAGTCTGCATGCATGCGCATACCGGCATGCCAGTAATGGTAGTACCGGCATGCCAGTAGAGGCCCCTAAACCACCATAGCGGCATCCTCGATGCCGCAGACACCGACTCCAGCACCAATGAGGCTGTAATTGCTGGTACCGGTAATACCTGCACCAGAAGCAACATCATTGTGCCGGAACGGGAAATCCACTGGCACCAATCTTGAAAATCAGGATCCATCACAATCCTCATCCTACAGGAGTGCAACTGAAATCCAAAGTGCCCAGCTACACTGAGGGCTATGTTAGCCACATGAAGAACTGTCCATCGGTGCAAACCACGCTTTAGTGAGGCAGAGCTCAACATTCTTTGCGGACACTCTAGTAGAGCATGCAGATGTTGTGTTTGGAGGAGATCTGCACCGCCCATCACAGATTAGGAAGAAGGCGATATGGGTGGAAGTGGCCACCAAAGTGTCTGCGGTGGGGACAACATCCCATACTGAGAAAGACTGCCACAAGAGGTGGGACGACTTGCGTCTTCGGGTCCGAAACCTCCTCGCAGCCGAGCGCAGCCAGGGGCAGGCCAGAGGAGGTGGCGCACCATCCCCAATAAAACTCCAGCCATGTAGCTCGTTCAAACACATGAAAAGCATCAAGGGGTTCAGAGTTGCTGAGACGGGAGCAGCGTCATCAGGAGATGCCGGTGAGTGCCCATGACTTTAATCCCAAATCACACAAATGTCTCCTCAATGCCAATGGTGAAGTCCTAATGACAAGTCAGTGCTACCAGATCCCTGCTGCCTTGCAACACACCGACAGCCTCATTTTCATGCAAGTATGCACCTGCCAGGAAGACAGGCAACAAACCCCACTGACAGACCCCACATGTCCTCTGTAATGCACACACAAGTACCATCAGCATGCACATACACACATCACTGTCCACCTGCTGCTGTGCCACCACATGGCCCAATCCACCTCATGGCAAGATGCACGCATCATTGACACCAGTAACCCACCTGTCACTCCCACCATGTCCCTTCCCACAGACTCAATATCAATGCACCAACATACACAAGTTGACCACATCCTTATTACAATCAAACTGTACATGTCAGAGAGCCATAGCCGCATAGCCACAACACCAAAGTCACTACAAACCAGTACCCCAGCCAACAGACAATGCACCATCCTTGTCCATACTGCAAATATGTCCCCACACTGCTTCCCCCACATAATCATGTGTGCACAATGCCATGTCCTACACCGTGACCATGACAATGCACATGACTATGAATGTACCTGCTATGATGTATGTCACATGGATTCACACACATCAATAATTCCCTGCGTCACTGTCCCCCACAGGCACATCATCTGAAAGTGAGGTTGAGTTAGCCACAACACCCACCACCACTACAGCACATGGCCGGCGCACACAATCTACCAACTCAGCACACTTGGAGGTTGAGGGTAATTGTGAATTCACAAGCGTCCCCTCAGTGAAAGGGGAATCCCCCTTTAACAATATAAACAACAACAGGCTTGTGAATTCAAGCTGTTTCAGTGGGGAAGACAAACACTACAGAGTCACATTTCAAAAAGTATTGAATGGGACATCACTTCAAGATAGTGGAAGCATACATATTTTAATAATTAATTCACAATTTCTAAAACAAAAGCATAGTACAAGGTGCTATGAGCACAACCTGTATCTCATCATCCCAATAAACATATTGGATTCTGAGACAATTACTACAAACACACCATACATTAAGAACAAGCTCTTTCTATAGCTAATTTCTAAAGTGACTCGTGCTGTGCAACTTCACACTGGACATACCATGTTCTCCACTCATCCACTTCTAACACATCCATACCATTCACATTCACAGTTATTTGTGTTCCTAGACAATTCGTCATATATAAACACCAAACATTATCGGTCCAACATGCTTCTTTCCTAATCTTATCTGGGTTTCATTCCACGGAAATTCATCAGGGGCTAAAACAATTATGGTGTTTTTGCAACAAGCAGGTTTAAGGTTAAATCTACCATCTAGATCTTTAGACAAGAAAACTAATATTATGTCACAATTCGTCAATCAGGTCTTCAATTCCTGGAGGGTTGTGTCTGTAGCTATACTAGAGTCTTCCATACAATAAAACAGCAAAAGAAATGGAAAGTCAATGTCCATCGAAGACTGAATTCAGTCAGATTATCTATTGTGGTGAGTCCAAATCAATCATCATGCATAAGAATAGCATTTAACATTTTCAGAATCCATCGGAGTGGCACATTCATACATCTCAAAGATAAGAGGGGTGAGGAATCTCACGTCTCTTAGATCGAGGCAATGGATCAGAGAGTAAATCACTCAGCCAATCTTATTGGCCTGGTAATTCTCCAGATATTATATATCACAGTTCAGGTCTGTTATACCTTCCACTTGCTTTTAAAATATTCGTATCTAGAGATTATTTTTTGGTGAAAATCGAGTGTAAAGTGTTACAGCCGTATGCAACCTATAAATCACTCCTATCAGGTTGATATCTGTCACAGAAGGAGCCCGTAGGGTTTACAATTAGCATCTAGTTTTCTCCTCCCTTTCCTCCCCCTCTCTCCTCTCCCTCCTCCCTTGGCTTGACTGCTCACCTCAACCGAAGAATGTGTGTTGATCTAAACAGTAAGTTTAGCATCAGTGACGTTGATTGCTGGGATTAGACGTCAAACTTGTTTAGCAGAAAAAAAACGTCACAAGTATAGCAAGGCGAGGTTTATAATCAGTCAATAGCTAAACAGGGAGCAGGAGGGCAGAGAAGCACAGACCAACATCAATTAGGTTCTCATTGTTCCTCACTTCATTTCGAGTTAGTTCCAAAAGACCGGAATACACATCGAGTCAGCTTACCTAAATTGGCTTCCATCTGTGGCATATTCGAGAGTGGTCCTGCATTAATTTCGTATGTTCAGAGTCCACACTCTTAGTCGTGTTGTCATCGATCAGGGTACAGCAGGTTTACATGGAAGGCTCTGGAAGTAATCGGATAGCTTACCCGTGTTTTAACGGTTATTAATCATTCCACGCAGCTTCCAAATCGTGTCGGGCACAGTGATCCAGCTCAGCATATAGGGACTAGTAAAGATTACGTGAAGATTCCACGTTACATAGAGTCATCGATTGTGCTCAATGGCATCTGAGGTACGACCGATGTCCTCTTACTGTGCCTAATCGGTGCATCCCGTCTGTACTTTATGTGAAGGCGGGAACCCCAACCGAGGGAACTGAACCAAAGGGGAGGGAAGAAAAGAGAAGAAAAGAGGGGGAAGGAGACCACACAGCATTTATTATCGCTTGCACGGAGGGCCCCCCAGAGTCCATAGTGCACACCAAAAGTATGCAGGCAGATTGTGCTTACCAGGGGTATCGGGGTGCCGGC
This sequence comes from Ambystoma mexicanum, assembly GCF_040938575.1. Lineage (NCBI taxonomy): Eukaryota > Metazoa > Chordata > Amphibia > Caudata > Ambystomatidae > Ambystoma > Ambystoma mexicanum. The sequence continues at coordinate 104,679,730 of NC_090926.1, read as the reverse complement.
GCCTCTTGTGGCCACTGTGAGCAGTCTACTCCTAAGTAGAAGCATCCGATCCTGCTACAGTCAGCAAACTTGTTATAAAGCTATACCTAACCAGTATTTCTGTTTCTTATTGGTCCACTAGCACACATTCTGATTTGCAATTGTCCGATCACTGATAGTCCTTTTTTAGTTGCCATACTTTGTGATCCCGTGTCATAGTAGACTTCCATGTTATCCTCTGTGGGCGCGATCTCAGTCGTTCGCATGTCAAAAAAACAAACAAGTACTAAAAAAAAGAGGATGCCCATGTACCGACCAAAGGGCACACTGAGATGAACCTTGACCCGTAAGTATACCAGAACGTACACGTTTTCACAGTTTTGTTTGAAATCAACCCAAGCATTCTAACAGTATTAACCGTGTTCATTTTGGAGTTTATTATGGGTCGGGTTGAATCGGGCAGTGTAGTTGAGTCCGTCTTGCATTTGAACACACGAGAAAAGTTTAGTCATAAGGTTAATAAACGGGGACCAAAGTCTGTTTTCAACTCTGAGACTCTTCCTTTATGGAAATGGATTTTCAGTGCTGCACTTTGCATACTACTAAATCATCCAGTCTATTTTTTCATTGAGACCCGTGATCATGCTTTTCGTCAAAAAAATGAACAGTTGTTCTTTTCTCAACAGCAGTTGTTTGTCTTTGTTGGCATCTGGTCCCTGTTTAAGTTTGTATACCACTGACCGTCTTAGATCTTGTGCACTATGGATCTGTTCTATCCAGAGTTCTACTAGGGGTGCATTCCGAGTACGGTTCTTCACACAACTCTGATGTTCACTTATCTGTAACTTAATTTTCCTTTCGGTTTTCCCAATTTAAATTTTATTACATGGGCACCATATCGTGTAAACCAGCAGACTTGAATTGCAGTTGGTATGTGTATTTTCTAACCAGGGTGTTCGTAGCCCAATATCAATTGATATACTTTTCTTTGTTTAGGGGGGCAGCAGGTGCAGTGTCCACATGGGTAATGGCCAACTACCTCTGGTAAACCCCATTGCTGTGGTAATGTTGGAGATTTCTCAGGTCGAAGGCTCACATCATTACCTGTGAAATCTACCACCACTAGCCAGGAGCCAGGCACCAGTGCCACAAGACCAGAGCGTGCCTCTACATCTACCACACATCCCCCCCACCACTATCATACACCTGCTGGCCAGCAGCACCACCAGTCTGCAACACCGCATTCAATCAACCCCGCAAACCAACACCACCACTGGCCAAGCTGGCACATCAGCCGAAAACACCCATTTCCAAGGCGGCACATCACCAGGACGATCGGGATTCCCCAGTCATGGGTCCTGCCCAAACATCTGGATTCCTCCCCACCCAGCCAGGCGCCCCACCCACAAAGTGCAACGGATGGCACAGGAGCGTGCAGCACCGTTGAGGCCACTGGGGCAGGCACACAGAGCGATGTGGCACAGGATGAGGAAGCTGTGTTCTCTCCCCCAGCCCCCCGCAGCCCATCACCCTTGCCACTGCCCGAACTGCACCACATCAGGGACATTGAGGGCCGCCTCAGTCAAACGGAGGAGTGACAAGAGGCTCTGCACACCCTGGTCAGCCGATACCTCACTGAGGCTGAGTTGACACACCAGACAATGCAGGACACCTCCTACAACACTGCACGTATGCTCAGGAGGACAACCGAGGACGTATACAAATTGGCAAGGTGTGTGTGTAAGGGGAATGAGATGATGTCATCAATGGCCGAACCGATAAACATGTTGGTGACCGCAACTGCTGAGCAGCGGCACATAACACCACTTGGTCCATCAGCAAGCGCAACACCAAGCAGCTCCACCCACGGAAGCCCTGTGCATTGCTCACAGAGACTAAATCGGCCGCAGGGGCCTCACCCCATCCACCAAAAAGGGGCCGCAAATAGGCCATGTAACCAGTGCATGTGTGGATGGAGTTGGTAGGAAGGGGATGTGGGGGGTATGGAGGAGGTGGCAGCAGGTGTTTGGGTGGTGGTTGTGGGGGTGGGGTGTTGGGGCATTGTGTGTGGGGCTAGTGGGAGAGGGGGTGTTGGGGCATTGTGTGTGGGGCTAGTGGGGGAAGGCGTGTTGGGGCACTGTGTGTGGGGCTAGTGGGGGAGGTGGTGTTGGGGCATTGTGCGTGGGGCTAGTGAGGGTGGGGGTGTTGGGGCATTGTGTGTGCGGCTAGTGGGGGAGGGAGTGTGGTCTAAATTCAGGGGGATAGATGTGTAAGTTTCAACAAATATTATATGTACATAGTTCTTCATCTTTGAATACACCTGGTGTAGCAAAAAAAAATATGCCTGGACATTGATTCTTGAGTGTGTATCAATTTAATCATGCACAGTGTCCTGCACCCAGTGTGACCCACACCCAGTTCCATGTCTTCCACATTCCAATAGTAGTAATTGTCAATTAATGATTGCCTCGTGGCATGTCCATCATAGCCATGGTGTTGCTGAGGAATCCCAGCATCATCATCATCCTCATCTTCATCTTCAAGTGGCATCATGTCCATGTCAGGGGTCAGGGGGACGTTACGCCGGATGCACATGTTGTGCAGTATCGCACATACCAGAACAATTTTTCCCATCTTCTCGGGACCATAGACGAGTGCTCCCCCCCATCCTGCTGAGGCAGCGGAACCGGGCCTTCAGCAGGCCAAATGTCTGTTCAACGGTCAGGCGAGTGCGTGCATGTGCACGGTGTAGTCCTCCTCATGTCTGTTGTGCGGTTGCCTGATGGGGGTCAAGAGCCAGCCCATCGGGGGATACCCGGCATCACCTGCATGTGAGCAAGAAAAAGGGTACTTGTGATTATTTTGGTATTTCCATGATATCACAGGCTGTACAGAGTTGTTCACAAAAAAACACAGAAACACAGGATGACATGCCACTACATGGCAATTTATATTCTCTGTTGGCTGGAAAGTGTACGTAGGGCTGATCCTTGTGGGGGGTGGGACTAGGTGCAGTTGCTGCCACATGGCCCGTTGAATGGGAACCTGCACATGCACAATTCATGTCCTACAGACCACTGTGGTTTCACTTTTCAGGATTGTGTTACCAATGGAAAAGGAGTGTGCATATACAGTGTCTACTCACACATTTGCATGTTCTCATCAACCTGATACAGGGCTTTCCCCATTATGCATTATACATACACCGGTATCCATGTATATATGCATCGACACATACCCCATGTGACTAGGTCAGATGTCCATAGGTAGTATGTGGCACAGGTGAAGGGTGGTGGTACTGTAATACGTCTGGGTGTGTGCTAGCATGGTGGAATGGTGCTACATTGGATGTGTCCCGCACCTCACTGCCATATCTGGATGTTGTGAAGAATTATGCATTTCTGTGTTTCTATATTCAAACCATTGTACTTGTTGGTGTCGCTTAAGGTAACAGGACTGGCATACTGATCTGCGCTATACCAGTGGACTGAGTGCAGCCCCTGATTTTGTGTGTGTGACAGATGGTTTTTGTCCTGGCGGAGCATCCTGACTTTTGATTTAATTTCCAGACATCCCATTTCATGCATTGTCAGTACAGGGTGGTACATTATGGTACATGTGGTAGAGGTTTTCAAATGTGCCTGATACATGTGCTTGTGTGAGCTCCGGGTCTGTTTTTTATTGTAGACACGGCTGTGAAGGCATTGCACATCTGCATGCAACAGCTGTGCTTTAGAATCTTGCATTTTACAGATATCATGCTCAGGGAACGTGACTGTGTGTGGTCTTCAACTGATCAATGTGTGAGGGTTCATGATGTGTACGTTGGTAATGCTGAGGTTGCTTCGTCTATTTCCACATCTGACTGAGCATTCTATTGTCCTACCCACTCTCTCTGCACTTCATTGCATTCCTGGTTATGTTAATGGGTTTTGCCAGGAATCACGATGCATTCATGCATGCAGTGTGCACTTGTGCTCCTCACTGATGCAATACTATGCTGTGTTCCCACGCTCCCCAGGGCCCACCCATCAGACAGGTTTCTTATGCTGTTAACTGCCCCTCCCCATTCAACACCCCTCATGCCCCTGTGGTTAGACTCTCCCAACCGCCATAGACGAGGTCCAGCATGTCGTGCCATGTAGCGCGCAGCGTGGAGTTCTGCAGTACCATGGCGTCATGTGTGGAGCCAGGGAATCTTGCACAGCAATGCATTATTATTTTGTGTGCATCGCACATCATCTGTACATTCAGGGAATGGTACAGTTTACTGTTGCAGTACACTACCTCCACAGTCTGCCGGAACATCAGCTCAATATGTGTGCAGCCGAGCGCACTTATGACGTTGGGCATGCCTGTGATAGCATGGCATGCAACTTTGGTTGCATTCACCTCCTCTGCAGTCCGTGCAAGGCTTATGTGGTTGCCTACATGGTTCAGGAGTGCACCTAGGGTGAGCACACAGGAGAAGCAGGGTTGTGATATTCCATGCAGGTGCCCCACTGTGTGCTGATAAGTACCTGTGGCCAGGAAGTGTAGCACACACACTACTGGTACAGGGTGCGGATCTGGGCTGGGGTCAGGTTGAATGGGCTGGCCTTTAGACAGGGGATTGGTGGCTGCCTGCTGCAGGGTACAACTGCCTGCACATTGGGTATGTGCTGGCCCATTCTCCTCCTGCACATACGCTGCATGCTCTGGCTCACTGCCTCCTCATAGAGTAGTCCCTAACTGTGTCAAAAGCGGCAGGCATAGCCATTTTCCTCAATATTACTGACTCTAAGAATGTAAGCTGGTCCACACTGGAAGGGACGTTAACCCAGCATTCCACTCCTTCTATGCAAAGTTGTATACCAGCTGTGACGAAGCCCCGGCCACTGACATAGGAACGTTTCTGGATGGGCTGCCGCTCTCTGTCCTTTCTGATGAAAGTAGGGATGCATTAAACTGCCCCATGGGAGTTGAGGAGATCCCCTTAGCCATTCACGCCTTCCCACCCAATAAGGTGCCTGGGCCGGATGGGTTTACCATTGATTTCTATGAAAGCTACAAAAGTCTCCTTGCCCCTCACCTGACTGACCTGTGGGATGAGGCATGCCTTGAGAAAGAGCTTCCCTCTATACTGAGGCTGTCACGACCCATAGAATTTGCCCCTTCTGGACTTCCTGGTCCTTATCGCGCCGAGGCTTGTATTCTTTGTTACTCCCAACATGGCTGCATCAAGCGATTTGCCTCGCACCAGCTTTCACGTCACACACGGTGCGTTCTATAAATTGGCCACGCCCCCGCGGCCCCGCGCATCTCAACGCTATCATTAGGTAGTGACTTGACGTGTGTGTGCTGTTCGGCAAATCCACTATTCCTAGATCCTGGTTCCTTCTTCCTTCCTTCACCCCTTCCCTCTAATCTGCTCCTGGAATTCCCATTCTTAGTGACCGCGACCTTTTTTCCTGACATCCTGGAACAGCGGCCTTCCCGGAACTCTGAACGCGCTCTGCAGCCGAACGAGACTCGAGAGAGCCTATACAAGACCCGATCCGTCCACAAGAGGAATCCTCCCGAAGAACAGAGCAAGAAGCGATCCCAGGTGAGACGGGGGGAGATTTACGACAGAGGGAGGCAGAAATAACAGTACTACTTAAACCCGGGAAACCAGCCACGCAATGTGGATCATATCGCCCCTTATCGTTGATAAACTTGCCCTCTGACTGGCCCCATATATGGTGCACTTTATACATGCCGACTGGTCGGGCTTCATGCCTGGCCGCTCCATGGCCCTCAACCTGCAATGTTTATTTAACGTCCTATCCCAGATTGAACCCGGGGTGAGCGATGTTGCAGCCATGCTAGACATGAAGAAAGTGTCCTGGCGCTTCCTATGAGTGGTATTAGAGAGGTGCAATTTTGGGCCCCGCTTTTTGTCCTGGATACAGCTGCTTTATGCCAAACCCGTCACCAGTGTAACCACTAATGGTCTGCTTTCACCCCTGTTTGATATTGGTAGAGGGACCAGACAAGTTTGCCAAAAGCCTCCACTTATATTTGCTCTTTGCATGGAACCCTTTGCTGATTTGATGTGCCATAAACATTTGCATAGGGGGATACGGCTATCTGGGACACCCGAGATTATCCGTTATTGTATATAAGGAATCCAGAGCGTAATCTCATACCTATTATACCTTCGGGTCCACTGGGCTAAATCCAAGCTTTTTCCCCTAACCGAAGCCACTGTGGCCCCAGCAGATCTCATGGGATTCCTGTGGGCACCAGAGGAGATAAAGTACCTGGGTGTTATAGTCACGAGGTTCCAGGGCTCCCTACACAAACACATCTATGGGGATTATCTACAGACACTTAGTCTCAAGATGCTTACTTGGGCGAAGCTACCCATCACTATCATTGCCAAAGTGTCTCTGCTTAAGATGGTGGTGCTGCCCCAAATACCCTATCGTTTCTTAATGTCCCTTTGTGGCCTGGTGCAATACTATTTACTAGAGTCAGATCCGAGATCAATAGCTTCATATGGCATTCTGCGGCGGTTAGGCTGAAGTGGTCCACTCTGGTTAGAACACATGGACAAGGGGGGTTGGCGGCTCCTGACTTTGAGCTGTATTGGCTAGCAGCACAGGCACACTATGCAGCATATTGGACAGCACCTGCACATGTGAAGATTGAGCGACTATTGTGTATCTGGCCCAGCATAGAGCATGACCAGATAGTGCGTAAGATGCATCTACTGAAATAAAAAGAGAGTGCATAACACCCAGCGCCGCAGGGCTGCCATCCTTCATTACAAAATAGTGCGCAATATTGAACATTCTGCTAAACTTAGATTCCACCCGGCATGCGCAGGCGGCAATTGAACATTGAAAATAATACAACAGAGCCCAAAGTGGGTATGTCCTGACACATTCCCGCCTTGGTCTCTTACAGGTTATTAGAGACGCACTACTACAGCCGTATAACCCTGATACTCGGCTGACAGCATCCGCACGCCAGAGCTGTTATGAGGAAACAACAAGCAGTGAATGCCATTAACCTCTCTCAATTAGCCTAAAAAAAGACTGTTCAGATATTCTTACTGTAAATTAATTTAGTTTGTTCTAAAATAACCAGTAATTACCCTGAAATATGATAAAGTAAATGATCTATAGTGACCTCAAGAAGTAAAACCCACTGTGGTTTTCTTTCTCTTAGGTAAATGTGATGATGGCCTCCCCGATCCCCCTCACCTCTTGATCTTACCAAGACAAGCACAAAAATCACGGTCCTGAAGAAGATGATAACTAACAATCATCGAAACCAGTCGACCACCTTTTAACCAAGGATATCCCAAAATCCAACCCGGGATACCCCGTGAACAAAACCATACAACATTGTGCTGTGGAAGAAGTTCTTTGTTTTAAAAAAATCTTTCCACGACTTGGGGACCACACACTTCTTAAGAAGGTCAATAAAAGAAAAAAGGTCTAATGACCCATGCAAACAGTTCCTCTCTGAAATGTGTCGCCAAGCTCCTCTGAAACACCCTCTACCCCTAAATGGGCAGCAGATCCATACACCCCACGTCTAAGGGCAGAAGCCTACTAGATAGTGGCCATCTTAAGGTGGAATGTATCAACGCTGTCCCATTGGTTTTCATTTAAGTACTCTTGTCATGGGACAATGATTCCCATTGACCCCATCCAATATCCTCCCCCACCTTAAGTACAGCATTTCAGTTACCATCAATAAACTATCCAAACTCAAAACTTTGAGGCTCAACATCAGCCACAGGGAAGTGAGAAATAAGTTAATTTGCCACCACCACTTTTAAAGCATAATGGCAGTGCCATAGAACCTAGATGGATTCAATCCCACTCCCTTCAGAATTCCCAAACTGAGCAGCTGTTACATATGTATGCATTCTTGGTCAAATTATTTTGCCATGTAGAGAAGGTGCAGATATCTCAACACATAACATGTGCATCTCTTATGTGGAGAAGCCAGTCCTCATACTATGGTTTGATACCCTTCTGGGCTGATGCATACCTTCATCCTTCAAAGACTGTGCACAGAGTACCACAGATGTGGGTAATAATGATGGTAATTTGTAGCACATGATCAGAGCATTCTGAAAGTAAAAATTCCAGTATGTTGTGCTATGTAAAACTCCAAATCTTATTATGAATATACCCTTTTTCGCAAAACACTGTGGTACATTTTTTGTACAGGGCCTACTCTCTACCATCGAATCCTGAAACACAGTTGGATCACCAGAAAATCCTTGGCCCCTGCTCCACATCCTTACAAAACCATCACAAAGCATCCAAAACCGATGCCTGTTTTCTTATCCAGCATTAATGACTTGTTCATGCCTGGAGACGCCCCACTACTTTCGAAGTCGACTTATATCAGGCAACTCCTGAAATATTCTGCATAAAACCCAAATGACACAGCAAGCTGTCTTCCTGTCTCAAACAATCCTTTCATCAGAAATATACCAGAAACATTCATAGGTCGTCAACTTCAGCATTCAATTGAGACAAGAAGCCTTCTTCACAATTCACAGCATGGAATTTGACCAATGACAGGTACAGAATCAGCGCTGTGCTCCATTTGTGACACACTGATGTGGACATCAATTGTGAGAGCACACTCATTCTACTGGAAAATCTGGGTAGCTTTTGAAACCATCAACTACAATATTATTCTAAGAAGCCTTGGAGCATTTGAAATAAATGGAACACTCTATCCTTGATCACCTTCTTCCTCAATGCTAAAACCAAAACCACCATCATGGCCCCTGCAGATGCCAGTCAAGGCCCCTGACCTGTAGAGACGCCCAAGGATCTGCACTGTTTCCCCCTTTTATCAACATTTACACGACACCCTTACTAGTCTTCATTAGTCTATCCAGCCACACCTGCTACAACTATGCAAACAACATTCTACAAACTCAAGTACAACCATACTACAAATTTGCCAGAACTATAAACATGCCTTGTACAAATGGACGCATGGATGATCGCAAACAGACTAAAGCTCAAGCCTATGAAAACAGAACTCAGGCTTTGCCATGCCCCTTCAGATTCCAACTCAATATCTTGGCCTGACAAAATGGGCCCATGCCCAGTACCATCCTTCACATTAAGGAACTTCAGAAACAAAATGGACAGTAGCCTCACACTCAAACTGCAGATCAGAGCCATTGCCAGAAATAGTTGTTTCCAACTCCACATTATATGATGTATCATGCCTTATTTATCCTGTGCCAACAGTGCCGAGCCCATGATATCACTAGTGATTTCAACACTGGACTATTCAAACAGCTTCTTTCTCAGACTCCCGTGAATGCATCATGGAAATATCACAGAGTTCAAAATGCAATGGCCAGACCACTCATTGGGACAAAAAGGATTGAACATCTGACCCCAGAACCTTGCATGCTCCACTGGCTCCCCATCAAGAAAAGGATACATTTCAAAACCCACTGCATCACCGATCACACTTACCATGGCAAGGGCTCCGCTTTCTTCACAAGAAAATATCAGCATAGTACACTGTCCATGATCCAAAGGTCCAGTAACGCCACTCTAGTCCTAGTCCCTAACTTCAACTGGAAAAGACAAGAAGGTTCATAATTCTCCCAACTTGCTACTTAACTATTGATCTCCCTAACAAAGCATGTCACCATGGAAGAAAACCACCTGACATTCAGAAAACAGCTCAAGAGATTGCTCATTCACTAACTGAATTAGACAAAGAGCCAATGAGATGAAATTACTATTGCTCTGCGTGAGTGCAGGGATGAGCAGTGACTAAAGTGCCTATTCAGCCCGCACTACTACGAAACCAGCAATGATCCCAATTATAAAGGTGAAACAAAGCACAACATAAATGCTATACCTCCTTCACCTGTGGTAGCGCAGGCTGAGGGCACGCTAAACGCTTTATAAGGGCTGTGAGCTGGCGCAAAAGCATCCCAAACAACAATAGTGCAGCAATGCCCAAATAAAAGAATGTCCAGTCAAATTTATATGGCAATACGTGGCTTTAAAGAAACTAGCAATGCACACAGCGAATACAATACTAATACAGGATAACGAAAATGCAGACTTTGGAATAAAGAGGCACTCTGTGTTTGAAGGCAGGGAGCAGGAAGGCAAAAAGTACAGCAACACATGGTCAAAATCACTCAGGTTATCTTTTAATAGATAGAGAGGGTCGCAAGTCACTAGAGCTCATTAATGCAAGCCATAGGGCAGGCCAACTTTAAATACCTTTAGGTCATGTCTTGTGGCTCGACAGCATTGAGCCAGGCTTCTAGGAGCTTCCTGAGGTGGTGATTCATCATCAGACTGGTGAGCTGGTTCACTTGATCCTACACGCTGTGTGGTTTAAGAAGAAATGGCACCTGGCACAAAGAGGTTTAGGACAGGCAGGCAATCTCTGGTTCAAACAGCTCCCTAATGGTTAGAGGCAGGAGACAGGGCACAGGGCTGTTACTAGACATCTGGGTTGTTAAGAAACCCAGCCCAGGCTCCCCAAGGGCAAGATGATTCCCATGTTCCTACCTTTCAGTCCATAGGCCACAAGAGAGCACTTGCATGGATCTCTCACCTCTTTTAAGCAGGCCTTGTTCCAGTGTTCGAGCAGCAGAAGGTCTTGTGCACTCAGTTTTCAACTCCATAGGGGTGATTAAGGGAAAAGGCTTTCCCTTTCCTTGGAACACTCTATCTTCACCCCTATAGAAAAGGATTTTGGAGCTGACTGTACCACCAAAAGAGTCCCATGTGTTTTCTTCTTCTTCAAGTAGAGGTCCCCCCACCTTATATAGTCAACAGTCAAATGTAACAGCAGATTGGTCCAGAGCAAGCCTGTCATGAAGAGTGCAATCCAGGCTGCTCTTACCATTGCCCTTTACCGATTCAGTGGCAACATGCTCATCTTGGAAACAAGATGACGCAGGGCAACACAGGTTTGAATTCCGGGTCCGTGCTTAGAAACCTCTTCCGTACTAACAGGGTAATTCATAGAATTCAGCGCACAAGTAGCGCACGCGGCTGGCGCACAGCGTGCGCGTGCGATAGTCTGCGCCAGCCGCGTGCGCCAAAACCGAATCCGGCGCACAGCGTATTCATGGATTTTAGGCTCCCAAACCAGCCGTGGCGCAGAGTATCGCAGCGACCCTGCAGCAGCGCCAGTAACGCCCCCAAGAACGCCCTCGCGCAAGGAAAAGCCATCAAAATCGCTAAATCATCGCAAAGGCTGCGCTAACCCTGGACCAGTTTACAGGGCTGCCAAACAAGGAACGCAAAGCGGGTAACGTGCATATCAGGGGTACGCGTGAAGTTATACACGCGATTAGCCAGGGTACGTGTATTACAGGGGTACGCGGGAAGTTTAACACGCGATTAGCCAGGGTACGTGTATTACAGGGGTACGCGGGAAGTTTAACACGCGATTAGCCAGGGTACGTGTATTACAGGGGTACGCGGGAAGTTTAACACGCGATTAGCCAGGGTACGTGTATTACAGGGGTACGCGGGAAGTTTAACACGCGATTAGCCAGGGTACGTGTATTACAGGGGTATGCGGGAAGTTTAACATGCGATTAGCCAGGGTACGTGTATTACAGGGGTACGCGGGAAGTTTAACACGCGATTAGCCAGGGTACGTGTATTACAGGGGTATGCGGGAAGTTTAACATGCGATTAGCCAGGGTACGTGTATTACAGGGGTACGCGGGAAGTTTAACACGCGATTAGCCAGGGTACGTGTATTACAGGGGTACGCGGGAAGTTTAACACGCGATTGGCCAGGGCACGTGTATTACAGGGGTATGCGGGAAGTTTAACACGCGATTAGCCAGGGTACGTGTATTACAGGGGTGCGCAGGAATTATCACACGCGATTTGGCTGGGTACGTGTATTACAGGGGTGCGTGGGAATCATCACACGCGATTTGGCTGGGTACGTGTATTACAGGGGTGCGTGGGAAGTCACACGCGATTAGGCTGGGTGGGTCCTCACAGGTGTTCCCTGTACACCCTCCACGGCCCCTGCAGGCAGCCTACAAAACAGGGGACTACCCTGCACACCTGCTCATGTCCCCCTGCACCCCCACCCCCCAGCAGTGCAGGGGCAGCCTCCACCAGGCCCCCACCCATGCCTCCCACCACCCCCAACCCCCCAGTCACCAGGGGCACCCTCCACCAGGCCCCCACTCATGTCTCCCACCACCCCCACCCCCCCGCCACCAGGGGCAGCCTCCACCAGGCCCCCACCCATGCCTCCCACCACCCCCAACCCCCAGCAGTGCAGGGGCAGCCTCCACCAGGCCCCCACCCATGTCTCCCACCACCCCCACCCCCCCGCCACCAGGGGCAGCCTCCACCAGGCCCCCACCCATGTCTCCCACCACCCCCACCCTCCCGCCACCAGGGGCAGCCTCCACCAGGCCCCCACCCATGCCTCCCACCACCCCCAACCCCCAGCAGTGCAGGGGCAGCCTCCACCAGGCCCCCACCCATGCCTCCCACCACCCCCAACCCCCAGCAGTGCAGGGGCAGCCTCCACCAGGCCCCCACCCATGCCTCCCACCCCCCCAACCCCCAGCAGTGCAGGGGCAGCCTCCACCAGGCCCCCACCCATGTCTCCCACCACCCCCACCCCCCCGCCACCAGGGGCAGCCTCCACCAGGCCCCCACCCATGCCTCCCACCACCCCCAACCCCCAGCAGTGCAGGGGCAGCCTCCACCAGGCCCCCACCCATGCCTCCCACCACCCCCAACCCCCAGCAGTGCAGGGGCAGCCTCCACCAGGCCCCCACCCATGCCTCCCACCCCCCCAACCCCCAGCAGTGCAGGGGCAGCCTCCACCAGGCCCCCACCCATGTCTCCCACCACCCCCACCCCCCCGCCACCAGGGGCAGCCTCCACCAGGCCCCCACCCATGCCTCCCACCACCCCCAACCCCCAGCAGTGCAGGGGCAGCCTCCACCAGGCCCCCACCCATGCCTCCCACCACCCCCAACCCCCAGCAGTGCAGGGGCAGCCTCCACCAGGCCCCCACCCATGTCTCCCACCACCCCCACCCTCCCGCCACCAGGGGCAGCCTCCACCAGGCCCCCACCCATGCCTCCCACCACCCCCAACCCCCAGCAGTGCAGGGGCAGCCTCCACCAGGCCCCCACCCATGCCTCCCACCACCCCCAACCCCCAGCAGTGCAGGGGCAGCCTCCACCAGGCCCCCACCCATGCCTCCCACCCCCCCAACCCCCAGCAGTGCAGGGGCAGCCTCCACCAGGCCCCCACCCATGTCTCCCACCACCCCCACCCCCCCGCCACCAGGGGCAGCCTCCACCAGGCCCCCACCCATGCCTCCCACCACCCCCAACCCCCAGCAGTGCACGGGCAGCCTCCACCAGGCCCCCACCCATGTCTCCCACCACCCCCACCCCCCCGCCACCAGGGGCAGCCTCCACCAGGCCCCCACCCATGTCTCCCACCACCCCCACCCTCCCGCCACCAGGGGCAGCCTCCACCAGGCCCCCACCCATGCCTCCCACCACCCCCAACCCCCAGCAGTGCAGGGGCAGCCTCCACCAGGCCCCCACCCATGCCTCCCACCACCCCCAACCCCCCGCCACCAGGGGCAGCCTCCACCAGGCCCCCACCCATGTCTCCCACCACCCCCACCCTCCCGCCACCAGGGGCAGCCTCCACCAGGCCCCCACCCATGCCTCCCACCACCCCCAACCCCCAGCAGTGCAGGGGCAGCCTCCACCAGGCCCCCACCCATGCCTCCCACCACCCCCAACCCCCCGCCACCAGGGGCAGCCTCCACCAGGCCCCCACCCATGTCTCCCACCACCCCCACCCTCCCGCCACCAGGGGCAGCCTCCACCAGGCCCCCACCCATGCCTCCCACCACCCCCAACCCCCAGCAGTGCAGGGGCAGCCTCCACCAGGCCCCCACCCATGCCTCCCACCACCCCCAACCCCCAGCAGTGCAGGGGCAGCCTCCACCAGGCCCCCACCCATGTCTCCCACCACCCCCACCCTCCCGCCACCAGGGGCAGCCTCCACCAGGCCCCCACCCATGCCTCCCACCACCCCCAACCCCCAGCAGTGCAGGGGCAGCCTCCACCAGGCCCCCACCCATGTCTCCCACCACCCCCACCCCCCCGCCACCAGGGGCAGCCTCCACCAGGCCCCCACCCATGCCTCCCACCACCCCCAACCCCCAGCAGTGCAGGGGCAGCCTCCACCAGGCCCCCACCCATGTCTCCCACCACCCCCACCCCCCCGCCACCAGGGGCAGCCTCCACCAGGCCCCCACCCATGCCTCCCACCACCCCCAACCCCCAGCAGTGCAGGGGCAGCCTCCACCAGGCCCCCACCCATGTCTCCCACCACCCCCACCCTCCCGCCACCAGGGGCAGCCTCCACCAGGCCCCCACCCATGCCTCCCACCACCCCCACCCACCAGCACTGTGGGGCACGTGGCCAGCAGGCAGTCAGGCAGCAGCAGATGGCAGGTGGGAGCGTGCTCAGGGCTCTGGGGGGCAGTAATTTGGCCTCCTGGCCAGGAGCGTGGTCTCTCGTGTGTGAACGCGTGGACAGCCTGATAGGGAGTGAAATCCCACACGTCAGCAAAGGCCCTTAGCGCGTAAACCCGTCAACAGCATATGCGCGCCTATAGTCACCTGCACGTGCAGGAAATTGTTGCGTGACACGTCCCAGTGTCAAAGCGTGTGATTGGTGAAAATGGATCTACACGCAGGAGTGACAAAGCGTGTGATTGCTGAACGTACACGCCGCGTAAGTGACGCTGAACGTGTGGGCCTGTATATAAGGTACATGTAGAACACCATTTCCTTGTACGTGCTTTTCGTGGAGAGCGAGTGGGTGAATTCTGTACTTCTTGTCGTTTCACACGCGATTTACTTCACGGCGTTTCCAGTTCGTATTCCCTGTTACCTCTGACAGCTTTTTCTCTTTTTTCTCTTTTACTGGTTTACCTGGGCCTGTTCCCTCAAACAGTGTCCCCTTCTACTGTTGTCCTGTCTTCTCAGACAGCGTACACATCTTCTTTTGGCGGGGGTTTAGCCAGCCAAACGCGCTCATTTTCCACGCTCTTTTACCTGGCAGACGGTGAGTCACGCACGTATCCAACTTCTGTGCTTGCCCCGTGTGTAGCCTACCCCTTCAGAGGTCATTCTAGGCTGCGTGTGACACGCATACGTTCATTCTTGTGTTACTGGGTGCCACAGCGTAGTGCAGGTTTTTCTTTCTGCACACGTGGTCTAGGAGGGGTTGCGTGCACGTCATCTCCCTTTTTTGGGCCTCCTGTGCGTTGCGTGACCCGTCATCTTTCCCCAGGGGTTAAATCAGCCGTGCTAGAGCACTAGGGTACAATTACCATCTGGTACCCAACCCCTTTGACCCCCAATTGCCCAGGACAATTGTCTACAGCCACTCCCATACGCACATTAATATCAGTGCCATGGCTGGGAGGCGAGGATTCCGTAAGGGTGGCAAAGGTGGAAGAGCCACAAGTGGTGGCCGTGGTGGATCCGGTAGGGGACGTGGTCGTAACTTGCAGGGTGAGCCTGTCCCCCCATGTGTGGAGGACCAGTCAAGGGCACCCATCATCCCCCCCCTTCCCCCCCTCCCCCCCTCCCGTTGAGGCTGAAGTGGCTGACACCATCCATGCTCAGCCCTTGTTGGACCAGCCCATTGTGGCACCAGACCTGGCTGACTCCATGGCTGACTTCCAGGTCAGCAGGGCTACGACACGTGCGCTGGTGCACGTTGATGCCATCATGCCACGTGGATCTGGGGCAGCAAGGTCATCTGCTGCACCAAGGAGGCAGGGCGGAGAGGCTGCAGGGGCAGCTGCGGCTCCACCCACCCCAGCCCTCACACACCCAGCCAGGACAGTGTCGGTCCTAGTCCATGCAGCTGACATTCCCCCTGACACCATCACACTAGAGCCAATGCCTGCACCAACTCCCATGCTGAGTGTGCAATCCCACACTCCTGATACAGAGTCCACCAGGGCTCCTGCCCCTAGTGTCCAGAGCGGCGCAGGACACTCAGGATCACCACCACCTTCCAAGCGGAAGAGGAAGAGTGCTCATCCGGCACAGGCTGATGCCCCAGACACGGCTACACAGTCCGGCCCGTCCAGGAAGCCCAGCTTCACGGATGACGAACTGAATGCACTTGTCGAGTATGTGTCCGGACATGACAACGAGATGGTCATTGTTGCAGGATCCAAGACCACACCTGCACAACGCCAGGCACACTGGCAGACCGTTGCGGACATCGTAAGTGCCCTTGGAATCGTGAGGCGCACAGCCAATGATTGCTATAAGCGCTGGAATGACCTAAAGCGCAGGGCAAAGAGTAAGCTGGCCTCAAGTCATGCCGCAACTCCAGTGACTGGAGGTGGGTCTCCAGTAGTAGACATGGAACTCACTCCACATGAGTCAGTCGCTGGGACCTACGTCACGGAGGAACAGATCCAAGGCGTGGGAGATCTGGCTGATTACGAGGCATTGTCCGGTGAGTGCACATGCATGTGTGTGTCATCCATGTGCATGGTGTGTGTGTGAGGGCTTCTGTTCGGGTGCCAGGTGAGAGTGTGTGCGCCTGAGTCGTATGGGTCAGCCATGTGCTTCATGCAATCCTTCCTGCGCAGCTGCATTTGGCCATAGCAGTATCCCTTCTGCCAACAGTAGACATCTAGCACAACTGCACGCCAGTTGCCCTTGAAGTGTCACCTTGACACAACATATTTGCTTCTTTTTCACTGTTCATTCAGTCAGTTTGTTTGCATTCCACCACTTTCACTAGGCATGTCGCTGTCCACTAGTCACATGTCTGACATGGGTATGGTAAAGTGGAGTGACTTTGTTACCTGGATATCATTTGTACACACATGTCCCTGTGCAATTTGACCATTTCAGACTGGCAGCTCCAGGTGAAAAATCTGACCTGTTAGAATCAGAAAAGCTATTACATGCGGGAACTGGACTGAATGAATAGGTGCTGCCCTCCTCTCCATCTTCACTCAATAGCAATGGTACATGCCATCTGTGTGATGGCATGTGTGTTTCACCTGCCAATCACAGGCCAATGTGTGATGCCACTGCCAGGCAGCATGCAGAAAATTTGTTCATCTTCCATCTTGGTGTCATCAGTGTGTGCCATTTGCCTGCACTTCATACGCAGTGAGGGTGCATGCATGGGAGGGTTTTAGTCATGTGGGACATGTGTCAATCAAGTACTGGTTCTCTTGCTTCTCAGCCCTCAATGTGTGCCATGGTGCTAATGCCTGTGTCCATTTCTTTGTTTTCATGTCTTTGCAGGGGAAGACGCACCTGATACTGCTGGGGTTGTGGAGATGGTGCAGACCCAGGAGGTGTCCCAGGGCCGACCAACCACCAGTGAGGGACGTGGTGTGGTGGTGGGGGAGAACCCACAAGTGCTGCAGGTCGTGCTCTCAAGGGGTGTCTCTGGCTGCACCTCCCCCGAGCTGTACTCAGGTGTTGATTCGGATGAGACCTACGTGCCGTCGCAGGTGAGTGTTCCAGGGAGGGATTCTGTTCTGTCTCACCCACCTGCACCAGGGTCAGTACCCTCCATGGGGATGTCAGTGTTGGCAGCTACGCCTTCGGTGGTTACGGATGCAGGGTCACACTCCGCGACATCTGATCCTGTTCCTGGGCCAGCAGATCAGAGGGGGAATGCAGTCCTGCAGCCTCAGGCAGTGCCGGCACAGCAAGGCGCAGTTCGCCTTGCCCCAGACAGGTGTGGTGCCCCCCGACGTGGTGGCCGTACGCCACCCGGCAATACCGCATGGGAGCAATCCATTTATGGTATGGCTACCCAACAGGCTGCATCATCCGAGATGATGGCTCAGGCCATGGATAGGGTGGCCACTTCCATTGTCCCCCCAGAAAGGCTGATGGAGCGACTAGAGCAGGCAACCGACTCCATCTGCCAGTCACACAGGGAGGACATGTTGGGGTCCAACAGGGACAGGCGGGCGGCACTGGCGACTCTGCAGGAGGCCATCTCCATTCAGTCCCAGGGCCACAGGGAAGCCCTGAGGCAGGAGCTCCTTCACCTCAGGACGACTCTTGTTGAGCTTGAGGCTTCAACACACCAAAGGACAGAACAGCAGCTGGAGCGTCTCACCCGTACGCTCTCAGCTGAGATGCAGGCAACGAGGGCGGAGGTCCGGGCATCCCGTGAGTTGTTGCATGGGGACCTCCGCACACTCATCCTCCAGAACCAGACCTACCACACCCGCATGCTTGCAGCCATGGAGGAGCAGACTAGGGCCTTGCGTGGGCTGCCTCCCATAGTGCAACCACCTCCGGATGCAGCTGCACAGGGTGATAATAGCGACAGCAGTGATACTCCCACAATAGGGTAGCCGTGTGGGCCATGAGCCCATGGAGGTGTTTTATCTTCCCAGGATCCACGCAGGTGGGTTCTGGTGTGCATCCTGTCCTCGGACCTCCTGGGTGGCCTCCCCAACCCCCCCGGGCCCATCAATGGCCATTTTTGATTCTTTCTTATTTTAATTTTTATTTTGATTTCTTTTATTCCCAATTTTTTTGGGACAATCTGTTGGCTTCGATCTGTTGGCTTCGATCTGTTGGCTTCGATCTGTTGGCTTCCGTGGTTCCTGTGGGCATACGCTGCATTGTGGCTGGGCACATGCAGGCTTGTAATGTATTTGGTTCAGATGCTTGGGTTTGAGTCACACACACCCCTCCTGCTTCCCGTTTCCATGGGCTTGCAAAGGGTGTGCCCAAGTGACAGTGAATCACACAGTGACGTTGGACTCCCATGAGCTGTGTGGCCAGTCTGTAGTCAATACTGTGTATACATTCCTAGTGCATATTGCTGTTGTGTTGTACACTGCATGTTGCATTGATGTGTAACTCTTCTTCTGTGTCTACCTCCCAATTTGCAGGTCCCTTCCTCATGTCCACACAAGGACCTCTAGTCTGGAGATGGGGACCATGTTGGCAGCAGTGCACCTACAACTCTACATGGCGACAACACTGCACAGTTGGTAGTGGTGGGAGTGCGGGCATTTCCAGGTGGTGAGACTACTAATATGTAACATTTGTGATGTCATGTTAATGGTACTACGTGCTCAAGTATGTTGTTGGTCCGGCATTGCTGTGAGCATTTCAGGTGTTGCAGGTTTCTAATAGTGCCACTGTACATAGTGAGACTGATGTCATGTTGTGGGGATTACTTTGTTTACCTGCAATTAGCATGACATGGCACGGTGTGTCGTGTGGCGGTGCTGGGGTTGGGTTGGCTGACATGGCACTGTCCTCTTGTTGCATTTTGCAAGTGGGTATTCATTTTAGCTGCTTCAATGTGTAACTTCACAAAACTGCATTGGTGGTGTCTGTGTGGGTAGGGATGCACACATTGTGACACTTCCAGGTGAACAATCTCAGGCTGACATGGTATTCCCGGTTCATTCTCCAGACATTCAGGATCAGTGTCAGGTTGAGTCATCATTGATTGTCAGATGGAATGTGCCAGGGCAGTGTGCACTCCACAGGGGTGTGATTTCTATGTGAAGTAATTAGCCACTAGCTGTGTACGGGCTGCCTCCCCCCGTGCCCTTTCCCCTCCCATGCGCAGCGGCTGTGCATGTGGTTGGGGATGTGGGGCCACCACCATGTCCACGGCCAGGCCCCGGCGTGTTGCAACGTTGTGCAGGACACATGCTGCCACTATGATCCTGCACACTACTGGGGGAGCGTATAACAGCTGCCCGCCAGAACGGTCAAGGGAGCGAAAGCGTGACTTTAGCACTCCGAATGTGCGCTCCACTATGCCCCTGGTTGTAATGTGGGCTGTGTTATATCTTACCTGGGGTGGCGTGGTGGGGTTCCGAATTGGCGTCATCATGTGGGGGCTGAGAGGGTAGGCACTGTCCCCTGTGGAGGTGGTGATTGGTATCATTGGTGGGGTTGTGACCTTGCTCAGTATCCAACATGCAAGCATGTGCACTGGAATACATACTCACCAAGCAGCCATGTATCGCCATGCCGCCCAGCTTCTAGGTCCCGGCTTAGGGTGGACATTCGGTAAATGAAGCTGTCATGGGTGGAGCCGGGATAGTTGGCATATACTGAGGTGATGATTCCCTTGGCATTACATGCTACCTGCACGTTGATGGAATGCCAGTGCTTGCGGTTCCTATAGATGTGCTCTGATGCCCTGGGGGGACGTAGAGCCACATGGGTGCAGTCGATGGCACCTAGCACTTTGGGGAATCGTGCCACTCCGTAAAAATCCAGGGCGGCAGCATGCCTTTCTGCAGGTGTTCTGGGCAGGTATATGTGCCTGCGGACTGATGGGCGTGCAGTCATGATGTTCAAGTCCTGGTGTAGGCAGCGTGACTGGGTGGCCTGTGACACCCCACCCACTATGGCACTTGTCCGCTGAAATGATCCAGTGGCTAAGAAGTGCAGTACATTGAGGACCTTCTCCAGGGGGCTGAGTGCTTGGGAGCACAGGGTGGGTGATGTGAGGTCATCCTCCCACTCAGTCACCAGGTCCAGTATGATGTGTGGTGGAAACCTGTACCTCCCATACACCTGGTCATCAGGCATCCCGAAAAGGCTGGTTCTGGGTGTGAATATTCTGGCCCTGACTATCCTCCTCCTCCTCCTTTGGTAGCCCACTGCCACTGCTGCTAGGAACGGTATGTTCATCCTGGCGTCTGAGCTTGTTATTGTTAAAGTCCGCAATTTTATGCTTTGCGCGTGTTCTAGGCGAGCGTGTGACCCGCGCACCCCTGGAATCCAGTTCCCAGTCCAATAGCGTGTGGAAATTCACACGCACCACGGGATACAGCGTGTGACCCGCGCACCCCTGGAATCCAGTTCCCAGTCCAATAGCGTGTGGAAATTCACACGCACCACGGGATACAGGTTCGCTGACGTACTTGCGTGTGTAAGTGGCCGCGCACCCATTAAATACACGTACATAGGCCAATCGCGTGTACGCGCACTTTTGTCCAATTACACGCAATGAAATACACGTACATAGGCCAATCACGCGATGACACTCTGACGTGCAGTATTTCCACGTGTGTTCCGTCATCACGTGCTGAGTGGGGAACGCCCGTGCGGGTCACGTCAGACGCGCTTACGCGCTGAGGGACTCTGGTCCAATAGAATCGCGTATGCGTGCTGACGCGCTTACGCGCTAAGGGCCTTTCCTCGGATTTCACGCTGACGTGCAGGATTTTCACGTGCCAAATCACTCCGTATCAAGCTGGCCACCCGAAAACACACGGAACACCACGCTCCTGCCCGGAAGGCCGAGTTACTGCCCCCCAGTGCCCCGAGCAGCCTCCCACGTGCTATCTGCTGCTGCCTGCCTGCCTGCCTGCCTGCTGCCACCGTGCCCTGCCATTTGGTGCCTGCACATCAGCCATCTGCAGGGGTCCAGTTGCTGTGTCCACCCCTGCTGGAACTGAAGACTCCCAACTGGGATTACATCGCTCCACAGCCCAGCCCCAGGACCCAGTTGCCCACCCACACCTGCCTCTGGGGTTGCCATGTCGGGCACTTCCACATCTGGCACCAGTGGCAACCCCAGGCCAGAGGGGCAGAGGGGCACCAGCTTCACTGCCACCGAAGTTGGTGTCCTGGTGGAGCATGTCCTGGGGCAGTATGATGCCCTCTTTGGATCGTCCCGCGCCAGCAAGGAAGGACGGGAGAGGATCTGGGCTGACTGTGTGGTTGCCATCAACGCGGAGGGGGTGGCAACCCGCAACGTCCAGAAGATCAAGAAGCGCTGGGAGGACTTGAGGTCCAGGACCCTTGTGAAGGCCCGGCGCCTCGTGGAGGGGGGCCGGGGCCGCATGAGTTCCATCCAGAAGAGGGTCCTGGAACGCGTACGCCCAGCGCTCCACGCCCAGGTCCTTGAGAGGGTGGCCCGTCTGGAGTTGAGCGGTATGTGTCCAAGCATTACTGTGTGAGACAGGGCATGTTGCGGTGTGCTGGTTCTATGATACTTGCCTGTATGTGTGCCATGGGCCATGTATGCATGTATGTGTGCAGGGACATCATGGTAATGCATGTGCGACCAGTGATGTGTGACCCACATGGTTGTTGCATGTGTTGAAATGCGGCATGGGGAGCCCTATGCAGATTTTGGACATGAGAGCATGCCAGTCTCTGTACCTGGACATGGATGGGGGTGAAGGATGGGTGCTGATGCCAGGTACATATATGGTAGCCATGTCTGTGTGCCTGACCTGCGTGTCTGTGACTTGTGCATGCCATGGATGCATGACACATGTGTGTGACAATGCACAGATTCAGTGACGCACCCAACTTACCCTTGTTTCGCCTGTGTTCGGTGTGTTTGGGGCCAGATGGATGTGACTGAGGTGAAGTGTGTGCATGTGATATGCATGAGCCATGATGCATGTGAGTTACATATCATTGAATGTTTCTAGAGTCCATTGGACATGCATGGAAATGTCCATGGCATGCACCATGCCTGTTACTGTGTGTGTTTTGCCTGGACTGACCCATGTGTTGTGGAGGGACATGATGGAAGTGTACTTTGACAGTGGTGCTCATCTGCTATTGCTTCCTGTCTAGGGGACCATTGTACAGTAGCCTGATGCTTGTGTCCTTTGTCTCCCTCTACGCAGCGGCTAATGAAGAAGAGGGCGGAGACGGCGCTGTGGAGCAAGGCGGCGGGGATGCCCCCACGGCTGCAGCGGAAGGGGTGGGTGAGCCCCCACAGGGGCCTGCTACGGCGGGAGACGGTGAGGAGCCATCCAGGTTGGTGGTTTGCACAGAGGAGGAGGAGGCCGACACTGGTGCACACATGGGGCCTGGTGGGAGCATCCCTGCTGGTGCAAGTGGTGCAGTCCAGGGCCAGGGGCAGGAGGCAGCACAGGTCACCGTGGAGGGGCCTGTGCATGTCACTGTCCCTGACCCTGTGAGTGCACCACCATGCACCAGCAGGGATGCCCCGTCCCAGGCCCGTCCGCAGGTAGAGGGGATGTCCATGTCACCTGACTCCCCTCCACCTGCGGACGTGGTAACCCCTGGCCGCGTGGAGAAGGTCCTGATTGGGGTCGCGATGCGCACGGCTGTGATTCGTGATGACGTGCGTGCTTCCCGGGAGGAGCACGCACGTCATCACGAAGTGCACCGTGCCGACGTGGCCCAATTGGGATCGGCCATGTTCGGGGGTTTCCTGCATGTGTTGGCCAATCTGACGGCCCTCTCCTCCGTGCAGGCTATCCACCGGTCGTTCTCCTTGCCGTCTTCCGGCCCAGATGCCACCAGGGCCCCCTGTGGACCTGCCCCGACCAATGCAGCCAGCTCGGTGGGGATCCCATCCCTGCCACAGTTGGGAGTCGGAGGTCCAGCAGGGGTGGACAACACAGCAAGTGGACCCCAGCAGATGGTAGATGTGACGGCATCATCGGGCAGGGCACGTGCACGACGGCGTCGGTGGTTTCCATCAGCCTGGATGCCGTCGTGCTGGCAGAGGCAGTGGCGTCGGAGGCAGCAGCGGGCTCGACGTGGGAGGCATCATGGCTCGGGGCCATCAAGATCCGAGGGGCAGGCATCGGCCGGAGGGCAGGGCAACCCTGGGATGGTGGTGTGTTCCGTGTGGGAGGAGTTTGGCCAGCGGATAGGTGCGGAGCGGCAGCGGGCGGAAGAGGAGCGGCTCGCCATGGTCAGGGCGGAGTTCTCCATGCGTCGGGCATTGAGGCGGGCTGAGTGCCTCGAGGAAGCTCGCAGGGAGTTTGAGGTGGACATGGGGTTGTCCCTGCGAGACCTCGGGGCCAGGACAGAGTCCCGCCTCCAGGACATCGACATGGAGTTCGATGATGCCCTGGCCAGCAACATCACCAAGTGAGCCGCAGGACTTGCCCGCTGCCTTTGTATATAGTTATTTAGTTAGTTAGTGCTAGGTTTCCTTTATTTATTTTTATTATTTTGGACCGCTCGGACAATGGCCACTTTTTTGTACATATATTTTTCATTAGTTAGTGGTAGGTTTCCTTTTTGGTGTTGGGCTCATGGACCCTGGAACATTCCTGTATATAGTTTGTTTTTTTGGGAGATACCTTTTTTTAATTTCTTATTGTTTTCACCATGACGTAATGGTTTTTCATTAATTTCCTATTACATGATATTGCTTTGGACAAATTCATTTTAATTTTTTTTCCTTTGTTTTTTTGTTTATCACTTTTGTTCTCGGACATGGACCATTTATTTACTTAGCCACATCGTTGTATGTTTGTAAATTTCACTTATTTTTGGTATTTAATACATTTTTTATATTTTCTTACACTTGTGTTATTTTCTCATTGGTTTGATACATGTCATGATATGGGTTTTGACATTCACTTGCACCCATTGTGTATGTGTGTGTGACGGACATGTGTTCTTTTGCATACTTGGCATTGGGGTTGTGTCATATGATTGCATTCACTATGTGGGTGGATGCAATCCTTGCCTGGGTGTTTGTGCTGGGTATGCTGGCCATTACTGCCATGATTGTGTATCGTCAGGACCTGGGGCCAGGGGGACATGTGTGGGGGCCTGGTGGAGGGTGCCCCTGGATGGTGGGGGGTGGGGGTGGTGGGAGACATGAGTGGGGGCCTGGTGGAGGGTGCCCCTGGATGGTGGGGGGTGGGGGTGGTGGGAGACATGGTTGGGGGCCTGGTGGAGGGTGCCCCTGGTGACTGGGGGGGTGGGGGTGGTGGGAGACATGAGTGGGGGCCTGGTGGAGGGTGCCCCTGGATGGTGGGGGGTGGGGGTGGTGGGAGACATGGTTGGGGGCCTGGTGGAGGGTGCCCCTGGTGACTGGGGGGGGTGGGGGTGGTGGGAGACATGAGTGGGGGCCTGGTGGAGGGTGCCCCTGGTGACTGGGGGGGTGGGGGTGGTGGGAGACATGAGTGTGGGCCTGGTGGAGACTGCCCCTGCACTGCTGGGGGGTGGGGGTGGTGGGAGACATGAGTGGGGGCCTGGTGGAGGGTGCCCCTGGTGACTGGGGGGGTGGGGGTGGTGGTTGACATGAGTGGGGGCCTGGTGGAGGGTGCCCCTGGTGACTGGGGGGGTGGGGGTGGTGGGTGACATGAGTGGGGGCCTGGTGGAGGGTGCCCCTGGATGGTGGGGGGTGGGGGTGGTGGGAGACATGAGTGGGCGCCTGGTGGAGGGTGCCCCTGGATGGTGGGGGGTGGGGGTGGTGGGAGACATGGTTGGGGGCCTGGTGGAGGGTGCCCCTGGTGACTGGGGGGGTGGGGGTGGTGGGAGACATGAGTGGGGGCCTGGTGGAGGGTGCCCCTGGATGGTGGGGGGTGGGGGTGGTGGGAGACATGGTTGGGGGCCTGGTGGAGGGTGCCCCCGTTGACTGGGGGGGTGGGGGTGGTGGGTGACATGAGTGGGGGCCTGGTGGAGGGTGCCCCTGGATGGTGGGGGGTGGGGGTGGTGGGAGACATGGTTGGGGGCCTGGTGGAGGGTGCCCCTGGTGACTGGGGGGGTGGGGGTGGTGGGAGACATGAGTGGGGGCCTGGTGGAGGGTGCCCCTGGTGACTGGGGGGGTGGGGGTGGTGGGAGACATGAGTGTGGGCCTGGTGGAGACTGCCCCTGCACTGCTGGGGGGTGGGGGTGGTGGGTGACATGAGTGGGGGCCTGGTGGAGGGTGCCCCTGGATGGTGGGGGGTGGGGGTGGTGGGAGACATGGTTGGGGGCCTGGTGGAGGGTGCCCCTGGATGGTGGGGGGTAGGGGTGGTGGGAGACATGGTTGGGGGCCTGGTGGAGGGTGCCCCTGGTGACTGGGGGGGTGGGGGTGGTGGGAGACATGAGTGGGGGCCTGGTGGAGGGTGCCCCTGGATGGTGGGGGGTGGGGGTGGTGGGAGACATGAGTGGGGGCCTGGTGGAGGGTGCCCCTGCACTGCTGGGGGGTGGGGGTGGTGGGTGACATGAGTGGGGGCCTGGTGGAGGGTGCCCCTGGATGGTGGGGGGTAGGGGTGGTGGGAGACATGGTTGGGGGCCTGGTGGAGGGTGCCCCCGTTGACTGGGGGGGTGGGGGTGGTGGGAGACATGAGTGGGGGCCTGGTGGAGGGTGCCCCTGGATGGTGGGGGGTGGGGGTGGTGGGAGACATGGTTGGGGGCCTGGTGGAGGGTGCCCCTGGTGACTGGGGGGGTGGGGGTGGTGGGAGACATGAGTGGGGGCCTGGTGGAGGGTGCCCCTGGTGACTGGGGGGGTGGGGGTGGTGGGAGACATGAGTGTGGGCCTGGTGGAGACTGCCCCTGCACTGCTGGGGGGTGGGGGTGGTGGGAGACATGAGTGGGGGCCTGGTGGAGGGTGCCCCTGGTGACTGGGGGGGTGGGGGTGGTGGTTGACATGAGTGGGGGCCTGGTGGAGGGTGCCCCTGGTGACTGGGGGGGTGGGGGTGGTGGGTGACATGAGTGGGGGCCTGGTGGAGGGTGCCCCTGGATGGTGGGGGGTGGGGGTGGTGGGAGACATGAGTGGGGGCCTGGTGGAGGGTGCCCCTGGATGGTGGGGGGTGGGGGTGGTGGGAGACATGGTTGGGGGCCTGGTGGAGGGTGCCCCTGGTGACTGGGGGGGTGGGGGTGGTGGGAGACATGAGTGGGGGCCTGGTGGAGGGTGCCCCTGGATGGTGGGGGGTGGGGGTGGTGGGAGACATGGTTGGGGGCCTGGTGGAGGGTGCCCCCGTTGACTGGGGGGGTGGGGGTGGTGGGTGACATGAGTGGGGGCCTGGTGGAGGGTGCCCCTGGATGGTGGGGGGTGGGGGTGGTGGGAGACATGGTTGGGGGCCTGGTGGAGGGTGCCCCTGGTGACTGGGGGGGTGGGGGTGGTGGGAGACATGAGTGGGGGCCTGGTGGAGGGTGCCCCTGGTGACTGGGGGGGTGGGGGTGGTGGGAGACATGAGTGTGGGCCTGGTGGAGACTGCCCCTGCACTGCTGGGGGGTGGGGGTGGTGGGTGACATGAGTGGGGGCCTGGTGGAGGGTGCCCCTGGATGGTGGGGGGTGGGGGTGGTGGGAGACATGGTTGGGGGCCTGGTGGAGGGTGCCCCTGGTGACTGGGGGGGTGGGGGTGGTGGGAGACATGAGTGGGGGCCTGGTGGAGGGTGCCCCTGGATGGTGGGGGGTGGGGGTGGTGGGAGACATGGTTGGGGGCCTGGTGGAGGGTGCCCCTGGTGACTGGGGGGGTGGGGGTGGTGGGAGACATGAGTGGGGGCCTGGTGGAGGGTGCCCCTGGTGACTGGGGGGGTGGGGGTGGTGGGTGACATGAGTGGGGGCCTGGTGGAGGGTGCCCCTGGTGACTGGGGGGGTGGGGGTGGTGGGTGACATGAGTGGGGGCCTGGTGGAGGGTGCCCCTGGATGGTGGGGGGTGGGGGTGGTGGGAGACATGGTTGGGGGCCTGGTGGAGGGTGCCCCTGGTGACTGGGGGGGTGGGGGTGGTGGGAGACATGAGTGGGGGCCTGGTGGAGGGTGCCCCTGGTGACTGGGGGGGTGGAGGTGGTGGGAGACATGAGTGTGGGCCTGGTGGAGACTGCCCCTGCACTGCTGGGGGGTGGGGGTGGTGGGAGACATGAGTGGGGGCCTGGTGGAGGGTGCCCCTGGTGACTGGGGGGGTGGGGGTGGTGGGTGACATGAGTGGGGGCCTGGTGGAGGGTGCCCCTGGTGACTGGGGGGGTGGGGGTGGTGGGTGACATGAGTGGGGGCCTGGTGGAGGGTGCCCCTGGATGGTGGGGGGTGGGGGTGGTGGGAGACATGAGTGGGGGCCTGGTGGAGGGTGCCCCTGCACTGCTGGGGGGTGGGGGTGGTGGGAGACATGAGTGGGGGCCTGGTGGAGACTGCCCCTGCACTGCTGGGGGGTGGGGGTGGTGGGAGACATGAGTGGGGGCCTGGTGGAGGGTGCCCCTGGTGACTGGGGGGGTGGGGGTGGTGGGAGACATGAGTGGGGGCCTGGTGGAGGGTGCCCCTGGTGACTGGGGGGGTGGGGGTGGTGGGAGACATGAGTGGGGGCCTGGTGGAGGGTGCCCCTGGATGGTGGGGGGTGGGGGTGGTGGGAGACATGGTTGGGGGCCTGGTGGAGGGTGCCCCTGGTGACTGGGGGGGTGGGGGTGGTGGGAGACATGAGTGGGGGCCTGGTGGAGGGTGCCCCTGGATGGTGGGGGGTGGGGGTGGTGGGAGACATGAGTGGGGGCCTGGTGGAGGGTGCCCCTGCACTGCTGGGGGGTGGGGGTGGTGGGAGACATGAGTGTCGGCCTGGTGGAGACTGCCCCTGCACTGCTGGGGGGTGGGGGTGGTGGGAGACATGAGTGGGGGCCTGGTGGAGGGTGCCCCTGGTGACTGGGGGCGTGGGGGTGGTGGGAGACATGAGTGGGGGCCTGGTGGAGGGTGCCCCTGGTGACTGGGGAGGTGGGGGTGGTGGGAGACATGAGTGTGGGCCTGGTGGAGACTGCCCCTGCACTGCTGGGGGGTGGGGGTGGTGTGAGACATGAGTGTGGGCCTGGTGGAGGCTGCCCCTGCACTGCTGGGGGGTGGGGGTGGTGGGTGACATGAGTGGGGGCCTGGTGGAGGGTGCCCCTGGATGGTGGGGGGTAGGGGTGGTGGGAGACATGGTTGGGGGCCTGGTGGAGGGTGCCCCCGTTGACTGGGGGGGTGGGGGTGGTGGGAGACATGAGTGGGGGCCTGGTGGAGGGTGCCCCTGGATGGTGGGGGGTGGGGGTGGTGGGAGACATGGTTTGGGGCCTGGTGGAGGGTGCCCCTGGTGACTGGGGGGATGGGGGTGTTGGGTGACATGAGTGGGGGCCTGGTGGAGGGTGCCCCTGGTGACTGGGGGGGTGGGGGTGGTGGGAGACATGAGTGTGGGCCTGGTGGAGGCTGCCTCTGCACTGCTGGGGGGTGGGGGTGGTGGGAGACATGAGTGGGGGCCTGGTGGAGGGTGCCCCTGGTGACTGGGGGGATGGGGGTGGTGGGAGACATGAGTGGGGGCCTGGTGGAGGGTGCCCCTGGTGACTGGGGGGGTGGGGGTGGTGGGAGACATGAGCAGGTGTGCAGGGTAGTCCCCTGTTTTGTGGGCTGCCTGCAGGGGCCGTCGAGGGTGACAGGACCCACCCAGCCTAATCGCGTGTGTAACTTCGCACGCACCCCTGTAATACACGTACCAAGCCAAATCGCGTGTGATAATTCCCGCGCACCCCTGAAATACACGCGGCCAGGCTATTCGCGTGTGGAACTTCCCGCGCACCCCTGAAATACACGTACCCTGCTGTAATCGCGTGTGGGACTTCCCGCGCACCCCTGAAATACACGAGCCCAGGCTATTCGCGTGTGGGACTTCCCGCGCACCCCTGAAATACACGCGCCCAGGCTATTCGCGTGTGGAACTTCCCGCGCACCCCTGAAATACACGCGGCCAGGCTATTCGCGTGTGGGACTTCCCGCGCACCCCTGAAATACACGCGGCCAGGCTATTCGCGTGTGGAACTTCCCGCGCACCCCTGAAATACACGTACCCTGCTGTAATCGCGTGTGGGACTTCCCGCGCACCCCTGAAATACACGCGCCCAGGCTATTCGCGTGTGGAACTTCCCGCGCACCCCTGAAATACACGCGCCCAGGCTATTCGCGTGTGGGACTTCCCGCGCACCCCTGAAATACACGCGCCCAGGCTATTCGCGTGTGGAACTTCCCGCGCACCCCTGAAATACACGCGGCCAGGCTATTCGCGTGTGGAACTTCCCGCGCACCCCTGAAATACACGCGGCCAGGCTATTCGCGTGTGGAACTTCCCGCGCACCCCTGAAATACACGCGGCCAGGCTATTCGCGTGTGGAACTTCCCGCGCACCCCTGAAATACACGTACCCTGCTGTAATCGCGTGTGGGACTTCCCGCGCACCCCTGAAATACACGCGCCCAGGCTATTCGCGTGTGGAACTTCCCGCGCACCCCTGAAATACACGCGCCCAGGCTATTCGCGTGTGGAAATTCCCGCGCACCCCTGAAATACACGTACCCTGCTGTAATCGCGTGTGGGACTTCCCGCGCACCCCTGTAATACATGCGGCCAGGCTATTCGCGTGTGGAACTTCCCGCGCACCCCTGAAATACACGTACCCTGCTGTAATCGCGTGTGGGACTTCCCGCGCACCCCTGTAAATGACGTACCCTAGTTTTTCGCGTGTAGGATTTCACGCGCACCCCTGGAATTCCCGTAGCCTAGCTTTTCGCGTGTGAAACTTCCCGCGCACCCCTGTAAATGACGTACCCTGGCTTTTCGCGTGTGGAACTTCACACGCACCCCTGGTATCGACGTGGCCAGGGCAATCGCGTGTGGGACTTCCCCGCACCCCGGGATACACGTACCCAGGGCAATCGCGCGAGTGACTTCTCGTGCAACCCGTTGTACACACACGCGCAAATTTTTGAACAGTGGGTGTCCGTGTAAATGGCGTACACCTTTGCACATCATTAGTCCTTTGGGGTCACGGTATGGCCCATTGCTGTATGTGGGTGGTATTTGTTGCCGCAGGTTTTGGCGCACTTTCGTTGAGTGCGTCGGGACGCTACCGCCTGCTTACTTGTGGCGTACGTTTTTGGGCCTGTGCGCTGGTTTGATCGAGCGCTGTTTTGCCCTGTTCGAATCCATGAATACGTGTTGCCGGAGAGCGTGTGGGAGTTCCGCGCACTTGCCTCCTGTACTTCCCCGTGCCGCCCACATTCTTCCCCATTCCGAGTGTTGTGCCCCATTTTATTCCCCATTCCGAGTGTCCCGCCCTGTGTTCCGCCTACTTTAGAGCTGTGCGCTGCGCTCGGAGTGATAGCGCAGTGGCCGTGGCGCACGCCGTTGGTTGACCTGTGCGCCGGCGTGCGCCGCGCACTTTTTCAGCGCACGTCCTATGCTTTTCTTGCGCACGGACTTCCATGAATCGACGTGCGCTGGTTTCCCTGCGCTTTTCGCTATTTTTCGGCGCAGCGCACGTATAGGCCCCTCTGCGCCGGAATTTTCGGCGCACATTTATTCCATGAATCGGCCTGTAAGTGTGTTATAAAAAAGCAATTAGTATACTTATTATTGAAGTAATAACCAGAGTGACATTTTCCAGGGACGTGGCAGGGGCAGAATGTTTAGGAGCATAGCAAAAACCAAGATGTGGTTTGGACATTTCCTCAGTAACACCCTAACTCCACCCCCTGTTCCTCTGTCTGCCTCCATCAAAATGTCTCCAGCAAACAACACTCTGATGTGACATCTATTGTACTGGCAGGACTGTCATTGAAACTTCAGTTTAGTGGGATCAAAAAGGAGGGCTTTGTAAATACACCCACATTGTTGTTATGTGTGAAACTGAGCCCAGACAAACCGAATCCACAAAGGAATGTTGCACTGTCCACCAGGCTGATAATAAAATGACCAGGGATGTCATTTCACCAAAATGCTGGGGTGGCAGAAGTGATGTCACACAACCCTTGGCCTCTGATGATATCCCAGGAAGTGATGTTAGTTGACCCCACCCTCAAGTAACATAACAGGAAGTGATGGCACATGACCGTTTACTCCTTGACAAAACAGGAAGTGGCATCACATAGCATTGTTCCTCAGTGCACTAAGAAAACTATGATCACGATATCACTGTAAGATGATATACATTTCATACAAGAATGGCGCACCATATCTAGCGTTAATAACAGGCCCATATTACCAAATTACTGTGAATGTGGGAAGACGTCCAACATTACAACCTGGACTATTGTGCAAAACTGCAAACAGACAGAGCATCTCGAAGAGGCCTAAACCCCAAAGCACAGACCTCCAATGCCTGCCAAGTGTCTGCCCACAGACTGGAAACAGCAACTGACCAGCACAAGTCCAACCAGAAAAACAATGGTCTGAAGTGTTGCCCAGAGCTGTGCCAGTAGTTATGAATGATTTGAAACTTTCCAGCTATCACCTTTCTGTTTTGCTTATTTGGAAAGTAACCCCCATTTTATTGTTAGATGGGTGATATAGGGGAAGGATGTGTTGCAGGTCACAGTAATTGCAGGGTTTTTTAAATGTTAAAATGTAAAAAGCAGCAGTAGCTCCATGACATCACCTCTAGAAAAGCCCATTTTATTAGTTTCTTTGGCCCTTTATATCTTGCTTAATGCCAGCCTCCTCTAGCTGCTTCTAAGCACTGGAGCAGGAAGTGAAGCCATATTGCACTGCATCCCTTTTGTTCCCAAAGCAAGTGTGTTGCCCCTAAACTACTCTTCCAAATATATATTTGTTTTCCTTGAGGCGGAGGGCAACTTAATTTAAATTAATTATCTCACCATGCATCTATCTACAGTGTGCACGTGATGCAGGTCTGGCAGATATGGGCACGGTCACACAGTGCCCCGGCAGGATTGGTGACAGAAGGCACTGGGACACAACCCTCTCATAACAGGCCCAGCGACTCACTGGATATGCAAAGCAGACAAGGGGAAACACTGACAAGGTGTGTGTACATGCTGTGCTGTCACTGAATATTGCAGGCTGTTCTTACCCATTACCAGCTAATTAGACCTATCCCCCATACCCTTCCAGTTGCTAGAGTACTGGGTGCAAGCTGAACAGACAGCCCCGCCTCTGAACCCAACCATTCAGGCATTCTCCACTAGTGGACTGCCTAACTGTTAGTGAAGGCGGCTTCATGGTTTTTCCTGCATCCTTATTATTTCGGCAGCTAACAAGATCTAGATTCCAGATGAAGAAAGCTGTGGCACATTTCGCTGCATTTACAACCGCCTTTTTCAGGTGCAAAACATATCTGCTCTTGGCACTGCCTCTTTGCCCAGTGGCCCAGGGGGCCCAACAGGCCTAGGGGTAGCAGAGGGAGGGGGGCAGGGGTAGCAGTTACTATTCCTGGCAACCTCCAAATGACGTTACTCTGGAAGATTGGGCCAATATGTCTTTTAAAGCCCATATGCAACTGCTTCCACATCAGTCCATGAGCAGGACAAGGTGACTGGGGTAGCCCTGAAAGGACCTCCCAGCACGGTAACAAACTGCTCAGAAAAAGGCTTTCCCTTCACAGCCTTGAACTTCCTAAGCTTGAGGGAACATGGTATCTAAGTGGCCAGGGATGTTTCGAGCCGAACGCCATCTCAGGAAAAGACCCTGCAATGTTTTGTCTGCCACCAGATGCATTGTGTCATTTTCTGCTAGGGTGCTTTAAACCTCAGCCATTACCTTATACAATGACTGCAGAGCCTGCTAGAGAATACTCATTGGCTCAGAAACATGACTTCAATCCTTTGGCTCATTGATACCCAATGGAAACCTCAAATGGCAATGATTGCCATTGGCCAGTTTCTGCAGTGCAAAAATATTACATTTTATTTTTCTGGAGCATGTTCTGCCGGCTGGTGGTGACAACCACTTAGAGATTTCTTTGCACATTTTTTGCGACAGATAGGTGGCACAGAATGGCACAGAGTGTTAACATCTGATCCAGGAAGTGGAGCAAAGCCCAGGGACCTCAGTGCTGGCTTGAGGTTACTTAGTAGATGATGAGGCTACCAAAAACACTATTACAACAATCAGCCAATGACAAGTTCACAGCCAGTTGAGGAACCGGAGGCAAAATGCCCCCTATGGCCTTTGCTGGATTGGTGCAAAAGTAATGGAGGGACAATTGTGAACTGCTTCTAAGCTCCAAAACATAAAACAACATTCGAAAGATGCGGGCACTGCCAGCTTAACCATAGCATCCTGGCAAGGGTCAACCATGACTGTTAAAGAGTAGGCATGCATTGTATGGCGTGTCCTTAGTGTTCGTAGGTCCTTGACCTTCCATTTCATCATGAAACGTGTTTATGTTTGTTTATGTTTATTGAGTTTATATAGCACTATACTCCAAAGCGCTTTACAGTATAACAACAAGGTACAATAATCAAAGAAGCATATTTACAAACATGAAACAAACCAGTGGTACAGTATGTAGAACAATTTACTCAAAAGGAGGGGAGGTGGGGAGGGGAGGGGAGAGGAGGTAGGTGAAGGGGGTTTCAATGTCTGATTTGAGGTCAGCAGGAGTAGGAGGAAGGGGGAAGGAGTGAGGGGAAGTTTTTCCATGTACCCTAACCGATTGCATACTGTGAGCCAAGATACTTGCCCCCAAGGGTGCAAGGTATGTGACTGCATCTGCCTGGGTATTCTGAGATTGGGCACTCTGGCTACACGGGGTTTCCTAAACGGTCAGAACTTCCCGTTGGGTTATTTTCTTAGTCAGGCTGTACAGCAATGGACACCTGATAAAAATAACAGTTAAGTCCAATTGCCATACAGTGTAAATAGTATGATTAGCATGTATTATCTCCCAAAATGATGCATTACCCGCACTTGCCCCGCCTGCATGCACTACTCAGCCTTACTGAGGCAAGCTGGCTCGGGGTGCTTCCATTTTGGACATTTGAGGTGGGTAACCTTTGTCGCCAGATTCACTACATAGCCTTGTAAGCGTTTCCACCTCCGTATAACCACCGTAGATGGGGAGAATGACTGAGACCCCGAGCCCATTCGAATTGCACCCCATGGGCCCCATTCCTGGGGTTCGAGCGCTGTGAGGGGTACCAGCCTTCTTTGAGATCATGCAGCCCTGGACTGACCTGCTATTATCCACCCAAAACCAGCTGGACCTCGCAGGGATTTGGAGACCGGAAACTGACCTGAAATCTTGTGACACTCCCGTAATGTGGTACTTCAGTCTACTGGCTGGCTTGCCTTCCTTCTGGTACGTCTAGTGGGCACATAGGCATGTTCGTTTAACCATGCATTCTGTGCTTGTGGCTCACCAGCTTATATAGCATTCCTTTATTTTCTGCAAATAGATGTGATGCAATTCAATGTCATGCAATGAGACGAAGTGCAGCTGGGTGCAATATGATGCTACCTCCGACTATGCTATATGACAGAAGTTAACTATGCTATGTGACAGAAGTTATTTGCACACGTGTATTTAGGCCTAGCAATTTTTTGTCAATTGGCCATGGCCTTCCGACACACTGCCCATTGACTATTTTGGAGTATGGAAATTATGAATTGCAAAACTGTATGATGTTTGCATTACTGCAAAAAAACACTTTAAGATTTTGATTTTTTAAAAAGCAATATTGGGACAGTGTATTTTTACAATTCATTAATTCCCTCTGCCACCAGATTGTCTGCAGTGCAACTGCCTACAACCAAACAATGGTAAGATCATGAGGCACTCCAACCTTAGCCCCACACACTCTTACATGGGGCTTGATACTATCTGGCTGGACAGACAACATGACTGATTCATGGAAGTGTTTTATAATGGCGCAATCCCATAGGAAACCGTCCTATGAATCAGGCTGCGCACATCATGAGCCCACATCACAATCGCAGCCTTCTGACAGGTAGCGATAAGGGATAGTCCATATCCGGAGGATATGACATGCTAATCTGAACGCACCTGCATGCTAATGCCCATTTGCAAAGTATTAAAGTGCCAAATATTTACCATTTTAAAATGCCTGAATCAGGGTAGTTTATTATGTATTATAGGACTATGGTCTTGCCCAGAACTTAAGCTGACACACATAGACTGCCTGAAGAACTACGAGGGAGGCATACCAATTCAGATGTATGCTCTACAAATGACCCATGACATAACAACATATTATTCAATATATCAGCCTTGGTGTCTAAAAGTTCACTGTCAGCTAGGGAATGGAGAAAGAGGAGATGCAGACCAGGCCAGGCAGCCTGGATGGAAGTTTGCCATCTCTGTCAATAGCATACTTTTGTAACCATCTTATTTTTTCAGGAAGATGTGGTATTACCTAAAAAGACAAAGGAGCCATTACAAGGTTGCCGGTAGTCTGCATGTAGAACCGTCAGCATACTGGCAACCTGTGCTTACCGTTTCTGCCGCCCGATATCTTGGTATTACCAGGATATTATGGGTGGCTGCGGAACGTAAGTTCCCCACCTTCCCATGGAGTCCCATAGAACTCCATGGCAATGGCAACACTGAAGCACCAGTCCTTCAGTGATTTATATGCCGGTAGGAGCCTGAACTACCGGCAGGTCAGGCCTGCCGGTTGTTCACTGTCCCTATTCACAGACTCTGAGTAACCCGTCTGGAAAAAAGGCCAGAGCCAGTAGTACCAGACGTTTTATCGGCATTTTGTCTGGACCGCGTTACTCGTAATGAAGCTCAAAGTGGAGTCTGCGATAACAATCAGCCCCAGTTGGGGGTAATTTGGCGTTGGCAATTTACAAAGGGTATGGAACAATTTGAGTAATTGTTTGCCACTTTCTTATTTTTTCTGATCTCAGTCCCACTAGTTTTGATCTAGCTTGGCAGCATTGATAACATACTCAGCCACTGTGAGCTGCTTCAGTAGGAACTGCTCTCACTGAGTCTGGATTAACTTGTTCACACTCACCTGTATGGTTACATCACTCATGATACCACATTCTGCTCGGGTAAAGCGATGCGGCCGGCTGCCGTTTTATACTCCGCGAGCATGCTGGATCCTTTGCTTGAATTTACCCTCAAACTGGTCAACTGAACAGGGGTGGAAGATCGCTCTTCCACTTTTCAGTTGGAAGGACTACGGGGAGATGGTTTTGGTCCCCAACGAAGGACTCAATGTAGTCAGAAATGCCATGGACACCCTCTAGATTGTCTCGTCATAAAAAAAGTCTGTTTTGCGAAACCTGGATGTTTCAGAAAAAGTTCTTTTAAATGTCTGTTCTTGGTTTTTGAATTTACGTAATGTATACGAACATGGTAGCCAGGTGCTTTCCAAGGACAGGGTAGAACTGTGGGGTATTTCCTTTGGTCCAGGTATGACTACATCATCCATGATCCCACGACCCCAATCTCCTCCTTCTGATGCCCACAATGCATGCGTCCACTCTGTGGCTGGCACGGGGCACTGCGGGATAGTAAAAGTATACTTTTGATTCATTTATTTTGATGCATTTTCCCTAACACAACAGACCATGCGAGGTTCATTGTCTCACTTTTCGAAGGATCCCCACAATAATACAGTGGGGGATATTGGGAATTTAGCTGGGTCATCAATAGATTAGGATGAGTGGCCAATGTGGTTGGATGGCTATGTTTTCAAGTGGCCTGACTTCTAGGAATCATATTGGTATAAATCAAATATGCCCTGTATGCAAAACACACATACCTGGATTTTCCTGCACACTCTTAATATCCCATCAACCTCTCGTTCCCTTTAAACCTCACATTGTGTCTATTAATCAGGCCTGGGAAACTATTCCACAAGACTACTCCTGCAAACAGAGTTCTCCATATCAGGGTTGAGGTGTGGAGGTCAGGCGGGACATAAAAACATTCCTTCCACATTATGTGACATAGCAGATCTCAATTTCTTGGGAGGGTGCCTAAGTATGGTAACCATAGAGATAAAACAGTGGCTATTGCTGGGTGTATCGCTCTGCCACATTCTATGTGAAATAAAGCTACTTGCGATTTGGAGCTCCAAGAATCTTTGCATCCAAGGTTCAAAACATGAGGAAATAGAAGGAAAATACGCAATTTGCTGTGCTATTTTCAAAGTGTTTTCTGAAATCAAGGGATGCTTGGAAAAAACATCCAAGAAAGACAAAGTGATCAAACAGCCAACACATGCTTTACACTCAACACTAATTCAGGGCATTAATTACAGTTTTGAATTAAGATAATGCTGTGAAAAAGCTAAACCTGTTTTCTTTATAGAAAGGATAACATCGTACAGAAAAAATAATACTTCAAAATAGATTCACATGATCTACTATTCAAGTATAAATAATTAAGTGCATATGGTTAATACGATGTGTTAATTTGTGCTGTAATATAGGAAGTACAGGAAGTATATAAACTCTATACAATGGAATGAATGGAGACTTGGCAATGGAATAACCAGAGGGCCTTTCCGGATGACAAATTCAGGAAGGGTGACAAAAGTAAAAAGTCAGACACAAGTCAGTGCATTCTGACTGCAGGGATAAGCTAGATGGCTGCAATAAAAGAGCAAGTTTGGACACTGGGATTGCCCAGAGAATCCATAGGCCTTGTCTTGTGTGGATGTAGAAAAAAGACAGTTGAGTGCATGCTCTTTTCAATTTTTACATGCTATGTTATGTGAAGTTGATATATACCATGGACCGCTACCACCCAAGGGCAATCTCCAGACACTCACGTGGCTTTGCAAGAGCGGAGGGCTGGTTTTGCTAGTGTTGATAGGATGATAGGATAGGTTCAGAACCAGCTGGAACTGGCATCTGTGGGCGTTGTTTTGCATGTGAGACTTGGTTCGGGAGACCTTGTGTGTTGTAACCGTATGGTTAGGACTCAGTGCCTCGGATGTGTGTTAGTATTTGTGTTCATTTGTGTGATGTTAGGGTGGATTGTGGTTGTGCACACTTGTTAGTTGTATCCATAAGGAGTCCAGAGTCGCGGATGGCTGTTGGTGTATGACTATTGTGTTGGTGTGTAACTGTGTAGTTGCTGGATTTTTGGACTATGTTATGGGGGATTCTCTCTAGGTTTGCTTCCAGAATCTCAGAGAGATAGTAGAGTGTGAACACTAAATTGATACTTTGTGTGTTTATGTGTAGTGTGACTAGCCTCTAGTCAAGTGTAGTGGTGTTGGTTATGTTTGAGGAGCAGGAAGGGGAAGTGGGTTAGTCAGTCAATCGGTTTGGTGAAGCCTCTGGTGTGCGTCTTTGGTTGCCACTTAATCTCGCCTCCTCTCTTGGTCAGGGGGAGGACTTCCCTGTGGGTTATGGTGACAGGTGGATGGCTGTAGTTTGTGTGTTCCTGGTTACTCTTCCAGATTAGTCGTGGCCGTTGGGTGTGGACCTGATGTTCGGTCGGTTGCCGAAAGGGTGCGCTGCAGGAGTTATAAAGATAGAGGGGGAGGTGCTCCTCCAGGGAGCCCTACTTATGGCTGGGCAGGTTAGGGTGGCCCTAGTTGTGGGTGGGCAGGTTGGGGTGATGCATGGGTTTTAATGGTTTACCTTTCTGAGTTTCCTTGGTGCATAATTGCGTCTGGGGTTATACCTACATCTGTCCATTCGTTGGGCGACCTTCTCTTTGTTGATTACTCTAGTTGTTTGGCATAGTTGGGGGGAGGGTGGGCTGAAGGTGAGGGGGTGTTGCAGTGTTCTGATCCTCTAAGCTATTTCCACGGTTATCTGTGACCGTGTCCCTTAGTGTATTTATTACTGGTCCACAATGTTATTGCTGCTGATGTCCCTTTGCAGTTGTCATTGTCTGTTGAATAACCAGGTTTTGAGTTGTTTCCTGAAGGTGATGTGGTCTTCTGTGGTTCTAATTTCTTTGGGCAGGGTGTTCCAGAGGTTAGCAATTAGACGTGAGAACGCTGTTCCTCCGAATGTCCTTTTTTAAAAATTGTTTTGTATCTATTTGTAGGCCATTGATTGATGTTAGGTCCCTTCTTTGGTGGTAGCTGCTGATCTTGGCTTGAAGCAGAGGCGTTGCTAGGGGGTAGCAGAGGGGGCTATAGCCCTGGGTCTTTTGGTTGTAGCCCCAGATAGAAGCTCAGGGACTACAACCACAAGGCTATAGCTGGCCCCGAATCCCGCTAGTCCCAACATTAGCTTAGTCCCTGATCTTTTCCAGACATAGCAACACCCCTGGCTTGAAGGAATGTGTCTCCTTGCCTGTCTAAGGCTTGGTGAGCAATGCAGAGGGCTTTGAATTTAATGCTTTTTCTTTTTTTTTACTGGTAGGCAGTGTAGGCTTTTCAGAGCTGGGCTGATGTCTCTTCTATTTAATCTTAGAAGAATCCTGGCTGCAGTGTGTTGCACCCTTTGGAGCTTCATGGTGAGTCTTTCCATCATTCCTAGGTAGAGGCTGTTTGCATAGTCAATTCTTGTAAGTATCAGCGATATGATTGTGAGGGAAAGGGGAAGTACATAGAATTTGGCAAGGTTTTGTCAAGTAACATAAAGTTGAAATTGGTGGATGCTGCTTCTTCTTTAATCTAATATAATTAAGTAACTCTGCTATAACTTGTCCATTCATGTCCTTATCCACAGTGACAGGCTTCGTACCCCTCGGCTTCCAGACCTATTGCTCCCTCCTGTGTACAATGGGCCATGCTCATCCAAAATCCAGTCCTCTAGAATCCGTATTGTCTCAAGACCTATTTGAAGCAAGATTCTTGGTGCTTATGAGTCATTCACGTTATCTTCTGTCTGTCAATGTTGAAATAACTTGCTCTTCCATCGTAGAACCTGGAATAAAGTATTCATGCAATTGACTGAAAAAGACCTACAGCAGTCAGCACTTCCACCATTCCCCTACATGCGTAGCATTATGTTTAAATTAGTTTCTTTTCATTTCCATACTCACGACTGATACTCATGAAAATGAAACTAAACTAAGTTAAACATAATGCTACACACTGCACTGGTGGAGCAGCCGGCCCCGAACCCTCACCCACCCTCTTCCCGGAATTGCTCAGGCCTACTCACCTAGTTGCCACTGAAGCACTGCAGGGCTGGCTGGTGGCTGTTCTGTCTCACAAGTCTAGTATTTTACACGTGCTGCGGGCAGCACAGATGAAAAACAATAGAGCCTAAATCACCATGGGTGGCTCCTGCAGTGTGTGCCTAGAAATAGCCATGGGTCCCAGGGATTGGACCAGGGGTTGCAAGCAAAGAGTCAGAGGTCGCAACGACGAAGCCCTGGCAACACCTAAATGACGTCCCTGAAGATGAAATCAATTGCTTGTGGGTGTATACATAATCCCAGCAGTCACCATGTCAAAAAAGCCGCTGAGGGAAGGCCAACAGGAAAGGCCGTCGCCCCTCTCTGCAGCTCTGCTGCGAGGGGACTCATCAAGAGTCACATCCACTGTGCCTGCAATCCCTGCTCCGTTGTTCCAGAAGCCTGGTCTAGCATTCTTTGCGCCCATTACACACCACGAGAAGCGCAGTTCATCTAAGATGGCCACCGCCGGGATCGTCGCCATGGAGACCGGGAATAAACATGTATTCGAAGTCCGACCCGATTGGGTCCAACACCCCGCGCCGACCTCCCCTCCTGCTTTAAATGGAGGGGGGGCGAAGTTGCCGAGGGAAGGCCAACAGAAAAGGCTGTCGCCCCTCTCTACAGCTCTCCGCTGCTCGCAGCTGCTGGATGCAGGTCTCCACGCTCTACCCAAAGCAAATGTCAGCACTTCCTGCTCATCGTACTCGCCCACTCTCAGATGCAGAAACGAAACTCTAAGCCTACCAGCCCAGCGTGGCAATCCGAAACGGTTGCCTCGGCACCAGGAACCACAACAAAGATCTTGTGCCTCAGTCCGTAAGACGCCCCGCTTACCGCACCATCACAAGAATTCCCTGCATTGCCGGAAATAAGACGGAGGCCGCCCACATGACCAGCAAACACTTAAACCGAACGCATGTTGATCCGGATTGGGACATGAACACTGCTCCCCGTCCAACGCATCGCCAGACATTGAATTCCATCGCACCAGACTCTCACCTCCACCAGCTGCGGGTGCTCACGGCCCAAGCCACCATATCTCGCCACAGTAACCATGTGGATACACGCACTGACGCACCTCCAGTACATCATGTAAGTGCTACTTGCGCAACTGTATCTGCCTTATCAT
The DNA here is from genome assembly GCF_040938575.1 of Ambystoma mexicanum. Lineage (NCBI taxonomy): Eukaryota > Metazoa > Chordata > Amphibia > Caudata > Ambystomatidae > Ambystoma > Ambystoma mexicanum. The sequence goes on along the minus strand of NC_090926.1, from coordinate 104,638,023 downwards.
ATGCCCCATCCTGCAACACTGCCAATGATGCCTTGCTAGATTCTGCTGCCCCTAGCACCATGCCAGTAAATGTTATAGTTGATGCCTTGCTAGATTCTGCTGCCCCCAGCACCATGCCAGTAAACGCTATAAATGATGCCTTGCTAGATTCTGCTGCCCCCAGCACCATGCCAGTAAATGTTATAAATGATGCCTTGCTAGATTCTCATGCCCCCAGCACCATGCCAGTAAATGTTTTGAATGATGCCTTGCTAGATTCTGTTGCCCCCAGCACCATGCCAGTAAATGTTATAAATGATGCCTTGCTAGATTATGCTGCCCCCAGCACCATGGCAGTAAATGTTATAAATGATGCCTTGCTAGATTCTGCTGCCCCCAGAACCATGCCAGAAAATGTTTTAAATGATGCCTCGCTAGATTCTGTTGACCCCAACACCATGCCAGTAAATGTTATAAATGATGCCTTACTAGAGTCTGCTGCCCCCAGCACCATGCCAGTAAATGTTATAAATGATGCCTTAGCAGACTCTGCTGCCCCCAAGCCCACATCGACCACACCAACCAAACACTGCAGCCCCAACTCTACCCTCCTCTCATGCGCCCTGGTCAACGCCCGTTCCATCCCAGCACACACACTTGACGTGCAGGATTTTATCTCCAAAGATAAGCTAGACATTCTCTTTGTGTGCGAAACCTGGCTACAAGACACCTCTGGACCTGCCCTCTCGCTGGCTATCCCACTAGGATACACCATATTTAGGCAGGACCGGCTAGGTCAAAGGGGTGGAAGTGTGGCCATCATAGCCAATGACACCCTTTGACATCAGAAGAATTCAGGGTGATTTTGGTCATAATGCTGAATACCTCCTCATTAAACTCAAGACTTCCCCCAACTCCTCCATTGCCTTCCATCTCGTATATCGCCCGCCAGGCCCACTAGGTGACTTCCAAGAATCCATCATCCACTCTCTCTCACACAACCTGAAAACTACATCCAAAGTAGTATAACTGGGCGACCTCAATCTCGGCCTAGGCGACCCCCATGATTCCAATGCCTCCACACTACAGAAAGGAATAGTCACCCTTGGATTTCTTCAAAGCATTACCGAGCCTACTCACATCAAAGGACGTACACTGGACTGGGTCGCACATCACAACTGCCCCATCCCATTCTCCTCCACCACCAACTTACCCTGGTCAGACCATTACTATATTAACCTTCACATTGACACGTCCTCAGCTCCCTCCAAACCCACTATCCTTCTCCCTGCTACTCTCTCTAGGAGCTCCAAGAAGCTGACGAAAGACACTCTCCTACCGCACCTTCTTGTTCCAGCACTACAACCTCCCTTTCTAAATGATCCTGTAATCCTAGCCAACACCTTCAATCAGGTGATTACCACAGCTGTAGACATCATTGCCCCTCTCACAGCCAAAAAAGCTAAGAAAACCAAGCACTCTAATGCCTGGTTTTCCTAAGCACTCATGGATCTTCGAGCCAAAAAAAAGGGTATCACTTGCCACATGGAAAAGAAACCCTACTGAACCAAACAAAACCGCATTCAAGACGATTGCGTGGGAATATTTAACAGCCATCATTCATGCCAAAGCGGATTCCTACAACACTAGGATCACCAATGCTAACTCAGGGACCAAAGAAATCTTTGCAATTTTTAGGGAACTGGAATCACCCTCATCTCCACCCTCCACAATTGTTAAAGATCAGACGTGGTGCAACCAAATTCAATATGCTTTGCTTAACAAACTTGACACCCTGCACACCAAAATTCTTGCCCATCAAGAAGCCCTCGCCTCCCTTATAGCCTCCCACACAGCACCCCCACATGCAATGCAGACAACCAGACATCTAAATTCGAATTCACTGCCATGAACGAAACAGAAGTCATGGCCCTCATAAAATCCATTAAGCCTTCCAACTGCAAGGGGGACCCATGCCCGGCTCACATTATCAAAGAATGTGCACCAGCCCTCGCGCCATTTGTTACTGCCTTCATCAGCTCGTCCTTCCAATCAGCTCATGTACCCACTTCCCTTAAAGAAGCGTGGGTCAGACCCCTACTAAAGAAACCCTCTCTCGATCCAATGACACCAGGGAACTATAGACCCATCACCACGGTTCCCTTCCTATTGAAAATCCTGGACAAAGCAGCCTACCTGCAAGTTCAAAAATTAATTGAAGACAATCACCTTCTTGGACTTCGCCAGTCTGGCTTTCGTCCTCGCCATGGCACAGAAATGGCACTACTAAGATTTGAAAAACCAAACAGATGACTTCAGAGATGCAGGCAAACCTGCTCTCCTCCTGCTCCTAGACCTCTCCGCTGCCTTCGACCTCGTTGAGCACAAAACCCTATGTCACCATCTCACCTCCACGGCAAACTTCTCTCCAAAGGCATGCGACTTGATCAACTCATTCCTTCAGGAGAGAGTAATGAAGGTCTTTTCTGAATCAGCTAATGCCACCCCGATTCCTATCAAATGTGGAGTCCCACGGGGCTTCTGCATAGTCCCTACCCTGTATAACCTTTTCACCAGACCCTTATTCAAATCTTAGACTCACTGGGCATCTCGTATACCAATTATGCAGATGACACCCAGGTGCTCATACCTCTCGCAGGAGACTATCTAGATGACTCTAACACCCTCAACTTCATCTACTCCACCATTCAATCTTGGATGGCAGATAATTGGCTTTGTTGAAACAGTGACAAAATGGAACTCCTGCTGGTAGGATCCCCCTTCACTTTAAACAAACTTGCCAAAGAATATCACACATTCACTATTGATAACATCCCTATCACAGTATCACAAATGATTAAAACACTAGGCGTGTACCTCGAACCAAGCCTGACCATGGACAGGCAGGTCAACGCCATTGCCTCCTCTGCAGCCTACCACTCTAAATTGATCAACGCTGTCAGACCATTCCTAACCCAACAGAACTGTATCACCATAGCTAGAGCCCTCATCGGCTCTAGATTGGCCTACTGCAATGCTCTCTTCATTGGCACATCCCAAAAGAACTTGGCCAAACTTCATATAGCACAGAACAACGCCTTAAAGGCAGCCACCAGACTTTCACGCAGGGAACACATCTCACGATCAGAAGACAGGCACATTGGCTACCTGTCAAGGAAAGGGTCGTCTTCAAAACACTAGCCCTAACCCACAAATGTATTCACGGCCTCGCCCCCAGATACCTTACGCAAAGGATCTCCAGACAAACAGCCTCCAGACTCGCCAGACCTGCCTATGCCAACCGCATCACAGTACCTCACTCACGCAGAGTGCGTGCTGGAGGATCTAGCTTCCCAACTATGGCCACCTACTCTCTGGAACAAACTCCCAGACCAGATTAGATCCATCGAGTCCCATGCCGCCTTTCGCAAGGCCCTAAAAACAAGGCTCTTTGTCTAAAGAGTCTATTCCTCATGTATAATGTCTCTACTTTCGCTATAACCTGAACTCGACATACTCTGTATTGTGGAACATTGTACTCAGTAACTCAACTGTATAAATAACTGTATGTTGTTAAGCTTCACACCTTGGGCCGCTTACTGTAACCCACAAGCAAACCTCCTTTAAGTCTACTTACAGCGCTTCGTTGCCTGGAGGGCTGTAGTGCAATTTACAAATCCTAAAATAAATAAATAATAAAAATAAAAAACATAGAAGTGGCGGAGTTCATACAATTATATAATTGGAAACTGTTTGCTTTCAAAGGTATTCCCATTTTATTGCCAAGAAAGCCAATGCAAACATTCTTTATAGGCCAGCCAGCTTTGGATGGCATCTTCCTGAATTATTTATGAATGACCACTTCAAATTGTAGACCCCTACCACTTTTTCAGCATATTTGGTAACCAAAATTGGTTTACACTTTTAGTAAACATACAAAACACATTAGCACAATATCAGAAACAATAGCACATTCAAAACATGAAGACCACTTGCAACTTCACATTCTGCTGGCATGCCAAGTGCTCATGCCCAGCAGCAGGTTTACAGGAAGTATCTTATATGAGATGCAGGTAAGTTCAATAATACACCCAATGGCCGGCAGACCCATCTGGATAAAAACCCACCAACACCAGTTGGCAAAACACAGAGTGCTGTCTGAAAGTGAGGCTGTTCAGCTGATCTGACTTTAATGGCAACATCCACTTAATAGATCTCCTAAAATTGCAAAAACTCTGGGACATTTGCCCTAGTTGATGGAAATTCGTCAAAGCCTTGAACTGAGATTAGCACAAAAATTATGCCATCCTTCTGTCTCATCTTGTGCAGGGACCAAAAATATAGACAGCCAAACAAAAATCACTCAACAATGAAGAGTGGTCTGCTGTACATCCCGCTTCAAGAATCGCAGTCCTGAGTACCCATACAACAAGAATTTCAGCGTCTGTCCATGAGCACCCCATAATGTGAATAGGTGCTGTAACCAACAAATCAAACTCTTAATAAGAATTAATTATATAACTGACACCAGAATCTTAACTAGAAATTGATATACTTACATCTCGTCATGTTAAACCGCTGCAGGTGACCAATCAGGGGGTCCCTTGCCCTGAATGCCCTTCTTTTCTCCTACACAACTCTAGATCAGACCACAATCTCTACAGCCAAGGAAGAATATTACCCCCCCTCATCCAAGGAAGTCTCCAAGCCCTGCCCAGTATGGTTAATACCGGAATAGTTCAAGGTTGCTTGGCTTCAGCACCGATGTAGCAATGGGATTTAAAATGTCTCTAGGGGCCTTCTGGGAAGGACCAGGGGGAGAGAACCACAATGGACCTTGTGCTGTAGGTGTTTGTGGTGCTCGACAGGGTCGAGTCAGCTTCAGGGTGCTTTGCAGGCTCCTTTGGCAGAGATTGAGATGGCAGTCAGCTGCAGGAATCGGGCGTCAAGAGGGTTCAGCGAGCGAAGCTGGACGAACGGCTGCAGACTGGCCTACACTGTGGCTCAGGGTCTGGAGTCATTGTCTCGGTGCTGATTGGCAGTTCTGAAGCACTGGTCAAGATGTCTCTGATGTCTTTAAGCGACTACGGCTTGACAACGGTCAGCATTGCAGTCGGTTGCAGCTCAAAGAACTCGACTGGCTCGAAAATGTTCTTTAAGGCAGATGTCGGTAGATGCTCGTCAATGTACTTCTCCCAGTTTCTTCAATGTACTTATGTCGTCCTTTAAGGTGTATGTTCCAAAGCTGAGGAGTGTGTTGTGGGCAGCTGCCTTGTTCTTGGTTGTTGGGTTAGAGACCTTCTGGCACTTCCTACCTAGGAAGCTTGCTGCAGAGCCTAGCAGGACATGCTGCATGCTGGCTCCGTACTGGTTCTGGAGCAGCTAGAGGGTCCTCTGGATTCGGTATCTCCCTCTATTCCCTGGGAGATTTTGGGGGGAGGGATCATGCTTCCCTATTTGGAGGTCCTGGCCTTCCTTCACTGGCCAAAGATCTAAGGTAGACTGTACTTTCAGCTAGGGTACAATGATGAGTTCATCTTGATACTCCTTGCAAATTATTCAGATGATCTGCCAAAAGAGGGGATCAGCCCTCTTTTAAAGCCAAGTTGGCCACAGTGATTGGTGTAGGCTAAGCCTACCTTAATTATCTAATCCTGGGGACCCTACCAACAGTCCCCGGTATGCATGAGGGCATAACCAGAGTGATTTTTTTCAACAGAACAGTAAAGGGTTGAACACTTCTGATACTTAGTCCCACCCTGTCTGTTGTTGATCAAAGAGTCTCTCCGATTAATGGCTCGATCTGTGGTTCCTGATTAAAGCGGAAGGTCTCCCTTGAAGCTGCGGTGAGACCAGATTCTCTGGCTCCTGCAAACCTCATTCTCATACCTTATGAATGGGGTCCCCCTGCAGTGTGGGCAGTCCCAGACATGACAGCTCACTATCGTCGATACTGAGGGCGGGAGCTGGCTTCCCGTTGACACAGTTACATATGAAAGGTTGTTGGGGTTTCCTGTCTCCCTTGTTAACCTCTGCAGCCAGGCCCCATGTGGGCCTGTTTGAAGTATCCTCTAATTGGTATGCTAATCGCTACTACCAGCTGCAGGCCCCAACAAAAGAGTAGGGCATATCCATGGAGCCTTCTTTAGTTAATCAGGCGGGCCACGGCAGGGGGAAGCTTGGTCCTCCCCCTTACTGGAGATGCATTGTGTACTCCTGGCTGTCACATTGAAACTAAAAATTATAGGGCAGACTGTGCCTGTAGGCTGTGTCCACCCAGAGTACATGGGACAATCAGGGCCATGTTAAGCACTTTGGGGCCCCTGTGCACGGACATCTTTGGGGCCCCCCTCCACCAAACTAAAGAAATGAAGTGATTAGTGATTAAAAATAAGTATGTTTACTCCCTTTAAGTCCCCTTACTCTCTTCATTCTTTCTCTAATCAGTATGATAAACAAGTAGCATTTAAAGGCCAACATTAGCAGTCTATGAAGAGGTTACTTGTGTTCGAGTGTGGATACAGCAGACAGTTTATCAATAACATCCAGGAAGGTATGCAGCCTGTAGCATTAATGCAGGACCGTATGTAAAAGGTACTTGTAAACCAGAATAGAGAACTCACATTATCTACCTTACAGAATGCAAAAGTGCTCAAGCATTGATAGAGGAGACCAATTAGAAGGAAGGAGAAAGCTACACATACCATAGCATGGACAGTGGATGCAGATTAGAAGTTACCAGGATGATGTCTGTATCCAGCCAAACTGAGATTAGAAGTGGGACATTGTTTTCAAATAGTGTTGTTGTTAGAGATCAAAGGATCATGTGCCTGTAGTGTGCAATTTATCAATGCACACTATTATAGTGTAAGCAACGCTGTAGCCAGTGAAACCTTGAGTGCAGCTTTTTTGAAGATCATGGGGGTCATTATGGCTCTGGCAGCACCCATGCCAGTAAATACCGGCACGGCTGCTGCCGGAGTAATGAATTTTTTCCGGCGCCCGGGAATTGGCAATTACCAGGGCATTACAGCTCCGGCTGACCCAGTAATTGCCCATTCCCGGGCACTGGAAAATATTACTCCCCATTCAAATTTGAGTCCCATTGGACTGAATTGGAATGGGGAGGTCGGATGCACCAGCACCATTCGTGAATGGTGCCGGAGCATCCGACATGGTCTGCGAGCGGTTGCAGTTCCACCTCCCAGATCAGACCTGGTGGGCTGAAAGGCACCCGCTCGCAGAACTCGTAGTTTGCCGGTCCGGAAACAACGGTACCGACAAGCTTACCGGTACTGTTGTTTCGGGACCGGCAAACTTGTAACAAGGACCCATATCCTAAAAAGGAAATCACTCTGCAGGGCTCACAGTTTTGAAAGGTTTAGCGACTGGCAATTTTGAGAGGATAGGCAATGCAAAATTAAATGAGATGCCCAGGATCACACATTGGTTAAGGGGTGAAGCTGTGATGTGCGCCAACTCCGCAATTTCTGCATTTGAACACTTTCTTTTCCAGTTCTTACCATGAATTTAAATAATCTAATTTTACAAAACTGACTTGGAAAGTACACAAATCACATAACAAAACATGACATTTTTTAAAAACTAAATATTATAGAAGGGTGTTATGCAAAATGGGAATGATTCTAGCTTCATTCTCTCCATCATCAATCAAGGGAAGTTCATAAGTACCAGCATACCAATTGATGTGATTCAACAGATTTAATCTGGGGTTGTCTTTTGTATTTTAAAGCATTAAATACTTCCAAAACATTGATTTGTGAAATTGTAATTTATAAATGTGTAGAAAAATCTTTGACTGTTACAAAAAAGCAAATATTTTTTTTTGTCAAAGGTGCAGACCTTTAAAATATGCTTGCCCTAGGCCTGCAACATCTGGTTCGCTCTCTTCTGTCCACCACCCCTTCCACTCAAATGGCCTACATTAAAAAAAACATCAACTAATGGCCAGTGGTCGAAGTGAGCAGGAGTGAATGAGAGCGCTGTTCCTCTACTTTTAAAAAAATGAAGATTTACTGTTCCAGTACTTTTATTTTAAAAAGAAACCATTTCGTAATGGAAGTGTAGGAAGAAGTTGAAGTTTACATTGCAGTGCGCTGAACGTTCCCTTAAACAGCAAGCACATTTGTTTGAGGGGTTATTTTTCCCGCGGGACGGAGTTTGGCAATGGGATTTGTGGGGTTTGGGGGCACGCCAGCAGGGAACATAGTTCCACTATTTCTTTTCATACACTTCGACCACTGGAAATGGGCTAAATGACATCAGCAGCATGCGAGAAGGCAAATATCACAGAAGACAGCACAGTAATGTAAGAGATATTACATGATTTGACCAGCAGAATCACTGTATCATCTGCTGGCAAAGCCAGGATACAAGCATGAACACTTTGGTTCCACAGTCTTGAATTTGGATACTTATTCACCACTTGGTCTAGACGTGTATGCTCATCATTGGGGGTGATTGCCTAGGTTTTACAACACCCCATCTGCACAAACCAATTTCTAGACCTTCATCGTACAGATGACATGTTCGTTATTATAGCAACTCCTATATGATGCAGGTACATTGCTGATAATAGCACCTGTCGTTTTGCATAAGACAGTACATATGCAGCCAGGTTTATAAACTTCAAACATAGGAAAGGCTCAGCCAACCTTGCTGGAATGTGCTATTCTAATCTTGCATATGAACACATATCTCTGCAATGAGTGCTTGACACACTGAGCTATCTTCTGAACCATTGTGGCACTCAATATATCAATGTGAATTTCAACTTTGGCTATTGCACATGATCAGCATAATTCCCTCAGGAAGGAAAGAATGCTACAGCAGTTGTGCCATAAGTAACGCACGTACTATGTATATCACAATGTACACAGAAAGCATTACATAATTAATTGATCAAGGCAGAATGTACTTGACAAAAAAGAGGCGCAATAGGTTTAGAACCTCAGCAGCATGCCATAAAATATCCTGACATGTGCTATTTAGGTCTGGTGAACAATGAAATCTTACTTCTATAGATCAGGCAGCCTTGTAGCAAGTGCCCCTTTTGCCCTCCCATAAAAACGTCTCTGGGGTCAATACGTTTATGGTGGTTTGAGCATAGGAAAATGTGTGTGGATTAGCCCCACACAGTTTCCTGAGGTTGGTCTACCATTATTCCATTTAAGTAAACATTTCAAAAAAGCCCGTGACCGTGTGGATGGTCAGATTCCTCACAATTACACCACACTCATTCCATATTAGATGCCCTGACAAGGTATAGCACAGACTCCTACTCTGTACATTTCCTATCAACCCCGCCTCCACCCCCCCCCCATTGCAATCACTGCTCCTTTGTGAACCGTGGGTCGGCCCTTATAGCTCAGCTGGTCCATCAAATGCCGGACTCTATACCAACAGCACACAGGCAACGGGTGCTTCTGCCCTGCACTAATTAACGCCACAGGTTTATGCCCCTCCCTCCCCTTCCGCCCCACTAAGACCCTCTCCACCTGCTTGTTTCACTGAGGCATTCACCGTGAACCCAACACTAATAGCAAAAGATACTATATCAGACCATTTACGCACCCTTTGGAGCTCTTAATCATTTTTGTAATGTAATAAATTGCGGCTTTTGAAAGGCCAGCCCGTTTAAAGCAATGCGTTCATTCAATGGTTCGTTCTCTTGCAGTAGGACTGTGCATTACTACTGTTTCCTCCGTACACGGCCGTCTGGAATAAAGAAATTCCGATTATCAGTTTAACAAAATCTTGATCCATTCCTAATGTAAACTCCCTCCAACGTTTACCTCAGTGGAGCCCTCGGCATGAACGCCCTGCTGAAGGGCAATCCTGCTCCCAGACAGTGGCTTCCTAGCTCTCTCCTTCTCAGGGGCTACTTTATCCTCCATCAGCACGGGTTCATAAAGATTAATGGACCTTGCAAAAGCGGCCACAGAGCTGGGCGCACGCGCAGAAGCAGCCTCGACACCCCAGACAGCAGCTTCCAGCTGACGATAACACTGCTCAGAAGACGCTGTCTTTGAATAGGGCTCACGTGTGAAGGTTTCCTCTCTGTTAGACCGAAGACGTTGTCCACTGCGATATTATTTCTTTTTTTCTCTATTAATTTTATAATTGGTTCGAATTCTAACACTCTCTTGCAACACATGTACTTTTGTAATTCTCCTTGTCAGGCCCAGTGACAGATTTAAGGCAAAGGGCCCCATGGGAAAAATGACAGAGGACCCCAAGGTCATGGAGGTGGAGCCTAGATTTGGCGGTTTTGCACAATGATGAACTTTAGGGACAAATGCTTCATTTTTTTTTAAAGTTGTGCTATTTTTTTTACAGTTTTCTGTGTCGGCGTCTGACTCTAGCTAGAGAGAGCTGGTCCTCCTCGCCAGGTTTTGCTGCCAAGGTGGTAATATTGAGTTATCAATCCTGCAGCTAATGTTGGACATTTTAGGGCTCAAGGCAATGAGCAATAACATGGGCAATGGGACGGGACATTACAGGAGGTGATACCTCAGGGTAATTCCTACTGCATGTAGAACCATTTTGTGCACGTCCCTGGTGTTCTTACCCCACACACTTGAAATCTCATTGAATATCACAGACATAAAGCGTAAACCTTTTCATCTCAAAACATAGCACAGGGTACATATTTGGCGGGTGCGGCTTGCGGCACTTGAAAGACCCATAACTTCAACCCATCACCTCCATATCTCATCCAGCTCCTCAGGGCCCTGCCACAGGGAAGTGAATGGAAATGGAGAGGAAATGAGGGCAGAATAGTGAGGGAGAAAAATAGAGAAGGGGCAGGTAACATGAACACTAATGGGACAGGAGAGTGGAGAATGAAGGAGAGCAGAAGCACGCGGGAGAGATTGGGAGTGAGGGAAGGAGGAGATACTGTGATTGAAGGGAGGCAATGAGGGTGAACGGGTACAGAGAATGAACGGGGGCAAGACAATGGAGTCATAGTTAATGAGGCTCAAGAGTGGGGGAAATGCAGGGTAAAGAGGATTAAAGGGTGGGGAAATAAAGAGCAGGGGGTTCAGGAGTGTTAGGTGAATGGGGAATAATAGAGGTCTAAAGAGTCGGGGAGAAGTAAAGAGTGAGGGAGGGCAGGAGAAAGGGAGAGAAGGGAGGCAAGTGAGTGGGGAATAGGAAGTGGAGGGGCAGCAATGTTAAGGCACATGGTGTGTGATGTGGGTAATCAAGGGAGGGAAACATTGAGAGAAGGAAGGCAGGCGAGTTTACGAGTAGTAGCAAAATGAGGAAGAGAGTGGATCTTTATAACACATAGGGCCTCATTACGACCCTGGCGGAGAGGGTTTTACGCCAGCGTAGTGCATGGCGTACCTCTCCGCCATACTACGAGTTCCCGTAGCGCCATGGCGGCCTTTTCCGCCTGGTTTTACCAGGCGGAGAAAACCATGGCGCTACGGGACCTCGTTGTTAATTACGCCACCGTATTTTACGGTGGCGTAATTAACTCCTTCCCCACTCCCATTATACCCTATGGGGCAAAAATGGGAATGGGGAAGGGCAGAATGGGGATTGGGGATTTACCGCCCCGCCAAGGTCGGAATGGGGCGGTAAATCCGCCAACCCCCATGGCGCTATCGGCGGCTTTCCGCCATGCTTCGCGGTGCATTTAGCACCGCGAAATCCGCCTGGGTCGTAATGAGGCCCATAATCTTTGGCAGATTTGGAGAAAGAAAAAGTCATGAGCATTAAGGAAATGATGCAAGAACAGAGGAAAGAGTAGGATAGTTGAGAGGAAATTGCTGGAAAGGAAACATGAGGGGGCAAAGAGAATGCTGTATGGGAGCAAAAGGAAGCAGGAGGGAAAGGAATAAAAGGGAAGCACTTTGTGATGTGACGTGAGCCGGTGTTTGCCCTTGCTGCACACCTATACGCAGTCACAGCTGAAATTGATAAATGAACAGGGAAACAATTCAAATGGAGCAACGTAGAAAAGGTTGTATTGAAATTGGCCAAAACGATCCACCTGGTTGACGTAAATCCCCTTTGTGAGAGTTCTCTGTGTTCATCTTATACCAAGTTGCCAGAAAAACAAGCCCAGATGACACCCACGTTCAGGGAACTGAATTGTGTTCGTGTATGGTGGCCAACCATCCAGCATTTTGCAGGACTGTCCCAATTTCATGGGCCCTGTCCCATGTCTCGCACACAGCCACACTGGGACAGGAATAAGGCCTGACTTTTTTCCTTTGACGCAGGATCAGCTGTCCAAAGTCTTCCCAGCTCACACTTTTCATGTGAAAGTTAAAAGTGCAGGGAAGCAGAGCACCTTTCCCACTGCTCCCCGAGGTTCAGCTTTGTGTGAACCGTATTTCAATAAACCGAATAGAGGTTGATGACCCATAAACAGGGGCACCCGGATAAGGACTGTTGTCCCTTAGAAGGTGCAATTGTTGGGTGGTAATAAATGGAATGACGCTGCATGCTGTGTAAAATAATGGCTCAAGCTGATGACCTTGTATTGAATTTGGTTTCACTGTGAATACCTTTCTTTAAACCAAATTATATTGTTTTTAGACCCACATTCCTTTGCAGGCCCCAGCTGCAATCGTGCATTCAGGGTGGCAGATGTCGTGACCGCTTTTACTCTGGTTTCATCTGCGTTACCACCTTGCTGGCAGAGCAATTGCTAACTTCTTTAGTGGGAATTTAGGTTTACTCTGGCTGCCTGCCCCTTGAGATCAAAAAGCATTCATATTTAAGGAACCCCAGGGTGCCACAGACTATGTCCCCCCGAACAATAGGCAAGGGGGGGGCACATTCATATTGAAATGGGCCCCACTAGCCATGACAAATGTTTAGCAGGCCCTGTTAGCGAGCACTTAAGGCCGCTCTTTGTTATTCCACTGTGCCTGACTGCCAGCATAGAGGGATGAGGGTGTGTGTGTTGTGGCTGCTGTGAAGAGATTGGGAACGTGTCACCAGGACACTGCAGGGCCCGCTCGCTCTTTGTCCGTCATACAAGTGCTAAATCCGCTGCTGGTCATGCCTGGTGAAATGCTCCAGTGTTCGGATTCTACACGCAGGAGGGTGGAGGTGATTAGTGCACTTGTGAAGCTGCATCAATTGTTGTTTGTAGCATTAGTTTAGTGGAGGGACACATTTCCTGCTTTCCTTGTTAGATAGGCAGCCCAGCACCGATATCTAAGGAAAGCTCCACAGAGGGACAGGTGTGTGCTCTGTAAGGGACAAAGATAGTTTAATTAGCGATAAATCTGTTGAAGAAAAAGTAATAACATAGGTCCACCTTTGTGTGTTATAGTCTAAGTAGTGGTGGCATATGATCACTGATTGAGGACCTATATGTTCCCGTTCCTGATACGGTTAGTGTTTTCACCATGACGTTGGTGCAGACATGCCTATATTTGAAAATCAGAAACTCTTTGATTCCCGTCATGCGATGCCACACCCATAACCATTCAGGGCACTGCACACATGCTAACAAATCTTCAGACTCAAGTTCCCAAAATGTGAAGACAAAGAGAAACAAGCGTATAAGCATGTATACCCATGCAAAGGCTCCCAAAAGGGATTATTGCACTGTTTTATGATCAAACATGGCAAATATTCATCCAAGCTTAAAAGAATAGATACATTGAACACTCTTTCATATCAAAATTCTAAAAAAACGTGTTTTATTATTCTTGTATAATGCAATCTACATATATATGCATATATGCACATATGCATATATATATATATATTTAAGAAGAACTCATTTCCCGGTCCGTGATGGAGGCGGGATGAAGTTGACGGAATGCACTCCCAAAAACAAATAGAGGAAGCCCCAATGACTCTCTATACTGAGGCAAAAAAGCACCCAAGTTGGTCCAGACTGACATGCCTTTATTATAAAGTCAGCATGGATAAGAAAAAAGCACAGAACAACGCGTTTCACGGCACACAGACCGCTTGATCACGTAGAAAATATATATATTTTTTTTTTTCTGAAAGTGTGTTTGTATTTTCGGGGTTGGCTCCAGCCCCATAACAGTTGGTGGGCTGACATGTTGGCCCAAGGTTGGCATACCAATCTGGGGTGTACTGGCGATAGTGAAATTTGACCAACCCCACCCAATTGCTGGGCATAGGGCGGCTTCTGGCCCTGTGCTATCAGTTTGGGAGATTCTGGGAGATTGCTGATTTTGCGATTGCTGGCTCCTGCTCCACAACAGTTGGTAGGCTGAAGTTTGGGACTGAGGTCGGCATACCAGTGTGGGGTGTAGGTGTACTGGTGATAGTGAAATCTAGCCAACCCAACCCATTCGCCCTGCACAGGGTGGCGTCTAGCCCTGTGCTATCAGTATGGGAGACTCGGGGAGATTGACGATTTTGCGATCGTTCAAAAATAGGAAGTTATGACACAAGAAAACGTACACAAGGCTATAGCAACCCCCACATGCATGTCATCTACAGACCCAAGCAACGCTGGGTGGTACTGCTAGTAAGCAAATAACGGGAGAATCAATAAAATAAATAAGGGAGAACTATTGCATTGGGGAAATGCTTCTGTAAGACCATTGCATTGATGTATTATCTGACCAATATCTGAGTCATGTGAAAGTCGGCTGCATTCTAGCCCTATTAAACGGGAAGTTCTCTCAAAAATGTTATTGTTTAAAATATTGCCATAACAAAAAATACATATTAAAATTGTATATAAAAAAAGTTCCTATGTAAAATAAGCAGCAAATCCGCTGCAAAGTCAAATCAGAAGCCTTTTCAAATTTGACATAACATTTTTGGATGAAAATGCGAGGCCTTTCAATTCATTCTTAAAATACCTGAGGTTTTTAAGAATCCTCCATCTCAATTGAAATAGAGGCATATTGAGAGACCTGCACATGACAAGCTTCTTTTGAAGGTCGTCTTTGCCACAATACCCAATCTATTTATTTATTTATTTATTTATTTATTTATTTATTTATTCATATTTGTTAAGCGCACAGGAACAGCCCTGAGGCATTGTGGCGCTGGTTACAGAGATAGTGCTGGTTACAGGAATAGCGCGACTTAGTTACAACATAGGAAAAAAATAGCACAGCATACAGTGTTATGCAAAAGCATTTGCAGTACGTATTAGTTGGCTGTTGGTAGAGAAGGTTTAGTTAAAACGTCTTTTTCATTCCACAATGAGTGCAGGGTGGCTGTCTTTTAATAGTTTGCAAAAGCAAATGTAGGCGGAAATCTGCTGCTTCGCAAAGGACAAGATTGTCAGAAATGTTCCGCAGGGGCATACTCCATGCCTCCAACGCTCTCCCTTGGAAATCCACTGCTTTTCACATGTGCTGCTTTTGTGCTGTGTCCGTCTGCCTGAGTGTTCTGCTAGACAGGCCTGCTCTGAGTTCTTCATGTTAGAAACAGGCAAAGTTAGGTCTTCACTCAGACCAAGAGCAGAAGACTGTATCCATCAAGATGGGATCTTGTGTCCCAGGTTCCAAGGCAGCCTTTGATGCTGGCGTGATTCCCCTTTAAATCGTGGGTCACAGCCGCGAGTGGAGCCTGTGGCATTCATGCATCACATGCCGTTTTCACATGCCTTTTTACATCCAAATCCCAGAGGTTTCACGCTCTTCCACAGAGACCCAGTGTAGCGCGTTAAAACCTTGGGCTCTCTGCACTGATCCCAGAGGGTAAGCAGGTCTTCATCGCTGTCAATGAGTAAGTGATTACACATTACATGATGGAATGAATTGGGTGCATCTTCATTTCGTTGTCCCACCAGTGTGTAACTCATCACCAATTTAATAACATAGTCTTACTCTTCACGGAACAAGCTACCGCCATAAGTAAACAGACATCCACTGTATTTTTCATTGCAGGTGAGTCCAGAGCAATTTCAAATATACATAAGGTGACATCCCACCTGTACACACACCCATGCATCTGCCAGACACCTTGAACTGCCACTCTACCAACACTCTTTCAGAACACACACCCAACATTCCACTCACCAGCACCAGGCATAACAAAACTAGTGGTCTCCAACCTTTGCTGCTCCAGATATTTTGGACTAATTCTCATATCAGCACTAGCCAGTCTAGTCAATCGACTAGTCCAAACATTTGAAGAGACGCAGCTTGCAGACTCCTAACAGCACACAAGCATCCCTCCTCAGCATCCAGGACATGATGGACAAATTACAACATACTCCAGTTTCTTTCACCAGGTGTCTTATCGTTCCGAGAACTTGGCCTCCCTTTGACTGCGGAACCATTTGTTTTACAATTCTAAAGAAATGAGCATTTCCAGAGATCAACTACTCACTCACTGTGACGCTTGAGTCTTTCTTTGAGACATGTAATTGTTATTGATGCCATCATTTGCGTTCATTTGTCAATATGAAACCTGGATAATCCCAAAGACTTTGACATCAAATGCTTGTAAATTTTTTGTGAACCAAGGAACACTATATTAAAATGCTATACATTAAACAAGGCCTGCATCATCGTTAAATTACAGCTTGGCTTGTCACATGTTTTCCATTTGTACAATGCGTCCTGTGTTTAAGCTCATGTTTCAAGTGGAAAAGATGTCATTGGTTCGATTTGTGATTGGGCTGTCGAAGCAAGAGCCAACGGATCTTTGTTTGGATTTTCTGGCTTGCCCACCTCCAGTGCCACATCACTGAAGGTGTGTCTGATAGAGTATGCGGCTATCCCACTGACGAAAAGACCAATCACACATTAAATACCAGTAGAAACTACACCAGCTTTAAATAATGAAGAAAGATATTGATATTTTATTTTTATCATAAGGGTTTCAGAGTGCAACGAGGCAAGGGAGGGGAACAGGGCAGAACACAACAACGATCTTACTGGGCCCAGTGGCATTGAGAATGCGCACGTGCAATGGAGAGGGGGAGGGGACAAGTGCATGGAAGGGGGAGAAGTGGAAAGTGGGGAGCAAAGGGGAAACAGATAAATAATATTACGTACATAAATAATAAAGGCAACAAACAGTGGTAGTGCAGCCAGCAATTGCCAAGTGCTGGGTTTAAGGCAGCAGACAGGGTAGGTCTGATAAGTGCAGGAACAAACAGGGGGGGGCTGTATGGGTAAAGATACAGACCCCAGTGCAAGGGGTGGCCTGGAGGCTGTGCAGGAGGGTGGCCAGGTACATGGGCCCGGAGGACAGAGGGTGGCCAGGTGCACATATAATAACACACTACTTTGAAAACACTGTAACAAGACATGATACAACATTCAGGTTTTGTTACCTTTCATTTGACTCACTGGAAATAGTATGCAGAGATGGAGCAGTGCATTAGCTTATGAAGACCCTTAGATTTCTCCATCAGATGGTACAGAGGCAAACGAGTGGCAAAGAAGCACACATTCAACAGTCAATTCTGTGATACACTGATGACATCTTCTTGATTTGGACATAAGGTGAAGATTTCCTCAAACATTTCCATTAATCAATAAATGGGGTTCTCCAATGCACCATGGAATATTACACACTTATTCCAAGATTGTTCCTTCCAACAGAGATGGTTGCATTCAGGAGGTGTTTGATCTTCTTGGAATATTATAGTTGCACTCGTGTCTATGGCTGGGTGGATAGCTCATAAAATAAACACTTGCCACAAAAATGGGCCCAGTCTACAATTTACAAGTAAAAATCACGACAGTGCTGAGGCAGACCTTTGCCTTCCTAATGGCATTACCCATCTTGCTGCCATGGCCATAACTGTGGCATTGATCACCCACACACCAGCCACACTTGTGACATACAGTTGTCGGTTACTTCTCTCACTCCCCATGGACGGGGAAAATGGTGCAGGGCGTGAACTCATGATCAACAATATTTACCCCTTTGCCCCTCAGTTTCCACTATCTTGTTTTCACACACTTTCATTTGAATACACCACTACTCAATACCTTCTTTTCATCCCTCTCACTATCCTCCCTTTGTATTGACCCCAAGGCAACTCATTCTTGCATCCCTTCTCAATAAGGCCCTTATTCCCCTTTTAGGAATCTTATGAGCCATCCATGAATCTCCCTCTCCCACCCCTCACCAATTTGATTTCAAATACTAAACGCCTGGCTACTCCTCGGCCAACACCCAATGAGCGTTTCTTGACCTTATTTTGCTATCATATTCTCTTACCTCATCCATCCTGCCTGTTGATTCCCCCCCCCATCTGGCAAATTGGGTTTCCACTTCAACATTGTGCTTCCACTTTCACTTTCACCCATCAAACTTGCAGGAATTCACCAGAAAAATAGCCCTTCCTATGCCCCTGTGAGGCAATTAGCTTCTCAAACAATGGATGCCCATTCACCCTTTATGGGCAAAGAATTATATTCCCTCTTTAACCTTTCTTTAAAACAGGAGTCTTCCCTGTCTGCACACCGCTCTACTCATCTCCAAAAAGTTCTCTACATTACTAACATCTAAGCCGCACATCATCTAGTCCCCCTTTTCACTACCTACTGCAAAGACCTTAAGTGTGTGGCGTTAACATGATCACAAGCTAAATTGAGGGTGAGGGCTGAGGGTGGCACCCTCTGTAACACCTGACATTCTGGGTCACACAGCCATCACTACACGGAAACAGCATTGACCTATCTCTCCCATGCTGAGCACTTCAAACCTCCCCCACCCTTATTGTCCACTCTGCAGCATTTGACACTGATGTACACTCCTCTATCATTCGTTCAAACCATCTCACACTATGACATCCAAGATACTGCTCTTGCATAGATTGTTTCTAACTTTTCAGCTGACAGAACCCAAACTCATCAGACTCCACCCATCTCCCAGTGGGGGTACCCAAGAATCAGTCCTAGGCCCACAAGCTCCACACCTCTCTTTGTAAGCTTAGCCCCCCATTTGGGTTACCCATATCTTCTCCTTTCCAACCTCTCTCTTATCTCAAATCTCTAACTGTGTCATCTATTTCCCTGCCTACCAGGCGCTAAATATCTTCAACTCTGAATATCGTTTTCCCAACCAACTCACACCTTCCAACATCACCAACTGTTGGACGCTCTTCGGCAGTGACCTCAAAATGTACCAGCTCCACTGTGAAAGCTCCAATGATTGGCCTACTAAACATGAAGAACAGCTTCTCCCATCTCACCTTCTACTCCATTTAGTATTGCCAACATTTCATATCTCAATATTCCCATTGATCTCACCAGGTTTCACCAGGTTTCAATTCCTTTGTACTTTTCTGTTTCAAACACCATGCACTCAGTTAAATTCATTTAAATGTGAATTAAAAATACTTTTTATCCAGAAAGTTTAATGTCTTAATTCAGTACAATGATCATTATATTAAACCTGTAGGTAGTGGGAGAAATTTGGCGTGAATCACTACATAAAATCCTGATACTATATTGTTGCCCGGTAAAGCATATTGCCGCGTTAGTTTCCGAAGTACCCCCAGAAAATGAGTTTCACATTGCACAAGGAAAACAAGTGCATCACTTTCAATGGTGCTAGATCTGTCTTGATCATGTTAAGCATATAGTCAGGCGAGGGGTCATAATGCAAAACTGAAGTGTGATGGATGGAAAGTTTAAATTCAATCTTGACCACTGGCATTCCTTTAGGCAACACTCCAAACCAAAGTTTTTATGCCTGCTCTGCAATTACTGAAGGAGAAAAAAAAACATACACAAATCCTGCTTGATCCACTCTACTAGATGCATGCCAACCTGAACTGCTAGGTCACACCGGCTTTCTGCAGCAGACCACAAGCAACCATGACATAGTTTGATCTGATTGGTTGACATCAGTGAGGTGTAGCTTGGGGCTGTCTGAACAGCAAGCTTAGAATGCATGTTGTTATATTGCCCATAAAAGCCCCATGGCAATCACAAATTACCCAGTTCTCCTTGCACCTGCAACAAAAATAGTCCATGCAACTTGCGCCTCTCCCCCAGATTTGCCCACTGCTACTTTTCAGTGCTTGGCAACATTTTACTATTCCACTTTTACATTGTCCTTAGAATGCCGCACCATGTCACTTTCACATAGTCCTGGAAAGGTTCCCCATGCCACCATTTGAGTTTGGTGAATTTGTAAAGTGGTGGGACATACATGTTTTCCTGAATTGGTCCTAGTAATCTCAAACTAATGTAGCGGGGTCTGAAGGTTCCCCACTCAAAATAATTTGCAAAATAATGGTTTGAACTGGTCCATCCTAAAGCACAACCTTTAAACATTGTGGGTAATCACTCAAAGAAGTTCTGCTTGGTTCAGTGGGTGGAACCCAGGAAATACTCCAATTGAGTAGTTGTTGGGTCACCAACAGGCTGTACTCAAAGAGGCCTGACTGGACAACATATGGCATCATGGCCAAAGGAAAACACATGATCACAGTGTTTGTGTAAAGAGAAAATCATCAGGCCTGTCTCAGCATATATGCCGGCAATGTGAGCGTCAAACACATCTGCGTACTGCTTTTGCCCAAAAACACATCATGAGACCTGTTTCAACAATATATTAATGTATGCACACTTTGCCTCTTTCAAACACATTTACATGATGTAAATGAGGGTGGCAGCATGGGGTTCCTATCATTAAGGTCCTCAACACTGCCCTTCTACCGCCCTCTGACATCTTCCTTGTTTTAATATGCCGCTATTTGCTGTTCTGGCTCTCAATCGACCACCTAATTCTCAAACTCCTTCTTCCCTGATCTGACCCTTCCCCTTGAGTCACTTCCTACTGACATAACCATTATCATGCTGGGGGACTTTAACCTTCCCAAGCCCTCTACAGCCACCTGCCTTAAACTTAAATCCTCCTATCTGACCACTCCCTTGTCTCTCTCCACGACCAGCCTACCAACTTTGATTGGAACTCTCTTAACCTTTGGCCTTTTTTATTTCCCTGCAATTCACTTTCATCCTCTGACCTTTCCAATGGCTACCTGAAAACTTTCTATATTGTGGGTCTGGAAACAAAGCATAACCTGAAAGTGCCCTCTACCTTACTGCCAACAACTGCACCGACCTGTCAATATTTGCATTATTTTGCCCTTACTGTGAAAATCGAATCTAGGTATAGCATGTCAGTGTTCTCTGCCATACTGCCAACAACTGCACCCACCTGATAATATTTAGCATTATTTTGCCTTTATTGTGAAAATCAAATCTAGGTACTTGTCAATACTTAGCACTATTCTGCCTTTACTGTGAACATTGTATCTAGGTATAGTATGTTAGTGTTCTCTGCCATACTGCCAACAACTGCACCTACCTGTCAATACTTAGCACTATTTTGCCCATATGGCGAAATTGAATCTAGCCGCAGCTGAATTGAAGTCCGACGACCTCCTTGCTGAACGGCAACAAGCTACCTGCACAAAACATTGACAGCCCATATTGTAGGAATTGAACCTAGACATACTTTGAAAGCAATCCGCACAAAGCAATAGCTACTCTACTAACACCTGAAACCCACCCATACTATGGATAGAGATTCTGGTTGCCCCTAAAACCAGCCTTTCCTACAACAAACTGACAAGAGACCACTGACTTCCCCAATATGGGTAAAAATCAGAAGACCCTGACCCTCCTATTTTCACTTGCGCTGTTTACCATCATGGCCTTCGCTACCTTCCAAACATGCCCACCTAAGGACAGAAATATGAGACCTAGGGCAAGACTGCCCCGCCTCTTTGAACCTAAAACAAACAACACAAATAGACGCACCAGACATACCATGTCCTACTCCAATGAGCCCTTACCTAAGCGAGCTCAGGCAACCAAATCTAACACCTCAAACCCCATTCATGCTCCCACCTCTTTAAAGAACGTCATAAGCCAGAATACTTACACAGCGCAACTCCCACCTATACCTAAACCTAAACTTAAGAGCACTGTTACGTTAACCGGATCGCTCATCAACGCCAGATCAATGGTAGCCATGCTACCAAAATTGCGGACATCTTAAACAACGATAATCCTGACTTGCTTGCCATAACTGAGACCTGGCTCCATGAGGCAGCAGGACCAACCCTTATGATTGCTATCCCCGACAGCCACCAGATACTCAGAGCAGATAGGCCCAATGCCAGAGGTGGCGGACTAGCCATCATCTCCAAAATCACCCTCCCCATTAGGCTTGCCTCCTCTCCACCATGCTCGTCCTGTGAAATTCTCACAGCTAAGCTGCAGTTATGTAACAACCGTACGCTTACTATCCACCTGGTCTACAGGCCACCAGGACCACTAGGAACTTTTGAAGACGACCTAACTAGTCTCATAGCCAACAACACAAAAGACCACTCACAAACTCTGTTGATCGGCGACTTTAATCTTGGCTTTAATGATACAGATAATAAACATGCCCAGTTCATAGCAGCCTTACTAATTGTTCATGGACTTAATCAAAAAGTCCTCTCTCCTACCCACATCAAAGGAAGAACCCTTGACTGGGTATCCGACCTAAATTGCAATATCGCCATTACCGATATTGTCCCACAACCTTGGACGTACCACTTCCTAATCAGATTCTCCACCACACTTGATCTCCTAAGCCCTAAAACCATTAGAACCATTAGTGTGGCACCTCCCCTCCCAACCCGAAGTAATAAGGATATCTCTGTGGAAAAATGTGTCCCCTACCTCCTACCTTTCATCAACGGTTTGGATAGTGAGGCCGATCCCGTCGCTTTAGTAAATACCTTCAATAATGCCATGACCAAGGCACTAGATACTATTGAACCAGTTAAACTGTGCAAAGGAAGGCAGGAATCACATCTAAATACCTGGTTCACGCCACATCTAAAAGAGCTAAGATTAGAAAAAAGAAAACTCCAAGCTATATGGCATAGCTCCCCTACCGATTCCAACAAAGACAATCTAACTGAACTAGTTAACTTTATAAAAAAAAAAAAAATCAACACTAAAAAGAATATATTCAACGACAGTATTGCAACAGCCAAATCCAACACCAAGGAACTCTTCTCCATCCTGTGGGAAATTGAATCTCCAACCCAAGTGATAGATAAAGCTCCTAAGGATAAGACATGGTGTACTAACATACAAAATGTGCTATCGAACAAAATTTCCTCTCTCCAACTTAAAATAGCTAACAAAAAGGCCACACTGCCCTTCCTTGATCCGCAACCACCACAACATATGGAGATATGAACAATTCTGCCCTTCAGCTTCAAGACTGTCTCCATTATCAACACAGAAAAAGTCATACTCTCCCTTAAACCCCCTAACTGTAAGGGCGGCAGCTGCCCAGCGCAAATTATAAAGGACGCAGCTAGGGACCTAGCCCCCTTTATGTCTAAGCTTATAAACTCTTCCTTTAAATAAAACACAGTGCCCACCAACCTGAAAGAATCCTGGGTCCTCCCCCTGCTTAAAAAACAAACCCTCGATCCTGCCATCCCTACCAACTATAGACCCATCACCACTGTGCCCTTCCTACTGAAAATTATTGACAGAGTCACCTACCTACAAATTCAGGATTATCTAGAAGCCAACCACCTGCTAGGCTCACGGCAATCTGGCTTCCACCCCCTCCATGGCACAGAAACAGCCTTGCTAGACCTTAAGACTCAAATTGAGGAGTTGCAGGACAAGGAAAAACAGCTTTGCTACTTCTTTTGGACTTGTCGGCAGCGTTCGACTTGGTGGATCACGTAGTCTTATGTAACCTTAAGTTACTTAAGTTAAGTTGCTGCCAACTTCTCAGGGGAGGCCATAGCAAGGGTCCAATTCTTTCTAGCCAGCCGCTCTATGAGAGTCTTCTCCCCATCAGCCTCCGCTGATCCCATCCAAATATCTTGCGGAGTCCCACAGTGATCTTGTGTCTCCCCCACCATGTATAATATCTTCACCAAGCCGCTGTTCGCTAAGTTGGATAGACTGGACGTCACCTACACTAACTATGCAGATGACACCCAGATCCTCATACCCCTCTCGGACAACTTTGAAATGGATTCGGCCTTAGTGAACAAGATATACATCCTCATTCAGGCATGGATGGCATCACATGGCCTCTGCCTAAATGACGACAAGACTGAGATATTGATCCTAGGCTCTGAAGCCAACCTCAAGCCCAAACTACGCATCCTTCAACATTGATAACAGTATTATCAAGCTGATGCCCGTGGTTAAAACCCTAGGATTCTACTTGGACTCCTCTCTCACTCTTAAGAAATAAGTTAATTCCCTTGCCTCCTCAACAGCCTACACCTGCAAACTCATCCGGGCCGCCAGTATCTCTCTAGCGCTAGTTGCATTACCCTGGCCAATGCTCTCATAATGTCCAGATTAGACTACTGTAACGCCCTGTACTCGGGAGCCAACAAGTACGTCATAGATAAAATACAAAGAATGCAAAACAACGCCCTGAGAGCAGCGTTGAATATCCCTCACAGAGAACACATCACTACATTTAGGAAATAGGCTCACTGGCTAAAAATAAAGGACAGAATCTTCCTCAAAACATTTTCTCTCACCTCCAAGTGCCTAAACAACTTAGCACCCCCATACCTCTCGGAATGAATCACAAGGAGAACAGCCACCCGACCTAAGAGATCTTCCAACATATTCATGCTTGAGATCCCAAGATTTAAACGCTCCAAGCTGGAGGAACCAGTTTCCCGGTCAAAGCAGCGCAATCCTGTAAATATGCTCCCACCTGACCACAGACTGGAACAGCCTAAATTCAGACACACCGTACTTAAATGGCTTCGCACTAATGACTCATAACCAGATCCTCCTCCTCCTCCTCCCCCCAATCGCTACTCTCCTCTACCTGGTATGACTACCCCACCTATAGCATCTGACTAGGCATTACACAATATGTAAGCACCTGCCGCCACCATGTTGTAAACACAGGCTTTAGTATTATATATTGCCCGAACGCCTGTTGTACCTGTAAGTTTGTATGTAGATGTATGTATATGTATGCACATTTAAATATTTAATATGTAATGTAACTAAGCTCTAAGACTACTTGTACTGCTGCCCCCAGCTACCTAAGGGTTTGGTGCGCATTACCAAATGAATAAACAAACAAACAAACAATGATCCTTATCAGTGTCCAGTCATAGTTTCGAAAAAAAGGATCGAATGCCCTTTTTTTCGAAACCAAAAGGACTGAGAAAAAAAATTTTGAATGCTTTTTTATTTATTTATTTATATATTTTTTAGTTTAGTATGCATAAACACATTTTTTTAAAAAGAAAACAGGGGGTTGGGGGGGCAACCCCCCATAAAAAGATAAAAAACCTAAAAAAAACATTCAAAACTTTTTTCCGTCACTTTTGGTGTCGAAAAAAAGGCATTCAATCCTTTGTATTTCGAACAAGTCACCTATAACCTCCTTATCCCTCTTAATAGTCAATTTTTGGATCGAGTGTAATTGTATCTTGGTCCCTCCACCTTCTACTCCTCATCTCCCCCCTTCAATGATTAAGAGGATATCCAGGCAGGACTCTCTTATCCATTACCTTGATGATGTGAGGACCTCCCTCCTGTCTCTTTTCCTTATTCTTGCTTCTTTCATTGATGTTGCTTTCTCTGACTTTCACTCTGCACGTATGACTCAGTTTGACCAACACGATCCTGCTCGCACATTCACACCTTTCCCTCTTCAGCCTTAAATCACCTTTGAAATTCAGACCCTCAAAACAAACATGCACCGTGCCTTATGACGCTGGAGCAAATTACAGTCACTTTTCCAACTCCTGGCCTAGAAAGAGTCCTGTGATCCCCTAACCTCTGCACTGAGCTTTGCTAAATCCTTCTATTTCACACACCTAATATCCGCCCTTTGCAATCAAGCCCGCAAACTTTCATCTACCCTCCAATCTTTGCATGCACCTCACAAGCAAATATCCATCGACTCCTTCCTTTCTGCTATTAACATCGGTCAGTACTTTTGCTTTCAAATAGGTGACACTCTCACCACCTTCCAAACCCTCCTTCTGTCCAACACCTCTCCCCTACCTCGTCTATGCTCAGCTACTTCTCCCTTACCTGCCAGTGACGTATTTAATATAAAGCCAACTAGACCCACGCCTATGGCAGCAGATTGCCACTGGAGAAACATTTTTATAACAGTTTATTTCAATTTACTCATTGTCATTTTGTAAAATTAAAGGTAGTTTTGCTTGTGGGAGTCTGGCTGATTCATAACAACGTGTGAGTGATTTGCAGTTATTAGCAGTCATTGCACTCTGACAGCTAAAGCCTTTTCTGACCACATTTTTATATGTGCTTGATATGTACAAACGCTTTATTGATAGGGTGACTTTTGTTTATATATATATATATATATATATATATATATATATATATATATATATATATATATATATGTAGTGAACCCTGTCCAGAAGTCCAGGGAAGGCGGAAGGCACTCCGGGAAGCAGTCTTGCATGCAGTAGTCACAGCAAAACACTGAGTCAGGAAACCATAGTATGTCAGCCAAAAAGTAATACTTTAATGAATCCATTGTCCAGGACAGGAGAAACAAACATGAAAAACGATGCGTTTCGCGGTAACAAACCGCTTGTTCACGTTTAGGGCGACAAACACAATAGAAGGACTATTTATTCAACCAATTGACTCTATGGTTACAGTGTAGAGAGTCATGCACGTTTCCTTTTTGTCTCGTGTTCTAATCTGCCATCTTGGAATGGGTCAAACAACATTGGGCTGAATAGCAAAGCAAAACAAAACATGCTTTTTAAATCGGGCATTGCTAACGTGGAGCAGGCAGTTATTGCAATAAAAAACGCTTTTTGCGAGGTTAATTGTGATATAAATAAATTCATGCAGTATTTCAAATAAAGTGCATAGTGCACATATTCTTTTGAGTTCTAACGTTCAAGCGTATTAGGGTTTACCTGTTCGGATACTAATAACTGTATTCACGAACTGTGCAAAATTTGCAATATACAACAAATGTTGTTAAAGTGCTATGTGCATTTGGTAACCATAAAAATACAATTCACAGTTTATAAAGTGCCTCGTGCATTTAGCAGCCTCACGATATGATTCTATATCGGAACAGGATAAAGTGCTTAGTGCATTAAAGATGTACCATACTTAAAAAATGTTTTATACTCGAATCATTTGTTACTGCATGGATTAAAAGAATTTACCCAAATCATTATTAAAACAATTGCCTACACATGATAAAACCTCACTTGCAGAACACCACAAATAATGTTGTTAACCCAAGGATTATTTTAACCAGTGAGGATAGGAGACAAATAGAAATGGAAGAAATGTGCATCCAACTGTTTTTCCATTGTGTTACATTGATACTTCAACAAAAAATCGCCATTGGTCGCCCATACAAGAAAAAGAAGTGAAAAACAATAAAAACTGAAAAAGAAGAGAGGTCTAAAATTCATATAATCTTCCAAATGGAGAGAAAAGTGTGGATTAAATGGACCCTCTAATCTTTATAGTTGTGAGAAAACATATCACCCAAAAGAGCTGCAAGCAAGCAACCAATAACAACAGAATGCATTTTACATATGAATTAACACGATCATGTAAATATGATTTGTTATAAAGAAGAGTCTTAAATACACATAATGCTTGAGGAGACTTAACAGGACATGCCTTGGTTTGGGATCATCTTCAGCAGGCCATAGAGTTATTTAAAGTGCTGTTGAGACTTATCAAGTACCTAGGAATGTATATAATTCTTCATCTAGATTATGGCCCTGTGGTTTCTTGGTCTCATAGTCCAAGACGTATCTGGTTTCTATTTGTCGCAAGATGAATTCTCTATTTCCACCCCTTGTTGTTTTTTGGATAGTATGTATTCTAAAATATCCAAAACCATCGAGTTTTTCTCCGTGCTTCTCTTGGAAATGTAGGGCAATAGGGTATGTTGGATCGACATTTTTAATCGCTCTGATATGTTGCAAAATTCTGAGTTTTAGCTTGCCAATCGTACTCCCTACATACTACTTGTTGCACGGGCAGGTAAGGACATACATACTCTGTTTCGCATGTGATTCTGGATTTTATGATCACATAATTTTTTAGAACTGGATGTTGGTATTGTTTAATGCTTTTTGCAAATTTGCAAGCCTTACACTTTGTACATTTTTGAAAACCCTCAGGGTTGATACTTAGCCAGCCTGGAGCCACAGATGCTGTTCTAGGGCTCATATAGCTCGACACCAGATTATCTTTCAAAGAGGTGGAATGTCTATAGGTAATATTAATGTTAGACCCCAAGGTGCGTCCCAAATGTTTATCCTGCTTCAGTACATGCCAATGTTTATGTATTATTTGGCGAATGTTCTTAGAGGCTTTACTAAATGTCAAGATGAGACGTGTGTCTTGGTCTCCTGTTTCATTTTCAGTATGGACCTTGGGCATTAACAAAATAGAACAATCCTTTTGTCGTGCTTTATGAAAAGCTTTCTCCAACACTTTTTTTGGGTAACCTCTTTGTTGGAACCTTAGTGCCATAGATCTGCATTCCTTGTCATAAGTTTCCAGTTGCGAGCAATTCCGTCTAATGCGGATGAATTCACCATATGGAATGCTCCATTTTAATGACGTAGGGTGGTTAATTTGGCATGCAGTGGTGTGTTGGAGCTCGTTGGTTTTCTGTACAATTCAGTCACCAAACTGTTATGGGCCACATTTACAAGTATGTCTAAATAGACTATAGTGGTCTTACTGTGGCACTCAGTGACCTGGAGATTGTATTAATTTATGTTGAGTGACTTCACGAACTCCAGCCATTCGTCTTCGGGTCCGTCCCATATTACAAATAGGTCATCTATATAACGCAGCCACAAGACCACCTTGTCCATTTGGTGACTGTTAGAGGGGACCCCCACTGCAGATTTCTCCCACCATCCCATCATTAGGTTTGCGTATTTGGGAGCGAACATTGTACCCATGGCTGTCCCTTGCAACTGGGTATAAAACTTATTGTCAAATAAAAAGCTGTTATTTGTTAAGCAGAGATTGATCATCTCTAAAATAATTTTTCCATGCTCGAGATAATTCAAAGATCTGGTGTTTAAAAAGTACTCACAAGACTTTAGTCCATCTGTGTGTCTGATCAAAGTGTATAGGGAGACCACATCTAGTGTGGCTAGTAGGTATGACCTTTCCCAAGGAATGCCGTCTATTTTGTTCAGGAAATCCTTTGTGTCTTGTAAATATGACGGCAGACTTGTGTCAAATTTAATCAGTGTTTCGTCTACTAGTTCAGACACATTTTCAAGTAGTGCCCCACACAAAGTCACTATGGGTCTCCCTGGAGGTCTTGTTTTATTTTTATGAACTTTTGGCAAGAAGTAAATTGTGGGCATCATTGGAAATCTTGGATGCAGATATTTACACATGTCTTCTTCCAAAAGGCCTTTCTCCTTCCATTTCATCAGCAGCTCAAAAAGTTGATCATTCATTTCTAATGTAGGGTCCATATCCAGCAATTTATAACATTTATGATCCCTTAATTGTCTGTTGGCTTCAATGATATAATCAGACCTATTCATAATCACAATGTTAGTGCCTTTGTCGGAGGGTTTGATGATATAATCATCCAATGTTTGCATGCTGGAGAGGATCTCCTGCTCTCGTCGAGTTAAATTATTTTTGGAAATGTTGGTTTTGATTTTCCGAATCTTTTTGAGGTCAGTTATCACCAGATCTTGAAAAGCCTCTATGTTACCACCTGGGTTGAACATGGGATTAAATCGTGATTTGAGTCTCAGATTGCTCTTGCAAGGCCAATCGGTGCTAATATTCATAAATTCCCATTGGGGATCGCTTATGTCTTCGTTGTCTTGCCACTCGGTCTCTAGATGAACGAGATCTCGTAATACATGCATATCTTCAATGATCAAAGGAGTGTATCCCGAACGGGTGCCTCATCTTTGGTCTTAGGTGGATTGACTGCAAAGAATTTTTTCAGGCGGATCTTACGCATATATTTGTCAAAATCTATTCTTGTTTCAGCGTAGTTATATGATGTTGAAGGGCAAAAGTTCAATCCCAGTATGAGTACATTTTGTTCTTCCATAGAAAAGACATGTGATGTTAAGTTTACAATAGACATGTCTGTTAATTGATTTTGTGTTACCATCAATTCTTTGTTCCAGAGCGTGTCAATCTGTCTGTTTTGTCCACTGCTCCGGTATCTGAGGTGGTTACTCCTCCTGGTTTTCTTGTGCCTCGCGACCTTGTTGACTTTCCCTGTCCTTGTCCTCTTGTTTGTTTGTTGGTTCCGCTCCTGCCGTCCATCCCTAGAAATCTAATTTCTTCTAAAAAATTCAATTTTTTTTGGGGCTGTTTATTTTCACTTTCCGTAGAATCTACGTCAGAGGAAGATGGTATACTTGATGCTGCATTTTCAACGTTAGATGCTGTTGTTGGAAATGTTCTCCGCAGGGTATCAAATCTTTTGGCAAATGTGAGGACTCTACCCTTTTCATAATCCTCTTTGTCTCGGAGAAATTTTCGTTGTTTACGCAGTTTTATCTCTTCCTCAAATGTTTTCAGTCCCTTTTCTATATTTACTCGAATAGTTTTACTTTCTTCACTTGGATTGGTCTTCTTGAGTTGTTCTTCGATCTCATTAATTTATTTCAATGCTTTTAGGCGATCAATCTTTGCATATTTGATAAGAATGTTAAGGAATGTCACAGAACACCTGTTGCTTGATTCATCCCATTCTTCCAGCATGGCTGGGTCCTGCTTCTCGAAAGTCGGTGTGGTTAATATTCTTAAGCCTCTTGGGATCCGTCCCACATCGATGTAATTTTGCAACAAATATTCTTCCCACCATTTGCTGATCTCCCTTTTCTGGAGTTTTTCCAGTTCTCTGAGGAGTCTCACTTCTTCATTACACTGGGTATCTGGCGGTTTGTTATTAGGCTTGCTTGTAGCAACACAGGCTTGTGTCTCACAGAATAAAAACACTGCTTGCTCTTTACGTGCGTTCTCCCTGTCCTTTTGCGTAGACATACTGTAGTGTACGATGACTGACAATAGCTTGCTGTATCACCAGAGAAAAAATTCTCACTTCCTTTGCAAACATGTTCAATAAGCCAAAGTGCTATGAGAACAATCCTTAATGTATATATATATATATATATATATATATATATATATATATATATATATATATTACAGGGCCTGTGGTAGCAGCCCTGTAGTTATGGTTAAGTTGCTAACCCAGCGGAAGAGCACATTGTGGGCGGCTTATAACTTCGCCCCCCCAGGACATATTCTCACAAAACTTTACAAAAAATGTATATGCCCCAGACAGATTGATTCTGTAACGATTGGTGAAGTTTCATCAAGGGGGGACAAAGTTATAAGGGAGGTCCAAAATGTGTGGTTTTTCCCAGAGACGCAATGAAAAAAATAATTTGCCCGCGCCTACAGCCCAAACCGCTGGATGAATTTTCATTTTGCATGAGCAGTGGCTTGGACCCGAAAGTGTGGTTATGTACATTTGGTGTAAATCCGTACAGTAGTTTTAAAAAAAAATGACCAAAAAGTAGGTAAAAAAAAATAGTGATATCTGGGTTCGGTCCGTGGACTCACTTGCCGATTGGCCCAGAGCGCGGCGTGATGTCTGCAGACATCAGACACGCTCGCTGATTGGTCAACAAAAACGAGAGGTGCGTCAGATTTTTGGACACGACCACCATGTCGTATCAGCAGACAGCCGCCTGTGTCCGCGGACAGCACGGTACAACCATATTAAAAACACAACAGGAGCATTGGCAAGGACCTGAAAGCATGGTTTTGCAAATGTGTCTGTGTTTTATTTTTTGAAAAGTGTCATATTTAGGTACGAAAAACTGTACTATACCTTTGGTGACTGAGGTATAGCCTGTGGCCATAGGCAATGGCCAGATTGTCCAGATTGAAATAGGTTTGAATGGGGAAAAACAATCTGGCCGTGGGTACAGGTTGAAGTGCTGTATGGGATTGCAGCAAATATGCACAAGGAGGGTCTGCAAGAACTTCAAAGCATGGTTTTGCAAATATGTCTAGTGTTTTATTTTTTGAAAGTGTGAAAATTTAAGTACACAACACAGTGATATAACATGGGTGTCTGGGCAATGGGCCTGACCGTCAGCAAGGAGAAATGTGTACTATAATTTGCTTATTGGAGCACGCGGCATGGCCAAAGCGATAGGTTTGAATGGGAACAAATATTCTGCTTGTGGTTATAGCCTGAAGTGGTGGACTAGATTACAACAAACCTGCTCAACGAGCATTGGCAAGGACCTGAAAGCATATTTTTGGAAATATGTCTTGTGTTTTATGTTTCCAAAATGTAAGAATGTAAGTAGAAAAACTAGTAGTATACATTTGGTGTCTGGGTAGTGGGCCCTGCCCTCGGCAAATGTGTACTCTGATTTGCTTATTGGGGAATGCGGCATGGCCGAAGCCCATGCCCCTTGGATTTGGAGACTGGTCATGACTGCAATCCATGAGCACTGGCCATTGGTTAAATTATTAGGGTATAGTGGACACTAAGTTAGGATGCAGGGTAGGTCCAGTGAATGATAGTGGTTGTTTGGTTGGGCAGTGGTCATGGTTGAGCCTTATACCGTAGGCAATTGAACATGATTTACATCCCCAGCATGCACTGCTTATAACAACAGACAAAAGTATGTGTTGCAAAAAATATGTTAATATGTTTCTTAAAGGAGCTTTATAGTTATTTGATATATATGAAAAGAGGAATTATTAATAGTTTGTATACAGTGATGTAACACCATGAAACATTTTCACTTATAAAAACCTATTACATTGACAGAAAAACATTGTTAAAGGGATTTTACAGTTAAGATGCATCCCACACTTGGGTCTCCTCTGCTCCAGTAGTTAGCCTGTGGGGTCCCACTTTGGAATCCCTTGGCATTTCCCTCCTGGGTTCTCATGAGCACTTGCCCATCGTATGTCCCCTTTTATTTATGCACTTCTCTCACTGCACAATGCATGTGTGCATTTATAGGAGCACTGTGTACAATTTGTTTTGTATAAGTAAGGGAAATGCAGATGCAAAAGATTTGTAGAACGTAGTTAAGTGGCAGTTGGAGTGTGTTAACTTAATATGGTCATAGGGTCATATGTACAGTTTTTGAAACTGATTGGTGGATGGATGTGTGACTGCTTGAAAGCAGGCATTGAGGACTGTTAGAAATATAAAATTAAAAAGGGGAGAAGGGCAGTGGCGTATTTAGGATTTCTGCTGTCCTAGGCCCAACTAACTGCATGCACCCCCCTTTACTGAGCTTTACTCCACCTCTGCCAGATTCTGCACCTTCACCAGATCCCTTCAACAAACCTTGTCTGCCATGGCCAGTCGACACCCTTTCACCACCATCTTGTCCCATTTTGCGCCATAACAACTTAAGGACTTAAGGACATTTTTAAGGCTGATGGGATTTCTAATGCAAAGTTATCTTCTATGTTATGGTAGTTGAAAGAGTGTTTTGATGTCTCTACTGCCCAGAGATGGCATTGTGCTCTACAGTGAGTTGAGTGCATTAGGCGTACTTGCTGAGGTCAGCTCCTTACTTTCTATTAGATCAGAGAACAATCTTTTAGTAAATGTGAGCAGAACATAAGCTATCTGCCAACTGGACATAAGTGAGTGAGGATTGGAACGAGGAATTTTGGTTTTAATATTAATATCTGTTTTCTCCCAAGTTGCCTGATGTACACCTGCGAGGAGTACCACCTGGTCTGTGATATGAATACCTCTGGCAACATTATTACATTTCTACATGCAGTCTTGTTAAATATTTTATATTTTACATATGAAATATATACGAATGGTTCATGTGTATCTTAAAAAATGTTTATTGCAAAATGCTTATTAAAAAATAACTATCCCTTCCCATGGTTACAGCTCTGGTGGTAGTAGGGGCATAAATGAGATAAGGCAAGTTACCACCTGCTGCAGCCCATGTACCACCAATTCTTTGGACTGGAGAGCCATTAATAGATGGCAAAATCACAAGTGAAATTTGTAAGCTCTGCGTCGGCGTGCACACCTCAGTGGAGTAAAGACAGTTACAGGATCGTGGGACCTTTGGCAGTGCATTCTCATGGTGGAGTAATGGATAAGAGCGACCCTGAACATTCATGGGTGGGAAGCAACAGCATTCCTCGTAGCTGTGCGGTGCAGTCAGTTTTTATAACAAATTAAGTGTTCAATACATTTGACATCATTGCTATTTGTGCCATTGTACAAAACACTGAACAACCCCACAGGTGGAACTGAGTAATGGGTCGGGCTTTGCAGCACAACATTACCTTTTTGTGTATGTGTGTGGTTTAGGGTAAGAGTCTTGCCAGCTTGCATTTGTGGTCATTTAAACGTTTTGTTAACTCTTAAAGTTGGTTGGATTGTACAATACAACATTTTGAGATTTGTGGTTTGTGGATTTAGATGTCCTGCTTTTGAGGAGCTGTTTTACAGGAAAAGTCATACCTTCTGTAAATTTAGTTCATGTAAAGGTTACTTATAAATATAAATGTTATGCATTGTGTGGCACACTTTGCAGTTCTACTGTTAGTACCGAGAATGCAGCAGAATGT
Source organism: Ambystoma mexicanum (assembly GCF_040938575.1). NCBI lineage: Eukaryota > Metazoa > Chordata > Amphibia > Caudata > Ambystomatidae > Ambystoma > Ambystoma mexicanum. The sequence continues at coordinate 104,603,437 of NC_090926.1, read as the reverse complement.
CATCAAAGAAACATGATAAACCGAGCAGGGATGCCATTTGTCTGCTTAGTACTGGGTAGCTTCTGTAAAGATGGTTGAATGGATATCTTGACGGACACCTCCGACCTTTCTTCTTTACAGCTGTGAAACAGTGTGTACCTTTAGCACACAGCTTTCTTCTCATTCTTCTTTGGCTTTGGATATCATTTGACAGACTACTCGATGTACATGCACATTTAAATTGACCCTTTGCCATCTTAACTTCTGTACAATCTATTTCATGTTTGCATCATATGGCTTCGGAAATGTGGGGCCAGGGAGGAAAAGTAGTGCTGTCTTCTGAAATTCATTTTTGTACCCACTTGTGGGATCTCTGTGCTTGACTTAAGCATAGGCATGCGTTTAATATAGTAAAATTATGTATCATTTTTAACCTTCACTTTTCCGGAGGGTTAACCCTCATTTTTGCACTGGTATAAAAATTGCATGTCATGTGTATTTGAATATAAAAGTGATTGCTTAACACAGTGTGTGTGTATGTGCTGATTAGCGTGAGAGCCAATGACAATGGGGAGTGGCATCAATAAAACCAATGAGGTTCTGGCCGTCTTGCATATAAAGCAGCATTCTGGGAACATAAGAATTACCAAATAGGTTTATATCTGCCAGATATGTATGTGAGAGTTGTATGAATGAATTGTTAAATACCTAATGGATGCTGGGTTTGGTACACATTTCTTTTTCTTTTCTTTTTTAACACAAGTTACTTTACCACTACAGCTTGTGTAAATATCAAGCATATAAACAAGTTTGGCCAGCAAAGACGTAAGCAGTCAGAGTGCGATGACTGCTTACAGCTTGATATCACCCACACTTTGTTGTGGATCAGCCAGATTCTAAGACAAAAAACGTAATGTAATTAAATGGCAAGTAAAATGAAATAAACTGCTTTATAAATGTTTCCAGAGACAACCTGCCAACCCGAGGCCTGGGTCGAGTTGGCCTTAATGTAAATACATCACTAAAAGGGCTGCCCTGTGCAATGGTGTGCATGTGCCATCCAGGTCTTTTAATGATCCATGGCTTGGAAAGGGGCCTTTGGAGGTGCAGATAATTATAAAGGTCCATCAATTATTGTATGCTAGAGAAGTATTTGGGACCGAAAATAGTTTCTGTCCTTTTATATTGTTCTCTAGTATACTATTGTCCATTATTCCCATTAGCATAACACAAAATGCTAATGGAAATGTTGGAGAATTTTAATGAGTCGTCTATAAGATTATTTTTTTAGGCCTTTTTTTTAACTGTGAAAGGAGGTTCCAAAAGGAACCTTTTTTGTGTTGTGTTTTTTTTTTGTTTTTGTTTTGCAGGAGAGCTCAGAAAGTAAGGTGTGGACGGAAAAGAGGGAAGAGGCACCAACCACACAAATAGATGAGCAGGTGGACAGGGGAAGATGTTGCGCATGTGTTACATCTAAGGTACGGGGGCAGTGTTTCTCATGCTGCTTGATTTCAGCTTCAAAAGCACTTTGAAATTGCTCCACTCTGCAGAGTGGTGTGTTGCAGTATATACAGTGTACTGCTGTCCTGAAAAGATATGGATCAACAGCCTCTTTTATTCCTTGCAAGGTAGCTCGTGGGATTTGTGTCCCACAGAAGTAGGCTGTGTCCTTACAGTATTGATTGAGGAAGATGAGGTGGAGGAAGACAGCCTACTACTTGGTAAGAAAGGAACACACTTTCTGAGAGCATTGCAGTGGTTGCATTTGGTGTGGTGGTGCATGGAGGTGGCCCCATAGGAGTACTGTCCAGGGAGTCTGCGACCGATTCCAACGTTGCACTCAGTGCATTTCACTTTGGTAGGTTTACCCTTTGGCGCATTCCCAACAGTGGTAAAGAACTGCCACACCAATAATTATCTCTTGGTGCTAGAGGTCGGCACTTTCTCTACCTGATCTTCTTCGTCCTCTTCATTGTCCTTGGAAGAACTGCACTTATTTAGTTGTGTAGTTCTTCCAGCTGGTGGTGGTGGCTCTTGGGGAGGAGGGATGGCAATTGCTGATGCCAGGTATGTGCTCTGTACTAGACTGTTAATGGATAATGAGTAAGAATAGGTGTTTTTGAGCTTGAAAGTTCCTAGATCAATAGAAAATGCAGTTCTGAACTGTCCGCAAAGCACGGACTCAATCACAAAGTGTGGATGCGTTCGCAGACACATCATCATGTCGCGTGTGAACACGTGGTCATGTGACACTGTCCGGAAGGTCCGCAATGATGTCAGACATTCGCGAATGTCGAAGGACACAAAAACTGTGGAAAAAGTTGCAAAAAGTGTATAGAAGTGTTAAAAATGATGCTTGGAGGTGGGAAATGGCAGAATTTCTAGTGAAACTTTTAAATTGGACAACAATGTTGCTATTTTGGGGTAAGTATGATATTAGTAAGTTGTAGGAAATTAGCATGCACTGGTAGAAACCCATGAAACTCAATGAAAATACTTTGTTAAAGGGATGTTATGGTTAAGTTGCACTAATAAAAACCTATGAAATTCACTGAAAAAACGTTGTTAAAGGGATGTTATGGTTAAGTTGCTCTAATAAAAACCTATGAAATTCAATGAAAAACCTTTGTTAAAGGGGCGTTATGGTTACAAGTAAAACCGAACAACCTCAGAAATTCACCAGTTATGGTAAGCTAAGCAACCATAACTTGTGCCACAACCGTGCACTGCTAAGACTAACAGCCAGGATATCAAAGATGACATCACAAATGTCATTGATGACATCACTCATAACATCACATATGAAATTAATTTTGATGAAAAGTCCCTGCAAGGGGTTGTGTTTGTAATGTTGGTAAGAAGATGTCAGGGGTGATCGGAAGACCTATCATGAAATAACTGATCTATTAAAGAATGTACTCATTTAAACAAAACATTATATTGGAGTGTAGTTGTTAATACAGGAACCTAAACATACATAAACATAGGCAATGGCTGCAGCATGCACCTTAGAAGTACAATATTTATAATCTTAATTTTTGGATAGTAAAATAATGAATACTACCTTATCAGAGTTTTGAGTCATGTTAAACATGTAGTAACAAGCTAACATCTGAAGACTTACTACAATCTTGTGCTAGGACAAACAATACATATGAAGACCCACAATGCATACAAATCAGAGGCACAGAAAGATAAAAAGCAAATGTATATCCAACCCACCGTGCATTAGGATTTTATTGATTCATTCGTACAACTATCTTGGACATGTATGACATGTATGACAAATCTGAAACTCTCCGGTCATGCCTATGCTCCCTAATTGCTTCTTGATATGAAAGCAACCAGATTCTCATTGCTGTCACTCCCATTATCATTTGAATTTGGTCTAATCAACCCACACATACACTGTTAAGTAATTACTTTTATGTTCAAATAGACATGACAAGCATTTCTAATTAAGGGTTTCCATCCATGAAACACACGTTTAAAAGTGATGCATCATTTCACAATATTAAACAAATGCCTACGTTTAAGTCAGGCACAGAGATCCCGATGGTAGCCACGGAAATTATGTTCAGAAGCAATCAATTCTTTCGCTACCCGAGCCCCCAGCGCCACATTTCAGAGGTATGTGGCATCCCAAAAGGTGCAAGCATGAAATAGATCATACAGAACTTAAAATGGTGAAGAGTAAATCTAAGTGTGCAAGTACATCAAGAAGCCTGTGAAATGATACTCAAAGCCATAGAAGGGCGATGGAGAGAAATACTGTGTGCCAAAAGTACACACTGTTTCACAGCTGTACTGAAGAATGGTCTGAGATAGCCCATCAAGATATCCATTTGGGCGTCCTTAAAGAAGCTGCTCAGTGCTAAGCAGGCAGACTGCATCCTTGCTGGGTTTGTCATGTGTGTTTTATGACAGTCAGCAGCACGTGCAGTACTACCAGGAGCACAACTTCAAAGTATGACACACAATGCTTAACAGTTATTAGTAACCTTTACATGAATTAGATTTTAAGTGAATTGTACAACTTTGTACTGTAAAACAGAACCTGAAAAACAGCAGGAAATTGAGATCTATAAACACCAACTCTAAGGAGTTAACACATGTTAAATTACCTCAAAAGCAAGGTGGCAAGACCCATAGCCTAATCAAAACAAAAGATGTGATGCCTGGAATGTTTAGAATTCATCTTAACCTCAGGCATCTCTTTGGGCAACCCTCCAGACCATTGTTCTTCACTCACCTCCCATAGCACTACAGAAAGGGAAAAGACCATATGAAAATCAGTCTTGGTTCCACCCCAAAAGGGCCAGTCCAACCCGAACCGCTTCGTCACATTCCTTCTGCACAAGACTACAAGCAACCCAGGAAATGTTTCGGCCTTATAGGCATCATCAGTGAGGCGTAGCTTGAGTCTCTAGGTCCAGCAGGCACGGAACCCATGTCTGGGAATACCCGTCCCAGTCAGGGTGACTAGACAAAACAAAAGATGTGATAGCTGGAAGGTTTAGAATTAATTTTAATCACTAGCCTAAACCACACTAACAAAGGTAACATTGTGTTGGAAAACCCAACCCATTATAGAAAAAGTACAACAAGCAGTTCAAGATTTTTATGACAAACTCAAACGTCAGGAGGAAGATGGGGCTACCTGCCTCAGGGCTTTGCAGATACAACAGGCTCACCAAAAGACTGACTCTGGGGCCAGCGACGCCCATGTACCTCACACCAGCCCTATGAACAACAGAATCCTCTGCCACCTTTTCACTAGGGCCACCAGCCAGAGCAGATTTCTACACACCCATGTTTGCCTTCCCAGTAATGCCTGCCAGGGCAACCGATCTGTCTAATTGTAAGCAGATGGGACATCTCATCCAGCAATGTCCTACAAAATATTCAACACCATGAAAATATGGTCCCACTACTGCTTGCTATCATTTCATTCCTCCTGACAGTTCTATTTGCTAAACTACACCCACACCAACTGCCCCTATTTTCCTCCTCCTCCTAACGGGGGCTACCGGGACATTCAGATCTCATATGATTCACTATGACATTGCCGGAGGAACCCGGCCATGCTGTCTGCTGATTTGCTACCACTGGGCTACTTGACACTTGTGCCAGGCGCTCAACGCTGCAAGCTGCTGGATTTCCAAATGTGGATGTCTCAAAGGAAATTGTCAATGCTGTTGGCATATCTGGCACCACTATCCCGCATCCAGTATCACTTGCATTGCCTGTTTCCATTGGTCCCATCACAGAACACCACACCTTTCTGTTAAGCTCTTGCTCCCCTACTAATGTATTAGGTATTGATCTGCTATGCAATATGCATTGTACCATTGATTGTTCTCCTGATGGTATTTATCCAGAGGTTCCACAATCTAGGCAAGCTGGATCCTGGTTTTTCCTCCAACAGCCCACTCACAAGGAGCCTGGTACAGAGCCTCCTTCACTACTGACACCTGCACAATCGACACAGGCACAACACCTTATTGACTTTGTAGCAGTGGCCCTCTGGGCAGCGCATGCCAATGAGATTGGACACACTATCTCTGCATAACCTGTTCACATCACTCTCAATCCAGGAGTTCCTCTCCCACATGTGCCCCAATACTAAGTGTCACCTCAAACAGACTAGTACTGCCTCTCTTTTGATTGTCCATGCTCCAGACACCTATCTTGTTTCTGAGTTTACATACTCCCTTGCTCCTCTGGTACTCGTATTCATTTTTATCCTGATTCCAAACTTTCCTCCCACCCCAAACTCCAATTTCTGTTATTTCCGGTATTTCTCTCAATTTCCAGACTCACTCACTTATGTTATTACTCCTCGCCCTATGTGTCCAGAGCATCCTACAACCTCTGAGTCTCTTATTCCTCTTCCTCCTCAATGATTTTGACTTGCTCCTCCATCCATCTATTCTCCGCACCAATGATTCAGCCTCTCTAGCATGGTCCAGGCAAACTGTCCCGCAGTGTTTTCGTGTTCTTGACGTTCCTTTGTCTCCAGGAACTCTCCCTCACACTGGTTTTCTGGGTCTTGCTTCCTGTCTCTGTCTCTTAATTCTGGTCTTTCCTGTAGCTCTCTTATTCATGATTATCATGCCTTCTGTCTGCAGGTTGTATCCTCCCCCTCTTTTTGTGTCTTTATACATCTGTACTATGCCTACTTCTGTTGCTTGTTTAGTTTTCTTATGGGTTCTGTTACTGTTCACTTTTTCTTGCAGAATCTCCTCCTTTAGTTCATTGCTCATTTCCTACACACCTACACCCCATTTGATTTCCCAAGGTAAAAGTTGCGTCAGCAGGTGAACCATCACTCTCAAACTTTTGCTACCCTTGTCTCATATGGGTGACCTATCGCTCTCAAAGGTTTTTGTCACCAAGCAGCCACAATAACGCTTCACAGCAAGAGTTTAGGTGCATAGGTGCATAAGTCCTCCAGCCAAAAGGGTTTTTGGAGGCCAGCTGAGTGTGCCAGTGTTGCAGCAGATTTCTTCCAGCTCCGCACATCTGTCATCATCATGCTGGCAGGGATCCTGAACTTTTGCATCACTGTCTCTCCCGTCTACCAGGTCCTGTAACGACTGACACTCTTTGTAACTTTTAAGCATAAGGCCCAAATAGGCAAAGGGTCAGGCTGGGGTCGGACTGCTGAAGCTAGGAATGTTGCTGGTAGTACCTTAGTAAATGTAAAGTATGTGCACCCTCTGGTAATTCCTTACCATGGTATTTGCTCTCCCTCAATCTACATCCACCATCCACCATCATGCACCCATACACTAACACATTTCTCTTGGGCCTACGCCGACCTAATAAATGCCTCTGAGGGCTAGATATGCTACCATACTCCTATGCATGCCACTGGGTGGATTCTCTTCATCCCTGTTCCGTTCAATCTTGCTGAATGGTGTTATGACCTCCTTATCAGTAATTCTTCTTGACCCAGTGGAGTAACTTTGCTGAAAATGTTGGGTGGGGGGGGACATGGCATCTGAAGAAAAGGTGCCCCAGCCAAATGAATGTGGACAAAATGGTGTGCCATGAAAGTTGGGGGGGGCAAACACCCCTGTCCCCCCCTAAAATTACGCCCATGCCCAAAATGACTGATCCCTTTTCCAGTGGATTATTATACCCCAGCTACGCCAATAGGTTTCCTCCCAAGAGACTGACTGCATTTCTTCCAAACACTCTGATCTCTGTCACGGCTTTCAAACACTTTTGGGTTCACAGGGCTCTTCCATTGTACATGGTATTTTGATTATTTTTGTTAAAATTGCCGCCTTTGCAATGATAGTTTTTCCTATTCGGTGCCTTCTGTCATGCTGTGATTGACAGGTGCCTCACTGGCCCACCAAGGCCCGACTGCTGCCACTTGAAATAGAAAAGTTTCAAATTATGGACATTTCAAATGTGCAAAACCAATTGGGATGAAGTTTTGAATTAGGAACGTTTAGGTCCACAATCTCTGTCTCTAGGAATAACATTGTTTCAGTAGCAATCCCTGTGTCTCTACACCCTATCCTTATGTCACCCATATATATACATACCTGGGTATCTTTGATTGAGATGATATCCCAATTCTGCTCCCTGTGGTCTATGCCCTGATCAGGGATGACCCAATGGGGGGTTGATGTGGCAGGATTGGTATGGTATGCAGAATTGCTATGCTATGCTAGGTTATGCAATACTATGCTACATTATGCAATGCAGTGCTATGCTATGATATGCGTTATTAGGCTCTCCCATACTGTTAGGCCTCAGACTCTTCAAGTCACCTCCCTCTGGCTCCCTCTGTGTCCCTCTGCACGCAGCAAACTGGACAGGCCCAAACCCCTCCTAGGGCAGAGGACACATCAGCCCTTCCCTTATGCTTATTCTCTACAGGTAGAGCCGTAGCCCCATATATGGGAGATAACAATAGGGTGTCTATGAATGCTGCCTATCCATAATACAACACAATGTGCCAGCAGTCACAAGGTCACAAGTGAGAGACAGTTCTTTCAACAAATCTGCAATATGTGCCAAGGAACAGCTCAATTGTGAAAGGACTGAAACATTAGTGTTTGCCTGTGATATGCTATCTAAACCGGCATTATATGGTAGGGGCCCTAGAGATCTGATGTGCTTGAACACTTGCATGCTGTCTTCCCTGCTGATCCCCCTGTATGCCTTGTATGTGCAATATGATACAGAAAGAATAATTTACCATCAGTCTCTGTCCCTCCCCTTATCTGCTTATAATATTTATTGTCTGCAAGCTGAGGCAGGCCCTTGGGAAGAGAACCGCTCTTGGCCACGACAGTACTTACTGTCCAAAGAACGTTATCAAAACATAGAATAAACATCTAATTTTGTTCATAGGCCATCATTCCATGATTAAGTGTCTGGTGCACACCTATTGTACTCAAAATAGCCCTAAGAGAAAGGGGAACAGGGAAAGTAGCACCAGTGAGGGTTCCAGACTGATTTGGATTACATTGAAACGTATTTTGGGACGATAAGAATGACAACAGATCTTTTATTTTGACAACTATGTCTGTGAGAAAGGGATTGAATGCTTGACTCACTAAGTAGAGGTGCATGTGGCTTAACACCCATTTTTTACAACATTTGCCCCAACATTAAAATGTTTTTTTTACCAAGACCTATATATAATGATATACATCAGGGAGTGGATCTGAGGATACAATGACTGCAACATCTGTCACTCCAATGCTTCTGTTTAGGGAGATATTTGTATCCTTTCCTCTATGAGGAGACCCTCACTGAGAACTTTAGTGTGCTTGCTCAATTCCAGTGCGCATACATCCTTATAGAATTATATCTATATGTAGGATTCAGGCTTTCAGCTTTTTCACTGTAAGATTAGGACACCCTGCACCAGTGAGAGTGGGATGGGATGGCAGAGAGATACTAACCACCTTATGACGTCATTTGGCAGCAGGCATAATATCCATCCATCATCTGTGTCCATCTTAGTTATACCCTATGCTTGATATTGATCATGTTCTGTTGCAAGTGGAAAATGGCTTGGGATATGGGTGGTTCCAGAGGTTCTGTGCAATTGCCCATCCCATCTGAAAATGCACTACGGTCACCTCTCTGCATGCATGCACTTATATTGGTAATCAATGAAGGCCACGTAAAAACATGGACACATTAATTGTACGAATCCCTGTGGATTCTGCCTCTTTCTTGTGCAGTACAAATTAAGCTGCAATCCTTAAGCATCCTAAACTCTCTGCGTGCATCCAAGATTTGATTCCGACAGAGTCGCTATCGGTTTTTACTGCACAGCGTTTTCCCATTCAGTGCTGGGCTCTGCCAAGTGGACCAGGGCCTGTGCAATGATTTTTAGGACTCTAAGCAAAAGCCCATATAGCCGCACCCTTTACCCCTCCATTCACTGCCCAGTGCCTGGAATGTCCTGGTCAATGTGCATGGTGTGCTGAGCCACCCTCTCCCTTGCGCTTCCTTCTTATAAGAGAAGCATTGCATTGGCCACACTAGCCCCTGTCAGCCCCTGGCACTTCAAGCTTCCTTCACATAAAGCAAGTGCAGCATAAACCAGATGAATGCAAGGCTTCCCCACAAAGAAAGGTTGTAGTGTGGACCACAGCAGTATAGGAACCCCCCCATATGGAACAGGTATACAGGTGACACTTACACAATGTTCCACACTCCAGCCTTTTTAGGAAGGCACTCTGTTCCAGGCTCCTAATTGCACTGCTTAGAGACCACAACAGGTAAGTACTTCCAGAGTAGACATCCTGTTGTTCGACTGTTACTCATAATGCAGCACAGCCCACATATGGTCCCACGAGAAAGCAGACTATAGCACAGCATGAGTGATATTTCCAGACAATTCAATGCAATACAATGAGCTGTCAAGCGTAGCTCGATCAGATACCAGCACAAGCCCTGTTCTTTGGGTGATAACCGGCAGTCAGCCCTGAACAACCCTGGTACAGATACTTTTGTACCCCAGGATTATGGGCCTACATGTTTCAGCGAAAAAGAGGCTGTTTTCCAGAAAGGCAGGATATGCAAATAGAAACATAATGACAGGGTGACTGTTGACAGCTATTTTTATCTTGTGCAATATCTGTGTTATATTATAGTGAACTATACATTTAGGGCCTGATTCATGGTGTGCAAAGATCCTGCAAAGTCTGCGCGCCGAGAACGACTCTGCACAAAGTAACCGTATGCGTAAGTTGCAGTCGGAACGCCCCTGACACGCCCCCCCCGCAAAGCAAAAACAGCCAGAACGGTTACCTTTGCGTGTTCCCCCGGGCACGAATACATTCACCTTTCAAACAGTGCGTGGGGTCGTCCGGAAGCAGGCCTGCATCTCGGTGACCCCGTGCGCGGTCCCCCATAACTGTTACCGGCATGCCGACAGCATAACTCAAGTAAAACTTTTAAAATCTACATGAGAGCTCCCGTAAACCGTTCCTGCACCCCGCTACCTTGCGTACGAGCACACCTAATTCAGATCGGAACCCCGGCTACATACACGCACCCTTAAATCCGACATCCGATCTTGCCTCTGCGCGGTAAATCCTATGCGCAAGTGTCTGTACGCCTCTGTCTGTAAGCCTGCCTTTGGGTCGCAGATAGTATGAGGGCTTTGCGTGGCCATTTCACCCCCGAAAGGTTGTGCACTTCGTTCCATGAATACGTATCGTTCCACGCAATAGTGGGCATGTGATGAACTGCCTGCGGGCCGTCCCTTGTAACACGCACATTTTCCCTTGTTCTTTCTCATTTTCTGAGTTCTTCCCCATACCCTGCCTATTGCGCAAGCTACGCCCACGCTCTGCATGGTGTCTCGCACAAGGCACTCCGCCTCTCGCACTGACATGCCAAAACCTGGCGAAGTCCAAGCAAAGTACGAAAAAGTACAGCGCAGTCGGTTCCATGAATCGACAAACAGGATTTTTCTCCCAGTTTTGTGCCAAAGTCCCTATTTCCCATGCAGATATTTCCATGAATCCGGCCCTTATAGTTTATTTTTACATTTGTGATGATGTTTTATTGGAAGAAAGTGCCTATGTAGTGCGGTGCAAAGTGCCTGTGCTGGTAATCAACCGGAATCGCTATCGGGCAAAAGAGACGCTACAGTGCTGAGGAAATTCATTGGCCCTCTTAATTTCATTTAGCAAGTTCAGACGCAGTGCGGAAGATAGGACTCGAACCGTGGCCTCTGGGATAGGGGCTTAGGCACTTCCCCACAAGACCACTTGAGAGTCTGATTGGCATCTTTCTGAAATGTCTTGTTAAGATTATACTGTGCAGGACATTTTTAATGACAGATTTTATTTTTAAAAAGCGGGCACCTTTTATACTTTGCTTGAAATATTATACGAAACGCCCATCCAATGTTGGCGAGTGAGAACAAACCCTCCCACCCGGTCTCTGGTGGGATCCCCAGTAAAAAAATTAAAAACAAATTCCATCAGCGTGCCTATGACAAAACCCGTTTAGCATTTACACATGGACACATATAAATGTTTTCTCCGCCACCATCGACCCCAGCTCCTTGCTGGTATAACATTGCAGGCCGCAACATACTTGGAAAGAGGCAGAACACTGGAACCAACATCCCTGATGCATTTTAAATTAATAATTAAATAACGATTCTTAAGAGAAAAGCTTGAACTGCGGTTTTTGATTTACCAAAGTACTACTGCAAGCACGTGCATGCCAGTCTGGCATTTCTTCACGTACCCACTCAAGGACCTTGAGGTGCTGTAGTTGGCAGAATCGCACTATAGGAATGTATTGATTTATCTGGTAGCCAGCTTGGCTTGAGATGGAACAAACGCATTGTGGGCCCCGCTAAGTATGGGGTAACAGAAACAACGTTAATACTCATAGCAGAGACTCGCCCTTGCTGCGGTAATCACCAGGGGGTCCAGCGCTGTGGAAAGAAGGCCCTGGTGTGATCAGAGAGTCCCTGCTGGTTCCTCACTGCTGCCCAGTCCACATGTGATAGCAAAACGCTAGTTTAAATGTTGCACAAAGATGAACTATTCCCCTTTGTATTGGGAAATCATTGTTTTTATTCTCATCTGTTTCAGTGAACAGAAGTCATGGCTCTGCATTCTGCTGGGTGGGGAAGTTGCAGAGCAGAGCGGGAGGACGTGTTGGTGATGCAGGGCGGAAGACAGGCCTCCAATCAAGCTCTGCCCCCTAGTCAGGGCCATTTTAAGCATTTTTAGGGCCCTGGGCATGGACATCTTTGGGGCCCCCCTCCACCAAACCAAAGGAATTAAGTGATCAAGAGTATCTGGTGGCACCCCCCAAGCCCCACCATGATCATAACGTATAGGTTGATATGCTGCCCCGCAACATTCAAAATAAGAATGTTTACTCCCTTTAAGTCCCCTTACCCTCTCCATACTTGCTCTAATCAGAATGATAAACAAGGAGCATTTGAAGTCCAACATTAGCAATCTCCGAAGAGGTTACTTCTCTTCTAGTATAGAAACATAATACTTTTTATCAATAGCATCCGGGAAGGTATGCAGCCTCTGGTATTAATGCGGGACTGTATGTAAAAGGTACATGTAACCCAGAATAGGCAGAGAACTCACATCAGCTGCCTCAGAGAATGCAAATGTGCTCAAGCATGGATAGAGAAGACCAATTGTAAGAAAGGAGAAATGTACACATAGCATAGCATGGATAGTGAATTCAGATTAGAAGCTACTGTGAAGGTGTCTCTATCCAGACAGACTGACATTAGAAGTGGGACGTGGTTTTCAAATAGTGTTGCCATTAGAGATCAAGGGAACAAGTGTTTGTGGTGTGCAGTATATCAATGCTCACTATTATAGTGCAAGCAACCCTACAGCAAAAGAAACCATGAGTGAGGCTTTTATGAAGATCATAACACACTCTGAAGGGCTGACAATTTTGAAAGGTTTAGGGACTGGCAATTCTGAGAGGTTAGGCAATAAAAGATTAAATGAGATGCCGAGGATCACACATTGTTTAAGGGGTGAAGATGGGATGTGTGCTAACTATCTCATTTCATAAAACTGACTTGCAAAGTACACAAATCACATTTCCAAATCTGACCATTTTTAAAACTAAAATATTACAGAAGGGTGTTATGCAAAATGGGAATGATTCTAGCTTCATTCGCTCCATCATCAAGGGAAGTATATCAGTATCAGCATACCAATCGATGTCATTTAACAGATTTAATCTAGGGATATCTTTTTTACTTTTAAGCTTTAAATACTTCCAAAACAATGGCTTGTGAAATTGTCATTCATAAACGTGCAGAAAAAACTTTTGACTTTTATACAAAAAGCAAAACGTTTTTTGTGTCAAATGAGCAGACCTTAAAATATGCTTGCATGAGGCCTACAACATCTGGTCTGCTCTCTCCTGTCTCCCACCCCTTCCACTCAAATGGCCTACATAAGAAGAAAGATCAAGTAATGAGCTAAACGCTGCCAGCAGCATGCCAGACGACAGCACAGTAATGCAAGAGAGATTATATGGTTTGACCAGGATCACTGTATCGTCTGCTGGCAAAGCCAGGATACAAGCATGAACACTTTGGTTCCATAGTCTTGAATTTGTATACTTATTCACTTCTTGGACTAATAGTTTATGCTTATCTTTGGTGGCGATTGCCTAGGTTTTAGAACGCCCCATCTGAACAAACCAATTTGTAGATCTTCACCATATGAACACCTAGAGGAACATGGTCGAGGGCTTAGACTTCCAAAGTGACTTGCAATATTCTTTTTACATACAGTAGGTGGCATTTTCTTCCTTATAATAGGTATACCTCTTGCTTCATGTAAGAGATATTCCAGTTGATAATAATAATAATAATAATTAAGCATCAATAGTGCTACAAACCCTCAGGTATCTGAGCGCTGCTTATTATTACCCACGGTGTGTGGTGCTCATTTATTGACCTCGGAAGGGTGAAAGGCTGAGTTTGGCCCTGCCGGCGAGCACTCTACTCGCAGTGCTGCTTGACCGATACAAATCTTCAATGCAGAATCTGGATTACTAAAAGATAACAATTAAAATGCAGACTCCAATGTGTTACAGAAAAATATTTTAAGCTGCTTAATTAAAATGCATTGAAAAACGTTTTTTTATGTGTGATTTAAAATACGTTATAGCATGCTCTTCTTGCTCGTATGTGTTACACTCCAGAAGTGCACATACTAAACACACCAGCATGAACATATTCTTATTAGTTAATTGCTGCAAAGCGTCACAGAAAAGCAATTTTTTACAAGGAAGGAATTTGAAGCTCATGCTTTCGTTGCGTTGTGGGGACAGCTGGAATTCTCATCTGTGCCGGCTCAAGCGGCAGGTGTTGTGATGTCCTAACTGAAGCATAATAAATGATTACAGAGCAGTAATTATATAATGTTCGTATTACAGGCCAGTAGTGATGTCACAGCTAGCCTGTAATAAAACATTCTTTTCAAGCTTGTATACCGGTATTGCAGGCTGCCATATATTATAGGAGGCCATCAGCCGACCGCCGGCAGTACTGGCCTGTATCATTGACTCAGAGGCTTAGCCTCTGCCAGGAGGTACAGCTGGCCTCTCTGAATGCCATTCCCGGGATGCTGTGCATTGTGTTGCCAATTCAGTCCGAGAGCAGATGCTTAAGATATTGCAATAGGCACTCGATTAAATTGTCTGTATTGTGCATGCTGCAAAGAGCGAATTATTGCAAAAAGCAATGCTCAGAATATTGGACAAGGAGGGGCGTAAAGAAAAGATATTGCTGCACAGACGAGACAGCGATCTGCCAGGAAGTATTGGCTTTTGGCACTCCTCCATATCCCTCCCCACGCCAACCACCACATTTGTTGAACTCGGCACCATGAACGCAACATCTTGTATGCTTGGATCATTACAATTGCAAGCATTTTTAACTACATGCATGTTCAAATATGCTTATGTAATTATACAAGCCTAACGGTTCCTCATGTACCTGGGGAGTGATTTACATTTTATTGCAAACTGGACAGTGGGTTACTTACCTGGGACAATATACAGTTTTGCATACTGGCAGCATGTTTGTTTATTATTTATAGTGCGCACCCCACCCTGAGGTATCGGGGCGCATTACAAGAATATGCATGCTCATGGTTACAAAAAATGTAGTACACACAATAATTACACATAGAGGTATGTGGCAAGAATAACGCTACACAATTTAAACAAGAGGGAAGGTATGTACATACAGATACAAAGCAATACAATCCAATAATAAAGGGGGGAGATGTATACACTTGGGCGCAGGAAAGAGGTAGGTGTCTATACTGGTGTGTCTTTGGAGATCAACCATAGATTGGTGTCTTTTCTGAATTTGTAGAAGAATTGGTCTGTGCCTAGTGTGGGGAGAGGGAGTTCCATAGTTGGGTAGCCATCACTGGGAAGCTGCAACCCCCCGTTCTTTTTGATTTGTATCTCGGCACCCTTAGGCGGCTGGTGTTAGTCATCCTGGTAGGTCTGATGGGGTTGAGGGGCAGCGTTGTTAAGGCATTTATAGTTAAGGGAGGAAGTTTTAAGCTGGATTCTTTCTTGGATGGAAAGCCAGTTGTTATTACATCTAATAGTTGAAATATGTTGCCGTCTGGAGATACCCAAGGCAGTTCTAAGGGCATTATTCTGCAGGATCTGGAGTTTATTGATAATAAATTTACTTGCGCCTAAATAAAGAGCGTTGCAATAGTACATTTTTGATAAAGCAAGCGCTCCCGTTAGGGTCATACAACTTTCCGGGGAGAGAAAGGGTTTACAAGAATTAATAAGCTTGCAGGTGTGTTCAGTCGTTGAGGCTGTTGCACTAACCTGTTTGCACAGACTCAGGGAAGAGTCAAGGTAAAAACCCAGTGTTTTGACTTCATTAGCCACCTTGATATCATTACCATCAATGTTAAAAGATCGGTATAGGTTGCTCAGTTTCTTCATGTTGGCAGGGGAGGCTAAGAGGAGTAAGTCGGTCTTCTCATCATTCAGGCATAGACCGGGAGTTGCCATCCATACCTGAATAATGAGGTAGATTTTGTTGACAAGGGCAAGGTCCTTGTCATAATCTTCTGACAGAGGTAAGAGGATCTGGGTGTCATCTGCATAGTTAGTGTAGGTGACACCCAGATGGTCCACATCATCAAACAATGGTTTGGTGAACACATTGTACATGGTAGGAGATACACATGAACCTTGTGGAACAACGCAGGTAATGGGGTTGGGGTCAGCTGCTGCAGAGGCAGAGAATGCTCTCATGGATCTGTTATTGAGGAAAGATTGGATCCATGCTGTTTCTTCTGTTGAAAAGTGGGCTGCTGTGGATAGGTGTCTACAAAGCACCTTGTGATCAACCAGATCAAAGGCGGCTGACAAGTCCAACAGAAGCAAGAGAGCAGGTTTCCCTTTGTCATACAGGTCATTGATCTGAATCTCCAGATCGATCAGGGCAGTTTCGTCCCATGTTGGGGCCTGAATCCAAATTGTCGGAGTCCAAGTAGCTTATGGGCCTCAGGGTAAGTTTGAATTTGGTTATAGGCAGCCTTGTCAATGATTTTAAGGAGAAAAGGTACTGTGGTGATGGGTCGGAAATTGGTAGGGATGCTAGGGTCAAGTGAGTTTTTTTTAGTAGTGGGAGTACCCATGAATTCTTCAGATTGGTTGGGATGGTGCCTGTGCGAAAGGAGGCATTGATGAGGGTGGTTATGAAGGGGGCCAATTCTTTGGCTGAGTCTTTGATGACAGATGCTGGACAGGAGTCACCGTGGCAATTTGAGGGTTTAAGTAAGGCAATAATGTTAATTACTTCTTGGGTGGATACTGAGGTTAATTTGAATCGCTGTATTGGTTTTGACAAGATAGTGGTGGGTTTAAGCACAGTATGATGTGGAATCAGAATCTGTTTTTTACCTGCTATTTTCTTTTGAAGCACAGTGATTTTATTAGTTAGAGCTTCTTGAATTTTGGTGCACCAGGTCTTGTCCTTGATGCAGTTATCTGTTGAGGGGATGGGAGATTCAAGTTCTCTTAAGATAGTAAATAATCCTCCGGAACTTGAGCTAGCCTTTTCAATGTTGCTATTGTAGGTGTCTCTTTTAGCTATCAAAATTTCTTCTTTATATCTGGCTGAGATTTTCAGCATCATGTCTTTATTCACTAAGGAAGGGTTATTTCTCCAGGATGTTTTGCATTTTCTTTTTTCGTTTCTTAGGGCTTTCAGTTTAGGAGTGAACCACGAGTTGAGGTGTGCTTTAGGTTTGCTTTTGTACTTTTCTAAAGGGGCAATGTTATCTAGCACCATAGTCTAGGTTTTGTTATAAAGGTCCACCAAATCTGATGGGTCGGAGGAGTCAAGGGAGGGCTCATGTAGGGGTTGCAGGAGAGGCAAAAGTTTATCTACAGTAATATACTTTTTGTTCCTGGTAGGCATGGATGGGACAATGTGAGTATCTGTATTAGGAGGGGTACGATCTTGAAGGTTGAATGAAGGGAGGGAGTGGTCAGTCCAAGGTTGAGGCTCAATAGAAGTGATGGGTGTTCTGCAGTTAAGGTACGGTATCCAATCGAGGATTCTTCCTTTGTCATGGGTGGGGAGAAGAACTCTTTGAGTGAGGCCAAACTCCACTGCTATGGATGTTGCATGAATATCAGAAGGATCGTTGAAACCTAAATTTAGGTCACCTAGTAAGAGAATTTGTGAATTGGGTTTCGTGTTGGTTGACAGGAGTGCATTAATTTCTTCCTCGAAGGTGACCAAAGGTCCAGGAGGTCTGTAAATTAGATGCATTGCTATGGTTCTAGAGTTCGTGAGGGGAAGTTTTAGGGAGAATGGGGAGAATATACACTTTTTACAAATTGGATGTCTGCCGTGTACCTCAGGGGATGGCAGAAATTAATTATTCCTATTTAATAAACCGGTTGCCGTTCCCGATCTTTCACTGAAGGTTGAACGCAAACAAAATGTTATCAACTTGACAAGTATTGTGACATAACCAGAACGACGACAGAGACAAGTAGTAATTGAAACTCCTATCAGCCGTACACTACTACCAAAGCCGCAGTGATCTCAATCATAATGTTGAAACAAGCACAGCATGAATAGCGCACCTCCTTCACCTCTTTGAGGTAGCGTGGGCCGAGAGCAGGCTATGCTATTCCAGAGGGTGTGAGCTAGAACAGAAGTAAAAACAACAAGAGTACTGTGGCACCAAAATAATAGAATGTCCAACCACGGGCTTATGAAAATAGGAGACGTTAATTTAAAAATAATACAAACACATTAATTAAAAACACTGCAACCGACCTCTATGAGAGTAGACACAGAAAATATAGACTTTAAGATGAAAGCAGCAGTCTGGGTTTGCAGACAGAGGGAGGCTGGCAATAGTTTCAGCAGCAAATATTCATGTTCATGAAGATTTCTCTAAAAGGGTAGGGAATGGGGTATTAAATGTTGCTAGGGCTCTTTAGGCAGGCCTGGGGTTACAGAACCACTTCAAATACCTGTTGCGATTGTTCTTCTGTCTGGACAGAATTGAGACAGGCTTGGCACAGCACAATGGGTTAAGTTGGCATCAAGATGCTTGATTCGTTTGTTCCCGGTGCATCAAGTGCTTCGAGTCAGTCAAGTTGGCTAGAGACAGTCAGTGATGCAATGAGGTGCTTCCGCTGTGTTCGGCTCGAACTGGGTGAAGAATAAGCAGGCAATGGCCTAGTCACTGAGTCAAAGCGATTGAGTTGATTTGATGAGGTCCAGTGATTCAATGAGGTTCTTCAGTGTTGATTGGCTCAAAAACAGCTGTGCACAGTTAGGATGGTCAAGCCAGGGCTCGATGGCTCAACTCAGATCAAAAGGTAGTGAGTATCAAAGGCAGCTCTGGATGCTTACAGCAATTCAGAAAGAGAGGGGGAAAGCAGTCGTGTCAGCTTGTAAATGCATCAAAGTTGAGAAATGGTGTCCAGAGCTGTTCCTTGGCTTCTCTTTGTTGGGCACCCTGTCCAAAATCTCCAGGGGAAGGTTGGTCCTTTTTCTGCATTTTTCTGCTAAAACGGTAGCTGGGGAGCACCTCCACTGGCTGCCTCCTCCAGGATTGTGGGTTTGAGTGGTCGCAGCTGCAGGTATGCCTTGTCCAGACAGCAGATCACCAACAAAGTTACTCTGTGGAGCTGGAGAGTAAGGGTTTGCTGCTTTTCCTGGAAAACTTTACCTTCACCTATATGGAACGGGACTTTGTGACAAACTGTACCACCAAAAAAGTTCAAGATGAAATCCTTTTTCTTTTGTAGTCAAAACATGATTCAACTAAAGGGGTGGGCTCATGAGGCAATCTGCCACACCGGTTTAGTCCTCTTCTTAGGTCTGGGTCCAATCCTGACTGCTGACAAAATTACCAGCATAACTTATATAAATAATCAAATATTTTCAGGCTAGGGTACCCACATGGATAGCATTCTATCAAACATTCACACTCAGGGCTGATAAGGAATAGGAGATCAATAAATATGTTACCAAGACCATGGGAGTCCACAGACACATTTGCAAGTTGCAAGACATAAACTTTTGAGCATGTCAGAAAACCCAACTGGACATTTGAGTATGAATCCTCTAACTTACAACCACCACACCTAACCACTTCAAATAGGAACACAGTATATCACATTGCCATACTCCATCCATTAATGCTCCATGTTGTCTCACAGACATACATGCAACACTATTGAATGACTGAAATAATTAGTTCAGATCAAGATCATCTCTTAAATTACACAGGCCATAGAGTGAAAGGGGTGGAACATGGGTTTTTGAAAATAGATGATTTTCCCCTAAGCATTTTTTAAAAGGCATTCTTTTGAACGTCTATAATGTGTGCACTTTGATGGAAATTCCCCACGGTATATTTTGAAGCACTCAGTTTCTTTCAAGCCCACTAGTCATGGCCTTCGGCTATGGCGGTGCATGCAGCCTTTGGCTGTGGCCGCTGCCCATGTTGCACCAATAGGTTTCTTTGGGGGCCACTGGCACAAAGATCCATTTCCACCACCTAGTAGATGTGATCACAACAGATGTGCCCTATTTCTTTTTTTCCAGTTTCCTTCCCCCGATAATTACTGCTGTAATCTTGTGATAATCTTGTGCTAATTACCGTGATAACACGTGAAAGTGTTCTCACAGGCACTCCTCATGTGCCTCCTTCCATTTCCCGGGGTCCCCTAACCACTTCAGTTGATTTTTACCTCCCTTGCCACCTCACATTAGTCCCTTTCTCGCTTTGCTTTCTGTGATGCATTTTCATTTCATTTATTGCTGCAAGATTCCCCTGATAATGCGAAAACGTCTGAACAGTACCTTTCTCCCCAGAACCCCCCCAACTGCCCAATTTCACATGATGTCCTCTTTCCCCCACCCCACCTCTAGCCTGATGCGATTTCCTCCTTTTTCCTCCTGCCAATAGATGTTTTTGGACTTTTCGTTTTCATATTCCTCCGGTATTACTGCACTAGTTGCATGGTGGCTTTTTATTTCCCTGTTGCAAAATACCATAGGAGATATGGCTATTTTTTAGGGTAATGGGGGCACCCCCTTCCCTGTCATTTGTTTAAAAAAACTACTGGACAGAATAACCCCACACCTATCCTGGAAATGAAGTCAACTCATCGTGCCCAAGTTGTTTCTTATTTGGTCCAATTCCATTGAGTGCTTTTAGTGTTCCAGCTTGATAAGATTTGGACGTTTCTCTAGGGGAAAATGAATGGGAGTATGCTGAGTGTTTTTTTTGTTTTCTCAATAACTGTCATGCAAGTCAGAAGTTATAAGCAATCAAATTTTCTATGGCTCATGTTACACAGCATAAGTATAGTGCAGTGGCTGCTGCATTATAATATTCACACTTTTCTGTGTGCATGGGGGTAAGAGGGCAGGGTTGTAGAGGGTAGAGGGATGAGGGATTGGGGGTGTGGGCTAGGGCATCCAGTACTCTCTTTGTAGTATGGGGGCACCACTAGCAGAACCTTCTCAGAAGACCAGAGAGGGCGGATAGGAGAATATGTCTTATTATTAGGTTTAGGCTACTATGGGGCTAGCACAGGCACTGCCTTATGTGCTAAGCACCTGATCTTTAAATTGAACCCTGGAATTAATAATGAGCCAGTGAAGGTCTTCATGGGCTGTGGAGACATGAGCTATCTTTTTCAGCCCCTCTCGCCCCCCATGAGATGGCCGGCAGCGTTCTGTGCCACCTGAAGTCATGCAATGAAGGACTTGCTCAGCCATGCAATGAGCTCATTATAGCAATTAATTCAGGTGTGTGATCGGGCCGCTACCGCAATCTGTCCTTCCTCGCCCGTATTGAACAGAACCACTCTGTTAAGTTGATGAAGCTGTGTCCTTTCAAGAAGTCACTGGTTGAAGCAGTTATGCCCATATCCTGTGTCTATATCCATCCCAGGAGATACTACAATGAAATATCTGCCACTACTCTTTCCTCAGAATCCCTATTTTTTGCAAAGATTCAGTTCTGCAAAGTCTTATGTTGGGTGGGGTCTGTTCTCAAAGCAGCCAGGCAGCAAAAGTATCAATAGACAATTCCACCATTCATTCATTTTAAATGCGTGACGTAACTTCTGAGGATCCACCTTCTGCTGGCTGGACTGCATGCTTGCTGCTCTGCTATCATAGTGCACACTGAGGCCAAACTATCTAGGTACTTTACCGTCTTTGCTGGTTATGTGATTGTTATTGGGCTAATACTCTTCAATGGATGTATGTACAGTATTGTCCTGTGTAGCAAATGTCTCTATACTTCAGACTGAGCTTCCTGTATGACTGTTTAATCATGCTCCCTGGTGCGTGGTCACCTACTCTACAGGACCTTCTGCCCCGGTGGTTCCTCTGATCACCCTGCTTTCCTCTGGTATTTAAGTTACCTCACCTGTTGAACCAACCCCTGCTACCCGGCTGAGATTGCCCATTTTCTTTTACCTTGTTATCTTCTGCAAAAGCTGTGTACTGTTGCCCCCATTATTTATTTATTTGTTGACGTTTAGTAATGTACCACAAGCAGAACAAATAGCTTCAAAGACGGTAGGGTAAGGAATTTAATGCACACCTTTGCAGCAGACCTAGGTTGCTTTTCAGTGGCCAGGTACATAAAACTGGACACATATTCAACAAAATTACACAAGGCTGTAAATTTACAAGGATGTGTCAAGGGCTCATTCTAATGAGGGGCAATATGGTTCAGTTTCCCAAGCAGACTCCATCTGTGTGTTGCACAGGAAGTCTTAGAATGGTTTTTGTTAGGGAGGTTTTACAGTGGGGGAAAGTTATTTTCCTGTCTTAATCTCCGTGGGAAGTCACTCCACATCTCGTGGTTTCGGCAGGAGATCATCCCAACTTTACTTTGAAGTTCCTCTTGTTTGGCATCCTGAAAAGTCAGCATTGTTTCTCAAACTTGAGGCTAGCTTCCCCAATGGGTTGTGGTGTTGGATGAGGGAGGGAAGGCACTGTTCCTGGAGGCTCTATATGTATGATGCTTAGTGCCTCATTATCAGTAGTGTGGTAAGGCTAAAGGTGGTATTTCAGAATACCGCCTGTTTTCCCACTCCGCTCTGTTATGGTTTTGAAAATATATCTGCCATAAAAGGTCCCTCCACTTTCAGTGGTGGTTTGCCCTTTGTGTTTGTACAACCCGCGGTAATACTGCAGGCTCAAAATAGGAAATACCTTTACGGTGTGCCCTAACTACCCATCTAAATTCGCATTGCATTAACATGCAGTAACGCTAATGGAAATCGCAGAATTACCAGCGGTAATTCCGTCACGTTTATTGTGACGCCCAGAGTTTTGAAATCTCCTCTTTGTTTAATCGAGAGACACTGAAGATGTTTTCATACTGGGGAAACTGGGTCAAATGTCTTGACCTGTCAAGCCCCCCACTTCTGGATAAGTTGAAGTTTGTTTCTAGAAATGTGAGTTGGAAGATTGTGCCCAAGATCCTAGTGCTCACAATGGGCACTGGCGGTGGACCTGTGGATGATGGGCAGGAGAAGGCAATGGCATGCGAGGTTGGGTTATGTGTAAGAGGGGACCCGTTTTACCCCAGTTAAGGTACAGACTGATTTCGATCATCCAGTGTTGTAGGCTATGATCAATGGGTTTTTGTTTCCAATCTCTAGGTGCCTCATATTTTGAGTGTTTTCAGAGTATAGTTGAAAGCGCTGCCTCAAAAACCCATGAAGAGTTGTACATGTCGGAGCAGGATCCCAAGGTCAGCAGTGTTGTAAGCTGCTGTCAGGTCAGCAATGATGAGGGAGACCAAGTTCCTCTGTCGCTTCTCCCAGAGGTTAAAAATTATTATTTCAGTCCCTCTCAATGGCCCGCAGCCTGGTTGATAAATATGTAAGGGGGAGTTGTTATAGAAATACAACAGGTGCAACATGACTCAGGTTTATAAATAAGTAATTATTAGGAATAGTTACTGATTTGGGCCAACATAAGAAAAAGGCACTTTAAACTTCGATACCAAACAGGGACGCCTTTTTTTGTGTTCAGTAGTCTGCACATTAGTTCACAAATCACAGTCTGTGTTTCTCTCTCAGACATGTTATCAATTCACAGGCACTCACAGGGTTTTTAAGTGTTCCCATACGTTTTGCTTGTCTCCTGTCTATGTAGATTCTGGACAGCTGCTTCTCAGCCCTGCTGCAGGAGTATACCCCTTCTGTGTGTCTACTGGGCCCGTGTGCAACTACAAATCAAGCCTCTCGCTAGTAGTAGGGGTAACAATGGCAGTGGCAGGCCCCCCACCGCCCAGAGCTTCCACCAGATGGCCAGTAGGCTTTAAAGATGCCCTGTCTTGGGGTCCTGACACTGTTTCCACAACCCCATCACAATACCCATCCTCAATGGGTCACAACAATTTCATACCGATGGGGACCTCTCCTGCACCTTCTTTCCTCACTCATTTCAATACTCTATTGCTCCTCCTGTTTCTCCTCAATGCATCACCTTGTTTTAGTACATCCTCGCCTCTTATGCTCACCCTGTCAGGTTTCTGGCTTGCCTGCTCCTCCTCTTCTTCTTCCTGCTGTGTCAGTTCTGCCCTAGCCTTATCACCAATCTCCTCCTCTATCTACGCTCCTCCTGCCTCCTGAATAATAAAACCTCCAATCTATCAGTGGAGGTTTCTCTTAACCTCCTCCCTGATGCTCCTCTTCTTTGTTCCTAGTATACATCCCCTTCTCTCAGACTTTCCTTCCTCCTTCCTCCTTCCTCATTCATTTTCCTTTTTGCTCCATCTGTGGTGTATTTCCCCTTCTTCTCTCCAAGTCTCCGTTTTCCTTCTTCATTGATGTTATTTTTCTATCTCCCTCTACCTGCTCTTCTCTGGTGTCCTTAAATCTTCTCGTGTGTTACTGCTCTCAACTCTCTGTATGATGTCCTCTCCTCCTTACTTCTGGTTTCTTCACAACCTCTTGTATGTGGTTCTCTCCACCTTCCACTCTGTTGTTCCTTCCAAAGTGTGTGTGATGTTCTCTCCTCTTTTCTCGCTGGTGTTCCTAATTACCTCCTGTATGTTATCCTAACCCCCTTTCTATCTCCTTATGTATTTAGCTCCTTCTCTCTTCACTTTTCACCACTTCCTTCTCCCTCGTGCCAACTTCCTCTAAGATCTTCTGCCAACCTCCCTTGTAATGCATGTTCCTCAAATAGCCATGTCTCTCCCAACTCCTTCCGTGCCTTCCTCCTCCAGCCACTGCTTTCCTCATTTGACCTCCTTTGTCCATTTTCCTCCAGCTGCCTCGTCCCTCACTCTTTCTGCCTCCTCTATCCTCCTCCAACCACCTCCATAATACACTTGCTATGTCCTTATGTCCACAACCCTGCCAAAGTATCAGCTGCTCTCATAGAAGCATGACCTATCCCCCTCAGCCAGCCCATCCCTCAGCAGATACACCCATGAGGGATTGTTGCAGCCTTCACTGTCTTGGAACAATGTGGTGCATTCATTGCGCTTGCCTGCATGCAATGGATTACTGCTGCGGTGTGCTGCAACGTGGACAAAGCCAATTCTAGGTTCAGCCACAATCTTGCATGACACATATATAGCCTAACACCATCAAGCTGACCCTCTTCACAATCTGCCTCCTTCACTGAGCTGGAACACTCCAGCACCACACCCGTGCCTGGCACCATGCCACATGCATATTTTTCACCTCCAATAAGATTCTCTCTTGTTCGTTCTTCCCTGGGCTGCCCTCAAAAGAGAGTGAGGGTAGACTACCGTTTTGGTGGCTTTTACTGACCAAAGCACCCCTTAACGTGATAGTCCTCTTCCACAGACCTTCGGTGAGATGGGGCTAGTGTAGGTTTGATCGCCATCCTTGGGGTAACTGCCACTGAGTCAGCACATATTGAGTGATGTCAGAAGGAGGTTCATTCCGCGCAAGTGTGGTAATTTGATCTTTCATCAGGATTTGTGGACATTGGTCTCTTTGAGCATTGGAAGCTTTTGGCTTTTTCTCTAGTGTGATCAGCACCTCTTCTGTTGTGGATTGCATGAGGTGAAAGAAGAGGCTCCCCATGGGACAACAAAAAAAGGAATCAATAGATTGATTTTGGGAGCTGATGTTGTGCTTGATTGTTTCTACTTTGTTGTTTTAAAACAGAGATGTCGTCGACCAGTGGTTGGGACGGTCCTTCGTTATATCTCTCCTGGTCAGCCAATCCAGTGATTTTGTTAAACTGTATTCATAAAATACTGCCTTGTTATGAATATTGGCCTAAGCCCATTCGCGTTGCACGGAAAATCACGTTCGAAATGCTTCGATTTCTGATCAACTTCGCCACCATTTTAAGAATCATCCCCCATTTTGATTTCGACTCCTGCTTTGTGTTCTAAAATGGTGGACTGTGTTTTTAACTTGCAGCCGAGCCGAACGACCTTTGAGTTGTGTCAACATTTAGGCTGACCGAGAGCAGACTATTTGTTCTATGCAAAGAAACCTTGTGACTCGTATGAACTGCAATCCAAGTGTTGTCTGCGCTCACAAGCCTCATCCTCATATAAACAACGAGACGATGTAGAACAAACTCAGATCATGTGTTTTTGCTGAACTGCATTGTAATGTCACCATTGTAACTTCATGGACATGCAAACTTGTTAAATTCGTTGTACAGTATTGTAGTATTTGTCATGTGAACTGGGCACGTACCCTAGCATGTAATATACTAGTTCGGAGCAGGGCTGGACAATGTTTGGAAAATTGTATAAAAGTATCCGTGTTAAGATGTCCAGCTCTCTCACCCCTCATTGTGTCTGCTGGTACACACTGCGAGTTGTTGGGAGCCAGATGGCTATCTGTTTGCTTTGAATCTGTACAGAATAAAAGATACTTGTATCTTTTCAACCCGTGATTGTCGTATTTCATTTTGTGGTACTGTCTTTCAATTGGACAGAGGATAAAAGCCTATTAACAAAACGTAACCTAACATCTCCCCATATTTCTTACTCCCCATAGTGGTTTGGTCTTGGTAGAGCTTTGTTCTGTGCCTAATTGCTTTCGGATAATCCCTTGTATGGATTAGGCAGGCTGTGTTGGCTATTGGGCCCCCATTGGCCCTCCTCCTACCCCCTCCTGCGAGGCGAAGAACCTCAGGGTCATCTTTGACTCCACCCTTTCCTTCTCCGCCCACATCTCTGAGGTCTCTAAAAAGTCAAATTTCCAACTGCACCTCCTCAGATGTACTCTGCCTTTCCTCTCCTTCCCCCAGAAGCGCATGGTATCCCAAGTTCTGGTTCTCTCAAGCTTGGACTATTCTAACAGCCTCTTTCTAAATCTACCTGCCTCTACTCTCCACCTTCTGCAACTAATCCAGAACAGGACTGCAAGACTTGTCCTTGGCCTCAAGCCCTGGGACCGTATCTCTCAAGCCCTGAAATCTCTCCATTGGCTACCAGTGGATGCAAGAATTAAATTCAAAACCCTCTGCATTGTCCACAAGCCTTTCTGGGGCCTGGGTCCAAAATACCTTCAGCTATCCCTCCGTAAATACCACCCCTCTCGAGCACTTCGCTCCTCTACCTCCAAGTCCCTCAGGGTCAGTCGTTTTTCAAAGAAACGAGCTGGGGGTAGATCTCTGTCTTCGACTGGGGCCTCCCTCTCTGGAACAGCCTCCCTGCCACTCTAAAACTTGAGGAGAACCATCTGTGGTTCCGGAAACACCTCAAGACCTTCCTCTTTTCTTCTGCCTTCGCTCCCCTTCTCCCCTGCTGATCTGTTCTCTCTTGGCACCGTGCACCTGGCCACCCTCTGTCCTCCGGGCCCAGGTACCTGCTCACACTGCCACCCTCCCGCACTGCCTCCGGGCCACCCCTTGCACTGGGGTCTGTATCTGTACCCATACAGCCCCCCCCTTTTCTTCCTGCACTTATCAGACCTACCCTGTCTGCTGCCTTAAACCTAGCACTTGCAAATTGCCGGCTGCACTAAAACTGTTTGTTGCCTTTATTATTTATTTATTGTTATTTATCTGTTTCTACTCTGCTTCGCACTTTCCACTTTTCCCCCCCTTCCGTGCACTTTTCCCCTCCCCCTCTCCCATGCACTTGTGCGTTCTCAATGTCACCGGGCCTAGTAAGATCCCTGTTTTGTTCTCCCCTGTTCCCCTCCCTTGCCTTGTCGCGCTCTGAAACACTTATGTAGGAGCGCACAAAAATGATGCCTGAATATCAGCAATCTAAACCAAAATTGGATGCCACCAAGACAATACATGGGGCTTATTACGAGTATGGCGGTGCCGGAAAAAAGTGCCAGTAACAGAATTACCGCCACTTTTTCTGCTCTGCCATACTACGAGTATGGCCCTGCAGTGGGGGGGTGTCTACCAGCAGCATCAAGGTAAAGCGTCCCACTTTTCGAAAAAAATCGGCAAAATCGTTAAAATCCCCAAAGGAGTCCTGTGGACTCCAAATTAATGCAGATTAATACTACCACCACCACCACTTCGAATCCGGCAATAAATCTGACCAAGTGGTGGCAACAGTATTCCATTGGGCAGTATTCCAGCAGATTCACCGCTAGAAAACTACTCGTCATGATGCCCAAGTTGGAAAGTGTCTTAGACATAGGTTGTCACTCCGACATCAGGTGGTGGACTTCGGCCCTTGTCCTATACCAGTGTACCACTTGTGGAACTCAGTTTCCTGATGAATAAAAGCTTCCTTTAGGGTCACCAGTCGCCACAGTACCGATGATGATAGTGTGTCCCCAGAAACAACATCTTTCCCTTTGAGCTTAAAACTTAACAGCCAGACACTGCTGGCTTTAGAAGGTTCACATTTCGACTATGCAAGTGTGAATCTAGTCCTTCCTTCCTGTTTGATTAACCGTTCCCAGATGTTGCACACCGCTGCAGCACACCTGGGTACAGGAGCGTGCCATCGGTGCTTCACCCTTTTAGTCACTGCACTGGCTTCGAGTGTGGAAACGGAACGTTTTGTAAGCCTTGTCCCCAAGACCTTCTATGGCCCTCTCCCTAAATTCCACCAAGGCGAATTCAAACCTTCTGGTCTGTGTTTGTGATCACAATCAGCACTCTGCTTGTAGCCAATCAAATAAAAAATAAATACAAAATGGGAGGCTGTGGTTTCATCAGTCAGACCGCCCTATTGTGGAAACGTCGTCCTTTGACGATTAACGTTATCTGACATTATTATATACGTAAGAGGCAGGTGAAAACCTTTTTTTTTTCTTTATAGGTTAGATCCTTCTCTAGGCCTTCTTGGCTTCCCTGTTTCCTCCTGTGCTGGTAGAGTACAGCATGGGAACCAACCCGTCAGCTGCGCACATATGGCAAATCCTACAGCATTTCATAGCATAACATTACATTGCATAACATCGTTGGAGATGGAGGGAGGGCCTAGGAGTAGGCTGTCAGTAGGGTAAATTGCCATTTGCCCTTTCATGGGTTAAGTATCGTAAGTGTGCGAGTGTGGTGTCCGTCTTGATTCATCCGAATGTGTCACCCATGTATGTTTCTAGGAGGTTACTCAAGCTGTCCCTTATGAATGTCTTTCTTCTGTGTTTGGATAAGATTCAGGGTCGGAACATTACTTTGAATATCTGTAGGTCCATTGGTGTCATCAAAGTTGACATCTCGGTAGGGGGAGCGAGGAAGGGTGTAGGACTCTCAGCAAGAGCACGACAGTCGGGTAAACCGTGTTGCTTTTTATTCTAATACTATATGGCAGTGTACCTAATGCAACCTAAAATCCACACCTCAGTTGGCCTCCGCGGTGGAGAGCTCAGCTGAGCCCATGAACAGCGTCTGCAGATAACCCACTATGAGGCAGGGCTGAGAGAAACAGAGCAGGAGCGTGCTGAGAGAAACAGAGCAGAGTCCTCATCATTAATCAGGCCTCGTGCATGGAGCCCAACCCAGTCTCCAGTCCATGTGTTGATGACATTGCACTACCACTCCCATGATGGATCCCTGTTGTTCTTTAAGCAGTAGACACCGTTTGTTCTAACTGGAAGTGGCACCCTATGTCTTCTCCACCCATCTTGTCTCTTCTGCACTGGATACATCCTCCAACTCCCACCCATCCTTTCTTCTTTGTGGTTCTTTTGGTGCACTTGTATACTGTGTGCAATCCACATTGGATTCTAACAGTGAATGTGCTCTCCTGTGCCTGGGTCTTTGTTAAGGCATTTGTTATGAACTCGGTGTCCTTGTTTCCGGAGGTAAGGGATTAGAGGCCAAAGCGAATGTAGCCCAGTACATTTTCAGGGACAGATGTTCTATTCGTGCTCCCACCCTGTAACGTAATACGTCTGGAATGTGGACTTTTCCAAGAATGTACCGCTCTTTTGCTCTTTTTCTTGGACAGATTCCCCATTCTACAGGAATTCCCTCTTAGGTTTTCTGTTTTACGGTCAGCTGAATGGAAAGCATGGCTGGTACATCTTTCCAGAAGCATTTTGAAAATGACCAGATACCAAGGAGATTAAAAATGTGTATTTAACTGAGCTTTGAAGAAGAGGACGATGAAGCCATTGCGACTATATGAGATGAGAATCTTACAAACTCATCCCAAAAAATGAAAACCCGACTCACAGAACACCAGTAACCCAAACCCACGGTAGAATAGAGTTTATGATATCTCTGCCTGCCCCCATTAGTGATGACTACAGCTATGGGATCAGGCAGGACCAATGATGGCCATCCTGCTTGATTCAGGTAAAGGCTCAGGGAAATTACCAACCCTGACTGCTCATCATGGTGGCAATTATCGCCATTAGCATCCCAAGGTGCCCTCCGGGGTGCTGATAGTTTAAAACTATTATTTGTTCACAGTAGAGGGGCTCTGCCCAAATGGCGCATGACCAATCTCCTGCAAGAAAAAAAACACAGATGGCCACCACCATGGAAATTGTCCCTTATCTATTTTGTTGGTGGGCAGCGACAAAGATTACACAGGAATGGAGGCCAGGAGCAGGTAAATGGGGGTTGGGTGGTAAGTGAGGGGCCATAGGGGAAAATAATCAGGGCCTTGGGGGAAGGTTGTGAAGGGAAAAGGGGTGCCTGAAGGAACAATGACATCAGGAGGAGGCGATCGGCTGGCTGAATGTGGACAGTCACTGGCACATTCTTCACAAATTGCCAGCCACCTGATTGGCTGTGTACTCTCCCTGTGGTGCTAATGTAATAAGTACCTAAAGGCACCTTGTTATGAAGACATCTATATTATAGCAAATAACTAAATCTATTTCTCAGAAAACGGTCTCCGTGTATCAGGACTGGGTTTAGCTCAATATCCGTAGCCTTTAGGAACCAACTTTCTCAAATTCTATTTACACAAGCAAACAGGGTAAAGTGTTCCTCTTGAAGGGAATTATAGCAGCATAAACCCTATTAAGAATATCCAGGGCAGAGCATGGGAAATGCAGTCACCCACTCTTTTCCTTTTCTTGGTTATCTGGCTACATTGTTGGAAATCGATACCCTGTCTTGCCCGTCCTGCCCTACTCTTTTGTGGGAAAGTATGTATTCCAGCATCTTATGGGAAAAGCCAGTCATCACTGAGAATTTCATGTCCAACATATATTTCTTCTTACAAAGCAGTACCATAATTGTGTAAGGAGGTTATTGCTACAGTGGGGAGGGCACTACAGCAGTCCATGGAACAAAACATCCACTTCTCCATGGACATGTGGATCACTGGTCAGAGCATTGACTACATGGCTGTCATGGTACCCTAGGTGGCCTTCCCTTCCTCTAACAGTGAACAGTTGTGCCAGAGTAGATCAGAGGGGCAGCAGGTGTATTCAATTCAACACGAAGCAACATTGTGCATGCAAGAGTTATCAGTTTCTCCTTTCTTCTTCTTGGCCCCCCGGTGCACAATCTCGCTTTCGTTCTTTTTCTCGGTTGTCTCCTAAACTTTGGAATTCCCTTCCCGTTGATATCCGATCCTCCCTTTTGTTACACTTTTTGCACACTTGACTAAAAATGTTCCTGCATGGCTCCCCATTTTAACTCTGACTCTGGCTCTCCTTCCTTATTTCCCCTATCAGTTATTGTTTGATTTTTTTACATTAATTTTGTACTGTCTGTTGGCTCTCTTTGTTTAAGCGCTTTGGCCTAAGAGCTCGATAAATCAATAAAAATACAAATACATAAAGTGATTTGCATTGATAGTCAGGTTGTGCATAATATCATTGCAGAATTATTTGGAGGCAGGGAATTGCATTATTGCCTATAAAGTTAGTGCACCAAATACATTTTCCTTGCAAAATTGTGAATACTAATCCTGGAAAATTAATTAGTAAAAGAACATTCTTAGAAATATTTTTGTGAAAGAACAATCTTAGAAATCATTGTGCAAATGAAAAGCCATAGAATTCTTTGGAGGCAGTTGGAGGTTACATTCACTGGCTGTAACTGAGTGTGCAATCTATTCGTGGTCAGTTGTGAAAAAAGTGTTTGAATCATTTTTGTGAATTAATTGCCTTAGGTCAGAGAGCACAGTCAATGGATGTACCTGAGTTTGTCATCTTTGTATGACAAGTCTACAGGCTTGATTCTAATTCTGCAAAGTCTTTGTAGGCAGGCAGAGATCATATTCAGTGGAGAATCCAAGTGACCACCTTGCGTAGCATAAAAACACAGTACATTGTCAGTTTGAGGAGAATAGCATGAGTGAATTGTTTAAATGCAGCTGCAGGCCGGAGATGTTATTTAGATAAATGTAGTGTCTGTAACTAAGTGCATCATCATCTTGTAGCCAGGTCAAATACGTTTTGCGTGCAAAGTTGCAAATACAAACTCTCAGAATGTTTTGGCATACAGTAAGTCTTAGAGATCTTTCTATTTAATGAAAACTCTTACTTGTAGAGGAACAGGTGAATACTTTTGCACTAGTTCCTGCCCTCTCACCACCGATATGTTGGAGCAGTAGACGGAGGGATATGTTTGAGAGCCCTTGTCTAATCCCACTACCACACTGATTGTATGAGAGACGTTATGCACTAAGACAGCCATATAGAATGTGCCCTCGCACTGAAGGTTTGGAAGGATGCCACATGGAAGAATGACAACACGCACTTATGGACATCGTGGAGTGTTAAGTGAAATCTGATGAGGACAGAGTGATGTAATAAAGAAGGTATATGAACCTATGCTGAAACGATCTGAAAAATACTTAAGAGTGATGATGTAACTGAAGCACAGAGAGAAATATGTACCTAAAGCTGAAGTAATCAAGACAAATGAAGTAACTTACTGGTTAATGACTGTAAATATGCAGTCACGCAAGATATATGAGACATATAGAAGCTTGCTATAGAGGAATATATAATGTGGCAAGGATGATCATGACAGGAAAATGGACGCTGGCTCATGTCAAATTCAATCAAGCTACCTCAGAGACAGACTGAGGCTGCAGAATCAGGAGACCCTGGAACTACAGCTTGTGTGCAAAACAGCGATGAGTCAAGGTTGGCCTAAGATTAAGGATACTATTTTAAAGAATAATTGCAAGTCACAAGGGTAGTTACATGGCTAAGCCCTGAATGTGAGACATTCCTCTTAGATTAAGGAAGAAGAAATCATCTGCAATAGCCAAAGTATTGGACAATTAAAAGTGTTTAAAGTCTCTGCAAGACAGAGTGAGCACGTCTATAGAGGCCAAGAGCAGCAACATCGCCCTGCATAATTGAATCAAATAGCAGTAAATAGGAGGCTGAAATGGACAAATTTGTGGTCTGTTCACATGTGACTCAGAAGTTGAAAACAAGCGCTATTTATTAGAGCCTCAGACAAAGATAGAGGTATGATCACACTCCCTCAAATGTTCATGAGAGTGAGCAAGCTACAAGGTTGACTACAGATGGAAGACTTTGGTTTATGGCCAACCGATGAGGGATGATGGATTAATTGAGAGAATAGAGAGTAATCTGATGCAATTCAAAGCACCTAGGTTTCATTTCACGTACGTGCTGCTAAAGTGCCGAAACTCCAAGGTTGGGATAGTATGCCAACCAATTAGTGGGCCTAAAGGGCAACCTGTGATACAATGTTGCATAGACAAATCTGCTACTATTTTGTCCACTATAATCAGTAGCATACGTATTTAGAGGTAGTTCAAGGTGTGTCCTACAGATAAGGGCCAGCCAATGATGTATTCATTCTTACATAGTCTATGGGGCTCATTTCGAGGCTTGCACTCCCGTAATGAAGGGTCCCGGTACGGGACCGGCACCGTTCATTACGGGATACCTGATTACGAGGTCCCCTAGCGGGACCCGGAACAGACATCTGGTAAAACCAGATGTCCTTTACGGATCCCACAAGGGGACCAAGGAACTAATAACGGGCCTGTTATTAACAGGCCCGTTATTAGCTCCATCCCCATTCCCATTGAGCCCTATGGTGGCTCAAATGGGAATGGGGAATGGTTTTGTGCATGAGGAATTACTGGGTCCTCCAAGGTTGGAATGACCCGGTAATTCCTCATTCACAGAACCCGGTACTGAAAGCCAGTATGGAGGCAGCCATGTCCTTATTAAGGGCATGGCTGCCTCCATACTCGTAATGAGGCCGTATATGTTTTTATGTTCCCCTAACCAATTCCTTCCTCTAATAGATTTTATGATTTTCCACGTAGGATGATGTCATAGATGACGCATATTGGGGTATAAGACCTCTTTGTAATCAAGTTAATGTGGGAGTGTGCATGAATCAGTCAAAGCCTGTCAGTTCTCCCGGCTTTATAAAATGAGAGTAAAGTAGTACTTTGTCATATTCTTTGATTCTGACGGGTTATTTGGTCTGAGATCTTTATTTGTAATTCCATTTTGCACAAGAGACACTTCAAGGTGCTAGAGCACATTTTGGTAGTGGTGCAGATGGTTCCGATATAATCGACCTACGCCAGATCCAGACTCCCAGACACTTGGCTGCTCCTTCCATTAGCCAGAAGACCGCTGAGCTTCCTGTGGAGATCGGCGTACAGAGTCAATTTGTGGGATATATGTTGGGGCTACACCTAATATTGTGGTATTTTATGGTGGTAGTGTCTCTTGTGGTAATTTGTTGAGGTGTTTCTTTTTTTACATTTGTGAGATTAACTTCAGAATATTGCCTAATAATTGCTATTTACCAGGGTACTTCCTCTACAAATTACTGGAATTGGTACACTCTGGAGAGTAATTAATACTTTCTCACCTCACAGCATTTTAATTACAATGCTGCTGTATGCCCTTTTGGCTGAGTTGCACAATCATAAACAATCAATGGAAACACCACGCATTCATTCATTCATTCATCCACTCGCTAACTGGATAGTTCACAGCAGATATTTCACTATGAACATTTATTATCACACATTTATCCCCCTGTGCTCTTCAGATAAAATGACCGAGTGGCACAAGAATGTACCAGAACACCCAAAGAGTACAAGTTACTTGGTTTTATCGTAATAGATGGAATTTCCACATACACATGAAAATACTTGTACATGGGACAGATCTTTCAGTGCAAGTATTTTACAAGGAGAAATGGCAATTTTCAAAAATAAAATGAGCTGTGACCAGTCTTACCAATCCAACCTTGAAAGCAAAGAACTTGGCAAGATTTTTGTTTTGAGAGAGGAAAAGAAAACAACACTGCAAAAGCATTCATGGGAAATCTAAAGCATGCACATTTAACAGTGACAATGCTACGCATGAAATGCCCTATTTACCTGACTGAGTGACCGACAGGCACTCCAACCCCGTCACTTTTTGACCTATATCTACCCAGAAGTTGGTGATATTCTTGGCTCATCCAAACATGGGCACCCCCTAAGGGTCGAGCACAAATAAGGACTGCTACAGCACCAGGAATCCTGCCAGCACTGGACTGTGTCCTGCAATCCACCGTCCCTCTCAGAACAGCCTCCCAGGATCTCTGTCTGCCAGCTCGTCTCAGCCCAGCATTCAAAGAGGCCTCAGGATGCCTGTCCGGCTACACCGACTCAAAGTGTTTTTATGACCTCTCGCTGTCACTCAAAACGAAAATACCTCACATCTAGATCATACAACTGAAACACACATGATGTTTTTTTTTTTACTTTATTTTTGGTTTGCATATCATATCACATACGCTTCAGCTTCCCTCTTACATCCGGATACATATACTTTTCAATGAAGGTTCCATCCCCCAGTCCATTCAGGAACATACATATTTGCATATTTACATCATTTAGTCACACTACGGTTACGGATTGATGTGCTTTATGGTGAGTTCATTCACTATCAGAGTTCTCCGTGTCCGGTGGGGTGGTGCCCAGGTACGTTCTGAACAGAGTCCAAATGTCTTTCGGTCTGCAAGGTGCGGATACCATTCCTATATAAATTTCTTCGCATTCTTTAATATATGTTAAGGTTCTAAGGAATTGTTCTGCGCATGGGGCATGGCTCCTCTTCCAGTTTTGCAGGATACACTTCTTAGCTGCTGCGCAGGCTACGTTAAACAATCTCCTGTTTTTTTCTGGGGTTTTCCCTATGTCGCCGAAGAGGTAATTTGGAGGATTGAGCTGCGCTGGGATTTGTGTTAAATCTTCTAAGATGTTCGCCACTTCACGCCAGAATCCGGCTATCAGGGGGCAGGCCCAGTACATGTGGAATGCATCCGCGTGGGGGTTGTTACATTTCAGGCAAATTCCGGATACAGATTTATGAAATTTCGCCATTTTGATTGGGATATAATGGAGTTTATTCAGTATTTTGAACTGTATGAGTCTTATGCCCGCATTCAGCGATACTTTCTTAGTAAGGAGACAGTACCTGGACCATGTCCCGTCTTCTACTGTTGCACCTATATCTTTTTCTCATGAGACCTTGATGTTGTTAGACAATTTCGTGTGTGTTTGAACTATGTTGTATAGTTTGGACACCCCTGTACCTGTTTGTGAATACAGTGATTGATAACATGGGTGTTCGGGTGGTTCTAGTGGGAATGTTGGCCATCGTTTCTTGAATGCTGCCTTCATACGGTGGTATTGCAGGGTGACAAGTTGGTTTCTCCCTACTGTGTCTGCAAAAACCTCTGGGGTTACGAATCTACCGTCTGGAAACATAGCTTTCATTTTGAATTTGTATTCCGGAATCAAGGCCTTCTGTATGCTGGCTTAATGCCTGGAAAGTTCCATAACGGGGCTTGTGAATCATAGGGTGCGTCAATGTGGAGCCGCTTGCTGATTGCGGCCCATGCCGCGATTGTGCAAGATGCGGGGTCAAATTTACATTCGTCTCTATGAGATCTCGTGAAAATTATGGCTCTTAGGTCTGACGGGTGATTTCAGACTTAGCTGTGTTAATTTTATAGCCTGAATGTGCAGTGAAATCTTCTATCACTGTCAGTGTGGGAGCTAGGTTCCTTTCTGGCTCACGTATATACAATAGTGTGTCTTCCGCATATAGTGATATGGATTGGTAAGCACCGGCCATCTTTATGCCCCTGAGTTCTTGTTCCAATCTGATCGCAGCCGCCACCAGTTCAATCGTGAGGGCAAAAAGGATGGGGGAAAAGGGACACCCCTGTCTAGTATCCCTGTGTAGAGTGAAGTGGCTGGAAGTGTGCGATTTGTTAGGACCCTAGCTTTGGGTGCGGTATAGAGCAATCTGACACATTGCTTAAAGTATATGCCGAATCTGAATTTGTTAAGGACCTCGAACATGTATGTACATGAAACCGAATCGAACGCTTTCTCAGCGTCTAATGATATAGCCATCGCTTGGACTCCCGGATTAATCTGTGCCATGATGCTAAATAGTCTACGTAAGTTTAAGGCTGTGGACCTCGTTGGGATGAAGCCGCACTGGTCAGGGTGTATTAGGGTGGTCATTTTGGGCAACAAGCTGGTAGCAAGTACTTTTGCGTAGATCTTAGCATCTGTGTTGATCAGGGAAAATGGGCGATAGGAGGAGCGCTCGTGAGCAGGGCGTCTAGGTTTCAATAGTACCGTTATGACTGCATCGGTCATTGTGTCTGGGAGTGAGGGAGAGCTCATGGCTTCCTCCCATTCTAAGGTTAATATCAAGGTAAGTATTGTGGAGTATGTTTTATAGAGTTCAGAACTCAGGCCGTCTGGGCCTGGAGTTTTGCCCGCTTCGGCGATCTCTTCACTAGTGATCTGCTGCTCGAAGGCCCAACCATCCTCTAGCGAGAGCCTAGGGAGATCAATTATGCTCAGGTATTGCTTTATGTCTTCCTGCGTGCGAAACCCACGTGATTTTATTGTTGGAGAGCAAAAAGGTACATCTCTTCCGGTATTTCCTGCTCATACAATAGCTTGTCTTAAGTAAAATTGATTTTCTCATATTTCTGCCTACCACACAAGCTCATGCTGCACATTTAAAAACCCCCATTGAAACAGAGCCTCATGCATTTAAAATTTGGATCCAGGATATTTCCATATAGACTAATTTGCACAAAATGTTAAGGACATGGGGCATGCTGCTGGGATTAGATTAATTATATTAATGTATGTTAGTAATTAGGTTTAGTGCAAGCCAGTCAATTGAAATATCATCCTGAAATAAAACAATTTTCAGCATGTTCTTTGCATTTCTGAATTCTGTGCCTTTCCCATATGGTGTGTGTCGGTTGCAATGGCAACATGTGCCTTGCATATGTCTGTATTTCTGCATTCCTGAATAACACCCGCATTAAAACTACATGTGTATGCTAAATTATTACGCCCCTGTAATTCAAAAGCCCCTTTAACCCGTCAACTGCTACAACTTGCAAGACGATATGGTTGGCAGGTCCCACTTGGATGAAATTCCTGTGCGGTCCCCACAGGTGCCCCGTGGATGGAAGGAGAACTGGTTGTTTGAGGGAGAGTAGATGCCGAGGGACTCCAGCTGAGTCACAGATGTAAGTATAACAACAAAGGTGGCAAAAATAGAGGGAGGGATTGTGTTGTAAATAATACGTACAAAAGATAAGATAAGAGCATAAACATACAGGAGAAAGGATTTTATCCTTAGAGGAATTTAAAGCAGCAGCAGGGAATGTTAATTCAAATAACCCCTGGTTTTAGCAGTGAGGAAAATGCGGATGAGAGCAAAAGTAGAGAACGCAGTAGAGTTTACCCAGAATTTACGTGGCATGTACACCTTTGCAGTTGTCTTGAAAGCTTTATTTTGTCAAACAGCACTACTAAGTGTCCTGGTGTGTAGGACTCTGTGAAGTCATTGCCACAGTTATAAATGTGCTTACACTGAGCAGTAGACTCTCTGCTTAATGTTTAAGCAGATGCAAGCTCCACAACACCGTTGGGCGAATAGAAGCCAATAAAAAAGAGAAGTGTGCCAAGTGATCGGTGTGATCGTACTGTGTTGATTTGCCTCGCTGACTTCGCCATAACCGGGAGCCTGCTCTGTGCCTTCTCTGAGCCTGCGGATATACCTTTAAGAACTCTTCTATGAATACTCCCCGGAAGCGAAGCGTACAACGTTTGCCAAGTGATTGGTGTGATCGTACTGTGTTGATTTGACTTGCTGACTTCGCCACGACCAGGAGTCTGCTCTGTGCCTTCTCTGAGCCTGCGGATATACCTTTAAGAGCTCTTCTATAAATACTACCCCGGAAGCAAAGTGTGCGGAGTGTGCCAAGTGATTGAGTGATTGGTGAGGAGGTCAAGAGGTGCCACTGACTGTTGTGAGTGAATCCTTGTGACTGTGAGTAAACTGTCCCCTGTCTTTTTTGTGAGTTGTCACTGGTACCCTGTTGTATTCCCCGGTGGTAGTCGCCGTTTCACAGTGACCATAGCTGCTTGCAGTATGGCTTACCACTGCTATTGTTTTCATCATGTACAGAGGATAATACCGGCTATTGATATTGACTACCATGCCAGGTAAAACTCAGTATAAACGCACCTACAATCTGCGAAACATCAAGCCATATGTGAAAGCCCAGGGTTACAAATGGGCGGTTAATAATGACAGGTGTTTAGACCACAGGAGTCAAGCAGTAGCTAAACCTGCAGTGATCGAGGATTGAACTGCTGTTGGTGCCGGTCAGATTACAACCTATTTCATACCAAACACTGCAGTGAGTGGCATAAAAACTGTCCCCGTTAATGCCTCCACCGAGGCCGCCAAACTTTTGGAGGCTAAAATCTCATGTCACTCAGTATCAGCTTTGAATATTACTTGTGAGAACAGAGACAACATAGATAACAACTCTTTGTTAGACCTGTGTTATTCTATGTGTCAAGCGAACTTTCACCCACAGCATTTGCTAAACAAAGTTAGCATTAAAGATATGAGTGACCCAACTAGTTTGAGTGCCTCTGATAAAAATATGAGTCTGGGATTATCTGCTTCGACCAGAATGTTCATGTCTAATCATTCTGTGGAGGAGGTGACCGCACAAGGCGACCCCGAAACACAAACAGCAGCTAACTCCAGTGACCATGTTACTGCTAAATCCATAATCGGCTGTGAACACTTAAGCAATGATCCGGCTTGGGGTGTTTTATACTTTGCTATTATTTTTTTTTAAAGTTGTGCAGATGTATACATAAAGATGTCCAGAAACAAGGCTTGTCGATTACCCAACTGATCACCATTAACAACAATGATCAGCTTATCAATGAAGAAAATTCCCTCATATCATTGCAGCTCAGTGAACCTATTATCAACACTGTGATTACAATTCAATCTCAAGATGCTATAGAGGTGAGGTCACAGCTCCCTGACCAGGCTGAATCACTTCTTGGCTATCCTACACATATGCAGATCCGTAGGATCAGGAAATTAAAGAAAAAAGAAGTGAAAATCAGAAGTCTTGCGATAGCAGCTCTACTGTCTGTGGAAGATGCAGCTGAACCTTAGAACTCAACCATTTTAACTATTGTGACTCAGAACCAGTTGGATAAGAAAGCAAAGAAAAAAGCAATAAGGAGAAGGAAACACTGCCAAGAAAATGGTGTGTCCTAAACCAGTTGGTTATTGAAAGACAATGATACAAATTTGTTTCTCAACAAATCTGCAGTGGGTTCTGTTGGCCAGAATTCAGTCTCGCACTGTGTGCCCACTGCCCCCTCTCATGTACGAGGGTTGAAATTGGGCATCTTCATCTTCCTTTTTACACTGCCGGCGCACAAGGTATGGTGGTGGGGTTGGATGCCCGAATCCTGTCGATAAAGCACAAAGTTGAGATTTGGGTGAGAAGGCATATCAACAGACCTGACCTACTGAGAACTGTTGCTGAAATCCCCTCATTACGCATTTTTAACTCATACAACTTTGACTTTATTGCACCTGAACGTGGGGGTTTGGGTGGGATGGCCTGTGTACACTATGTGTTGCCTATGAGAGCGTCGTTAATCAGAAAACAAGCCGACTCTCTTGAGTTCCTGGGATACAAATTGGACAAGCCTTGCTTACCCCAGGGAGTAGAACGTGTTGTGACCACTGTAAAAAATAATTTAACTAAAGTGGCTCTCATGGGCATTGATCATAGTAAGAAGCCGATAGATGAATATGAAAACGGAGAAAGTGTGGCAACGGTTAAAAAACCTGCTACCTGAAATCAAAATTTCCCAGAAGTGAAATTTTAAGGTGATTTCATGGAACATTTGCAGCCACTCGCATTTCACACAAAAGGGGCCATCATTGGATACCCTATCCAGGTGTCCTGCATTTATGCTTCAGGAGACATGGCTGATGCAAAAGGTTATTATTGATGGGTATATAATTCACCAGACACTGGCCAAGAGGGGTGTTAAAGGCCGTCAGTTTAAGGGTATTATAATTGGCGGCAAACAAGAAATAAAGTCCTTGATGATCTTGCATCCAGGCGATAGTGAGAATGTGTTGGTGGTTGAATTGACACTGAATACTGGAACTGGTAACTGCTGTATGCTCATTGTAAATATGTATGACCCCCCAGGTGATAACAGCACTCGATCATAACCAACTGGTGTGGGCACATTGACACAGATTAATATTGTTAGTTGGTGACTTAAATGCTAGGTGTGGGGAATTCACCACCCATGAACCTTACACAACCATACTAGTAGACAATGTGATGGTTCAAAAGACTGCACATGCCAAGGGTAAAAATTGCCTCTGATGTATGAAAAAATGGGTTCTTGTTACACTTAAAGGGCATACACCGGGTGATGTCCCTGGTCAAACTACGTGGTACTGTGGGACAAATGTGGCCATCATTGATTATCTATGTGGTAACACCCAACTGATTAGCATTGTTAAACATTTTACTATCGGTAAGAACGTGTATAGTGATCATGCCACTCTAAATTTGACCCTACATCCCAGTTTGCTGGAAAGCCAGCAATATGCACATGGTGGACTGGTACCTAATCAAGCTAGCAACCGTGTTTTGTGATTGTATTAAATATTTAGAAAGTGTCTAACAAGATGTCACAGACAATATTTACCATTGATTCTATATTAGGCCTGTATACCGGAGACGAGATGGAAGCCTGGTTAAAGGGCTTTGCCTTTGAAAGTGGTAAACCTAGTAAGAACATCATGGAATTTATTATCTGGGAAAAAACATGCCTGTACATTCTATATTGAAATTCAAAAGTACAAACGAAAGTTGTGTATGAGCCTTAATAAGATGAAAAATGAGGGAACAGCTAAACAGGGTATTCAAGGTGAAATACATAAAATCTAAAACCAATATAAGTACTGGTTGAAACATAGGAAACATATGGGCCTGACTGCTAACTGGCAAAACATGATTGGGGTGCTCAATAGTCAGACTACCAAACAAGTGTAGCGCATCCTCAACCTTGCTAGACCTTCTACAGATATAACTATTATTAATCCCATCCCTGAGAGAATATGGATTGCTTTCATTGAAGAGAGGATGAAGCAGTGCATCTCTAAAGACACTTTTTCACAATCAAAAATTGACAAAAAAATGGCCTATGACTTTTGGCATTGCCGATATGATAGTGCATATAACTAAATTTAAAAAAAATCTAGAGCCCCTGGGCCCAATGGTCTCTTTGCGGCGATGCTTAAAGGTGGGTGTGAATTATGGGCCATTGTCCTCTGTGATTTGTTCTCAAAGGTTTTTCGGGAGCAGCGCATTCCTGCCTCATGGAAAAAAGCAATCTATTTACCCGTATTTAAAACCGGGGATGTTTGCTTCCCAAGAACTGTCGATTACTATAACTATTAGACAATATGGGAAAGGTATTTGCTGGGTTTGTCCTAGAGCATTTGCAAGAATGGGTAAATGAGAACAATATTTTGCACGCACTGCAAACTGGTTTTCTCCAGGGATCTTGTACTACCCACAATAACCGTTTGTCAGATTAATTTGTGATGCATGCCAAGTCTAAGAATCACTATATATTACCTTCATTGATTTCCGAGCAGATAAAAGTTAATTGTGTGCTGTTGTGCAAAAATCATTGGTGGCTTGGCTGCGCTGAATGGCTACTTCAGATTATAGTGTCGCTACATACAGGGACCGCAGCACAAATCCGTCTAGGCAATGATGGATTTCTATCCGGGACTATGAGCATATGTAGAGGTGTAAAGCAGGGATGCATCCTTGCTGCCCTGCCTTTATAACCTTTACATAGCAGACGTACCCTACAAGATGACACTGTGCTAAATGCCCCCCCGAAGATCGGTCAATGTATTGTTGCTGCTATGCTCTATGCAGACGATCTTGTGTTATGGGACCATTTATTTTCAGGAATGAAGGCTATGTTGAACACCCTTGCTTTTTATGAAGATGAACATGGGCTGACTATACATTTGAAAAAAAAACGAATCCAATGGGATGTTACGGCACGCCGTGTAAAGATGTGACCCTTGACAACTGACCTGGGGCTTATTGAATACACTCAAACATGTAAGCAAATCCAAAGGGATATCGCGAGATTGTAATATGCAAATCTCGTTGAGCCAACCAAATTTCTTTCATGGTGCGTAGATTTGCACACCAATATGTTGGGTTTTCAATGGGAGGCATCCTTGATCAACTGTGGTTTTGCCCTGTAACGTTATATGGGTTGGAAGTATCGGTTGGAGATGCATGATTTACAGTGGCTAAAAGTGCTTGAAGGTTTTTTTTGGCGGTGTGCCCTGGGGCTACCTCTATCAGCCTGTATTGAATACATACGGCTTGAATTGGGCCTGGTATCACAAAAAAATCGCTAAAATCTCTTGCGCTTAAATGCAGACGGGAACTCTTCCTGAAAACTAAAGCTTCTCCAGTATGTCCCTTACTAACTAAGCAAGGTGCACATTATTGTCTAAATCATGTACCTGGAATAGACAACGGGTTGTGCAGAATTATATGAAACCTCAAGGTTACTTGCTATGTTGCCCGATCCTGAAGTGCAATGGTTCCAAGTCTTAATGCGCACAAATCAGCTCCCTGTAAGAGCCATTTGTAGTGAGCAATGG
Organism: Ambystoma mexicanum; assembly: GCF_040938575.1. Lineage (NCBI taxonomy): Eukaryota > Metazoa > Chordata > Amphibia > Caudata > Ambystomatidae > Ambystoma > Ambystoma mexicanum. The sequence continues at coordinate 104,559,460 of NC_090926.1, read as the reverse complement.
AAAATAACAAAGGAAGGTAGATTCTGTAGAGTATGTGAGATTACTACATCTATCAAAACGGTAATACATCTACTCATGGAGTGCCCCAAATTGGGCCCTCTTTACATGACCTTATTAGGCCAGTTGACTCATGATTATGAGTTGAGAAAAAACCCTTAACTTTGGATTTACTGTTTAAATACCAAAAGTGGTTCGACACATATTCCCCTATATAGGTTATGGTGCAAAGTGAAGAAGTACTTTTAGGGCCCTAATGGAAGAAATACCATGTATAGCATGTTGGTATTTATGGAGAAAACACAAGTCTTTGTAGTACTAAAGAGTATTTTTACTTATTTTTATGATTTTATGAGTTTTAGGATGAGTGAATTGAAGTGAAAAATCGATTTTTGCGAGATGCATTGAAATATGTATTATTCTTTGCTGTATGATTTAAAGATTATGTATTGTATATTCTAATAATTTGTAAAAGTTCATTTTGAACTTAATACAAATAAATACATAAAAAAATAATATGCAGACAGAGATCAAGGAAGAAGCAAGGAAATAGAAAGAAATAAAGGATAAAGTTAAGGGAATAACAATAGCACAGAATGAATGGCTGGGAGGACAAATCTTGCTTAAGTTAGGTGACAAGGGCATTGATGGGGTTTGAGAGGACAGAGAAGAGCGGGAAAAAAAGAGAGGAAAGAGGAAAGAGCACACAAAGAAGAGAAAGATAAAGAACACAAGTGAAGGAAAAGAACGAAGAAGCTACGAGGCAAGGAAAGAAAAGGAGAGATTAGAAGAAAAGAAACAAAAAGAAATAGAAGCTCAAAGTATGAAATTACATAGGTTGCAAAGAAGGCGGGAGGAAGATGATTTGAGGCAGATTAAGAGAAGAGGAGAAGAAATGAACAGGAGTAGGGGATTAACAGATGCCGAGAATATCTATGTCATAAATGCATAGTGGTGACTGATGCACAAAAATGATTGGAGGAAGAGAAAGGGTCACAACAGCCCTACAGGGAACAGCAAGGAATGCCGAGATCAGCATGGGCTGATGAGCAGGATACAGGAGATATAGTGCAGAGACTTTGGAATGTATACAGGCAAATAAGGAATAAAGATGGGTATAGAACCCAAGAGAACGTAAAATTATCTCTATCAAGGGGAACTAAAGGTAGGCCAGATGATGACATAACATACGAAAACAGAACATGGCTTTTAAACAGATTAGATCTTGATTGATGACGTAGAGAAGAACAACAGCCATACGAGCGGGGGCCATAATGATGTCAGATGAACGAAAGGTATGAGAACGAGAAGACACAAAGTGACGGTGCATGCAGGCTTTCAAAAGAATGAAGTGTAGAAAAAGGGTCAAAATGGTGAGACCTACAGGACCCTAAAGAAAAAAAAAACAGAACCAACACCATGTGCTGAGTAACCACAAGCACGATCAAGCAGTACAGGGGATGCTTCCCCGCCCTATATAAGCAGATTAAGGTCACTGCCAGGAAGGGGACAAACAGGCGAGGAAGACGAGGAGTGTAGGCAAGTAAGATTATGGGCTGAGTTTTTCACAATTCTCATTATTGGAGAAGGGGGAGGACGGCCATAATATATACTGTGGCCACAAATGGACAAAGATCATTTTAGATGTAAATTGCAGAGTTTGACTTCTGGTGCAGGAAAATAGATTTATGAGTTAGAAAGGATGACATCAGGGATGACATTAGCTATAGGTGACATACAAGACTTGCTAGCAGCCACCAGAGGGTAGAGAGCTGACAACATTTGGAAGTGAGCAGGATATGCAGGTGTGACCACATAAAACACGACATATGATGGAGCGTTGTTTAATAATTGCAGAGAAGATTATGGCGGGCGTTCAGAGTACAGTATTCTGATACATAAGATATGGGTGCGATTATGGCTAGGAAAATGGGTGAGGATGAAGACCCTGTCGTTTTTATTAAAGATATTCAAGAGAAATGGTGTCTTGAGATGCGTGAACCATGGGATAAAACGGTGGCATTATTTTACCACGTTTTGTGTCAGGGGCTGCCTGAGCCAGTGCAATGGCAATTAAAGAAACAGGTGGGAATGGAAGCAAAGCCATGGCCAGAAATACAATTGACGATCATGCATCACGGCTGATAGTTACAAGAGAAGAATAAAAAAGCTGAGGGCAGGAAGAGGCAAAGTTAGTTTAGAAAAAGTTATCTAAACTCGCTATAGAGGGAGCAGTATTAACAAGTAACAAGGGTGTGTAGACACAGGAAATGCAACCAGCACAGCAACATATTGTAGCATACCCCATGGATATGGGTGGGTACAATTTATGGCCAAGAGGAAGAGGGAATGGGCCTGGAGGAAGAGGATGAGGTGGATTTCAGAACCTTCAAGGAAGAGGAGGATTTAATGGCAGACAGCCGCAACAATGTTGAAATTGCGGAAGAATAAGACACATAGCCAGAAAATGCAGAAGCAGAGGAGGCATGAAACAGAATTGGCAAGTTCCAAGAGGGAAGATGAGTTAAGCGCCACAATATAAAACAGAACCACTGGAATATTATGCACAAGATCACATGCAGACTGCTGCAACCTCAACAAATGCAGCAAGCGCTGCTGCAAATGCAATTGCCACAAGGGCAAGCACCCATGCAAGCACAGCAGGTACAACCACAGCAGGCGCAGACATAACAGACTATAGTACCACAATGGAGCATGACCCCATGAGCCCAACAAGCACCCACACCCAAATTGGTGAGTGTGACTTTGATAGGACGAAATCCTTTCACAGGTACAGGGATGAATGTATACTCGCTATAGGACAGCCCACAGAGTGACCTGGTGTGTTCAGTACTATCGGTTATAGCAGACCCCCAAGAGGAATCAAGGATCAGGGTAACGATAGGAGGCAAGATATTTTCATCTCTTGTAGACACTAGAGCCACTCGTTCCTATATCCATGAGGGAATCTACCCAATGTCAGCTACTGTCATGAATGCTCAGGGATTCTCTGGGTCGATCAATTTAGTTCCTTTTACAGATGAATTGCCAATCTCTATAGGAGATATGTTAATGCAATTACTATATTCTAGGCAGATGCCAGTTAAAATATTAGGACGTGACTTGATGATGAAACGTAACATGCCGATATCCTTTACTGATGAAGGAATAGCGTGTTTTACTCCAGGGATACACTATGTGAATGTGGGAGAGTTTATATTAGCCTTTACAGCCCAAAAGACATTGCGAGGAGTTCCTTTAGATACAGAGCTATTCGAGTGACTGTTTTATTATCATCATTATCCAGATTGGTAGATAACATATTGACCAAAGTTTCTCATGGAGGAAGAAGAAGGGCAGATTATGACCTTAGAATTAGAAGCAGCAGTGGTCAGAGAAGAGAGGGAAATGCTTCATGGGACAGATGATGAAGGAAGAGGATGGAGAACAGTGATAGCCCTCAGTCAAGAATACAGGTTGACAGGGTGACAGATAAAGAACTGTTTAGAGATGACTATTCAGACAATGATCTAGTGTTTTTTATAAGTCTCACTTATTGGATTAAAGTAGAGAGTATAGAAATACCACAGAGAATGGTGCTGGTAAAAAGAGGATGTATATTCTTCCAGGAAAACTTAGAGAAAGTTCCAAAGATTTTATGGACCACAAGCCCATATGATATAGGTCTATTAAAATGGATAGGATCAGTCAAAATCAACCTAAAACTAGCAGCCCTTTTACCACAAGCCAAGCAATACCCCATGTCCAGAGAAGAGGATGAGGGTATATTTGAGACCATTTCTGCTTTAATGAAGCAAGGCATATTAGTGCTATCAGATTCATCGTGTAACATGGTTGTGTACCCGGTGAAGAAATCAAAGGGGGTTTCGTGGAGATTTATACAGGTCCTTTGCCTTCTAAATAATATAGTCGAAGCTGAATTTCCTTTGGTTCCAAATCCTGGGACAATATTGTGTAAACATCCCATCTAAGGCCAAATATTTCACAGTTATAGATTTAGAAAATGTATTCTTTTCAATTCCCCTTCATGAAGACCCAGAAGATTTTTAAAGGACTTAAAGAAGCACAGGTGGACAAGAGCACAATAACATGGAGAGATGAGATGAATGAATGATTTGAAGAGTTAAACAAACAATCAGTATAGCCCCTGTGTTGGGGATCCAAGATTGTAATGAATAATTTTATTTATTCTCCCATTCAAATGGAGAAATTATGACAGCAGTTCCCACACAGAAGACGACATTAGGACATGGACAATAGCTGTTGGCTTTTTACAGTGGGATTTTGATCCAGTTATGAAGGGACAATATCCATGTGAGTAATATTTAATTGCTGCTGCATTCACAATTGAAAAGGCTTCAAGCCTAACAATGGGGTGTCCAATAACGTTATTTGTAGAACTTGTATTATTTGCGATTTCAGAGAAACCTAAATGTCCATTGACTACACAAAGAGCATCAGGGTATGAGGTGAGTATTTCCAAACCTGCAATCAAAATTGTTAGATGTAAGATGGCAATCCATCAACGTTTATAGCAGAGCCAGTAGGAGAGGATGATTATGTACATGATTGCACAATGTATACTGAATGTTACAGTGATATTCCCCAGGCTATAGAAAATGCCCTTGGGAGGAGGGAAGTTTCTTTTGTTGATGGGTCATCAAGAATTAACCAGACAACTGGGGAAAGGCATACTAGGGAAAGCTGAATTGAGGAGGTGAATTTGAGGTAGTGACAAGTATGAGATTGTCTTCAAATAATTCAGCACAGGCTGCTGAATTAGTGGCACTCATTGAAGTGCTACAGAGATCTGAGGATGAGGAGGTGACGGTGTACTCTGACTCCCCCTATATGACTTCAACTGTAAATGCAGGTTTGTCATATTGGAAAAGGAGGGGCTTCCTCTGTGCAGACAGCAATCCAGTGCAACATGCACACCTGTTGGATAGGCTTATAGGAGCATTGAGTCTCCTATTGACACTAGCAGTTGTAAAATGCACAGAGCATTCCAAAAGAACAGATTTAAACTCCAGTGGAAACGAAGCCGCAGATTTAGAGGCCAAACAAGCAGCCTATGATCCACCCTTATCAAGTCTTGAAGTAGAAGATTAAACAAATTACAGGAGGATGCCTGTTAGTAAAGGAGGGCTTTAACATGCTGTCTATTCTCCAGTTAATTGAGATACAAGGTTGAGCTCAACAAGAAGAACAGCATTTATGGAAAAGGCAGGGGTGTTCTTTATCCCCCACTGAGTCAACTTGGAGATAGGATAGCACTGGAATGCCAGTTATGGCTCCCGCATTATTGAGAGTAGCACTGGAGCAGCTTCACTACCCAGCACACACAACTTGAGAAAGTCTTGCTGCTACAATTGCAGAAGAATGGGTTTCATCCAATCGATTAGGGCTCTATGTGATTATTTCATATACCAAAATCTTGAATTCAAAAGTGAGAAATTTGAAATGCCTGTATCAAAATAATCGCGTAAATCCTCCCGCCCACTATTCCCGCTACCCTCCACTCCACTAGCATCAAAACCTACCTCTGTGGTTCACTTAACCGCTGTTCCTCTCCACTACTCTTTCCCTATGATGCGAGTTCCACCTCCCCATGGAGAGGCACAAATTCCACGACTTATAGAAGTGCTGGACATCTCTGCCACCCCCAAATTCCATTAATGTCGATCGATTGCAGGGGACACCCCCGCAACCGTTGATCTCCTTAATCAACATTTCTTTTTACTGTCTGTTAGAACATGTGGCACAGTTCATTGTAAATTGCATCATGTGCCAGAAATGTACTTTAGGGCAGACTTTGCGAACAGTAAGAGGAGCAATTCCAAGACACAATGGCCCATTTCAGTATCTACATATAGATTATGAGGATATGTTATAGACATGCAACGGCTACAGATATATGCTGGTCGTAGTATGTCCTTTTTCTAGCTGGATCGACGCAGGTCCTTGCATGCACCCTGATGCATCATGTGCCGCCAAGATCCTTGTATGTGAGGTGTTTCCCTGATGGGGGTGTGCAAGGTTTTGCTGTCTGACAATGGACCACATTTTGTAAATGAGATGTTTGAACAAATAGTTCTCCTATTAGATATTAAGCACACATTTTCTTCTTCTTATCTCCCACTGGCAAATTGTGGCTGCGAGAGATTATATGGACGATTAAAGGAAACTATAGCGAAAGTCAAAATAACCTTAAAAAAGGGATGGCTACACTGCCTACCCCTTGCCTTATACACCCTGAGAAATCAGCCTAGTTCAGATCACCATCTAACTCCTCATGAGTTGGTGACTGGGTGCTGTATGAGAACTCTGCTTGCTCCTCGAACTAGGGTAAGAACTGATTCCCACAATGTAGGGAATGCATTTGGTGATGAGATGCATGATTACCACACAACAATGGCTGCAAATATTTCTTTCATGTGTCAACAGATCAAAAACTGATGGGAGGGGTCAAAATGAAACGACAAAGACAATCAACCCAATGATTTAGAGGATTTACTGCAGCCACCTGTTTTGTATCCAGGAGATCAGGTGCTGGTATGGAAATGTGTGCGCACCTGGAGCACACCTCACTTTGAAGGTGTCCACGAGATGGAGGAAGTAATTCCCACCACAGTAAAGGTGAAAGGACTGCACAATTGGCTGCATTTACATGATATCAAGCCAAACAAAGGAGAAGCACTGACTCCTCCTGTAGCTGTCCACAGTGAAGCAAGAGAAGTAGTTATGCACATACCGACTCATTCAATGACCAAGAAGCAAGAACAAGAAGAATGATGAGCACATAAAAGCATCTTAAACAAAGGGATCAATCTTTTCAAATTTGACAAAAAATAAATAGACTTGCATTTATCCTGGAAACTTTTCTTATTTTCTAGATAATGTCAAGGAACAAGGGGACAGAAGAACTGGAGCCATAAGAAAGGAAGCACATTTCATCTTTCATGATACCTATTGTAGACAGAATACACACACTCTTGTATGTTTTTTTCCTACATATTCAAGTCTTATCAAGCTATAATAAGACGATATGCAAATATAGAGAGGTTTTTCAGTAATTCAAAGAATAATCATATAATTTTTAGAATAATAGTGGCAATTATCTTACAGTTTTTGATAACTGTGTGATCCAAAAGGAGATAACAGAGTTGCATATTAAAGTAAATACAGAATGGAGATATTTCATAATTTCATAAGCTCACTACCCAGAAAGTCAATATGTTTTCATGGAATAATAATTGTGATATAATTATGCATTACAATTTCTGTTTTCTTCCTTATTATGATGATGTTTAGAGATATCAAAAAGGAGAATACAGATATGGGGGATGTTAATGAAACAACTGCTATTGTTCCTACTAGAGGCACAGCCTGCATTTTCTATTATATAACTAAACGCCTACGGTCCCTATTTGAAAGGGATGTTGAGGATAACCATGAAAATATAAATAAGTATCTTGACAATTTGCCTCATTTAAAGATTTATCTATGGTATCAGCACATGAAAATTGTGGGCAGAATAACATCAAATGAAAGCTGGCATGTGTGTTCCCTTATACCTTGTGCTTTGTGAACATCTAAAATATTTAGAGCATCAGAGGTTTCAGTGAAAAAGGCACATTGCCTGACACACCTTGCACTTTGCCTGACAAGAGGACAATTCCAAGGCAGAACAGCATCCACAGTATGGGTCAATAAAAAGACGTCTCAAAGAGAAGACAATTTTGTACAAGATATAAAGTCTAGAGAAAACCAAACATGGAATAATAAAATGTGAACAGCCTGGAATAAGTGGAGCAGGAATCCCGATAGAAGAAAATAAGATGCTTCCACGATAAGACAAGGCTGGGGAGAAAAGACACAAATCCTGGGAAAGAGTCTAGCTACGAATTAAGGGAGCAGTGCTCACTCCTGAAGGATGGGTTGATGGTTGTGTGTAAAACACTAGCATTAACAGGACAATGGGAAGAAGTTGTGATGAACACAGAGAAAGAATGCAAAGATCAATGTCCTCAGACTGCAAGATTTTTAACATGGGTTGGCGATGAGGGGGGACCCTTGCAAATACTACCCCTGAAGAATGCATCCTTATGTTTCAGAAATAATGGCACAATCAAAGTTGGAGAAAATCGCAAGTGCGCCTGTTTTATTGAAGTCCCAGGCCCGAAGAAAGGTACAGCAGTCCTGATGGACCAATACTGGGCCTGTGGAACAAGAGCCTATTTGAAATTACTGCCAAAGTGGGGAGGAGTGTGTTCATTGGTACTGATAAGTATGAAAGCCTTGGTAGTACCACAAAGTGACTTGCAGATAAAACATTTTCCAAAAATAGATGCACACCTCAGCAAGAAAAGGTCATTCAGCAGACACCTGCAAAAGAGAGACAATTACTTCTCAGCAAAATCAGTAGAAGTATATTGTGATATTGCAGATGAGCATATGGTGTTAAGCAGAACAGAAGGGATATTTACATCTATCTTCATGCCAGAAATGCAGACTGTGGTCAGCAAATGGGAGCTGCTGCAAATGATTTCTATGCAATTGTTTGTATTATACTAATAAAATATGAATATATAATTATTATTACTGACAAAGCCCACTCTCTCTTCACCTATAACAGTCGAATGTTTACACATTTAAACTGTTGGTTGTTCCATGTGATTACTTCCCTTGGATCTTTGATCTCATACATTCCCCAGGTCCACAATGAAGGGGATACGGATCCTTTTGCTATAATAGCAGATGATTAATATGACACGAATATGATGTAATGCAATCAGAGAACAAATGAGGGCCATTAGGCATATGGCCCTCCAAAAAATGTATGTCCTGGACTTATTCACAGGAATTGAAGGAGGCATGTTTGCCAAGATCGGGCCTTCTTGCTATACATTTCACCTGCACATGATGAAGAAAATAGGACCCTGACAAAAGCAATACCGATGTTGTCAACCCTGTGCATGAAGATGGTGGATGAAGTAGATGAGACGGAGGAGGATGATTGGTTTACATCTCTGTTTTTGTGGGTTCCAACCAGGCTGGTGAATGCCTTCAAGCTACTTAGAGCAATATTAGTGTTTGTATTGCTAGGATTTTGTCTTATAATTTTCATTTTGGGACAATGCCAGAAGACAGCCAAGAAAACTATTGGAATGAAGATAATGATTGATATAGACACTGAAACAACTGGAGAGCAGAATGAAGCCAGTACTCATGAAAATATAAAGAAAAGCACTTTTACACCTCAAGAAACAATGTTCTACTACCCCAAGGATCATAAAACATATGTAGGACGTTGGCTATGCTGTTCACCAACTGGAGATTGTTGCTTCATGACATTAAGTGTGAATTTTTATATAAAGAATGCAGTTGACCCGAGGGGGGGTGACAAAGATATGGCTCCCAAAGAAATGATAATTCAAATAAAAGATGGAGGCTGAAGAAGAGAATTTGGTCAAAGTTTTGTCTAGAGAGGTGAATGTAGATGAGCAGGTGAATGCTTGCTCACTAGTTCCTGCCCCCTCACCACCGACATATTGGAACAGTAGACAAAGGGATATGGATATGGATGGGACCCCTGGTGTAATTCCACTACCGCATTGCGTGTATGAGAGACATTAAGCAATCAAACAGCCATATTGAGTGTGCCCTCGCCATGAAGGTGTGGAAGGATGCCACATGGAAGTATGTCAGCACGCACCTATGGACATCATGGAGCATTAAGTGAAATCTGACAATGACAGAGTGATGTCATTAAGAAGATATATGAACCTATGCTGAAACGATTTGAAAAATACTTAAGACTGATGATGTAACTGAAGCACCTAGAGAAATATGTATCTAAATCTAAAGTAATCACGGAGATAAAGAAGAATGAAGTATGTTCCTGGTCAATGACTGTATATACACATGTAATGCAAGACAAATGAGACATATACAAGCTTGCTATAGAGGAATATATAATGTGGTAAAGACGGCCATGATAGGAAAATGGACACTGGCTCATGTTGAATTCAACCAAGCTACCTCAGACAAAGGCTACAAAACCAAGAGACTGTTGAAATACAGCTTGTGTGAAAAACAGTGAATCAAGGTTGGCCTAGGATCAAAGATAATTTGTTAAGGAATAATTGCAAGTCCCAAGAGGAGTTACATGGATAAACCCTGAATGTGAAACATTCCCCTTAGATTAAGGAAGAAGAAAACATCTACAACAGCCAAAGTATTGGACAATTAAACGTGTATGAATTGTCTGCAAGATAGAGTGAACAAGTCTCTAGAGGCCGAGAGGAGCAACAACACCCTGCATAATTGAATCAAATAACAGTAAATAAGAGGCAGAAATGTACAAATTTGTGGTCACTTCACACGTGACTCAGAAGCTGAAGACAAGGTTCTATTCATTAAAGCCTCAGACGAAGATATTGGTGTGATCACACTACCTCAAATGTTCCAGGATAGTGAACAGGCTACAAGGTTGACTACAGACTGAATACTTTGGTTTATGGCTGACCGATAAGGGATGATAGATTAATTGGGAGAATAACATATATCTTTCTCTGCTGGCACGCCTCATTTCATCCTTCTCCTCCAACTTGCAGTGCTACGCTGATGACACACAACTCTTCTTCAAGATTCCTACGGATACCCTTGCACCTTCCTTCATTAATGACTGCCTCTCTGCCATCCAGGCCTGCTGCACTGCTAATGAAATCTGCCTCAATCCCAGCAAAACTGAGATTATCCCTATTGGGTCCCCTGCACCATACCTCTTCCCCTCACTCTGGCCTTCCTCCATGCCCCCACTCCTCTGAATCCAGGAATCTTGGAGTCATCTTCGATTCCTCCCTTTGCTTCCTCCCTCACACTCAGGACATTTCCAAGAAGTCCCACTTTCAGCTCTTCCTTCTCAAAGGAACGCTACCATTCCTCACCTTCCCCCAGAGACTCAATGTTACACGAGCTCTGGTTCTCTCCAGGCTTCACTATTACAATAGCCTCCTTCTTAATCTTCCTTCGTCCACCCTGCGACCCCTCCAGCTAACCCAGATTAGGGCAGTGAGACTTATCCTTGGCCTCAAGCCCAGGAACCGCATATCTCCTGCCCTACAAAGCCTTCACTGCCTCAAGAGCACAGCAAGGATTAAATTAAAATCCTTCTGTATCATCCACAAAGCTATCTGGGGCGATGGACCACACTATCTGCAATGCTTCCATACCAAATACTCCCCTTGTAGACTCCTGCTTTCCTCCAACACCAACTCCCTATGTGGAAGTGGTTTGCTAAACAGAGAGCTGGTGCTCGATTACCTTCCACAGTGGTCTCCCTCCTGTGGAATAGCCTCCCCCCACTTTGCGTCTTGAGCAGGACCTCCTTAAGTTCCAAAAAAGCCTCAAGACCTTTCTCTTCTCCTCCTCCTTTTCCCCCCTCTGTTCCTTGCTAATCATACAGTAGCCTGACTGATGTGCAGGGCCCGTATGTATCCTCAGGCCTCTAACCCCACCACATCTCTCATCCCAGCCCTTGTCTTTCACTGCACTTATTTGGCTCACCCTCCCCAAAGGTGTTGCACTTACGTTCTTCTCCCATCAGCACTTCTCTCTGAGCACTTTGCCATGAGCACAACAGCACCTATCCCTTATCCCCCTTGCACGTGCACGTTCTGAACATTCAGAAGGCATAGTAGGTTTGTCTCCCCTCCCTTTCACGTTCATTATTTGTTTGCACTATTAATTCAATTATGTATCTTATAGTTTCATTGTCTACCTTCCCCTGTCCGCACCATGTTGCCCTCTGGGCGCTTTGAAACAGTTGTTGCTAATTGTATAGTTACCTAAGTACCTAACAAGTGACCAATAAATAAATGAAATAAATAAATGGGGAGTAATCTGATGCAATTCAAGGTACCAAGGTTTAGTTTCACGCACATGCTACTAAAGAGCCAAAAGTCCAAGGTTAGGACAGTATGTCAACTAATTAGTGGGACTAAAGGGCAATTGCTATACAGTGGTGCATAGACCAATCTGCTGCTATTCTGTCCTCTATAATCAGTACTATACATATTTAGAGGTAGTTCAAGGTGTCTTCTACAGATAAGGGGAAGCCAATGATGTATTAATGTTTACATAGTTTATATGTATATATGTTCCCATAACCAATCCCTTCCTTTGATAGATTTTATGATTTGCTACATAGGATCACATCATAGATGACGCATATTGCGGTATAAGACCTGTATGTAATCAAGCTAATGTGTGAGTGTGCATGCACAAGTCTGATGCCTGCCAGTTCTGCCTGCTTTATTAAATGAGAATAAAGTAGTACTGCCATATTCCTTGAGTCTGTCTGGTTATTTGGTCTGAGATCTTTATTTGTAATTCTATCTAGCACAAGGGATGCTTCAAGGTGCTACAGCACAAGTACTTATGTGGTGGGAAGAAATGGTATTCGTTGGCTGCAGCTGAGTGTGCCCTATTTATGCTTCATTCCACACATCACATACGGGCTGCTTGTGCTGCTTTTGCTGAAAAGTCCTTGATTGTGGGAGGGTGACAAGGGAATTACATTCAGTGGCTATGACTGTGTGTGCTGTCATTTTGTGGCTAGACCAAATACCTGTTGCTCACAAAGTTTAGAATTTAAAGTCTTGGAATTGTTTCTGCAAAATGAAAGTCTTAGAAATCTTTTATTTTTAAAGAAAAGCTTAGAAACCATTATGCAAATTAAAATTCTTAGAATTCTTTTGAGTCAGTAGGGGATTACATTTAGATACTGTAACTCCGTTTGTTATCTATGAACAGCCACCTACTTCAAATACTTGCATCTTGCAAGGAAAAGCCATTGAAAGCGATTTTGGAAATGAAAAGGTAACTTGGAGGCAGTAGGAAATTAAATTCACTTGATGTAACTAAGTGATGCATCTTTTTGTAGCCAGTCCACATAATTATTGCATGTATAGACTGTTCTTATATTTTGTTTTTTAAGCTGGAGGTGATTATGTTTAGTGACTGTGACTGAGTGTGACATTTCTGTGTCTGTAGGAAGGACATAATCACAGTGAGTGACCACCTGGCATGACATAAACACACATGCCATAGCGTGTCAGATTGAGGAGGAAAAAGCATAACTGAATCGTTTGGTGCTAAGTTCAGGCGGGAAATTACATTCAGTGTCTGTAGCTGAGTATGCAATCTTTTCAAAACGATACCAAATACTTCATGTTTGTGGTGATGCAAAATAAATCATAGAATTATTTTTGGGAAAGAAAAGTCTTAGAATTCATTTGGTGAAAGAAATGTCTTAGGAATCTTTTTGCAAATTAAAAGTCTTACAATTATTTTTGTCAAGTGAATATTCTATAAAATGGATTTAACCAAATGTTTCGTCTTTTTATGGACTGCCCACATACACTTGTTTGTGTAGGAAAGTCTCCAATCTCTTTGGAGGTCTAAGCGGATAATCTTTTAACCATTTCAAGTGTCAATATATCTGCAACAACCAAACATGCCAGAGGGAGCGGAAACATGACATTGGAGTGAGTTATTCATCAGGCAAATGGAAGGCAGAAATGTTGCGCTAAGCAGCACCTGCTGGACAATATATAATATGCACATTCAGGTATTGTTGTCGAAGAACCAGTTCTGTTCACTCTTTCTGGGGCAGAAGTGGGAGAAGTGCAGATTGGCTTACAGATTTGCCGGGAAAAACAACACACAGAGCTAGTAGACACAGCACAAGGTGTAGAGGAGCATGCCGATCTAAGGCAAACATTATACAATAAATAAATACGATAATAAAATAATGATGAAGTCAAAAAGTAAAACAAAAGAAAAGAAACGAACATCGATACACTGTACACAGCATAGATGATCAATATACGGGAGGTTTCTAGTCTCCACCCATCACATCCAGTGGATCTGAGAATAAAGAGGACTATGAGGCAGATAAAGATTGTGACCTTTCTGAATAAAGGAGGCAGCAACACGTGGTTACGGGAACTGCTGATACAGAGGGGAATGAGGACAATGCCACAAGAACAGGGATGGGAGGGAAAGACTCATTCACAGTGGAGGTATTGAAGGGGACTCACCACGACCCCTTCAATACCTCCACTGTCAGATTTGCACAGTAGGTAGGATCTTAGTACACAACAAACATCCACAATTTGTATTTTGTTCAACCAGGTCCAAGATCAACTACAATGTGCCACCAGAACTCTGTGCAAGGAAAACATTTTTGGCAGAGTGAAGGGCAGGTTCAACTTGGGGACCACATCTATGTTCCAGTTCAAAGTTTGTCTTGAAAGGATAAGGGGCGAGTTCTTAAATGCCACGAAAGTCCTTTAAAGCAGTAATTTGGGGACAGAACAACTATCAGTGTTTTTCTGCTTGCCTTGTAGGTTTTTCGGCTTTGAACCAAGATTTTGGCATTGATGGGATCCAAAAATATGGTGTGGTTCAGCAGTGGGAATGACTTGCGGGTCAAAGACTCTGAGAGAAAGCAGGCGTCATTGAGTCAGTGGGATTGGATGACTTGTCGACTTTGGATGCAAAGAAGCAAAGTCTTTTCTTTGGCAGCAAGCGTCTCAACAGCCTCAACACAATATTGTGCCACTCCAGAGGAAATGACTTGGGGCCAGATGCTGGTAACTAGGCATGTGGTGTCAAGTTGGGGACACTAGAAGACTCAGCGGGTCTCAAAAGTGGAGGCATGGATACTTAGTCATCCATGTCAAATAAAACTCAGAGATGTGATAGGCGATTGAGTGTTGAGGTAAACAATGACTGCTGCATTTCCCTTGAGGCAGCACATTGAAGGTGCCCAAATCAGAATCAAAGAGCTTCAGAGTTGGTTCAAGCCTTCTCTAGGCGCTACGTCAGAACCTTCTGAAGAGTGATGCCTTACCGAGAGTGTTTTGTCTGCAGAAAGTCGGGCTTGGGTACATGAGGTTTGGGAGCCCTTGAAATCCCCAAGATAGTTCCAGGTTTCAAGAGAGTGAAACCCTTCTCTTACTGGAAAGTCCTCTTTTGAGCTACTCTACTCCACCATCTTCCCCTGTCTGCCTACGTCAAAGAGTCTCTGTTAACTACAACCCTGGTGATTTCCTATGGCCTGGCAGAGCCTGTCCTTTGAAGCACTCGGCAGCTGCCTGCCCCCTACGGCCAAATCCTGTATTCCTATATGGTAACAACCCTTTCGCATGGAAGACAAAAAGCTGCATTCTAAGTTTGCCAGTGTGGAAATAACGTGCTCGTAATTCCATTTACCTGCATGTTTCTGCACCAACATACTACAGGTTTTCTGGTGGGGTAGCCGGCATTACCTCCAGCCAAGAGCTGGAGGTAATTCTGACACCCCACCATCATCAATTTCCAGTATTACTGACACCGGTGCCAGTATTACTGGCAAATCCCCCGATGGAGTTCTATGGGACTCCATGAATTGGTTCCATGTGATAATTTCCCCGCAAAAATGTCGACTGACTAAAATGTCGCATAAAAATTGCTGTTTTTTGCAGCGATATTATTACATGGAACACACGAGGGGCACCCCCGCAATCCCCAAAACTTTTTTCTTCAAGGGGAGCGGCGGACACTCTTGCAACCCCTGCTCCCCTTGTCTCCATATATATATATAGTCACCATATATAATGTTGCCACAACCTTTTCCCGCGAATATTATGTATGGCGACCATACATATGGGGACAATATTACCAGATACCCATGCAATGAGGACTAACATTCCTTACCGGCACTTGATAATCTTCTGGTTATTCCAGCAGACCAAGTGCTGGTAACGGTATTACCATTAAGTGGTATCCCGCCAGATTTACCAGCAGGATACCACCAAACTTGTAATGAGGCCCCAACGCATTTGCTCAGACGTAGTCCAAATTATCTGTTTTGGGTGAAACTCAATCCCAGACAGTGGATACCCACTAGGCTTTGAGAGGAAGTCACTTTAAAAAAAGCTGACAATAAAAGGACACCAAAAGGCTTTGACACATTTAGGTATGGGGTCCCAGAGACCACCATGCCATAACCATAAATGGTTTTTATCTAGATTTGTCTTCAACTACCAGATCCTGGGTTCCACAGTAGTATAATATAATTTAAATGCAAGGTCAGGGCAGATTCTGGCTGTTGGATCGGGCCCAACAGCTGCTGGCAGGAATGTACGTATCACCTTCAGTCTGACAATTTCTCAAACCAGAAGAGGTGAGAGAGAGAAAATGTATTTTATTCGGCAACACCATTAACAATTTAAAAACAACACAATAATCAATATATGCCACATAATTAAATTTAGACAATACAAGAATTAAAATATCCAGACAGTGTGAAACCATATACAATCTTTTATAAATGCCTTCCTATTTTTAAGAACGCTGCTTTCACAAATTCACGTTAAAACATTAATAAGAGCTGTCAGTAGACAGGCTCAGAAGAGGTACATGTCTGCACTTTGTTTTTTAGCGTGGAGCTGTATGAAAGGGGTCTCGAATTAGCAGACCTCACCTTCACAGACAGAGCTACCCACATTACTTTATTAATGCAAATCAGACAAGCACAGGCTATTTCCCCCTTGCAGATGGCATTCCGAAACACCCTGTTACTCCGCTAAGCGGCCACCAAGCTGAGAACTAGGAAGTGAGCTGAGTCTTTTAGAAATCCACAACAACTCCCCAGTGTATACGAGGGGTGGGGGTCAGATTGGTTCACTAAAACTCTCTGGGACATTCCAAGCTTGTAATGTGGGTTGCCGTTGGGCCCCACAAGATCTTGCAGCAACTCCGAATATCACCGCAAAATTGGGATTGCCACCCAACATCATGAAAAGTGAAAAGAGACAGCATTCATTCACCAACAAGCAAAATGCACTGGGTGGTCTGGTTAAATCACTCCCAGCATCCGAACCGCCATCTCTCTCTCTTTCTCTCTCTCTGCCACTCTCTCTCTCTCTCCCCCCTCTCTCTCGCTCACCCTGCTTTCTCTTGTCTCCACATCGCTCTGTCTATATTTTTCTAGTGCCTTTCTCCCCCTCTCTGTCCTATTCTATTTTTCTCTGTGTCTCTCGCTGAATCATTGACACCTGTTGTTTAAAAAAAAATCCCTATCTCTGTGACTGTGAATAACATAGCCTATTTAAAAGACATTTAAAAAATCTATATATGAAAAACAGATGTTGTGTTTAATTAAATCTGTCAGCGAGTACACACTCTAGTCTTCATTTTTTTTAAAAAATGGATCAGAAAAAATATTGTTACATAGCTGTAGAGTTAACATGTTCGGCCTTCATATTTGTAAATACAAATGACTGCTGACCAAAGTGAACGAGAAACTTTATACTTGCGTTATTTGGTGTCTGAATCCTGCTAAACTGCAATAGGTATGGCCTTGTGGTACCGACTGGCCATTTGCGAGGACACTGCACATTTATTAGAGGCCGATTCATGGAATTAATGTGCGCTGAAAATTCCCGCGCAAGCGTGCAAAAGCGTGCGAATCGCAGCGCAAGAGCGAAAATCGCAGCGAAACCCGGGCACAGCGATTCATGGAAGTCCGTGCGCGTGTAAATCCATGGATGTGCGCTAAAATCCTGCGTGGCGCACGCTGGCGCACACGTCTTCAAACAGCGTGCGCTACGTGCACAGCGAAAGCGCACATTGCGAAGCGCACACAACAAAAGTAGGCGTAACACGGGGCGTAACACGCGGAATGGGGAACAACGCGTGAAAATGTGGGCGTCATGGGGGAAGTACAGGAGGCAAATGCGCGGAATGCCCACACGCATGCCTACAACACGTATTCATGGAATCGAATGGGGCTAACACGTGCGACAAAAATGACGCGCTAATCCGGAAACACCTACACCAGCAAGAAGCAAGCGTATGCGGACCCGCGCAGCATAAAAGTGCGTGCAAACAACAAACAAGCTCAGACACCAAGATGAATATACTGTTCCTCGCAGCAGTGGTCGTGGGATACCCCAGGAGGAGGAGGAGGATAGTCAGAGCCAGAATTTCTACACCCAGAACCAGCCTTTTTGGGATGCCTGATGACCAGGTGTATGGCAGGTACAGGTTTCCACCTCACATAATACTCGACCTGGTGAGTGAGTGGGAGGATGACCTCACATCACCCACCCTGTGCTCCCAAGCACTGAGCCCCTTGGAAAAGGTGCTCAATGTATTGCACTTCTTGGCCACTGGTTCATTTCAGCGGACAAGTGCCATAGTGGGGGGGGGGGTCACAGGCCACGCAGTCACGCTGCCTGCACCAGGTGTTGGCCATCATGACTGCACGCCCATCAGTCTGCAGGCACATATACCTGCCCAGAACACCTGCAGAAAGGCAGGCTGTCGTCCAGGATTTTTACGGGGTGGCACACTTCCCGAAAGTGCTAGGTGCCATTGACTGCACCCATGTGGCTCTACGTCCTCCCAGTGCAACTGAGCACATCTACAGAAATCACAAGCACTGGCATTCCATCAATGTGCAGGTAGTATGTGATGCCAAGGGAATCATCACCTCAGTATATGCCAACTATCCAGGGTCCACCCATGACAGTTTCATTTACAGAATGTCAACCCTAAACCGGGACCTAGAAGCTGGGCGGCATGGTGATACATGGCTGCTTGGTGAGTATAAATGCCCCTGCACATGCATGCATGTCAGATACTGAGTAATGTCACAACCCCACTAATGATACCCATCATCACCTCCCCAGGAGACAGTGCCTACCCACTGAGCACCCACATGATGATGCCAATTCGGAACCCCACCACACCACCCGAGGTAAGATACAACACAGCCCATATTGCAACCCGGGGCATAGTGGAGCTCACATTCGGAGTGCTCAAGTCACGCTTTCGCTCCCTTGACCACTCTGGTGGGCAGCTGCTATACGCGCCCTCAGTAGTGTGCAGGATCATAGTGGCAGCATGTGTCCTGCAAAATGTTGAAACACGCCGGGGCCTGCCGGTGGACATGGTGGTGCCCCGACATCCCCAACCACAAGCACAGCCGCTGCGCATGGGGGGGGAAAGGGCATGTGGTGAGGCAGCCCGTACGCAGCTGGTGGCTAATTATATCACCTAAAATCACACCCCTGTGGAGTGCACACAGCCCTGGCACATACCAGCTGACAATCAATGATGATGACATAAGGGACAGTCAACTGTCACAACCATACCAGCCTGAGATTGGTCACCTGGAATTGTTACATTGTGTGCATCCCTACCTGCCGAAAGACAACCAAAGCTGTGTGACAAAAAAACTCACATTTATGCTGCATGAATGACTACCCCCTTGCAAAATACAACATGAAAATAGCGCCATGTCACCCAACCCCTCCCCAGCTCCGCCACCCAACACACCATGGCATGTCATGCAATGTGAAAGCAAACAAAGCAATGCACAATGGGAGCCCAATGTCACTGTGGAAGTCACTGTCACTTGGTCACACCCTTTGCAAGCTGATGGGAACGGGAAGCAGGAGGGGTGTGTGTCACAAACTCAAGCATCTAACCCAATCTCAGGACAAGCCTGCATGTGCCCAGCCGGAATACAGTGGAAGCCCATGGGAGCCACACAAGGCAACACACTGTAAAAAATAAAATAAATTAAAAAAATAGAAAATGGCCATGTGGGGGCCAGCGGGGGGAGGCCATCCAGAAGGTTCAAGGACAGGGTGCACACCAACACGCACCTGCGTGGATGTTGCGAGAAAAAGAAAAATACCTCCATGGGCTCATGGCCTGCACAGCTATGCCATTGTGGGAGAACTGCTGTCGCTCTCTTCACCCTCTGCTGCTGCATCAGGAGGTGGTGGCACTATGGGAGGCAGCCCACGCACAGCCCTGGTATGGTCCTCCATGGCAGCAAGCATGTGGGTCTGGAAGGTCTGATTCTGGAGGATTAGATCCCCATGCAACACCTCACGGGTTGCCTGCACTTCAGTACGCATGGCCTCGCTGGATGCCCGGATCTCCTCACGTGTTGCCTGCAGCTCAGCTGAGAGTGAACGTGTGAGCTGCTCCAGCTGCTGTTCTGCCCTAACATTTCAGGAAGCCTCAAGTTCAAGCAGACTCTGCCTGAGGTTATGGAGTTCTACCCTCAGGGCTTCCCTGTGGCCCTGTGACTCTATTGATATGGATTCGCGCAGAGTCTCCAGTGCCGCCCGTCGGTCCCTGTTGGACGCCAACATGTCTTCCCTGAGTGATTGGCAAATGGAGTCTGTTGCCTGCTGTTGTTGCTCTATCTGCCTTTCAGGGGGGATAATGGAAGTGGCCACCCTCTCCATTGCCTGAGCCATCATTTCTACTGATGCTGCCTGTTGGCATACCGTACATGGAGTTTTCCCATACAGTATTGCCTGATGGCGCACGGCCACCATGTCAGCGGGCACCACACCTGTTCGGGGCAAGGCGATCTGCACCTTGCTGTGCTGGCACTGCCTGAGGCTGCAGAACTGCATTCCCCCTCTGATCTGCTGGCCCAGGAACAGGCTCAGATGCTGTGGAGTGTGACCCTGCATCCGTAACTGCCAAAGGCAGACCTACCAACACTGACATCCCCATAGAGGGTTCTACCCCTGGTGCAGGTGGGTTGGACAGAACAGAATCCCTGCCAGAAGCACTGACCTGCGACAGCACATAAGTCTCATCATCCCACTCAGCACCTGAATAGAGGTCTGGGGAGCTGCACCCAGAGACACCCCTCAACAGTATGGTCTGCAGTACCAAAGTGTTTTCACCCACCACCACACCACGTCCCTCACTGGTGCCTGGTCATGGCTGAGAATCCTCCTGGGTCTGCACCATCTCCTAAACCTCACCAGCATCAAGTGCGTCGTCACCTGCAAAAACATGAAATACAAGAAATGGAAACAGGCATGAGAGCCATAGCACACACATAGTCCTGAGAAGGCAGAGATCCAGTACATGGTTTACACATGTCCCACATGACTATAACCCTGGCATGCATGCACTGCCAATGAGTTTGAAGGGGAGTCAAAAAGGCAGACAATGAGGAGACCAAGATGGAAAACAACACATTTGCAGCATGTTGTGTAGCACTGGCATCACACATCAACCTGTGAGTGGCATGTCCAATACAGATACATGACACAAGCCAGCACACAGATGTCATGTAGCATAGCCATGGTAAATTAGACAACTACGGAGATATGTCAGTGAATGAGTACTGTCACACATCCATGTCACATGGACACAATGAGAGGATTAATGCAGAATAGTGTTGCAAAATATGCATGTGCCACACAATGCAACACATCCAGTGTACAATAAAACAGTGATTGTAGGCAGATGTACACATCAATGTTTGGTCACTTCAACATGACAGGAAACAACTATCATGTTCCACATGCAAGCAGGCCATAAAAATAAATGTCAGCATGCCAATACTCCCTCGCCCTGAATGGTCTAATCATTCACATAACCAGGTAACTAAAGTGGCACACTGTGGGGTGTAAACAATGACAGAAGCATGTCACATATGTGGCATTAGGGATGAAAAAAGCATATGGAAAATGGGATAATCTAAACAATCAGCCTGAATGAACACAGAAAAAATCAGAACAATGTTGTTGCAAGATGATAGTTCAAGTGCAACAGCAGTAATGTGGGGCTAATTGGCTACTGTGGGCAGAAGGGATACTGTCATACCCAAATAAAAGGCACGTGAATGTATTGGAGGAAGCACATGGGTGACCCATAACATTCAGGAGTACACACCCTCACCTGGCACTCATTCGGAACCCGTCACCCAAACAACATACACATGGATTACACACACATGCATGGGTACTCACCGGACAATGCATCATAATCAGGGAGCTCTCCCACGCCTTGGATCTGTTCCTCTGTGACGAAGGTCCCGGCAACAGACTCATGTTCAGTGAGTTTGTTGTCCTCTGGTGGAGACCCACTGCCAGTCACCAGAGTAGCGGCATGATTTGAGGCCAGCTTGTTCTTTGCTCTGCGTTTCAGGTCATTCCACCGCTTGTAGCAATCATCAGCTGTGCGCTTCACAAATCCAAGGGCACTTATGCGGTCCGCGATGGTCTGCCAGTGTGCCCTACGTTGACCAGGTGTGGTCTTGCACCCTGCAGTCACCACCATTTCGCGGCTATGTGCCGACACATAGGTCACAAGTGCATCAAGTTTGGCGTCATTAAAGCTAGGCTTCCTTGACGTGCCAGACTGTGTAGCCATGTCTGGGGTCTCCGCCTGTAGTGCTAGAGCACCCTTCTTCCTCTTTTTCAAAGGTGGAGCGGAGCCTGAGTGGCTTGCGCCGCTCTGGTCAGTGGGGGCAGAAGCGCTGGTGGACTGGGTACTGGGAGTGTGCGAAGGCACAATGACCATAGGTCTTGATGCAGGCATTGGCTGAAGTGTGATGTTGGCAGGGGCAACGTCGGTTTGATGGACCTGGACCGACACTGTCCCGGCTGGGAGACTCAGAGCTGGGGGGGATAGAGCTGCAACTGCCCCTGCAGCCTCCCCACCCTGCCTACTTGGGGCAGCAGATGACATCGCTGCCCCATATTCACATGGCCTGGTGACACCAACTTGCACTGCCACACGTGGCTTAGACTTGCTGACCTGGAAGTCAGCCTGGGAGTCATCCTGTGCTGGGTCAGGTGCCACAATGGGCTGGTCCAACAAGGGCTGAGCTGGGATGGTTTCAGCCACGTTTCCCTCAACCATGGGGGGGGGCATGGGTGTCCCTGATTGGTCCTCCACACATGGGGGTCTAGGGCCACCCTGCAAATCCTGGCCACGTCCCCTACCACGCCCACCACGCCCACCTTTTGGAGGTCGGCCACCTTTGCCTCCCTTACCGCTTGGTCGCCTCCCAACCATAGCACTGATGTTGTTGTGCGTATGGGAGTTGCAGTAAACAATTGTCCTGGGCAATTGGGGGTGAAACGGGTAGGGTCTAGATGGAATTTGTACCCTAGTGCTCTAGTAAGGCTGTCTGTGACCCCTGGGGAAGATGACGGGTCACGCAACACACATGCATCCCGAAAACAAAAAGTAACGTGCACGCAACCCCTCGTAGACCATGCGCATGGAAAAATGAACCCGCACTACGCTGTGGCACCCAGAAACACAAAAATAAGCGTACGTGTGTTACACGCAGCCTACAATGACCTCTGAATGGGTACGCGACACACGGGGCAAGCACAGTTGGTAAATACGTGCACGACTCACCGTCTGCCTGGAAAAAGAACGTGAAAAAGACGCGCGGGTGCAAGTTGGCAACACCCCCGCCAAAAGAAGAATTGTACGTTGTCTGACGAGACAGGACAAAATAAGTAGTGAATGCTGTTTGAGGAAACAGGCCCAACAAAAAAAATGAACGCTGTCAGAGGTAACAGGGAGCACGAACTTGAAACGCTGTGAAGTAATCACGTGTGAACCGACAAGAAGTACAGAATTCACCCACTCGCTCTCCATGAAAAGCACGTACAAGGAAATGGGGTCCTACACGTACCTTTTAAACCGGCCCACACGTACAGCGTCACCGACGCGCGTACGCGCTAAGGCCCTTTCCTCCAATTACACAGCTGACACTCGGACGTGCAGTTCTTGGACGTGTACACAAGCACCCCTGCTGAGGGAAATGCCCGCGTGCGTCACGTCACAGACACGCTTACGCGCTAAGGGCCTTTGGTCCAATGACCGCATACGTTTGCTTACGCACGAAGGGCTTTTCCTCGAATTACAAGCTGACGTGCAAGATTTTCACATGCGAAATCACTCTGTATCAAGCTGGCCACACAACAACACATGGAAGACCACGCACCTGCCCAGAAGGCCGAATTACTGCCCCCCAGAGCCCCGAGCACGCTCCCACCTGCCATCTGCTGCTGCTTGCCTGCCTGCTGCCCA
This sequence comes from Ambystoma mexicanum, assembly GCF_040938575.1. Lineage (NCBI taxonomy): Eukaryota > Metazoa > Chordata > Amphibia > Caudata > Ambystomatidae > Ambystoma > Ambystoma mexicanum. The sequence goes on along the minus strand of NC_090926.1, from coordinate 104,535,505 downwards.
CGTGCCCTGGTATTTGGTGCCTGCACATCAGCCAGGGTTCCAGTTGCTGTGTCCACCCCTGCTGGAACAGAAGACTCCCAACTGGGATACCATCTCTCCACAGCCCAGCCCCAGGACCCAGTTGCCCACCCACGCCTGTCTCGGGGGTCGCCATGTCGGGGCAAACACCATCTGAGAACACTGGCGACCCCCAGCCATAGAGGCAGAGGGCCACCAGCTTCAGTGTGAAGGAAGTTGGTGTCCTGGTGGAGCATGTCCTGGGGCAGTATGATGCCCTCTTCGGAACATCACGCGCCAACAAGGAAGGACGGGAGAGGATCTGGGACGACGTAGTGGTTGCCATCAACACGGAGGGGGTGGCAACCCGCGACATCAAGCACGTCAAGAAGCGCTGGGAGGACTTCAGGTCCAGGACCCTCCACAAGGCCCGGCGCCTCGCGGAGGGGGGCCGGGTCAGCATGAGTGACATCCAGATGAGAGTCCTGGAACACGTATGACCAGCGCTCCACGCCCAGATCCTTCGGAGGAAGACCCGTCTGGAGTTGAGCAGTAAGTGTCCAAGCATTGTTGTGTGAGACAGGGCATGTTGCAATGTGCTGGTAGTCTGATACTTGCCTGTATGTGTGACATGGGCCATGTATGGATGTGTGTGTGCAGGGACATCATGTTCATGCATGTGAGACCAGTAACGTGCGAACCACATGGTTGGTGCATGAGTTCCAATGCAACATGGGGAGCTGTATGGCAAATGCACACATGAAAGCATTCCAGTGTCTCTTCTTGCACATGGTGGGGGTGTGAGGGATGGGTGCTGCTGTCATGTACATGTATGGTGCACATGTGTGTGTCTGAGAAGTGTGTCTGTGACTTTGATACGCCATGGATTTATGACACATGTCCGTGATGATGTGTACATTCACTCATGCAGTGCGGTCACTGTTGTATGCACTGTGTCTATCCAATGTGTCTGTGGTGTACAAGGCATGATGCATGACCCTCCGGTGATGTGTGTGCATGGGATCAGTGTGAGCCATGATACATGTGAGTTTGAAGGCAACATTTTGATTAATAGAGGCCCTTGTACCTGGATGCTGATGTTGATTGCAGGCGCCGTGCCTGTTTATGCATGTGTTTTGCGTGCATTCACCCATGTGTTGTGGAGGGACAGGATGGAAGTGACGTTAGACACTGCCACTCATGTGTTATTGCTTCCTGTCTAGGCGAATATTGTACTGTACCCTGATGCTTGTGTTCTATGTCTCCCTCTACGCAGCGTCAAGTGAAGAAGAGGGCAGAGACGGCACTGTGGAGCCAAGCGGCGGGGATGCCTCCACTGGGTGGCGACTTGCCATCATCCGGGAGCGAGGGGGCTGGTGCCGCGTCTGCCACTACGGCTGTGGTGGAAGGGCCGGGTGAGCCCCAACAGGGGCTTGCAATGGCGGAATACGGTACGGAGACATCCAGGTTGGTGGTCTCCACAGAGGAGGAGGAGCCTGCTACTGAGCCGCACATGGGGCCTGGTGGGGGTATTACCACTGGTGCAAGTGGAGCAGTCCAGGGCCACGGTCAGGAGGCAGCACAGGTCACCACGGAGGGGCCTGTGCATATCCCTGTCCTTGACCCTGTGACTGCACCACCATGCACTAGCAGGGATGCCCCATCCCAGGCCCGTCCGCAGGAAGGGGAGAGTGCCATGTCATCTGCCTCTCCACTACCTGCGGATGAGGGGTCCAATGAACGTATGGGCTCCGTCCTGATTGGTGTCGCGTTGCGCACGCGTGACATTCATGATGACTTGCGTTCTTCCTGGGCGGAGAATGCACGCCATCATGAACAGCAGCGTCGCAACGTGGCACTGTTGGGAGAGGCCCTGGTTGGTGGGTTCCTACATGTCACGCGCACTCTGGCGGACCTCTCCTCCTCTGTGGAGACTATACACCAGTCGTTCTCCCTGCCATTTTCCACCAGGGCCCCCTGTGGACCTGGCCTGACCAAGACAGCCAGCTTGGTGGAGATCCCATCCCTGCCACAGTCGGGAATCGGAGGTCCAACAGGGGTGGACACCACAACTGGAGACCAGCTGATGGAGGAGGTGCAGGCATCATCGGACAGGGCACATGGACAGCAGCAGCAGCAGCAGCAGCAGGAGCAGGCTCTAGGTGGGAGCAATGATGGCTCGGGGCCATCGACATCAGGGGGGCAGGCATCGGCCAGAGGGCTGGAGAACCCTGTAATGCATGTGTCTTCCGTGTGGCTGCGGTTGGGCCAGCGTATAGGTGCGGAGCGGCGGAGGGCGGAAGAGGCGCGGCTCACCATGGTCAGGGCGGCGTTCTCCATGTGTCGGGCGTTGAGGTGGGCAGAGTGCCTCGAGGCGACTCGCAGGGAGTTGAAACAAGCCATAAGTGCCAGACCTCGGGGCCAGGACAGAGGCCCGCCTCCAGCAAATAGACATGGAGTTTGATGATGCCCTGGCCGAAAACATCACTGAGTGAGCCACAGGACTTGCCCATCACCATTGTAAATAGTTTATAGTGTTAAGTTTCCTTTTTTTTCTTTATTTTGGGGCTTTTGGACTATGCCTCACACTTTTGTAAATAGTTTTTTTGTTAGGTAGGTTATTAGATAGGTTTCGTTTGTTTCGTTGGGCTCATGGACCCTTGGAAATTTGATTGTACATAGTTGGATGTTGGATTGATTTTGATTTTGTACATGGATTAATGGATTTTTCTTTAGGACAATGGATTGTACATAGTTGGACAATGCATTATTTTGAACTTTTTCTTTTGATTTCACCATTGATCATTGGATTTTTTTTTACGTTTCCTTTGGATTTGCGTTGGTGGAGGGAGAGTTTGGACTATTTTTCTTTTGGATTTCTTTGTATTGGTTATACTTTTCATTTACTCTTCTTTTGCACATGCTTTTCATTTCATGTTTGCTATTTTGTTATGCTTTCATTTTATTGATTTATTTTTGTACATAATACATTTTCATATTTTAGTTCCATGTGTGGGATTTGCGCATTTGGGTTAATGCATGTGAAAATGTGGGTTTACACAATCAATGCCAACGAGTGTGTGTGTGTGTGACGGACATGTGTTGATGTACATAGTTGACTTTTGGTTTGTGTCTTGAGATGGGCATGTCAGTGTGGGTTTGATTGGGAAATCATTGCATCTCAGAAATGGGGTGGCGTGCTGTGGTATTTTGGTGTAGGAGTGGGCCATGATTGTGCATATTTATTTCATGTAGGGGGGGACATGAGTGGGGGCCTGCTGGCAGGTGCCCCTCACTGATGGGGGGTGGGGGTGCAGGGGGTGCAGGGGGACATGTGTGGGGGCCTGCTGGCAGATGCCCCTCACTGATGGGGGGTGGGGGTGCAGGGGGACATGCGTGGGGGCCTGCTGGCAGGTGCCCCTCACTGATGGGGGGTGGGGGTGCAGGGGGACATGTGGGGGACATGAGTGGGTGCCTGCTGGCAGGTACCCCTCACTGATGGGGGTGCAGGGGACATGTGGGGGGGCCTGCTAGCAAGTGCCCCTCACTGATGGGGGTGGGGGTGCAGGGGGACATGTGTGGGGGCCTGCTGGCAGGTGCCCCTCACTGATGGGGCGTGGGGGTGCAGGGGGACATTGTGGGGGCCTGCTGGCAGGTGCCCCTCACTGATGGGGGGTGGGGGTGCAGGGGGACATGTGTGGGACATGAGTGGGGGCCTGCTGGCAGGTGCCCCTCACTGATGGGGGGTGGGGGTGCAGGGGGACATGTGTGGGGGCCTGCTGGCAGGTGCCCCTCACTGATGGGGCGTGGGGGTGCAGGGGGACATTGTGGGGGCCTGCTGGCAGGTGCCCCTCACTGATGGGGGGTGGGGGTGCAGGGGGACATGTGTGGGACATGAGTGGGGGCCTGCTGGCAGGTGCCCCTCACTGATGGGGGGTGGGGGTGCAGGGGGACATGTGTGGGGTCTGCTGGCAGGTGCCCCTCACTGATGGGGGGTGGGGGTGCAGGGTGACATGTGTGGGGGCCTGCTGGCAGGTGCCCCTCACTGATGGAGCGTGGGGGTGCAGGGGGACATTGTGGGGGCCTGCTGGCAGGTGCCCCTCACTGATGGGGGTGGGGGTGCAGGGGGACATGTGTGGGACATGAGCGGGGGCCTGCTGGCAGGTGCCCCTCACTGATGGGGGTGGGGGTGCAGGGGGACATGTGTGGGGGCCTGTTGGCAGGTGCCCATCACTGATGGGGGGTGGGGGTACAGGGGGACATGAGTGGGGGCCTGCTGGCAGGTGCCCCTCACTGATGGGGGGTGGGGGTGCAGGGGGACATGTGTGGGACATGAGTGGGGGCCTGCTGACAGGTGCCCCTCACTGATGGGGGGTGGGGGTGCAGGGGGACATGAGTGGGGGCCTGCAGGCAGGTGCCCCTCACTGATGGGGGGTGGGGGTGCAGGGGGACATGTGTGGGACATGAGTGGGGGCCTGCTGGCAGGTGCCCCTCACTGATGGTGGGTGGGGGTGCAGGGGGACATGTGTGGGGGCCTGTTGGCAGGTGCCCATTACTGATTGAGGGTGGGGGTGCAGGGGAACATGAGTGGGGGCCTGCTGGCAGGTGCCCCTCACTGATGGGGGGTGGGGGTGCAGGGGAACATGTGTGGGGCTCTGCTGGCAGGTGTCCCTCACTGATGGGGGGTGGGGGTGCAGGGGGACATGTGTGGGACATGAGTGGGGGCCTGCTGGCAGGTGCCCCTCACTGATTGTGGGGTGGGGGTGCAGGGGGACATGTGTGGGACATGAGTGGGGGCCTGCTGACAGGTGCCCCTCACTGATGGGGGGTGGAGGTGCAGGGGGACATGAGTGGGGGCCTGCAGGCAGGTGCCCCTCGCTGATGGGGGGTGGGGGTGCAGGGGACATGTGTGGGGGCCTGCTGGCAGGTGCCCCTCACTGATGGGGGGTGGGGGTGCAGGGGTCCATGAGTGAGGGCCTGCTGGCAGGTGCCCCTCACTGATGGAGGTGGAGGTGCAGGGGGACATGTGTGGGACATGAGTGGGGGTCTATTGACAGGTGCCCCTCACTAATGGGGGGTGGGGGTGCAGGGGGACATGTGTGGGTGCCTGCTGGCAGGTGCCCCTCACTGATGGGGGGTGGGAGTGCAGAGGGACATGCGTTGGTGATCACTAGTGCAACGTGATACGTGGCCTGGCTGGGGGGCATGGTCATGCTGGACGGGCTGCCTGCGGGACATGTCCAGGGGTGCAGGGTAGTCCCCTGTGGTGTGGGCTGCCTGCAGGGGCCGTGGAGGGGGTAGAGGGGACACCTGGGAGGACCCACAATGCCAATTCACGTGTTGGACTCCCCGCGCACCACACTGGATACACGTAACCCGCTCTGACAGCAAATTTGCGTGTGAAACATCCCGTGCACCCCAGTAATACACGTACCCCGCTCGCACAGAGCCAATCGCGTGTGAAAGTTCCTGCGCACCCCAGTAACACAAGTACCCCGCTCGTACAGGGCCAATCGCGTGTGAAAGTTCCTGCGCACCCCAGTAACACACGTATCCCGCTCGCACAAGGCCAATCGCGTGTGAAAGTTCCTGCGCACCCCAGTAATACACGTACCCCGCTCGCACAGGGCCAATCGCGTGTGAAAGTTCCTGCGCACCCCAGTAACACACGTACCCCGCTCGCACAGGGCCAATCGCGTGGGAAACTCCCCGCGCCGGGGTGTACATGTATTCGGAGGGGTGCTCGGGGAGTTTTACTGGCGTTTTTGTGGTTCGGGGCCTGTGCGCCATGTACAGGATTTGTGTTCTGTCCATGCCGCACGGGGAGCGGTTGGGGGCGTAACTGGCGCTGCTGCAGGGTCGCTGCACCACTCTGCGCCACGGCCGGTTTTGGATGCTAAAATCCATAAATACGCTGTGTGTGGAAATGGATTTTAGCGCACGCGGCTGGCGCATAAAGTCGCACGCACACACTGTGCGTCAGCGCGTGCGCCACTTGTGTGCTGAATTCTATGAATTACCCTGTTAACTGGGTTTCCACGTTGCATTCAAAATGCCAGAGTACTAGCTACATCACTGAGAAGCAGTCCTAAGGCTGCCTTGCATGTTAAACCGTAGGTGACAGGCAGAAGAAATTCGTGTGGTCGCACTGTACCATGTGAGATTAAATCTGTGCCTAGTGTTGTTTGCATGAAGGTTCACAATGGACCACTAGGCGACGTCACACGCTGATGGGCACTAAGAGCAAGAGGTATATACTTGTGTGTGCTGGTTGTTTTATCATCAAACCTTTTCACTGAATCCACAGTTACATTTGCTTTCTGTTAAATAAATCTGTGAGAAACATTCCAGCAGCCAGGGAATGGGTTCTTCTTATCATCCCTCCAGGATGAGCGCCTTCCTCTGCCTCTACTCCCACTATCCCCCACCACCCTCCTCCTTTCTTCTAGGACAGGGGTCTGCAACCTGCGGCTCTCCAGATGTTTTGGACTACAAGTCTCATGATCCCCCACCACTGACTATGCTAGCTTGGTGGGTGAGAGTAGTAGTATTACAAAACATCTGGACAGTCAAAGGTTGTAGACCCCTGTTCTAGGACCATTCACCAGAGGCCAAGGATGACACTTTAATCATTGCAATGTGTATACATGTAAGCTGCTGGAAGGCAATTCTCAGCAGGATCATGGTACAGGTGGGGTGATACAAAAGTGTCATGCTGCTGTTATTCTATGCTTCTAACAACGAGCCACCCCTTGACGATGCAATTCCTTCTGGGAGGGTAAACCAATCACTCCATGCAACCAAGACGCTGCTTTTATTGTCTTGGCCTTTTCTTTTGCTTATCATCAGCTCAGACCAATTTGTTCACTAGAAGATAACAAAGACTAAAATTCCCAGAATGTATTACTTCATAAAAGAAAGCGTGAAACTGGAAACGTGGAGTGCTAGTGACAGTGATGAGCCCACCGTAAAATCTAGTTCAATTTAATACAATACAAAACTTTAATGAAGGAATGTAAAGGGTAATCACAGCTTTGTAAATAAGATCAAATGATTGTACACCAAAGATGTCCATGTGACCCTGTAGGGAACTCTCATGTTGAGTAAGAATCTACTGTATTTGCATCTTCGAGCAGAACCAGGTTGTTAAGTTGTGTGAAGCACACCTTCCGTTCCCGTGTCTGAAATTACTGATTCACGGAATCTAGTGTCTGCAGCAAGAGACATCCATGTATTTATCAACATACATTCCTGAACAATGTTTCACACACTTTTCATTTGCCAAAATTACATAATGCTAAAAAAAGCATAGTACAAACAGGGTTGTATACCCGTGCATTACCTCTCATAGTTCCAACACAAACATGTCCAGGCCTTTCCCTCACAACCAGGAAAGGCTGGCCACTATTTATGCAGGACATGTAAAGAATTATGAACAGTGTGTGACAACGGGAAAGACATGTGTCACTGGGAGCTCTCTTGGGTAGAAATGTTGCACTGGGAGTTCTCTTGGGTAGAAATGTGGCACTGGGAGCTCTCTTTGGTAGAAATGTGGCACTGAGAGCGACTTTGAGGCAAACTGGGTACTGAGAGCAACATTGTTGCAGATCTGTTGCTTTGAGAGTCACATGGGAAATTACCTGAGCACTGAGAGTGACTATTGAGAATGCCTGGGAACTGAAAATCACATCGGGGAAAACGTGTGCACTGAGAGAGACGTTGGGGCAGAACTTTGCAGTGAGTGTGACATGGGGCAGAACTTTTGTTTAGACAGGCGTCTTGATTTATTTTAGTCAAAATCAACATGAGATTGTTTGCACTGTGGCTATAGTGGTATATTATGTTTAAATAGGGCTCCTCCAATTTTGGGGGTAAAAGTTGCATGGAAATGTAATTTACAGTGGCATTGGTGGGATACATTGTTAACACAGGACACATGTTTTTTCTGAGAATAGAGATAGAATGCCATTGTGATGTGAAATACTTCTGTGAGCTCTTGATGGCTTTGCATCCCCATTGGATTATTTCATGCATTCCCCTGAGGAACTGAATGTGAATACTAGTGTTGTATACCTAATTACACTGATGTTTGCGCTGATAATGCAACATTTTAAACTCAGAAAGGGCTGCTTGGTCCACTACATGGTGTGCACACGCTCTAGTAATTGCATATTCACCTCTGTAACTGCACTGTCCACTGTACCACTTCCATCTATGCTTCTTTGATGTGCAGACATGTTCTCATCCTCTATCAGGCCAGTTTACACATGCAGTGCTTAATCTGTGAGGGTGTTTGCCAGGGCTGAGCCCCAAGATTTATTTCTGAGCATCTGCACTTATTGCCTCTGACTCTGTTCAATTATGTTGTGGTGTTTTGGCAATTGTATTTTTTAAGTGTCCGTCAGTTTTAGTCACACAACAAGCAACAACAGTGTAAACCACACCATCATGTCTATGTTGGTTATCCAGTGTCATGAATAAAAGTGACCCAGAATGTGACAGCACTGGGCACTCCCACTAGTCATGCCAACACACTGCCCTAATCTTATTTTTTTTAAATTAATGTTATATTTTAAAATACAATTAGATCATATATATATTATTAAGAAGAAAATAAAATGCAAGAGAAAGCAATTACCCAACACAATTAAACATAAATTGTAGAAACAAACCATTTGTAATTGATCCCTTGCTCAATAAATAAATAGTAGCAATTATACTAAAAAGTATCCATTTATAAATGCATGTTCAGACTTTGAAATACATCTAAAATCTTCCATTAGAGATGAATAGGGTGTGTCAAGCTGTCACCTCTCATTAAGTCCACCCTCAAGGAATGGTCACTCTCAGAGGTCCTACAGCTGCAGAGAAATTGGAAATGTTTTAGATGGAGAGTTGTTTCACAGTGCAGAATTAAATGTTTTAACGTTTCTTCAGAACTTGAGTTCTTACAAAGTCTACAGTTTATGTTCTTTGCCCTCAACTGTGATCTGGGCCCCATAGTTTATACGGTTGGAAGTAGATTACACCGAATATAGCTTTATAAACCTTGCCTGAGGGCCGTATTGGGCGTTATGGGCCCTGAAGAACGAGTTAAAGGCCCAAGCGCAGCCTATGATTTAGTTAAAGATTGTTTGCGCCTGTGCCATACCTTTTATTTTCTGGAGTGTTGTTTATAGCACTGCTGCCCATTCTGGAGCTCTTGTTTTAATGGGGGGTTGTGGGGACGTGCAGATCTGTCTGTGGCCCATCGAGTGCCTGTTCATTAGAGAGCCTTGCATTACTGAGGCCCCTGGAGTTCCATCCTTGTGCATGCAGCCAGAGGCGTTTCTAGGTGGGGGGCTTAGGGGGTTATAGCCCCAGGTCTTTTGGCTCTAGCCCAGGATAGAAGCTCAGGGGATACAACCAAAAGGCTAGCTAGCCCCAGGTCTGGACAGTCCTGACATTAGCGTAGCCCCATATCTTTTCCAGACCTAGCAACACTCCCGCATGCAGCCATGATGGATGCCCCAGATGTTATTTTTTTAATTATATTTCATATTCTACTTTCTAATCCTGTGTACGTGTGAGAGATGTCATGTGTTTGAGAGAGTGATTTAACCTTACTGTTCCCATACAAAGAAATCTTTAAAACATTAGGTGTAACGGGAAGTCGGAGGCCATTCACACATGGAACTTTTTGGTCATGCAGTCGTCACGCGCAGGAGGTGCGGCCACATTTCCTTTCACCTAAGGAAGCAAAAATCCTTCCGCCAACCCTGGTGTCATGAACACGGGCATGCCCTTCCCCCAGCGCGCATACAGGTCTCCTCCAAACGAAGCGACGCACTTCTCAGAATTCCAGTGGCCAATAAGAGGCCTGAGCACATGGCGCTATCACATGCTCAAAAATGAGGTGGGATCAAAAGCAAGATCCCCCACAATAGCACAGCTGGGGCTTATATTCATACACTGGCAGATAAAGAGTCATTCTTGGAATCAGGGTCATTTTACAGTAGGTGTATTATCACAGCTTACGCCCTGGACCCGCTGTTCCGTCTGCCCTCTGCTGCTTCAACCCAATCATTTTATTAACCACGAAAAGAATTTGCGGTAGGAGAAACTGACATCCTGTCTTTTCTGTGGTCATGTGGTCGTTCAGAGGCAAAGGGAATGGGTGCCATGTCATGCATATATGATGATACAGACCCCATCATTATTTGATGTAAAGTAATGCATCGCTGACCAAGGAGATAGGATAGGCAGCAGAACCTTTCTATGGTTTGAAATAATTCCCAGAGTGCTTTGAGATCCAGTATGCTTGTAAGGTGCATAGCAACATGTTGTCATTAGTAGTTTCATAAAAAGTAATAGATTTGGGTACATAAGTCGCATGCGAATCAATTGATACTGGCCATTGTTCACGCACAAGTTACATTGCGCTGCCTACATGATTCAGTTCAGACTGGTGGTATGGATTGGATTGTTTTAAACATACACAACAGACTTGAGTGGTTTGGTTGCAAGAGAATGTTGGACATGTGCATGGAGTTTCAGTGTAAAGCTGTCCAAACCCTCACCCAGACTTGCAGCTTAAACCAAATAAAGACTGCGGGCCCGATTCATGGAATTATTTGCACGGAAAACGGGGGTTTGCGTGCCATTCTGCCGGCAAATACACATTCGTCACAGAGGGATTTGCCGGCAGAATGGCACGCAAATCCCCATTTTACACGCAAATAATTCCATGAATCAGTGTTTTATTTTCTGAGGACCTGCAGGATTCACCGGCAGCCAATGATGTTTCCCGAAGTGATCCCGTGGGTTCAGGCAGAGGGGATTCTATTCAGTGGGCTAATCAGAGTCCAGGAGTGTCCTGCGAGATTAGTGTTCACTGGAAGCCCTATAAAGGGCACATTGAGTTTCTCTTTGTGGGTTCTTCTAGGCAGTAAGAGCCCAAGTGCATAATAAAAACTCTTCTCTATTGTATATCTGGTTTATACAAACATAATGAATACATTGGGCCTCATTACGAGTCTGGCATTAGCTCTACCAGTAAAACCGGCAGGCTGCCACCGGACTCGTGATGATTTACCGCCACCTGACTTGCCGTAATAACTGGGGCATTACAGCCCCAACTGTCCGGTAAATCAGGAGGTAGCATTCGTAACTCCCTATTCCCATTTAGGATGGAAGCACCGGCACTGTGCGCAACAGTGCCGGTGCTTCCGTCAAAGTCTGTGGGCGGGTGCCGTCACGCCCGCCGGGTCTGAACTGACGGGCGGGATAGCACCCGCCCACAGAACTCATACAACTCATACTTTGCCGGTCGGAAACAACATTACCGGTAACCTTACCGGCACCTTTCTTTCCGGACCGGTAAACTTTTAATGAGGCCCATTGAAATTATGAGGTCTAACAACATGTAGCAATTTCTAATGTCATGCGTGCTGCAGTCAGCATCGTATTGCAGGGTGCATTCTCCGTAGAATATACAATCTATTAAGAGATAGAGTATGACAAGCACAAATTGAGGATGAGGCCTCAAACATGTGAATAATGCAGTTTACATATGAAGTGTACATGGGTGTTTACGAACTGAAGGTTTAAATAATCTAACTTGAAGTACAGGTTTTATAACAGGCAAAGAGAAATCAAATGTGCGTTTCGTTTGAAAAGCAGAGTTCTGAAAATAAAAATAAAATAATGTTTTTCTCAAAGAAATACCCATAGGTGTTCAGATAAATGTGAGAAAGAATGTTTATTTTCAAAGGAAACTGATCTTGTAAAGCTCATTTGATGAAGAGTGATACGGGTGCCAGACGGGAGAGCATGGAAGTGGTAAGCACATCATTTCAGGGAAAACCGATGCTATCAGGAATTACTTGAGTCAATGTCCCATGGCTAACAAATGCACAACTTTAACGCTTTGTGTTGCGGGGGTTATCATCCATTTTATTGAATATTATATTTAATTACGTACTTTGATTGGTGGCAAAGATGGGCAAACACAATCTATTATCTTCAGCTAACCTCCTGATCACTAAGTGTAATAAGCCCAAAGCTAATAGCACCCAACAGTGTAAATAGGCTATTAAAATCTAGCCCTAATGAAACATTTATCCTGGTCATGTTATGCACATAAGACTCAGGAAATTGAGAATGAGTTGAGAACATTTAAGTGAACTTCAACTTATTATTGGTTTAAAGTGGGTTACACATTTCCTGAAAAGTAGAACCACCTGACATGCTATATCTCAGCTGCCTAGTATTACACAACACAATTGAAGATATGAGCATTATTGTGACCTAATGCTGCATCCAGCCCGATAACAACGGTGTGTCAGACACTTTTTCTCACTAGGAATAAGCAAATACTCCCCAAAAAGATAAATAGGCTTTAAAAATACCCCCCAAAAAAATACTCTATGGATATGTTTCGACCGGCAGTGCACGCAGTGCTACAGGAAGCAACTATTCTTTTTTAATCAAAATCTTTTTATTCAAACATTAAAACATTGAATTCATCAATAAACAAGTCAGTAGCAAAATTGATTGATGAAAACAATACATCGATCAGCCGCCCCCTTGGGGCCTGTCCCTTGAATCCCTTCCAGCCATTCATAAGGTTTCATAAAGTTCAGCATTTGTCACTGTTCATTCAACTTCAATTGATTTGTCACAATGCATTAACATTTCATTTTAACATCTTTACTATTCTTGGTATTAAAACTGATTTGTGAATATCCTTTTGGGGTATAATATAGCCGCTTGCATTCCATAGTGCACTTAATCGGAAGGGAGAGGAGAAGAAAAGAAAAAGGAGAATGAGAAATTTTTTTTTTAAAAAATACTTTTTTACAGTACCACTTTTCTCATAGTTACCGTTAAATTCATTTAGATTCAGTTCAGATCAACCCCTACTTCATTTTTCCCTGGTTTCAAGTATTGTCTTCAATGTCCCTCGGTATTTTTGTCCTTGCTCTCCAATCAATGTATCCTCCCTTTATTCCCAAGGTGTTCAGGGTTGAAGAAGGAATTTAATCAGTCTCGGTTGGAAGAACATATGTTCTTTTTCTTCAACGTATTCTAGAAATGGACCCCAGATATTCTGAAATTTGTTCAGTCAGTTTTCCATAGTAACTGTTAATTTCTCTACTCCCAAAATGTCCCAGACTTTAACCCACCAGTGCACAATGTGGGGTCCTTCTCGCTCTTTCCAGGATCGGGCGCGCGTGAGATGTGCCGCCATTAACAGTTGAGTGATTAGCTGTGCTCTGGGACCACATTGAGGGTATGATCCGTCCTCTGGGATGTCGCCCAGTACCATTATTAGTGGATCTAAGGGGAGGAGAATGCCGCAGATATCCTTAATTTTGGCCCTGATCACTAGCCAGAAGGATTGGATGATCGGGCAATGCCACCACATGTGACCCAAATCCCCTTTAGCCCCACATCCATGCCAACAATCATCTGGGTAATCTTTGTTTATTGCATGCAGCCTCTGTGGTGTAAAGTGCCATCTATAACAAATCTTAAGTGCACACTCTCTGGTAATTGTGCATCTAGAGGACCTGTGTTCCCTGTCCCATATTCTCCACCATGATTCTGAGGCTATCTCACTGCCTAAATCGCTTTCCCATGCAGTCATGTAAGACAATTTTTCTTCTTCTGGGACATGTTCTAGGAGGCGGTAGCAGGTTGCCACCATGTGTGTTCGCTGCCCTTCCGCGGCTGTCAGTTCTAGACCGATGGGCTGCCTAGAAGCTGCTTTCTTCACATTCGGGTTGGTGATCCAGTGTCTAAGTTGTATGTATCTAAATCTCTCCGTCTCTGGGAGGCTAAATTTTTCTTTACATTGGATAAACGTCAGGGGGTCATTATCAGCATATAGCTCCTGTAGTCTCAGGGTCCCCGCTCCCGACCAGTTATGGTAAGATTTAGATTGGAGCCCTGGGGTGAACATTGGGTTCTGCATGATCGGGGTCAGGGGGCTTAGTCCCGGGGTTAATCCTCTTTGAGTTATCTGCCTGTCCCAGCATCGGAGCGTGGAGCGCGTAGTTGGGAGAAGGGGTCCCCGGGAACCCTGTGCCTCCCGTGGTAGAAAGGGGAGGTGAGAAAGGGGTGCCCCGGCGGACATCTGTTCAATATCTTGCCATTTGGGGGGATCAACTTGGATTGCCCAGCTCAGGATGGGAGCAATTTGTGTAGCTCTATAGTATCCTAAAATCGATGGGAGTCCTAGACCTCCCAATTGTCTGCTTCTAGTGAGGATCCGGCGCTGGATTCTGGGTGTTTTACGCTGCCAGATAAATCTGCCTATTTCCTTCTGCAGGTTATGTAAGTCTCACTCCGGAATGTGAATTGGGAGCGCCTGAAATGTGTAAAGCATTCGGGGTAGTGGGGTCATCTTGATGGCTGTTACTTGTCCTAGCCAAGATATCTCCTGAGGGGCCCATTTTACTAGAGAATCCTTCACCTCTTTTAACAAAGAAGGGATATTGCTCTTACTAATCCTGCCTATGTTGGGGTTAGGTGCACACCCAGGTACGTTATTTTGGAATTTACCCACCTAAAAGAATAGGTGTCCTGTAGGACCATTAGCACCTCTGGCGTTTCAGAAAGGTTTAGGCCTTTTGACTTTGCCTTATTAAGTGTGAAGCCCGCTATCCGCGCAAACCTTCCCAACAATCTCATGAGCGGAGGGACCGAAGTCTGAGCCTCTCTTAAAAAACACAGCACATCATCTGCGTATAACACCACTTTGTGGGTTTGGGCTCGAACCCTTGAATTTCAGGGTGCAGGCGAATGTGTTTGGCTAAAGGTTCCATAGCTAAAGTGAAAACCAGAGGTGATAGGGGACATCCCTGCCTGGTCCCTTTACCCAGTCTTATCTGCGGTGTCCATTGGGCATTGACCCGTATTTGAGTAGCGGGAATCTTAAAGTTGGCCAGGACCAATTTGGAAAAGTGGAGGCTGAAACCAAACCCCTCCAGAACTAGACGCAGGTAATCCCAAGACATACTATCAAAAGCCCGGTGGGCGTCTAGAGAGAGCAATGAAAGGGGGCCAGGAATAGAGTGGCCTAGGGTTATTAAGTCTATTGCTCTCCGGATGTTGTCATGGGCCGATCTTCCCAAAATAAATCCCGTCTGATCCCTGTCTATTAATGTAGGTAATATATCTCCTAATCGCTGTGCTATGATTTTTAAACAGTTTGGCGTCCGTATTGAGCAAGGCTACGGGTCGGTAGGAAGCACAATCTGCTGGGTCTTTCCCGGGTTTTAGAATTATACTGCCTGATCTGAAGAGGCAAAATGTATCTTATATGTGTATGAATAATGAGGTGCTAAGAAATATGTATTACAACACCATTTCTGATTTACAGTTAAAACATATTTTAACTCACTTAAGAAATATTCACTGTGGGAATGGGACTTACCTTTCTATTTTCTAAAAAATCAGGTTACTCCAACTTCAAAATCTTACCTGGAACACTGGCTGGATCTGAACATATGATGGTTAGTGGCATTAAGTGAAGTTTTACAACTTAAATATCAGAATCATACGTTTGAAAGGGCAATTTGTAGAGAGACTGTACACATTGCGATACAGTTTTCTCAGTAAGATGCACATAAAAATGTGATTTAGTAAAGGGTGGGATAAACTGAACCTATACTTATGCAACTGGGAATTTTTCTAGCTAAACTCTGTTATTCAGTGATGTGAAATGCTAGCAGCAAATGAAGCAAGAAACAATAGACGCTCCTGCACCTCCCTATGTGAAAGAGATCATTGAAAAGAGGTGGGGGTGAGATGCGTCATTTTACCTTTGGTCTTGAAACAAATCAAGCATGCAGATCAATATGACTCAGCTGTAACCACATTCCCTTTATGGATGGCTTAGTAGTTAAGCTCAAACACATAGGAAGGAGGGGGCTTTGGGGACAAACAGAGATGTGACAAAGCCTATATGAAAGGACACAATCTTATTGGATTCCAATTGGATATAGCTGATGGGGAAATATCTTTACAGGGCAGTTTCCAAATTGGACCAGATGCAGAAGCCTTTCCCAGGACCAGATTACCAAAGAGGGATTTTGGAGCAGGTGCACAGACAGAAGACAGAGCTTAACTGACAGAGATGTTTGGGGTCAGTCAGCACACTTACTTGTTTTAGGCCTTTGAAAAGCAGACAAAAAGTGAATTCCTATACCCCATCATTAGTTAGGCATTTTCCCGAGAATTTTTTACATCCCAGATAGTTTTTTTAACTATTTTGGGAGCCCTTTTAAAAAGTTATACCAGTGAAAAGATAAACCTAGGGTAAGTTATATGTGCTCTGTGATGTATCATTATTATTGAAACCCTAGCTTATATCCCTATATTAATACTTTCTCCAGCAAAGAGGGATCTCTGGAAACTATAGACATCTCAAATTGAAACATGGAACAACCAATCCTATGATTGGTGTCTGCCATAGTCAACAAAGTAATTGAAATATTTTCCTTTCTGAGCACATTGAATTGGATGTTGTGAGGGTGAACTTGATTTCTTGAAAAGAATGATGGAGTTGCCCCACTGTCTGAAATTTCCAAAAGCAAAATAAATACAGAGAAACCCATTCCTTTACTATTGTTTGCAACAAATGCAACAAAATAGAAGATGCAGTCAAGTAGTGACTATTGACAAGTTAGGAACTAGTATTTTTTCATATGCTGTGACTTGCATTTTCGATTGACTAAACTGTGTGTTTTAAGATTATTCTAAGTACTGCCTCACTTTGGATTTTCCACGTGATTTGCTTTAAAGTTAGAATAATCGCTTGTTGTAGATTGTGTAATTTTCTGTAAAACTATTACTGTTGAATTGTGCACCTACATATAAAGTGAAGCCAAATATAAGACTTCATTGACTGAGGTGCTTGTGCAGTACCAATGTAATGCAAGTGGAGAGTCACATTTTACATTATTTTATACTATATTATTTAATAAAAGGAATTGCTATTGCAAACCATCTTTTTTCTTGAGGACGAGAGCAGGATTGTCATATACTCAATTCCTAAACTGAGGGTTGTCTAAGAACGGAAATAGTAACTTAAAATATATTAGTTAATACTGCATATGTTTTTTGGGTTGGGTTTTAAAGGTTCCTTGGTTAGGTTGTTGCCTGATTGACAAATAAACAGACACTATCCAGCTACAAATTTCAAACAAAAACTCAGCATACTTTCAAAATTGAACCATTGCCCAAATGATCAGTAAACTACTGCCACAATTAATTCTTCCCTGAAATGGATCTTAAATGATCAGTAAACTACTGCCACAATTAATTCTTCCCTGAAATGGATCTTAAATTCATAATGATCCTTTTGTACACAGATAACAATACAAATTCCCTACCACAGTTTTATCATTGTGTAGATAGTACAATCTTTTTTTGACTGGTATCTTTACCCAATTTTCAGGATTTTGAACTATGTTAATGTATTAGATTGAAGTAAACTATGGGCCTCATTACGAGTCTGGCGGTAACCATGGCGGTAAAACCGCCTGGTTACCGTCGGACCCGTATTACCATTCCGCCTCCGTGATTCCCAGAATTACCGGGGCATTACAACCCCGGTTTTCCGGGAATCACGAAGGCGGAATGATGTTAATCTCGTAATGCTGAAGGTGTTTCCTCGTCCGCCTGCAGGACTTGTGATCGCCCGGCATGGAAACAACGGTGGTGGCGGGTTTACCGCCACCGTTGTTTCCATACTGGGCGATTTGTAATGAGGCCCTATATGTCCTAAACTTGTATGGACACAGCAATAATCAATTTTAACTGGAAGCAATATTGTTTTCACCAATCAGGGTTCATTATTTTTTCCGTGATTTTAGGTTTAATTGTTTATGGGATCCTGTTCCCTTAATGTGCAACATCCATTTCATGCATATTGGTCAAATTGAGACTGTCAATTATCTTCCGACATTCTAATCCAAAAGCTGGCTGTCCAATACTAATAGCCTATGCGTATTGTAAGAGGATTCAATTCAGCACTACAGCTAAGTTAACGCCTAGTCCAGAATACTGAATGAAAACCCTTATTGATATATCTTTAGGTCCAGTTCATGCGTTCTGGATGACTACCCCTATATAACACCCCTCTCTTGGAATCCCCCTGACCCCACTGAGCCAAGAAGTAGTTCTGTTTTGCAAGTTTAAAAGGTTTATTTGATAATTTAAAATAGATATATATATCACGCCTTATAATAAATTAATAATTGAATAGCACACTGGTAAATAGGAACAAAAGAAGAAGGTGGTACAAAATGCTTTATAGAGTTCAAATGGATGTAAGGTTGAATGAATGAAATGCAGTATAGAAATACTCAATATGATTTCAGCAAAACAATGTAATCACTTTTCTCTGGCAATTCCCTCCCCCCCCTTGATGCAAGGCAAGGAAATGGAAGGAAACACACAGTTCTCAGAAATGCAATCAAATGTGATCCAGTTCAATCCCAGCAAGCTTACAGAAAACAGGAGTTTTGAAAACCCAGGCCCAAATGCTTTGATATGTGCTAGCAATAGATGAGAAATATGCTGGAAATGCTTTTTAATTCCCTTTCAGAGGTTCAGGGTGAGTGGTATCTAGTTAATATTAGTCCAGGCTCACACTAGCAATGATGCAGGGATAGTTAACAGGTTAAACGAATTTCTGGCAAATGGAAGGCAAGCAGCAGCAGTTTTTACATGTGAAGAAATTTGCAAATCGCGGTAAAATTCGCGAATGCGTGTTCCGCGATTGCGGTAAAACTATAAGGGATAGGAATGCGGTTCTTGGTGCGATTCAAAGCTACGATTCTAAGCTATCAGAGGAAAGTTACTGCAAGTCTCTAGCCCAAACGGTCGCGGAGATATGAGCGATTTAATAAAGGTCGTTTTTGGGTTTGCAAATTTCAAAAGCTCAAAATGACAAGTGCAGCTTGCAACTAGCAAATCACAGGTGACAGCTTTACAAGTGACAGGTGACAGTTAGGAGACAGTTCTACTTAGATTAAAATAGAATTGAATTATATTATTTTAACTAAGAGATTGGTTCTACACAGTTCTGCTGGGTACTCACACTATATTCTTGAATTAAATGGGCCTCATCACGGATCTGGTCAGGGTTTTAGACTGGGCTCTGGTCACTCTCTCTGCTGGTCTGGGTCTCTCTGGGTACAGCACTGCTTTCTCTCTGGTCTGGTCTCTTAGTTCTGGATAGATTGAAGTCTCTAGTTTGGCTTTCTGGAGGTTGATGGAGGTAAGTATGGATTTTTCCGGCAGAGCGTCCCGCTGCAGATGGATTTGGAAAGTCCCTATCTGTCCTGTCTGTCTGCTTTTATGTGTTTAGAATGTGGGTGTGTTCTAGCATCACTGACCCTACCTCTCTCTCAGCTTCTAATTGGTCAAACTTCCATTTATCATTTGATTGGGGAATGAACTGTGAGTCAGAGTGATGTCACTTTACAGCCTGCAGAAAGTCCACTCCTCCTGTCAACTTACACACAAATCTAGATTTGAAACAAATACATATTTGCAGAGGTACATATTGTTTTAAAATCATATGCACCCATCATGCATTACAGGAGGTATCCCCTGTTCAAACTCTGCTCTTCCTGGGAGCTTGCATTCAGAAATGGCACATATTTCACTTTTTAACTGATTTTGCAATTTCTGACATTGACCCAACTTTACATACATGTGTGCAGGGAGTAGGGACATTAACTGATGAAGTTTCAGATTTTTAACATGCATACATTTAGAGTTATATCCACTTTTCCGCTAAAACCCCTCTGAACACGCCACCGGGTCGAAAAACCTCTTAAAATGTGGGCAGAAAAATCACAAGAGTTATGGTGTCATTTATAAAATTTTCACATGTCCGCTCTATGAGTTATTCATCTTTTTAAAGTTATGTTCTGGCTCCAAAGGGGTGTGGTTTCCCAGGTCACATGGTATAGAAACCAGTCTTTCCAGTTTCTGCCAAGCCAGCTTGCTCTCACAGGCAGTGCTCCTCCCAGCTCCTGCCAAGAGGAAGCTACAATTTACGACTGCGGTAATAAAAACCTTTGCCTGAGTGAAGAGGGCTTTGTTCACTCTCTTGCAGAGCACAGATAATTCAATTATCAGATAGATGGCATATCCTTAGTGTGGGCAGCAAAAGGAAGGTTGGCCTGGGAACACAGTGGTGACTCAAGTTTCACTGCTGATGGGGGTAGTTGCCAGGCAGAATTCAGTTCCTTAAGCCGGGTTTCAGATAAAATGTCACTTTTTGTTCCCCAGTTTCTGCATTCAAATAAAACTAAACATTTTTACATATGCAGCTAGAAGGCTGATTCTAAGTTTAAAACTATGACATTTAAACAATTGCAACCTATGTGACACTCAAAAGTAGGTCACTCAGTCAATTTAAACATTTAGATTTTTTTTTAGTGTCTTTCAATCCAGTGCAACTTAAACTGCTGAAATCCACAGCGCAGCCAGTCTTGTTATAAACCTTGTCTTATGATCTTCATTTCCCAGATTTTGTAGGCACACAAAACTCCATTCTACCAAATGTCTGCTGGTGTTCAGTGAATATTTTGCACATATTGCAATGTTTGAAATAGGCACTTTGGCTTGCCTTCAGAGAAACACAGGGTGGTTTTAAACTGCCGGCTTTTGGATAGTGGTGAGTACTGGTACTGCACCCATTTTTGGGATTTAAGAAAATGAATTCCCAACAATTCTAGGTTGCATTTGGCAATCAGCATTGCCATTCCCAATGGTTTCAGACTACTGTGTGGGTAGTCCAATGGTGGTTTTAGGCAGTGTCCTTCTGTGCCCATAACATCGGCAAAAATGAGTGGCAGCCTATTCTTCATGCATTTCCCTGTGCATTTTCTGGGAAGCTCTGGCCATCATGAGTTTTCCATGTCAGTACTGCACAGTTTTGAGGTATGGCTCGGATGCATGGGTAAATACATCCCACAAGCCCCCCTCTTGCGATGGCCATTCTATTTCACGAATGGGACTCGCAAGACCTGGGATGTTTCCTCATCTTCTTCCAATAGATGGCACAGTTCAGCATCTTTTCCTCCATCCGGTACTGATCGATCGGTTCTCCTCGCCGGTCCTGATGGGAATATTGGGCGGTCCACTGGGCCCATTGGATCTTCGTTCCCGGTTTCCGGATCGTCCTCCTTGGCCAGTCTCAAGGTCTTCTTTCTCCTAGGACGACAAAGGAAGAGCGGCAGTACCTACTCATAGACGTTTTTCCACCACTGTTGAGATAGTGGGGCAGCATATGCATTTCATCATAATGAAACATTACATTCTTATTTTGAAAAAAGAACAGTATAACTAAGAGACAGTTTCATGCAAATCACAATATTTTAGAGACTAGATGTGGTATGTTTTATGATTGGAACTGAATTAGTCTGAGACAGTACCCGCTAGGATTCCAGAGGATTCCTCCAGTTGTTGCAGAGTGTGCCTGGGATGGCAACACTTCAACTGGTTTATGTGGACCCACTTGTCTTCCCCCTCTGCCGAACCGCCTTTGGGGATGTGGATTTTGTAGGCCACAGGGGAGATTTTGTCGATGATCTCAAAGGGTCCTTTCCATGTAGGCAAAAATTTGCGCTGCTTGGCCTGGTTCCTTTGGAAGTTGTATAGATAGACCCGGTCTCCCACCTGATATTCCTTCCTGGAAGTTTTCAGGTCATAATGGGTCTTCATGCTATCAGCTGATCTTTCTAGATTCCGCTGAGCGTAAGCAAAAGCATGTTGGAGGTGTTTCCTTAAATTCTCTACATACTCATGAGTAGTGGAGGCATTTATCAGTGTCTGCTCTTGGGTCCTGTAGAGCAAATGCTGAGGAAGCACCATCTTGCGCCCAGTCATCAACTCAAATGGTGACATTTTGGTTGCAGATGAAGGGGTAGATCTGATAGCCATTAGGACCAGAGGTAATCGGATATCCCAACTTGGCCCAGAATCTGCCACAAACTTCTTTAATATGCTCACAATTGTCCGGTTATATCTCTCTACTGCCCCAGAAGAAGCTGGCCGGTAAGCAATATGCAGCTTTCTCTTGACCCCCAGTATCTCCCACATCTTTGTCATTACCTCACTGGTGAAGTGGCTACCTCTGTCTGACTCAATCCTTTGAGGTAGACCAAAACGGGAAAAGATGTGGTTAATCATCAAGGCAGCTGCAGTTTCTGCCTTGCAATTTGGGGCTGGGAGACATTCCACCCACTTGGTAAACAAGCATGTCACAGTCAACATGTACTTATTCCCCCTAGCCGAGCGAATCACAGGGCCTACAAAGTCGATTTGTAAATCTGACCATGGCAGTGTCATCCCCCGCTTTTGTAAAGGTGCCCGGTGTGTGAGGGATGTCGGCTGAAATTGTGCACACACAAGACAACCCTTCAAATATTGGTTGAGGTCCTGGCCCATGTGTGGCCAGTATGCAACCTCTCTTAAGATTTCCAGTGTTGTGTGAAACCCCCTATGACCGGCGGTGGCCGCATCATGGGCATGACTTAACATCAGGCTTCGGAATGAGGTAGGAACCACCCACTGATCGTGGCCAGCTTTGGATTTCCTTACCAGCAAACCGTCTTGGATCCGGAACATTTTTGGACATTTCATCAACACTCTTAGGTCCTCTTTCCCAATGTAATCGGTATCCGTCAGGGAAAAGTTCTCAGGGTCCTCCAGGTGCTGGTAAAATTTACCAATAATTGGATCCCCCTTCTGAGCGGTAATCAAATCAGCATCAGGGGTCTCCTTACTCCATTGTGCAATTGAAAGGTCGTTGTGAGCATTTGTCTGGGACCTAGTGATAGCAGTGACCTGGATTTCCCCCAACAGGGACTCAATCTCAATTAGATCCCCTTGGATGGCCCCGGTTTTGGCCAGCTGATCAGCTAAGTCATTTCCAGTTTTGTCTGGTCCCTCTACTTTGGAATGACCCTTGATCTTTTTCCAATAGATGGTCATCTCATTCGAGGTGACCAGATCATCAATGTTTTGGATCAACTTCCCATGTTTCAAGGGTTTGTTGTTAGCACATAACATGCCTCTGGTTTTCCAATTAACCAGGTGCTCCACGAACCCGTTCCGTACATAATCCGAACCTGTGATTATGACCAGTTTGTGGAGTTGATGCTGGACAGCAGTGAGGATGGCCTGATGCACAGCCATCAATTCTGCCACCTGACTACTTCGGGGACCAATTTTGTATCCAGCGGAGGGTTCTGGGGACTCATTCACCCATGCATTCCCTACGCCAGCCACCAGTTCTTTCTCCCCGTCGTTGTCAACATGGTAAGAGCATCCATCCACATAGACAGTGGGCATTCCCTCACACTTGTCTTCTTCAAAGACTTTGTGGGGGGAATTAAGGTATGCCTCCATATTGTCCTTTATTTTTAGACTTTCGTCCTCGAGACAGTTTTCTCTGGCACAATCATGCAAGTCAGCCAGACCTTGCGCGAGGGGACTCTTCTTGTTTTGGCCATATCTGACCTCCACAGGAAAGCCTTGCATTGACAGAATCCAGGAAGTAATTCGGGAATTACTCACATTTCCGGCCCGGATTCTGTCACTTTGGAGATATTGCAGAGGCTGGTGTGGAGTCTCCACTATGATGTGTTCCCCCTGGATAAACGGGCGGTAATTCTTCAATGCCCACACCGTTGCCAGGAGTGCCTTCTCACAATCGTTGAATTTTTCCTCCACAGAGGATAAAGTTTTGCTCGCATAGGAGATTACTTTATTGACCTTGTCATGCTTTTGGTATAATACTGCTGTCAAGCACGTATTAGAGAACCCTGTCTCCAGGAAGAACTCCTTGTTTCTGACAGGGTAAGCTAGGCAAGGCGCTTGTGAGAGGCTTCTCTTGAGTTGTTTTACTGCCTCGGCTTGTTCTGGACCCCATTCCCACTTGACCCCCCCCTTCAGGAGATGAATCAGGGGTCTGGTGATCTCTGCGTAGCCCTCAATGAACTTTCTGCTGTAATTAGTCAGTCCAAGGAGGCTCCTTAGTTCCCGCAGGGTTGTGGGGTCTTTCAGTTTCTGAAGTGCTTCCACTTTCTTTTCCTGGGGACAAAGACCCTGAGGAGTAATCTCATGCCCCAAGAAATTAACACGGGTTCTACACCACTGTGCTTTCTGAAAGGAAAGTTTTGCTCCGGCGGCCCTCAACTGTGTCAGAACATAACGGATCTCCGCTATATGTTCCTCCACAGATGAACTTTTGATGAGGACATCATCTACATAAGCCAGGTTACCCCTTGCACCCAGGTCGGGCATGGCCTTATGTAGGAAAATATTGAACTCATTACCGGAGTTAAGGTATCCGAAGGGAGTCCGGGTCCATGTGTACTGCTGGCCCCCAAAGGTAAAAGCCAGTTTGTATTGGTCCTCCCTACTGACAGGCACGGCCCAGTATCCATTTGTCAGGTCTATTGCAGTGAATACCTGTGACCCCTGAATCTGGGCCAGCCCTTGGTAAATGTAGGGCAGAGGCCATCGGGAAGTATGGACCTGTTTGTTGAGCTCCCTGAGGTCCGCGCAGAGTCTCCACTGGCCGTTTGGCTTTAATATCCCCAGCACCGGATTATTGAAGGTGCTGTGGACTGGACGGATTATTCCCCGGGACTCAAGGTTCTTAATTATTTCCGTAAGGGACTCCATTGATGCGAGAGGCAAGCGATATTGCTTCACAAACACAGGAGTCATGCCAGGGTCCGTGGGGATTGTTGTTGTGTGGATGTCAGTGCGACCACAGTCATATGAGTCTACCGCAAAGAGATCTTGGAAATCCAAGAAAACTTGTTTCAACTTTTGCTTTTGTTCCAGAGTCACACAGGCTTCAGCTAGGTTGACTCTCTCTTCCACCATCTGCCTGAAGCCTGGGAAGACTTCTGGTTTGGCTATCTCCGCGGCCTCCTCCAGCTGGGTGGAGAAGTCCCTGGTCAGAGTGCTGATTTGGACCGGAGGCTTCAGGTGGGAAAGGCAGCCCTCATGGACCTGGAAAATCACCTCATCCCTCCTGAAGTCACAAGTCACATCTTCCTTACCATAGGGGCAGGAAGTGTACACCAGGAAGTTCCCCCCATGCCGGGTAAAAATCCTGTCTGGTGTTGTATTGTCATCACTGTCACTGTCAAAACAGTCCTTGGGGATTGGCCCTAACAGTTCATTTCTAAGATCAATGGAGAAATGTCGGTCATCAACCGCCATTCCAATAATGGTGCCTGCGGCTAGAGTGATACTCTTTAAGTCGCTGTTATCCACCTCTATTGGAATGGTGTCATGTTCTATGTTGACTAATGGTGTTGGGTTTACCCCCAACCCTTGCTGTTGGAGAGAAGCATTTAGATGTATGTAAGCATCAGGGTTTTTCAACTCTTGTCCCCTTTTAACTTTCACTTCCAGGGAGAATTGTCGGGTCCTTTCTGGGATGGTGACTTCCTCTTTGATCTGAATTTCAACTGCATAAGGTAGCAATTGAGCTGACCTAAATGCTTTTTCTGGATCATCAAAGCCCATGGGATTATCCGCTAATCGGGACCAAGCTTTGAAGTTTATTAGGTCCAAACTAATGGCAAAGCGATTGAGAATGTCACTGCCTAAGTAAAAGGCGGCAGTGATGTCTCGCACGACCCAACAATTGTGGACTATGCTCTTGTTGCCAATGGAGATTTTGAGCATACACCTGCTTGGCAGGAGATGTTTGGAATTAGGTGCTTCCAGGTCCATTTCCCATTTGTCTATCAGTTTGAAGGTGGGAATGGCTGGATCTTTTGGGAGTTGGCGGAACATGGCTTCGCTGATGAAGCTCTTACCGTTGTTTACACACACTCGAGCGAGAACAGAGTCCTTCCCATCATTTAACTGAACAGGGATGAACAACTGCTCTTCAATTTGCTGAATATCAGCCAGGCTTTGAGCTGATTTCACATCTTTCTGGACTATAGGAGTGTGAGTTTCTGATTGTGGATTAGTATAGAATCTCAGAGTGTTTCCTTCCAGCGTGGAATACCACCTTAAATTGGAAGGAAGGTTGATTTTCAGAAATAGAGAGGACCCCCCATCACCAGTCTGTTGTCCTACCGCTATTACTGTCACGTCTGGAATCTGGTTGTTCTGGAAGTGAAATTCTACTTGGTCAGATTTTTGTTCAACCATGTGGCAGGTGCCGTTTAAACTAACATGGTTAACACTCTGTTTTAATTTTATTGGTCGGCTAGTCTGGGTCCAGAGGACCTTGTTTACACAATCTATTAGGGGTGACAACCTTCTCAGGAGGTCATTCCCTAGTAAACAAGGGGTGCCCTCTGGGGTCACAACTATGACCGGGTGTTTCAACTTATGTCGCCCAATTTTAATGTCCAAATCTGCCGTCCCCTCGACGGGAATTTCCTTCCCGTCAAAGTTCTGTAGTTGTCCCGGAAGAGAGGTGAGAGGAATTTGGTAATCCTCTCCCCTTCCTGCATTCAGTTCATCAAAGGCCCTTCTGGACAGAAGGGTAGCTTGAGATCCAGTGTCCACCAGTGCCGAGATTGTACCCTGCCCCTGTACTTGTACCGGGGCATAATATCTTCCCTCCTTCTCCTCAAGGGGGCACAGATAATGTACATTTTTGGACAACTGGTGGGCTAACTTTCTGGTTTTGGACATCGATAGCGAAGAGATTTGGGCAGAATTCGGGGGAGAGCCTTGGGAATCTGAAAGAAAAATTTGGCAACTGGAGATCAGAGCCATTGTGGGTTCCCCTGGCTCCGGTTCTGGGCCGCCCCCCCCTTTTTGGAGGCAGTCCCCAGTATGGGTTTGAACCCGGGGATTTTCTTGCTGTTGGTTCTGGGATGAGATGGTAGGCGGCGGTAGCTCAGTCTCCACATCTCCCCAGTCTGGATTTGCATTCCTAGGGACCCATTTTTCTTTGGGAGGAGTTCCCCCCTCTCTGAAGGAGAAGATCCTTTTCCCAGGATCCTCTGAGGATCCCTCTCCCTCAAATTGGAAGATCTGTACCTCCTCCTCAAACTGAGTCTGTTTGGGTCTTTTGTTTCTCCTACCCCCCCTCTGCTCCTTAGGAGGCAGACTTTCAGGGGCAAGAGATTTTGTTTTCGGTTCCTGGGTTTCCAGGGGCTGTTTACAAGTGAGGAAGGAAGCTTCCTCCAAGGCTTTACACCCCCCTTCCCCTTGTGCCTCCTCCCTGGGAACCGGTGAGTTATCGGGGTGCTGCCCCCGTCATTGTTCTGGAGCACCAGGTCCAGAGTTGGGTGCGTTCTGCGCCGGCATGCTGATCTGAGGGTTCTGCTGCGCCCTCAGTATATGACCCATATCCCGCGCCATGTTTTGAACCTGGCGCTCTAACTGGGAAACCCGCTCAGGCTGATACGGGGCCCTGTTTTCTCCCCTGGGCTGATCCCGGGAAGGGTAGCTGTCCCTCCTCTGGTAATACCCCGGGTTGGGAAGATTTGGGTACCCCTCCACCCTTGGCCTCCCCTCTCCCGGATTCAGTGGTCTGGGCTCAGGGAATTGAGGAAAGAAGGATGGATGATTTTGGGGTTGGAAGTCGGGTGGATATCTGGGGAAAAAGTTCTGCCCAGGGTTTGGTAAATTTCTGCCCTCCTGTGGGAAGTTTGGAGGGAAGTTCCCTGGGTTAGGTGCTTGGCTGGATCCCCCCCCTTGGGCTGGAGGAGTCCACACATAACCCAGGATGGGTCGATTTCCCTTGTAACGTGGACTTACATAATCAGGAGAGCGAGGGACCCCATTTGTGGGGCTGCCTCCCTGGCTCCCTGTCTGTGACTGGCCCGAGGACCTTCTGGGCCTAGCATTATTTGGTGCAGGTAGGTTTTTAGGCCCCCCCATCTCCAACTCCAAAACGGGGGTGACCTTTACCTCTGCCACCTTGGCAGCCGCAGGGGTGCTGTTGGCTTTGGGGTTTTTCTGGGCATTGCTTTTATTTTCTATGGGCTTCTGCACCTCATAGATCCGGGTAGCCTGTTCAATGACCCAGTCTAAAGATCTTTTCTCATGAAAATCCCTCACAAGCTGGGTCATGATATATTTGGGCAAGGCATGAAAAAATGTATTAACGAATTCTCGACTGTCTGTGCGCACCCTTCTTGTGGTCTGTGCAAAAGCACGCTTTAACTCCTGCACAAATTCTTGTGGGGCCTGATCCTCCCCACATTGCAAATTGTAGGCTGCCTTGCGAGCCTCTTGAGGATTTCTGTGAACAGAAAAATGTTTCAGGATGGCCGCCTTATATGTGGACCATCTTAAATGATTTTGGTCCTCCAGCCCCGCAAAGAAACTGGAGTATTCCGGGGAGAAGGTCCACTTTACATATTGAATACAGCTTTGGCTGTCCTTCATATGGAAAGTCTCCATCATTTGCTCAAACAACTCTAAGTGCTCCCAAACAGAATACTTAGCGTTCTTATGGTAAGGCGTGATGACGCTCCTGATCGCCTTAATCTGCTTTAAAGGGTCCTTAAGCAAGGCCCTTTTTGCCTTATTGGCCTTTTTGGTTCGGGTAACCCTTGTCCATTCTTCCTCGGACTCAGAGGCACTGCTCCCAGAGGTTCCCGTCTGTTCTTCCAGGTTTTCCCGGATTCTGCGAGCCTGGGAATGGCTGGCAGAATGTGGGGACCTGGTCTCCTGTGTCCTGCGCAGTTCAGAGGGGTCTTCAGATTCCTCCTTGCTGCCAGGATTTGATGGGTACCCCCTCCACTGACCTAACTGGGCAGAGGTTTTCAGGATGCCCTTAATGGGCCTACTCTCCTGGGGTTCCCCATTGAACTGTACTGTACTTGGGTGCCCATACCCGGATGCCCACCCCTCCATTCCTGAGTGGTTCTGGCCTATGAGCCCCATACTCTTAGCTGGATAGTAATCTGCCATCCCTGTGGCCCTGTGCTCATGTGCGCCAGGGAACATGGGGGTGGCAGAGTCCAGGGACTGAGAGGTATGAGGGCCTCTGGTACTAGGGCTCCTGAGGTTATGCTCCGGAGTTTCCCTTTCCCAGCGAACCTCATCTCTATCCGCCCCTGCTCCCTGTTGCAATGCAAGAGCCTGCATTTGTGCCTTCAGTTCTTCAGTTAAGGCCTTACTGGACTCTATCAGTCTCTCCTGCATCGCTACCTGTTGTTGGAGCCTATCATTGTGTTCACAGAGGGCCTCGTTTTCCCTCTGTGCTTCCTGGTTGGTCCTGGAGAACTGGGCCAGTCTTTGCTGCAGGAGGGTTACCTCCTGAGCTGTGTCCCTATTGGCCTGCTCCTTTCTTGCTAGAGCATCCTCCACCCTCCTGGTGTGCTCTAACAAGTTCTGGTGTTCTTTTTGGAGATCACCCAGTCCCTGGTGGGCCAGGTGATTTTCTTCCATTTTTCTTTTTAAATGGCAGACTTCCTGGCCTAAGGCGTCTCTTTCCTGACTAAGAGCCTGCATTTGTGCCGCCAGGTCGTCCCTTTGCCGTTGAAGGGCACCAGCTTTTTGGCGCTCCTCATCAAACTCTGCCTGGGTATCCAGGTCTTTCAAGATCAGCTTGTTGCTCTCTACCTTCACTCTATCTAGATGACTTTGCAGGGTGGCTACCTGCTCCGTGCATGCCCTGTTAAAGTCTAATTGTTGCTCCAGCTTTTTCTGGCTCTGCAGTAAGGAGTCCAAACTGTATTGGTGCTCCTTCTGCAGGGCCAGAAATCTGGTATCCTGTTCTGACTTTTCCTTTTGCAGCCCATCCATATCCTCCTTCATTTTAGTGATGTACAGTCTGCTGTCATTTTCTGACTCCTGGCTCCTCTGCAGCCTCTGCTCAGAAGAGACCAGGTCAGATTGGACCTTCTGTAATGCCAGCAGTTGCCTACTCGCCAGATCTTGGCCTTCAGCACATTTGTCCTGCACGGCTCCCATATGTAAATATAAATACGCCGCTACCCTGGCAATCTTATTGTGTTCATCTTTGGCTTTAGGAGCCATATATAGTTCACTCAGGGCCACATGTAAGGGACCCTGATCTCTATATATATCTGACCCTGTTTCAGTGACCTGTTGTGTGATGGCCTGCAACCACGCATCCTGGCCCTGTTCGGTCCATTCACCTCTCACAAATAGCTTATGCAAGAGGTGCTCTCTGGCTATTTTCATGTCTACTAAGGTCGTCATTCTAGAGATTGGTCTCTGTCCTGACTTACAGAAGTTTGTATTTTATTTTTGCAGAACAGAACTTTTCTTGGAGTGTCCCTTTTGAGGAATGCTTCACAGCGTAATGCAGCGTGGTGATCCGACCGGATGTATGTATCCCGTCAGTTAGCACACTGTATTAAGCTGCACAAGTGGTAAATCTAACCCAACGTCTCGGCTCGAGCCCCCAATTTGTAAGAGGATTCAATTCAGCACTACAGCTAAGTTAACGCCTAGTCCAGAATACTGAATGAAAACCCTTATTGATATATCTTTAGGTCCAGTTCATGCGTTCTGGATGACTACCCCTATATAACACCCCTCTCTTGGAATCCCCCTGACCCCACTGAGCCAAGAAGTAGTTCTGTTTTGCAAGTTTAAAAGGTTTATTTGATAATTTAAAATAGATATATATATCACGCCTTATAATAAATTAATAATTGAATAGCACACTGGTAAATAGGAACAAAAGAAGAAGGTGGTACAAAATGCTTTATAGAGTTCAAATGGATGTAAGGTTGAATGAATGAAATGCAGTATAGAAATACTCAATATGATTTCAGCAAAACAATGTAATCACTTTTCTCTGGCAATTCCCTCCCCCCCCTTGATGCAAGGCAAGGAAATGGAAGGAAACACACAGTTCTCAGAAATGCAATCAAATGTGATCCAGTTCAATCCCAGCAAGCTTACAGAAAACAGGAGTTTTGAAAACCCAGGCCCAAATGCTTTGATATGTGCTAGCAATAGATGAGAAATATGCTGGAAATGCTTTTTAATTCCCTTTCAGAGGTTCAGGGTGAGTGGTATCTAGTTAATATTAGTCCAGGCTCACACTAGCAATGATGCAGGGATAGTTAACAGGTTAAACGAATTTCTGGCAAATGGAAGGCAAGCAGCAGCAGTTTTTACATGTGAAGAAATTTGCAAATCGCGGTAAAATTCGCGAATGCGTGTTCCGCGATTGCGGTAAAACTATAAGGGGTAGGAATGCGGTTCTTGGTGCGATTCAAAGCTACGATTCTAAGCTATCAGAGGAAAGTTACTGCAAGTCTCTAGCCCAAACGGTCGCGGAGATATGAGCGATTTAATAAAGGTCGTTTTTGGGTTTGCAAATTTCAAAAGCTCAAAATGACAAGTGCAGCTTGCAACTAGCAAATCACAGGTGACAGCTTTACAAGTGACAGGTGACAGTTAGGAGACAGTTCTACTTAGATTAAAATAGAATTGAATTATATTATTTTAACTAAGAGATTGGTTCTACACAGTTCTGCTGGGTACTCACACTATATTCTTGAATTAAATGGGCCTCATCACGGATCTGGTCAGGGTTTTAGACTGGGCTCTGGTCACTCTCTCTGCTGGTCTGGGTCTCTCTGGGTACAGCACTGCTTTCTCTCTGGTCTGGTCTCTCAGTTCTGGATAGAGTGAAGTCTCTAGTTTGGCTTTCTGGAGGTTGATGGAGGTAAGTATGGATTTTTCCGGCAGAGCGTCCCGCTGCAGATGGATTTGGAAAGTCCCTATCTGTCCTGTCTGTCTGCTTTTATGTGTTTAGAATGTGGGTGTGTTCTAGCATCACTGACCCTACCTCTCTCTCAGCTTCTAATTGGTCAAACTTCCATTTATCATTTGATTGGGGAATGAACTGTGAGTCAGAGTGATGTCACTTTACAGCCTGCAGAAAGTCCACTCCTCCTGTCAACTTACACACAAATCTAGATTTGAAACAAATACATATTTGCAGAGGTACATATTGTTTTAAAATCATATGCACCCATCATGCATTACAGGAGGTATCCCCTGTTCAAACTCTGCTCTTCCTGGGAGCTTGCATTCAGAAATGGCACATATTTCACTTTTTAACTGATTTTGCAATTTCTGACATTGACCCAACTTTACATACATGTGTGCAGGGAGTAGGGACATTAACTGATGAAGTTTCAGATTTTTAACATGCATACATTTAGAGTTATATCCACTTTTCCGCTAAAACCCCTCTGAACACGCCACCGGGTCGAAAAACCTCTTAAAATGTGGGCAGAAAAATCACAAGAGTTATGGTGTCATTTATAAAATTTTCACATGTCCGCTCTATGAGTTATTCATCTTTTTAAAGTTATGTTCTGGCTCCAAAGGGGTGTGGTTTCCCAGGTCACATGGTATAGAAACCAGTCTTTCCAGTTTCTGCCAAGCCAGCTTGCTCTCACAGGCAGTGCTCCTCCCAGCTCCTGCCAAGAGGAAGCTACAATTTACGACTGCGGTAATAAAAACCTTTGCCTGAGTGAAGAGGGCTTTGTTCACTCTCTTGCAGAGCACAGATAATTCAATTATCAGATAGATGGCATATCCTTAGTGTGGGCAGCAAAAGGAAGGTTGGCCTGGGAACACAGTGGTGACTCAAGTTTCACTGCTGATGGGGGTAGTTGCCAGGCAGAATTCAGTTCCTTAAGCCGGGTTTCAGATAAAATGTCACTTTTTGTTCCCCAGTTTCTGCATTCAAATAAAACTAAACATTTTTACATATGCAGCTAGAAGGCTGATTCTAAGTTTAAAACTATGACATTTAAACAATTGCAACCTATGTGACACTCAAAAGTAGGTCACTCAGTCAATTTAAACATTTAGATTTTTTTTTAGTGTCTTTCAATCCAGTGCAACATAAACTGCTGAAATCCACAGCGCAGCCAGTCTTGTTATAAACCTTGTCTTATGATCTTCATTTCCCAGATTTTGTAGGCACACAAAACTCCATTCTACCAAATGTCTGCTGGTGTTCAGTGAATATTTTGCACATATTGCAATGTTTGAAATAGGCACTTTGGCTTGCCTTCAGAGAAACACAGGGTGGTTTTAAACTGCCGGCTTTTGGATAGTGGTGAGTACTGGTACTGCACCCATTTTTGGGATTTAAGAAAATGAATTCCCAACAATTCTAGGTTGCATTTGGCAATCAGCATTGCCATTCCCAATGGTTTCAGACTACTGTGTGGGTAGTCCAATGGTGGTTTTAGGCAGTGTCCTTCTGTGCCCATAACATCGGCAAAAATGAGTGGCAGCCTATTCTTCATGCATTTCCCTGTGCATTTTCTGGGAAGCTCTGGCCATCATGAGTTTTCCATGTCAGTACTGCACAGTTTTGAGGTATGGCTCGGATGCATGGGTAAATACATCCCACAGTATGCAAGTTTAAGTATGGAGAATTATGTATTCCTTCAGAATGCCATATTTTTAAAAACAAATGAAGCACTCTCATTGTAGTACAGGTGTATAGTAAACTGAAGTCAAGTTCAAGTCTTAATGAACCCAGTCCAAATCGCCAAAATTGTCCTTCAAATCTATCCTCCAAGAAATGTTTGTGAAATAATTATTTGATGTTGACATAGCCTTTGTCCTATATGCTTCTATTAAAGGCTTAACACAGAATCCCCCATGATTTAAGTGAAACTGCTTGAGTGCAATCATAATTTTCTTAACTATCCTTTGAACTATTTCCTATTGTAATTCCCAATATATATGTTACTACAAAAGAGCACTCCTATTGTGGGATAAAAAGGCAGCCCTAGAGCGATAGAGATGGAGTGGCCATGTTAGGCCCCATTTTGAGAGTGAAGCTGGCTAAGTGTGGAGTTTCATTGAAATATAAAAGCCAATACAAAACAGAGATTTTGACATAAGTCCGAGTGAATGAGAATGGGCCACCCTCCATTTTGTTAGAATGTACAGGCACTCAGAAGACGAAAAGTGTGACTCAGAATTGTAATAATATTAAAATTGTCCAGTGGATTCCAAAAAGACGTGTGCTGCAGATGCTGACTTTGTGTAAAGGCACATGTGACAGATTTAAGGCTGTAGAAGTAAACATGGAAGGAAATTAATACATTTGAAATACTGTGCATTTGGAAGCTCAAAAGGAGGAATGATACCTTGCATTTAAGAAATAAAGTCGAATTACAGACTGAGTTTTCAGGAGTAAAGAGACTTAATTTCAACACATAAAATGACAACATTTATAGGGAAAGGCTTACGTCATTTTGTGTAAAAGTGAACACTGGTTTCTTATGTAACTATGGCCTATCTGTGTGACTAATATCCAGAGGGAACATATTTCTGTTCAAACATTATGTAAAGAAAGAGTTTATTACTTGCCAGCAGGCCGAGATTGAATACAAAAGCTCATGTCTCCCCACATTGTCCATTTAAAATGCTATTCTTTCAGAATTGTGAACTGCAACTTGTTTTTCTCTCTCAGCTGAAACTTTGACCCCAAGAACTATGGGGCGGGGCCCACCAAGGAAAAAGCTCTGGTTTCCAGTCAAAACGTTAACAATACAGAGAGAGAGATTGGAAATACAGTGATACAGATAACATGACCAACAGATATTACCTTTAAGGTCAGGTCCCCATAAAGTGTGCATTACATCTGACCAAAGACCCTTTGAAGCTCAGAAGAAGAGGGAAGAATCTGAATAAACAAGAATTCCTAACCCTATTGTGTCTCTGCCGTATTTCAATACTACCTCTTGATAACTGTAGGCGCAACTTTAAGGTAATACATTCAATACTGTCTCTTACATTTCAGCACTGGGCAACCTCAATGCAGTATTACCATGCAGCCACAGTTATTCCACCATACAAACAGGCTTCCACTTATGAGCTTGCTTTGAGATTGTCAACAGGTTGCACCGTTATACCCCAGATATGAAACAACCTCTCATTTAATGCACTGCCATATGTTTAACATTGAACACATTTTTCTAAATAAAAAGAGCATTGTGTGTCCCAGTGAGCCATGCCCAGATTCATATTAAAGGGTATTAAGAGCCCGTCGGGACCATATAAAAACAAAATCTTTGTGATGTACGTAACATAGGTTATGATCAGAAATATGATTCTGGCATTTTGCTACATCTGTAGCACTGGGAATATTGATAGAGTGATCGACAGGGAAATTAATGTGGGAAGTATGTAGTGTCGGAGTTGTAACTAGTACGGTACAGCCACAAAGCACGAAAAACAGTGGTTCCACCCAGTAAGAGCATGGCAAAATAAAATTATTTTTTTCCGACTCACCAAAAAATGGGGAATTTGAAAAATATATATATATACATGTTGTTACCTGAAAAAATAGCATTACTGCCATGTTGTTAGATTTTCAGAAACCCAAAAAGGTAAAACCCATGTCATTTTTGGATGATGTGTTTTTCCTCCTCCTCAGCTTCCATAACCCATACCTCCCAACTCCTGTTCCTATCGGCAGCCAGAAGGTGTCTTTGTGGAGGTGAAGGGAGAGAGCTAAACAATCCTTACTGTGGGAATTATGATAATGTAGGAGTGTCATCAGCCCTATAATAGGTCAATTTTGCATCAGAACCGGGTTTTTCACTTTATTCCAGGACGTAGCATGCTGCCTGACTCTTGTGAGGAACAACTAGCAGAGAGTCCCAAATCCTTGCATTAGAGACAGTGACAGGGAAATCTAGAAGCTAGAAGCTAGCTGGGACCGCATCAGAGACGCAAGAGAAAGTCTGGGTGCAGGAGAAAAACCTTGACTGAAGCCCTTGACCAGATCTATGCTGTTCTCTGAAGAGCTCTGCTGTTTCCCTCTATGCCCCATAATCATGGTCTCCCATGTACGTAGATTAATCCAAAAGCCATCAATTGTGTGGGAAGCTACCTGGCTTTATCCTTTTCCATTAGTGGGTAAGGGGGGTGAACATGGGTAGGTCCTTGGAACATTCTATTAAATCCAATCCAAATTTATTCCACTATAGAAAATCACCCTATCCATTTAAATTTAAATTTAAATTGTTTTGGGAACAGCCTGCCTTAATCCTTTTCATTAAATTGTGAGGAAGAGGGAAGCTTTGTAGATCCTTAATGCATTGAATCGAAGTTAAATCAATTAATTTCCATATAGAAAATCACATGATGAGTGTTGTTAGAATTCAAAACTAACAAAGTTCATGCCCAGTGCGTTAGAGCAGGTATAAACAATAAAGACTTGGAAGACTGTTCATCGGAAACCCCTGACTTCTTTTCAGAGGGCAGGTCCTCAATCCCAAAAGAAGTGTAAAGGAGCAGCTGCATGCCCCTGCAGGAAAACCCACCCCATACTCCTTTATGTTGGGAGCCTGAGATTGTGCCATGCTTGACTGCAGCAGCTGTGACCATCCCATGGCGAATATTCAAAAGAAGGTACCCTCTCAGAAAACCTTATCAAATGTATTCCCGAAGAGACAACAATCTGAGGGAGGAACTCTGCGAAGGAATGTGAAAAGAGTGAAAAAGAAGCTGGTGACGTCACACGAGATGAACATGACACACTGAGGATACAGGTTGAAGAGAATACATGGACCTTATAGAAGTTAAGAATCAAATAACCTTTCATATTTGAAGAGAATATTGCACATGTGTGATGCACTGTAGAAAATGCAAGCCGTTCAATAACTGTACAGATGCAGCAAGGCAAGTAGACTGAGGGTCTCATTACACGTATGGCGGAGAACCATGGCGCTATTAGGGCCATGGTTCATGCTGGTAAAATGCCGGCACCGCCTTGGTGGAAAGGGGAATTACTGCCCCATTCCAAGGTTGGCGGGGCGGTAATTCCCCTTTCCACCATTGCCCTTCCCCATTCCCATTTTTGCCCCATAGGGCATAATAAGAATGGGGAAGGCGCTAATTACGGTACCGCAAATTGCGGTACCGTAATTAGCTCCACTGGTCCCTTTGCAGGTTGGTTTTTATCGCCTGCAAAAAGCAGGCGTTAAATTCCCCAACCCGCAAAGGGACCTCATAGTAAGGCGGTAAGGATTTACCGGTACCGGTAAAATACTGGTACCGGTAAACCCTTAACACCATCTGTGTAATGAGGACCTAAGTATTCTTAGAAGCTGACTATACACAGTGAATAGACTGCAGGTGAAGTCACCAGTGTAAAGAACCTGGACATTGGTATCATGAATTTAGTAAGCCCAGGCCCATGGAGAGGAAAGGCAGAGAACTCTGTAGCAGCAAGAATTAGCTGAGATCGTGGATATGAATTGCGAGGCTGTTTGTCCTGGTATCAAAGTGAAAGCAGCCAAGGCCGGTTATCCATTCTTGAAGGCGGTGATGGTGAGAAGCTGAATCATCCCTTGTTAGGGTGCAAAGAAGCAACACCAAGCATGAAAAGTTTTATGCATTTAAGACATTTAAATGCTGCAAATTAGTCCAAATTGTGGACTCCTATCACGTGAGCCAAGTATGGAAATAGAGTTGAGCTTGGAGTTCTAGAACAGCAATAACACATGCTCACACTCCATTATATTCCCAGAGAAGAGAATACTCTGCAAGGCAAAGTTCAAAGACAATCTTCATGGCAGAAGGCATTGGTTTTGAGAGATGTTGGGCTAATTGGATGAGGGGTAAAGTCAAGTCCTCCTTCTGGCACCTGTGTATGAGCTTACATGCTGATAAGTGAACCGAATGTTACAGACATGCACGAGCATGCCTACCGATTGTAGAGGGCCATATAACGAAGGGCCTTATGGGTTGAGGCCTTATGAGTTGTCCACCTGACAGTAGATGTCCAACCACAATCCCCATGAGCCTATCACCACTCTTCGTAGGTTTTTCGCATTTGCCACATAGTATGACATCACGTATGACACATTTTTAGTATGTAAATGTGTTTTTATGTAAAATGAGCCGAGAGCTCGAGCAAACGTGCGTTGATGTCCTTTGTAACTCCTTGTTTCAGACAATTGATAATAAAACAGCAAATCTTTGCCATCTTCCTGATTTGGTTCGATTACTTGGAGTCAGAGTTATTCTGCATTATTCTGAGTTATTCTGCATCCCCATCCATTACATGCACGTTACCCAAAGGACTATAAACTCAAAAAGAATCCTAAACACTCCCTTTCAAGCAAATGGGGATGGGTGTAAAACAAAACTTCCCATTGATTCCCTTGCACACAAACCTAGAATCTCCAAACACTGCATTTTCTTGGAGAACAAATTGTGCAAAACAAATTTTCCCATTTATTCCCAGTGATTCCAAAATCAGATATACAGGTGTGTTGAAAAACTATTTGCCCATTGAGTTCCCCTTTCTCAGCCTTGTCTTTCAAATAAAAGCCGAAAAAGCTATTTCCCCATTTGAATTTCTTTCCCAAACATTGCCTTTCTCCAAATAAAGCCAAAATGATTTGTCCATTGTATTGTGATTCTTTTCAGCTGGTATCAAGCAGGATGTGTCACTGGCGCTGTGTACCAGATTTTCCGGGTGCTTGTGCTGATGACGCCAGGCTGTCTTATGCAGTGAAGATAATGCAACACGAGAAACCAACCCAAGACTTTCCGGATGCAACTGGGGGGTCCTGATTCAACTTCCCATGCCACAGGAAAGACCTTCCCAGAATAGCGTGGCGTAGAAACAGTGCAAGCACTAACTGGAAAGGTCAGACTGGGTTCCCAAGTCCAAGGCTTTCTCTGCAGAGGAGGTATATGGTAGGCTAAGACTTCCAGGCAATGGTGGCAGTCCAAGCAGTCCTAAATTGGGACTAGTACAAGGGAAAAGGCAGGAACAGAAGTAGGGGGAAGGACAGAAAAGGAGGACAGGGAGAGGCTGATGAACCAAAAAGGGAACCAAAAGGAAGCGAAGGCAAAAGGAGACTGACAGGGCACAGGGCAGAGGACCAAGGACAAGCCGGCCAGAAAACAAGGACAAGTCCCCCAACAAGAGGGCAAGGAGGCGGAAAAAGGAACACTGGTTTCCAGAGCGCAACACTGGGCAAAACCATTGCGTTAAGAAGCAAGAAGGAAAAGATCACCAGCCATTATAAGGAACCGGCACCACAATGAGGCTTGAACAGCAAGCCGACATTGCCCAGCACCCTGTGCACTGCGCAGGCACGGAACGAGGACAATGACAGTTTGCTCATGCTCAGTGATTCCAACATGGCCGCACCCACGAAATATTGCAACTCCCTGGGCCAGTGCCGCGAAAAGCGCCAGCTGGGGTAGAGATGCCAACGCCCAGCCCAGAGGCCTGTGGAGGTAAGTGAAGTCAGGCTGGGCAGCAGTGTAACACACGGTTAATTTCCAATTCATTCTGATGTAAATTGGGACTGCTAAATTCAAAATTTTACCTGTGTCTTATCGAAACTTCAAACCTTTGTTAGTCAATTGGTGCAAGAAATTTGAATTTGTGATATTGTTTAGTGCCACAGCATTGGTGGCTGATGTGTGGTCATAATTCAATTTTGTCGATCCTTAAATATATGTTCTTTCTGTACACCAGCCTGGTTCCTAGCTCGTTAGGGCTATACAGGGTGTTTGTTGGGGTGGTGTGAGACGAGTCGGTGGCCTCACTAAAGTTGAATCTGTATTAGCGATTTGGGTGTGTATCACCTTGCTTGGGGGGGGGGCTCCCTGAGTTGAGTGTGACCACCTAATATAATGCAACAATGCTGCGGTCTTGTGGCCTGGATTAAAGAGAATTTTCACTTGTGACAGTGCGATAGCAGCAGACTATTTATTTGGGTGTAATTTCATTATAGTGGATGGAAAGTTGTGTTGCATTCTGAAATCACCAATCAGAACTGTAGAAAAATGAAACCATGTATTGCTACACAGTGGCCCAATTATGCACTCCAACCAGAATTTTTAGGTCCAAAGGCCCTCTGAAAACATAAACAACCCTAAATGCCCCAAACACATCCGCTGCTTCAAAGGTAGCAGAGGTGAAAAATACTC
Organism: Ambystoma mexicanum; assembly: GCF_040938575.1. Taxonomy (NCBI): domain Eukaryota; kingdom Metazoa; phylum Chordata; class Amphibia; order Caudata; family Ambystomatidae; genus Ambystoma; species Ambystoma mexicanum. The sequence goes on along the minus strand of NC_090926.1, from coordinate 104,495,566 downwards.
CCACATTGTACTTGGAGACAGGGGGCCAAAACATAGTCCTCCCACCAACAAGCAGAATGAGAGTGAGAGGCAGAGAACACCCTCGGATCCAACCAAGGATTAGAATACTTGTGTACAGGTGCATTATAAATGCCATATCATATCATATCGGGTGGTAGCCAGGCAGGGTACCAGCCCAACGCTCCATCTAACCCTGCCACCTATATCAATTCAAGATACAAGGGTAACAGACCCCATCCTGGTGCATGTATGGACTCCCCCGGGAAAGGGAGGGTCCAATCAGTTAAGTATGCCCCAGGAAAGCTCCCTTAAAATTTCCCTCCAAACATCTCTCAGGAGGGAAGAAATACCCCCAACCTAAGTTTCTTTCCCAGATACCCTTCAAACCCCAATTTCCAGAACAATCCTCCAATCTCTCCCCCCACTTTCAGGACAATAGATTCCCAAATCCAGGAGAAGGGAGGCCTAGGATGGAAGGTCATCAGGGAAACTCCCAATATCCTTCTATCCGGGAGAAGGGACATCTACTCCAGAAGGCACACCTTGTCTATTGGGGAATTACCTCCTTTGGAGGTTGTCACCCCTGATTGACTGCATGAACAAGGTTCGGACAATTAAATTAAAACAAAGCACAAATTATGTGAGTTTGAATGGCACATGCCATTTGATCGAACAACGGTCCGACAAAATAGAATTCCATTTTGGGAACAATCAAATCCCAGACATCACTGTCATCTCTGTAGGAGAACAAACTGTTGATGGGAACCCTTCTACATTTTTTAAAAATCAAACTTCCTCCCAGTTTTAAGTGGCATTCCACAGGGGAGGGAAATACTCTGAAGTTTTATACCAATCCATAATCAGAGGAAAACCCAAATTCTGTTACAAAAGATGATGAAAAACCAGCTTGAAGTTTGACCGACATCCAGATACAGGGTGAAAAGCTGTTTTTTCCCATTCAGATAAATATGGGGGAGGACCCAGTTCTCGCCAGAGTATGCTTGAATAACGGAAGAAGCTTCATCAGCAAATCATTATTCAGGAAACTCCCAAAAGATCAGACCATTCCCACATTTAAATTGATTGATAAGTGGGAAATGGGCTTGGAAACTCCAACTTCAAAACATCTCCTGTAATCTTAAGATTTCCATTGGTGACAAAAGCAAAGAACATAATTGTTGGGTTGTGAGAGATGTCCTCTCTACCTTTTACTTAGGCAGTGACATTCTCAATTGATTCAAAATCAATGTGCACCTAATTAATAACAAGGCCTGGTCCTGACTCGGGGGTTAACCACATGGGCTTTGACAACACTGAGAAAGCATTCTGGTGAGTTTAATTGCTGTCTGCAGTTGAAGTTCAAGTGAGAGAAGAGGTTACAAGCCAGGACAGGTGTTTCAAATTACAATTCCCCTAAAAATTAAGGGAGGACAGAACCTAAAAAACCAGGATGCCTATATGAATTATAATTATCATCTCCAACAGCAATGTTTCTATTTATATCCGGCACCCCTAGTCAACCTAGAATGGAATGGCGGTTGATGCCCAACATAATTCTCTAATTTAGGTAATGAGATCATTGGACCAGTTCCAAGTGAATGCTACAATTTTAACTACTATTTCCCTCCAGAAAAGATTTTCACCAGGCAAAGGGGAGGGATTTCTTGGTGTACTCTTCCTGCCCCTATGGTGTGGAAGAGGTGACCTGTGCCATCAGAATGATGAGGTGGTATTCTGAGTCAACAGTGACTACCTCCCATCCTTGGAACCTCACGTCCAAGCCATCACCATAACAAGAGATCTCTCAACCCAGCTGGAGGATACCACCAAACTTGCCAAGCCCGAGGTCTTTCGAGACTTTAAGCGGATGGTCAAAGAATTAATCAATCCCGCTGATGCCTGTGAGACAGAGGACCAAAAATAAAAGCTGTAAAAACAGGTGTTTCTGGATTTTCAGGATATCTTTGCAGTGGATTCATATGATTGTGGACACACAGAGATACATTCATCCACCATACCCACAGACCCTAAGATGACTCCAGTTTTTGTAAAGCAATATTGGTTACCTCTGACGTCTATGGAGTCACAGAAATTATTAAAAACATAGAATCCCATGGGATAATTTGTCCTATCCACAGTACCTTTAACAACCCAGTACTGGGGATACTCAAACCCAATGACCAATGGAGAGTTTGCGTAGACCTAAGGGATTTAAATAAACAGGTCCACATGTCAAGATGGCCCATTCTCTGCATCGATCATGTACTGGCCCAGATCCAATGGTCCAAGGTATATACTGCCATTGACCTGACCAACTGTTACTGGACAGTAACCTTCTGAGTAGAGAAGACCAGTATAAGCTTGCCTTTGCTTTCAGGGTGCAGCAATGCACGTGGATCCGAACCCCCTTTGGATGCATAAACTCCACCAATTAATGTAATATCTTCCTACATAAGGCCATGCCCAATTTGGGCGTAAGGGGAAACCTGGCCTATGTAGATGATGTCTTAATCAGGAGCTCAAGTGTGGAGGAACATATAGCAGAAATACGCAATGTCCTAACCCAGTTGTGGAATGCCAGAGCAAAACTGTCCTTTCAGAAGGCACAGTGGTGTAAAACCCCCGTGAATATCTTAGGGCACAAAATCACCCCTGAGGGTCATAATCCCCAGGTGAAAAAGGTGGAAACCTTATTGAAACGAAAAGACCCTACTACTCTGTGAGAATTAAGAAGCCTTCTTGGACTCATTAATTATAGTCAGGAGTTCATTGAAGACTACGCAGAGGTTACTCAACACTTAGTCCATTTATTAAAGGCTGGGGTCAAGTGAGCGTGGGGTCCGGAACAATCGGAGGCAGCAAAACAACTAAAGAGAAGCCTCTCCCAAGCCCCTTGTTTGACTTACTCCATGAACAACAAGGAGTTCTTCTTGGAAACAGGGTTCTCAGACACTTGCTTATCTGCGGTTTTATACCAAAAGCATGGTCAACAAAGTAATCTTGTACACGAGCAAGACTTTGTCCTCTGTGGAGGAAAAATTCAATGATTGCCAAAAAGCACTCCTGGCAATGGTGTGGGCGTTGAAGAATTATTGCCTAATCATCCAGTGGGAGCACATCATAGTGGAGACTCAACCCAACCCTTGCAATATCTCCAAAGTGACGGAATCCAAACAGAGAACGTGAGTAATTCCAGAATTACTTCCTAGATTCTGTCCATGCAAGGCTTTCCTGTGGAGGTCAGATATGGCCAAAACAAGGAGAATCCTCTAGCACAAGGATTGGATGACTTGCAAGACTGTGCTCAAGAAAACTGTCTCGAGGATGAAAGTCTAAAGACGAATGACACTATGGAGGCGTACCTTACTTCCCGCACAAAGTCTATGGGAAAGACATGTGCCAGGGGATATCCACAGTTTTTGTGGATGGGTGTTCCTACCATGTTTTAAATAACTGGGAAAAAGAATTAGTGGCTGCCATTGGGAATGCCTAGGTGAATGATGATCCAGAACCCTCTGCTGGGTACAAAATAGCTCCCAGACGTAGTCAGGTGGCAGAGTTGATGGCAGTACATCAAGCCATCTGCACTGCCATGCAACACCAACTCAAAGAACTGGTCATAATCACTGATTCAGATCATGTCGGGAATGGGTTTGTGGAACACCTGAATAATTGGAAAAATCGAGACATGCTATGTGAAAATAACAAACCACTAAAGAATGGGAAATTAATTCAATCAATTGATGATCTGGTAACCTCTAAAGAAATAAACATATATTGGAAAAAGATCAGAGGTCACTCCAAAATAGAGGGACGAGACAAAACTGGGAATTACTTGGCTTGGATTGTTGTTACGGAGATCCATATCTGGATCTAACCAGTGATTTGTACTTACCTCATTCCAAAGCCTGATATTAAGTCACACCCATGACATGGCCACAAACAATCATAGGGGTTTTCATACATTATTAGAAATCTTGCACAAGGTCCCATATTGGCACACATGGGCCAGGACCTCACCATCTACTTAAAGGGATGTCCTGTGTGTGCTCAGTTTCAGTCAAGTTCTCTCACCCACAGAACTCTCCTACATAAAAGGTGAATGACACTGCATTGGTAGGATTTGCAAGTCGATTTCATCTGGCCAGTGCTCTGCTAGAGGAAACAAGTACATGCTGACCCTAACATGCTTTTTTTATCAAGTGGGTAGAATGTCTTCTGGCCCTGAATTGTAAGGCAGAGACAGCTGCCACACTAGTGATCATTCACATCTTCTCTCATTTCGGCCTTGGATTGAGTCAGACTGAGGAAGACATTTTACCAATAAGGTGATGACCAAGATGTGGGAGATACTAGGGGTAAAGACAAAAATCCACATTGCCTACCACAAGCCTCCAGCGGGGGAGTTGAGAGATACAATAAAACAATTGTGGCCATCTTGAAGAAGTTTGTAGCGGACTCTGGACCTCATTGGGACATCCGATTACCGCTTGTCCTAATGGTCAATAGGTCAATGCCACCTTCTGCAATCAAAATGTCCCCATTTGAGCTCATGACTAGACAGAAAATGTTGCTACCTCAGCATCTGCTCTACAAAACTCAAGAGCAGACCCTGATCAACACGTCCACTACCCATGAGTACATTCAGAATTTACAGAAACACCTTCAACACGCTTTTGCTTATGCTCAGCGCAATATAGAAAAGTCGGTAGAAGGAATGAAAGCCTACTATGACTTAAAAACTACCAAGAAGGAGTACAAAGTAGGAGACAGGGTCTACCTGTACAATTTCCAAAGGAACCACATCAGGAGCGGAAGTTCTTCCCCTCTTGGTGTGGTGCCTTTGAAATTGTCGATACAATCTCACCTGTCGCCTATAAGATCCGTATCCCTAAAGGAGAACATATAGATTAGAAATCGGTCCATATCATTCAGTTGAAGTGCTGCTGTCACAGGCGCTATGACTGATTGAGGAATCCAGTGAGGGTACAGCCCACGAACCATCTGAAGAATGAAAGGAAAGGATGGAAACCCGGATGGAGAACATTGCACATTGACAGGGAGTAAAACAATTCATATTTATATGGAATGTACCAAAATTAGAGAAATAGAATGTTGTCGAACTGTGCATGTCAAATGAAATCAATGTTAACATTTGGTTGCAATATATGAACTGTGGTTTGTTGTCAATTTTTAGCCCTAGTTACCGAGGATAAAGGTACTTCATAAAATACTTAATTTATCTTACTCTCGGCAGATTCAATAGCTCCTTACCTTCACTACTTCGGAGGTGGGAGTTTTCAAAAAAGTGTAGACGAGAGCGCCACTCCCTCAGGACAGGAAAAGAGCGAACATGCTCCAATGTGCTCCAGTGAGGAAATTCATGGAATAAGCAAAAGCAAAGAGAATACAAAAACCCCACTCACGTTTTCTCTTTTCTATGGGTCAACCGAGTCAAAGACCAAGGGGGGGACTTGTGGGGTAAAAAGACAGCCCCAGAGTGACAGAGATGGAGAGGCCATACTAGGCCATATTGTGAGAGTGAAGCTGGCTAAGTGTGGAGTTCCATTGAAATATACAAGCCAGTACAAAACAGTGATTTTGATATAAGGCCTAGTGAATGAGCGAGAATGGGACTACATTTTGTTACAATGTACAGGCACTCAGAAAAGAAAAGTGTGACTCAGGATTGTAATATTACTAACATTATCCAATGGATTCCAAAAAGACATGCGTTCTGCAGATGTTGACTTTGTGTAAGGAACATGTGACAGACTTAAGGCTGCAGAAGTACAAATGGAAGGAAATAAATACATTTGAAATACTGAGGATTTGGAAGCTAAAAAGGAGGAATGATGCCTTACATTTAAGAAATAAAGTTGAATGACAGACTGCTTTTTCAGGAATAACGTGACTTAATTTCAGCACATAAAATGACACAATTTATAGTGAAAGGCCTATTTTGTTTTTGTAAATGTGAACACTGGCTTCCTATCTGTGTGACTAATATCCAGAGTGAACTTATTTCTGTTGAAACATTATGTACAGACAGAGTTTATTTCTTGCAATAGGCCCAGATGCAATGCAAATGGTCCACACATTGTCCATTGTCAGAATTGTGAACTCTAACGTGTGTTTCTCTCTTAGCTGAGACTTTAATTTCAAGACCTTTGGGCATGGACCCACGAAGGAGCCAGGTCTGGTTTTTAGTCCAAATGTTAAAAATACAGAGAGAGTGATTGGATCTGCAGAGATACAGATAATATGACCAACAGAAATTACCTTTAAGGTCAGTTCCCTCATAAATTGTGCATTAGCTCTTAGCAAAGACCCTTTGACGCTCAGGAGAAGAGGGTAGACTAAATATTGGACCGAGCAGATGGCCTGGTCGCATGTTTAAGAAACTGAAACTTAGAGGCGAAAAGGTGGGGGCCAGATATGAAACTACCTCTCATATAATACATTGCCTATGTTTAATATTAAACACATTTTCCTAAATAAAAAGAGCATTGTGTGTCCCAGTGAGCCCAGCCCAGATCCATATTAAAGGTTATAAAGAGCCTGTCAGGACCATGTACATAACATAGGTTATGATCAAAATTATGATTCTGGCATTTTTTATATCTGTAGAACTGGAAATATTGATAGAGTGATAGAAAGTGAAATTGATGTTGGAAGTATGTAGTGTCAGAGTTGTAACTATTTTGGCACAGCACAAAGTGCATAAAATGTTGGCTCTGCCCAGTAAGAGCATGCCAAAATAAAATGTATATTTTCCGACTCACCATAATATGTAGAACTCAAAAATATATAGATTCATGTAGTTATCTGAAAAATGAGCATAGCTGCCATGTTGTTAGATTTTCAGAAACCCAAAAAGGTAAAACCCCCCTGTCATTTTCAGATTATGTATTTTTCTTCCTCTTCAGCTTGCATAACCCATACCTTCCAACTCTTGGTTCTATCAGCAGCCAGTGGGCATCTTGTTGGATGTGAAGGGAGAGTGCTAGCCAATCCTTACCATGGGAATTATGATTACCATGGGAATTATGATAATGTAGGAGTGTCATCAGCCCAAAAGAAGTCAATTTTGCATCAGAACAGGGCTTTTTCACTTTATTCCTGGAGGTAGCCTGCTGCCGGACTCTTGCGAGGAACAACTAGCAAAAAAAAGCCCCAATCCTTGAAATGGAGACAGTGACATGGAAATCTAGAAGCTAGCTCAGACCCCATCAGATGAGCGAGAGGAAGTCTGGGTGCAGGAGACAATCCTTGACTGAAGCCCTTGACAAGATCAGTGCTGTCCTCAGAGGAGCCCTGCTGATTCCCTCTATGCCCCTTAATCAAGGCCTTCCATGTAAGTAGATTCATCCAAAAGTCATCAATTGTGTGGGGAGCTACCTGACTTTATCCCTTTCCATTAGTGGGTAAGGGCTTGGCACATTGTATTAAATCCAATCCAAATCCATTCCACCATAGAAAATCACCCTATTTAAATTTAAATTGTGTTGGGAACAGCCTGCATTGATCCTTTCCATTAAATTGTGGCAGGGGAAGCTATGTAGATCCTCAACGCATTGAATTGAAGGTAAATCAATTAATTCCCATATAGAAAATCACTGGATGAGTGTTGTTAGAGTTTGAAACTAAAAATGTTAATGCCTTGTGTGTTAGAGCCGGTATAAACCATAAAGAATTGGGTGACTGTTGATCTGAAACTCCTGACTTCTGTCCAGAAAGCGGGAGGTCCTTAATTCCAAAAGAAGTAATCATAAAGTGCCCCCTTGCAAGCGAATGGGGAGGGGCTTCATCAACATTTCCCACTGATTCCCTTGCATCCATACTTTGAATCTCCAAATACTATATTTCCTTGGAGAAAAAAATTGTGCAAAATGAATTTTCCAATTTATTCCCAGTGATTCCACAGTCAGAATTACGAAGCCTTGCATTTCATTTGTAGGTATGTTGAAAAACGTTTTTCCCATTGAGTTCCTTTTCCCAACCTTGCCTTTCAAATAAAAGCCTAAAAAAATGATTTCCCCACTTGAATTCCTTTTCCAAACCATACTTTTAAAAAAAAAAACAAAACGATTTTCCCATTGATTTTATTTCCCAAACATGGCCTTCCACCAAATAAAGCCAACACAATGTTTCCATTGTATTGTTAATGTTTTCTACTGGTTAATTTGCACTTAAATCTGATGTAAATTGTGACTGCCAAATTCTAAATTTTATCTGTGTCATATCGAAACTTTAAGTCCTTTAGTCCTGTGTTAGTCAATTGGTGCAAGATATTTGAATATGTGATATTTTGTAGTGCCACAGTAGTGGTGGCCAATGTTTAGTTGTTAGTACATTTTGTCAAACCTTAAATAAATATATATTCTTACTGTAAACCGGCCTGGTTCCTAGCTCATTGGGGCTATAGAGGCTGTTTGTTGGGGTGGTGCGAGAAGGGTTGAAGGCCTCACTATGGTTGAATCTGTGTAAGAGCTTTGGGTGCTCGCCACCTTGCTTGGGGGAGGGGGAAACTCCCTGAGTTGAGTTTGACCACCTGATATAACGCAACACTATATAATCATAGTGCATGACTATTTTGCAATTGTGGCCCTCAATATGACACAAATAAGTGCATGTTTTCTTTTACTGAACAAAATCATGACCCTAGTTTTCATACAGTTTATTTCATGCTGAAGGGTTTTACTATATTGACCAAGCTTTTTCATTGCACTTTGCAAACCAATAGGTGTATTATTCAAAATCAATGAATCATCTGCATAGGCTAAACATTGCAATTTAATACCGCCCAATTTGAGAGGAAAAGAACAGCTCTGTTCAACAAAGAAGAAAAGATCAATCAAGTAAAAGTTGAGAAGTATGGCCACCAACATGGACGCCTGCTTCAATGCCTGAGTGTGAATATTTGTTGAGTAACAACACCTTTGCCATTCAGCATTCAGTCCATCCCTAACTGAAGTGTTGGTATGCAGAGCAGTTATCATCTATAATAACCCTAATGGACCCCCCTCAATTCTCTAATTTCTTCAAAAGGATACAGTGATTTGCAGTCAAAGAGAGAGATTAAATCAACAAAAACAGCAAACAGTGATTAGACAGAATGAATCAAAGGGTTACTTACAAGCAAATGAAGGGACAACAAATTGGGTATCCTCGACCGAAGTGCTAAGCTAGTGAAGAAGTACTTCAGAAAAGTAAACAGATGAAACATTTAACATGGCCACTAGAATCCAGTTTCACACGTCACTTCTGCTACCCTATTTAACACTGCTTTTTATATACATGGGCAAAAAAATACTATGCCCCCAAGATGCAGGGACAATTCTCTATACCAGTTGTTGTAAACAATAAACAAAAGACTTTGGGGCCCATTACAAGTTGGGCGGTGCGGGTATAATTAAGTGGTAGTACCCTATACCACTGCATTACCGCACTGCCAGACTATAACTTTGGCAGAAAGTTGGAGGATTCATCTCTAGCTATGAGCTGGAAGTAAATCTGACAGCTTTCTGCCAAATTTCACCATAATTACCACAGTAGAATTGCTGGCGTGGTAGTTTCTGCAAAATTGCCCCCTTGAGTCCTATGGACAAAGAAATGGGGATTTACACCTCCACGTGTAATCCGGCAGTTATACCGCTGGACCAAATGCCAGTAAAAGTAATACAGATGTGTGGCATCTGGGCAGATTCACAGAATTACTCAAATCACGAAGCCCAAATTATTGTAATTATTCCTACACCCGTTTTGTGTTCCCAACTTGCCCCGCCACATCATTCCGCAGCATATTTTAAGTGAATTCATAGAATCTTCCCCTATTAAATGATGTTCCCAAGTTGCTGCCTGAAAGAGGTATTTTTGTGGCTGGCCTTGTGATACATAATTTTGATTGATCCATCTCTGGATTTCCAAGTATCATTATTATGAAATATGCACAGAGCACTCTTTTGTTAATCCAACTCCCATTTTTGAAACGTCAGCCAATGTTTTTATTCCTGCCACAACCTCCCAGCTTGTTATAATGTTATAGCAGCTGAAGTATTCCCATTCTTCAAACAATGTTGCAAGTCGCGTTTAAATTTAGTGCACTTCTGCACAATAATGATCTCACGACCCAGTTATTTTTGTTCTTGCCAGATTCTGAAGTGCCCCTGGCATTCCTTGTCCCTTTTGTGTTTTGAATATATTCAATTATCTACATATATTCCTTCAGACGGCACGTACTGTCTTGTGATTACGTCAGGGCTTTACTGGGTTGTTTAGAATAAAGGCATTTGGAGAAGCATCTTTATCTTCCATGTGAGCTTTGATATGTGTCCAAATACTCCTGTGAGGCCCTCATTGGCATCACGACCCCGTAGATCAGTATTACCAGTAGAAAGAAAGTCCAGCAGTACCGCTACAAATTAATTGCAAAGGGAAATTATAATTTTCCAGAAGACGTCAAAGATTGTTTTTTAAAATCATTCCCTGTAATAAAAAAAAAATCCAAAGTTGAAACAGATGTACTAGCAACGCACTGAACCAATATATCACCTGCAACATGACCAAGAAGCAGCTCTAATCCACAAATAACATGTTCAGTGCCTTTTATTTAGTACATTTATTTCTGCATGTTGACACATATTAAAAGCCAAATCCCACCCCCGGCCACCCTGTGGGCCAGGTTTAGATGCAACAGCTGCTTCAGTAATAAGAATTTGATCACCAGTGGGGAATCATTCATTATGCCGTGCCTGCTGTAAACCAATTACAAAGTCCAATGGCAGGGCCCCCAAAATGGAAATGTGCATTTCCCTTGGTTTTATGGATGCATGTGATGTTATGATCATATGTTTTTATACTGTGCTAAACCACCACCGCAGTCGGCTGAGATACCCGCGTGTGTCAGTGGAGTAGTGCACTCTGCCCCCACCAGGGTTTTTGTGGGTCTTAGTCTGCTGGAAGAAAGAAAAAGAGCATGGGGAAGATAAAAGGACGGAAACGCAGGAAATACATGCAATGAAGATAGGGAGGAAGGAGTGCAGCGGGGAAGAATGTTTTTATGACAGCATGGGTGCATGTCAGTCCTGTTATGTGGACCATGGTTCTACAAAAGGGAACCTATTCCCTAAAGATTTGTGATCATTGTTTGGTTTCTCCAAGGCAGTTTTGGAGAATTGTATGTTAGTACACAATGTAATCTTGGATGCATGACGTGTTCGAGAGTGTGCTAGAGTTGCTCTTAACTCCTCAAGACCTTCTGTTTCTCTTCCTCCTTCTCTCTCTCTCTCCCTTGCTAACCTCTTTTCCTTCCCCTGCCCCCCGCCCTAACTCTGTTATTGCTTACTAGTTGCCTGGTTCTCCTCCAGAGCCTGACAGGTCCCCGGCTCCACTGCCAGTCTTTTGCACTTGCCTCTGGGCCGCTGCACTTTTTTTCAGCATTGCTGCACTTTCAGCTTACACTCCATAAGCAGGGCAACCTCTCTGCACTTAACCCAGTGCCCTGCTGGACCGGACTCATTTTAGTTCCCCTCCTCTCCGCTCCTTCCCTGCACCTCCGTATGTACATATGCATTACCTAAATGTTCTAGGACCAGATATTTGTCTGTACCCCCCCCCACCCCCACTGTTTCTCGTCTCCCCCTCCCGAGCTTGGTCACAACTATAACACTTCATGCACTTACACTACGAGAAATGTCGTCAGGCCTAGTATTCTAGTTTTCTTTCTCTGTGTTGATCATTCGGAATCTTCAAGGTGTAAGAATGATTATTGTATTCCCTTGTTGCCTTCCCACCTTGAAGCTCTTTGAAGAACTTCACCTGTGTATAAGAGCTGTATAAATAATCAATAAATAAAATATACTTTGTTCCCTGGTAAAACTCCACAATGTTAGTTCTGTGACTGTCAAGCCTAGGCAAAAAGTGGCTTAGTAAAGAAAAGACTGTGTATGAAGGTGAATGCTATTGGAAATTGAAGGTAAGGAAATGGAGTGGTCTTGTTTAAAGGTCCTGGTACCTTGATGTCTAAAGGATTATTACATATTTGTTCTATATCATGTCACTCTAGACTTTACTTTAGTTCAGAGTGAATAAGGGTGGTGCATTTCTTGTAAGTTTGCTATTAAAGTGTAGTAATACTTAGCCTTCTATATGAAGACACTATAGCCTGTTCTCCCTAGGCGGGATGTGTTTATTAGACTAGGTGAAAAGCAGAGGGGGATGTGAGACAAAACAGGTTGGATAGGTAAAGAAGAACCAGATGTCTGTCCATCTCTATGCCGTGACAGACTGGCACACCTTGCTAATGCTTCACCTGTTATCACGCTGCTATGAAACACTCCTTACAGTGCTTTGTGTCTCACTTAATCCACCTCAAAGGACCGAGGAGGAGGTAGGAAGCTTTTATGTCACAAGCCAACAAACCTGAACATTGGTGTGACCAACACTGAGGGTCCCTCAGCCAGCCAGACAAAGTGGAGAGAATGAGCATGAAACAGAAGTGAAAGTGCAACATAATGGACTGACATGCAAGATAAATGGTGATCTGGGCACCTTGTTTATCTGGAAATGTGCCATGTTCACAACTCACTGAAAAATGATTACAATTGCCTTTTGTTTGCCCTTTATGTTATGATAACAGCAACAATTGTATGCTGCACCAAGTCTCAACCACAGTAGTCTCAGATTCACTTCAGCTTGTGCTTTTGTGCAAAATACTTAAGGACATGTACACTGCCTTTGCCTCAGCAGTGATCAGACAATTAAGCCTTCCACAATTGCAGGGTGTCATTGTGAGCCTGGGTATGTTGAAACTATGCTCCACTAGCCCCAAGAAAACACAGATGGCAAAGACCAGCTTACTCCACTAGCCCCAAGAAAACACAGAGGGCAAAGACCTGCTTACTCCACTAGTCCCAAGAAAACACTGAGGGCAAAGACCTCCTTACTCCACAAGTCCCAAGAAAACACAGAGGGCAAAGACCTGGTTACTCCTCTAGTCCCAAGAAAACACAGAGGGCAAAGACCTGCTTACTTCACTAGCCCCAAGAAAACACAAACGTCAAAGACCTGCTTACTCCACTAGCACCAAGAAAACCCAAAGGGCAAAGACCAACTTACTCCATTAGTCGCAAGAAAACACAGACGGCAAAGACCAGCTTACTCCACTAGCCCCAAGAAAACACAGAGGACAAATACCTCCTTACTCCACTAGCCCCAAGAAAACCCAAAGGGCAAAGACCAACTTACTCCATTAGTCCCACGAAAACACAGAGGGCAAAGAACTGCTTACTGCACTAGTCCCAAGAAAACACAGAGGGCAAATACCTACTTACTCCACTAGACCTAAGAAAACACAGCGGGCAAATACCTACGTACTCCACTAGCCCCAAGAAAACCCAGACGGCAAAGACCTGCTTACTACACTAGCCCCAAGAAAACACAGAAGGCAAAGACCTGCTTACTCCACTAGCCCCAAGAAAACACAGAGAGCAACAAATTAATTATTCCACTAGTCCCAAGAAAACACAGACGGAAAAGACCTGCTTACTCCACTAGCCCCAAGAAAACACAGAGGGCAAAGACCTGCTTACTCCACTAGTCCTAAGAAAACACAGAGGGCAGATACCTACTTACTCCACTAGTCCCAAGAAAACCCAGACAGCAAAGACCTACTTACTCCACTAGCCCCAAGAAAACACAGAGGGCAAATCCCTTCTACTTCTCCACCAATACCAAGAAAACACAAAGTGCAAAGCCGTTCTACTTACTCTGTTAGTCCAAAGAAAACACAGAGGGCAAATACCTACTTACTGCCCTAGGCCCAAGAAAATATAAAGGGTGCAACCCCTAACCCATAGGCCTAAGAAAACATAGAGGGAAAAGTCCCCATACTTACTGCACTAGGCCCAAGAATATAAAGCGGCCAAACAGATATACAATAGTTGGCAACGTTTTCAGGGTTCGAGTTGAGTGATGCCAATTATCTTTGGCGGGCAAACATGCTAAAATTATGTGAAACTCTGTTGTGGCTTTTCGAAGTGACCTATTGAACCTAAGGAAAATATAGTCCTTGATGTGGTGAGAATGACACCATAGTGATCCACATTCTAAATAAGTGTGCGCTTCGAGGTATGAGTTGTCACTTAATTGATGTGTATTCAGTGTAAGACAGTATATGAAGTATTTGCAGCCACCTATAGTCCTTTGGTGAATTGGAGATTGGCAAAAGTAGGGTGGGATATTTCAGAGTTTTTCTTTGAATGTTGGGCAATTCTTCACCATCATGTCACAGAGGGATGTATACGATATTACTGAAAATCAACAGGCACGAGTGGACACACCTGTGTTTGAGGGTCGAGCGTCAAAAGTATCAAGAGTGGTGAAACAACACATTTTGCACACAACTGTCAAAGACAATAGCATTATTTTTACATATAATATTGAAAAGACATTTTAACGAAAGCTCAGCAATAATGTGTAAGAGTGGTTCAACAAGGCTGAGGCGCCACTGTCATCAGAGAAGTTCTATCCGCACCCATCAGCACAAACCGGTGTGTAGCTCTGTCTTGCAGTAGGTGATGTGTAAATCAGAGGCCAATTATTAAATAAGTAACAAAAAAACATGAGAGGTGGTTCCCTGAAAATATGAACCATCAACCCACCTAAAAAATGCAATGCTTCCTTCCTACAACTAACACTGCCTTCAGTTACAGTTTTTGAAGCAATGATTGCATATATTCTCTTCATTATAAAAAGTAACCCTTCTACCACTGTCTGAGCAGCACCCCAATGTATGCATCATCAATTTGCAATGCAATACTTTGAGTACTTATGCAGGTCAATAGTCACCATGTCTTGTTGCTCATATGTCCGACTTTGAATGCATTCGTGAAGCACAATATGGAAATCTGTTTTACTAGTCTCTTCAGTCATGAATGTGAAAAGTAGTTGATTGATGTGTAATATTAAAAGTGAGAAGCCTCACAGGGACCATGGAGTTCTGACGTCTCCGCAGATGGAATGTCAATGCCAATATTTTAGGTTGTAAATCAGATGATAACCAACTTTAATGACTATGATCCTGAATGTTCTCGGTTACCTGCTCCGGAAAGCATGCTTTACATGACCCATCACTGTTGTTTTTAATAATTAAATTGCCAAGAGGCTTATGTTCACACCATGTTTATTAGCAACATTTGGATCAACAAAATCCACTTACTCAGGCTAGGCATCCAATCATATAAAGTACTATTGAGGCATGAAGCGCTAATTAGTTGGCATTCAGTTTCAATTATCCATAATTGGACCAATTGTGCCTCTAGCAGTTCAGTAAACAATGTCAGTGTAAGGGGAATTCTAGTGCTGCACACACTCTCTTGTTCTATCTGTTCCACTACATCAATATGTTTAGATTATATAACACACAATTGTGGCATTGCAAATATGATCTGCATTATGTGTGAGGAATTTAGGCAAGTGATGGCATCTTCCCCCAAAAGACTCATTGTAATGTTCTGATTGTAAGAGTTTTCTTCCATTCACATTCACATGCTGGTATTATATGTTCAGAAATATTACCTAACACCTTACTCATGATATATGTCCATTCTGTCTACTCATATTCAAGCCCTCTGGATCTACCTTGTGTTTTCTTTTAGTTCCATCATTAGTCATGTCCTCAATCACAGGTGGCTCACATGGCAATACAGAACAATTGTCATAAGGAATGATGTCATCATCAAAAGAGCTCCAGCATCCAGCCCTAAGAGTAGTTACTGAGCAAAACTCTGGCTGATTTTTAGATTGTTTATCACTTGGTGCCCGCGTAACCTTATAGCTCTTGATTCCGTTTATTACGTTGCCCATATATAGAAAGAGTTTGTTGCAACAGTATGGAAAAGTGAAGCAGAAGGTGCATTAATACAAATACACATGCCAAATTGACAATAGTCTGTGTGATGGGCATTTCAGGTTCAGGAGTGAACTTCTTCCCTTGTACATTGTTAAATGTATTTATAAATTAGTATGCTGTGTGATTGCTATGATGTTCGTATCACATAGAGTAACCAAGGATGCCAGTCAAAATTAAGTGTTTATTTCTTGAAGGCTTTGTAATAGCGCATCAAATGGCAATAAGCTAACGTTCAGGTCAGCAGCATCTCTACCCACATATATTCGTAGCTGGAAGTGTGCATGAACCTGGCATGGGTGAGTTGTTGACCCTTTCCCCATCTACATTAATGAGTCTTTAAGGCTCCACCGCAGTACAGTTCTTCAGAGGCTCCATACACCTTTTAGTTCTCACAAGCTTAACAATTGATGGATGGATTCCAATAAGGGATATTTCTTCTTTTCTTTCTAAAGCCCATCCTACTGCTGCCCCTCTCCCCTCACCCCTCTTCCCTCAACCAAACAGTCTATCCATTTCTCCTTCCCTACTTGGCCACTCTCCATAATTTATCTCTTCAGTACTTCCAAATTAAAACAGGATACTATTCTCACTATTCTTAAGAAAACTTCTCTGCGTCCTTCTCTTCCTCCTAACTATCATCATCTATCACTCCTACCTTTTCTTTCCAAATGTCTGGAATGTATTGTTTATTCTCAAGTCTCCACTATTCACAATACTGCCTCTCTTCTGCCATTACACGAACCTGGATTTCGCCCTTTTCACTCTACGGAAACTGCTCTTCTTTCTGTCTGTGACTCTCTTATTTCCGCTAGCTACTGTAAGCAATCCTCTGTTCTGGATCTTCTCGACCTGTCAGCAGCTTTTCACACAGCCAATCACTCTCTTCTTCATTTAATTTCTTCTCTTGGTTTTAGGGATTCTTTTTTAAACTGGTTCCTCTCACCTCTCACTAATCGTACATATTCTGTTTCTTGAGTTGGCCGAACATCCTCTGTTTCCCCTCTTCAATTTGGTGTTCCGCAAAGGTTCAGTCTTAGTCCTGCTTCTAATTTCCCTCTACAAGATTCCTATTGCTTCTGTTAGCTCATCCTCTGGGCCTTCTCAACACTATTATGCAAATTATATGCCACTCTCTCTCTTCCTTTTATCCTTCTATCCACTCTGCTCTTACTTCATGTGTTCTTGCTATCAAGTCGTAGATGGTGGACCAATACCTTCGTTTAAACCCCATTAAGGCTGAGCTTATTTTATTTCCTGTTGCCTCTAACCTCCTCCTTCTATTTCTTTTCCTTCTGCTTCTCCGAAGGACCCCAGTAATCTGAGATCCATAACGAATTAGAACTTTATTCTGAAGGTCCTAGATAAAATTGCTACGAACCAACTACAAAAGCATGTAGAAGACCGGAATTTACTGCATGAACAGCAATCTGGCTTTCGAGCCTCTCATAGCACAGAATCAGCTATGCTTGATCTTCAGACCTACATGTTAGACCTGATAGACAAGGGCAGCACAGGTATCCTCATGCTGTTGGATCTCAGTGCGGCCTTCAACTTGGTAGATCACCATCTCCTGCAGGAAGCACTGGCAAAAATATCTGGTTGCACGCCTAAGGCGTGGTTAGCATCATTTTTGAAAGATAGGATTGCTAAGATCCACTGGGGCAACACCTTTTCTGAGGCTGCCCCTATCTTGTTTGGTGTATGAGGTTGAGACGTGCCATCCAGGAGAGCCCCGACCCTGACCATCGCTCTATGTCTTTCCGGATTGCTGACCAGAGGGGGGGGGAAATTGGCTGGGTATAGGCCCTCGGGGTCACGGGTGACCTGGACTCCAAGGTACCGGAATCCGTCGTCTCAGCCTGAGGGGAGCCCGTTAACAAAGGTCATCTCTGAGTCTGGTAAATTACCCCCTATGAACCTCACCGATTTCTCCAGGCTAACTTTGTACCCCGATAGGTCCCCATAGCGCGAGAGGCCCTGCAGCATTCGGGGGACTGTTTGGGATGGGTTTGTGATATAGAGCAGTGCATCGTCGGCAAAAAGGCACAATTTGCACTGCATCTCTCCGACCTGTACCCCCCTGATGGCCGCATCGTCGCGGATCGCGATTGCCCATGGTTCCATCACGAGCGCATAAATTAGGGGGGACAAAGGACATCCCTGCCGTGTACCACGCTCGAGGGGGAATGTCCTCGACTCGGTCCCATTTGCCACCACTCTAGCGGAGGGGGAGGAGTAGAGCGCGGAGATCCAACCCAGCCACCTTGGGCCCATACCCAGGGTCGTGAATACCTCCCTCATAAAGGCCCAGCTGACAAAGGCCTTCTCCGCGTCAAGGGCAAGTAGAAGCACGCCCTCGTCGCGGACCCCTCTCGAGGCAAGCACATGGAGCGTCTTCCGCATATTATCAGAACCCTGCCTGTTCAAGACAAATCTCGCTTGGTCGGGGTGTACCAGGCGCGGGAGGCAACCCTCAAGTCTGGTGGCCAGGACTCTGGCAAAGATCTTAGCGTCCAGATTGAGGAGTGAGATGGGTCTGTAAGACCCACATTCTGTCTGGTCCTTGCCGGGTTTGGGTATAACAGTGATGAGGGCCTGCAAAAATGTCGGTGGGATGGACTCCCAGTTCCTGATCTGGTTAAACAATTTGGCCAGGGGCTTCAGCAGGACGGGTTGGGACTGTTTGTAAAAGTCGGCTGTGTAGGCGTCTTCCCCCGGTGCCTTTCCCACCTTCAATCTTTTGATGGCGCCCTCCACCTCCTCCTCCGATATCTCTCCCTCCAGGACCTCTAGCTCCACATCGGACAGCCTAGGCAGAGGGTGTTCCGCCAGGTAGGCACGGATGTCCTCCAGTGATTCACCTACCTTTTTGGAATAGAGTTTGCTGTAATAGTCAGCAAAACACTCCACTATTTCCTCGCGGCCCCCATGAATCCCGCCCGCTCCATCCCTAAGATGAGTGACTCCCCTCTCAACCCTGCAGCCCGAGCCCTCTGCGCCAGTAGGGTCCCCACCTTATCTCCCCGTTCATAGTACCTCTGCTTAGTGTATCTCATTTTCTTGATGACTTCCCCTATGAGGACCGTATGGAGTTCCTGTCTTTTGCTCTGCATCTCCTCCAGGAGAGCCCCTCGATCCACCCCCGGGAGGCCCAGTCTGGATCGCAGAGTGCCCAGCTCTGCGCGGAGTTTACCCTCAATTAGGCCTCTCTCCCGTTTACGTCTCGAACCCTCCGCTATGAGAAGGCCCCTGAAGGTGGCTTTTGTGGCATCCCACACCATGGACATATCCGTCTCGCCGGTGTCGTTTGTCTCAAAATAGGCCAGCATTTCCTGCCTCATGAAATCACGAAATACTGGGTCCCTGAGGAGTGTATCATTGCAACGCCATCGGGAGGATCTTGGGGAGATGGGCAGTGACCAATTCGCTATGAGGAGTTCGTGGTCTGACCAAGTTATGGCTTCCACCTTCAGATGTTGTGCCACCCCGTTCCCCTCCTCCGAGACTAACAAAAGGTCGATTCTGGTGTAGGTGCAATGAGGGGGCGAAAAAAAGGTGTACCCACCCTGGTTCGGGTTTGCTGTTCGCCAGATGTCCACCCAATAGTGCTCTCTCAGGAGGGCCTGCAGGACCAGATTGTCCTTGGAGATGCCCCTAGGTGTCCCCCCTCTCGCGGACCACCAGTCGAGCCTCGGGTCCATTATAAGGTTGAAGTCCCCCCCCAGTATCATGGCTCCCTCTGCCCACTCGTCCATGACATGAAAGACCTGGGTGAGAAAGTGTATTTGTTTTGAGTTGGGCGTGTATAGAGTGGCCAGGGTAACGCGCTCACCCTCACAGATTCCCTTAATGCCCAAGAAACGACCACCAAAACCCCTCTTGGTTTCTATGTCTGTGAGATGGAACGCCCTGCTCAGGAGGATTCCCACCCCTTCCTTCTGCCTTGCATATAATGTGTCTCCTGTAGGAATAGAACCGTTAGGTGTTCCCTACGGAACATGTTGCTCGTGAGAGATCTCTTATTCTGGGAGTTAAGGCCCTTGACGTTCAACGTGCCTATCTTTGCTTCAATCATTGTCATTTTTCGTTTCGCGCACTGATATCGCCTCTAAGTGTCCGCTACTCGGAGCCCGTTGCAAAAAAAGTGTCCATAGTTTGAGCTGGTTTCCCCTTTCCCCTCGTGCCCCCCGTGGGGCAACCCCCCTCCCCCCCCTGATCCCCCTGCCCCTTCCCTTACCCGTTTTGTGGGGCGTTCGCCGCCGGGTCCCCGGGTGGGGATGTGACTGGCAACGAACCACCAGGGTCGCTTCCCTGGCCCCGGGAAAACATTTTCTTAGGTGTAGCGCTTTCCAACCTGTCTCTCTTTGTCAAGTACCGGCCCTTTCTAATCCGCAGTGGGGAACTGGCTGTAGCGACACCCGAGCCAGCCGCCCCCGGCTCTGGGCCCTGGTCGTGTCTCCTTTGCCCCTAGTGGGGCGTATCAAGACGTGGGGCCCGGAGAGGCGTCGGCCGTTGTCCGTGTGAAGTCGCCGTGCTACTTCCTGTGAAACCATACAACAGCCTCTTAAATGGGCAACACTTCAACCCTGACCGAAGTCGATTAAGCAAAGAACTCCCCACAGGTCGTGGGGCGAAAACACTATGAACGGCGGACTCCATGGGTCGTTGCATGGGGTGTGGATCAGGCCTTCTATGCAGAAAGGCGAGCCTTGGTTGCTGCTCGTACGCTCATATAGGATCTCCTCGGTCTGTGGGTGGATGTCTGGTTTTTCGGAATTTACGTGAGCCTTTGACCTTTAGCTTCCCCTGGGAGATGTTTGGGCCTCGAGGGGCACGAGGGCGGTCTCCGTTGGTTTCATCCCAATTTTCTGATGGCC
Source organism: Ambystoma mexicanum (assembly GCF_040938575.1). Lineage (NCBI taxonomy): Eukaryota > Metazoa > Chordata > Amphibia > Caudata > Ambystomatidae > Ambystoma > Ambystoma mexicanum. The sequence goes on along the minus strand of NC_090926.1, from coordinate 104,474,776 downwards.
CCGCGATGTTGCCTGTGAGATCCTCAGTGGCCCTTTGGATTTCCGCCTCCGTGACTAGTTGGTACCTCTGGCCCTGCCATTCAAATGCTAGGTGGAATGGGTGGCCCCAGCGATAGCGTGTCCCCTTTTCCTGCAGCCACCTGGTGATAGTGCTACATTTCTTTCGCATCTGGAGAGTGAGGGCTGAGAGATCCTGGTAAATCGTCACCCTGGAGTTACCATGTTGAATATCCCGTAGGGTTCTAGCCCTCTCCAACACCCTAGCCTTGTCCTTATAATAGTGAAATCTTGCAACAACTGAGCGTGGACCTCTGCCCCCCCCCGCCGGCCCGATGGACTCTATCAAGCAGGAGAGTCTCCCCCGAGTCCGACCCCAGGACAATCCTGATGATGTCTTGGATTTTGCTTTCGAGTCCAGTCGAGTTCTCTCCCTCCGTCTCCTCAAGGCCAAAAATTCTCAAGTTGTTTCTCCTCTCCCGGTTCTCCATGTCGTCGACCTTGAGCCGGAGGTCCTCCTCGCGGCGGTGAAGTTCCTGAAATCTAGTTTCCATTTGCGCCTCGAGGATGTCCGTCGATGCCTGGTTACACTCAACCCCTTCTACCCGAGCATCCAGCGTTGAAACCTTGGCCGTGAGGTCTGCCAATGTGGCCCCCATGTCTGTCCTCATACCCCTAATCTCTTATAAGATCGTTTGGATGTTGCTCTGTATGGCATTCATGTCCGGGGGTTGCGAGGCTGCAGGGCCGGTCTCCATTTCGAGGGACCCAGGCGTGTATTGGTATTGCGCAAGGGTCTCCCTCCAGTTCATGGGGTATCAATCGCACTAAGTTATAACGTTCTCCTGAGGTGTCCCCCAGGTGGCGGGGTGGCCCAGGCGCGCTCCCGTGACGGCCTGAGCCTTCTCCGGTGGTCGGGTGGGCGTCTCTGCCACTGATCTCGAGCACCGTGGGGGCTGTGGGGAGGTAGGCCGTTGGGGCGGTGGTCAGGTGTGGAAACGTGGGCCGTTGAGATGGTTCTGCGGTGCGCCGCCGCATCGGCTCAGGCACAGACGAATCACTGGTGGTGAGAGCGGTAGGCGTGGCGGTGGTGCCCCCGTTTCGCCAATGATGGGTGGGCCGTGGCCGGGAGCCGTTGGAACTTCTTGGAGGGCCCGCCCGGCGTTGGGCCCTGTGTGTCGGTCGTACGGGCCGTTACTCCTCTCTGGTGGGGTCGGACGACCCGTCGCATCCGGCGTGGGGACTCCACTGAGATATCCGGAGAGGCAGGGGCCGTCAGCCGTGCAGCCCAAACCGCTGAAGGGGATCTCCGCAGGGCCCACCTGAGCCGTCGAGAGGACCTCAGGCCTCGGTGCACGAGTCCGAGCGGGTGGGGATTTCGACTCCTCCCACCGCTACGCAGCTAGGCGATGTGCGGCTCCCGTGCGGGGCCTTCCCTCAGGTGCAGGGGGGTTGCCGTTCACAGGTCGTTATCTCAGGAACGGTGGCATCTCCGAAGTCCGGACCAGCTTCTGGGTGGTCCGCAGTGGTTCCCCTTCTCAACGATCGCTGATAGATGGGGTTAAAAAGCACTTAAGGCATGTTTTTCCGTGAGTTTCCCGGGGCCATGCGGGGAGCTTGAGATTCAGGCGGCCATCTTGCCCGCGCCCCCTGGTGCCCTCCCGCGGGTTGGTTTTTAATGCCTGCAAAAAGCAGGCGTTAAATTCCCCAACCTGCAAAGGGACCTCGTAGTAAGGCGGTAAGGTTTTACCGGTACCGGTAAAATACCGGTACCGATAAACCCGTACCACCCTCCGTGTAATGAGGCCCTATATCTCGCTATTGTTACGGTACTAGAACCTGCACACGTAGACAAGCGGAAGTGATGACACTCATGGTGGCTGTATTCCTAAACATGGGGACAAAGCAAGGCTCACAAACAAGTGATCCTATTAGAACCTTATCTGCATTACCTGACGTCACAATATATGCAGACACCTTACGTCTACACCAGCTAGCCCACCTTCTTCCTCGCTGCACACCTTTGCCATCAACGTGCTGGTTAACAGGTGCCGGGAAAGGATCTGGTGCATTTGACAGGCAGAAAACTCATGGCTTCCGTTCCCGTGCATTTTTACTGGCATTATTATGGCAGCAAGCCGCCCTCTACTCCTATTTTACCCCCCTCCACGTTCCTTCCCTGGCCGCCAACTACCAATAAGTAAAAAAAAAAAGTATACCCTAACCCTGCACCCTCATAAAAGTGTGTGAAATAATTCTGCAAAATGGTGGTGAAAGAAATTCAGGAACCAGCCACGGTGAGTTGGGCCGGTACCATTAGGGAGCTAGCAGCGTCCAGCGGAAGTCTATGTGCAAGCATTAACTGGCGACACATGAAAACTCTGTGAACACTGCACGAGCACCTTGTATGGCAAGTGAAGGAAATAAGTCCAATGCGCTGGAAGCCATTCACGCTTTCTATCCAAGGGTGGAGGAGGCTGCCTCATGCCATCTGTCGCAGGGAATCATTCTGGGCAGGAAGTGGCAGTCTCAAAGACGTTCAAAATAAAAACAATAAGGACAATACAACACGACTTGCCTGGGGGAAAAAGAACAAGGAATGCAGGAAAGAAAGATGCTGTAGGATTTAGGGATGGGATAAGCATTTGCTTATGGAAGTACACCTTCACCAAGACAATACAAAGCATCCCCAAGGAGAGATGTGTGCCCCAACTAAGATAACTGCCCATTGCATACCTACAAGGAACTGGAGAAAACCATGCAAGTTGCCAATGTTAGTGGTACAGAAGAGTCAGTCATGCTGGAAACCCCGTTGCTGGCTGCTCCATGCGGTCGAGCATTAGATGATACTAATGTGCATCACAATGAAAGGAAACCCTTGTTCCTGGGAACGGATATTTGATGGAATGATCATAATCTACAGACTAAAACCTCTGCTCTCTCATTCACAATACAAGAACTGGATACGCTGGAATATATTAAACGATATTGCGGTGGCAAAGATGATGAGGAAAATAGTGAGGCTTTCCTCCATTCACTTTGTTGCACACTGACGGCAACAAGCAGGGTACAAGGGGCCTCATTACGAGAAGTGCGGAATGGGTTTAACGGCGCTGGTAATGGTGCCGGCGTCATTAAACCCACTCCGCACTGTTACGAGGTCCCCTCGCGGGGCCCGCTATGGACGTCTGGTTTTTCCAGACATCCATAGCGGGTCCCGCGAGGGGACCAGGGATCTGACAACGGGCACGTTCATAATGGGCCCGTTGTTAGCTCCCTCCCCATTCCCATTCGAACCTTATTAGGGCTCGAATGGGAATGGGAAGGACCGTGCCCGGGTTCCCTGAAGGAGGAAATACTGGGCCCTCCGCACTAAGAATGGCTCGGTATTTCCCCATTCAGGGAACCCGGACCCGGACCTGATTACCTACAAAGTCGTGATAAGGCCCAAGGTGTTTAGAATATGTGACAGGTACAGGTATGATCCGGCTGGTAAATGGTGATTTTCTTTCATAGGAATTCTGCTCCTTGGCTGTGGATTGCTCTGTGTGTTATGCACATTGTTTAAAATGTGATTCGTTTCTTGACTGGCAGCCAGTCTAGGATTTTAAGCGCAGGAGTGATGTGATCTCTTTGTGATAGTATAAGGAGGAGTCTGGCCACTGCGTTCTGTGTACATTGCAGTTTCTTCAGTAGATAATCCGGCATTTCGAGGTATAAGTTGTTGGTGTAGTGTATCCTGGACATGATGCGGGAAATGATGGCTAGTGTTTTGTGTGTAAAGGAGCGACATTGTAGGATCTTTCTGATGTTGTGTAGATGGAAGAAGCATTTTGTTGATTATTGCGTTTACTTGCGGTTCAAGTGTTAGCTCATTGTCCATTAGAATTCCAAGGTTTTTGACTATTTTTGATGGCATGGGCGCTGTTCCTAGTTCTGCTGGCCACGGATATATTGGTTGTTTACCTGGTGTTTGGATTTGATCATGATTTTTGTCTTGCCCAGGTTCAGTTTGAGGCTGTTTGTGTTCATTCAATTGTAGAGTTCTTTCAAACAGTCTACCAGTGCGGTGTTCTCCTTGTCTACATCTTCGATTTTGTAGATGATTTGGGTGTCATCTGCGTAGTTGTAGTAGATGAGGCCATGCCTTTTGATGGGGTTGATAAGTGGGGTCAAGTAGATGTTGAAGAGAAGTGGGGACAGGGAGGATCCTTGTGGTAGACCACAAGGAGTGTTTGGCACCACTGATTTGAATGTTTTTATCCAGACTGTTTCTATTCTTTCAGGTAGGAATGACTTAATCCAGGTCAGTGCCGTGTCTGTGATCCCTGTTTCTTCCAGTCTTCTGATTAGGATGTCGTGATTGACTGTGTTGAATGTTGCAGAGAAGTCAAGTAGTATCAGTGCAGAGTTTGTGTTGGAGTCTGCATTGGTCATTAGATCATCCCAGATCGAGAGAAGCACCGGCTCCGTCCCTCTCATGGGTCTGAAGCCAACTTGTGCCTGGTCTAGCATTTGGTGTGTCTCCATGGGGTCCAGTGTTAGTTTGCAGACATAGGTTTCTAGGAGTTTTAGCGGATAGGGAATGTTTGATATTGGTCTGCAGTTGGAAAGGTCTTCCACATGGCCTGTAGTATCCTTGAGGAGCGGTTTGATTGCATAAAATGAATGCTAAGGTTTGTTTTACACAACTTCACAACTTGTGGCATGTATCAGGTCTGGCCACAAAAATATGGAACACTTATTTACAGTCCATGGATGTGATTGTTTCATGCCAACCAAGAATTATAAGACTTTTTCTCTGAAACTAGTAGTTGGTCTCGCCACAAAAAAAACATCAAACTAAACTACAGCAAATAAACACACTACTGTGCCTAAAAAGAATTCTAAGATTTGAAATGTTCAGCTTCTCAAGCAACATGTGCCTGGATATGACACTAAAAGATTGTCAACCTATCTACTGCCACTGTATGCAACTTCCTCCTGCTTACTAAGAAATATAAGACATTTTCTCTGCAACTAGTATTTTGTTTAGACACAAACGTGCACACACACGTTTACACCCACCCACTGAATGCACTATCCACCCTTATTATTTTTTTTTTTATATAATAATTCTAAGATTTGTTGTTCACAACTTCACAACTTGAGACAGTTACCTTGTCTGGCATCTAAAAGATGGCATACTGATCTACGCCTACTGAATGTGATATCCTGCTAACCAAGGTTGAAAGAATAATGTTCTACATGCCTGCAGAATCGATTTATCATCTTCTGGAAGCTCCATTCTAGGGAGCAATGAAATTCAGTTGCACGTGGCAGCAGAGAGCATATCCATTTGTTCTGAAGGACTCCTGCACAGGAGCATGTAAGTAATAAGGGAGCAATGAAATTATTTTACATACAGCAGCAGAGAGCGCAGCCAGTTGCTTAGAATGACTCCTGAATAGGGGCACACATAGAATATCGTGGTAAACCTAAACATTGTGTCAACTGTCAAGATTTGAGGAGTATTTGTGTTCTTGTCAAGAAGTGTTGTGTATAAGGGGCACATTTGTTGTCTTCTAGATGTTGTTGTCCTGAAGAAAGCATGTACATTTCAATTAAGGGGAATTTAGGGAAGTGACAGTATCCTCTGTAAGAAGGCTGAAACACACCGTATTGACAATTTTGTATGTTTGGAAGAGACCAGTAAATAGGAGGTTAAACTGGTTAAAGAGTCTAAAGCTGACCAGAGAACTAAAAGAATGTTACCAACTGTTTCATCTCTAGTGATATTATAACACTATAACAGATATACACTAGGTTGATTAGTAACTGTTTTAGAAGAGACTGGTAAGGATGTAAGGTTGTCAAATGGATTTTCAAATAAGCACATTGCACTGTACTAACCCATTGAGAACTTTCATTTGGTGTGTTTTAGAAAAACATTATGTATGTGTTCTGATCTTGTTTTTTAATTTTTTTCCATGTTGTGATAAAACATTTAGTGATTCTCTTAGATTCTTTGAGCTGGTCCTCAAGGCGTTATTATTTGATCTGTATACTACCAGAGTGTGAGTATACACAGTGTTGTTCTGGTCCCCTTGTATTTTGCACACTGTGTTACAGCCACTGAATGCACTGTGTTGCCCCCAACGAATTTTAGAATTGATTCTTTACAGCGTCACAGCAACACACATTTGGACTTGCCCCTAAAAGATTGCACACTGATTTACAGACATCTAGTGTTTTCTCTAGCCACAGAAAGACAACACACCTATTTGCAGATACAGAATATCATTTCCCCCTGCCTACCAAGAAATATATGACTCTTTTCTGCAGCTAATATTTGGACTGGCCAAAAAGAGACAACACCCTCAGCAACAGCCACTGAATGCAATCTCTTGCCTAGAAAATAGGTTTACGATTTATTATTCGAAACTTCACAAACCATAAGTAATCGGTCTAGCCACTAATATATGGCACACTGAAATGACATAGGGCCTCATCACGGGTTGGGCAGAATGGGAAAAATTCAGCAGTAACGCTATTGCCACTGCATTACCGCTCTGTCCAATCCCTAGTGTGGATGGAAAGCTTTTTGCTGGAGGTAATAATCTTCCCTTTCTGCACATTTGTGGCACTATTACTGTGGTGCTAATACTGACAGCGGTAATAGCACCATTACTGCCACTTAGAGTCCTCTAGACTCAGACACTGGGGAGTAAAAGCCTTACCACAACTCGATATGCGGCGCTAATAGTGCTGGACCAAGTTCCAGTAACGCTATTTGCATTGGTGGTATCCGGCACATTTACTGCTGGGATACCGCCAAGGCCATGGCGAAGCCCATAGCCCGTTGTCTGCCTCCATTCAGTTCTCTGGTGTTCTCTTTCTCCAATTGACAAAAAATGTCATGTGCCATGCATGATGGTCACTGGGGTGTAGCAGAGTAAGTAACATTGTCAAATACATGGCCTATCCCATTTCAATGTCCTACTTCTCCCTCAGCTAAATCAGATTTTAATTCTCTAACGGTCCCTCAAAAAAATACAAATTTCGTTTTCTACCGGTCACTCAATTAAAGCCTATTTTAACTTTCTACCTCTCGCTCAAATAAATCCCCTATTCTACTTCTCCCTCAACTAATGTCTATTCCCACAATTTCTCTAGTAAACTCCTGCCTCTGCATACCAAAATTGATCTTGAAAATCTTATCATGCATTAGCTATTTTTACAATTTTAGCCCTAACCATCTGAAATACTTTGTAAGGACTACTGATAATGTTCAGAGCAACTCGATGCTTAACAAATTACCAATATTCAGACATTTTGGTTTATGTCTGAACAATTGCACCCAGTCTTATTTCAGTGTGATTATGAGTAGCAAGGAGCACCCACTACAAAGAGCAATCCAACGGTTGCTGGTAATGGATGGATGTGACTGTAGCTGGAGCTTGAAATGGCAGGGCCCTTAGATGGGTAAACAGTTAAGCAGGGTAGTGGTACTACAGTGAAATAAGAGAAGTCTGAAACATTGGAACAGTGAGGTAGTGACCTGAAAGTTTGGTTGGCATTAAGTATCATTGAACCTAAAAATAATCTATGCTAAAAGTACCTAAATTGACTATGAAATAATGAATTTGACAGCAGATCAGAAAGTATTAATTTTGTATTCCTAAAGAGAGCGCTGGTGAGAAACTGCAGTGTAAAGGTATATCTAGGCATTCTCACTCAGGCATGGACAAGGAGCACTAGAAGAGGCAAGACACTTCCAAGCTGGAACCCAAATGGTTATCCAGAGATAAAAAAAGAGGAATTAGTAAAGAGGGCCAGAAAGGTGAACCCCTATCAACACCGCTCCCTTTGACAATACTTGGGGTAAGATGCATTTGAATGTGAGGTGCTAGAACAAAGAAAGTGTTAGGAGGATGTCAAACTTAAATAAATGTTAATAAATTGCATGGTTCACTCCAAAAGGTAGTTAATCTCAAAATATTAGCACGAGACAGAATTATTGTAGCAATAGGGATGGAAATCTAGGCATTGTTGTTTGCTGTTTTTTGCAGAGGAGTACCATTGAGTAACATTGAGATCCAAACACACGCAGCACTTAACGATTCAAAGATATTCAGGGCAACTGCAGAAGCATAAATATTAGGACTTCTAGAGGACAATTTTAAATTCTCCAGCAGTAATAGGCAACATTCATAATTTTTCACTGAAAATGCTAAAAGTATGCTTTTTATTTTATAAAAGCCTCTGGCAACATTGCTGATAAAACTCTGTACATTATTTTTTTTTCAGATGGTGTCCCAGTTAAACAAGTGGAAACCTCTACTAATGAGTTTTCACCTAATTTGCTGAACAGAAAAGTAGCAACAATAAAAAAGTGCAGGATTTGTGTCAGCAAATTTAGTGGACAATTATAGTACAGAGCTTTCACTTAGTTTACTGAAATTAAATCTTGTACAAAATTATTTGCAGGATATTTTTATCTGCTAAACATGTGGAAAGCTCTAGCTTAAAACTGTCTGAGGATTTCTTAACCAACTAAGTGAAAACATTTCACTTACTTTGCTTGAATATCTCCAGCATCAGTCCCTTTGCTGACTTTTTTCCAACAACTTTGCACTTTAATAGCAAACAGCCTCAGACAATAACGGCATCAGTGAATATCTCATTGTCTGAAGACCAAACAATATTTCGTTCCCACCAACCCATGGCGAGATTGGCATAGGTGGGGCAAAGGTTGCCTCCATCGAAGCTCCCTCCACCTGTCAATAATATTATTCATTGGAGGTGAACACAGTATAATGCAGGTCCTCAGGGCACTGGCCCCCCACATCTCTCATGCCAGTCGCTGTCTTTTCTACTGCACTTACACAGGCTCACCCTACCTGCCTAGTGTCCACAGCCCAGTTCATACAATCATCTGTGTCTAGCATGCCTAACTCACTGTGTTGGCAATGAGTCTAATTCTCTGCCTGTAATAAATCTGTTCCTGATTTCTGTAGAGACTTTGGCACCTTCATTTCTCTTCCCACTTTTCGGTGTAGCCTGCCTGTAATTGAAAGTGCAGTACCCAGTCTGCACCTTCGCAGGGGTCTGTTAATTCCCTGGTCCAAAACTGTGGCCATGCCTAGGGTCACCTACAAGGCCTTCCCCAGTTTAACCTGCCTCCCATGTCCACAGTTTTCAGTGCCATGACTCGGATCTAGAACCAGGTCTAGGTACCTGATCACGTGAAGAGCAGCTGAACATCTGTGCCTTCTCTGCCTGAACTCACCCCTGCTCCGCAGCTGCCACTCCTCTCCTCTGTCCCTTTTCTGCCTTCAGCAACAGCCATTTTCATCCATGTGGATTATAACTTTCCCATTTTTCAGAATCTATAGGCCAGAGGCCATCATCCTCAGGGATGAGGCAAGCCTGCCCTGCAAGCTGCCTGATGTAGCCGTGCCTATCTGCTTGTCTGTCAGATCAAGTATTAAGGTAGGAACTGATGTACCAGTCACGCACACTGACATTGACCGCTTGTAGCTTGTGGGGAGTGCTCCTACTCTCTGAGTGGGATGGTAACACTGAGGGTATGTCAGTGTACCCACCCATTCAAACCAGGTCCCACTCCCACAGTGGTGAGACGCTGGTGCATTTCCACTGTCAGAAGAGGACCTGCACACCCACACAACATCACACAATTGTACTGGCAAATTGGAGGGTGTACCTTTCTGGATAATCTAATTAACTAGTCAAAGCCTCCAGTTCTCAACCCCTAATTTTATCGGGTATTTGGTTTTAACCCAGAGATTTCCTCAAGAGAGGGGGTCACCTGCTCTGTAACAAACTCACATTCTAGGCCCAAACTGGAAGGGGAACAAGGGTAGCTATTGCTCATTGCTCAATTTAGGGTCCGCTCCACCTGAAGCCTCGTTTTAGAGCACACTACCTGTCGCTTAATTCAGTTTAGCAGTGCCAGGACACCTAGTCTGTACCTAACTCATCTTCTAGACACTCAATAGGAGTGAACAAGGCTTGGAGAGGGCTCAACCTCACCAATTTACCTAGTTTAATTATGTCCATATCCTGGTAGTGAGAGCAGTGTATTTCTTTAGGAACACGAGAGTGGGATTCTAGAGATCATCTTTGCCTGGAACTCTTTAGTGCGGATTGTCTGACCTGCCTTCCTAAATCTGAATAGTTTCCCAGGGATGCCTGGGAACTGTACATGACAAGTGGAAGAGTAGCGTGACATTACCGTACCCCCTGTCCTACAACAGTTTATCACCCAACCCTTTCCCTAGTTGAGCGTCTGTGCGTGTGTATCTGTGAGTGCTATGAGCGTTTGTGAGTGTGTTAGAGTAACACTAGTTGACAGGCCTTGAAAGTAGGGACTCAGTGGTGCTGACCCACACCCTGTAGTGATTTACTATTTGGTCTGAAATAATTGTCACTAAATTATAGTTTGTGTATGACACCTGTTTGCCTATCAGAGTGAGAAATTCTGTAAACCAGGGAGTGAACCTTTGCCTTGATTCTCCTATGGCTCTCATGGCCACATTATGTGGCCCGGATATTCTCAGATGGATGCCAGTATTGCATAAACAGACCAAGCACCACTACCTACTGGCCTGTCCTCTGGAAGGCTCCTTTGAGGAGACTTACACAGCTGCAGTCTGTGAGATTCTTAAAAGGGAGAAATGGAACTCAGCAGTTAGGCAGTGTGATGCCAACACATTTTGGTCCCAGCACTGTGTGTCCATGGCCAGGAAGAGGTGGCTGCAATAAATGCCCCCAGAGAAAAATCTAAAACAGCCACATCTAGAGAAGAGGAGAAATTACCTCAGTTACACGTGTGGCCCCTGCCTGTTCCCAGTGTTACCGCCAGGAACCCCTTCTGTCCCAGAGGATGCCCTAGATTTGTCTGTGCTTGCTCTACCACCCTGATATTTAGCTTCTTGCCTATTGGGGAAATGCACCTGCCGCATCAGCCCCTGTACTGTCTGACTCGAATGAGACTGCCCTCCAGATGGCACACACCCCATGGGGGCCACAATGAGGCTTCTAGAGGCCAGCATGAATTTAGCAGGGGAGGGAGAGAAGGATGAGGAATCATTCATCTCTCCCAGATGCCCCCTCCAACTACCTGTACTGGGGCTATCCAAACCCTCAGTACATGCCTCAGCCTGTCCCAGGCCCACATCCACCCCAGCCCGGTACCTATGTCAGTTAGCTCACCTTGTGCATCAGGACCAGTGCTGGCCCTTCCATCTCCTTCCTTAAATTCCTCCCCTGCCCACAGCAACTGTTGTCTATGAATATGTTTGCTTTCTTTCCTCCTCTTCCTGCCACCAATCCCCTCTGGAGCCTGGAACATCACCCACTTGCCTCCCCTTCCACTTTACAGCCAGTTTAAAATCTGCAGCCTGGGGGGCTGAAATTCCCATTCTTCCTTGGACAACTTCCTTCCCACCACCAGTAAACAGCATCTATTGTTGCCTACACTGTGTGAATCCTACTCCTTCCTCCATGGACTCGGGGAAGAGCTGTGTTCACCATGGGGGTGGGTGAGCTCTAAAGGGGAAGAGCAACAGCTATGCAGAGAGCTCCTGTCCCTGCATGTGTTTTCTCACCACCCTATAATTCCCTCCTCCTGCCGCCTTGGACCCTGTGAACAGCTGTACTCATCATGGGGGGAATGTGGGCAGGCTCTGGATGAGGGAGGAGCAACAGCCTTATAAGCGTGTTGAAAGGGGCTCTGCCAAGGACTGGATCAGAACTCAAATCCTCTGATCAGAAGACTCACTGCCACCACTGCAAACCCTTTTAACCCATACCCGCGGCCCATCATGGTGAAGACCCTGTGAAACCAGCCCTTCTCTGACTAGTCCACGCAGACCATGAGGAATCCAAATCTACGACTACATACTCAACCTGAGAAGGTGAAGTAATGAGACTCAAGCCTTGGTATCCAATAATCATGGCTGATGGATACAATCTATCAGCAAGAAGCAGACAGGCTCTGGGCTCTTTATTTGGCTGCTGGCAGTGTGGTGTGCTGACCATGGTGGTTTGGGTAAGCTAAGGAAGCCCCTTTTAGAAGATACCCATGTTCCCTGTCTGCCTTCTCAACTCTCCCCTTTTTTCTCCTCCCCCCAACCTCCTCTATTTCTCCACCAGTTGGCCTTTTGGTCTCTCTGCCCTGCTCCCCTCTGCATTTCTCTCTCTGTGCCCCTTTCGCTCTGCCTCTTGCTCTCTTTCTCTTTGTGCCCCTCTCTCTTACTGGGCCTCTCTCTCTCTCTCGCTCTCTCTCTCTCTCTCTGTGACTCTCTTTCTATGTGTGTGTCTCTCTCTCTCTGCCTCTCTCTCTCTATCTCTCAGTCATTCTCTCTCTCTGTGCCTCTCTGTCTCACATCTCTCTCTCTCTGACTCTCTCCATCTCTATCTCTCTTTGTGCCTCTCTCTCTCTTCCTCTCTATCTGTGCCTCTCTCTCTCTTTCTCTCTCTCTTCCTTTCTCTCTCCCTCTTCCTTTCTGTCTTTCTTTCTCTCTTTCTTTTCCCCTTCTCACAGCCCTGACTTCTCTACAAATCCCCCTTCTCCTACTATCTCCTCACTGGCTCTCTCTCCCTCTTTCCTTCTTCCCAGTGCCCCCCTCCCCCACTCAAACATTTCCCTCTTCAATCCTTCCCTTCCTCCCTTGGCCCCCCTATGCATTCAAGGGTACTCCCTGGGCCCCCAGGACCCAAGCCAGCGGGGTGCACTCAGCTAGTATGCCTGCCGTCAATGCCCTGCCTAGTGCTTGCAGCCCAGTGCCAACAGTAATCTGTGTCCAGTGTGCCTAACTTACTCTGATGGCAATTAGTCTACTTCTCTACCTAGGGCAGCAAGACCTATCCTTAGCCTCAAACACAGGGACCACATCCCTCATGCCCTAAAAAGCCTTCACTGCTCCTGGTCTTAGCACAGATTAAATTCAAAGCCCTCTGTATCATCCACAAGGCTATCTGGGTCCGGCGACCACTCTATCTTCAATGCTTCCTGACCAAATACTCCCCTTCCAGACTCCTCCATTCCACTGGCACCAACTCCCAGTGTGTTAAGCGGGATGCTAAACAGAGAGCTGGTGGTCGATCACTTTCATCGGCTTGCTCCCTCTTGTGGAATAGCCTCCCTCTCCATCTGCGTCTTGACCAGGAACTCCTTAAGTTCCAAAAAAGCATCAAGACCTTTCTCTTTACCTCTTCCTTCTCCTCCTCTCTTCCATACTAATCTTACAGTAGTGTGACTGATGTACAGGGCCCTTATGTGTCCTCAGGGCACTGGCCCCCCACATCTCTCATGCCAGTCGCTGTCTTTTCTACTGCACTTACACAGGCTCACCCTACCTGTCTAGTGCCCACAGCCCAGTTCAGACAATCATCTGTGTCTAGCATGCCTAACTTACTGTGTTGGCAATGAGTCTAATTCTCTGCCTGTAATAAATCTGTTCCTGATTGCTGTAGAGACTTTGGCACCTTCATTTCTCTTCCCACTTTTCAGTGTAGCCTGCCTGTAATTGCCAGTCGGGTACCCAGTCCGCACCTTCACAGCGGTCTGTTAATTCCCTGGTCCAAAACTGTGGCCATGCCTGGGGTCACCTACAAGGCCTTCCCCAGTTTGACCTGCCTCCCATGTCCACGGTTTTCAGTGCCATGACTCGGATTTAGAACCAGGTCTAGGTACCTGATCACGTGAAGAGCAGCTGAACGTCTGCGCCTTCTCTGCCTGAACTCACCCCTGCTCCGCAGCCGCCACTCCTCTCCTTTGTCCCTTTTCTGCTTTCAGCAACAGCCATTTCCATCCATGTGGATTATAACTTTCCCATTTTTCAGAATCTATAGGCCAGAGGCCATCAGCCCCAGGGATGAGGCGAGCCTGCCCTGCAAGCTTTCTGATGTAGCCGTGCCTATCTGCTTGTCTGTCAAATCAAGTATTAAGGTAGGAACTGATGTACCAGTCACACACACTGACATTGACAGCTTGTAGCTTGTGGGGAGGGCTCCTACTCTCTGAGGGGGATGGTAACACTGAGGGTATATCAGTGTACCCACCCATTCAAACCAGGTCCCACTCCCACAGTGGTGAGACGCTGGTGCATTTCCACTGTCAGAGGAGGACCTGCACACCCACACAACATCACACAATTGTACTGGCAAATTGGAGGGTGTACCTTTCTGGATAATCTAATCAACTAGTCAAAGCCTCCAGTTCTCAACCCCTAATTTTATCGGGTATTCAGTTTTAACCCAGAGATTTCCTAAAGAGATGGGGTCACCTGCTCTGTAACAAACTCACCTTCTAGGTCCAAACTGGAAGGGGAACAAGGGTAGCTGTTGCTCATTGCTCAATTTAGGGTCCAGTCCACCTGAAGCCTCGTTTTAGAGCACACTACCTGTCGCTTAATTCAGTTTAGCAGTGCCAGGACACCTAGTCTGTACCTAACTCATCTTCTAGACACTCAATAGGAGTGAACAAGGCTTGGAGATGGCTGAACCTCACCAATTTACCTAGTTTAATTATGTCCATATCCTAGTCGTGAGAGCAGTGTATTTCTTTAGGAACACGAGAGTGGGCTTCTAGAAATCGTCTTTGCCTGGAACTCTTTAGTGCGGATTGTCTGACCTGCCTTCCTAAATCTGAATAGTTTCCCAGGGATGCCTGGGAACTGTACATGACAAGTGGAAGAGTAGCGTGGCATTACCGTACCCCCTGTCCTACAACAGTTTATCACCCAACCCTTTCCCTAGTTGAGCGTCTGTGCGTGTGTATCTGTGAGTGCTATGAGCGTTTGTGAGTGTGTTAGAGTAACACTAGTTGACAGGCCTGGAAAGTAGGGACTCAGTGGTGCTGACCCACACCCTGTAGTGATTTACTATTTGGTCTGAAATAATTGTCACTAAATTATAGTTTGTGTATGACACCTGTTTGCCTATCAGAGTGAGAAATTCTGTAAACCAGGGAGTGAACCTTTGCCTTGATTCTCCTATGGCTCTCATGGCCACAGTATGTGGCCCGGATATTCTCAGATGGATGCCAGTATTGCATAAACAGACCAAGCACCACTACCTACAGGCCTGTCCTCTGGAAGGCTCCTTTGAGGAGACTTACACAGCTGCAGTCTGTGAGATTCTTAAAAGGGAGAAATGGAACTCAGCAGTTAGGCAGTGTGATGCCAACACATGTTGGTCCCAGCACTGTGTGTCCATGGCCAGGAAGAGGTGGCTCCAACAAATGACCCCAGAGAAAAATCTAAAACAGCCACATCTAGAGAAGAGGAGAAATGACCTCAGTTACACGTGTGGCCCCTGCCTGTTCCCAGTGTTACCGCCAGGAAACCCTTCTGTCCCAGAGGATGCCCTAGATTTGTCTGTGCTTGCTCCACCACCCTGATATTTAGCTTCCTGCCTATTGGGGAAATGCCCCTGCCGCATCAGCCCCTGTACTGTCTGACCCGAATGAGACTGCCCTCCAGATGGCACACACCCCATGGGGGCCACAATGAGGCTTCTAGAGGCCAGCATGAATTTAGCAGGGGAGGGAGAGAAGGAGGAGGAATCATTCATCTCTCACAGATGCCCCCTCCAACTACCAGTACTGGGGCTATCCAAACCCTCAGTACATGCCTCAGCCTGTCCCTGGCCCACATCCACCCCAGCCCGGTACCCATGTCAGTTAGCTCACCTTGTGCATCAGGACCAGTACTGGCCCTTCCATCTCCTTCCTTAAATTCCTCCCCTGCCCACAGCAACTGTTGTCTATGAATATGTTTGCTTTCCTTCCTCCTCTTCCTGCCACCAATCCCCTCTGGAGCCTGGAACATCACCCACTTGCCTCCCCTTCCACTTTACAGCCAGTGTAAAATCTGCAGCCTGAGGGGCTGAACTTCCCATTCTTCCTTGGACAACTTCCTTCCCACCACCAGTAAACAGCATCTATTGTTGCCTACACTGTGTGAATCCTACTCCTTCCTCCATGGACTCGGGGAAGAGCTGTGTTCACCATGGGGGTGGGTGAGCTCTAAAGGGGAAGAGCAACAGCTATGCAGAGAGCACCTGTCCCTGCCTTGTGTTTTCTCACCACCCTGTAATTCCCTCCTCCTGCCGCCTTGGACCCTGTGAACAGCTGTACTCATCATGGGGGAAATGTGGGCAGGCTCTGGATGAGGGAGGAGCAACAGCCTTATAAGCGTGTTGAAAGGGGCTCTGCCAAGGACTGGATCAGAATTCAAACCCTCTGATCAGAAGACTCACTGCCACCACTGCAAACCCTTTTAACCCATACCCGCGGCCCATCACAGTGAAGACCCTGTGAAACCAGCCCTTCTCTGACTAGTCCACGCAGACCATGAGGAATCCAAACCTACGACTACATACTCAACCTGAGAAGGTGAAGTAATGAGGCTCAAGCCTTGGTATCCAATAATCACGGCTGACGGATACAATCTATCAGCAAGAAGCAGACAGGCTCTGGGCTCTTTATTTGGCTGCTGGCAGTGTGGTGTGTGTGACCATGGTGGTTTGGGTAAGCTAAGGAAGCCCCTTTTAGAAGATACCCATGTTCCCTGTCTGCCTTCTCAACTCTCCCCTTTTTTCTCCTCCCCCCAACGTCCTCTATTTCTCCACCAGTTGGCCTCTTGGTCTCTCTGCCCTTCTCCCCTCTGCGTTTCTCTCTCTGTGCCCCTTTCGCTCTGCCTCTTGCTCTCTTTCTCTTTGTGCCCCTCTCTCTTTCTGGGTCTCTCTCTCTCTCTCTCTCGCTCTCTCTCTCTCTCTCTTTGATGCTCTTTCTATGTGTGTGTCTCTCTCTCTCTCTGCCTCTCTCTCTCTATCTCTCAGTCATTATCTCTCTCTGTGCCTCTCTGTCTCACATCTCTCTCTCTGACTCTCTCTATCTCTATCTCTCTTTGTGCCTCTCTCTCTTCCTCTCTATCTGTGCCTCTCTCTCTCTTTCTCTCTCTCTTCCTTTCTCTCTCCCTCTTCCTTTCTGTCTTTCTTTCTCTCTTTCTTTTCCCCTTCTCACAGCCCTGACTTCTCTACAAATCCCCCTTCTCCTACTATCTCCTCACTGGCTCTCTCTCCCTCTTTCCTTCTTCCCAGTGCCCCCCTCCCCCACTCAAACATTTCCCTCTTCAATCCTTCCCTTCCTCCCTTGGCCCCCCTATGCATTCAAGGGTACTCCCTGGGCCCCCAGGACCCAAGCCAGCGGGGTGCACTCAGATAGTATGCCTGCCGTCAATGCCCGGCCTAGTGCTTACAGCCCAGTGCCAACAGTCATCTGTGTCCAGTGTGCCTAACTTACTCTGATGGCAATTAGTCTACTTCTCTACCTGTAATAAATATGATTCCTGCAAAGACTTTGGTGCCTTCATTTGTGTTCACACTTTTCAGTGTAGCCTGCCAATTATTGCCAGAGGGGGTCCCAGTCCGCATGCACAACGCACCCTCAACAGGGTCTGTAAATTCCCTGGCCCAAAACTGTGGCCCTGCCTTGGGTCTCCCACGCGACCTTCGCCATTGTGCCCTGTCTCCCACGTCCACATCTCTTTTATACTAAATACCAATAAAAATAATTGCAAGAAAAAACATTCCCTACACCTTAGTCGTGTTGGGGTGATACACTGTAGATCTTCCTTGTACTACCTAGAGACCAGCAAGGTGTTAGTATGCTTCAACTGCACCCTCATGAATGATGCTTTCGGGGCCACTGCTAGGAACAGTGAATGGTAGGAGTAGGATGTCAGGAGAACAGTACCCTACAAATTTGCACCCATGCCGCCACCGGCTTAGCACAATATAAGAAGAAAGGAGAAGAAAGCGAATCACTCTAATTTGTCCTGCCTTGTTAGGCAGGACAAAGTGTGTGAAGTAGGAGTAGAATGCACTTCGAGGAAGGGTGGAGGAAAGGGCAAAAGGGCAACTTGTTACAAGGAGGTTGCGGTGCACTTCGGGGGTAACATTAGTGAAGAAAAAAATGGGATTTGTCTGAATGAGGCATCAACATTTTTGGGGTCCTCAAAAAGTAGAAAGAGTCTTGCCAAATGAAGTCACGATGGAGGATGGATTAGTTTGGAACAAGAGGTGTGTTGATCATACCGAGCAATGCAAGGGTGAAGATGTGTTATGTGATGTATAAGCCGAGTACGATAGTTAATTTCACATCCTTACTGTTCATGGCCTGTAAGAATGTCATTGTTTTTTCCCTTGTTCCCTCCCTTGCCTTGAAGCGCTTTGAAACACATTGTGTATAGGCGCTATATAAATAAACTATCATATCATATTATATCTACTTTGTTTTGTGTTTGTAATAACCCTCTTTGCTGGTTGTCATGACACTGTGGAACTCAGGAGCGGTGGAAGCTAATGAACACTGATGGGGGTTCCACTGGTGGCACTTGGAAGGGGGTTGAGAGAAAGGAAGAGGGCCCAGCTCCTGAGGGCCTGTCGGAACCTACTTCCTACCATTTCTGCAATAGACATTGTTCATGAAACTAACCTTGATGTGGATCTGATTCAATGTGACTATAGCCTTTGGACATTAGATAATACATTCTCTTGAAAAATGTGACTACTCTTGTGTATTAACCGATTTTATTTTCCTGTACACGTTTTCATTTATGTTATTTATTTCTAAGAATTTGGAATATGTACATCGAAAGACAAACATTTTTTGTTTGAAAAGATTGTGTATGAATTATCACTAACTATAGAAAAGTTTGACTAAACTTTTGACTTCAAGTCTATTTATGTAAATGTCAGTAGACCGTTAGGTACAGGTATAGAGTGCAACATTGCTCGTGCAGATGTTTGTGTAAGACTTTTGGACCTGACCCCCAGAGATCACATTAACCCAGTCTTGACATCTCTCCACTGGCTCCCAGCAGACACATGCATGTTGTGTATTATTCATTGAGCGTGCAGGGTCTGTGCCCCATGGTATCATAAGATAAAAATAAACAATATGGGGCGGGGGTAGTGACAGTGCAAATAGGGAGGAGGGGAAAAGCAACAGCACAGGGGGGAAGGAGTGACAACACACGGAGGAAGGAGCGACAGCGCAAGGAGGAAAGGAGTGACAGTGCAAGGGGGAAGGAGCAACAGTGCAAAGGGGGAAGGAGCAATAGAACAAGGGGGGAAGGAGTGACAGACCAAGGGGAAAGAGAGACAGAGCAAGGGTGGAGGAGCTACAGAACAAGGGGAAACGAGTGACTGCAAGGGGAAAGGCGCAACAGAGCAAGGGGGGCAGGAGCACCATTGCAAGGGGGGATGGAGCAACAGCACATGGGGTAAGGAGCGACAGAACAAGGGGAAGGAGCAATAGTGCAAAGGGGAAGGAGCAACATCGCAAGGGGAGGAGTAACAGCACGATGGGGAAGGAGCAACAGAGCAATGGCGAAGGAGTGACAGTGTACAGGGAAGGACCAACTGAACATAGAGGAATGAGTGACTTCGCAAAAGGGATGGAGCAACAGCACAAAAGGGACAGAGTGACAGCGCAGGGGGTGAGGAGGGACAGCACAAGCAAGGGAGTAGGGACAGTGCAAAGGGGGACAAGGGACACACAAGGGGGAGGGACAGTGCAAGGGGGGTCAAGGGACACACAAGGGGGAGGGACAGCACAAGGGGGAAGGATAAATAGCGCAAGCAGGGAGTACATCTGTTGTTTGTATGTATAATTGTTGTATGTACAAAGCTGGAAGGACTGTTATGGGACAATTGTTTAGTAGAGGTGTTTTATTTAAGCCAATTTGTATAGGCTTCTGATGTTTCAGGTTTTAATGCAAACTTACTGTATTAATGTTGTTGTATTTTAATTGTGCTCATGTTTGATGGATTTATCCGAATAAACGTATTATGATGATGATGATGTATGTATAATTGCAGCCTGGTCGTAGTTGTCCTATATTTTAGTTTTGCTCTCAATGGGGCTCATTTTTGGCTCAGTGATGATGTCATAGATGAACACATTCTCTTACACTTTTTCCCAGGTTTTCTGCAATTACACAAAGCAGTAGGATAAAGGGCATTTCTACCCATTTCAAAGGCAGATATGAAAACCCTGGGATCTGAGTATTACATTTTTAGAGAAGTGCAGTACCACTGATAATATACAGAGGTCCTCGTAAGACATCTCAAATTTATTTACAAGGTTCTCTGTCTAGCATTATTATTTTGAGAGATGCAGTACCACTGACAACCTATAGAGGCCCTCTCAGATTTCTTATGAGGACCTCTGCATGTTATCAGTGGTGCTGCCCCTCTCCGAAAATGAATGCTTATATTGTAACAGAATCCAGAAAGCGGCACCTACCTGTAGCCCAATGGGCCAGGAAAGTAACCCAAATATAGCCCAACTCCCTCCAGCTCCTCAGGAAAGAAAGATCACTGAAGGGCCCCGGCTATGAAATGGACACATACCTATTTAAAAGTGCATCCCAAATTCAGAAATGGGATGTGCTTTGAAATACGCATAAATCTTGTTTCGATCAGGAGCAGGGGAATGCACAATGTGCAGCCAGGTCATTCATGACCATGTGATGCTTTTTTTCTTTATATCCCGATAACAGAGCTAGAAATGCTTGAATGACATACACAACACACTCAGAGCACAAGCGTGTTTTCAACAAGGACAATTTAAGGCAGATATGAAAACCCTGGGATCTCAGCATTACATTGCATTACAAGCACGTTTTGGAGAGGTGCAGTACCACTGAAACCATACAGTGGTCCTCTCAGATTCCTTTTGATGACCCCTCTATGTTGTCAGTAGTACTGCACCTCTGCAAAAAATACTGCTTGTATTGTAACTGTTCACTGAAAGGGAAACCTACATGTAGCCCAATGGGGCCAGGAAAGTCGACCAAATATAGCACAACTCTCTCTGACTCCAAAAGTAAAGATCACTACATGGCGCAGCTTTGAAATTGACACACACACGTGACAAGTTACAGTACTCCTGAGAGGGAGAACATAAGTCAAACAAGCCATTAATGGAATACATTGGTGTGAGGAAACAGGAAATAACATTTAGTCCATTGGCAGAGTATGCAACACCATTTCCATTTCTTATGCCAACCACAAAGTCTGCTTTCTGGCCCGCTTTTACTGTATCTCTCTTCACTGTAGCAATGTTGTGGGTGATATTTTGGCAGCTCCACCATCAAAATGTGGCACAACCAAAAAGTACTGTGCTTCGAAACTCTTACGTTCTGCTAGCTCTTTGACACTCTCCATTGGCTCTACATGGAAAACGTAATTTCAGTGGTTGATCACTGGCCAATACTGGATCGATAATGAGGAATGAACTACCAATTTCCCTCAGTCAGCAACATTCTTCATCAAAAAGACATTTGGCTCTTCAGCCCATGCTAACTAGGATTCACTGAATGCGCCATATGAAGTGATAATGAATGAATGCATGCTGAAATTCTTTTTCTTATAATATCTGCATGACCCTTGCAATGCCTCCGCATTGTTTCTCCCTAATGTCCTGTATCACTTTTCTTTGGGCTACTGTATTCTTATAGAAACTCTTCCTCTCCTCCCTTCCACTCCTCTCCTCAGGTGGCTTGGAATTTGAAAAGTTTGAGAATGAACAGAGCTCCCTTTCCCTATCCGTCACTCTCTCCCTCTCCTTCTTTTTCCACTGCAAGCGGACATAGACACTGGCTCTCATTACGAGTCCAGCGGTAGCCATGCCGGTAAAATCGGCAGGCTGCCGCTGGACCCGTAGTGAATTACCACACCGGACTTGCCGGATTTACCGGGACATTACAGCTCTGGTGGTTCGGTAAATCCGGTACTGGCAATTCTGTTAATCCCCATTCCCGTGGAGTATCATAAGACTCCCTGGGAATGCAGACGCGGAAACACTGGCACCATGTGGCAATGGTGCCAGTGTTTCCGTGTATCTCTGCGGGCGGGTGCCGTTCCATCCGCCAGGTCAGACCTGGCAGGCGGAACGGCACCAGCCTGCAGACCTTGTAGTTTGCCGGTCTGGAAAATGGTGCTGGTATGGTTCTACCGGCACTCTTAATTCCGGACCGGCAAACTTGTAATGAGGGCCACTGTGTTCGTAGTTGTCGCCACATAAACCATGAATACATAAATCAAAAAATAGATGTTCCACAGTGCAATTATATATGAATCAGATTGTACCCCCTATATCTATCTGGATACAGGCACAAACAATCATATTGATTACTTAGACTGTTCTGCATTTAATTGTATATTTGTATTTGTGTTTTGTGTAGTGCAAACCTAGCACGAGAGCAGCAAAGTGCTGTGCAAGAGTTCAAGGAACAGGACGACCGTTTACAAAGGTCTTGATTTGTTGATGTGCTGCTAAAACATGTGATGTGTTGCTGTCCATAATGAACCTGAGGATTTGGTGGATGATATCAGTTGTGGGGTGAATCTGTACAGGCATCTCATTCAGCCATCCTTGGCTGGTTTCCTGTTTGGTGGTCTGTCCAAGGAGCACAAGTTCCGTTTTAGTCAGGTTGAGTTTTAGATGTGCACTTGTCGTCCCCATTTGAATGGTGGCAAGGCATTTCTGTTGGAGACTGAAGTCATCAAAGCAGTTCAATGTAATGTGCAGCTGGAAGACGTCTGGGTCTGCAAGGAATGATGCCAGAAGATCCATTAATGGATTAAAGTTCACAGAGGAGGGGATTGAGTGCTGTGGCACTCTGCGGGTCACTGGGTGTCAGTGAGAGCCAAAGGTCTGGACAGACTGGTTTCTGTCTGAGGGGGACGAGGATAACCAGTTGAAAACTATTCTTTATGTCATGTACTGGGTTCAAGCGTTCAAATCTTATGTTTTGGAGATCTCCGGCACGTGATAACCCTTGACAGAGTATTTGTACAGTTAAAGTAAACTATAAAATAACAACTCACTCTGGTAGTTCAGATGTTAAAGGATCTTCCCGTTTCCCCTAGATTGTAATGGCTGTGTGACGGATCCACCCTTTGCTCAAGCTTCCTATGGGCAATCACATACAGGATTCCACCGCAGGGTTAGGAGAGCAAGAGATGGGGGCTTGAGCTGGTGGGTGGTGTGGTGAGTGCTGTGAGATGCATTCCAGCCACTGGTGTACTTGGCAGGCACTCTGATCGCAGGCCCTTTCTCACAATTCACTCCTTCTTTGCTGATGAGTGACTTCCCTGTTGTCTTGCTGCTTTTTTAATTGTTGCCACCAAAATACTTTCTTGCTCGATTCAATCTATCCATCCATCCATCCATTTGTTCGTCCATCCATTTGTTCGTCCATCCATCCTCCATCCATACATCCTACAATCAATCATTCACCCTTCTTTCCGCATATTCACCTACCACCCTACAAATCACCCACCTTTCCTTTATCAGACAAATAGTCTATGCAAGCTGGTGCCAACAGCCACCTTCACTATCGCAACTTCAAGTTATAACTGGCTACAGGGAAGGATAAATGGGATTTGAAAAAATCCACAATATTTCTACTCTTAGCTTTGCTGTTGGAGAGAAGGGAGAGATGCAAGAAGAATATTGCATTGTTCTCCTCCTATGGCTGGTGAAGCATGGAACTTGCAATGTGTACAATAGGTTGATTTCTGGCTCTCCTTTACTGAGTCAACGGGATTATCGCATTCTGGCTTACTTATCTTGCGTTACTTCACCTTAGTGTCTCAAGGATTTTCCCCTATTTATCTCATCTAAATTAAATACCTAAACTCTCCTATCCTAAATATCTAAGATTTGCTATTCACCTGTAGCCCTAAATGTATGTTCAGGCCTACCTACAACCTTCTGCAATGTCAGAAGGGGAACCACTAATCTAATGAAAAGTAGATACCCACCTGCTTCTCTCATTACCCTGATCGATAGTATTCCATGTTATTTGGCCTGCACAGATTATGGCACTGCCTGTCTAGGGGGTGCCCATGCTGTTCCCCTTTGCTGTTAAGTCAAGAACTTAACACTACTGCCCATGCTGGCTGTACAAGGAGTCAAGCAATGACTGGGTCTACACCAGGGTTGTCCAACTCCAGACCTCGAGGGACAGATCCATGTCGGATATTCAGGATACCCCTCAATAATATTCATGAGATAATATTGTATACAATATTCTAAGTGTGTGCAAATTTGTGTTCATGAATATTAATGAGGGATATCCAGAACAACTGTCAGGTTTCTGGCCCTTGAGGCCTGGAGTTCGACAACCCTGGTCCGCACAAACTCAAGCAAAGGAAGCAAGATGCTACCATCTTCCCAACCTTGATGGCGAGAGCAGTGTCTTGACAGAGCACTAGACCCCGCTGAAGCATTAGTTTGGATCAGTGCAAGGTTCCCTGTGGAAATCGCTGGCCTATTCCAATGGGGTCACGGAGCAGGTCCTCGAAAAAGACACATGCTCAGTTCAGTGGGAATGCACTCTTGCAAGCACACCAGGTATCTCTGAGGCCTCACCTTCAGTCACTGGCCCGGGGCACCACAATGGGTAAACCATCAAGGCCTGACAGCAGAGCCACTGAAATATGTGGCCAGCTTGGCCAAAGTTCCTTTGAAACAGAGAATTTAAACATAACTCTAGACATTTGAATGAGTGATTACTCAAGGATGTTGTCTATGCTCTTAAGAATGGGACGGCGAGCCACCATCTTGGAATACACAAGGCTACTGAGAGCATAGTTAAGGAAAATAAACAATTTAAAAGTTACGGCCTGATTCACAGAAGAATTGTATAATGGTGCAGTCCCATTTGAAAACGTTCTGTGAATCAGGACCCCAATCTCATTGACAGAGCCACTAACACACTCCACTTTCAGTGACTAAAATACCCTTGTTCGCAAGTAGATGTCTACTGTTTGCACCCAACTCCCAGCCACGGCCCTACATGTAGGAAGAGGATCCCACTGCTTCCCAATAAATGTTCTACCTACCTGTCCACATACAAGTTCACACAGCCATCCATGTTTAGAAATATGCGCCCACTATACGTACTGCAGCTGCCCATTCGTAGAGATATGTGCCCACTAGACATACTGCAGCCACCCATGTGTAGAGATATGTGCCCACTATACATATGCAGCCACCCATGCGTAGAGATAAGTGCCCACTAGAAATACTGCAGCCACCTGTGCGTAGAGATTTGTGCCCACTATACATACTGCAGCCGCCCATGCGTAGAGATATGTGCCCACTATACATACTGCAGCCACCCATGCGTAGAGATGTGTCCACTATAAATACTGCATCCACCCATTCATAAATATGTGCCCACTATACATACTGCATCCACCCATGTGTAGAGATATGTGCCCACTATACATACTGCATCCGCCCATTCATAGATATATGTGCCCACTGTAAAAACTGCATCCACCCATTCATAGAGATATGTGCCCTTCTATACATACTTCAGCCACCCATCCATAGAGATATGTACCCACTATACATACTGCAGCCACCGATGTGTAGAGATATGTGCCCACTAGACATACTGCAGCCACCCGTGCGCAGAGATATGTGCCCACTATACATACTGCATCCACCCATTAATAGTGATATGTGCCCCTATACATACTGCAGCCACTCATGCATCGAGATATGTGCCCACTATATGTACTGCAGCTGCCCATGCATAGAGATATGTGCCCACTATACATACTGCAGCCACCAATGCGTAGAGATATTTGCCCCTATACATACTGCAGCCACTCATGCATCGAGATATGTGCCCACTATATGTACTGCAGCTGCCCAGGCATAGAGATATGTGCCCACTATACATACTGCAGCCACCCATGCGTAGAGATACGTGCCCACTATACGTACTGCAGCTGCCCATGCGTAGAGATATGTGCCCACTATACATACTGCAGCCACCAATGCGTAGGAATATGTGCCCCTATACATACTGCAGCCACTCATGCGTAGAGATATGTGACCACTATACATACTGCAGCCACCCATGCGTAGAGATATCTGCCCCTATACATACTGCAGCCACTCATGCGTAGCGATATGTGCCCACTATACGTACTGCAGCTGCCCATGCATAGAGATATGTGCCCACTATACTTACTGCAGCTGCCCATGCATAGAGATATGTGCCCACTATACGTACTGCAGCTGCCCATGCATAGAGATATGTGCCCACTGTAAATACTGCAGCCACCCATTCAGCTTCTTGAATTTCACATAGATGATCATCCCTTCACCAGGCTACATAGTCATCCATCAAGTCAACAACTCAACTATCAGTTTTTCATCCAACCAATAGGAAGTGTGCTAATCCATTTCGGATCTTACCTTTTTATACTACAACTCACTGGTCCACCCTTCTAACCTTTCACATACCTATTCTTAAATGCAATCACCCACACAATCAATCCAACAAGCCAATCTTGTCCAACCTCATATTCAAATACTAGGTTACTTCACAACTGTATACATTTTCTAATCCAGAAACTCAAATAATTAGCCCTCTAATGTTCTTCCCACCTCTGTCTTCGGGAACTCTGCAGAACATGTTCATCCCTACTCCGAATTCAAGGCCAACGTCCAAGTATTGGTGCTGTGACACCATCATAGAGACAATGGGTTTCTCTCAGTAGTCGCTACCTGAGCCCTCACACCACTAAAACGCCATGTGGCCAGACTATTGGCTGAAATCAGGAATTTGAACCACATCGTAGTGTCATTCTCAAAAGCTCCACTGGCTGCAAATTCCAGTGTGAATCTTTTCTAAATCACCTGTGTCATATGTATAGCTATACGCATCCAAGTACTGCCTTGCCTGGGCTAAACGCCAAGCAATTTCAGGCACCAGCTCAACTCTGGAAGCTGCAAAATTACCCAACTAATAATATAACAAATGCCAGAAAGGAAAGACCAGGAAACAGGCCTCCTCGACACCCACAGAACTTCAACAATAATAATGTTCACAGGACAATGGAAGACCCTACCCTTAAAGAGTCCAAACGTTCCTATGCCTGCACGTCATCCTAGGATACTAACATGAGGTGCCACTCACTAGTCCTGTAAACCTCAAATAGACCTTTCACATCGCGCTGATGCTTCTTAGCTTCCTAGAGCAAAATACATACCATATTTATCATCCAGCAAATCATTCATCAATCCCTCAGTACAAACCACCACAGAAAGTCACTAATACAACCGCAATCTAGTAACTCGCCATACCACCCTCACACAGACCCACTGACCTAGCTGTAATTCCATCTAACCAGACACTTCATCCATCTTTTCATTCAGTGATTTATGTATCAGGTAAAAAGAAGGGGTTTTCCCTGGATATCTTGCTTTTCTGTTTAAAAGAAAATGTTTTCCACGCTATTTTGTGCGTATTTTGTCACTTTTATTTGTGAAAAAGGTTAGTTGTTCTTGAATTTTTGGTACAGATTGCAGTACATCCGGGGCTCTTTTAACCCCATGTTTGTCAGCCTAACCTTTTTTTCACAAATGAAAGTGACAAAATGCGCACCAAAAAGCGTGGAAAAACATTTTCTTTTAAGCAGAAAAGCAAGATATCCAGGCAAAAACCCCTTCTTTTTACCTAACAAACGAGGTTTTGGCTAGACCTCAAATAAATAAACTGTGATCTTGTGACACATGTTCTTTCCCCTGATGTACCATGAATAACAGAGCTTAGCGAAGTCAATTCCAACTCTAGAGCCAACCACTTTTCGATGTATATATCAGTTCTTCCATTTCCTTTTTTTTAGTTTTTTTAGTTTTTTTTTTCAGATGTGCCAATATTTTATTCAGAAATCACAGATGGGTATTAACCAGAATGTAAGTCACAAAATATTAGAACCTATTAGAACTTGCGCTTTCCGAAATTCTGCCTCCCTTTCCTCTGGAGGCTCTTGTGGTGAAACCCAATGCTCAGTAACCAGTCCCTGATCAAAGATTGTAGGTGACGATACGAGACCAGAGGATTCTTGATCCCCAGTTCCATCAGCGCAGCTGGGTGCGGCTGGCGTTACTTCTTACTGGCCTTGACTGCAGATTTGGTGACTTGTCGACCGCCTTGATAACTCCGACAGCCACCGTCTGTCTCATGTTGCGCACAGCGAAACGTCCAAGGGGAGGGTAGCTGGAGAAGCTCTCCACACACATGGGTTTGCCCGGAATCATCTCCACGATGGCAGCGTCACCAGACTTCAGGTTCTTGGGGTTCTCTTCCAGTTTCTTGCCAGATTGTCTGTCGATCTTTTCCTTCAGTTCTGAGAACTTGCAGGCAATGTGGGCGGTGTGGCAATCCAGCACTGGGGCATACCCTTAGCTGATCTGGCCAGGGTGGTTCAGGATAATGACCTGGGCTGTGAAGCTCCCGGCCTCCATGGGGGGATCGTTCTTGCTGTCACCAGCCACGTTCCCTCTTCGGATATCCTTCACCGAAACGTTATTCACGTTGAAGCCAACGTTGTCACTAGGGAGAGCCTCCACCAGAGCTTTGTGGTGCATCTCAACAGACTTCACTTCAGTGGTGACGTTACTGGGGGCAAAGGTGACCTCCATGCCAGCCTTGATGATACCAGTTTCCACTCGGCCCACGGGCACTGTGCCAATACCTTCTATCTTGTAGACATCCTGCAGGGGCAGACGCAGAGGCTTGTCGGTGGGGCGGGCAGGGGCATGATGGAGTCCAGAGCTTCCAACAGGGTCACTCCACTTGCATTTCGCTCCTTACGCTCAACCTTCCAGCCCTTGAACCAGGTCATGTTGGTGCTGGGCTCCAGCATGTTGTCCCCGTACCATCAAGAGAGTTCTTCCATTAATCCACCCAACAACCCAATCAGTAACTCAAGTATAGATATTTCCATTTCAGAATTCCTATGACTATCCTTCTATTTAGCAAACGAGCCCCTCCTATTAGACAGCTCACCTGTGCATCTGCCTGTTCATGTACACTTTAATACAAATAACATACGTCAGCGTGTCATCATGTTTACCTAGCAACACATCAAAGCTACTGTTTAGCCCTTCATCAAACAACGTACCCCTCTAGCTTTCATCCTTAAGAGTGTTCCACCTTAAACTGGCCCGTCAAGACTACAATGCAACCACTATGTATCTTGCCACCAAGTCCTCTTCTCATCTGAATACCTATCACCCTCACCCCCCCATCTCTTTTTTCCAGCATCTCACTCATCCATCACACATTTAAGAGCACATCAATGTGTCTTTCCAGTAATTCGCCTCTTTTTTCTGCAGTGCAGACAAACCTTATTATTCCCCCAAAATCCCCACCTAGCTGTCTTTCATTCCTAGTGCTACATTCTAGACACACACTTTCATCATCTCATGTATCAAGTACTCGCAAATTATCTAATAATTCAATATATGGCTTCATCCAACAATGTACCTACATATATTTACAATTAACAGCTCAAAGTCCAATGAGTTACTCCCCTATGCACCCATTGGTTCATCTGCCCATTGCATATACATTCAGTTGTTCACTGGTCCATCTAGTAATCCACCATCCATGTATTCAACCAACAATTCCAAACTATCCATCATTCTAATAGTTCTACTATTTCCCGCTGCAACAATGTACTCACTCTCCCATGCAATAAATCAGGTATATGTCCATCAGTCTATCCATATAACTTAATTATTCATTCTTCCATCCTCTGGATTGGCTACTTATCGATCATAAAAATTGCTGATCCAGCATTCCAGTTGATAAATAACCTATTTATCCTTCTCCCTCAATAAAGCAAATCAGCAGCCCATCCATCAATCCAACAGCTTATCGATGGTCACCCGCATCAAATGAATCGCCTATCCATCCATAGACCCAAACAACTCTTATACAGCCTTTCATCAGACAATGTACCCATATTTCAATGTAAAGAATAATCTATTTGTCACACAATCGAACCACTCACCTATCCTGCACATGACCTATCCATTATCCCATATGCAAATAAAAAACGTCACCCTATACATTATCTATAATGTTAGTTTTGAGATAAACATTTCTTCAATCCAAGCACATGAGTATGTGTCTTATCCTGCTGTCCAGGAACTAAAGCATCTGTCATTCTATTAAAAGCACAACCATCTCTGTATCCCACAGGTCACACACCTATTCTGTTTTTCATATTTTACCAATTAATCCTTCCTACCGAAAATGATGTAGAGATCTTTCCTTCCATCCTAAATGCACGTACCTATCCGACTATCCAATAACTGGGCTGGCATCAGTAGTGCATGATGGCTTTGGAACTTTCCTGTGGGGGGCATTATAACCTGTCCTATAATCTGTGTGCACATTATTGGGGGGAATAAGGCACGGGGGAAGTCGCCTATACCTGATGAACTGTTTTTGTGGAGGGGACTGACACAGTGGGTGTATACTCTGTGAGGGGGGTTGTAGCATTCTAATTGTATGTATGCTTAATGCGGCAAATGGGCTCTGTGAGTGTGAATGAGCAGCGACCTGGTGTTCTTTGGAGAAGGACTATGGCAGCCATCTCTTTCTCTGTCTTTGTAGCAGCAGTGACCTGATACGTTTTGCAGTATTTTAAAAACGGAAGTGAGTGGATGAAAAGTGCCAGCATCCATATTTCTTTTATTATTTGATCCTATGTTATGTTAGTATAATCTGTGCTGCACAGTGCCGCCATTATCATGATCTGTGGGACCAGGAAATGAAAGGGGGTGCTAGGTTGGTGGAGGAAGTGGCATTGCCTTTCAGGGTATTTTGGATGTGTCATCTATAATATACCCCTCGGTGGGTTGCAGCCTAAATATGAATGTGTCCCTACAACTATGGATGATAGATACATCACAAAGGGCGAACATCTAGCTACATGCTAACTTAACAATGTAAAGTGGCAAAGCTAGAGCTGAATGCATTTCTCACCCACCCACCCTTGGGATTTAAGCAGTCTGGCTAAGTGTACACGCGTGATGTTGAAAGCCACCCACGAAGGACGCAACATAGCAATGGAGAATAGCAAAGATGATGGTAACGCCAAGGATCCAAGGATCCAAGAGCAGACTCCGCTAGAGCCTTGAAGCTTAAACTAGATCATTAGTATGACAAAGGGCCTATCCCTAGAGATGCAGTCCCTTGTTCTTGTTCATTTTCCTACCATTCTACTTTCCACTTAATACTGAGAGTACCCAAATCCCTTAACTCCCCGTCTGCCCCCAGACCAACCTAACGTCGGCTCCATGTGGCCCCTGACAGAACCTTTGCCGGGCTTTCCTGATTCCTTCCTGTTTCCGAATATAAGTCATTTCCCTAAAGAAATCAATGACACCGGAGCTTCACTCCATAGGTCGAATGAAGGCCTGTGGGAGGGCGGGGGGTTGTTGTGGTGACTCTGGATGTCACATCATTTCTGCTGGCAATAACAATGGCATCAAATCAGCTGAACATTTCTTTAGAAATCTCGCTGTTAACCTGGTGCAGCACAAC
Organism: Ambystoma mexicanum; assembly: GCF_040938575.1. Taxonomy (NCBI): domain Eukaryota; kingdom Metazoa; phylum Chordata; class Amphibia; order Caudata; family Ambystomatidae; genus Ambystoma; species Ambystoma mexicanum. The sequence continues at coordinate 104,443,325 of NC_090926.1, read as the reverse complement.
CGAATATTAACTGAAATGATTAGCTTTGTGCTAAAAAACAACTAATTTCTTTTCATAGCTCGATGTTGTCTACGATTCCCAAGGACCGTGATGAGAATGACATTTGCACACACATGTGCACACGTATGGATGGTTTATTTCAAGGTCCACAATACACTGAGGAGGACTGCTAATCAGTGACATCGTAAGACTGCCATGTGGCGAAGATACATTGATGTTTAATTCATTTTATGAAAGGAATCTCCGAACGAGCTATTACATTTTGTCAACTTTGTAAATCAGAATGATCTGAATCTCGTGTTCATACGTCCTGCAAGGAAGGAGGAATTGTTCCTATGAGGACATGTGGGCACATGATGGAAGACTGGATGCAGCAGAGTTTACACAAAGTGGATAATGGATGTTGTCTTTAATAAGGACTCGGGTATTTCTCGAAATGGCCAACTAGCTGTACAACCTCGTTCTAAGGATTCAAACAAGGTGGTAAGGTCAGTTGCCACTTATGTCGACCAGTCTTGCAGGGGGGCGTGGCTTATTTTATAGCATTGGTTTATTCTGCATGAAGACACCCTTGCTGAAAGAGACAGTCTCAGACTCCAAACGAGGCAAACATCCAGAAGCCATTTTGAGTAATGGGTGCTTTACTCTACTTACGACCTCAGCTATCTAGATGATAAATCTTCAGGCAGCTTATCTTGTAGCTCCTGTAGTGTGTGTAATATTGCGTTGAATGTATCTGTGTGTAATACACAGTCATGCTACATGGACTGATTGTCCCTTGCTCTAGGTTGTACCGGTAGAGCACTATACAGACTATTAAACTGCATTTTTGATCACTTAGGGGCAATTAAAACAAGGACCCGCGTTATCCTGATGCTGTCAACTGTTTAGAAAGTCATAATAGTGACAACAGCCTTTTGAATTGGGCAGCCCTGAGTATGATTAAGAGTTATCCCATTGGAGGAAGCATGAACTGACCTCATGGCCACTGGAATTGCGGCTTATGTGATGTGATATGATATGATATGGCATTTATAACGCGCCTATACACAAGTGTTTCAAAGCGCGAGCATTAGATTTACCTGAAAAGCCCTGACAAACACAACTCAAGGGTGGGACATCCCTCTCTTTTTTTTGTGGTATTCTTTCTGACTAACACATGTTTATAAGCTGTTATATTTCTTTTCTATTGTGAATTTACAGTATCTTGCAATATGAGTATATGCTCTGCTGATTTGAAAATATTTGCCTGTATTTTTTAAAAATGATATTAAAGTGGAATGCCAGTTTATTATGAACTAAATTAATAAAGATGTGATGCTTTTTAAATTACGGCCCCTTTGGCCTTATGTATGAACCCGATTTCAAAAGAATTATACTATAAGGTCACTTCGGCATGTATGTTGCTAAGGTACAGCCACTGTGGCGTGATGTCTGAGCTTTGTCTTGGTTTCGTGTCTCCACCCTTCACACCCGTCTTTATTTGAGCATTTACCTGCACTTGTGAAAACTCCCTTTTTCTGTAGATTAGAATTTAGTATGAATTGCATTAAGCTAATGTGTCACTGGCGAGTAGAACATTCATGATACTGTTATTTATTTCACTTGCACTTTAGTATTTTACTGCACTTGTGCTTTAAACCATTAAGTGCTAAGGGTATGTTCCACCTGAATTCCCATTCGGTATCATTGTAGGCGCCAGAGACTATCGCACTTGCACTGTACTTGTGTGTATAACTTAAGACTGCCTTACATTTCATGAAATACAGGTCCATGCCATGGAATGAGGGCATGTATAGTTGTGCTATAAGATTGCATGTTTTGTTTTTTTAAATTGTTTCTGGCCGATATTGCTAGGCATGAATCCATCCGGTATGCAGCAAAATGCAAGTTACTTGCTGTTTGGCTACTTCAGAACAATGGCTTCTGAAATGAAGATGTGTTCAGAGCTAACGAGGAAATTGGCCCACTGAAGTGTTAGCATTGGCTTTGGATGCTAAGCAAGTCTGCAGCTTTAGGTGGCCGGCTCTCTGCTCTTCCCAGAGGATCAGCGCCCTCCATCCTGCGCCAAGCAGCAGGATGGGTGAGACCCTACCAGGTCTCATGCTTTGCTGTTGATCGGCGTGGACCTTTGTGGGTCTCCACCTAGGCATATACTAGCTGTACATGGTGTATCATATAGCAATGTATCCTTCTATTACTATCTCTCTCTACGCTCTCGCTCTATCTGTCTCTCTTTATGACTATCTATCTGTCTGTCGCTCTCTACCAATGCTAGGCCTCTTGTCAGGTGCGCATTTTCTAGAGCCTTTGCTGACTGTGCTGAGACCACAGGAAAAACACAGATACGTTGAAATTGCTAAGGATGCAGAGTGTTTTTGTGGCTAAACTTAGAATTAGGGCAGGAGCAACAGAGGGATCCCCAGAGGTGGGGGATGCCTTGGTAATTAGAGACATCCACTCCGATCACAGTTGTCCTGCCAGAATGTCGTCATCACATGGAGGTTCATTGTCCATACCGGGGGAGGTGAGGAAATGTATAAAGGATATGCAGCGATGCAGTGCTTCGAACAGTCCATTTAAGAGACCCTTGGACCAAGCTGCAGGCTCTATTACTGTGTTTGCTATCTTCTATATGTTAGTTATTAGTGTTTGCACATACTGGGACAAATGTGAAGTTTAAGCAGCATTGCACACCAATCAGTGGCCAACATGCACAATTGAACGTTGACTTGGTGCTCACCGAAGAAAAAGGACATTGATTTTAATCTGAGCACAAACCTTTCTAAGGAGGGAGGCACACATGGTTAGAGTCGTAGTGGTGTGTATTCTTGGCAAAATAAGCTATTAAAAAAGGAAAGTGTTTAATTGTACTACTATTGTATGCTTACTCTCTTTAAAGTTGCATAATGTTCATTTCTAATTTTCCCTTCTTCTTTGAATAAAATGAAAGAGCATTTTTGGAGCATGAGAATGACCATAGGCCTATATATTTCACAAGAATATTTGTGGTGAAAGGGGTAACTGCTCATGCAGGGATCGACATTGAGATTCAATGAACAGGAGCTAATATAATACCAGCTCCTGGACGTCGGGCAGCAGGAGTTACCACAGGGGAACCAGAGCTACCAGAGATGCTCCTATAACGTTTTGTCCATTTTGTATGAACCACTGTGTTTAAATGTGTACTAGATGTGTTCTAATTTAATATTCTCAAATACCCAAAGTTAATGGAAGGCAGCAGTTGGCCCCAGGTGCCAAAAGTAGCCGCGGAGGTCCCATAACCTATGAGAGTGTGTGCAACAGCAAATGTCTTATGGGTGTGTCAGCAGCTCTCTAATGACTTGTCCGAGTGTAAATGGGATAGGAAGCATCAGAGGTCTCATGCAGTGGTGGAGCCAGGGTGGGGGGAGGTGGGGTGAACACCCCCTATGTTGCCCCATGGAGCACAGTGAGCCCCCCATCCTCCCGCTGGCACCCTATGAGCTGCCCCCTGGCACCAAAGGCTGCCTCTCTTACTGGTCTTTATCTAAGTGTGTGCAATGGGCAAGTGAGCCATTTGAGAGTGTGTGGGTGAGTAGCAGCAATCTATAAGAGAGAGAGAGAGAGAGAGAGAGAGAGAGAGAGAGAGAGAGAGAGAAAGAGTGTGTGTGTGTGTGTGTGTACACACACTGAGGGATGCATCAGTAACATTGTGCAAGTCAATGGGGGGGTGATCCGCTGTGCAGTACTGATTTGTGTGAGTGTTCTTTCTTCTGGAATTTCTGATGGGATACACCAGTAGTATGGTCACTGATACATTCTTTTGTCTAAATTCTCATGACATGCATGCGTTTTAGATCGGTTGTGCTTGTCTGAGGAAGAAGCAGTGTGAAAGATAGTAGGTTAATTGCAAATTCTGGGCACCCAAATATTTACATTCTTCCCCCAATAAGATGATTGAACCGATCATTAGTGCTCGCAAAAGAGGGAGGGTTCATTGCAGCGTCCATGCAGCTCATGCCTTACTGAGGTCTTCATTGGGTCTGCCTTCAGCCGCTTGAGTTCTGAGCAATACAGCCTCCCAGCACACAGCCCTGGAGCTGGCATAACTGGTTTCTATTGTGTGAAAAGTTTGAAGACTAGTGGGGACGTGTTATTAAAAAAAACCTGCAATGTATAAAAGTTGTCAGGTCAGAAATATACAGGATTTAAGAGAGGTCCAGCCAAGAGAACGCAGAAGCGATGCCCCAAGTGCGCTCTGTCGGGGACAGCCTCGGGGACCTGTAAGCATCTGCAAGAGGAAGAAGTGAGTAGCAATGCTTCCATAAACCAAGCATGTGTAGGTAGGGAGGGTGCAACATGAGCCACCGAGGAGGAGCTGTGGGTCAGCGAGAGGGCATAGCCGCAGAGGCTTAATAAACATTGAATCCGCTTTTGATAAGTGAGAATAGGCATGAATGGTGTTTTTCCACTATCTTACAATTCCCATCCTGCCTGAAGCTAAAATGCAAAGTTTGTCTCGGAAGACAATCCTTTCACCGGGATGTATTCCACAGCAGGGTCCGCAAGAGTGCGGATGCGCAAGGAAGAGCACGTCTTTCCCCAGCTCACTCGCGGCCAGCCATAGGTGGTCTCTTACTCACTACCTTGTTTTCCTTGATTAGAAGTAAACAATGCTCTTTCTGGCACATGCTTGGGAGCCTCTGAGACACATCATTTTCCGACTCTCTGCGGTGCTTAGTGTTTCCTGCTAACAGTTTCTTCAAACTTAACTGCGCGAGTGGGCGGAGTCTACAATGATTCCTTATGGGGTTTCAGGATAAACATACTCTCCCTTAGCACTTAAGTGGTTTAAAAACAGAAGTGTTGCATTTGTACATTCAGTTCAAGCTGCAGTACACATTGTCTGTTGACATCAGCATCTCCAAACCAAACCCTGCTGCCTCCGCGTCAACTCGCTTCAATCTTCCAGCGCTCTTCTTCAAACGTCAAAGCAGGCAGTGAATCCATGGAAACCATTTTTAGTAATAACTACAATATTAATCTTTATTGCTTAATTGGCAACCCCCTCGAGCGGGAGACTGAAGTTTGTACAAGAGAACGAAGGTCTAACATCCAGTGCAGACATCATGAGGGTGGAACACAGCAACATATATGTGGGTGCTGCCAGCACATGTTGGAACAGCAAGCAGTATTGGGAAAGGGAGGCAGATAGAACAGCGATCAGAGGGGTTGATATGCCCAAAGGCTGGCAAGCAAGCACGGAAGGTTTCACAGATTGAGGGTATACAAGCTTTTTGAAATAGCGGTCATTGTATGCTGCAAAACATGTACTGCATGGGCCATCTCGCTTGGGGTATTCACATGCGCCATCCTGCTCTGTTGATTAGAGTACAGAGCCACTTGGTCACCCTTAGTTTTTTACTTTAACTTTCTGAGAAGGGACTCGACACTTAAAGTGCATCAGGGGTTGAAAGGCGAGGGAGATGTTCGATCTCTGTTCCAGAACATCTGAAGTGGTGGCAATTGCCTACTACACATCCAGAGCAACATGGTCATGCTTGCACATAATCAACTCTCGCCAATGAACCTTGGACCTGAAAAGGGAAAGCATATTAATGAATGCATCAACCAATCACCAAATTAGATTCCAGAGGTCAATTGGTGGTGGTAAACCAAAAGAAGGAATTCCATTGCCCGTCCACTATCATGGGGATCCACAATCCAACCCTGCAATCCTACAGGATGTTTACAATAGCCAATGACTACACAAATGATGCTCTTCAGATGCATTGCATGTAAATCCTCATTGATAATGGAGAGCCGAGCATCTCCTCTGCTAGGAGTTTCCACTTCTGCTCCAAGGAATTCATTGATGGCTGGTGTAAGGATACTCATCTATAAACTCCCCTGTGCACTCATACTTCTAAATTAAATACATCAGTGCCCTGGACCGCTGAGGCCACAGTGGCACTGGCAGAGGTGTCATATGTGGCCATTTATGCGTGGTCCTTCAGATGCAGTCTTCATAGCGAGTTAGTCTCAACACTTCCCAGAAAATGGATATTTGCTTTACCCGGCAGTGTAAATGTTCACTGGCCCCATATGTTATGATTAGTAACATGGGCATTGCACCAAAGTGACAAAACAACTTCTCTTCTATGGGGCAGACATGGCCAGGTAATTGGTTAAAATGCTGCAGTAAGATTTGCTTCCAGCTGCGGGTGTGCGTAGAGAGCCACCAGGTTCTTTCTACGACAGTGGAGATACGCTACTCCCTGGAGATGACCACGTACAATTCAAAAGAGGGGTCAGGGCATCTGGAATTTAGTTTAGCGCCTTGAGGGTTCAGAAACAAAGAGAACACTCGATGAGCACTCTCAGCAGGGTTCCATACTGGGCTGCCAATGGGAGACAAGAGTCCCTAGAGTCCATTTGGAGACTGACCCAGTGGCGAAGGCATCTAGGTATCCTGAAACATAATCTGGCTCCCAGGAAGGTCCTGTTTTATGGTAGGATGGGATGCACTCGACATATGTTGTCAAATTATAACTAAAGGAAAAAAAATAAACAATGCAACTGGATCATCAATTAGTGCTCTGGCCAAACGGGACCACTTCCGGTCATCATTGGGAAACAATGCTTTCCTAAAATTGGCCCAGAAGGGGTCTCCACTGGGTTAGGTGACCCACTCAGACCAAAACAGGGACGTCAGAAATACAACTGTTTGCACCATTCATAAATATATGCATTGTAGAAAACCTAGGGCTGAGGGCTTACTTGGGGCTACGATTAGGGCTGAGGTGTGTTGTGTCCAATTTTCATCATTTATTTAAAGAACTTTCAACAGGAGCACTCCCTCATATCTTCTGCGCTCCTCTCAAACAGGTTATACCACTGTCTCCAAAAGCGAGGCCCCGGCGAGGTTTCGAAGGTAAGCCAGAAATAACCCTAACACAATATGTAAAACCATGCAGACTTTGAAAGCGCAGCAGGAATGGACAACTGACAGAGAAAACAGACCAAAAGCAGAGACCACAAGGAAGGGCAAGTGGGGGACCTTTCAGTGCTACACAGTGTGACCGTACAAACCACAGCGTCTCTCCCGGTTCTCCTCCTGCCAAAGAGCGTGGGGGCTGCAGCTACAGGACGGCCTGGCAGCATTAAGTTCAGAGGCCGTGTGACCTGGAAGGAAGCGCAGTGTGTTCACGAGTCTCAAGGCTGAAGTGCATAGGGAGCTGGACGCAGATCCCCCCCCCACACCGTGTTTTTGCAAATGCCTCACACTTTATTCATGTCTCATTGGTTGCTGATTGCCAATGTCTGAGCAAGGTCGAGGGTGTCCATTTGGTGCCTGGTGCGGGTGGGCGCCCCCATGCTGAGTGGCTATGCAGTGTGCCAACAAAGGGGCGGGGGAAGTGGTCAACGTCTTGCAGTGCAGGAGGTGGTGACCACGGGCTTGTGCTTTTCTGGTACCGAGGGTCCTGGCAAAGTCACTTGTTCATCACTGCCCCTATCCCCTGAATTCAGCCGGCACAAGCAGCAAGAGGATTTAGCGGGGCAGACCAATAAACTGCATTGGTGCGTGTGAAGGCGGAGGTGATGGGCATTACTCGCAGATGGGCAGGTGATGAGGCACAAGATGGCGGCTACAGGAGAAGGGATGGCCCAGGCTATAATATATGAAGCGTTTAGATTATACCATTGGGGGGGTGAGATAGGTCCCTAGCTTTTGGATGCAGCAAACACGCTCTAAAGTCACTAAGATGGCAAAACATGCTGGCGGCAGAGGTGTTGCTAGGGCAGGGGTCTGGGAGGTGGGGGCTACTGCCCCAGGTCTTTTGGTTGTAGCCCCAGATGGAAGCTCAGAGGCTATTACCAAAAGGCTAGCTAGCCCTGAGTCTCGCCAGTCCCGACATTAGCATAGCCCCCTATCTGACCTAGCAACACCCCTGGTGGGCGGTACGTGAAATTGTAATATTTTTTTAATCAAGGCTGGTGAGTTTTGTAGACTCCCTTCCTTACAGGCAAGTTTGCAGCCACTGGAGAGGTGACTGTGGTCTAGGGAGGAGAGGTGGAACCTGTGCTTGCCTGCAGTCTTCCACAGTAACCACAGAGCAGCGCCCACCTGTGACATCCTATGAATGAGGTTGGCTGATGATACATGGCTGGCGCTGCGGACTTAGAAACTGGGTGGAGGTAATGACCGAGGAGGGGGAGGAGGGGTCGGTCCAGATTTTTACAGACCCTGGTCACTCGCTATACTGCTGCCGAATTCGACATTTCACAGCTTGAGGCAAACCCTGTATCAGTAAAGTAAGACAGCAAATAAATAACAAAACTTGGCACTGCCACACGAAACCCCTGCCACCGCTTTGTGTTTATTTAGTCCATCTAGCAATGTACTCTGGAGGTATCAAAGCGCCCCTCTGTCTGATCATCAGAGCCGGGGTGGCAGTGAGGTTTGGCGGAACCGTGCATGACTTTTTTATATTTTTGATAGATTGCTTTTCATATTTTCAATAAAATGTATAGATAACTGGGGTCCTAAAATACTTATTGCTGAACTGCCCTGCTGATACACTACATGGTGGCCTCTGAGGTAGGGGCTCCTTTCCCCTCTATAGTGAGCTTATTGGCCCTGCTTGCATTTCTGACCCCCTTGCGTTTTTTGGTTGACTGCTCTCTAGTCCTCTTGACTTGAGGAGTTAGTACTACTTTGCCAGCCACCCATTCTGGGTGAGGGTTTGGGTTGCAGGGATAGGCCTGGAGCTGGGTGTATTCAGGCAGTGCAGATCCAAAGAAGGGACAATGCAGAACAGGCACAACACCAAATATCCCAGCAGCCATCTAAGGCAGTGATCAAATAAGGAGGGAGAGGGGGGGGCGTGGACAAGCCTGCATCTCCTTCTCATCACCTGCAAAACGTTCACGGGGTCCTGGGGATCTGTGTCACCCTCAGGCAAGATTGTCAAAGGATTAGAAAGGCATCATGGAATGAAAGGGACGGATAGGTCTTCACCGAGGGTTTGAAGAATGAGTCTCTCCAGGGGGCTTGGATGATGCCCATGCATTAGGCTACCAAAGCAGTGATAAGGGGTCCGATCCACTTGCCTCTTGCTACGGTAGCAACAAAGACAGGAAGGGAAGTTACTCAAAGATGGGAGGGAATTTCAGACAAAGAACATAGAGAGGCGAAAAGGACCAGTGAAGGGACTAATGTTCAAGGATGTGTGTTCATGAAGGTCAACAAGGGACCAGGCCCATTCCATGTTTGTCAGATTTCCATTGAACAAACTGCAGAGTTGAAAAGGGGGACATCTGCCAATTTGGCTTTTTCTTCCGCGCTGACTTTTGGTGGTCCTCCAGGCCACAGACTCACGGGGGAGGGTTGCACCAGGAGCGCCCCTTGCCTTCATTTGCAACAGCAGCATCTCTGTTTGATGGACAAAGGAAATCTTATGCAAAATATCATTTTAAAAACAATAAAACTGTTCCCTGAAGCCGCGAAGGAGGGGACAAGGGCGTATCCTGTCTTCTTCATCTTCTTTGTGTCTTAACAGTCCAAACACAGTTGGGAAGCGGAACCATTTTCTAGCGTCCTCTGACAGACGGCAATCGTTTGCCACCATTCTTTCCTTGAGTATCCTAGGCTCGGATAAGATGGGTGGAATAACCTTTCCAGAAAATGGAGCGATTCTATTAAAGTCCCAAAATACTTCGGTGTCCAGGTCAAAATCAGTTGCGCGTGGGTTAAAGTGATTGCCACCCCGGGGTGCGCCAGCGGAGTTAAAGGTGTTGACAAAGCATCTTTCATCCTTTGCAAAATGAGGGTTTTAGGGCAAGACATGGAAGAGAAAGAAAATAAATTGGGCTTCCAGTTAAACTATAAAGCTGGGCCAGCCACACTCATCTGGCAAACCAGGGTCCAATTAGAGAAAAGGACCCATACATCTCCAGTGGACTTCTGTCACACTCGGCCCACAACTTTGGGAGAGGGGTCCCGGGGCATCTCCTCTGGGGGCAGGGTCTCTGGCACCAGGCTCCAGCCAGGGGCTCATCAGTATGGAGAGAAGAGGATGGGTCCATGAGAAGTTCGGATGGGCCCGGGAGCCGACCGCAGCAGTGGGTGAGTCAGGTGGTGCGGGGCCTGAAGTAGTGGCGGCGTGGGTGCTGGACGCAATGCCAGGGGGGAGTTAGCAGCGGCTGCCATGGCTGCGGCAAATGCCAGGGGATTCGGTAAGAGGCCAGCTGCCAGCGTCTTGGGGAGATCCTTCTGGAAGACCATGCTTGTCTGCAAGAGAAAAACAATAATTGTAACCAGTCTTTTTCGTCCGGAGAATAATGTTGAGTACACACATGAAAAATATATGTCATATCATACACATAATCTGTAACTGTATAACATTTACAAATCACAATATAGGCAAAGAAAAAAAAAACTATCCAAGGACACACAGCTGAGTGAAAAATCAGACTTGGTTCTGCCCTCTTGGATCTCTTTTTAAATGTTTCTCTTCTGTAGGTTTGCATTTATTTCACAAGAACTAGCTTTGAAACCGTTTTTGAACTTTAATGTCCTTGTTGTTGCTAATTATCTTTTATTTTTTTAAAAACATTGTTGCTCATTTTCACATATGTTCGATGACGGTAGAAGACATGGAAAGTGCCTATGCTTACTGCTGACATCACGGCCATCTCGTAATCATGCTGTGAAATATGCCCTTTCTAGAGTGCGCATCGACGTATTGCATGTCCGCCATTCAAGGGGGTGTGGCTAGTCATTGATAAGGCGTTCGTTGATTAAAGGGGAGCAGATGCACCTTGACGCAGGAGGCATCCATTAATGAAACAGGTGTATCGTCTATGTTGGCTGGTTAATTGAGCACATGGTCATTCACGGATTGCTTTTAATGTGCAGGTCTCCGCATATCTCCACTACTGAAGAAGGCGTACATTGCAGGAGCGTGCATAGGCTCATGGAGAAAGCTTTACTCATGAAGTGAGTATTCAATATGTTGGTGGGTATCCGTAGTAACCCACCTGTAGTAACATGCTGGTCTTTGACTTGAGGCCAGCCTGCACATTGCAAGTATGAATCCCATGACAGGACCAGCTTGGCCTTCCATCCTTCCGAGGCCCAGACATTCAATGCCACTACATGTGTAATGCCTGTTATTAAAGCCCTTGGGAAGAATCGGCCAATGGGTGCTAGGTATTATTATTATTATTACTGAGTCCATACGCATGTAAAGGCTGGACGCCTTGGACGTCTTCTATGCCTGCGTTGACTTGACTTGACCAGCCACGTAAGTCCTTCTGAGGATAGGTCCAAGCTTGTGTACTGACCTTCATCAGCATTGATGCATGGGCCGTAATAATATACCCTAATCCAATGAACTGCATCAAAGATGCTCAAATGTAAGATGATGTTATTTTATGCATGATTACATTTTTCAAGGAAATTTTACAAGTGCTAATGGATAAACGCAAATGTGTAGCTTCGCAAACCAGTAAGTACCAACAGCACGGATTTTCCAGAGCTGGCTGCATCGAAAGCTTTGCAGGCCTGATTCATGCAACTGGGAGAGGGCATCAGAGCATATACTTTATTCATTTAACATCAGGGGCAGCCTTTCCCACCGGCTCCAAAATGGTAGTTTGACCATAGAGTCCCACATGCTTCCAAATACCTCATTGGATATGAAGAGGTGAAAGAGTAGGAGTGACCTCGGAGGCTCTCTACCCAGGCACACTCCCACTCTCCTCTCAGGCGGCAACTCTTCGGATAAAGCTGAGCACAGACGGACAAGTCACACTCCATTGCTGATCTGGGGTCCCTTTCCTCCCTTCACTCTTTTATGCTATGTAATGTTATGTTATGGTGATAAGCGTTTAGACTGCACCAAATTACCACTGCACTAGTATCTGAGTGCCTGGCATTCCGTGCCCCCAGCACACTCCTTCGACATGTCCTTAATAAAGGAATTACACCTCAGTAGCCCGCCCTCCTGGCCATCACCATCGGCTCTCCACCCTTAATCTCCTCCTTTCTCTTCATCCTCCAGTTTCATGATATCAGTCGCCCTTCACCAGTTCGGAATTTTAGAATTCGTTTACCGGATAAAATGACAATCTTCTCTCTGCTTTCAACCCCCTGTCCTCAAGATGGCCAGTCGCTGCCCCTTTCCTCTCTCTCTCTGGTTTCATTAAGCCCTCTGTAAGCGACACGTCAATCTTTCTGCTGCATCCGCTGACCTACTTCCCTCTGCGTGCATGCCCTTCGGCTGCCTCGACTGAGCACACACCTCTCTCTCCCTCTAGACTGGGGCATTTACAGATTCTTTGAACTCGCCATTATTGTGATCTCTTTGAAAAACATCTGGCTATCCATCTGGTCTCTCCATTTTCTGCCCTATTTCACTTTTGCTTATTATCGCAAAATGGCTTTCATTCAATCCTACTCTCTACTTCCTCTGCTGCAGTTTGGCTTTCAGCTGGCACATTCCTGAAACTAATCTTCAGTCTGCCACTAACTCTCTAACTTCAGCATGCCACTCTAAACTCTCATGCCTAAATACCTTCCTTCTCGAGCCCTTCGCTCAGCTACCTCCAACTCTCTAAGGGTCAGATGCTTCTCCAGACAGAGAGTGGGGGTAGATATCTCTCCTCTGCAAGTGCCTCCCTCTGGAACGGCCTCCCTGCCCCTCTCAAACTTCAGCCAGACCACCTGAAGTTCCGGAGGCTGCTCAAGACCTTCCTTTTCTCCTCCGCATTCTCTCTCCCTCTTCCTTACTAACTTTCCTGTCTGCCTGCTCTGACTGGTCTCCGGGTACCCTCAGCTTACCAGGCCTCTCCATGACCAGTCTTCCTGCACTGCCTCTGGACCTACTGTGCACTTAGGGGCTGTAACTGTAACTCCTACTGCCCCCTGCAACCCTTGCACTTACCGCGAGATGTGCTACCCTGTCTGCACTTACTCAGAGCATGGTGCCCTGACTGCACTTTCCCATTTCTCTCTCCCCTGCACTTCCCCCTCTTCCCTTACCCTTTGCAATTTTGTTGTCGCACTTGCACGATCCGATTGACACAAGGCCTAGTAGGATCGTCTGCCCTATTTTTCCCTCTGTCCCCCCTCCCTTGTCTTGTGGCGCCTAGAAACATTTGTGTACAGGTGCGTTATTAAAACCAAATCATATGATATCATACCATGCACTGCCATTCTTATGTATATTCCCAACACTTTTCACCATACAGTGCTTCACTCACTTTCTGTACCAGGGATTTTTCTGGTATGTTTTGATTGTTTTACCGCCTATCTTTCGTTCAGGTTCCAAAATGCGTCATGGGCCAAAATCCCAATTCTCTCATTACCTTTAAACCAACGTTCAATAACTTTTGGCACTCTAGATGCTTTGGACTACAACTCCCATCCCCGTAGCCAGTATAGTCAACAGTGAGGGATCATGGTAGTTTGAATATAATGGATCTGGAGAGTCATGGGTCGCAGACCTCTGTTTTAAATTCAATATGTGCCTCAGGGCTCCATATTTTGACCATTTTCTTTTTTCATGGTTGCACCCCTCCCTCCTTTGCCCCCATTCACTCATTTGGAAAGATGACAGTCAAATGATTCTTTCCTTTACCACTCTAGCTCATTCTTTGTATGACTCTATTGCTTCCTGTCTATCTTTAAACTCATGAATATCTCCTCGTCCTTCTGTCTCTGTCTCTTACCCCCCTCCGTTGTCTGCCTTGCCCATTGTCTTTTTCATCTGTCTCTTCTTGTTTCCCACAACTCTGTTACTTTTGTCTGTTCTAGTTTTCAACTCTACAAAATTCTCAAAAACGCTCTTTTCTCACTTCGCAAGACTCTAACCCCCTGCTCTCATACTTGTTTACATCTCGACTACTACTCATGCCTCTTAATTGGCCTTCCTGCGTAATCTCTCTTCCTCTTCAACTCATCTACTCTATTGTTGTCCGTATCCTCTATAAACTCCCTGACTTTGCTCCATCTCATCACCGCTGATCTCTTTTGGCTCCACTTCCCGCCCCATCACCTCTCCCTCTTCCTGTGTCTGGTCTGTAATTGTCTTCCTTGGACTGCCCCTTTATCGGTCTCACCTATCGCTTGCTCCTATGCCCCTCCATGTCCTCTCTGATTTCCATGTCAGTATCGTTTGGTCGCTCCGTGTCCACCATGTGCCTCCACATGTTTCCATTCTTTTTAACTAAACAGTCCTCATCTATGGGATGGTCGTGCACACTATGTCCCTTTCTGTGTGTCTGTCATTATTCTAGTCCTTTCTCTGGGCACATCTTCTTCATACTGCTTTGATAAATAAGTTTCACTCAACGTAATCCTAATTTTACATTCATCACGTCAAAACACTCTATTTTTATTACATGCTTGTACAGTGCTGTTAGTGAAAGTGATATATAAATAAACATACATTAAATGGATACATGCATTAAGAAACAAGATGCCTTTACTGGTCACCAGCATTTTCTCCTTCAATAATGGATCCTTAGAACTTTTAAGGATTCACATGTTTCGGTCAAAACGCAACAATCTAGCTGGGAAGTTAGTGAGCGAAGGACCTTCAGCAGGGAGATGCTCGGAAGTTGTTCTGTCTACCTTCCAATCCGCTCGTGCATCTGTGGCAAGGCAACATGGCTCACTGAAAGTACAAACCCATCTCCAAGCAGCTGCCATGCAATGCCCTGAAGTGGGGTGATGCTTAGGATGGATGTGTGACAGGGGTGTACTGGAAGCCAACATCAGATCTTGGGAAGTGGTGCCAGCCAGCCATTATCCTGCTGCAAGATCTTGTGCCGCTGGGATAGCTAAGACACAACATGTTTTTAATGAACAATAAAGAGTGGGCCCGTAGTACATGTTAAACCCACATTTTTAAATGTAGGGGCTAACAATCCATAGTTTAGATACATTTCTGGAGACATGATCATGAAATATCCCTAATCTCCAATTTCTGTAATGGTACCCAAAAGGATTATTCCTCTACAGTAACGCATACACATATTGCCCATCACAATGCCATGCAAACTACATCCACTACAAACACTGGATATGCAGCAGACATATCAAGCGGCCACACAAGAAACTAGCTTTTCTCCCAGTCCTACTTCTAGTTCCACGTACAGAAGCCTTCTACTGACTCTTGCCCTGGCCTCATACTTCTATCAAGTTCTCACTGCCTGCAGTTACCTCTCAGTTACTAATGCACCAATGTCCTCGATGTCTCCAGGTCTGCTCTTCTCATACTGTGTGAGAGGCCGTCTCTTCATTTTTGGCTATGCTGCCATGATGCTGACTGTCTCGACTTATTGGATGTTGCATGCGTGCAAATGCAGCAAAATTAGCAGGGGTTGCCTGGCTTCTGCTTCCAGAAGACATTGATCCACTGCGTATCCCCTGATCCCGCTTGATCAGACAGAAGCCCCATCATGTCCTATGACGTTCCTACTCTTGGGAATATGCCACCCTCCTGAGGGCTTGCTCACATGTTCCAGAGCAGCTCTCCTAGCAGTGTTGCTGCTCACTTTTGACAGAGCTGCTGCTCATGTGTCCATATTACTGCCCATATATGCCGCAGATGCTAATATGCTAGTGCTTCATCTGATCCATGCCAGGGCTGCATATGGACCAGAGCTTCCATTGGTCAAACTCTGCACCAGGCTTACACACTTTGGAGATTTTAACCTCATCGATCTGGGGAGGAAATACGAAAGTCCAGTAGTGTGCCATGAAAATGAGTAGATGGGGGATATGAGTCAACTACGTGTGGCATGAGGTCCTTTTCAAACAGTGTTAGTTTTGTTCAAGCTAGTCACCACCGAGTAGGGTGTGAAGGCCACCAGTTAATTTGAACTTGGCTTCTTGCGAAGTGAAAAGAAACACATTAAAAAAAAAAAAAAAATATATATATATATATATATATATATATATATATATATATATATATATATATGCTCAAAAGAAAAGCCTGAAAAATAGTGACTACTCCAATATACAGAAAGAAGAAAGGAGAGGTGAATGAATTCAGTGATGATAACGGTTTATGGATCTGAGATGGTGCAGGGGCTGTCTGATTGGCAGCTGAGCATCAGTGCTTTATTGAGCCTCGGCCAAGCCAAGATGGGGGCTGGGCATATTATTTATTTTATCTGCCCAAAATTAAGATGGACAAAATTCAAGTAAATTAGTTCTCCACTCATTTCACAAAAGAACTTAATCTCACAGAGGCGTCTCACCCATGCAGGAACTCTGGGGATACTGCGGTGGGCCTCTTTTCTATGGGTACCCTGGTGCTGTGCTCCTGTTACCCTCTCTCCCATGCCCCTTCCCATTCTACTACTGTTTCTCATCCCCCACATTCCTCTGAAGTAATTCATTTGTTATAAAACGTCCAGTATTTCATTTCACACTCTTAACAAATACTATATAAAAAAATAAATATTTAATTACCTTGGAACCTATCTATGTGGACAAATGAGCTTTACATTTCACTATGTTGACTCATTTTTTCCAAGCCCTGCGTGGAGGGGTTGTGCCTGTGCACATTGTGTAATAGAGGTGTGGTTTGGAAAACACCCCCTTTGCTACTCGTGATTCCCAGTCCACCTCTTCACCTGTCTGCTCTGTACAAAATGAATGAATTTGTTGGTGGCCAAAGGGGATTAGCAACTAATGGAAAACTTCCCGCAGGAGGATAGCTCAGGGGCAACGCACTCGCCTTGGAAGCAGGATGACGTGGAGCAACACAGGTTCGATTCCAGGGTCTGTGCTAAGAAACCTCTGGGTTGCAAGCATGTTATAATTAACCAATTACAATTCCAATACCCAATCTTTGAGGACAGGTTCTGTCACAGATGCAGCAAGGAACTTTCTTAAAGTAGTTGGTACCTCAAAGGTTATC
This sequence comes from Ambystoma mexicanum, assembly GCF_040938575.1. Lineage (NCBI taxonomy): Eukaryota > Metazoa > Chordata > Amphibia > Caudata > Ambystomatidae > Ambystoma > Ambystoma mexicanum. The sequence goes on along the minus strand of NC_090926.1, from coordinate 104,426,400 downwards.
TTCCAAGTCTGGTGAGTTTATGCAACAGAGTGTACCACACAATGAAAGACTCCTCGCTTAAGATCTCCACTCTCAGGTCAGAACCTTTATTTAAAAACAAATGCCTCCGAGTTGGCTTGCTTGATTGCTTGTGCTGTGCGTGTCAATCCCACTGATCCTGGGTGTCAAATGGTGCAGATGAGCACGACTTTAGGCAAATGCTTTGTAAATATGAAAGAGGGCTGCATTCAAACCTTTTATGATGCCCGTAGTCGATAGTTACAACACTTAGGGCCAATTTCATACCAAGGAAGTAGAATTTTTGGGATTCGTGATTTCTCCCCAGGGTTTGGCGATGGATGCGCGTAAGGTTCAAGCTGTTTCTGATTGGCCGTCTCCAGCTAGTGTGAAGGAGGAGCAAAGATTTTTGTGATTCGCAAATTTTTATCGCTGTTTCATTAAAGATTTTTCTTTGAAGGTGTCACCAATCACTAAGTTGCTGCGAAAAGGTGTGAAATTCGAATGGTCTGAGCAGGCAGAAATAGCAAACGGTCAGCACAGTGCAAAGTGACTTTGCACTGCCAACAAACACATTGAACCGGTCCTAAGCCATAGTACGGTGCAAAGTGTATTGCTAAATGTACCATGAATTAGGCCCTGAATATTTGAAACTCAAAATGTTCAAATGACATAAATAAATGTGACTATATACCGTTGTATGAGTCTTATTATGAGCTCAGCCGTGCAGCAAAAAGAGGCGGTAATTCCGTGACCACCAGTTTTTTGGTGGTAACTGAATTGCTGCGGTTTTTACTGCACCATCGAATTCTGAGTTTGACCTTTTAGTGGAGGATATGCCATTTTGCTGTAGATAAATCCTTCACTTTAGGGAAAAAAATGGCAGAATAACTATTGCGGAATTACCGCTCATGGTAATTCTGCCAAAATTCCCATGCAGTCTTATGGAATGCAAGATTGGGGATTTACACTGCCCTTCCACAACTCACAATCCAGTAGTAAGACACTGGGACCAAGTGGCATTAACGGCAAATGAGTTTGGAGGTAATTCGGCAGGTTTACTCCTGAATTACCTCCAAACACATAAAGAGCCACTGTATACTTTGCACAGATAGGCACTTAAGTTAGAAAATATAAGTCTGAAAATCATATTTTTCTTGGTGGATTGAATGTGTTTATGTCATCTGCCCTCTAGTCTATCCATTAATTCATGTCCCCACACTAAACTCGGGGATTCTATTTTAATATGATTTGCTTCATTACTTCTCACTTTTGTGCTTTTCAACATTTGTTTCAAACTTTTACTTTCCACTTTAACACCATATATGGGAATGAAGACCATCAATTGTTCTCTGGTTCCACCAGTGATGATGACACAGTAGGCGGCTTCGCTTCAGAAGTCAGTCGGTTTCTCTGATTCAATGTTTCATCAGCGTTCAGCCCAGATAAGGCACAGAACAAGCTTTTGCTTAGAAAGTTTTGTCCATCATTGCAGTGGATGGCCTCTTGAGGGGCGTTTTGCCCATCATTGCAATGGGTGGCCTCTTGAGGGGCGTTTTGCCCATCATTGCAATGGTGGCCTCTTGAGGGGCGTTTTGCCCATCATTGCAATGGGTGGCCTCTTGAGGGGCGTTTTGCCCATCATTGCAAATGGTGGCCTCTTGAGGGGCGTTTTGCTCATCATTGCAATGGATGGCCTCTTTAGGGGCATTCTGCAGGCTGCCGCTCCATACCCATTGTCTTACATAGCAGGCCTCCAGTCACTCGCTTAGCCTGGGGCGTTGAGCTGATGTGCTATTTGACATTGGGGATATGACCACATCACCTCAAATATGAGCACCAAAAAAGATGTGTGGGTATGTGTTTTACATGGGGGGTGCAGGGGGCTGGCAGAAGTGTGGCAATGAATCTGCTGTGCGTGCAAATGTATTTCCAAGGCAGGACCAAGGTTCAAAATGGCTATGTGTCATTGGGTTGTCACATATGTACATTGTTGGTCTATATTGCTATACATATCTGGTATGTAAGTAGCAAATGCCCATGGGCTTTTGGGTGATAGTGATGCAGGCAAAGCCAAAATATTATTGCTTGTGGAGACTCCACCAAAAAGAGGTAATTGACACCCCTTTGATTCTGGTTCATGACCTCAAGGAAAGTGGCAGAGAAGGAACAGGATAGTGGACCACTCCTTGCATCCCGTTGGACTGTGTATGGTCATCACTTGTTCATCATTCCTGGATTAGCAATGTGTGACGCTGTACAAAAGTACTGAATAAATACAAGTATGGGATTATGAAGCTACGTGAGACACTAGGAATCAGCTACAGACGTACACTGGTTCCGAGTGCTGTCGATCATGGCCTTGAGACACTTCGGATTTGATCAGAGACACATCACTTTCAGAGAATGCAATGTTTATTAATTTGGGGGCCAAGGTGGTGTGAACCAAAGATGGATGCATTTCAGCAGAACATCTAAACTCTTTGTTCTTTAAACTCCTTCCTTCCCCTTCCTATGCTGCTTGATGGTCCAGTTTATCAGGCAAGATCGATCAGGCATGGGTCCTGGCTCTTTAACTTACACCCAAGGTTTATCTGCAACTTGAAGTCCTGCTCTGTTGTATGAAAAGGTAACAATACATCAAGGTCCGTCACCGGAACCTCAGCCCCCTGGAATCTCTGAGACAGAACTGTCAGACCATCAGGGGTTGAATGCTGCAGAACGTTCTCACAGTGTCCCGTGCACTCGTCTCCGCACAAGGACTTACCGCTAGCTCTGCAATGGTGCGCTGCTTCTTGTGTCGGCTCAGCAATAGATTTGGCTTCCCTGCCACGCCATCCCTGTGCCGCCTGCTGGAAATATGCTGGAATGGAAGAAGATAGAGCAGAAGGTAGGTATGTAGGTAGTTACTATGACTAGAAACTCCTTCTCTATACATGACATGCACAACGGCCATCACTGCTCGGTACCCTCCTTGCTCCACACAACATCCACATCCACCAATACGCAGATGACATGCAGATCTACCTCAGGATACCCTCCATCAATTGATCCAGTCCTGGATGTCCAGTGCTTACCCGAAGCTCAACCCCTCCAAGACTGAATTCCTACTTCTGACCAACAAACACTCAACACCCTGGCACCCAGACCTGGCTCTCTGTAATGAATCTCAAGGGCTTCACAGCCCAGCTTGCCACCTTTGCCAAGTCTCTTGGGTTCAACATCGCCAGACACCTCACGTTCAAACAGCACACAGCAAGGAACACACACATTGCTTGCTACCAACTTCTTCTCCTGCAGAAAATGAAGCCCTTCATTCCAGAAAAACAACCTGAGATCTGTTATCCAAGCCTTGGTCCTCTCCCACCTGGATGGTAGCAATGCCCTTCTGGAAGGCCTTCCAGCAACTACCCTGGCACCCCTGAGATGTGTCCTGCATGCTGGACTCAGCATGCTGGCTAAAGGACTCAGCAAATCCGACCACATCAGCTGACCCTCATCAAACTGCACTTCCTCCAGTTGCAAGTCTGTAACATCTTCAAATCCTGTTGCACCATCTACAATGCTGTCACCCTGATGTCCCCAAGCTAACACACTGAGAATCTCAGCAGCTCTGGAGACCTGTTATCCACAAGAAGTAAGGAAATGTGCACACTTGAACTCTGCCGGTGCAGGAAGGAAACAACCAGGAGAGAGTCCTTCTCAATTTCTGCTCCAAGTCTCCGGAACCTACTCCCCATCAACATCAGCCTTGCTCCATTGCTTCTACACTTCAGGAAAGAGCTGAAGACCTTCTTCTTTAAGGAATGGCTCTTCCCTAACACCTAGGTCTACATGCCCTGTACTCCGCACCCTACCTGAGACTCTGATTTGCTCCCCACTGTCTTCTCCCCTGGTTACTATAGATCCCAGGCTGCCAATTTCCCACACTCGCCCTCCACGGTTAGCTCCCAACTCCCTTTTTCTCTGATTCCCTCACTGTGTTCTCCCCCCAATGACTGTAAATCACTCTGTTGCTTCCCGAAGCTATGTCTGCTCTCAATAAATATGCTCATAATAAGGATCTGGGTTGTTTGTTCGTGCCACTTTCGTTCACGGCTGAACTGTTCACAAGTGCTCGAACCCCCGTTTTGCTCATGCATTTTATTTTTTTATTTGTCCCCCGCCGCCAATGCTAAGGAAGCTGGGGACACCCCGGTACCCTTGAAACCCCAGACTACTGAATATGGGGAGCGGTCGACACCTCCGCAACCCCAGCTCCTCAGGTTTGGTTATTTTGGCGTCGAACAAAACGGTAACACCCAATTCGATCAAAACGTCCATATGGACTTTTTTTTTCTCTCAAATTGGGTGCTACCCAAAATAATACTCATAATAACTGGAAATGCTTTTCCTATTCATAATGTGCTGTAAGGAACGTTGCCGGGAATGCCGCACTGTAATGAGTTGTATTTGTGATGCCTTTCTTGACCCCTACGCAGTGTGGAGAGACACAACCTCACTGAGTGGGAGGAAAGGGGAGGATCAACTGAAATGAACCCAAAAGAGAAAGGGGAGGACTGGCTGAGTTAAACAAGAGAATGCAGTCTCCCTCAATGAGAAGAAGAGAAGAAGAGACCAGGCTGATGAAAATGATGCACTGGCATGAGATTCGGGAGCACACTTCCAACACTAACATATGGCTGGCTCTGGGGAGTGCATTTCACATTGGCAGGCCCCACATGGCTTTCCTAGCCCTTTCTGGTGTGTAGAATTGCAACTGTGATAGAAGCAGTTTATCGGAATACTGTTCTGCTTAAGAGCTCAGAAGCTTCAGAAATGCCCCAGTCAGACCCTGTGCACACGCCTACACCTCTTTCAAACAGGTGCAGGCGACTGTACTTGTTTTAGGCGCAAATTTAAAGTAAATCCTGTTTCTGAATATGCTTTTCAAATGTGCAGAAATGTCCCCTAACTTGCCCAAATACAGAAAGGGAGTAAAAAGGGGCATCTGGATGAGTGCACCACACATTAAGTTGCACCTTTGCTGAAAGGGTGGAACTTTTTTTGCCACCGGTAGAAGAGATGGGCCAGCACATCCCATCACTTGCTCCAAAACGTTTGAGAATCTGACCCCTGGTTTCCCAAGAGAGTAGAGAAACGGCTTTTAATCCAACGAGAAAGGAGACATGGCGACTAACCAAAGGAACAGAGCAACGCCTACTTGCCCAAAGAGATGGCTTAGCCCTGCCACTCTAGTGAAATATCCACTCAGCCAATGAGAAGAGGAGACACTCACTCACTTGGAAGGAAGGAGTTTAACCAACTCAAACAGTCAGAGGTAGGGAGGGATGGAAGCAGCGAGGTTGAGAACGAGAGATAAGGAGAGACAGAGAGAGCGGAGAAGAGAGAGCGTGAGAGAAAGAGTGATAACGAGTTAGGGAGAGAGATAGACAGAAAGTGTGTGAGAGAGAGAAAAGGAGAACGAGAGAGACAGAGAGAGAGAGACAGAGAGAGAGAGAGGGAGAAGGGAGAAAGAGAGAATTTCAACCAATAGGAGGGAGAGACCTAAACACAATATCTTTTCGAACCCATTCTTCCCCAGATGATAACGAACCCCCTGCCTAGCCAATGGGAGTGTGAGTCCCACAGAAGAAAGCACTGACACCAACTCACCAATTGAGAGAGAGAGAGAGAGAGGATGAAAGGGAGAACGTGAAAAAGAAAGATAGAAAAACAAACAGTGACAGACTAGGGGTCACTGTGACTTGGGAAGTACCAGAAAATGCACTGGATATTTTAAATAAGCCTGTTTTCACAGTGTTGCGTATTATGGGGCCGTGAGGTATTTACTTCCTGTGCTATTGTAGGAATACTGCATGCAGGAAATACTTCCGGATTAGCGGATCGACCACCGCCTCCAAATAAAAAACCTTATTTTCACAGCTGCTCATCACACTGCACCTCTACAGCCGGATTAAATACCATACAGCAAGTCACTGCATCTCAGCACTCTGAGGTCACAGGGCTCCCCTTCAGACAGAAATGCCTCCATGCACCTGCCACAGCACACCTAGAAACTGACCGCCAGGCGGAGATCAGGGTACTTCCGGTCTGCGTTCATGAACACAATGGCAGAGCTATTTTGCACCTCCCCCCGCCCCCCACCCGCCCTCTTTCAAATCTGCCACTGTGCCTGGGGACCATGCAGATATCACCAGAGGGCTGCACGTGTCGCAATAACACAACAGGGCCTGTAACTCATTCACGGGAAGGCCTGCTCTAGCCCTTGAGTTTCCTTTATTGAACACAAATATGCAGGGGGGGGCTAAAAGGGGGTGGCAATGAGATCATAGCATCAGGGGCCCATGATCGCCCCTGCCGTGTTGCTGAGGGCCCATCAGGGCCATTGAGCTGCAGCTGTTTATTTATTTAGTTCATGTTTTATGCGCCACTTGTCAATGTTTTGTCACTTCCGGTCACTGATCTTAAATGAATTATGCTGGAGCACCCTGTCTGGCATTCCTTAGGTGCCAGCCTTTGGAAAGCAGATTTTCATCCAAACCTCTGTCTGTACCTTTCCAGCGATGGTTCCCGTGCATACTGTGACGGAATATATTGCACAGCATGGAATGTTTTAGGAGCACTGCATGCATTCTTTCTGAAATACTTCATGGGAGCCTTTTGGTTCAGGGCTGTAAGGGTAATTATCGCATGCCGTATCCCGATAGGGAATACCGCCACAAGACATGTGAAGATATCCAGATGTAGAAAGAGACGATGACGCCTCCAGGGGGTGCTAGAATGCAAGGATGTGACATTGAGAACGAGAGAGAGAGGGGGATCACAGAGATGCAGGAAGGGGGGTGGAGATCCAAAGCAGAAAGAAATAATCGAAATTGCTTTGGATCTAAGCGGAGGCAAAGACTCGTGTGGGAAGATGACAGATGGCAAAGTTTCCCTAAAATACCCTGGAAAAGGTACCCCTTTACCTGTTTGAGCTGGACCTCCGAGTTCACCTTGACGTTGCAGATCTCACAGTGGAACGTCCTCTCCTGGGCGCCGGGGTCCTGGCTTCCCTGATCTCCGTTGACTGTTAACCCTAGTCGCGGATAGGCCTTGATCGGACCAAGGCCGCTTCGTGCCTCCAGAATGGTTTTGTGCTTGGTGCCTGCAATCAAGCCAACATAATAAATAATTACAGGCCAGACTTTTCACACCAATCGACAAGGAGTCCAAGTTACAATATCAAAAGGATTGTGGGTTTATCTTTGGAGTTACACTAAGCCAGCTTCAACTCCACAGTAACCTGGGATGGGGTGTCACTTTATGCCCGACAATTGAAACATATGATTACATGCTACATATCATAGGGCCTCATTATAATTGTTCTTTTCTAACGTGCTTAATATCAGCGAGTGGTTTCTAAGGGCCGAATTAGGATTCAAACCGGAGTTGCACTGTGTTACCTTGCTTCGAAGCCAAGCGCATTGCCCCTGAGCTATCCTTCCTCCAAGGATGCCTATGAGGCTCCATAAAATGGGGATTTACCGGTATGCTCGCTGCCTGTAATATGCTGGTAATTCCAGTATATGAGGCAGTGATAACTATAGCACCATTGGCCAGTATCGGCGGGATACCGACAAACTCCTAATGACCCCCATAGTCTCATTGTTTCATCCAAATGTGTTAGTTCTGCGGGTCCCAATCCCATTGTATTTTCCCAATTTGTTAGCTATGTACATCTTTATCCAATTCCGACTCCTCCTCCCACCCCTCCATTTTGCCCTGTTTTCCTTTCTTCTTCCTCTACTGACTATGGTGGGGTGACCCCGGGAGGCGGCATAATAAGAAATGTTCTCTGGCATGGTATCAGTGGCGTAGAACCACTGCAGTGGTGATCGGAAATGTACAAAAGCTTTATAACATAACATACTGCCTTACAGGAAGAAAGCAAAGACACGCAGAACATGTAAGCATCCCATTTACAACAAAATGTAAACCACATTCTGTTTCAATGAATTCAACAGCATTCAACGCTATTCCTTTCATGCCATAGATTAACATTGACAATTTAAATATGGGCTCTGAGCTCTGGATTGTTGAAGGCCATTATATTGATGTTGTCTCCTCTTTCAGTCAGATCATGTTCTTAAATTCTCCTTTGTATGGCATCTTCGGGCGCTTAACGTACAGGGTAATCTAGGGGGAGTAGGAGCTACCTCCAGGTATCTTCCACATTAAGCAGCCAAGTACTAGGTGGGATGGATAGATAGGGAAGCCTGAGTTTTTAGATCAGGCTCCTCACCAGCACCAAGTGTCAGCTGGATCAGCTAAGTGAACTATTCGAGATTGACATTTCTTATATACAGCCATTTATTCAAACATTCATTTTCACATGTATTCATTCAGTCCTTTATCTATTTGTTGGTCATCACTGGCAGGCAACATGGTTTGCCCAAACTTTTCCATTCTGGAGACAATGGCATTATGAAAATGTGTGTAAACTGAGTTAGCCGGCATCTTGTCATTGGAGTTCTAAGATGCTACAATGTGTACCTGTAATCAGTGTTATTCTTCATGTCCAATTTTGCACCACCTATTTAACAAGTCCTCCTTAGGCATCCTCATCGCTGCGTCTTCAGTAAAGGATGGACACAAACAAGGTCCTCACCTGTGTGTGCCTGTTCGGGCCCGAAAGGGCCAAGGGCATGGCCTGCTATCCTGCATTCCACCTACAAAGTAGTCACAACTGCTACTACTTACCAAAAGACATCACAATGTGTCTCCTTCCTCCACAGCCTATCCCCACCCTTGCTAGGGTTTAGATGGCTAAGCGCCGGGGCAGCTCCGGCAACCTACCCTAGCAAACCTCATCAATATTACCCTTGCCCCCATCCAACACTCTCAACCGACATGGGCACGTCTCAACATGATGCTCAATGCTTGCTCCGCAGTTGCTCACGCTGCAGAGATCGTCAACCTCATCTCGTACCGCAAAATGTATCCCCTCTTTGTCACCGAAACATGTTTCGCCCCATCTTCCCTCCATGTTCCCAATGTCCTACGCCCTCCCTGACCCCCAGGCTACTGCATCTAACATGCTGACTGGCCAGGAAGGGTAGGAGGTGGAGTGGCCCTCATCCACAGGAGCAATAGGCCATGCTCCATCATTCCCTGTCCCAGAACCACCTTGTTCAAATCAGTCGCCTGCAGGTTCCCTTTATCTTACCGGGAAATCCTCTCCTCAGCCAAACTAGCACACACTAATAAAATCTTTCTTGGAAGGTTTAGCATCCCTGAATCTCTTGGAGGCAACCACACTCAAAGCACGCTTTTTGCACTTACCGGCTCCATTGACCTTAAGCAACTTGTGCTCTCCACCAAGCACAATAAAGACAACCCTCTCCCTGAACAGAAAAACAAATGTAGTAAGGTTGGCATATACTTGCAAACTTATCACCACTTGCAGACCTTTTCTGAACCCACAAAACTGCATTACCATTGCAAGAACACATATCATGTCCAAAAACGACTACTGCAGTGCCCTCTACTTGGGAACTAGCCAGTCTAACCTCAATAAACTGCAAACTATCCAAAATAATGCCATAAGGGCAGCTCTCAATATCCCTAGACGGTCTCATATTTCTAACATCAGATCTGATCTACGATGGCTCCCGATAAAACAAAGAATTGCCCTGAAAACTTTAGCCTTGACTCATAAATGCTTGGACAACAATGCCCCACCCTACCTCTCCTCCCGCCTTACACTCCACGCCTCCTCTCGACCCACTAGGTCAGCCCAAACTCACAGCCTAATCTTGCCTAGATTTAAACTCCAAAAAGCGGGTGGTGTGAGCTTCCCGGTCCTAGCCTCAAAACTTTGGAACTCCCTGCCTACCTCCATCAGAACTGAGCCTGCATTCCTAACTTTCAAGAAAAATACCAAATCTTGGCTGTTCACGCAGAACCTCTGAAGTTCCCTCACTTAAGATATGCTACCGACCTGTATTACTGTATTATATCTCACCTGTGTATATACGCTATAATGTACCTGTATTATAATTTGTAAATTGTAACTTGCTTTATTGTATGTATGTAACCTGTCTATATTGTATATATTGTAACCTGTATCTAAGATTATGCGCCCAGTTGCCCAGGGGCCTGGCTGCACTTTACAAATAAACGAAACTTCAACCTTCAAACCCCCTAGACTTAGTGCCTGATCACGACTTTGGTGGTAACGCCGGCGGTATTACCGCCAGCGGTATTAGCCCTACCGCCAAACTCCCCAGCGCTAATAGCGCCGGATCACGAGTTTGGCGGTAATGTAATTCCCCATTGAGCCCATTCGGGAATGCCCCATTCCCCATTGGGCTCAATGGGGAATATTCACGCTCTTACCGCAGGCGGATTTCCCGCCGGCTGTAATAGCATGAATTTTCAGTGGATTTCCCCCCAACCAAGAGCTGGGGCGAAATCCACCGAAGTCCTGATTTGGTGGGCCTTTAAATCCGGCGGTAATAGCGCGACCGCCGGATTTAAGGGTTACCGCCAAAGTCGTGATGAGGCCCTTAGTCTTTACATCATCCCCCCTCAACACGTGCACAGATCATATCCCACTTGACTGGTCTGACCATGCCACCATCCTACTGTCAATCACCTAGTTGACCAGAGCCCACAAAAGGTCAAGCTAAACACCTCCTCACTCAGTACTGCTCATTCAAATCCTTCCTGGACAATGAGCTAGAAACACACTTCACAGGCATGCATGTACACACAATCATACACACACACACACACACACTGACTCTCACTTTAATTGTCAATGAGGGATAATTGGAGTATATGATATGATATGGCATTTGTAACGCATTTGTAACGTGCCTATACACAAGTGTTTCCAGGAAGGGGGCAGACTGGAAGAGGAGAGAGTGGGTGAGGGATGAGAGGGGCATTTGTACTGAAGCACAGGGCTGATCAGTGGAGACAGGGTAAGGAGACATGGAGGAACTGGGCTGATTCCAGGAAAGTGGGCATTTATTGGACAACAGAACCCGTATTTGAAGATTCTATAACAGGTCTCTACCATTGAGAAGATAAGCTGGCGGTAGAGGCAGTAACATGTCAGGTAGGGAGGGATGTCTCAGTCAGATCACTTTCTGAAAATGTGACCATTGCAATAGGCAATATTGTATGCAAAGATGTAATGTTATAAGCTATCACATTCGAGACATGTTTAAGGACTGGGTAGGTGCAGTCATGTTAGGTTGGGCCTCACTCAAATGTGTTTTCTTCTGAAAACAAATGAGAGCCTTGGAGCTGGGTAATAGGTCATGGGGAGATTTTCATGAAATGCAGAATGAACTCTGGGAAGGCCATTTATTTGGGGACGATTCTGCCACGTATCATGGGTGCCTGACGGCGAGCTGATGGAAATAAATGCGTTCAGTTGAAATGGATTATATTAATATGTAAACACTTCATATCCAGCTGTTACATAAATAGGTCTGACGCACAGTTGGCTGCCTGCTAGGTGTAACTAAGGGCCTTATTCCAAGTCGGGCGGTCTGGTAAAAAAGTGCTGGTATTTGTGAGTACCGGCACTTTACCGGATAGCCCAACTACAGTCGACCGGCAAAAAAAGCCCTGCCAGTAATGACGTCAAATCCCCTCATGGAGTCTTACGGGACTCCATGAATGGGGATTAACTCTTTTCCTCCGGCACTCGTAAACCGGCGGCAATACCACCGGACAGGTTTGCAGAAATGGTAACCGTTGCCGGTATGCTGGTGGGATTACCGCCAGGATACCGGCAAGGTTGGAATGAGGCCCTTAGTCTTTCATCCATCTCAAGCTGATACAGTGCAGCGTAAGTGGCTGATATTGCCTAGCCAGCCGTCCTGTAAGAAACATAACTTTGATGAAATCTACTTCGATAAAAAGATTCGATCGGATCAGATGCAGCCGTGATTAGGCGTGCTCGGGTGTGCATTAAGCAACTCCCACTGATCACGTGAGAGGGGACAGATTGCTAAAGTTCGCTAGGGTAGCGAGGGTCGGTAACAAGTTACATGGCCTCACTCACATAACAGACACAAACACAAGTAAAAGGTTGGATAGGCGCAGGTAGTCAGCCATCTGATAGGTGTGCCTGATTTAGCAAGTCATCCTTGCTGATGACAGGAGTACCATAGAGCTGGATAGCATAAAACATGGCTATTTCATCACGGCCTGATGACTCTGAAAGGCTGGTAGAGTGGGGGCAGAATACGACACATGTATGATGCACTTTACTGACCATTGTATTGAGTGGGCAGACAGGATCCTGGGTTCAAGTCCCAGTGTCTCTACTTGGCAATCATATGCAATATTGGGGAAATCACTTCAATTCCCTGTGCTTTAGTTCCCTTCACTGCCCCATGCGCGGCAGATTGCATTAACCAACATCCACATGCACTGAGCCCTATATCAATAAAGGGGCATTTATATGTTGCAAAGAGAGCACCTCCCACTCATTTTATGATTTCTGATTCTGGAGAATCTCATTTTTCAACCACGTGTCAAAACAAGGTTAAGAAATCAGCACAACTTCCCATGAATCGCCCTTAATTGTGTTTTAAATGTTAGGCACACCTCACGCAAAAATACACATTTTAAATGAGCACAGTAACAAGTTGGGATGTGTTTAAAGTGGTGTTTACAAAATGCACGACAGGTTAGCAAAAACGATGTCTGCTACCGTGTCAATGCATACGTTTTTTATTAAGAAATTTTTTTTATGAAGATGTAATTTAATACAAAATCACAGAAATTGTATCCACACCTGTAGTGATGTTGTTGAGGGCATTTGTTTTTGGAAATTGACTTACATAGAACAACAAGCACTGGAAAAGCAAACCGTTCTTGTTTTTGTGTACACATAGGATAGACATTTTCAAGGCACTGCCATAGTGGTACTTTCGGGCCATACGATTGAAATAGTTGGAATATAAAGTTAGTAGCTTGGAATATTAAGCCAGTGGGCCTCATTATAAGTTTGCCGGTCCGGGAACTACGGTACAATTAAGCTTGCCGGTACCGCAGATCCCGGACTGGCAAACTACGAGTTGTGCTTGCAGGTGCCTTTCTGCCCACCAGGTCAGACCTGGCGGGCAGAGCGGCACCCGTGAGCACAGCATGTCGGATGTACCGGCACCGAATGGGGAGCATCTTTTTCCCGGCACCCGCAAATGGGCAATTGCCGGGTCCGGGGGGGCCGTAATGAACCAGTATTTGCCCATTTGCGGGCGCCAAAAATTACACCGGCAGCAGCCTTACAGGCACGGCTACTGCCGATGTTATAATGAGGCCTAGTATCTCACAAACGCCTATTTAATGCCTACACAAGAACCAAAACCATTGGCTTTGCCAGTGCTTGTTATTGACAGTAATTCAGTGCAAGGAACACATTCAAGGACACACATATTGCTTATTAATGAAGTGGGTGAAGGCACATTTGGCTAAACACTTTTATTACACCAGGAGCTGGTTTCTATCTTCAATTAATTGATGACCTTTCATGAGACTTCCTAGGAATCACAACGGCTTCCCTTAAAAGCGCAGAGCTTCCCAAAGTGTTTTCTGGGAGGATGTTTTGGGATGAGACGGGCAAGTAGTGGGTGGGAATGGCCATATATCGATATAAACTCCTGCAGGTTGTGTGTCACTTCTCACATCCCTTCTTGTGCGCGCCTTCACGAGCCCTGCCAATAGTGTTGATTTACAGCCATTGATGACAGTGCCACGAAATAGCTAAAACTACAAATGAAATAATCAATGCTTTATCCAGATAAGATAACAAATAGTCAATTTCCGCATTAGCTCCGTTTTTTTAACAATAGTCTTGTTTTGCTTATTTCCGGAGCGGTTTTTTAAAGTGACACTTTCCTAACTGCAGGTGAATGAGCTCTGCACTCTGTGTGCATGCCTGACTGAACATAGCCAAGACAGCACTTGCCCACCAGGGGAGCTGGAGCAGAGTAGCACAAAGAAAGAACAGAAACAATGGGAGGGCGCTGCAGCGAGGAATGCATGCCAGTTAAGGGCTATGCCATTGCAAGCTAATAAAAAAGATGCAGTTACAGTGCAAACACATGGGACAGATCAGAACCTTCATGTTGGCAATGGGTGCCGGGCACGTTATCCCTGATCTTCCACATGCAGGAAAGCACACAGCGAAAGTGACACAACTCCTTGCACTGTTGAAAGCCATGCCACGCAGCCACCAAATATCCACCAAACCATTAAATGGGTTCACCAATGGTTAACGCGTCAACCTCTCTGCTCAAGTGTTTTGGCCACTTATCACAAACCACCTAAAAATCGTTAAGAAGTTAGGGTGGCATATTCTGGTAAAATTATGGAATAGGTGTGTGTCCCATGCGACGGACAGATACCTGCAACTATTCAAACCTCTCCACTTGAAGCCAAACTCCCAGATGTGGAGACAGCACAGCTAACCACAGTGTGCTAGGTATGGAAGCAGCACAGCTAACCACAGTGTGCTAGGTATGGAAGCAGCAGAGCTAACCACAGTGTGCTAGATATGGAAGCAGCACAGCTAACCACAGGGTGCTAGATACGGAGACAGCACAGCTAACCACAGTGTGCTAGGTATGGAGACAGCACAGCTAACCACAGTGTGCTAGGTATGGAGACAGCACAGCTAACCACTGTGTGCTAGGTATGGAGACAGCACAGCTAACCACAGTGTGCTAGGTATGGAAGCAGCAGAGCTAACCACAGTGTGCTAGGTATGGAAGCAGCAGAGCTAACCACAGTGTGCTAGGTATTGAAGCAGCACAGCTAACCACAGTGTGCTAGATATGGAGACATCACAGCTAACCACAGTGTGCTAGGTATGGAGACAGCACAGCTAACCACAGTGTTCTAGGTATGGATACAGCACAGCTAACCACAGTGTGCTAGGTATGGAAGCAGCACAGCTAACCACAGTGTGCTAGGTATGGAAGCAGCACAGCTAAGCACAGTGTGCTAGGAATGGAGGCAGCACAGCTAAGCACCGTGTGCTAGGTATGGAGACAGCACAGCTAACCACAGTGTGCTAGGTATGGAGACAGCACAGCTAACCACAGTGTGCTAGGTATGGAAGCAGCACAGCTAACCACAGTGTGCTAGGTATGGAGACAGCACAGCTAACCACAGTGTGCTAGGTATGGAAGCAGCACAGCTAAGCACAGTGTGCTAGGTATGGAGACAGCAGAACTAACCACAGTGTGCTAGGTATGGAGACAGCACAGCTAACCACAGTGTGCTAGGTATGGAAGCAGCACAGCTAAGCACAGTGTGCTAGGTATGGAGACAGCACAGCTAACCACAGTGTGCTAGGTATGGAGACAGCACAGCTAACCACAATGTCCTAGGTATGGAGACAGCACAGCTAACCACAGTGTGCTAGGTATGGAAGCAGCGCAGCTAAGCACAGTGTGCTAGGTATGGAGACAGCACAGCTAACCACAGTGTGCTAGGTATGGAAGCAGCGCAGCTAAGCACAGTGTGCTAGGTATGGAGACAGCACAGCTAACCACAGTGTGCTAGGTATGGAGACAGCACAGCTAACCACAGTGTGCTAGGTATGGAGACAGCACAGCTAACCACAGCGTGCTAGGTATGGAAGCAGCGCAGCTAAGCACAGCGTGCTAGGTATGGAAGCAGCACAGCTAACCACAGCGTGCTAGGTATGGAGACAGCACAGCTAACCACAGCGTGCTAGGTATGGAAGCAGCACAGCTAACCACAGCGTGCTAGGTATGGAAGCAGCGCAGCTAACAACAGTGTGCTAGGTATGGAGACAGCACAGCTAACCACAGCGTGCTAGGTATGGAAGCAGCGCAGCTAACAACAGTGTGCTAGGTATGGAGACAGCACAGCTAACCACAGTGTGCTAGGTATGGAAGCAGCGCAGCTAACCACAGTGTGCTATTTATGGAAACGGCACAGCTAACCACAGTGTGCTAGGTATGGAAGCAGCACAGCTAACCACAGTGTGCTAGGTATGGAGACAACACAGCTAACCACAGTGTGCTAGGTATGGAAGCAGCACAGCTAACCAGAGTGTGCTAGGTGTGGAGACAGCACAGCTAACCAGAGTGTGCTAGATATGGAGGCAGCACAGCCAACCAGATTGTTCTAGTTATGGAGGCAGCACAGCTAACCACAGTGTGCTAGGTATGGAAGAGGCACAGCTAACCAAACTTTGCTAGGTATGGAGGCAGCACAACTAACCACAGTGTGCTAGGTATGGAGACAGCACAGCTAACCACAATGTGCTAGGTATGGAAGCAGCACAGCTAACCACAGTGTGCTAGGTATGGAGACAGCACAGCTAACCACAGTGTGCTAGGTATGGAAGCAGCACAGCTAACCACATTGTGCTAGGTATGGAAGCAGGACGTCTAACCACATTGTGATAGGTATGGAGACAGCACAGCTAACCACAGTGTGCTATGTACGGAAGCAGCACACCTAGCACAGCTAACCACAGTGTGCTAGGTATGGAAGCGGCACAGACAACCACAGTGTGCTAGGTATGGAAGCAGCACAGCTAACCACAGTGTGCTAGGTATGGAGACAGCACAGCTAACCACAGTGTGCTAGGTATGGAAACAGCACAGCTAACCAAAGTGTGCTAGGTATGGAGGCAGCACAGCTAACCACAGTGTGCTAGGTGTGGAGACAGCACAGCTAACCAGAGTGTGCAAGGTATTGAGGCAGCACAGCTAACCAGAGTGTGCTAGTTATGGAGGCAGCACAGATAACCACAGTGTGATAGGTATGGAAACGGCACAGCTAACCACATTGTGCTAGGTATGGAAGCAGCACAGCTAACCACAGTGTGCTAGGTATGGAAACGGCACAGCTAACCACAGTGTGCTAGGTATGGAAGCAGCACAGCTAACCACAGTGTGCTAGGTATGGAGACAACACTGCTAACCACAGTGTGCTAGGTATGGAAGCAGCACAGCTAACCAGAGTGTGCTCGGTGTGGAGACAGCACAGCTAACCAGAGTGTGCTAGATATGGAGGCAGCACAGCTAACCAGATTGTTCTAGTTATGGAGGCAGCACAGCTAACCACAGTGTGCTAGGTATGGAAGAGGCACAGCTAACCAAACTGTGCTAGGTATGGAGGCAGCACAACTAACCACAGTGTGCTAGGTATGGAGAGAGCACAGCTAACCACAGTGTGCTAGGTATGGAAGCAGCACAGCTAACCACAGTGTGCTAGGTATGGAAGCAGCACAGCTAACCACAGTGTGCTAGGTATGGAGACAGAACAGCTAACCACAGTTTGCTAGGTATGGAAGCAGCACAGCTAACCACATTGTGCTAGGTATGGAAGCAGCACGGCTAACCACAGTGTGATAGGTATGGAGACAGCACAGCTAACCACAGTGTGCTATGTACGGAAGCAGCACAGCTAACCACAGTGTGCTAGGTATGGAAGCGGCACAGACAACCACAGTGTGCTAGGTATGGAAGCAGCACAGCTAACCACAGTGTGCTAGGTATGGAGACAGCACAGCTAACCACAGTGTGCTAGGTATGGAAGCAGCACAGCTAAGCACAGTGTGCTAGGTATGGAAGCAGCACAGCTAAGCACAGTGTGCTAGGTATGGAGACAGCACAGCTAACCACAGTGTGCTAGGTATGGAGACAGCACAGCTAACCACAGTGTGCTAGGTATGGAGACAGCACAGCTAACCACAGTGTGCTAGGTATAGAAGCAGCGCAGCTAAGCACAGTGTGCTAGGTATGGAGACAGCACAGCTAACCACAGTGTGCTAGGTATGGAGACAGCACAGCTAACCACAGTGTGCTAGGTATGGAGACAGCACAGCTAACCACAGTGTGCTAGGTATGGAAGCAGCGCAGCTAAGCACAGCGTGCTAGGTATGGAAGCAGCACAGCTAACCACAGCGTGCTAGGTATGGAGACAGCACAGCTAACCACAGCGTGCTAGGTATGGAAGCAGCACAGCTAACCACAGTGTGCTAGGTATGGAAGCAGCACAGCTAACAACAGTGTGCTAGGTATGGAGACAGCACAGCTAACCACAGTGTGCTAGGTATGGAAGCAGCGCAGCTAACCACAGTGTGCTAGGTATGGAAACGGCACAGCTAACCACAGTGTGCTATGTATGGAAGCAGCACAGCTAACCACAGTGTGCTAGGTATGGAGACAACACAGCTAACCACAGTGTGCTAGGTATGGAAGCAGCACAGCTAACCAGAGTGTGCTAGGTGTGGAGACAGCACAGCTAACCACAGTGTGCTAGGTATGGAAGCAGCACAGCTAACCAGAGTGTGCTAGGTGTGGAGACAGCACAGCTAACCAGAGTGTGCTAGATATGGAGGCAGCACAGCTAACCAGATTGTTCTAGTTATGGAGGCAGCACAGCTAACCACAGTGTGCTAGGTATGGAAGAGGCACAGCTAACCAAACTTTGCTAGGTATGGAGGCAGCACAACTAACCACAGTGTGCTAGGTATGGAAGCGGCACAGACAACCACAGTGTGCTAGGTATGGAAGCAGCACAGCTAACCACAGTGTGCTAGGTATGGAGACAGCACAGCTAACCACAGTGTGCTAGGTATTGAAGCAGCACAGCTAAGCACAGTGTGCTAGGTATGGAGACAGCACAGCTAACCACAGTGTGCTAGGTATGGAAGCAGCACAGCTAACCACAGTGTGCTAGGTATGGAGAGAGCACAGCTAACCACAGTGTGCTAGGTATGGAAGCAGCACAGCTAACCACAGTGTGCTAGGTATGGAAGCAGCACAGCTAACCACAGTGTGCTAGGTATGGAGACAGAACAGCTAACCACAGTTTGCTAGGTATGGAAGCAGCACAGCTAACCACATTGTGCTAGGTATGGAAGCAGCACGGCTAACCACAGTGTGATAGGTATGGAGACAGCACAGCTAACCACAGTGTGCTATGTACGGAAGCAGCACAGCTAACCACAGTGTGCTAGGTATGGAAGCGGCACAGACAACCACAGTGTGCTAGGTATGGAAGCAGCACAGCTAACCACAGTGTGCTAGGTATGGAGACAGCACAGCTAACCACAGTGTGCTAGGTATGGAAGCAGCACAGCTAAGCACAGTGTGCTAGGTATGGAAGCAGCACAGCTAAGCACAGTGTGCTAGGTATGGAGACAGCACAGCTAACCACAGTGTGCTAGGTATGGAGACAGCACAGCTAACCACAGTGTGCTAGGTATGGAAAAGGCACAGCTAACCACAGTGTGCTAGGTATGGAAGCAGCACAGCTAACCACAGTGTGCTAGGTATGGCGACAACACAGCTAACCACAGTGTGCTAGGTATGGAAGCAACACAGCTAACCAGAGTGTGCTAGGTGTGGAGACAGCACAGCTAACCAGAGTGTGCTAGATATGGAGGCAGCACAGCTAACCAGATTGTTCTAGTTATGGAGGCAGCACAGCTAACCACAGTGTGCTAGGTATGGAAGAGGCACAGCTAACCAAACTTTGCTAGGTATGGAGGCAGCACAACTAACCACAGTGTGCTAGGTATGGAGACAGCACAGCTAACCACAGTGTGCTAGGTATGGAAGCAGCACAGCTAACCACAGTGTGCTAGGTATGGAAGCAGCACAGCTAACCACAGTGTGCTAGGTATGGAGACAGCACAGCTAACCACAGTGTGCTAGGTATGGAAGCAGCACAGCTAACCACATTGTGCTAGGTATGGAAGCAGCACGGCTAACCGCAGTGTGATAGGTATGGAGACAGCACAGCTAACCACAGTGTGCTATGTACGGAAGCAGCACAGCTAACCACAGTGTGCTAGGTATGGAAGCGGCACAGACAACCACAGTGTGCTAGGTATGGAAGCAGCACAGCTAACCACAGTGTGCTAGGTATGGAGACAGCACAGCTAACCACAGTGTGCTAGGTATGGAAACAGCACAGCTAACCAAAGTGTGCTAGGTATGGAGGCAGCACAGCTAATCACAGTGTGCTAGGTGTGGAGACAGCACAGCTAACCAGAGTGTGCTAGGTATTGAGGCAGCACAGCTAACCAGAGTGTGCTAGTTATGGAGGCAGCACAGCTAACCACAGTGTGCTAGGTATGGAAGTGGCACAGCTAACCAAAGTTTGCTAAGTATGGCGGCAGCACAGCTAACCACAGTGTGCTAGGTGTGGTGACAGCACAACTAACCAGAGTGTGCTAGGTATGGAGGCAGCACAGCTAACCAGAGTGTGCTAGTTATGGAGGCAGCACAGCTAACCACCGTGTGCTAGGTATGGAAGCAGCACAGCTAACCAAAGTTTGCTAGGTATGGAGGCAGCACAGCTAGCCACAGTGTGCTAGGTGTGGAAGCAGCACAGCTAACCAGAGTGTGCTAGGTATGGAGACAGCACAGCTAACCACAATGTGCTAGGTATGGAAGCAGCACAGCTAACCAGAGTGTGCTAGGAATGGAGGCAGCACAGCTAACAACAAGGTGCTAGGTGTGGAGACAGCACAATTAACCAGAGTGTGCTAGGTGTGGAGACAGCACAGCTAACCAGAGTGTGCTAGGAATGGAGGCAGCACAGCTAAGCACAAGGTGCTAGGTGCGGAGACAGCACAACTAACCAGAGTGCGCTAGGTGTGGAGACAGCACAGCTAACCAGAGTGCGCTAGGTGTGGAGACAGCACAGCTAACCAGAGTTTGCTAGGTATGGAGACAGGACAGCTAACCAGAAGAGTGTGCTAGGTGTGGAGACAGCACAGCACAGCTAACCAGAGTTTGCTAGGTATGGCGACAGGACAGCTAACCAGAGTGTGCTAGGTGTGGAGACAGCACAGCTAACCAGAGTTTGCTAGGTATGGCGACAGCACAGCTAACCAGAGTGTGCTAGGTGTGGAGACAGCACAGCTAACCAGAGTGTGCTAGATATGGAGGCAGCACAGCTAACCAGATTGTTCTAGTTATGGAGGCAGCACAGCTAACCACAGTGTGCTAGGTATGGAAGAGGCACAGCTAACCAAACGTTGCTAGGTATGGAGGCAGCACAACTAACCACAGTGTGCTAGGTATGGAGACAGCAAAGCTAACCACAGTGTGCTAGGTATGGAAGCAGCACAGCTTACCACAGTGTGCTAGGTATGAAAGCAGCACAGCTAACCACAGTGTGCTAGGTATGGAGACAGCACAGCTAACCACAGTGTGCTAGGTATGGAAGCAGCACAGCTAACCACATTGTGCTAGGTATGGAAGCAGCACGGCTAACCACAGTGTTATAGGTATGGAGACAGCACAGCTAACCACAGTGTGCTATGTACGGAAGCAGCACAGCTAACCACAGTGTGCTAGGTATGGAAGCAGCACAGCTAACCACAGTGTGCTAGGTATGGAGACAGAACAGCTAACCACAGTTTGCTAGGTATGGAAGCAGCACAGCTAACCACATTGTGCTAGGTATGGAAGCAGCACGGCTAACCACAGTGTGATAGGTATGGAGACAGCACAGCTAACCACAGTGTGCTATGTACGGAAGCAGCACAGCTAACCACAGTGTGCTAGGTATGGAAGCGGCACAGACAACCACAGTGTGCTAGGTATGGAAGCAGCACAGCTAACCACAGTGTGCTAGGTATGGAGACAGCACAGCTAACCACAGTGTGCTAGGTATGGAAGCAGCACAGCTAAGCACAGTGTGCTAGGTATGGAAGCAGCACAGCTAAGCACAGTGTGCTAGGTATGGAGACAGCACAGCTAACCACAGTGTGCTAGGTATGGAGACAGCACAGCTAACCACAGTGTGCTAGGTATGGAAAAGGCACAGCTAACCACAGTGTGCTAGGTATGGAAGCAGCACAGCTAACCACAGTGTGCTAGGTATGGTGACAACACAGCTAACCACAGTGTGCTAGGTATGGAAGCAACACAGCTAACCAGAGTGTGCTAGGTGTGGAGACAGCACAGCTAACCAGAGTGTGCTAGATATGGAGGCAGCACAGCTAACCAGATTGTTCTAGTTATGGAGGCAGCACAGCTAACCACAGTGTGCTAGGTATGGAAGAGGCACAGCTAACCAAACTTTGCTAGGTATGGAGGCAGCACAACTAACCACAGTGTGCTAGGTATGGAGACAGCACAGCTAACCACAGTGTGCTAGGTATGGAAGCAGCACAGCTAACCACAGTGTGCTAGGTATGGAGACAGCACAGCTAACCACAGTGTGCTAGGTATGGAAGCAGCACAGCTAACCACATTGTGCTAGGTATGGAAGCAGCACGGCTAACCGCAGTGTGATAGGTATGGAGACAGCACAGCTAACCACAGTGTGCTATGTACGGAAGCAGCACAGCTAACCACAGTGTGCTAGGTATGGAAGCGGCACAGACAACCACAGTGTGCTAGGTATGGAAGCAGCACAGCTAACCACAGTGTGCTAGGTATGGAGACAGCACAGCTAACCACAGTGTGCTAGGTATGGAAACAGCACAGCTAACCAAAGTGTGCTAGGTATGGAGGCAGCACAGCTAATCACAGTGTGCTGGGTGTGGAGACAGCACAGCTAACCAGAGTGTGCTAGGTATTGAGGCAGCACAGCTAACCAGAGTGTGCTAGTTATGGAGGCAGCACAGCTAACCACAGTGTGCTAGGTATGGAAGTGGCACAGCTAACCAAATTTGCTAAGTATGGCGGCAGCACAGCTAACCACAGTGTGCTAGGTGTGGTGACAGCACAACTAACCAGAGTGTGCTAGGTATGGAGGCAGCACAGCTAACCAGAGTGTGCTAGTTATGGAGGCAGCACAGCTAACCACCGTGTGCTAGTTATGGAAGCAGCACAGCTAACCAAAGTTTGCTAGGTATGGAAGTGGCACAGCTAACCAAAGTTTGCTAAGTACGGAAGCAGCACAGCTAACCACAGTGTGCTAGGTATGGAAGCGGCACAGACAACCACAGTGTGCTAGGTATGGAAGCAGCACAGCTAACCACAGTGTGCTAGGTATGGAGACAGCACAGCTAACCACAGTGTGCTAGGTATGGAAACAGCACAGCTAACCAAAGTGTGCTAGGTATGGAGGCAGCACAGCTAATCACAGTGTGCTGGGTGTGGAGACAGCACAGCTAACCAGAGTGTGCTAGGTATTGAGGCAGCACAGCTAACCAGAGTGTGCTAGTTATGGAGGCAGCACAGCTAACCACAGTGTGCTAGGTATGGAAGTGGCACAGCTAACCAAAGTTTGCTAAGTATGGCGGCAGCACAGCTAACCACAGTGTGCTAGGTGTGGTGACAGCACAACTAACCAGAGTGTGCTAGGTATGGAGGCAGCACAGCTAACCAGAGTGTGCTAGTTATGGAGGCAGCACAGCTAACCACCGTGTGCTAGGTATGGAAGCAGCACAGCTAACCAAAGTTTGCTAGGTATGGAGGCAGCACAGCTAGCCACAGTGTGCTAGGTGTGGAAGCAGCACAGCTAACCAGAGTGTGCTAGGTATGGAGACAGCACAGCTAACCACAGTGTGCTAGGTATGGAAGCAGCACAGCTAACCAGAGTGTGCTAGGAATGGAGGCAGCACAGCTAACAACAAGGTGCTAGGTGTGAAGACAGCACAATTAACCAGAGTGTGCTAGGTGTGGAGACAGCACAGCTAACCAGAGTGTGCTAGGAATGGAGGCAGCACAGCTAAGCACAAGGTGCTAGGTGCGGAGACAGCACAACTAACCAGAGTGCGCTAGGTGTGGAGACAGCACAGCTAACCAGAGTGCGCTAGGTGTGGAGACAGCACAGCTAACCAGAGTTTGCTAGGTATGGAGACAGGACAGCTAACCAGAAGAGTGTGCTAGGTGTGGAGACAGCACAGCACAGCTAACCAGAGTTTGCTAGGTATGGCGACAGGACAGCTAACCAGAGTGTGCTAGGTGTGGAGACAGCACAGCACAGCTAACCAGAGTTTGCTAGGTATGGCGACAGCACAGCTAACCAGAGTGTGCTAGGTGTGGAGACAGCACAGCTAACCAGAGTGTGCTAGATATGGAGGCAGCACAGCTAACCAGATTGTTCTAGTTATGGAGGCAGCACAGCTAACCACAGTGTGCTAGGTATGGAAGAGGCACAGCTAACCAAACGTTGCTAGGTATGGAGGCAGCACAACTAACCACAGTGTGCTAGGTATGGAGACAGCAAAGCTAACCACAGTGTGCTAGGTATGGAAGCAGCACAGCTAACCACAGTGTGCTAGGTATGAAAGCAGCACAGCTAACCACAGTGTGCTAGGTATGGAGACAGCACAGCTAACCACAGTGTGCTAGGTATGGAAGCAGCACAGCTAACCACATTGTGCTAGGTATGGAAGCAGCACGGCTAACCACAGTGTTATAGGTATGGAGACAGCACAGCTAACCACAGTGTGCTATGTACGGAAGCAGCACAGCTAACCACAGTGTGCTAGGTATGGAAGCGGCACAGACAACCACAGTGTGCTAGGTATGGAAGCAGCACAGCTAACCACAGTGTGCTAGGTATGGAGACAGCACAGCTAACCACAGTGTGCTAGGTATGGAAACAGCACAGCTAACCAAAGTGTGCTAGGTATGGAGGCAGCACAGCTAACCACAGTGTGCTAGGTATGGAAGAGGCACAGCTAACCAAACGTTGCTAGGTATGGAGGCAGCACAACTAACCACAGTGTGCTAGGTATGGAGACAGCAAAGCTAACCACAGTGTGCTAGGTATGGAAGCAGCACAGCTAACCACAGTGTGCTAGGTATGGAAGCAGCACAGCTAACCACAGTGTGCTAGGTATGGAGACAGCACAGCTAACCACAGTGTGCTAGGTATGGAAGCAGCACAGCTAACCACATTGTGCTAGGTATGGAAGCAGCACGGCTAACCACAGTGTTATAGGTATGGAGACAGCACAGCTAACCACAGTGTGCTATGTACGGAAGCAGCACAGCTAACCACAGTGTGCTAGGTATGGAAGCGGCACAGACAACCACAGTGTGCTAGGTATGGAAGCAGCACACCTAACCACAGTGTGCTAGGTATGGAGACAGCACAGCTAACCACAGTGTGCTAGGTATGGAAACAGCACAGCTAACCAAAGTGTGCTAGGTATGGAGGCAGCACAGCTAACCACAGTGTGCTAGGTGTGGAGACAGCACAGCTAACCAGAGTGTGCTAGGTATTGAGGCAGCACAGCTAACCAGAGTGTGCTAGTTATGGAGGCAGCACAGCTAACCACAGTGTGCTAGGTATGGAAGTGGCACAGCTAACCAAAGTTTGCTAAGTATGGCGGCAGCATAGCTAACCACAGTGTGATAGGTGTGGTGACAGCACAACTAACCAGAGTGTGCTAGGTATGGAGGCAGCACAGCTAACCAGAGTGTGCTAGTTATGGAGGCAGCACAGCTAACCACCGTGTGCTAGGTATGGAAGCAGCACAGCTAACCAAAGTTTGCTAGGTATGGAGGCAGCACAGCTAGCCACAGTGTGCTAGGTGTGGAGACAGCACAGCTAACCACAGTGTGTTAGGTGTGGAAGCAGCACAGCTAACCAGAGTGTGCTAGGTATGGAGACAGCACAGCTAACCACAGTGTGCTAGGTATGGAAGCAGCACAGCTAACCAGAGTGTGCTAGGAATGGAGGCAGCACAGCTAACAACAAGGTGGTAGGTGTGGAGACAGCACAATTAACCAGAGTGTGCTAGGTGTGGAGACAGCACAGCTAACCAGAGAGTGCTAGGAATGGAGGCAGCACAGCTAAGCACAAGGTGCTAGGCGCGGAGACAGCACAACTAACCAGAGTGCGCTAGGTGTGGAGACAGCACAGCTAACCAGAGTGCGCTAGGTGTGGAGACAGCACAGCTAACCAGAGTTTGCTAGGTATGGAGACAGGACAGCTAACCAGAGTGTGCTAGGTGTGGAGACAGCACAGCACAGCTAACCAGAGTTTGCTAGGTATGGCGACAGGACAGCTAACCAGAGTGTGCTAGGTGTGGAGACAGCACAGCTAACAAGAGTGTGCAAGGTATGGAGGAAGCACAGATAGAGTTTGGTAAATATGGAGGCAGCACCCTCTGCCCCAGGCGGGAGAGGGTGCTGATAACTGCATCTATTACCTAAAATGATTCCTGGCGGGGGACCGAGGCCACATGGTTTTAGCCATAATGGGGAGGCTGCCCCTCGCCAGGCATTTCATGTGAGGCAGCAACACCATTAAGATGAAAAGGTGAGGCCGCTGGTAGCCAAGGCCTTTTTTACTAATGCCTGAAGCTCCTGCAAACCAGCAGGAGCTTAAGGCTTTAACAAACAAAAAACCTGCAGCCTCACCTTTTCCTCTATAATGGTGGCACAGGCATACGGGCATCTCTTGATTAAAGGGATGCATCATAGGTGCCGGCACCACCATTATAGAGAAAAGGCATTTTTTTCTGAAGCCTGAAGCTCTAGCACATGAGTGAGAGCTTCAGGCTTTAGAACAAAAAAAAGCCTTTGTCTCTAGCGGCCAGGGCTGCTGGGGCACATTAGGGGCCTCGGAAGAGCCCGTTTTAGACCCATTATTCCTTGAACCAGGTAGCTTCCAGACCATAGTAGTAAGGGTGGGGTGGGGGCCGGAAGTGCAAGGAGATAGTTGGTTAGATGTGCCGCTCTGTTTTTTTTCCCACCCCCTCCACCCTCTGTCCCTCTGCTATGATTCTGGGTGCTGCGCCGCGTTCTAGGTATCGTGGCCCAGGCCATGAGAGAGCTAGCTAATGACGCCCCAGGTTTGATCGTGACTGGAATAAAAGAGCTTAGACGTCTCTACTGCAGTTTCCACGTACATGTGTTGTATCATCAAATGACGTGTGCAACACTGACACCAAGTGGCCAGTCAGAAAATCAGCCAGCATCCCTGGCTGCGGTAGAGTAGAATTGAGCCGGCTATTTCGCTCCTCGCCGTTATTGACGTTTCTGCCGCCGACATAAGACATCAGTATTTAAGATACAGCGGCGAGTCTGTGCTGAAATGAAGTTTAGTTTCCCTGTGGGAAAAGTAGTAGTAGAATGTAGGGGTCGCTAGATAGGAAGGCGACAACATGGCGGGAAACCTGAGGAATGCGTTTCAAGCTGAAGGAAAATCCCCACAATCTCATTATTCTTAATAAGACATCCGCCCACGTTAGATCTCAGCCCGGATGCGGATCGAGTACTGTTCCCGCAGACACGCGAAACGCCAATATCCCCGGGAGCTGTGAGAGGAAGGAGGGGGCGCGGGGAGATGCTAGCTGGGCTATTTTGTGCATTGGGATGTCAGAGATGACGGCTGGGTAAGACCGAGGGTAGACTCATTCTCAGCGGGCCCTTAATGCGCATACTCATTTCCCGCCGGGAGGGAGGCTTCGGCAGTGTGATTTCATCTGCAATGCTAGGCGCCGTGCCAGCAGCTCTCGGGTTACCCGTGTACACGCTGCCAGACCGGGGCACTCCACTTCTCTTTCGATCGACTCTTGAATGGCACTCGAGGCTTAAGAGAAGTGCCAGGGCAAGGACATGAAAGGTGGGCAGTGGAACGAGCTTTACTGTCATAGAGAATGGGCACAACGGCAGCGAGTACTGCGAGCTTCCCACACTTACAGACAAGCTACGTAATGGGCAGCAGCGGTGCAGGCCTTCCACACAGTATGGAAGGCACAGCAGCAGTGCAGGCCTTCCACACAGAGTATGGAAGGCACAGCAGCAGTGCAGGCCTTCCACACAGAGGAGGGACGGCACAGCAGCAGTGCAGGCCTTCCACACAGAGGATGGAAGGCACAGCAGCGGTGCAGGCCTTCCACACAGAGTATGGAAGGCACAGCAGCAGTGCAGGCCTTCCACACAGAGTATGGAAGGCACAGCAGCAGTGCAGGCCTTCCACACAGAGTATGGAAGGCACAGCAGCAGTGCAGGCCTTCCACACAGAGGAGGGACGGCACAGCAGCAGTGCAGGCCTTCCACACAGAGAATTGAAGGCACAGCAGCAGTGCAGGCCTTCCACAAAGAGGAGGGACGGCACAGCAGCAGTGCAGGCAGCAGTACAGGACTTCCACACAGAGGATGGAAGGCACAACAGCAGTGCAGGCCTTCCACACAGAGGATGGGAAGGCACAGCAGCAGTCCAGGCCTTCCACACAGAGGATGGAAGGCACAGCAGCAGTGCAGGCAGCAGTACAGGGCTTCCACACAGAGGATGGAAGGCACAACAGCAGTGCAGGCCTTCCACACAGAGGATGGGAAGGCACAGCAGCAGTCCAGGCCTTCCACACAGAGGATGGAAGGCATAGCAACAATGGCTTCCCTAGCAATCAGCATTAGGAAGGGGATGGGGGGCACACCAGGGGGGCACAAATACGAGGTGGGGCGGGTGGTGCCACGTCAAATAAGGGTCAACGCCAAACAGGTTTAAGTTTATATCTTACCAACCGTGTTACCAAAATGTGACATTAAGCATGTTAAGAGTAGGTTTAATACAATTAAAGGTTTTCATCAAGTTGATATACATCCTAAGAAGTTAACTCATGTTCAACAGTTGCAAAAATGCCCTCAGCAAGAGTCTGCATTGTTTTAACTTAAGCTGACGTGGTGTGGGGCTAATGGTGCCTTTTCTTGTGAAAAGTGCCCGCGGCAGAGGGGCGCATTTAAATGCACTGGCCGCCAGGAGCACATTTTACAGTAAAAGGCGGCCTGCTGCGCCTTCTCCCACAAAGCCAGCTCGGGGGAGCCCTTGAAAGAGGCCGGCTCTGGGTTGCAGACAACTTACATTGCCCTCATAGAATTGTTCACAGTGTTCAGTTTCTGGCTGTTCCAATGGCGGCTGGTGACATTTTTAATTGGAGTGGAGTAAATTGTTCCCCCAAATATGCCAGAGCAAACCATCAGAGCGAGGGAGCCCGAACAAGCAAGAGGGATTTGGGGCTTTCCCCCTCTCACCCCCTGAGAATTTTTTTAAAAATAATGGCTTAAAATGGTGCATTTTACAGCACACTTTCTTTTGAAAAATTGGGATAAAAAGCCAAACAGATTTAAATTGGTTTTGTAAGGTAACTCATGAAAGAATCCAATACAAGCAAGTCACCAACAGTTAACAGAGCATTTCACCAACACATGTTCATGATGCCTTGGCCCACAATTTACCCCAGCATACAAATATTTTCATGTTGGCTGTGCCTATACATTTTCATTCTGGCTGCACCAATATATGCAAGTATTCCCATGTTAGAACATACTCATGTTTGCTTTGCATATAATAGCACGGATGATACTATAAGAAAACATGCCCATGCTTGTTCTGCCAATATATGGCAGTATCCCCCACATAAGAACACACTCTGGTTGGCTTTACTATTCAAATACTGTGCCACAGTATGAGAGCATGTCCAAACTGGCTGCATCAAATTGCCAATCTAGCCACATAATAACACATTTCGCTATTGCTTATCAAAGATGCCCAATAAAAAATGTCATGCCATGGTAAGAAAGGGCTAGACTGACTGCATTATACCAGTTTAGCCACGTAATAACATGTATAATGCTTGCTTTATCAAATATGCCCAGAACAAAATGGCATACCACAATAGGAAATAGGAAATAGCTAGACTAGCTGCATTAAAATGCCAGTCCACCTACATAATACCACTTATCATGCTTGCTTTTTAAAGATGCCAATACATAATATTATGCAACAGTAAGAAATGGCTAGACTGACTGCACTATAATACCTGTCTAGCCAAGTAATAACACTTATGATGGTTGCATTATCATAGATGGGCAATAAAAAATGCGCTACAACCCCCCTTCTGCCAAATTCAGTTCAAATATACGCGTTCACACATTCACACAACATGCACACTCAGCATGCACTCACTCATTACACACAACACAAGCATAAATGCATACATACACATATGGAAATTAGCGTACCTTCTGCCCCAGTACTGAGGTTTCCTCCCAGGGCTCCAGCTCCAATGTAGCACAAACATGAACCAGAAAGCAAAGAGCGCTTTGTGGTTCCTGTACATGCGCAGAAGAACCAGAGCGCTAATGACAAAGTGCACCACTCCGTTTGTATGTGCTGGGAGGCGCAGGAATGCCCCCTTGCACATACAATCGTGCAATTCCCCAACCATTATCCTCAATGGGCCATGCAATGTTGGGGAAGCAAAACTCCCCCCACCTCTGCATGGCCCATGGGACATGCGCAGCTGGGGAACAGAACTGTCAAACGGAAATCGCATTTCCCTTTGACAATTCAAGCCAGCCCAGGACCACTCCCTCAGCTGCAAAATGAAGTTGAGGGAGTGCACCATGTTTACACAGGACTGTCTCCTTGGCTCCTACATAATGGGTGAGGCTGCCCGTGGGTCAGTGTCCCCTCGACCCATTACGAATGAGTCACCTCTGGTACAGCCACAACAAATCTATGCACAGGGTCAGTGTGGCTGGATCTGAAATACTGTTTACTTTAAAGTCATGTACATGAACTGCACTGTTGGTAATGCAGTGATTTTGAGCCCATTAAGGGATCCATAGACACGCCGTAACAGTAGAAGGCTACCAGGGTAGCTAAGCAGGTTGAGTCACTGTTTCCGAGATGTTGTATATTTAAAACTGGCTGTACATCACATGACTTTTTTCAATTCCTTATTAAAGAACAAGTGCTAATAAATGTGTGCGGCCAGGGGTTGGGTTGGGCTGGTTGCCTGCTTATGTTTAGGGTGGGGTGATGTGACTTTCTACCCCAATACTAAAAATCTAACTTTAGCACCCATGAACCCACAGTTTAATTTCCTAATAACTGCTGTCAGCGCAATAGAAGCATTTATTTATGCTTAAGCAGTTTGACCAGGATATAATATTGTTAGAAATATTTCCTTTGATAAAACACAAAGGAAGTAGCA
The DNA here is from genome assembly GCF_040938575.1 of Ambystoma mexicanum. NCBI lineage: Eukaryota > Metazoa > Chordata > Amphibia > Caudata > Ambystomatidae > Ambystoma > Ambystoma mexicanum. Next base: position 104,395,475 of record NC_090926.1, on the reverse strand, counting down.
CACAAATGACAAGGTATTTGTTTGGTAGTCTGACAAATAAATAAACACATTTTTCAGAAAACTAGTGAATGTAAGTTTAGGGAGCATGTTTCAGTTTGGAAATGTCCTCTGTTCTGTTTTTCTAGACAAGTGTAAGCTGCATATTTGTAAAGCAATAGTGTGGCCAGCATCTAGGCCCCCACCCCAGTGATATTCATTGCCCATTGATTTGTGCGGTGTCCCTTTTAGGCCAGAAAAAAGAACCCAGGCTAAGCAAATAGACTCTGCAGATGTGTGAATGGTGGCTTGACTAAGGAGCACCTTTAAGGCTCCAGGAAACACTTCTTTGTCAGAGGGTGGGCAGGCCACCAATCGTAAAGGAGGAGGCTAAAGCAGGAAATAGGGAGGCGGGGGCAATGGTCCACCCCATCCCTATGGATGCCTATGCACAGCAGCAGTTTAAGCTTCACTTCAAACATTACTGCCACCACCATACAAGCATTCAAGCACCCTAGAAAATGGCAGTCCTTATAAATGAATAATCAAAAAATAGTCCATCGGTGCCCCTCTGCGAGAACGAGCACGGAACATTGACCTGTTCTTTGGGAAGGTACCCACTCGAGAGTCCACAACCACACTTTAGCTCACTTTACCTTTCACAGATGGGAAATATCCATTTGCATATCAGTCTTTGTCCCACCCACATGGGCAGTCCAACATCAAAATGCTATGGCAATTCCCTTCTGTACAAGAGTACCAAAAGCAACCCCATACACGTGTTTCAGCCTTGTTGGATCTCATCAGTGGGGTTGAGCTGTGCCTCACTGAACACATTGAGCAAGGGTTCCACGTCTGGGTGGCCCCAGGAAACTTAGGGTGACCAAACCTAAGTCCCTTAAAAAATCAAAATATAGTCCATAGGTGCCCCTCTGTGAGAACGAACATGGCCCATTTACCTATTATTTGGGAAGGTACCCACTTGAGAGTCCGCAGCCACACTTTAGATCACTGTGCCTTTCACAGATGGGATACATAACACTAATAAGGACTGCTAAATCTGCTTAGCCTGCCTGTTTATCTCTTTACAAGATTAGCAATGTCTGTGTTTTACTCTTGCTCACATACGCTTTTTAGGTTGTAGATTATAGGTGTGCTACTGAAGGAAATACGTATGAATACACATCCAAACCGTTATCCCCACATTTTCCTTGTTCCTGGCATTGGAATCGGATAAAAGGCGATTAGTTTGTACTTGCCTCAGTTGCGTTTCATTGTCAATAATAAATATTACCAACTATATTTTAAAAAGTTATAATAGTTTTTTAATGCCTTTAAACAACACTGAAACTGTCGCTAAAAAGTTAAACGTCATTGTTCTGACGAGTGTTCTCCTCCTTTGGCCAGTCTCAGGCCCAGTAATGTTGGTGCCCAGGAGGCCGCAGCATGGATGTCCAATTTTTGGCCCTCCTCTCAGGAGTTGCCCCCCACCACTTCCAAAAGCAAAGAACTTGGGAGTCTGGCTCGATCCCGCTTTATTTTTGGAGAGCCCGATATCACTAGTATCGAATGCCTATTTTTTCCATCGGGCGACTTTAAAGCGCCTTCTGGATTTGTTTTCCTTTGTGCATAAGATCCACATAATGAATGCCTTCATGTCTAGCAGGCCAGGATTCTGTTATGCATTATATCTAGGCCTTCCAAAGATAGCGGTAGGCAGAGCACAAAGACTACAGAATGCAGCAGCTACGGTGCTGTTCAAGTCTGGATGGAGAGAGCACATCACACCGGTTTTGCGAGCGCTACATTGGCTTCCTGTGCAGAAACAGATCAAGTTTAAGACACTCAGGGCCTGATCCATGGAAGTGTTTTATAATGGCGCAATCCCATAGGAAAACGTTCTGTGAATCCGTCCCTTTCTATGGTGCATCGAACCCTGTACGGCCGATCACCTAGTTTCATCACCACCAAACGTTGCCGCTATGTACCCGGGAGATGTCTGCGTTCTGCCTCTGCCAACTTGCTATCTGTGCCTAAATTCAGATGGGAAAAATGGGAGTGCCGGTTCTACTCGGTACAAGCAGCTCAGGTGTGGAACCGGTGTGGATCTGCGGGGGGCGAAAATCCTCTAGATTTCCGTCATAAATTGAAGACGTTGTTTCCACCATGAACAGGAGTCTTAGGCGGGATCCGGGGTATGAGTTGTCTGTATTCATTTTCTTGGTATGGGTCACTCTGTACCCAATGTTTCAGCGTGAGGATACCTCCTGGTGGGGTGAACGTTTGTGCTCAACAAGTGCTGTGCCATACCATAGAGAGGTTAAAGAAAGTTGTCAAAGACAACTGCATTACATCTAGTTAGAATTTCAACAAATATCCAATGAGTAATTCAGATGTTCTCAACTATTTCTCATGAGTTCACAAATATTGTTTTTGTTAATAAAGTTTTGATAAAATGTGTTTAGGATTCAGTGTCAGTCGTTTCTGTATTGAAAGCCTCACCAACAGTGAGAGTGGGCATACTATGGGTGGACTGCGGTCTCTCCTCCCGTTGACCCCCAAAACCCAGCAAGACTGAACTCCATTTGCATTATGGAGTAAAAATATCTTTCACTTGGTCGATAAAAAAGAGGACAGGTGATTGTATTGAAGACTTTGGGCCTCATTACACGGTAGGCGGAGGACATTGGAGGAAAGGGGAATTACCGCCCTATTCCAAGGTTGGCGGGGCGGTAATTCCCCCTTCCCCCATTGCCCTTCCCCATTCCCATTTTTGCTCCATAGGGCTCTATGGGAATGGGGAAGGCGCTAATTACGGTGCCGCAAATTGCGGTACCGTAATTAGCACCCTGGTCACTTTGCGGGTTGGTTTTTAACGCCTGCTAAACAGCAGGCGTTAAAGTCCCAACCCGCAAAGGGACCTCGTAGTAAGGCGGTAAGGGTTTACCGTTACCGGTGCCCTTACCGGTACCGGTAAACCCTTACCGCACTACGTGTAATGAGGCCCTTTGTATTTCCAAAGAATCTAAATAGATTTAGATTGTCGGAAAATCAAAATATTGGTGCTTCCTTTTCCCCTGCACTGTGCTGTGCCTGTGTAAACGTCAGAGCCACAGCAATACATCCCCAACCCCGACACATGTGCAGCACTGTGCAGTGCATTGGGGAGATCCACGCACCAGTGACGGTGATGCAATGGCCTAGTTGACACACGTGCAACATCATGCAGTGAATTGGGGAGATCCAAGCCGACACATGTGCAGCACTGTGCAGTGCATGGGGGAGATCCAAGCACCAGTGACAGTGATGTAATGGCCTATGTTGACACATGCGCAACATCATGCAGTGCATTGGGGAGATCCAGGCACCAGTGACAGTGATGTAATGGCCTATGATGACACACGTGCAACATCATGCAGTGCATTGGGGAGATCCAAGCCGACATATGTGCAACATTGTGCAGTGCACTGGGGAGATCCAAGCACCAGTGACAGTGATGTAATGGCCTATGTTGACACACGCGCAACATCATGCAGTGCATTGGGGAGATCCAAGCACCAGTGACAGCGATGTAATGGCCTATGTTGACACATGCGCAACATCATGCAGTGCATTGGGGAGATCCAGGCACCAGTGACAGTGATGTTATGGCCTATGCTGACACACAAGCAACATCATGTAGTGCATTGGGGAGATCCAGGCACCAGTGACAGGGATGTAATGGCCTATGTTGACACACGCGCAACATCATGCAGTGCATTGGGGAGATCCAGGCACCAGTGACAGTGATGTATGTAATGGCCTATGTTGACACACGCGCAACATCATGCAGTGAATTGGGGAGATCCAGGCACCAGTGACAGTGATGTAATGGCCTATGTTGACACACGCGCAACATCATGCAGTGCATTGGGGAGATCCAGGCACCAGTGACAGTGATGTAATGGCCTATGTTGACACATGTGCAACATCATGCAGTGCATTGGGGAGATCCAGGCACCAGTGACAGTGATGTAATGGCCTATGTTGACACACGCGCAACATCATGCAGTGCATTGGGGAGATCCAGGCACCAGTGACAGTGATGTAATGGCCTATGTTGACACACGTGCAACATCATGCAGTGCATTGGGGAGATCCAAGCCGACATATGTGCAACACTGTGCAGTGCATTGGGGAGATCCAAGCACCAGTGACAGTGATGTAATGGCCTATGTTGACACACGCGCAACATCATGCAGTGCATTGGGGAGATCCAAGCACCAGTGACAGTGATGTAATGGCCTATGTTGACACACGCGCAACATGATGCAGTGCATTGGGGAGATCCAGGCACCAGTGACAGTGATGTAATGGCCTATGTTGACACACGCGCAACATCATCCAGTGCATTGGGGAGATCCAGGCACCAGTGACAGTGATGTAATGGCCTATGTTGACACACGCGCAACATCATGCAGTGCATTGGGGAGATCCAGGCACCAGTGACAGTGATGTATGTAATGGCCTATGTTGACACACGCGCAACATCATGCAGTGCATTGGGGAGATCCAGGCACCAGTGACAGTGATGTAATGGCCTATGTTGACACACGCGCAACATCATGCAGTGCATTGGGGAGATCCAGGCACCAGTGACAGTGATGTAATGGCCTATGTTGACACACGCGCAACATCATGCAGTGCATTGGGGAGATCCAGGCACCAGTGACAGTGATGTAATGGCCTATGTTGACACACGCGCAACATCATGCAGTGCATTGGGGAGATCCAGGCACCAGTGACAGTGATGTAATGGCCTATGTTTTGACTGAAAGGCACTAAAAGTGCAGTTCTGTTGGTCACAATGAAGATCTATCCAGTCCCCGGTCTCCACCCTACCTGTCTCAGGGATAAGGATAAATCCAACCCAGATTGTTCTGGTTGCAAAGATAGGGCGCAGTGACAGGAGGCCCCTGACCGCTGACCTCTGTGTGTTGCCACTGCCTGCCACCAAAAGTGCCGCCAAAGCAGAAGGAGAGAGGAAAGAATCGCTGGAAGCAAAGGCAAGTGTGCAAATATTTAAACAGGAAACCATTGTGTTTGTGTGTGTTCATGTTCTGAATGTATTTGTGTGTGAGAGGGAGATTGTTTGAGTCTGTGTATGTGTGTATCTGTGTTTCTGTGTGCATTTGGCAGTGGAGGGAGCAAGGTCAGGGGGAGTGGGGTAGTGAGAAAGCGACATTGGGGAACATGGCCCTTGTAGCATAATATTTTTTGCTGAAAAATACGAATCTATATTATTGGTTACTGACAATGGCACACTGGCAAAACCATCATTAAAATGGGTTCCTACCGTGTCATACTGCCAATCAATTGGCAACGACAGTAAGAAAATCTTACATTTTTAAGCTGCCATGTTTTGGAGAAGCCAGCATGAGCATATGTTTTTCGAGTAGCATGCTGGCATATATTGCCCACGGCCAGCATGAAGAACTGTTTTTCCAGTGGCAAAGATGCCATGTATATGGCAAAGCAAGCCTGAATATCTGTTTTTATGTTGGCAATGCAAATATCGGGCAAGATGGAATGAAAATGTGTTATTTACAGTGGCAACCTGACATATAGAGGGCAAAGCCAGCATGAACATGTCTTTTGACAGTGGACATACTCAAATATACAGAGCACAGCTAGCATGAACATATGTCTATAGAGTGGCAGGCTGAATTATATTTGGCACAGACAGCACAAACATGTATATTTACAGTGGCATACTGGGACATATTGGGCAGCCAGCAGGAACATGTGTTTTTATAGTGACAATAATGGCATTTATTGAGGACAAGCCACATGAACATTCATTTTACAGTGCCAATACTGGCATATATCGGGCACCTCCAACATGGGCATCTATGCTTTATAGTGGCAAAGCTAGAATATATTGGGCACAACCAGCATGAAAATATGTTTTACTCAGTGGCAAGTTGACATATATTTAAGAAAACAAGTTTGGAAATCTGTTTTTCTAGAGGCAATACTGGTATTGTGAACAGCCAGAATGCACATCAGGTTGTACGGTGGCAATAGGGGCTCATAATGGGGGTAGGCAACATGAACAAGTGTTTTACACTGTTGTGATGGTACATTCTTGGCACAACCTGCTTGAAACCATGTTTTTACAGTCGCATGCTGGTAAATGTGGGTACAGACAGAATGTGTTTTTACAGTGGAAATGGTGGCACATGTTCTTGGCACTTGCATTATGAAAATGGGGAAGCGATGATATATTGTGTTGACAGGCCTCATAGTCTGCTTTGGGTACTGGCAGTGTAAAAATATCTTATACTGGGAAATGCTTCAAAATGTATTGCTGAAAGAGCCCTCATGTTTTCTTCCTTTGAATACAGCCAGCTTAAAAATATGTTGCAAGATGTTTCTGTGTGATGTTGGTGACCTGCCAGCTTTTAGAGTTTTTCAGATGTTCTAAGACAGAACTGATTATAAATTACATCGCCTTTTTAACACAAAAGTGAAAGGACCATATATGTGTTTAAACCTTTAGAGAGGAAGAAGAACTATGCTTACCCTGTCTTGTTTGTATGTCTTTGCCTATGAAGCCCATGACCCCACAGAGCCCGGCTAGTAAAGGGCTACATGCTTGTCCCCTAAGGGACCGTAGGAGTAAAGACGCAGACACCAAGGCAATAAAGGAATGTGATGTAATGTGCAGTGTGTTTTATGTATGTGTGTGCTGTGTATGTGAGTCGGAATAAACCATCCAACCCACCATGGGGCTGGATGGAATGTTAAACGAAAAGAAAAGAAAAAAGAAACAATAGAACAGAACTGCCCTGCCGAAGAATGGCTCTAAAGAGGATTTAATATAAAGAGGACAGTCACAGAAGAGAGAAGAGAGCAAGAAAAGGGAAAGACTTACCTGCAGGGTCACTGCATTGAGTGGCCCTACAGGGCATAAAATCAGAAAATGGCACCAGACGGCACATGGGGATTCTCCCAGCGACTGAAACAGGGGGCAGTACGGCCGCCCCAGGGCCATGGCGGGTGTTGGCCCACCGGGAGCAAGATCGGGAGGGTCCACCCCTAGCAAAGGCCCAAGCAGTGTCTCAGGTGCTGCCTGGGCCGAATAAGAACAAGAACAGCCCAGCCAAGACAAAGTGTGGGGGGGCAGCCCAGATCAGGCTGCCCGGATAGGCCCCTGATGGCCCGCCAAGTCCTCCCGGACTGCGTGAGCCAGGCACAGCCCAGGAGGTGAAGAGAGAAGAAGCAAAGTCCCAGATTGGCCTTTACAGCTAACCCGAGTGAGGAGACAGAGGAGCAGGAGTCAGGGGCTGCTCTGTTGAACGACCCTTGTGAAGGAAAGCCCTGGGTCACAGAGCAGAGCAACCTTGTGCCCCTGGTGTCTTGTGACGCATTGCTGAGGAGGCAGGCCAAACCTCCAACAAGGATCCAGGTGCAGCGGTGATCCATAGCAGCATCTCCTGTTGTCATGGGGATGCCGCCTGATCATAAAATGTCTGCAGGTGTGGCGTGGTCAGGGCAGCGTCTCCATGATACCAGGGATGCCGCCTGAATCCAAGATGGTGGCATGGGTCGTGCAGTCACGGGGCAATTGTAAAATATGCCATGGGTGCAGCGGTGATTGCGGGTGGGCCCTCCAGCCAACTGGGCCCACCCTGAAGACTCTAAAGTAGTGTTCTTGAAACGGTGGGGAGCGCCCCCCTAAGGGTGTGTGGCACCCTACCCGGGGGTACGGGGAATCCCACAGCTTGAAAAACAAAAAGCTGCTCTATAGCCTAGGCGTCAGGGGTGTCTATCAAAGACTAAACTCTGCTACTCTGGACCAAGAGAGCAGAAGAACGTGGGGACAGGAGAAAATAAAGCAGGACGAGGGAGGGAGAATGACAAAGAATATGGAGGGGCTAGATAGGGGGAAGAAAATGAGGTCCAAAGGGGAGGGAAAGACAGCTTGGAAGGAGAGACAGCACATGATAGACTAGGTGAGAGAGACACAATAGGTTGGAAAGACAAAATGTGAGGCAGGACAGAAAAAGGAGACACAAAGCAGAGGAAAACACAGACTAGGTGGGTGGTACAGACTAGAAGGGAGAGACAGACCAGGAGGGAGAGACGGAATACAAAGGACAGGATAGGCCAAAAACACTGGAAACACAAAACAGGAGGAGAGACAGAATAGGACAGAATAAGAGAGGGACAGGGAACAGGAAGGAGAGACGGAGTAAGAGAGAATAGGCGTTAGAGACAGACTAGGTGGGAAAGACAAAGACAGAATTACATGGAGGAAGAAAACAGCAGGGAGGGACAGGTCTGGACACACTAGGAGGGACAGACTGACTGCGGGGGACAGACTAAGACAGAAAAGAGGGAGACACAAAACATAAGGAGAGACAAAATAGGACAGAACAAGAGGGAGACAGGGAACAGGAAGGAGAGACAGAGTAAGAGAATAGGAGGGAGAGACAGAACGGGTGGGAGAGAGAGAACAGGTGGGAGAGACAGAACAGGTGGGAGAGACAGAACAGGTGGGAGACATTGATGCTTTCTGGTTGGGAAGTGTGCGCTCCCTCTCCACATTTCTGGATGTAAGGCTCCTGCAGTTGGCTTCTCCCCAAACCCTCCTGCCACAAAAGTAAACTTCTCAAACCCTGTTTTTGACAGTATAATTCTTATTGGACAAATTGTACTTACAAAAGAAATGCCCGATTCTGAATTTATGGTACCATCCGCATTTTGCTCTCATTGGAGACTCGAGATTGAGAGGTAAATGAGTGTGTTGGCCCTCGATCAATTGGCTTGCAACCTGCTCTCAACTACCTACCTGTAACCATGGGTCGAGTAGGTCTCCTGAAAACTGTGTGTGTGTCTCATCAAGTAACCTCACTGATCAGGTGGGGTCCGACTTCAACAAATGTTTCTCAACGGGGGACTTGGAAAAAAGAAGTTTGAAGACCAGTGCTCTAAAGGGCTATGGGATATGGCAGTATCAATGGGTGGGGCCTCCAGCCAATGGGGCCCACTCAGAAGTTAGCACAAGGCCACAGAGTGCGGCAGTGATGACGGGCAGACCCTCACTCAGGGGGCCACCCAGGACAATTTGAAGAACAGTGATCTTGGATGGCCCCATGTGGTGGACGGGACCGCCCACTAGAATGAACAGTGGAGCCAGGCCCCAGCCATCATTTCCACCAGAAGACAGAGCCCCAGACAGCCTGAAACCAGCCACACCCTTCAGCCCAGCACAGCCAGCTCACCCACCAGCTTCACAGATAGCCATCAGGTTGGCACCCCCAAAGACAGACCCATGGAAGGTACTGCGAGGGGGTGACGGACTGCAGCAGTCACCCCATTGTGATATAGTGTTGTATGTGTGTTTTATGTGGTATGAAAATATATATATGTATGTGTAATTATATGTATATATAATTACTGTTAAGTAGGTTAAATGCTAAGTAGGGGAAGTGTACTGATTGGGGATAATTATTAGAGGGTATGTTAAGTAGATTTAAAAGTTGAGTATGGGTAGAAAGTTTTATGTATATACTGACGAAGCCCAGTTTGGGGTGAAACCCGTTATTGCAATTTTTCACAGGTGTGCTCTTTGTAGTCCATACCAAAAATAAAACACTGGATGGAGGAGTGTCGCTGTGAGCCGCTGCTTCGCGGTTCGTTTTTTGCTTCAATATATATATATATATATATCTCCACCGTTTCTTAATGGCCCATCCAAGTTTGAAAAAGGGGAGAAATGTCCGAGTCCACACCACTGTTTTCTTCAGTTTCTTCCTTTATTTATATTGCAGGGAAAATACGTAGCATTTAAAAAACATGGAAATCCGTTCCCCAATAGCAAAAAAGACCAAAATATCTAGGTTCTCCCAAGTGCAGCACTCCTAGTGCTGAGACGTTCACGCGTTCCGTGGCTACCTCGCCGCTTGCTCACAATGCTTTGTCTCATTGTCATAGAAACATTTTAAAACATGAGGGGAAGGCAGAGGGGGGAGTGAGAAAGAGTTTAAACAGCAATGGTAGAAGGACCAGTTTTGCCTTTTGCCAAACACTCAAAGCAAATGTCAGCCATGTTAGCCTAGTGTACAGAAATGCTATATGTTTACAATTTTAATTTTCGCTCTATCATGCTTAGATCCTGCTATTACATGTATTTTCAATGTGACTTATTAGCCTCCATATATGGTGAAAAGTCATTCCTGTTTGAGTCATAGAACAAATACGCCCGCATGGTGAGAATTGTTGTAATTGTGATGCTCTTTTTGAACCCATTTGGATTTTTTTACATAAAATGCCTTTCTAAAGTGCTTAGTGTGTTAGCTGCATTTACACTTCATTTTAAGGTGACATGTGCAATAGCAGCATATTATATTCCAAATACAAGGTGCCAAATATAGATCTTCATCATCACCCTCTTTAAAGTGCTTAGTGCATTAGCAACATTAACTCTTGAATTTAAAGTGACGCATGCAATAACAGCATATTACGTTCTAAAAATACAATTCCAAATGTACCTCCTAAAAATCAGGGTTTCTCTAGTAACATATACAACAGATCTATCATGTTGGATGCCTAATGCCAATCCTTAACCCTTTCGTTCCACATATTATGATGAGGCTATATATAGGGAAAATCCTCACTGTATGTACCTTGAACAATTGCAATCACATAATGTACGTTGTGGTTGATGAGGCTTTATATAGAAAATCCTCGCTGTGTGCACCTTATACAATTCCAATCACATAGTGTGTGTTGTGGTTGCGGTAATTATCTGCAACCCAACCAAACTCTTTACGTAGAATGCCACTATAAAGTGCCAAGTGCGTTACAGAGTATATATGTCCATTAATTAAAAAAGGGGGTAGAGGGGAGATACCAAGGCATGGGGTAGTGGGATAGCATGGCCGCCTGCCCGTGGACGCCTAGTGAGATGGGACAACCCACAGAGGCCATCCTATGACCTTACACTCCATGTGAGTGGTACCCGAGTTAGGTAAGGGTCTGTTGCATCAGATTCACCCTAAGGGTCCCCTTGAAACCTCCAAGGAAGGTTGAGAAGACGTGACAGGTCCTCATCTAGTTGGATCACACACCAGGGGAATCGTAGGGAGTAGTAAAGGTAACATTTTAGAAGGTAAGTGTGTTATATAAATAAAGAGGGCCCCCCTATACAATTCACTCTGCTCTCTGTGTCCATTAGTGATTTAAGAACTCAGGGTGTAGCCCATCTCCTGTTACCAGAATTTTTAATTTGATGTACAGCACCAATCCCTATCCAGCGGGCTTCGGAGGTGGGAGTGGTGGTTCCCAGGGACACTGTCAATGGTTTGGGGTGAGAGATACGTGTCATTGCTTGGACCATTGTCGAGAAACAGGGGATATACCTAGTAATCAATGGTGTTAAGCTTATCTGAAAGAGGGGTAAATAACCCCTGACGAGAACTGTGGTGTCTTCATTATAGAGTGCTTTGGGTTTGAAATATAGCCCAAGGTTGACTTTGATGATAAAAATCATCAAATCACATAGTGTATTATAGCGTGGCGGTTGCTGTATTATAGTTAAGGTGCGTAGCTAGTACCATAGGAAATTTGAAAACTGAATTGCTAATAACTTTTCACTTTCATGACGGATTTGGCTGATATTTTGCAAACAAAACATTTGTCAAGGGCATCCCCAGACTGGAAATGTTGGTTAAGATTTGTTAAAAAATGAAAATTTTATTAAGAAAGCAAAGAAATGCAGTTTTCGCCTACTCCAATTCATTTCCCCGTGGAGAAAAAGTCCACATTTCTGTGCAGGGTACAGCACAAATTGCACCAGTGACGGAACAACTTGGGCACGAAGCATTGACTCGATTTCCAGGAGGCCTGTGTGATATTCCGTTCAGTAGTTGTTAAAATATTTGACAGGGAAGGGGGTGCCCCCTTCTCCCAAAATGATAGCTAGATATATATATATATTTTTTTTATTTGATTTGGCTGAAATTAATCAACCTTTCAAAATGATACAAAAAAAATCATATTACTTTTCATATACAGGATACATAAAATGATACTTAAAAATTACATGTCTTCATAGTTACATTAATGTCAGAATTTAGATAGAATTTATACACATGAAATAAAATAGAATAAATAAATGTACAAGTAGCATCCAATCAACAGCAACAGCAAACAAACAAACAAACAAACTATTAAACTATTAATACCTATGGAGGCATTGCTTACATGAGTAATGTACACATTGTCAATTATTGTCATCTAGGTTCAAGCTAACAAGACAATTAATAGCAGCAAGTTGAATTGCCATATTGTTACATCCCAGTAGGACCCTCCAGCACTCAGAATATGATAAATTCCCCAAATATTCACAATGTCTGGTGAATATGAGTTCTCGTTTAGGTCTTAACATTGGGCATTCTGTGATTAGATGAACAAGAGTCTCGGGGACTGAGTCAATTCTGCAAAATCGACAAGAGTTTTTAACCCGCCGGCGCAAGCCCACGCCTTACTTTTAATTCCCCCGTTATCCAAAGGTTAAAGCGAAGGCGTAATATGCCATTATGATACTTGGGACATGGACATCGTATTAAATAGGGAGGCAACACGCCCACTTTCTTTGGAGGGAAGAGGGTCATATCACCATCACTATAGGTTAGACAAAGTTCACAGGTGTTAATCCAATCAGTCTGCTGAATCTTTAGTTTTGCTTTATCAGGGTTGGATAATAATAAATCAATTGTTATGTCTGCCTTTGCAAGAATATGATAGACTTTGTCCAACCAGGTATTCACAAACACATGTTTAGCTGAAAAGACATAGTTTGAAAGAATTTTTAACAGCACATTGTCAGTTGTGGATAGCAAACATTTCCTGAATAATGAACACAGGCGCCAGCTGTAATGCGCTTGAAGGGAAAGCAACCCCAACTTGTATCTCACCCAGGATATTGGTGTACATTGTGGCAGATGGAGCACTGAACGCCAGAATTTAGCTTCCCATTGCTGAAATTTGAATGGGGATTCAGTTGACAAGGATTCAAGACCATAAAGTAATATTGGGACGATTTTTTTTGTCCAAAAATGCCAAGCCTGTAGAATAGAGAATTTACCATATTTATGCATAATAATGCGTGCTTGGGAAGTGGCTGATGTTAACTTACTCTCCACCCGCTCCAACTGACCATGAGCTTTCAGATTCCCATCAAAGGTCATGCCCAAGTAGGTATAATCATGTACTATCCCAATAGGGGTAGAGCCAATGGTCCAGACGAACGACGATGGTCCTGCGCGTCTAGGGGAGTATTGTACAATCTGGTTTTCATAGAATTGATCGAAAGTTCGTTCAGTTTAACATACTCCTGAAACGCGTCAAGTAAGCGCTGTAGTCCGACTTGAGTCCTAGAAATTAGGACCAAGTCGTCGGCATACATGAGAGATTGAATTTGATGGTTACTCAACTTGGGGGAGTCCGAAATTACCTTTGACAGTGATTCTTTAACATCATGTATATAGTAGTTGAAGACAGCGGAGGCCAGTGAGCACCCCTGCTTTAAACCCCTAAATGTAGGAATTTTCCTTGACAAAAGTCCATCTAGGGTGATTCGAATTCTAACCGATGTTGCATAATGTAATGAATAGATAATATCTTGCAATGCGATTGGGCAGTTGTCTCTTCTTAGTTTATTCACCAGGAGGAGGCGGCTGACCGAATCGAAAGCAGCATTGAGGTCAATGAAAGCAAAAAAGACCTGTTGTTTGGTCTCCTGACATTGAGCTTTTATAGCATTTAGGGTCAGCAAATTAATGTTCATTCCCATACCAGCTACAAACCCTGTTTGGTTGGTGTCACGAAGATGACAGGTCTTTGTCCAGATATTAAATTCGCGAAGTACAAGCCTAGTAAAGATCTTGCCAGGGGCGTCTAGCAATGCTATAGGTCGATAATTCGCGGGGACAGATCAATCACCCTTTTTAAAGATGGGAATTATTATAGAACACCTCCAAGACAACTGGATGGAACGTGTGTAAATATATCTTTAAAAATTGTTGACAATATATGAGCCCATATCTGCGGATGTGTTTTGAACATTTGATTCGATAACCCATCTGGAGCTTCTGCCCTCGATGAGCTGATCTTTTGTATGATGTTATAGATCGTTTCATACGAGACTTCCATGTGCCAGGATGAGGTGGATACTGGTTCATAGACACATTCAGCAAACTTTTGGTCAGCATAAAGACTTGTGAAATGATTGACCCAAGCTTGCTCCGAGACTCCATTGTGTTGTGCATCTGCCTGCTGATGACAAGTATGATTATTTAACAAGTACCACATGCCAGAAGAATTTTTGGTGCGCATTGCTAGTGCCATGGCTTCGCTATCTTGCTGGAATAGAAATGATTTTCGGGCAGGCAGCCAGTTCTTATATTTACATTTGGCTGATTTCAATTCCACCCATTTAAGTGCCGATGTAGACATTAGAATTTGTTTTTTGGTCAACCTGTATTCTGCTCTTCTTTTTCTGATAGTAGAATCAAAGGCAGGCGGATGTCTAATGATGTTTTGGTGTGGAATTGTGACTGTTTGGACAAAGGAGCCTAGCAAATCTGTATACTCATTTCTACCAAATGCGTTAAGGTTGGCAGTAATCAAATGGTCAAACTCATTCAGTTTGTTTGCATTCCATCTAAGGCGTGAGTGTGAGTTATTGACGTCCATGCGTCCACTTTAATAGGCATTGCTTGTCTTAGAAGTCATAGCTAGATTGATATAAAGGAACAGCAGACTATGATCACTGTTGGAGTGATCTTTGATCAATAATGATTCAATCTTTTGGAATAGTTTGACATCCACAAAGATGTAATCAATTATGCTCATGAGTGAGCCGCAATGCCATGTATAGTCCGCTGGCACGTCTCCCTCCACAGAACCATTTACCATATGGTAATTTCGCTCACTCATCAATGCCATCCACTTTTGCGCTGCTTGGTTACGAGAGCCAAGCTTCCAGCAATCTGAATTTAGATCGCCCAGGAGAATGGTATATGTTACTGAGTTGTCCAATGTGATAAGCTGTAGAATGTCTCTAAGACCAGAAAAAAAGTTTTCATCGGGCATGCTAACCACATTTCTATAAATATTGATCACGGCTAAAACTAATGCACCATGAGTAATCTTGACTAGCTGTATGTGTGGTCCTACAGAAGCCCATGGCAAAATATTGAATCCAGCTTTAATATTTACAGCAACCAATAATCCTGAGGATGGTCTACCACCTGTCGGAATTGCCGGGATTAAGGACAATTCATAGTTGTCCCAGAGTGGAGATTTAGTTAACCACGTCTCTTGCAACGCTATGATGTGGTAAGAATCACACATGTCTCTAAATGAAGTCGACAAATGGATGTGACCTCTGGAATTCCAGGAAATAATACTTAATTTAGCTTGAATAGTGCATTTAGTTGTTATTGTTGTGCGCTCTCAGACACCCAATTCTCTCTCGTTTCTCGACGCGATTCTTGATAGATCTTAGGCAATGTAGTATGTAATTTAGATTTTGGTGTGGTATGTTCCGGGTCTTCAGCTAGCAAGCAGCCCATGTCAAATAGGCGCATTTTACTGCGCCATATTGAGTGCCAGACCACGGCAGATGGAATCCAGCGTCTGACTATCGAAAGTGGTGAATCAGTTAGAAATTCGATCTGATCTATGTCAGACGTGGAGATGTTGGACAGATCTTCTAATTCACCAAATATATTCAGAACACTCTGCCGATTCAGGTCATACACGGGGTGCTCTCCCTCTCTGCATTTTAAAATCAACGTGTGAAACTTTGAACGTTGTGGATGTAAATGTCGTGAGGGGAGCCGAGTTTCAAATTTACCGGAATACCATTTTGGAGCAGGAGGAGTATTAGGGCAATCTTGTGGCCAAGCGTTCTTTTGCAACTGCTTATCCCTGGGATTAGGGAATTTGTTAGGAGAAGTAGAGTCAGGCAGATTACGGGCACCTTGTGCAACATTAGGCGAACAATGAGACTGACCCACAATTTGAGCAAAAGTTTTGGCAAGATTAGTGGCTAAATAATCGTCCACTCTTTTCCTAAGTTCATCAGTTATGGTCTGAGGCACACAAGGATCTGTTTGGTGAGGGAATTGAGGTAGAGGCACGAAAGATACTGATTTAGTTTGAGTCAACGGAGTCTTTGTCGATTGTAATGGCACTTGCAATTGCTTGGACCCAGGTTTAGCTGTAATTTGTTTATCAAAGCCTGACGTCAAGTTGTTACAAGCAAAGGCACTGGTGGTTGAAATTGGATGTTGGGTGGACGTTTTTTGCGTCTTACTCAAAGCGCGGACTAGTTGCGATAAAGGAGATAGAATCACAGGAGACCTTATGCTTTCACTAGGGTTGGAACTGGCAAGTAATGGCTGGTCAGTCACTCCCGCTGTTTTGGGTTGCTCTATTTCACCAGAGGCAGTGCTGCTTGATTGAATTGATATTGGTAAGACTGCCGGTTTACCAAGGGTTTTAAAAAAGGAACTGAGGATGCTTTTTGAATTCTTGGTACCAACATTGTTTTTTGTTTTTTTATCGGAATAGCAGAATTTGGTTTTGTTTTGTTCTTAGTAAGCTTCGGGTTTCTGGCTTTCAACAGTTGAAGGTGGCTTTGCCCATCATTTGCAATCGATTGTAAATTTGGCATCTCTCTTGGTCCAGAGGAAGCCTCATTAGTCAAAATTGGAGTTGGCAACATGGGGGTGGTGGCGGTGGATTTCTCCACATCAGACATCACCGGTCCTATTATACCCGGAATTGGCGGAAGAGGGCAAGGAGCCAAGACAACAGGAGTGACCACCTGAGGAATTTGAGATGGTATTTGTACACTTGATCCATTTGGGGCATCGTCAGCCAAGTGGTTAGAAATCATGATGACAGATTCTTGAAGACAATCTTGATTTTGAGAAATTTTTGATAGCTGTTGTGAGGACAGCCATTTCATTAAGTCTTCAAATTGTAGGGCCTGGCGGGTGACTTTAGAATCCAATGATTCAAAGAGCTTGCACAAGCTAAATACTGCAGTGTTAAGAGCTGAAAGTGCTAGTGGAATCATTAAAATAGATTGCATCGCGGTATCAGTTGGATTGGGGTGACTCGCCCGAGGAGTCGGCATTGCAAAGGATTTTAGCATGGGCACGTCATTTGCATGGGGCGAATCATAAGTTGCCGACATAACATTAGGTGTGTGATCAGCCCCTCGAGAGGAGGGATCAGACCCACATGTACTAGCGTGGATTGATAGTACAGCAGAGTCAGATAGCAATTGTGGAAATGCAATTGGTGAGATGGACAGCTTTGAAGTATGCAAAATTTGGCAGTTTTTTGTAGATTCCATCATCGTCATATCAGATATTGGTTGAGTATTCACAGTTCTCACGGGAGTACATTGAGATATATTCAGTTTCCCGATAGTTAAGGGAGGGAGATGGAGTGTGTACTTCACATGATGAAATAGAAGCAGAAGGCTGAGGTGAGGAACCAGGTCTATGCTTTGGTGGATCAAATGGGAATTTGGTCTGCTGATTTGCAGATCGTGGAGTCATAGAATTGGCGGTAAAAAATGTTTGGGGTAGTAGAGCAGAATCAAGTGAAAGTGGCAGCGCAAAAGGATCAAGTTGGGTTTCTAGCGACAACGGGCCTCTCGGGGGCATGTTAGTAGTTAGCTTATATGAAGTAAATGCAGTCATTGCTAAGAATAGCCCAACAGAATAAGTGCAAAAACCAAAAAAAAAACAATATAAAACACAGCAAAGTACTTCCCCAAAAGAGCAAGGCAAATGATTTAAATGGGCAACTAACAACAGGCAATCAGGATAAATAAATGTGTTCTCAACCTGTCTTCTTTAACAGAAAGGTATGGTGGATGTCAGCTTACAATGTTCCAGATGCAAACAGAAGAAAGCTTAACCGCGGCACCGTGGCTGCGTGGCTAAGCGGCCAAGCGGTACTTACGAGTAATTGCTCGTGTGCACGCGCGCTGTGTGCCTGCAAACAGGCTGATATAGCCAAGCAGTTTGGGAAAAACCCAACAACCAATCCCCACAGTGGGCGTTTCTTTTTTGTAAAGTGTCACTCAAAAACGCTGGGGAAAACGCTGGGGAAAACAGAAAACAGTCGTCAGGATTGAATGAAAGCAGCAGCAGCATTGATAAAATCCAGCTGCAAAGTTCAATCACCTGTAAATCACGAACGTTGTAGCTTGTGTAGTCCTCAATGAGCAGCAAATGCAGACAGAAAGGTCCAGAGCATGCAGCCAAGCGTACTTACGAGTACTTGCTCGTGTGCGCGCGTGTTGTGCGCGTGCAAACAGGCTGATATAGCCAAGCAGTTTGGGAAAAACCCAACTACCAATCCCCTCAGTGGGCGTTTCTTTTTTGTAAAGTGTCACTCAAAAACGCTGGGGAAAACGCTGGGGAAAACAGAAAACAGTCGTCAGGATTGAATGAAAGCAGCAGCAGCGTTGATAAAATCCAGCTGCAAAGTTCAATCACTTGTAAATCACGAACGTTGTAGCTTGTGTAGTCCTCAATGAGCAGCAAATGCAGACAGAAAGGTCCAGAGCAAGCGGCCAAGCGGTACTTATGGGTACTTGCTCATGTGCGCGCGCGTTGTGCGCGTGCAAACAGGCTGATATAGCCAAGCAGTTTGGGAAAAACCCAACAACCAATCCCCACAGTGGGCGTTTCTTTTTTGTAAAGTGTCACTCAAAAACGCTGGGGAAAACTCTGGGGAAAACAGAAAACAGTCGTCAGGATTGAATGAAAGCAGCAGCAGCGTTGATAACATCCAGCTGCAAAGTTCAATCACCTGTAAATCACGAACGTTGTAGCTTGTGTAGTCCTCAATGAGCAGCAAATGCAGACAGAAAGGTCCAGAGCAAGCAGCCAAGCGGGACTTACGAGTACTTGCTTGTGTGCGCGCGCGCTGTGCGCGTGTAAACATGCTGATATAGCCAAGCAGTTTGGGAAAAACCCAGCAACCAATCCCCACAGTGGGCGTTTCTTTTTTGTAAAATGTCACTCAAAAACGCTGGGGAAAACGCTGTAAATCACGAACGTTATAGCTTGTGCAGTCCTCAATGAGCAGCAAATGCAGACAGAAAGGTCCATAGCAAGCGGCCAAGCGGTACTTACGAGTACTAGCTAGATATGTGTCCGGTAATGTATCAGTGAGGCTTTTCAGAATAGGAACCCCCCCCATATTATTTTTTCCTCTATGAGAGAGATATTTCGGGGTTAGCTGAAATTGAAAAGTGGAAAAATAGCCATTTGGAGGAGGGAAAGGGATGAAATGACATCAGGGTAGAGTTGGGGATGGGCAAAGGTGACACCATGTGAAATTAGGGACTGGGGGTGGCCAGGGGACCAAGTTAAGAGCTATAACGTTTTCCCATAACAGCGGTTATCCTACAGGATAACCGTGGTTACAATTGAAAAAGTGATTGGGAATAAACGTGTGTCACACGAAACGATGAGTGTTGTGGGGGAATGGGAGTGAGCTAGGGAGGGGAAAATGACACAAGGGAGCTGCGGGTAGCATGGCAAGAGAAGGGGGCACTTGGTGAGTGCCGGGAGGGCAGGGAAGAGTTTTTTCAGATAACCACATTATTTGAGGGGAGTTTAGTACATTATTATCGGGGGGATCCTACACGCTATGCTGTACTACTATACTGTAATATCTAGTTAGATGAATACAAAAAAGGGGTAATTTTACAGGTACAGTGAGGTGGGAGGTAATGGGTGTTGTCGATGGCTATGGCTAGTGGGTTACTTTAAGGAACCAAATGGTGAAGATGGAAAGTAGACATGGATGAAGACCATGGCCACTGGCCAGCTTCTGGCCAGATTCACTCCTTCCTCTGCGATGTGATGTCATTATTTGTTAAGCTATCCCCTTAACAGCTTTAGTAAGCCACATATACATGTAGCAAGTTGAGATCCTTTTTACATGTATACAAATAATTTTGGAAACCGTTCCACATCTATTTCCAAACAAATGGATCAAAAGCTGTAAATGAAATGCCATCCCATCGTTTTCTAACATGCAGGAAATAGTCTGGGAGGTTTGGAGGCTCCTCTTTAAAGCAAGGCCCGTGATGTGAATTGGGATAGGTTTGCAAAGAGAAAGTATTCCTCGTTATAAACACAGCTCAATAATAGTGCGATCCTCTGGGTGCTGGCTGGGGTCTATAAATCTCTCCCATTTACCTGGCGAGAACAGCCATATTAGAAGAAAGATACGCTTTAATATCCGTAGTTGTTACATTACTGAATAACCCACAGAATGTGGTCGCTAAACAAATGAAAAGGTTGAAACCCTCCAGGAAAACTCCCGATAGGGTAGCCCACAATGCCCCAGTGACAAAGAAGGCTCCTCAAAAGTCTTGCATCCCCGTATCTTTCTTCGTTGCTGACTCTCTAGGATTCCCTGTTCGCTTCATTCCCAAACACATGTTCTACTTGTAGCCCCTAACCCACCCGGCACCCAATATCGTTTCTGATCATTCTTTCTCTTAGCCCCCAAACATTGAAACTCTTTACCCCTTCACATTAGATAAACTTATACTCTCTCTCTCTCTCTCTCTCTCTCTGTCTCTCTCTCTCTCTCTCTCTCTCACTCTCTCTCTCTCTCTCTCTCTCTTGTTTTTGCTCCTGTCTCAAAACTTTCTTCTCTCTTCTTCATCCTAATTCCTGGATGTACTTAGAATGTATATTCCCACATTTTTTTGAACCATCTTTTAATGTACAGCACTTTGGTGGATACTTGTCCTTTTTGCATAGACTTGCATAATAGCCTGGCACTTAAATCAATAAAAATCAAAACAAATATGTTGTTCACGTACCTTTATTATGAGCCTCCAGCTGGGACAGCGAGTTCACTGCCACCTTGCACAGCGAACAGTAGAGCAACTTCTTGGCCTTGTCATCTTCGGGCTCCGCGGGTGCAGCAGCGTTCTCGGTGGTCCTGTTCGTGCTGGGAAGCAGGATGGAGGCCGCCTCCATCTCCTCGCTCTCACACGGGGCCAGCTCGGCTGGCGAGTCAATTTTCTGTTCGACAAAAGGGATCCGCAACTCTGGCGTAGCGGTCACCACAGGAGGAGGGCACGGCGGCGGCACTGGGGAATCAGGCATGGATGGGGGCGCCGAGGAAGTCAACGGCAGGCCCACCCCATTCTGTTGCTCTGCTGAAAATCAAGGAGTAAAGAAAGAGTAGAGATATCTGGGTTAAGGGCTGCAGTCATTAGCCAGTGGAATACAGGCAATAGCAACACCTGGTGAGTGGAGATATTTTGGAGATGTACATGCTATGCATTTTAAAGCATTTTGACCTGTAAAACCACTTTAGGCAATACAATTACCCACAACAAGGGATTGATCCGAAGAGTAATAGCGGAGTGGGCTGACTTTCTCCGCTTACCTTCTGAATTTTACTTTAGAGCAGGCACCTATGTGAACTGCACCTGGAAAGGCCAGTAGAGGTGGCTGTTCTTTTGCAGTGCTGCTCTGCGATCAACCTGTCGCTCTCGGGTACGCATGTGTTATACCCGGTCCCAGGGGTGCAGTGGGAGTGCCTTTGGGATACAGGCTCCCATGTAAAAGTAATTGTCATACAGGGACAAGACTGGCTCAGAGAAAGGACACCTGACCACATGCTGGAGCAGAGAGTGGTACCAGCTCAGGGACAAGAGCCCTCCTTAAATCAATCATTCTATTTTTATTGTATGTAGTAGTTTGTATGTTGCTAACTCACAGAAAGATGCTTCAAAGTTTCAGGGATGAGTGATGTACAATGTAGGTGCTGGGGAGTTGAAGTACAATTCAATGTACACTTATATCTTTAATGGCTAGACTTTGTTATACATCTTTGTGAGTTATAGTAATTCCAATTTCATTACCTCCGTATCTCTGTAATTGTTACTTTGTGGGTTAAAGTGTATGTTAATGTTTTGGTCTTTGACATTTTTCTGTTTTCTTATTTTCCCTGTGATTTTTGCGTACATGTTCCAAAAATATGTACATTATTGTATATTTTACAGACAGATGCTCTTGAAAAAGGACCTGTGGTACGAAACGTGTTGAGTTGAGTCACGTTACAGATCCTTCGACTCCACAACAAGCCGTGAAGCTTTAGGTGTGTTTTTGGGAAAACATAAGTTGATATTGAAAATCCAAGCTTTATTGTGGAAACATTTTGATTGATCATTAAAAAAATATTTTGCTACAAACTGATGTGGTTCTGTGGAAAGACCACCTAAAGGTGAGCAAACCCTCAGTGTGGTGGTTCCCCACTGCAACCCATTTGGGTAATAGAATGTGTGCTTCTAGTGCATGCACCGCACACTGATGGCATAAGGAGAAGATGGGGCACAGTTCACTAAAGCACTCACAGATCATGAGGAGGCGCATTCCTGGCTAGGCGGGACCCGGTAAAGGACAGCAGAAAGGAATACTTGGGGTGTTCACATAGAAAGTGAGTTCCGCCAAAGTAAGGCCGGGCTGGCTCCTGGTAAGATTAGCAGTATAAAGTGGGATCTGCTCAGCGTGGGACTCCCTCGGTTCAAGGGGCCATCACAAGGCCGCAGGAAGCGACTGCCAGTAACAGTTACTGCTCCTTGGAATTAGTTCTGCCTTAGAACCTTACACCACCTTATGGCATATATCAGTAGCGGCCCCTTGGCATAGTAGCTCTGATACATGTAAGAGTGTGGCTTACAGAATCCTGAGATATAGGTACTTGCACAGGGGCAGAGATCAATCCTGGGAAGGAGCGGGAGTGGGGGGCAGGTAGTGTCTCTTACACAGTTAAGTGCTCGAACGGGGGTGGGGGGTCTTCTCCTACACAATGCTGAGTCAATGATCTGTAATGACTCATGGGCCAGAGTGCTGCTACACAACTACTCATGGGCACTAAGCCGCCTCTGCATTAGTTTGAAGTTTACACTTGGAAATTCCCCCACCCCACCCCCTCACAGACAGACTGGCTACAGCTGCAGTGAGTAGACTTCCCCCCCTTCCGCGCCAGTGAAATCTCCAGGGAGCCCAAAGGAAAGATTGCAGGCTTCTGTTTCCCCTTCATGGGACACCCCGGTCGGAAGGAGTTGCCTCTACAGAGAGAAGCTGGTAAGCGATCTGGCGACAGATGGGCCTTGTTGCGCTGGACATGGGCATCACTCACACATAAAATGAGAGGTCCCGCTTAAGTGGCACTGCCCAATCCAAATATAAGTTTAAAGAGCTGCTCTCCCATACGTTACGTGTTTGGAGGTAAGCACCCTGATTCCAGAGATGGGTCTTCTCCTCTACTCTTGGCCATGTACCCCTTAGAGTCCCCCAATGCTTTCACACTTGGAAGTCCAACCTGCCCAATAGAGGCTGCCTTTCCTATGAGAAGCATCTAGTGCAAGACATTTCCGTGTGTCTTTTCAGGAAGAGAACCAGCCATTCCACGGTGTTAGGGATGTGGCGATATCTGTCTACCACTTGGATGGCGAGTGCGGCTCGTGGCTGTTGCCTAACGTTTGATTTTAGGAGAACGAGCCCGATTAGAGGATGGATCGTCTTCTGGGGAAGCAAGTCCTGTTGCTTGGATGCTGTCCAAAAAGTAAATGTTTGATGCTACACAGCACATGGCACCATCCCAAACAGTCTACAAGAACCCCTTGTGTATCACAGCCCTCTCCGTCACCGAGGAGCTACAGCACTCCTCATTTCAATTCTACCTTTAAATTCCATTGCCTTAAGAACTGCTTGTGTGCGGGGGAGTTCCTTAAGGTTTACTGGGCAGCCACGGGATGTCACCCTTTTGTCTATATATTTATGAACCTGTTAACTATGCTGTCACTGTATCCCTGTGAAGTCCCACTAAAGGCACTCAGAGTGAACAAGTGAAGGCCTGGTTGTTCCACTGATTCCTGGCCACTTTGCTTTGACACTGAACTACCTCACCGCTGGAGTACCCACCACACAACCCGAAGTGCCATCAGGCTGCATGGTCTCCAGCTTAGGCCTATTCTGAGACGCAATTGTGTCAATAGAGTTTAGTGGTTACGATTGGTTGGGTGGAGGTACCCTGATTCTAAACCAATTGTTACTGGTGTTTCTTGACATTTCAAACACCAAGCAAACACATTCTATGCAGTATGTGGGTATGCAAAAGGACACTAGGTGTGATATGTGTAAGCCAACATTTGCATTCTCCCTGAACATTGGAAATGAATAAGGCCGCACGATTCGCTATCACAATAAAGGGAGACATATATGTATCAAATTAAGAAAGAATCAAGCCAGCTGCCATCCCACCGGCGCCTACCACAGTATACACCAGTGAACAAGGAATGTGCACATAGGAAAGAGGCAGAACACAGAGGGCGGGCCCCATCAGGCTCCTGGGGCCACTGCAGGCGTGCGGCCTTCAAGGGAGAAGAAGAGGACCTGGGGCTCAGGAGAGGCGCGTCGGCATATGGCAATGTTATGACAACAGTTTGAGTTTTTCTTTTACTCTGTCTTTTATAACAACTTTTTTTCAAATGACTGAGAGCTTTTCGTGAATAAAAGATAATTTTTGGGGGAGAAAAACTTTTTGCGCTTGTGTGTCATTTGAGTCTGACTAGACCTCTGCAAAAGAGTGCAGTATTCGAGTTCTACTTGGCTGCCAAAAGAGGAATCGGGAGTCTTATATAAGCCCCTTGATTAATGCTAAATTAGGGCTTGCCTGTACCTAGGTATGAGTTAGATTGTAATTGTAATTGGTTATTTATAATGCGCTTAATCCCGCAGACCAGGGGATCGAACATCTTGTTTCTATGGCGAGTGGGTTGCCCCTGAGCTATCATCCCGAGCTGTGGGCGGGAGAGCTGTTTTGCGCTTCTATGAGTTACCTTAGAATGTAACAGTCCCTTGCTGCATGCTGACACGAAGGCCAGTGCTAGCCCAGGAGAAGGGGGTCCCTTTGATCATGGAGGGTGGACAGTGGTATTGGTGAACGGAGAAAAGTGGCCCTCATCCCAGGTCAGGACTGAGATATACAATCCTCGAATAAGATCAGTACTGCCACATATGGTAAGTGTTCCTTGCAGAACACAGAGGCATAAATTGGTACTGGCACAGTGGCACAGGTCTTTCTTTCTTTCTAGGACAGAGATCTGCATTGGCACAGGCAGAAGGGGTCCCCTACTGCATGCTGGAGCTCAAGTGAAGTTTCACAAATGCAAAAGGGTGTCTTACACCATGGTGAGACAGAGAACATACTGGCGGCTTAGGAGCGTGGGTGCCTTTTACAGCATACCGCGGCACTGGGTCACTCACAGCGGAACCAGAAATGCACTGGCGGAGCTGCTTCAAGCCTTACTGGCATAGAGTTTCGGTTCGTCTTTTGGGGCAATCTTATCCACTAAAAAGTATGTTTTTGGGGGGGATCAAAGGCACGCGTTACCTGGACACGCAACCTGAAATTTAACAGACGTGCAACAAGAGTGACCCACCCAAACACAATCTGAGGTGCCAACGAGTACAGTCACTTGGCTCTCCATGCACGCATCTCTGTGAGCTCAAGAACTAACAATATGCCAACAAACATAATAAATGAGGTGGCAGCTAGCAATGAAGCCAAAGGCATGTTTGTGTAACCCATGGCTGGGCTGTGGGAGGCCTGCCCAGGCAGCCTCAAGTGGGTGTTTGCACACACCCACCTGCTCCCCAGCAGCTAAGGCACGTCCTAAGGTCAAATAAAGGTGACATCATCTTGCACCTAATGCAACAAGAGTTGAGCTTCTTGAAATGCGGGAGCAGGAGCCAGCACAGTGCTGTTCAAAGAGCTGTGGCAGCCGTGGCGTTGTAAGAGAAGGCGTTACCTGCCCATGATGGCGTCATCGATCCACCACTGCCACCTACGTGAAGGTCGCTGAGGTCAGTGTGCCGCAGAGAATACCACCAGGCAGCAGCACCTTCATCAGCGGATCAAAAGTGTTACCAGGCATCAGAGGAGTGCAGTAGCTATGGGTCTATAAACACCGCCACTAAGTCGCCTCCACTTGGTATAATGCATAAAGGCTGACGCTTCTGCATAAAAAGCTCCATGACCAAGTATTTTTCTAACTTATTGGAAACAGAGTATTCATGGAATACTACGAGACAGCCTTACAAACAAAAGCTCTAGAATTGAGATTTCTCTGCATATAGACCAACATGTCCCATGTCATTTACGTCGCGGAACGGCTTCAGCAAGCCCGGGTTACATCACTTCTGAAGAGGGCCTCCCTTGATCTTGCTTCTGCTTGTTCTAGGATTATCAATGATGTTCAGCTACTATCCAGAGTTCAGACTACAACTCTCATTCCAGCTCCAGGCATTGGCTGAACAATCCCCACTACTAGGGTCCTGCGATCTTGCTTAAGGCCACAGCAGGGGGCAAAGAGTGCCCAATTAGAGGGGAGGAATAATCTGCGAGGTATTCCCGAACGCGGCTCCATCTGTCTGCGCCACTCTGCGACAATGGCTAAACTGGATACTCTTGAGTCAATCGTTCTGTCTGACAAGTGCGAAGTGCAGGAACAGTTTTGTCTATATCCTCCTCTTCTCAAGATATGCATTCACCACTTGCAAGAACTTCTACAGAGAGCACAGGCCTCGTTCTGCTACCAGGCACATGGCACATATCCGGCTTCCAAGATCAGACCAAACAGAAGATACCTTTACAAGAATGTGTGACCAATTTGACAAGCAAGACAGTTGGATGAGGACAAATTGCCTCATTATCAATGACTCCAAGACTAATTTCTAAGATCACTCAAAAATGACCAGAAGGTTCAACGGACCATAGGAGTCAAATTAGATTCCAGTTCATCTGTGAAATACACACATGTATGCTATAATTGGTTCTTCTAACTAGTGCTCTGTGCTTCAGAGACCCCCAGAGTCATTCCTTCTGAAAAGAGTTACTACTTGGTGGCCCCATTCCATCATTGGAGCCAAGATTTATCAATGCAATTGACTTCTGCTAGGGCATATTAACAGGTCGTTCAAGGCCTAAAAGTCATGCCTAACACGCCCGCCAGAGTGATGACTAGCGCTCCCAGAGGGAAGAAGGGACATCCCTTCTCGGCAGGAGGCTGTATTGGTTGCCGTCTGTTAAAGCTAGGTATCGTTCAATGCCCTTACAAGACATTATATGTTGAAACGCAAATGTATAGAAGACAGAAATCCAATCAGTACTGGCCTGCCAGGATTCTTACATCCAAAGACATATGCATTACAAACAGGCCAGATCTCTGGGGAGTCCTTCACTACTTCAGCAGCCACATGAGTGAATGTTTCCTGAAGACCTTTGTCTCACTCACCACCTGGGAAGTCTCAATCATAAAGGGAAGCCACTCCCACCTATTCGTATCCACCTCATAGCCCCTCCTCTGCGGATAGTGCTTAGATGCCCTTGGGTGGATAGCTCTGTGCAAACAGTGCCTGGTAAGTGAAATACCACTTTATTGTGAAGATAGGTCTACATTTTATTGCCCAAATTTCAATGTACCCACCATAAGCATAATACTCAGTGATGATTCTTCCAGAGAACTCACCACAGGCCAGCTCACATACTTCCTTTGCACTGTGTACTCTTCTAATCAAAGGATACTCTCAAGAGTGTATCTAATTCAAGGGGTATAACGATGTTCAAACGGTGTCTTCCTTGCGGCTACAGTAAGTCAGTCTTTAATGAGGCTCTTCAATGAGGGCATTATACTATCTGACTGACCCTGAAGACCGGATACCTGTTGCAATGGTAACAGCATTGGAGGCTCTATACCCGTGGCAATGGTAAAAGCATTGGAGGCTGCATACCTGTGGCAATGGTAAAAGCATTGGAGGCTGCATACCTGTGGCAATGGTAAAAGCATCGGAGGCTGCATACCTGTGGCAATGGTAACAGCATAAGAGGCTGGTTGTCTGCAGCATTGGTAACAGCATTGGGGACCATATACCTGGGCAATGGTAACAGCATTGGAGGCCAGTTGCCTAAGTCAACGGTAACAACATTGGAGACTGGATACTTTGGGCAATGGTAACAGCATTGGACGCCGGATACCTAGAACAATGGTAACAGCAGTGGAGGCCACATACCTGTGGCAATGGTAAGAGCATTTGAGGCTGGTTGGCTGTGGCTTTGGTAACAGCATTGGAGACCAGACACCTGGGGCAATGGTAACAGCATTGGAGGCAGGTTGCCTGGAGCAATGGTAACAGCATCGGAGGATGGGTACCTGGGGTAATGGTAGCAGCATTGGAGGCTGGATACCTGGGAGAATGCTAACATCATTGACGGCCGGATACCTGCGGCAATGGTAACAGAATTGGGGGCTGGATACCTGGGGAAATGGTAACAGCAGTAAAGGTTGGATACCTGCAGAAATAGTAACAGCATTGGATGTCCGATACTTGAGGCAATGGTGACACCATTGGAGGCTCGATACCTGGGGAAATGTTAACAGCATTTTCCGAATGGCGAGAAGAGGGAAGTGGTAATTCAAGATAGTTGAATGGGGAGGCTCAGAACACGGGTGTTACCGGACAGTAATCCCGCCACACGGAGTCTCCTCAGGTAATGAGGTAAGTCTTCTAACTCCCTTCCCCCTTCCCCACATTTTCCTTCCCTCCCTCTCCCCTACACTTACCTGCTTTTTGGGAGTGAACACGCTGGAAACACTACTACATGTAGTCCCTTCTCCCTTTCCATGGAGGCCATTTTGCTTGTTTACTTTTTTTATTGTTTTCAGTGGCCACCATGGAAAGGGAAAACTTCGCTTGGGCCTTAGCTATGGGACCCGGGGCATTACCTGAAGTGGTAATGCCTCCCCTTCTCGGGCTTATTGCTTAAGTGGAAACCTGGCAGAAGAGTACACCAGGGATCCAAATAAAATACGGATTAGCTGCCAAGTTGTTTTGTGTGGTTGATCAAAAAGTCCTAAAGAATTGACATTCTTGAAATACAATGAAGAGTGAAGAGAAATCCAGGGGAAGGGAATTACCCTCTAGAACAAGGAACTCTATCCTTCTGGATCATTTTTGTGTTGGAGTTACGCATTTTCTTTTTGAACATGTGTGCACTACTGAAGACGAAAGACATGTTTCCTTTTCACATTAGAGTTATTTTTCTTAGATATGAGGGCCACAATAGTACTTTGGGCACACAGGGCAATTTGCTTGAGACATCCTGACCTTGGACAGACCCTTAGTCTTGCTTTTTGGTATGGAAACACCTCTTAGAGTAGGGACAGAGAGGCATTTCCCTGCCCCTTTAATTTTAATAAAAGTCTTTCACCAAAACCATGAATCCACTGTGTCCGCATCTCATTCCTGGTGCTTCACACTATCTTCTCTTCCCAGTTGCTATACTCTTTCTATTCTATTCATTCCTCCTTCACTTTTCACCCCCAGTCACCTTCCATCAGCTCACCTAACCACCATTCCCACCTACCCCTCCGCCCACACCTGCACCGTGGCTTCTTGGCCCGGCGGGAGAGCATCGATCATGATGCCACCTGCTTCTCTGCAGGGGCTGAGCAATGAGGCCCCCCAGTCCTGATTTCTTCTTAAATGGTGTGTGCTGAACAATACCTTCCCAAATACAGTGGCTACTTCCAGCAGGCCACGGAGGTGGAACTTGTCGTCCAGCCATCTTGTTATGAAATACAGGCCCCTCCTCACCCTCGAAAAATAATGAAGCAAGGAATTGGACTTTTTGTTTCTTACAAAATGACATTTTGAAGCAGAAAATTATATTTTTTGTTGCAATCTTGCAGAACACTTTAATTCAGTTGAGCGTGTGTGTGAGTGCTAGCATGCATGAGAGAGTGGAATCAGGAGGTAGACGGTGGAAGGTTGAGGGTTTTCTGGCCTCCTGGTTTCGCTCTTGTTTGGGTGTGGCAATGAGGAGGGTCCGCTGTTCATCTCCCACCCCCTATATGTCATTGACTGGTACATACTGTTTACATGTTGTTTATAATATGCAACAGTCCATGAGAACTTCTTGTTTACATCTCTATGTTGATTTGCTATTGATTGTCACAATTTTGTTCAATAAATATGGTATTATATATTCCAAAGAAAGGTGTGTGTCTCTTCTTGGCGAGCCCTGACCCTCTAGAAAAATGTGGGTGGACTCTCCACCCATGTACACTCGACTTCAGCCCTGGAAATCTGGGCAAAAAGAATGAAAGCAAAATAAACGCGGGTTTGCATTAAAACTCTGCAAAAAAGAATGAAAGGTGAAGCAAAATAAACGTGCATTGTTTTGATCCAGTCTGCATTCTTTTTGCCAATTTACTGGAAGCGTTACAGTCATTGCTGCAGAGACAAACCACACTCAGGCAGGGAGTCCATGGCGGCGCAGTCCTGCAAGCATTAAAAAAAATCAATAAGTAAAAGATGGCCCTCACCCCAGCAACGGGCTCATGGGAGGCACATTCGTGCCGTTTCCGGGTCCGCGCAAACCTGCGAAAAACCAGAGACCCAGAGAAAAGGCTAAAAACCCAGAGTCTCCGGGGAAAACCCGGAGGTTAGGCAGGTATGTTGTTGAAGCGTGAAAAATGTACTCCTAACCCTTACCCCCAGTTCTGGGTGTGTCATCGGGGAACATGAAACCTCTGGCTCCAAAGAGCTCCAAAAATGAAACCTGGCCAAAAGAAATCTCACTTCTCGCACGGATTGTGCGTGTGAAGATGAGCTCATCTGCTTTCTCCTATTGTGAAGATGACGTTGCTAAGAGATGCAGTTTCTTTCATTTCTGCCAAGTAATTCAAATGTTGACCCGTGCCAGAAGTGTGACACTATCTGCAACACAAAGCCCCTAAACACGCTAACCCCGCCATAGCAGACCTGTGGAAATCATGGCAACACTTAATCTGCCACAGATGGCAACCCCTGAGAGCCCCCACAGGTGAACTAGCTCAAAGGGGCACTTCCTAATGTGCAACACTTAGGTCCTGATAGATGAACTAGCCTATAGGGGCAGTTCCTAATATCACATAAGGACAGTAATTTAAATGTTAGACACAGCGTTGGTGAAGCTCAGGCATGACAGTCTGTCCCTCACATGACATTTTGCACTGCCTGCCTCCCCTCGTCCACTGGCACTGACCCATTTTTAGTTTTGGCTATGACCAGTATGTCTGTCCTTGCATCTGTTACTTGCACTAAATGCCTGTTTAAAACAAGCCAACATCCAAGCAAAGCCAACAGTTCTGGATCATGTTTAGGCATTAAATAGGCATTTGCCAGACGCTGCTGTAATATGCCCAGGTATTAGTACCGTTTATCATCTGTTGCCATCTTACGGTCATGAGTTACAATAATGGCAGTGCCTGGCAAATGCATACCCCATGCTTAGAGAAAAGTCCAACAGTGTTGCCTTTGCCAATGCTTGTTTAAGGTGTCGATTAATCATAATTTTCTCCAAAGCGCTTTACATACACTATTAGCCCCATTTGGTTCTCCAATGCACCCCCTTACGTGAAATCTTGTTAATAGACTGCTGCTTGGCCTCCTTTGGGGACCACCCAAACTGAAATCAACTTCTGTCTGCTAATGAAGACGGTGAGGAGAAGCTGAAAAAATCCCTGAGATGAGCACTGCTCCTCCGCCTGGCACATGACAATGCTGAGCATCAAACGAGACAACAACGGAAAGAGAGTGGGACCAAGAGATCAAAATGGCCACCCTGACTGACGGCCATCTTCCTAAAGGAGACGGGCTGTGTGCATGGGGTGGGGCTGAGTAAGAAAAAAGAGCTTCCTATATGAGCTATCAGATCAGGAAGTTACCAAAACAAGCCCGAGGGCCACGCCTTTATTTTGATTCAAAATCCTGCGCGTGCTAATCACATTGTACCCCTGTTTGCCCCACAGGATGATACTACCTGGACTAATACACAGAATTGTGTTGCTTCAGACAAAGTGACATTTTGTGGACATGCCTTCTGCCGTATTGGCAACGTGGAATACTTTGCTTTTGTGGGTACAATTTGGCGGACCTGCTGGTGGTGCCCTGTTGCAACGCCCCATAAAACTAACCATGAATGTGGGTAGTTATGACCCAATTCCTCTATGGCCTAGAAAACCTCTGTGCAAAGCCACGCCGTCTTGTGCTTTTAACAGAGCGCTGACAGAGGCTACAGCGGGAAGTGCTAGGTTTCTCTGGAGACCTTGCGGCTCAATGGATTGTCAATAGGGCCCAATTTTCTGCATTCTGGCCATTGGCTTAAAAACACCAATGCATTCCGGGGCTGTAGTCTTCAATCACTTCAGTTTTACCGACTGGCCACAAGCACATGATTACAAGGATTTGGAAAGAAAAGAAAATGTAGGAGGGAAATATTGTGCACTGTGGACATGGAGCCCTGATCCTATATTGGCTGGGGCTGATGGGAGTTGTAGTGCAACACATTTGACAAGCCTAAGGTTGCAGACCCCTGTCCTAAACACATAGGGCCTCATTACGACCCAGGCGGTAAGGGGTTAACGGCGCCGTAAAAGGTGGCGGCGCCGTTAACCCCTTACCCCCTAATTACGAGGTCCCTTTGCGGGCCCGACCTTAACGGCTGGTTTTTACCAGCCGTTAAGGATTGGACCCGCAAAGGGACCTTGGAGGTATTTACGGTACTGCAATTTGCGGTACCATAACTACTGCCTTCCCCATTTCCATTGAGCCCTATGGGGGCAAAAATGGGAATAGGGAAGGGCCAATGGTGAATGGGGAATAACCGCCCCGCCAACCTTGGAATGGGGCGTTAATTCTGCCAATTACCATGGCGCAATCGGTAAAATACCGGCGGCAACCATGGCGCTGCTAGCGCCATAGTTACCGCCTGGGTCGTAATGAGGCCCATAATGTCTGTGGGATAGGCGGGTGTGGTCTTAGTATGGTAGACTGTCTTTCTATTGCACCAGAACATCAATGTTGGAAAGGGTCCCACTTAGCTGTCAGTGCAATGGAACTACAGAAGACAAAGCAGGGGACGCCCATTCAATGCTGTGAGGTTATGCTTTGCTGTAGCCCAGCTTTTGCCATTTCCATGGCTTCTTGGCCCTTCAGGTCCCCCAGTAAAAAGTCTGGGCCAGCTGGGATTAATGGCAGCAGGCGGAGCAGAGCACGAATTGCTCTTAGATCTGCCCCGCGAGGCCGGCGCGGAGTTAGCGTCGACTGCGTGCAGGTGGAGTATGTGTTAGGGTTCTGCTGAGTGCTGCTGGTCAGCAAGCCTGAGCCCGTTGCCTGCGTGTGGGCCAGGCCAGGTGTCTGAGGCAGAGAAAATGAGGTGAAAAGAACAGCAGCTTCTCAGGGACATCGATCAAAACAAAAAAGTAAACAGGGGAGAGTTCCATGGCTCAGTACCAGGAGCAGCCAAGAGAAGGGAGGACGAGTGAGCGGCGACGGTTCCCTGCAGCCTTCCGCCCCTGGAAGAGATTTCCTAAATAAACCATTATAAGTAGGACATGTGGCCTAGATTAATAGCTGAATGAAAGGCTGGGCATCAGCCGCTGGCCATCACTCAGGAGGAGGAGGAGCCATGGAAGGGATCAGAAACACATGGCGCGCTGGGCTCCAGAGCCCTGGTGACAGGCAGGTCCTGGTCACGTGACAATGCTGGAGCCGCATGGCTAAGTGTGACATCAGGGCTGTGGCCCAGTTTCGGATCAGAAACTAAGACTGTCCCATCAAAATCAGCCAAGCCATAGAGGAAGCGTAGGCAGCCCTGCTAGTGCACCGCTCAGAATCACCCTGGCAACCGGTCAAACATCTCCAGCCCTGCTCAGCATCATCCCATTTACAGCCAAACAACCGCAGACCTGCCAACGTGCTGCTCAGCATCACCCCAGTCACGGGAACATCAGCCACAGCCTCGCCAATGGCCAGTTCGACATCACCACAGCTACAGGGGAAACATTTGCTGCTGAATCACCTAGGTAACGAGACAAACAACTGCTGCCTTTCTAATGTGCCAATCATCCTCACTCCACCAACAGCGGGAAATTTGACCAAACTTTAAAATTGATCTAGCTACATGAAAACACCCAAAGCCCAGCTACAGGCAAGTTTGCAGGTCACGGCCAGTGTGCTGCTGAACACCTTACCAGCTACACGCCAAACACCTGCAGCAAAGCCGCTGTGTTGTCGGCCTTGACATTATCCACTTTATCTTCTGAGGAAAGGGCTCCTTAGAGGCGTTGTTGAGCCCAAAACCCACAGGTTGCTATACCCTGCAGCAGAGTGCAACATTAGCACTAACCACTAACACTTGGCTAGTGATAGATGACTCTTGGCGAGTAAGAAGTGGTGTGCTGTGTGTATTGATAGAATTGAGGAGGCAAATCAATGTTTGTGGCTGGCTAGTAGCTTACAATTTGAATTTTAAAAGTCTATCATTGATTAGGAAGTTGTTTTTTCACAGCAAAACACGCACAGTGGTCATAGAAGACTGTCCCAAATGAACCTGTGGCACACAACAGAATGTTCAATAAATAATATAAAATATAAACCACATCAGACAATAAATACCTTGGCGTGACCTGTGGCGAATCAACTTCTGGGCACCAGTGGTACAGTGATGAATATCGGTTGTTTCTAAACCATCAATCAGCCCCACACCTCTAGTACGCCAGAAGGGATTAAAACAGATTGGAAACACAAGCACATTTTTAACCTCCATGTCCAATTTTGGTAACATGGACAGAATGGCAGGCTTATCTCTGAAAGGTTGCAGATCGTTGGTAAGTTGCAAAACAGCGGGAATACAGTTATTACCCAATGATAAAGGGGACTGCCCAGTCAAGGTTGTATCAAAAATATCTACTTTATTTATATCACAGCAAAGAGTTTGAGGACACTACGTAATACAACCCACCCGTTAAAGGAATGCAGAGGACAGACAGTTTCAAAGAAGGAAAAGGGATGCACTCTGGATACTGACAGTTGAGTAGTCAGTATAGTAATTACTTGCAATAGTTCAAGGATACTTGGTTTCAACACAAAGGGAGCAATGAGTCATAAAATGTCACTCGAGGCCTTCGGAGAAGGACCAGTGGGACAGAACCACAATATACCTTGTGCTTGTAGAAGTTCCTGGTGCTCAACAGTGTAGAGTCAGTTTCAGGGCGCTTTGCAGCTTCTGCGGCAAGAGTTCAAGATGGGCAACAGCTGTGGGTATCAGTGACAGACAGTTCGGCGAGCAATGCTGGATGGACAACTGCAGGCTGGCCTAAACAGCGGTTCGCGGTCCGGGATCGTTGTCTCGGTGCTGGTTGGTGGTTCAGAGGCACTGGTTGAGGCGTCTCGGATGGCTCTAGCGATTGCAGCGTAGTCAGCATTGCAGTAAGTTGCAGCTCGAGGGGCTCGACTGGCTCAAAAATGTCCTTTAAGGCAGACATCGGTAGATGCTTTCGATGCACTTCTCCTAGCTTCTTCACTCGGCTTGTGTCATCCTTTAAGATGGATGGCCCATAGCTGAGGAGTGTTGCAGGCAGCTGCCTTGTCCTTGGAATGCTTCAGAGAATCTCTGGCACTTCCCACCTGGGAAGCGTGCTGCAGAGCAAAGCAGGGCACGCTGTCTGCTGGCTGGGTACCCGTTCTGTAGCTTCTGAAGGGTCTTCTGGATTTGGTATCTCTCTCTGTTCCCTCAGAGATGTTTAGTGGAGGGATCTTGCTTCCCTCTGGGCGGTCCTGTCCTTCCTTCACTGGTGGAAGATGCAAGGCAGACTGTACCTTCAGCCAGGGTCCAATGTTGAGTTCTTCCTTTTGCTTCTGGTGAAGTCTTCAGATGATCTGCCGAAAGATGGGCTCAGCCATCTTGAATAGCCAAATGGACCACAGGGATTGGTGTAGGCTAAGCCTACCTTACTGAACCAATCCTGGGTTCCCATCAACAATCTTCTGTATGCCTGAGGTAATAACCAGAGTGCTTTGCAACAGAAAGGTTAAAGGTGTTAAATCATGTAATACTAAGCCCCACCCTAGAAACACTCTTGTACAGATGCGGTACAAATGCCATATCATATCATATCACCCATCTTCCTGTCTGTTGTGGATCAAAGGGTCCCTCTGGTTAATGGAGCTCTCTGTGTTCCTGATTAAAGCAGCTCGTCTCCCTTGAAGCTCTGTTGAGGCCATACTTTCTGGCTCTGTCAAACTACATACTTGTACCTTTTGAATGGGTTGCCCCTGCAGGGATGACTATTGCAAACACGCCTTCCCAGACATGACATTTCACTGTCATTCGATATTAAAGGTGGGAGCGGGCATCAGGTTGACACAGTGCATAAGAAAGGGTGTTGGGGTTTCCTGTCTTCCTCTGCAGCCAGACCGCATGTGAGCCTGTTTGAATTAAACTCTGATTAGTATGTGAATGCTGCCACCAGCTACATGACTTAACATAAGGACACAGTTGATCCATGGAGCCTTTGTTAGTTAATTAGGCTGGCCATAGCAGGGGGAAGGTTTGGCCCTCTCCCTTCTGGAGATGCATTGTATACTTCACCTGTCAGATCCCAACTAAATATGACAGGTGGGGATTGGGCCTGTAGGCTGTGTCCATCCAGAGTACACAGGTTTATAAGTATGTTGTGTGGTGAGCATAGGAAAATGTTTGTGGATTAGCCCCAAAATGTTTAAGTAGGTTGATCTACCATTATTCAGTTTCTTTTAACAAATTAAAAAAAGCCCAGACGAGCGCACACCCACCGCGCGGAAGGTTGAATTCCTAACATCAGTCTTTCCCATTTTGCTGCTATTTGCAGGTTTATAGTGATAATGTCGAAAAACATTTTGTCGAAAGTCAAAATGTCGAAAACATGTCAAAAAAACATTTTCGAATGTCTTTTTTTCTTTGTTTTTTGTTCAAATTGGGGGGGTTCCCCCCAAACCCCCTTTTTCATTTATTTTTTGTTTTAACCTTTTTTTTTACTTGCAGAACCCAAAAAAAAGCATTCCATTTTTTTCCGACATTATTTTTGCGACATTTTTGTAATTCGACCAAATGTTTTCGACATTGTAACTGCACAACCTATTTGCATACTCTCCTGCCTTCCTTCACTCTATTTTTCTCTCCCTCGTTTACCCATAGCACACATTATTTGCAGTACATTGCTGCCCCTCCACT
Organism: Ambystoma mexicanum; assembly: GCF_040938575.1. Lineage (NCBI taxonomy): Eukaryota > Metazoa > Chordata > Amphibia > Caudata > Ambystomatidae > Ambystoma > Ambystoma mexicanum. The sequence goes on along the minus strand of NC_090926.1, from coordinate 104,358,278 downwards.
CCCCATTCCTCACTCACTTGCCTCCCTTTGCTCCCTTTCTCCCACCCTGTCTCACTCATTTATCCATGACTCTTCAGACCTCCATTATTCCCCATTTTCCTGAGCCCGTGCTCTCTATTCCCCTCCCCTTTACCCTGCATTTCCCTGAGTCTATTTCCCCATTCTCCTGCCCTTGTTAATTCTCTCTACCCTTTTACCCTCATATGGCACTGTTCAATCACCTTATCTCCTCCTTCGCTTGCTCTCAATCTCTCCCTCATGCTTCTGCCGGCCTTCATTCTCCACTCTCCTGTGCCATCATTGTTCTTGTTACCTGCTTTTTCTCTACTTTTCTCCCTTCCTACCCTGCCCTTATTTCCCTCTTCATTTCCATTTAGTGACCTGCAACAGGGCTCTGTGGAGCTGGAGGACATGTGGCGGTGGTGGTTTGGTATTAAGGGGTCGTTCAAGTGCCACAAGCAGCACCCACAAAAAAAGGTAAGCCCTGGTATGTTTTGAGATTCAAATGTGAACTCCTTTAAGTCTGTGATGTTCAATGACGTTTCGAGTGTGTGGGGTAAGAACACTGGGGGACATGTACAAAATGGTTCTGCACGCTGTAGGAATTATCCCTTGAAATCACCTCCTGTAATATCCATTTCCATTCCCCACGTTATTGCCCATTTCCTTGAACCGTAACATTAGCTTCAGGCGATCATTCAATATTACCACCATTGACAGCAACACCTGGAAAGGAGGCCCAGCTGACAGTAACAAAAAATGTTGCATAAATCCCTAAATGTCATCATTGTGCAACTCCGCCCACTCTGGGCTCCGCCTCCATGGGCTGCCCAGTGGGGCCCTCTGTCATTTTTTCCCAGGGGGCCCATTGCCTTAAATCTGCCGCTTGTGTTTTGTGCGGTTTAAGTTCTGTTTCTTTCCAGCTGGCTCTGTGCATGTGTTTCCCTGAGTGTTTACCAGCGCGCTCCTCCGCCGGAGCCTGACCACACCCCATACGAGGGGCCTACAGCCCACCTCACTCTCGCTGCAGCTGAAAGCAGCTCTGCCAAAGCGGAACTGGTGGGAGCTGGAGTGCGGCAGTGGGGCGGGAGGGGAAAAGCTTTTGCACTTTAGTCCATCTCTCTTTTTATCGTTAAACTTTAATCTCAAGTGAAAGAAAAAGCGCCGAGGCAGGGAGGGCCGCTGAATGATTCATGGTGAGAGGCATTAATTATACACGCCAGCCCTCCCAGCAGCTGGCCTGGCAATTAAGAGAGAAACGTAGCATTTTAAGCTGTGGGCTAGAGAAGTGGGGATAAAGGCGAGGTGGAAGCAAGCGGCCCTTACTTTTTCCTACAAAAAATAGACTGCTAGTAGCCCCCTAAAACCGCCACTAGATGGCGCATTATGCTCCAGTCAGGCTCGCCAGCTGCACGCTGACCCAACCTGAACTTTTCATTTACGCCAATTGGTCTGGATGGATATACCTAAGGATCACAGCAGGAAAAGGCTAATTTTGAAGTAAAACATTCTCAAAAATGAAAAATGAGGGTTTGAATCGGCAAAGGAAATTCAGTGAAGAACTTTTGACCTCCAAAGGCATATGCTCATTTATCACTTGAAAGAACTTTCTGGGAACTCAGGAGTCCTGGCAGTGAGGTGCATGCTGGTTATTCGTAGCGGACAAGTGCATGTTGATTGGAACGCTTCTCTGTCGAAACGGTGTTGAGACTGGTTATTAAAGGGGGGTGCAAAACCACAAAGGAGGACACCTTTTGACATAAATCCTGCAGAATGGTTTGCAAAAAGTGCCGGGGAAACAAAAGTGGAACAATACGCCTCATTGTGTAAAATTACATGTTTTTTTTAATATCATGCTTCATGCTGGAGTCCAGCCTCTAAGTGCAAGGCTGGGGTTTGAACCCATGCTGCTCTGCGTTGTCTTGCATCCAAAATGTGTGTGTTGCTCCTGGGCTATCCTCCCCGGCCGTGACAACTCTAGCCAGCTATCCATACTAGCTAGGGTGACCAGACGTCCCGGTTTTGCTGGGACTGTCTGGGTATTGCGCCTCCGTCCCGGGGTCGCAAGACTTTTTAAGTTTAAAAACCCTGTCCTGGGATTTGGCGATCGGGTGGATAACATCCCGGTTTTTGGCCCGATGTCATGATTTTTCCAACGCAGACTGGTTTTTAAGCTTAATAGTCTCGGGACCCCGGTGCTCTCCTCACTCGATCAACATGACACGCGACAGGCCACCCTCATAGAAGTATGACTAGTTTCACAGTTGAAGCTATAGTCCTACTTCTATGTCAGTGGCCTGTCCCGTTTTTTTTTTATTTTCAAAATCTGGTCTCCCTAATACTTGCTGTAGTCAGCATATCATAGGTCGATCTTGCACTCTCTCTTCCCCTCTTTCTCTCTCCTTCTATCTTGCCCCCTCTCTCTTTCTCCCTCAGGGTCCTTCTCTGTCACTTTGTCTCAGTCAATGTCACTATGTCTTTCTTTGTAGATGAGAGTACCATAGTCAACTGCATGAGTTACCCCAGCCGTTCAAAGAGATATCTTGGCAAGGGGGCACTGTGATTTCTTTTTAGCAAAATCAGTTATTAAAAATAGATTTCTTTATGGTACTAACATTATGTACTAACTCTTCTCAAAATGGTACAAGGTTTATTTCTAATGATTACCTCCACTGTGCAGTGCAATACGAATGGTAAACTTGTCTTACTGGGTAAACCACATGATCAGTACCTGTTTTCTGATTAAATTGTATGGACCTGCAGTCAGAAAACTGAAATCAAATTCGCAAATTTCCTGACCTCATTTTGAGGACTTGTCATATCGACCACACTTATAAAAATGGTCAGTATGAAAAGGTAACTAAAAGTCTGCAACAACAAAAAAAAAAAGAACGAAAAATAAATGGTGCAGAGAGAAGACAGAGCTAGGGGTAAGTGTGGAACCCACATTTACAAAAAGCAAACAAGTTGCAAACAAGAAAAGTGAAATGTTTTCCTCAGTTTTCTGTGAGTTGCAGAAATTGGTAATTGACACTTCAGACAGAGAACGAGGTTATCATTTCAAGAGTTGCAATCTGATACGCTTGCATTGTACTCCTAAGAAAAAACCCTATGAGAAAGGGGAAGGCGACAAATAGCGCCTGTGAGGGTTCCTGCCTGCTTTGCATTGCAAGAAAGGGCATTTTAGGAACATAGGAATGACCTCAGATCCTTACATTTGATCACATGGCTTCATTGGTAAGTGCATAAGGCACATGGGGCTTGGTTTCCATTTAATGGTTGCCAGCAGTCGCCCTGGCATTGGAATGTTTGTAACATTGAAGCATATATAGTGATTTGGGCAGCCACACACATGCAAGGCTAGGATGACATGGTTGTGACAGCGATCACTCCCTATCCCGCTCTGGTCCGAGATGTAGCTGGGTCCCAGAGTAAGCATGGCTGTGCACACACTCACTTTGCCTCAGGATGAGCAAAATCAGCGAGGCAGAGCTGGCTGGTATATTGGCTCTGCTCTTGTAGGCATTGCCTTCCAGATGTTCCCACAACTGTAAAACAAGTTATGTGGCCTCATCCGTCCTTGACCTTCATCATTGCCCCCTGATCCTTAAGATGCACATCTGTCTAGATGCACAGGTCTGCCTTACCACCTGCCCATACCACTGTGGTTGTTAGCGTGGAAGAGAGGCTGCTTTTCACCACCAGATAACATGTCCACCTAAGCTTTTTTCACCTATTATGTTATTCTATAGTATGTTAATAATAATAATATAATTGTATCCTGTGGCAAATCACCATCGTATGCCAAACTATGCCCTTAAGTATCACAGACAAACCCTGACGAATATTTCTGTTTATCAGGCTGGAGTGAAGGCCTCAGGAGGGAAATGGGATGATGGAGGTGGTCGTTGCCAGGCGTTGATAGCGCTCAGGCGTGGCATTGGTAGTTTCGAGGACGTGGGTGCGCATAGGCTTAATGTGCTCTGCGTGAGCTCTTGCTGGCCTGGGCCCCCTCCCAAGACAGAAATGGCTCTTAATGCAATTCTGGATTTCACTTATGTAATGGGATCTGATCCAGGCCCGCCACTCTACAGTAGGCAAAGTACCAGACGCTGCTTGACCGAGTAATGTCAAAATAAACCTATGAAAAAATGCACTGTTCAGCCAAAGGGTAGAACATAGTAGTGTGCATCTTTCTATTAATGAGCACTGCCTAACAATGTACATGTCCAACAACTACAACTCTGGTTTGGTGTCGGCGATGGTGTGGGTGAATTTAAACAAAGACAAATGGTAGAAGGGGCTACCATGAGCAGTGCTGTCGCAGTCTTGGGCCAGTGGAAGACATTTTGACTTTCCCCTTTCTGGCCATGCAGCTATAAGACCCCTCTCATCAACAGTCGCCCATGCCTCACAGCTTTCGAAAGAGCTTTTCATACTATCTGTCCACGCCCTCATGCTTTGTTGCGATGTCTAACACATTCTATAAGCAACACTCTACATTTTCTGATGTTTTGCTTTCTCTGACTGACAACTTCAGAACAGCTGGTGTGCTTGTTGGAGGCTTCCTACTCATTAAGGCTCCTATGATATCTTGAGCAATCCACATGGCAATTCAGTAGCACACTAGAAACCAAAAAGCGTACCGCCTAGCACATAAACGTCTGCCTCGCTAGGTATTTTAGAGGGGATGGGGCTCTTAGGAGGAATTGGTTACAATCCCATTACTGCCACCAATGTGTCAGCGGTTGTCTGGTGATGTGCCAGAGAGAGGGCAGCCAAAGGCCTCACATACTCTTGCCGAACTCCCACAGGTTTGGGGAAACTGTTCACAACTTCACTGTTAAGCCATTTTCTTGGAACCACCAAACTCATCAAAGTCAGGGCCGCAACACTGGAGGAAGTGGGGGAGGGCGTGGACCTGTTCCAGTGGGACATATTGGACTCTTCACACATAAATATAATAATGGGCTCTACAGTCAAATATAATGAATGTATAGCTTTATATGTTTTAACATCTGCTGGAAATTGACAAGCACATCACTGAGGGCATTAAGGAGTGTCCTTAAATAAAGAAAACACCAAGGAAAAACAGTGGAATATCTTGAAAGAATAAACATAAAAGCAAAAAGAAAATAGTCCAAGACAAGATATAAACACCTCAATCCACTTGGATATAACCAGGTAAGCTAAGTGAATAGGGCAGAGTAAAGTTCATAGGTTCGCAGTTTTTAGGGACTGGGGACCACACAGGGGCACATCCAGAGCAGTGCCAATTGGCAGAGGAGACGAAGCTCAAGTGCAGGTTTGGCACGTGCTGCGTGGCGGCTCCCAGCGATCGTACGTACATGGAATTCATTTTGGGGACAGAGTGAGCTGAGTGAAGGTGGTTGGGGAAGGTGCCAGCAAGGATACAAATAAGGCAGATTGGTTTGCAGTCAGAAATCCTGTGGTCGCCACTTTTGGCGGCAGCATAGTTTGAAGCAGAGGCCATGCCAACCTCCAAGTGGCAACCCATGGAGGTTTGTAAACCACAAGTATTCACGCAGCTACAGTTGATCTGGGGCCAGACAAAGGTGAACTTTCAATGTTGCATGTCAAAAAAAGAGAGTTTGCGGGGATTGCATGCCGCCCCACCTGAGCTGGGAGATGATGGGGGATTGCATGCCGCCCCACCTGAGCTGGGAGATGATGGGGGATTGCATGCCGCCCCACCTGAGCTGGGAGATGATGGGGGATTGCATGCCGCCCCACCTGAGCTGGGAGATGATGGGGGATTGCATGCCGCCCCACCTGAGCTGGGAGATGATGGGGATTGCATGCCGCCCCACCTGAGCTGGGAGATGATGGGGGATTGCATGCCGCCCCACCTGAGCTGGGAGATGATGGGGGATTGCATGCCGCCCCACCTGAGCTGGGAGATGATGGGGGATTGCATGCCGCCCCACCTGAGCTGGGAGATGATGGGGGATTGCATGCCGCCCCACCTGACCTGGGAGATGATGGGGGATTGCATGCCGCCCCACCTGAGCTGGGAGATGATGGGGGATTGCATGCCGCCCCACCTGAGCTGGGAGATGATGGGGGATTGCATGCCGCCCCACCTGAGCTGGGAGATGATGGGGATTGCATGCCGCCCCACCTGAGCTGGGAGATGATGGGGGATTGCATGCCGCCCCACCTGAGCTGGGAGATGATGGGGGATTGCATGCCGCCCCACCTGAGCTGGCAGATGATGGGGGATTGCATGCCGCCCCACCTGAGCTGGGAGATGATGGGGGATTGCATGCCGCCCCACCTGAGCTGGGAGATGATGGGGGATTGCATGCCGCCCCACCTGACCTGGGAGATGATGGGGGATTGCATGCCGCCCCACCTGAGCTGGGAGATGATGGGGGATTGCATGCCGCCCCACCTGAGCTGGGAGATGATGGGGGATGATACATCAGCCCTGGCTTTTAGGCGTCCATCACTTTGGAAGGAAGCCCATTGAAAGCTTTGTTTCTGCATATTATTTTAGAAAGGAGTCAGTGAGAAAAGTGCGCAGTAGTTTGACAGTGTTCAAATATTGATGGGGCTTGCATTGCCATTCTTAGAAGTTAATTCACGTGAATCGGCTTTATAAGAACAGAGTGACTTTACAGCGCCCCATTGGAGATTGAGGGAGGAATCTGGTCTTGGAAACCTTGGAACTTTCCGATCAGGCACGTGCAAAAGGTACAATAAGTGCAGCGATGAGATAAAACACGTGCAGGCCATATAATATAAGTGATATATGGTCACAATTTAACAAGGGATAGGTGCTGCTGTAGGACATATAAAACAATAGGGAGAGGTACAGAGGTAGACCCGAAACCATGGCAAGTAAGGCAAGGAGAGCAAGGGAAGAGGCCCAGAGAGGGAGCAGAGAAGCCAGATAACAGAACCTACAGGTCAGGGTTTTTAGCAAGGTAACCCCCAATGCATTAGCTGGTTTAACTCTTGAAGGCCACAGGGTATCTATTCCCCCACCTCCCAACGCAATGCTGTTGCAACGTAAAGACTTCTAACGAGACTCGCGATCAGACATGCTTCTGGACAGCTCAGTTTGAGATGCTCCCCATGGAGTTCAAGCATCCTGGCTGGGAGCTCGTGTGAGAAGTCAACAGAGATGGGAGGATTGCCTCTGGAAGGCTGGTTGCACTGGACTAGAATCACTGGCACGTGTCACTCCTGGCATCTACATGACCAAACAACATGTCAAAGGACTCTTCTGAGGCACAGGAACCTGTTAGTGTGCCAGGGAGATTTGCTAGTACTTTGAACGTGAAGCTTTTGGAGTAGAAGGGACCCTGGGAACCTGTGCCTGTTGGTGCCTACTGCTGATCCTGCTACGTTGATGGCTCGCTTGTAAATTATCTGTAGCAGTTCCGGTCTCCTGTGATGGAGATACATGGAAGACAGGAGGCCATGTTGGATTGGGGTCAGGCAAGCCAGAATGACCTTGTCTGCCCCTAACATTGTGGAAGAAAGTGCAGCTTTTTCACAACATGTTTTGTTTGGTTTTTGCAAAGATATTAGGGGTCCCAAGCACTGCTGCCCAGTACCTACTTTCAAAGTCTATTTTCTCTTGGCATAAGGCGATGATAAATCAAAGCAAAGCAAAATGCACCATTTTGTTTAATACATCTGTCTGTTCACCCTCATCCACCATTTTCTCTGGACCCTGTGCAGCAATTTTAAAACGTTGCAGGGCCCTTTTTAAAACCCTGGATCTGCCACTAAGAGTTAAAGCAGATAAGGAACTTCACCTGCTTGGTGCTTATACAACAAGATAAACTGGTACAAGCGAAACTGTGAACCAAGGCAGCGGGTTGGTTACCCTGGAGAGTACGGCCATCTGAGTCAGGCAGAGTAAGTAGCCAAAGGGCAAGCTGGCATGCGCGGGCTCTTCTCTGCACTGGGTAAGCTGAGTAGATGATTGGCATCCTGGTGGCTCCAGTGGTTGAGGCAGTTCATCAGAGTAGTTTCTTCAGGTAGGCGTAAGGTCAGGCCAGGCACTTATCTTAGCACAGCAAGCTTTGACAGTGGAAACCACTGCTTGGGTTCCTCACCTTGGGGACATAAATACTGTACGCTCCCAGCCCGGCTTGTCTCCACAGTTGAAAACTCATACAGCCTGCTTACAAACTCTAGGGTTTTTAGTTAACAAGACGTGCACCGGCAAATGTAACAAGAGATACAGGATTAGCCCTTGTCCTTGCTAGTAGTCCTGGGGAAACCTTTTTATTACATCCTATGAATCAGACAGGTTTGTGATGATGAGTAGTTCCCCAAATCAACTGGCTTTTTCTGTGACCAGGACAATAAAGTGAGTGCCGTAGTTTGTGCAGGCGACGCCCCCCTACCGGCCCTATAAAATGTACCAATGTCCCAAAGAAAGAGACCTTGCAGGGCCCGTGTAGAGGATTGCGACATGTCGTCGAGCCAAGCATATTTCTAGTTTGGGCCGGCTTCCATATATAAATAGAAAAACATACTATTTCCAGTGCAAGATCCCCGTGTACTGGAAATAGGAAGACATATTTCTAGCTCCGGCTGGCTTTCTGATAGAAAACGTAAAACTACTATTTCCAGCACAAGGCTATCTGGTGCAGAAATAGGGACGACATCTCTACGGCAGGCAGTCCTTGTAGTAGAAAACAATGGGCCTCATTATAATGTTGGCGGTTACGGTATGAACGGTGCCAGTAAGGCACCGGCACGGTTCATACCGTACCGCCGAATTACGAGTTCTGCTCGTGGATGCCTGACAGCCCGCCAGGTCAGATCTGGCGGGCTGTGCGGCACCCGCGAGCAGAACTTGTGATTGTCACGGCCCGTTATCAACGGTGCCGGTGCAACCATGCTCCCCACCCCCATTCTGCCCTGTTGGGCAGAATGGGGATCGGGAGCACAGCAATACTGCCACCCGCGAATGGGCAATTACCAGCCCATTCAACTCGTAATGGGACGGTTATTGCCCAATCGCGGGTGGTGGTGCTGGTAGCGAGTTCGGCGGTAGGCGTGACTGTAAAACAGGCACGGTTAACGCCAAACTCGTAATGAGGCCCAATGTCTATTTCTTGCACAGGCCGGCCTTGCACCAGGAATAGAACATATACTGTTTTTCTAGCAAGGGCCTGTGCTCCCACCCATTGGCCGGGGATAGAAGCAGAGAGTATACTATTTCTAGTGGATCTGCGCCCTGCCTAGAAATACTGTTGTTCCTATTGCTTTTGTAGGTCTGGGCAGGCTTCCAAATGCCACTACGTGTCCTACACCTCTTTTGTGTAAGCAGGAATCCTGCACATGCACACCTGCGCACCCTTTGTCCTTTGCAAACTAATCTCAGATTCTAAAGGATAGGGGCATTTGCAATGGTACAATACAGTAACAATAATGTGCAGCCGACTTCTATCGACTGTGCAAAGCAGGCAATTGCTTTGCCGGCTTGAACACACTGGCACGGCCCAACGGCCTGGCAAGTCACACGCCTTTAAAGGAGCCAACACTGTTTCTGCTAAAGAAATTCCAACAAACTCCAGACTTCTGAGGGCAGCTAATAAAAGCGTTTTAGTGTATAGTAGGTTACATCTTAAAATGACGCATCTGGATCTTGTGCAGGGAGCCCAAGGCAGATGTCTAGCCCTGAAGCACATAGGTGGGGTCCTGCCGTGGCTCTCCTACTGTTACCCCGAAGAAAAGTACTTTGCAGTCATTTACTTGGTGGAAATAACTTCGAATGACTTCGAATATATGTATTTATTTGTGGGTTAAAGGGTAAAAGGGTGGTGGGGGGTTGGAGTAGGTTTGGTAGTGTAGGGGAAAGGGGTGTTTGGAGGGGGAAACCCTCCATAAATAGATACAACATCGAGGTAAAAATCGAGGTAAAAATTCGAAGCTATTGCCACAAAGTAATTTATTTCGTGGAAATGTCATGTAATCCCTGCTGTGTGCTTTTCACCGCTCCTCAGAACAGACATGGTTTATAGATCTCATTCTTACACGTCTCCAAAATGTAATGCACTTCCTGAAAGTCAGTTTATTATGTTTTTTTCAATCTACCTTAATTCACCTTTCTCCAACAAGAGACATACATTTACATAGTGTTACATATAGTGTCAAATGTGCTGGTTTAGCCCCTTTTTAAAGTTCGTGAACAAACTGTGGTTGTCCTTGCTTGTACCATTGAAAATGTATATGGACCTCCTTTGGTTCCCTGTAAATCAGACCATGGTTCACCATTCACAACCATGGATGGAAATGGCAGCGGGAACCCATCGTCTGTGTGTGTACACAGTATCATGAAGACACACGGTTGTCCATGATTCTGCAGATACTGTCTAACCCTGGACAGTCGCTGGTAATCACAGAGAGGGCACGGGTAGCCATGGCCTCACGCTGTACCATGGCCGCACATGGTTGTCCCTGATCTTGAAGACTTTGGATAATCAAGAATAACCAGGGGCATGAACATGTGAATTGCCTGGCTTGTCTGATTGCCCCGCGTTCATTTTACCTGCGGGTTGTCAACCATTTGTGGTTTAAGATAAAACCAGGCAGCACCATGGATGACCACAGTTAGTAATATTTACCCAGAAGGCCACAGTTCCAGGAAGTACTGCTGGTACAAACAACCACCCCCTATGACATTTGCCATTCAGTGATGGTGGAGAAAATACCACTGTGAAAGCAGACACACGCACAAACATGGAAACCAGACACTTAATGGCAGATTCGATGTTTCTGTTGAATCACAAGTGGATGTGCAGTGTAGGTGCACACCATCGAAGGGTCCCACCAATATCAGTATGACTTTATGAGCTGTCCAGTGAGAATATTGTAACAATGTGACATGAAAAGAAACATGTATATGTGCACTATTTTAGACATACATTTATTCTTCTGGAAATAAAAATATAACTTGTTGATTGCGCAAAACATTGTGGGTTTGCAAATGAGCGCAGCCCCAGGGAATTGCACAGGCAGTTCTCCATCCTGCTAGTGGTCTGCTCGTTGCATATATTTCACATGGATTATAACAATAACATGATTTAGGTTCATTCGAATTTTAGAAGGTGCAGGAAAAGGGGAATCATTGGGGTTGTTCTGAAATTATTTTGAATTTTAAAAAGGTGGGGTTACAGTGCGGGGGTTTCTTTGAGGGGTTGCAAAAAAAAAAAAGTTGCTAGTATTTTATTGTAAACCGAAATACACATTCGTTTTCCAAAACATTAGCACCCCATGAGATATGAGATGTAATAATTATTCAGAAAATAAAGAGATAAGCAAAATGGAAGATGCATGTCTATGGATCATGGATTAAACAGGGAACAATTATAGTCAACATTTCAATGGACAGCACTGGTGTTTGCCCTTGTATACCCCTCTTACATGGAGAGACAACATGGAGGCTATTGCCTTGTTTCATGGATACACATAACTGCAAGAGAGGGAACAGTGATGACCATCTAGGTACATGGGCAGCTTTGTTAATCCAGGAAACCGTGCGCAAAGGTTGCGTGTCCAGTTAAACCCTTGTTATGGATGAATGAAACGTTTGGAGAAAGAGGAAATTGATGATTTGACCACGATTAATGGATAGACCATGGACACGAGTCCGAGGCAGAACCGTGGATGATCATGTATACACATGGACCCTGCGTGCCCATGATACCATGGACAGCCGAAGAGCGGGAACAGCTCCCTGAAGGCACTTCATTACTTGTCAGAGGTTTGGAGCAGAAGAGAAGGTCCATGTGGTCTAACCCGAGGCCAGACCAAAGATTGTGCGAGGGAATGTTCTCTTGAATAATTTGAAAGCAGGCGAACCAGAACAGATTGACCACATGTTAGCATGTGCACAGATGTATGCAGTAGTTCACTTAACATGGATGTATTCTAGGTGCTTTTTTCTATCGGGGTCCTTGTTACTCCTAAGTAAAAAAAAAGCCAATTTTAGGTGCACATGTTTGTTTAATCTTTTGGCACAACCTTCAGCTGAGCACATCACATGTTCGCATGACGAATTAATCTCACATGACAATGTGCTAGGAGCCCCAGAGGACATTTCTATATCTCTGGCCGGAGACCAAGTATAAATTACCCCTCACTCGGGGCCTCTTGCTCGTTCTGTTTGCTTTCATTGTGGCCCAACTCATCTTAAAACCCTGTACATAGGCATCAGATGTGTGCATGCAAAATGCCATTGCCACAGAGAAAGCAATGCAGGGGTAGGGGACATTGGTGGCAATCCACAGCACATAGTATTCTAAAGTGTGTAGCACAGGCTCAGCAGCACACAAGGAATGCACTGAGCCACCATGACAGTTCTCCACACACAGCAGTACACATGGAATGCACCGAGCCATCATGACAGTGCTGTTCACATACGAACACTACCCCATGAACACCTCATCACCCTAATAAAATGCAGCTATCCCCATGACACTCCGGCCTAGTTGCTCACATAAGCTTCCTTCACGCCTAATGCAGCCAAACCCAGTCTGGATGTCCAACCAACAGACAGCAAGCACATTCAACTATTATCTTCAACACCACACCTAACGCTATCAACACCTACCATCCGACAATTACACCAGCTGCTCACATAACTGGTGCACCCACGCACCCTATAAAACCATCTATCTCTACTGACCTGAACTGCGGCTCCCGAAGGCGTTCAACCCACTAGCAGCGCTTTGCAGTCATGCCAATGATATATAGAGCGCTATATAAATGCCAAGTAACATAACATAACATAACTTGTGTGCCCAGTCTGGTGGCTAAGAGAGTGAAGGTGCCTGCCGCTTGTTTCTGCACACATTCTCTTCTAAGTGGGAGGCAGAGCAAGGTGGCGTCTGCCATATTTCCCAGCCTGGTGCATTAGGACATGGTTACAGCTGGTTTCTGACAAGTTCTTTGGAACTACGATGAAGGTGTGTGATGCAACAATTAAATCATCTTCGGGGACACACCGGGCGCAGTTCACAGCCTGAATTCAGGAAGGCAGCACGGGAATCTATGGAAATGCAGGAAGCAGCTGCGGAGGGGAACCAAAAAACGCTGTGAGACTGGCTCTTTATGTTGAAAGATATCAGGTTTCGAGCACCGCCGCCCAGACGCAGCTCTGGCAGAGCTCTCCTCCAGCTAAAGGCACTTATACATCTCAGAGGATCCAAGCACTCGCCTTCAGGCACACACAGTCAGGTGCGGCCAGTGGTGATTACTAATAGCAACGGAAAACCCGAGTCACTGGAACAGGAAACACAGCCACAAATGCCAACTACTGTTATAGACATGAACAGGACCATCTGCACTCACCGACGTTAACAGCTACACCTACTCTCATATATATGAACAGGATCCTCTGCCAGGGACGTAATTTCACCAAAATGCCTGGGGTAGCGGAAGTGACATCACACGGCCCTTGACCTCCTGATGATATCACAGGAAGTGATGTCATTTGACCCCACCCGGATGTGATATCGCGGGAAGCGATGGAACATGACCTTTCACCCGTTAACAAAACAGGAATTGGCATCACATAGTATTGTACACTACGAAAAATATGGTTACGATATCACTATAATGTGATGTACATTTCATACAAGAATTGATCACCACATGTATCGTTAAGATCAGTGTGTATAGGCCCATATTACCAAATTACTGTGAATGCAAGCAGATGTCCATGACCAAATGATAATGATGTGTTATTATATAGCACTTAAGCTTAAGCGCTATATATAGAATAAACATACAGCCAATATCACCCAACCTGTGTTGGTACTCATTTATCGACCTCAGAAGGATGAAAGGCTGAGTTGAGGCGTTTAAGAACAGATTAAATCGGTGACTCACCCCCTGAAGTGTGCCTGAAATAAACCTTTAATGAGTCTAGCTTTCAAACTGGATATTAAATTATGCCTCCTATTGTAACGATTGTATGTATATTGGCCTACCCCAAGTTGCTTAAAACTGTACGCGAATAACTCTCTATGGCAAGGTCTTGACCTTGGAAATTGATGTAAGCCACCATCTTGAATCAAGCCGCCATTTTAGGTTCTCTTCCTGTGTAAAAGTCACCCTGTACATCAAAATGGCGGGTGATGCCATTCCGAACAGAATCTGGTCGCCATGACCTCCGTACAGCTAATGTATAACTTGCCTACAGGCCACTTGTTAGGGTCGTGAACTGAGACCTTGTCCTTCTGTTGACCTGTGTGTAAATGGATTACCTGTATCAACGGAACTGATCTATGCACATACTGATGAAAATATTAAAGTTGACCTGGCAGAGACCCTAGACCAGTAATGCATTCATGAAATGGTTAACCCGAAAAGGGGTTGGACAGAAAGCTGGAAACATGTATATAAGCCTGATTGTCCCAATGTATAGTCTCTCACTGAATACATCGAACCCCGTTGAAGTTTGTTGTTTTGTACTGAGGGCCGATAGCTATCCGATCTGTCATTGACTTTGTCACTGCTTGACCTTAAAATAAAGTACTTTGCATGTTCCTTTGTAACCGGTGTTTGGTGTGTTTCCTTTGGGTTTCCCGGCCTCATATTATTTTTTCTCTTTTCACATAGCAATTATTGTATAGAATTCCAGAAAGACACATTATTTGGTATTCCTACTCTTTCTTATTTAGGGTCAGTGCTGAAAGGTTAGACTTGTGAGACTCCTGTTCTTATTTTTCTTCTTTTTTTTAAGGGGGCTGAACAACAAAGCTAGCCACTCCAGAAGTAAAGAGCCACATGGTGCTGGCCACAGCCCAGGAGCTTGCATTACAAAAAAAAAGGTTGCGACCTCTGGCGACCCCTAAATGACGTCCCTGTCCTCTATACTCACAGATGTTTACAGCTACCCCATCTCTCATATCTATCAACAGGACCGGGTGCACTCATGGATGTTTACAGCTTCACCTACTCTCATATATATGAATAGGATACTTTGCACTCACAGATGTTTACAGCTACACCCACTCTCATATATATGAACAGGATCCTCTGCACTCACAGATGTTTACAGCTACACCTACTCTCATGATATGAACAGGATCCTCTGCACTTACTGATGGTTACAGCTACACCTACTCTCAAGGACATGAACAGGATACTGTGCACTCACTGTTGTTTAAAACTACACCTACTCTCACATATGTCAACAGGGTCTGATGCACTCACAAATGTTTACAGCTTCACCTACTCTCATAGATATGAACAGGATACTGTGCACTCACAGATATTTACAGCTACACCAACTCTCATATATATGGAGAGGATCCTCTGCACTCACAGCTGTTTGCAGCTACACCTACTCTCAAGGACATGAACAGGATATTGTGCACTCACTGTTGTTTACATCTACACCTACTCTCACATATATCAACAGGGCCCGATGCACTCACAGATGTTTGCAGCTACACCTACTCTCATATATATGAACAGGATCCTCTGGACTCACAGATGTTTCCAGCTGCACCTACTCTCATATATATGAACAGGACACTGTGCACTCACAGATGTTTACAGCTTCACCTACTCTCATATACATGAACAGGATTCTGTGCACTCACAGATGTTTACAGCTACAACTACTCACATTGACATGAACAGGATCCTCCGCACTCACAGATTTTAATAGCTACACCTACTCTCATACATATGAACAGGACCCAGTGCACTCACAGATGTTTACAGCTACACCTACTCTCAAAGTCATGAACGGGATACTGCACACTCACAGATGTTTACAGTGACACCTACTCTCATAGACATGATCAGGGAGGATCCTCTGCACTCACAGATGTTTACAGCTACACCTACACTCCTATATATCAACTGGACCCAGTGCACTCAAATATGTTTACAGCTTCTCTCCTATATATGAACAGGATACTGTGCACTCACAGATGTTTACAGCTACACCTTCTCTCATATATGAACAGGATCCTCTGGACTCACAGATGTTTACAGCTACACCTACTATCAAAGACATCAACAGGATACTGCACACTCACAGATGTTTAGAGCGACACCTACTCTCACAGACATGAACAGGAAGGATCATCTGCACTCACAGATGTTTACAGCTACACCTACACTCATATATATCAATGGGACCTGGTGCACTCACAGATGTTTACAGCTTCTCTCATATATATGAACAGGATCCTTCTGCACTCACAGATGTTTACAGCTTCTCTCATATACATGAACAGGATCCTTCTGCACTCACAGATGTTTACAGCTTCACCTTTTCATATATATGAACAGGATACTGTGCACTCACACATGTTTACGGCTACACCTACTCTCATATATGAACAGGAACCTCTGCACTCACAGATGTTTACAGCTACACCTACTCTCATTGATATCAACAGGATCCTCTGCACTCACAGATTTTAACAGCTACACCTACTCTCATATATATAAACAGGACCCGGTGCTCTCACAGATGTTTACAGCTACACCTACTCTCATAGACATGAACATGGCCATCTGCACGCACAGACGTCAACAGCTACCCCTGCTCTCATTACATGAACAGGAAGCCTTGCACTTACATATGTTAACAGATACCTTCCCGCACACTCACAAAGGCATAAACAGTCGGAGATAAAACCTTGAGTATATGCTTAGACTCACAGACAGAAATTAACAGACACTCCCACGTGGACACAGACAATAAAATAACTGCATCCACTGATAGAAGGGTTCTCACAAGCAGAGGCCACACACCCACACACGTACATTTGCAGCACATACAAACTTACACACATAATCCCACATACTCGTGTTGCAACATTCGTAGACACACCATCCAGCACATTCCCATACCGGCAGGAGTATAAGCAGGATCACACCACCCCCCCCCCACACTCATGTACACACCACAGAGAGGGCATTTCTCAGGCTCACAAATTTACAGAACTATAATCTCCCAGACTCACAGATTCACGGAAATGCAGACAATCTCTCAGATTCACAAACTCACACAATTACAGACAGAATCTCACAGTTTCTCGGTAGGAAGACTGTCAGCCTCCATACCCACGGCCTTCCAGATATTTGTGACTGTTTGCTTTGTTTTCCATATTTTTTGATCCATCTGAGTGTCATTCATCTCCATTGGGGATGAGGATGGGAATGCCATCAGACTCTGCATACACTGAGTACTCACGGAAGAGCAGTCCTATACATCAAGTATGCGTTATGATAGAAGCAGCAACATGGACTTTGCCGGACAGCAGCTTTGATCAGCCTTTTCTATTTCGTATCTAAAATTAAGGTGTGTGGGGGGAAGTTGAGTGTCTGTGCATGTTTGTAGGCATGTGTGCATTTGTGTGTCTGCATTTTTTGTGTGTGTCTGCATGTTTATGCACACGCATGCACGTTGGTGTAGCTTTATTTTTTTATTTATTGTTTTGCAAGTTTTGCATATATTGGTGAAACAGGGTTACCACTTCTAACAGAAATACATTACACGGGACTAGTAACAGTGGCAGGAGTGGTCCCGGTGTGCAGGGCGCTCTCAGGTGGTGAGGTAAATTATGGACACATTGAAGGAGGACAGTTCCTACAGACAATATACTACAGTGTTAACAAATAAGCATATTTGAGTACTGGGAATAGTACATCAAATGGCTATTTTCACAGTATGTTCACTGCCATTAATGCAAAGAATAAGGTGGCAAGTGTAGAGATGGCTATTGAGCTCTCTGCAACATTCCATCCTGCAAGCATGTGGCTCACCGTTCTCCCCTGTTGACTGGTGTGCCATCTTTCTTGCCACTGGAAAGAACAATCCCCAGAAAGGTGGCCACTGTTGTACCTTGTGCCATTGATAGCTAAGTGGCCATCCTGTGGCTATTCTAGAATACTGGGTCCTGTTTTCTCAGTGCTTAATACAATGCCTTGGAAAATCAGCTTGGTCTTCTGAGGAGCTATGCCACAGCATCTAGGAATTCATGGGATTCCTTGGTAGTCTTCCTCCTCACTATTACCTCTTATCTTGCCCAGGGGAAAAATGTCAACATCGAAGAAAACCGATGCAATGAGAATATTCATTTGGTGCTACATAAATTGCAAGGTCTCTTAAATAAGAGATGGTTCATCCAATATTGCACCCAGACCTGCTCTCCACAATATACTGTGCCAGTTTTTCTTTATTTTTTTTATTATTAAAGACAATACAGTTATATGATATGAACACACACTTGTCTTTTCTATTTGGTTGTTTATTCATTTTTTATGTTTGTCCTTAATTACATTCTTTTGATTTCTCTGGACATGAGATCTATGACAAACATTATTTACCCCTTAATAGTCTTTCTGGTGTTTTTATCTATTTAGAGTTCCCATCTAATGGATGGGCCAGATTAGTCGAAGTTGTTTTAATAAAGTAAAAGTAGACATGTTTATGTCATACTATCTCTGTCCTATGTGTGCAGGTTCCCACAAAGGGTTCCTACACCCACTGATTGTTGGATGTCTCTAGACTGAGAGCCAGTGGTGTTATTGCAAGAGCAATGTGTTTTCTGTTATACCAGCATGAGGAATCTGTTCGGGACTATGTGACTCTAAACAGACACATTTATCAGAAAGACTCTCACTAGGTAAGAAATGCTTATCTTTGAGGGCTTGTGAATCTGTTTAGATCTGCCACAAGCTTTGCATAGAGTAGGTGACAGTATTTGAGTGCAATGGCGGGTCAGCTGAAGGAATAGCAGAAAACATGTTCTTGAAACTGTTTGTCCCACCTGTGAATCTGTCTTGGTTAATGGCAACTGCATGAATTAAGCCTACTGTGTTGCAGGAATGTTCAATAGTTTGCTTCATAAAATACACTTTGGGGTTGCTCTCGTTTCCACTCATCTGCAATTTGTTCTTCTCTAAAATCACTGACGTGCACCCATGCTCTCACAAAACATTCCTCCCCTGCTGCATCCCACCCTCCCTCTCCGTGCTTGTAGCATTTATTTCCTACTTTCCCATTCTCTTATCTTCTCTTTGCTCATTTTCTTTCCTCCTGCAGACTGTTGGAGGCACAATACACCTCCCCAGGTGCAAGCCTAGGTGCTCGGATACTACTACTGTACTACTGTGGTGACCGGACACAGTATAGAAGCATATTAATGTAACCTTGTCTTTCACCTATGCAGAGCAGCTTGGCGCTACCTGATCATAAGAGGATATCTGGGTGTGTGCGGAGTTTGGTGCGTGGTCTACCTACACTGCCCTCCCGCCCCCCAGGCTGGATAGATCTCCCTTGACTTTTAAGTTCATTGAGAGTAATTAAGTGAATCCACCTAATGATTACAGGGCAATTGGACCCTAACCTAGTGGCACATGAGTTTTGACACTGGCATAACTGGGGGTTGGTAGTTCTCCAAAAGGGAGGAGGCAGATGTGTTCTAAAGTGTGATACCTGAATTATTGTTACAATGCAGATAAGGATAATTTTAAGTTAGCACACAGTGCAATGTTAGATTCATGAAGGGCTTAAGAGTGGCTCATTTTAAAAGACGATGCAAGTGTTAGATTTGCATGCTTCTTTTAGAATTTTAATTCACCTTGGTGGGAGTTTTAAGTCCCCGAATTCAATGACCTCAGTAGCCAGGCTGTCAAAGTGAAACTTTGTGGGTCTGGGTGAGTTCATTGTTGATGCTGTTGTGTGAGCAACGCATGCATTGGGGTTAGTTTGACCAGAGCTTCTACTGCAATGCACAGACTGTGTGGGCACTACACTTCTTTTGCCCATGTTGGTGCAACCAGTATTAGGGTCACGAGTTTGTTTTTGAGTTTTAACACTATTTTGTGGATAGGAGGTGTCTGGAGGTGAGGGGCACTACGAGTCAGTTAATATGCCATAGGGCGTTGCCTAAGGACCACTCTCCTTATGGTACCTCCAGGCAAGGTTGTGGCATATTATGCTTTGTACTTGTTGCAAATAAATCTGTATTTGAGGTGCCCCATCTTGCAAACATTGGTTTGAGTGTTTCTATGGTGAGCTTCCATTCAAGTTCCTGTTGCATGTTTATGGTTAGGCTTATCTGTCCGACAACTGCCCACTCCTATGGCATGCTCTGCTGAAAGCCATATGCTCCTGGGGACTTACACATGTGTTGCTCTATATGGGGAGGCTCTATCTTCATTCAACCCCATTTGTTTTTCACAGAGTTTTTCACCAAATTGTTTGGCCAAGAAAAGTCATTGAATTTGTTTTATTTTATTTGAGGGGTTCCCTCACCCAGCCCCCCTTTTATTTATTGCCTATTGTCTGATCCCCCCTCTACCTCTTGTGTGCCCTTACCAGCCTTCACCCCACATATTTTTCAATGAGTTTTTTCAGCAAACATTTTTGGGTAAAAACATCTGCCAAAAACAAACGTCCAATTTATGGACGGCGTACCCTATATGGGATAGTGTTAGGGAATCTGTACCCACTAGTGTTTTGCCCTTTTTTATGAGGACACTCTTGTTTTAAATTTTTGTCGGAAAAGTAACACTGTCTGCACTGCCTATGATGATACCTACTTTTACTGTGAAAGAAAATAACTTCATCCTGCTGAGGCTTGTACATTCTGTGCCCATGAATCCCTTCTAAAGAGTAGAGCTATTGATTAGCGTGCTCCCCAGAAAGATCGTCCGCAATCCTAAATGCCATGCAATCCCAGCCCCCCGCCCCACTGAAAGCGCCGCCCCCTCCCCCATTACAGGCATACGAAGAATAGGGAACCACAGTTGCAGACATTAGTGCCAAATCTAGCAACACTTGGCATGCTTGAAAGACCATTGCAACAAAGGTCTGCCCTATGCCCCCTACCAGAACTATCTTTTACTGTTTCCCTGTATCCAGCTGCACTCGATCCCACCGGCAATAGTGCTTCGACTGGAGTGCCGTCCCGAAAGGCCAATGTGGTACAGTTTTGTGGGCCTGTGTGAGAGACTTTGAAAACTTTGTACAGTATGCAGCTGGTAGCTTCGACCAATATTACCAGCCAAAAGAACTTTAAAAAAAACACCATTTGCCACACACTTTCTCCAAAATGAGACAGAGGTGCAACAGAATGTGTCTCGAAAAGACATGAATGGTGAGGTGCAAATATTAGCCTCGTTTTAGCGCTTATGCTCGCATTAGTCCCACGTCCTTTGGAAGAGGGATTAGGTAAAGGGGATTGACCCTTCAAAATCAAACATCTCAATTATTACCAGGAATGAAATGAAGAAAAGGACCAGGGCAGTGCATTCCTAGTTTACATGTTTACATGTCACGTTGCAAGGCATGCGCCTGCTGCGGCTGGTCATTTCTGCATTACTTGGAAGAAAAGGCCCAGGGCAGTGCATTCCTAGCTTACATGTTTACATGTCACATTGCAAATGCATGCACCGTCTGCAGCTGGTAATTTCTGCATTGCTTGGAAGAAAAGGCTCAGGGCAGTGCATTCCTTGTTAACATATTTACATGTAACTTTGCAAGGCATGCGCCTGCTGTGGCTGGTCATGTCCGCATTGCTTGGAAGAAAAGGCCCAGGGCAGTGCATTCCTAGTTTACATGTTTACATGTCACATTGCAAAGGCATGCACCGTCTGCGGCTGGTCATTATTTCTGCATTGCTTGGAAGAAAAGGCCCAGGGCAGTGCATTGCTTCTTTATATGTTTATATGTCACATTGCAAAGTCATGCACCAACTGCGGCTGGTCATTTCTGCATTGCTTGGAAGAAAAGGCCCAGGGCAGCGCATTGCTTGTTTACATGTTTACATGTCACATTGCAAATGCATGCACCGTCTGCGGCTGGTCATTTCTGCATTGCTTGGATGAAATGGCCCAGGGCAGTGCATTCCTTGTTTACATGTTTACATGTCACATTGCAAAGATATGCACTGTCTGCGGCTGGTCAGTTCTGCATTGCTTGGAAGAAAAGGTCCAGTTCAGTGTATTCCTTGTTTACATATTTACATGTCACGTTGTAAGGCATGCACCTGCTGCGGCTGGTCATTTCTGAATTGCTTCGAAGAAAAGACCCAGGCAGTGCATTCCTTGTTTACATGTTTACATGTCACATTGCAAGGCATGCATCTGCTGCGGCTGGTCAGTTCTGCATTGCTTGGAAGAAAAGGTCCAGGGCAGTGTATTCCTTGTTTACATGTCACATTGCAAAGGTATGCACTGTCTGCGCCTGGTCAGTTCTGCATTGCTTGGAAGAAAAGGCCCAGTTCAGTGCATTCCTTGTTTACATGTTCACATGTCACGTTGCAAGGCATGCGCCTGCTGCAGCTGGTCCCTTCTGCATTGCTTGAAGTAGGCGTAATGACCAGGGAAATCCGATCGCTTAATCACATAGATAATCCACAGAATCCCTGGCCCCGGTGGCGGCATTAGCAGTCCATATGTCCCTGTTAGTTTTCCCCTGTAGGCACGATGGTTGCTTTCAGATGAGACCTGCTGTCTCTACACAGAATTCCGAGATCAGGAAAACCAGGCCTGTCCAAGTCGTGGTGCTCATGACCTCGAGAGAGAACGTGCCCTTTAGACAAATGCAACGAACAGGCTTAATGTCAATGCAAATACATAAGAACATTGATGAAGGTATGTTGATACATACACCTTCTGAAACAATCACAGGTCCAGGCACACACAGGCAGGAACAACACTCCAGCTCAAGGCCAGATACACGTGAACATGACCCTTTTACACAAACACACACACACTCACACTCATAGGCCTACAAGTTGACACAAGCCAATTGTCTCATATGTGTGCCAAATCTGGCACTTGTGTGGGCACACATGGGCTGAAGGACAGCCATATGTATAGGACTACGAATACAATAGCTGGAGGACGCACAGGTGGGCGCAATAACTGAGAAATGGATGCATGTGTAGACACCTAGAAGCAGAGAGAAGCGTGTGATGTCACACCACGTGAGATCCAAATACTGCTCAGAAGAAAGAGGAAGCGAGTTTAAATGTCCCGTCTTCTAGACCGGCGTTCTTCCTTGCCTTCGCAGAGGGGCCTGCTCTCCCGTTTCAGGCTCTCCTGTAGGCGCGATGAAATAGCGCAGAGCTGCAATGGCAAACCATGGCAAGGCACTAAGATCTGGGCACGGGCAGTGCGCCTGGTACATGCTTTGAATTGGGTTGAAAGATGCATCTCATGGGGCAAAGGCATTTTTAATTGCCTCCTGGGCTCAGAGGAAGATGGGGTTTAGGAGACTAACGGGTAAAACTGTCATCCAGCACCCTAACATTTTATGGCTGGCTCTGACCCTGCTGCCCACACTACAATGGGGACAATGGATCGCGAAGCAACGCCAACCAGAAGTCCTGCCTCCCTGCCTGTGGATACGGCACTAGGTCTAGGAAAACGCCTTGAGCTGCCCCACCCTATGCACCATTTTATCGGAAGTATGTTAGCCAGGAGAAGGGGGTCTAGGACGCCATTTTAAATGGCAGGCAACACTCCCTATTGATCAAGGCTGGCCGGCAAATCATACTAGACTTGCACAATATGTAAAGCTTTCTTTTTAGTTGGAATAATGGGCCAATGAAATGTTCTGAAACTTGAACGGCTAATTTTAATTGGTGACCCTCACACAGTGACTCCCCTCCCCCCGTTATACTATTGGGGCCTAGGAATGCACCACAATCCCGCCCTGCAGCAACGACCGTTAGAATTTGGATGTAATACTGCTCTTTTGAGGAATCACAGTTTTGAACTGCCGCACTCCCTCCTAGTGCCAGTATATCCTGCTGTTACAATCCTATCAGTCTCCACACTAGGAACCTTCACAACACAGCTCAAGCATCAAGCACTTAATTTCTGACCAGATGCTCCCTCATTTAGGACTGAGCCTTTAATCAACACACAGCTCTACCAAAGCTCCTTGATCCACCACAAAAACACACAGTTGTCCACTTGAGCTGATTAAAACATGCATGAATGACGGCTAGTCCACCGACGGGAGAAACCTGCAGAATAAGCCCACCGTACATCCAATTATTCCCCTCCAATAACGCCCTCCTTTCTCATGCCACACAATGTGCCCCCTAACCCGCTCAGAATAAGCATCCACCCTCTTGAGACCAGCATGACTGGCAGCCCATCTCAAGCCCACTGACTAGCCACAAAATGGCTGCTCCACATACAGGATGTGAATCTGTTACATAGTCGCGCGGCACATTGCATGTTTCCACCTATCAGTTTGCATCCCCTTGCATTAGAATAGGAATGTTCTGCTGCCAGGGATTGTATTCCCTCTTGCACCGTGTTTCTTGTAAGAAGCATTGTCCTCACAAAACAAATATGTATTGAAAATCAAAATGAATGTAACTAGAAATGTGAAGTTCGAGAGAAAACAAGAAAAACAAGAAAAACAAAAAGAATGCCAGCATTACTCTTGCAAATGTCGTAAACATTGGCCTACAAATAGGTAGGCAGGATATACATAGTGATCTGTCACCTTTGGGGGCTTCTAGGTGGGACTGAAGAGGGGCGCACTGGCTTGCTCTGTCACACCAGAGGATCACAAGTGAGGGGGTCGCTGATGCAGACCCAGGGACTGAACAGTGAGGTTAGGAGGCTAGAGTCTTGGGGAAACTCACAGAAATACAGACCCAGGGGTAGCACAGCTGCAGAACCTCCACTGCCCAGCTGGATCCGCCCTTCCCTCCTTCACCTGTAACCCCTTCTCGAACTCTCTGTATGCCATCTCCCCAAATTCTTCTAACTGTACCCTTAATTGTCTATACTTCCAATGGTGTCAATATTGTATACTATTATTGTATACCTTTGCTGTATATGCATGCATACAGACTTACATGCATGGGAAAAAAAAGAATTCCTTGGAACATATTTATTTGCATGACACAGCATGCAATGGGCACAGAGGACAAAGTTACGCGTATATATATATATTACAGGGTCTACGGTAGTGGCCCTGTAGTTATGGTTAAGTTTCTCAATTGGTAGAAAGAGCACTTTTTGGGTTGGCTTATAACTTTCGCACTGTTTGAGCTAAAAATATCTGGATTCCGGTCCACGGACTCATTTCCTGATTTGTGTTCCGCGGCCAGTCAAAGGCTGGCGTGACGTCCGCAGACATTGCATGCGCCCACTGATTGGATGGTGGAAAACATGAGCTGCGTCATATTTTTGTAAACGGTCACCATGTTGTATTCGCGGACAAAGGCCAGTGTCCGCGGATAGAGCAGTGAGGAAAAAGTGTGGAAAACACATTTGGGGTTATTTGGTGGCCCAAATAAGGTCTCGAAAGGGTGGGGGAGTGGAATACAGTTGACACAGCGCTGTTTTAATAGCTGAACAAAGGGTTTGCAGGTGCCACCAAGTCCGCGGACATCGCCGCGAACAGCGCACTGAGAAAAAAGTCTAGAAAACACATTTTGGGGTATTTGGTGGCTGAAATAAGGTCTGAAAAGGGTGTGGGAGTGGAACAAAGTTGACGTGGAGCTGTTTTTATAGGTGAAACAAAGGTTTGTGGGTGCCACTGAGTCCACGGACATCGTTGCTGACTGCAAACAGCGCAGTGAGAAAAAATTATGGAAAACACATTTGGAGTTATTTGGTGGCCGAAAGGGTGGGGGAGAGGAATGAAGTTGACATGGAGCTGTTTTTATAGGTGAAAAGAAGTGTGCAGGTGCCGTCCAGTCCGCTGACACTTTTTGTGTCCGCCGACATCATTTGGATTGTAGGGGGTTTAGTGCGAGTCTTGTTATTTGAAGGTGTATTGTACATATTTGTTCTATGGCTTAATTGTATCGTGGTTGTGGCCAGTGGCCAGATTCTTGGGGGCACAGCTGTAGGCCACTGGCCACATGCAGTATATGCGTATAGTTATTATAGGTACTATAGGGGGAGTATACCGTATTTGTAATATGGTGGAATGATATAATTGAAGGGAATATGGTATTTATGATAGTAGGAGGATAGTGCACTTTGATGTGTCCTTTGCCTTGGTGTGCAAGTGCCTCCCAGTCCACGGTCTCCTTTGGTGTCCACCGACATCATTTGGATTTCAGGGAGTTTAGGATGTATTGTACGTACTTGTTATATAGTTTAATTGTATTGTGGCGATTGTGGCCAGTGGCCACATACAGTAAAATAGTGTATGTATAGTTATTATAGTGCTATTTGATCTGTCCTCTGCCTTTTATACATAGCATCATGGACCGGGCACTGGACTGGCTGACCTGTTTTCCTTACTAACTGCCATTCCCAGCTGCAAGTGGGTCATTTCTACTGTACCACCCCACTCTCTACTTGCAGCGTACCCCAGGGTTCTATTCTATGCTTGTGACTCTTCAATATCTTTTTCACCCCTCTGGCTCAGCTGATGTCCTTTTTATTTTCTCATTTCCAGTGTTATGTTAATGACAAACAGCTTTCCGGAATTTTCCCTTCACTAATTTCTTTGCCTTCTCCTTTTTTACCTCCGATTGTCTGAGCGCCATCCAGGCATTGTGTGCGGTCAGCAATCTCTGGCTCAATGCCAGTAAGACAGACATCCTTCTTATTGTGACACTTCTGTCCTGATTTCCTCCTACCCTCTGGCCGCCCTCTTTGGGTCCTTGACTTTCACCATATATATATTACCCAAAATGTAATTATTCTGCTTGTTTATGCATTCGAATTTTGGCAGATCTTCAAAATATTAACAAACTATCACACCCATAGCACATTGGCATTAATTTCTGCCCAATCCAAACACCATTGTTTTCCACTGCCTACACCTGAAAAACAAAATCCCCATTAGCTTACACTAGAAAGATAAGGATTCTGTGTGGGAGTGGTTTAGCACTGTTTCCGTCCCAATGTTTGCCAATGTTCAGTTGTGGTTCTAGTCCTGGTTGTCTACATTGCTTGAGTTTACTCCCTCTTGTCCCTCTCTTTTCATGTAGGAGTTTGTGTAGAACAAAAACTATTTACTACAGGCACATTTTTGAAATGCTGAATGGGTTGCACTGGGCACCAGCCCTTTGGGTTTCCGCAGGGCCTAGGAGGCGTGGCAGTGTCACCCACATCAGCAGGAGAGGACACTTCTGGAGATTGGAGGATGAATAGCCTTTGGTAGCATCAAATGCCTTTCAACGGATTTTGTCCAGAAGATGTCGGGTGCGCATGTGCAGCAGAATTCAAAGGTGCAGGGCTTTGGGGGAACTGTGGGGCAGGCAACTAGCAGCTCCTGGATCTTGGCAACTTGAGGTCCTGTCAGAGATTCCTGTTAACCTCTGCCCCAAGGAAACACTTTCCAGAACCCAGTCGCTCCCAGTCAGCCAGTGCCCAAATCACCACATTCTGTTCAGCCTCTGGCATAGGCTAACCATGCTTCTCCGGGTCACAACTACGGGCAGTGTGCACCCCAAAAGCTGCCTGTGTGCAAATCTCCACCCAAGGATCGGCATCCCCAGGACGGCTCTATGTAGCTCCATCTACACACATTTCAATGTTGTATGTTTGGTCGCGGCAAATATGGATGTTTTACTCCAGTGATCCATTTGGCAAAACCAAACTTACCACTGTTCATTTGGTGTTAAGGAAGGGAACCACTGCATATCCCCCAGGAGTATAAAACCCATGGCCAGTATCCCTGGCCGTCACAATCATTGCCAATTCCAAACCCTGCCCCAGGACTACCATGTCTGTTAGTCTCCACCATCCAACAACAGCATCTCACAGAGGCCTTGGCCCGATGCCCTCTTCCCTGTCTTTCTCGTGCAAGGGTCTGTACCCAGAAACGTTTGGGGCATCTTCCCCAGAATCCCCTACACTGCCATTAGTGCTCCCGGCATCCCTTTCTGGGGGGATTAAAGATCACACCGACTTGACGCAAGCTAGTGCACTGTGGATGAAAGAATGCATGTATGAAGGAATGAATACATCTTCAGGTACTAAGCATACTAGGGCTGGAGCCTCACAGGAGATGTGTTCTGCATGTGAGCTATTAATGGAGGTTGAGCGGCTGGCAGAGCCGTCGTCTCCTACATTATTGGTTCCCCGGTGGCTGCCCGGCTTGATAAAAATAGTTGCTTGCAACAGGGCTGGTGTTTGTATGCAGAAGGGAAAAACTGCCAAAACATTACAACACTTGTTAGATGTGCTTAATTGGCCTGCGTTCCCAGGGACTAAGGCAGAATGGGCTGACAGGGCTGAGAGCCAGGGTCCTCGGCAGGCCTTTTTCAGGGGTTGCTAGAGAGGAAAGCACAGCGCACAGATCTGCTCTCTGAGGGCCCATGCTTGGGATGCTCCAGCCAGAGTGCTACTGCAGCCCAGAAGCAGTGTCCGAGGCCAGGCGACGAGACGTGCTGAGCAAGGCCCAGAATGCTCTTCCGAATACATTCGGATTGGACTGGGAAAGCGCTCATTGAAGCCAGGCGGAAGGATAGCTCGGGGGCACCGCGTTTGTCTTAGAAACAAGACAAAGCGGCGTAACGCAGGTTCGAATCCTGATCCTGCACTTGGAGTTGTAAATGAACAATACAATTTAAAAAAAGAAAGGCAAAAGACAGGCATTGTGTGCACAAGGATTACAGTCGCAATTTCCTTGTTCATCATTCCACGACTCCTTTTTTTACACTTCCGATCCCGCCTCCTCTTTTTAGTTTTCGGGAGGGGGTTGCATGTCACCCCTTCCTCTCACTGCAGGGGGGACAACCCAAGGGCTGCTGTTTTTTTTTTTTTTTTAAGAAATTCGGGATTCAATACCCTTTAACGTAGAAACGTTTCTGTGGTCAAGTGACCCGCTCCCGTGCACACCGCCCAGGTGATGCACCTCATTATTGACACATTGATAGAGCCACCCCGTATTTGTACACCGCCTTTTGCCTATTACGATGACACCCCGCAGTGCAAATGACGAACATTTGGCGGCGGGGACGTGGCTAAGCCTCAGTGCAAACGTAGCAGGTCCCGCAGTCAAATTACGTTTGGCAGCAAAAATGATCTCCCCTGTGTCTCTGGCTGTACACCTGGGCTGTTTCCATTTTTTGATTGATCCCTGCTTGCTTATAGGTTTTGTTGCAAACATTTTTTGTAATTTCCGCCTGTATTTATGTTCATTTACATTTTGGCCATTTTATCTGTATTCATCCACATTTATTATTTGTCTTGTAAAAAGATTATTTGCAATTGCAACCAGTATTTTTCTCTATTCATGCAAATTAAAATAATGCATTTACTAAAAGAACACACAGTCACATATAAAGTACAGAAATGGAGCTGGGTTCGACCACACCAATGCCAGCACCACTTTTACAGCAAATGACTGTTGGTTCCTGTGACTGCTGCTGACCTAATACACATGTTGTCAGCACACTAACAGAGTTCAAAACAATTTTTCACGCAAAATGTATCTCTGTGCTGCCATTCTGCAATGCCAAGGGCCTGCCTTGCATTACTGACAGCATGGGGGGCCTGGCAGAAAGACCTGCCTTTCTGAATTATTCGGTTTTTACAAATAAACACAGACAGAAAGAAGATTAATCTCTAACTGTATTTATGTGTCAAAATCGGTAAAAGCGGAAAACAGGGAGTGGCATATCACATTCCTGACAGGTTTACGGATTTATGTACAATCTTGTGCCACAACAACCTTTGTGCCAAAGAATACCCGAGGTTATCAGTATGATAACATGTTTTTTATGTTTAGAGTCATATTCTTTGCAGTCACTACTGAATTGCTAATGTTTTCATTCCGAAAGAGGGACATTTTCAAACTTGGATACGAACTTGTCACGTTACATCTCGAACTTGCCAACGTCGCAAAATGGGGAATGTGGGCAGTTTGATATTTTTAGGGCAATGCCACTGTTTCAAACCTAAGTTGTCTTGTTGTGCTCCGCACTAATGAAGGCCAACAAGGCCGAAACATGTCTGGGGATGCTTGGGGTCTCATGCAAAAGGCATGTGACCTAGACCTTCGAGCTGGACTGCCACTTTTGGGGTGGGACCAAGCCTAATTTTCATATGGCCTTTCCCCTTCTGTAATGACTTGGCAGGCGAAGAACGATGGTCTGGAGGGTGGCCCAGAGCAGTGTCAGAGGTTAGGATTAATTTGTTTTGTTTTGTTTTGTTTTGTTTTGTTTTGTTTTGTTGTTCTCCTACAGCATAAGCTTAATTGATACAAATACACAATTAAGCACATTTAAGTTATGAGCTACAAAGGAAAAATAGCTCTTTGCCTGTTGGCATCACCGTTGGGAAGGGCAGGGAAGTGGTTTCTCTCATGTCCTGGACCCTGGGCTCACCAACTGCCCGCTCTGGCCAAGGAAAACAACATTCCTGCAAGAATGCTGCCCAGTTGCATCCTTTGTGCACAGCTTTGCCAGGCTGTGAACCTAAATCGAGTGTAGCAGAGAAGCAAGATGCCAGGAGCCCCGATCGAGGAACCTGGGCCCGGAACCTGCATACATGAAAACAAATCTCTCTCCGGCATTGGAACCTGCCTAATCATATTCTGGGTCATGTTGTGCCAACTCAGATGGCTGTCAAAGCATTGGAGGGGGCACAGAGGTGACATCCTGCACCATGAGAATTGGGCTTGTGACCTGCGTAAATTCATGAGATAAGATCAAGTTCTCTTTCTCGTTTGACCTTTGTTCTGTGTCCTGGTGTGTCGATCCCGGTAGCAGAAGATGCAAGATGAAGGAATCAAGAGGTCAAACCCCATATTGATGCACTTGGAGCCTAGAGCCTGCAGAACCTCATGCTAGAGCAATGTTGCCTTCTGCACACGGACCTTGGTGGCAAACCATGCACCATATATCGTTTGCCACACACTTCAACAGAGAGGATTCAGCGGGGAAAAAAGGCTTTCCCTCTGGTCGAGAGACCCAGGGCCAAAGCCCATGGTGCTGGGATTTGGGGGTCAGTCAAAACCCCCTCTTCCCCTCCAAGTTTCAGAGGTACGATGCAGAAGCAGGGGAAAGGAGAACATAGGCGTACCTCCTTCCCACTGGACCCACTATCGCCACTCGGCCTTTGGCCGATCTAGTTCTCTCGCTCTGCAAAGTGCATGATTCTGACTGCATCCAATAAGGCTTTGCGAATAACCTTTGGCACAAGGGTGAACCTCTGCAGAATAATAAGCTTCCCGCCCAGGGGCATCCAAGTAAATAAGTTGGTAACGGGCATACACTGCCATCAGACAGATGGGAGACATTTGCAGACAACACAAAAAGGGCAGAGACCGACTAGGATCATTACGTTTGGCCCTATGTGAGAAGGGTGAGATAGGAGTGAAGGAAAAAGGGGCAGAGTTTCTCAAAATAATGGTCACCCATCTTTTAGACCCAGCTACCCAACTGTAATCGCCGAGGCTTCGGCATCTGCCAATCACTGGGGGTTCTGTTTTTCAGTGATCAGTTGTTGGTCTCCATTCTGTTCAGAAGGCTTTTGGATGGTTTCTAATAGCCAATTGTTCACCCTATGCATGGTGGCGGGTGGCGGAATGTGAAAACTAGCTGTTCTGTGCTCATCTAGTTCTAGGCCAGCAGGCGGGTTCACCTGGGCATGAGCGGGGGTTGTCAGGATAGTGATCAGGAGAGTACTCACCTATCCTATCGAAGTCACCCTCGCTCACGCTGGACGTAGGGCTAGCAACAGAGGTGCTTTTGTCACCTGGATCCTTCTGTCGGGTTTTGGCAGCTTCGATGCCCTTCACCCGCCGGGCATGACGGTTGCCTTTGTAGTGGGCTTCGGCCTGGCTCTGGAAGAAGAAAGATTTGTGCAGGTCAGCGGGGCTGGCAAAATAGAATTCAAACGGGCAGGACGCCGCCTCCAACGCACTGAACTGTCTTGATAGGAAACAAGCATTACAAAGCATACCACACAGCTTAGAATTGAGGCATCTTCCAAATTGGGCAACTACCAGTAACTATTCAAATATGTACATATATATATTTATTTTTTATTCGGCCCGTTTTTCATAGCAGTATATCCAACAGCTATTAAACACGGTCCGAAGAGGAAAAATACAAATGCATATTGCTTGCTATGGTGCACAAGCTCATTCACAGACCCAAATGAACCCGAGTTCTCTTCCAATCAGTTCCTCCCACCTTCCACCAAATATCTTGGTAGGATAGCCAAAAGCCCCTTTTCCTGCATGAGACATCTCCTTGCCTTGCCCTTTCGAGGTTGCCTATTAGACGGTGCCTTAGTGCCTCCTATAAGCCAAAGCAATTACCATGGAGTGCAGCTAGGAAGGTCACTGGATGTGAGAAGGGACAGGGGGTCTGTAAGTGTTGTTTGGCCGTTTACCCACCCATTGACTGTGCATGACTATGCTAGTCCTGCCCTAACCCACCGAAAAAACACCCTCCTGATATACCTCTTATCATGCAATACCACAGAACCTGGAACTATAAAAAATCTGCCAGTGTAATTTCTAAGTAGCCCTCTGAGAGTTTATGGCTTATTTGCCCTTGTAAAGGAGCTCCTGGTGTAATAAAAATGTCTTAACTTATTTATTGCATTCAAATTGTAAAACATTTTTTAGCAATGACATTCAAATGTAAACTGTGATGAAAAGAAAAAGAAAGAAGGAAAAAGAGAAAAAAGGAGCAATAGAATAAAAAAGAAAATCACAGCTTCACGAAGAATGTCTTAACATAGTGTGCCTTCAGCTGCTTGCTTTATAAGCACCATGTGCATCCTTGCATCTGTTCAATAAACTGAATTCCTGTTAAAAACATACATTGGCAAAGCCAACACATTTGTGCATAGGTTTTAGATTGGAATTGTGTCGGCTTTGCAATGTTTTTTTTTTCAGAATGGTGCTGAAAATGCCTTATTTCTATGTCTCTAACTAGCCCCCCCTCTGCTTCCTGAGTGGTCATTCATACATTCGACTCTCCTTGTTAATGTGCTCTAAGGCTAGACCTGCATTGTGCACTCCACACACACACACACACACACACACACACACACACACACTGTGAATACATACATGCTGTAGATTTCTAATAACAGCAAGTATTCTAAGACGTTACCCGCCCTTTATGGAAGTGTAAAATTGATCACTGTGGCACTCCTGCCTCTACTCCATCCTGTGTAGATCTACAGGCAACTTTTGGGAGGCTTTTGAAAATGAGTCCTGCTTCTATTATTTTTTGGATGGTATATTGGTGCGGGTTATGAAAGTAGTCATATGACACGCAGCACCCCCGATCCCCTGGAAGTTAAAAGTGAAGGTGGGTGCTAAATTCTGAGGAATTCCCCCACCCCCAATCCTCCCCCTGTCGTCCATATTGCTTGAAAATGGTGAATTGAATTTGGGTCTCATTATATTTGTGATGTTTTGGCATAATAATCCCAAAGGAAGCCTCGATGCAAAGCAGACACACATGGCCTTTGTGTCACTGATTATGTCATTAGGTTTTCCTCTTTTTGTGTAATGAACCCCGCCTAAGAGGGACGTGCCATGGTTTAAAAGCACGCCTGGAGGGCCGATGTTAGGGAAGCATGGCACGAAGGCAAGATGACGAATAAGCTACAAAGCATGGGAAACATGCCTCTCCGAATATTTTATGAAGTCAGAAGCAACTCTTTCAACATGTTAATTGGCAGAGCATAATGGAAGATGTGACTGCTATGGACCGCAAGCAAGTGTTGGACATTATGCAGCAAAGGATTTGAGGGGAAAAGGCAAGTTGTTTTGGGTCACAAACAATACAAGAGGATTTTTTTGTTTTACAGTTTCTGTATGAGCAGAAGGTGAAGGTGGTTGCCTGAGGTTCCTGGAGCAGGTGCTTGTGAACAGCCTGTACCCACATTCAATGCAGACTCAGAGCCAATGCGGAAAGTCTGCACGAATGAACGCTCGGGCCAGGAGCCTGCAGTGGCCAGCTGCTTCCCTGCATGTATGGACTCCGCCTTTATTAGTTTTGGCTATAAGGTGGCGTGTCTGTCCCACCTATAACCTGAAACTAATGCATCGAAGTATAGCTAAGGAGCAACAGCATATGTGTTATGTTGTTTGATATTTGTGTCGTGCCTACTGCCATTGTTATACCTGCGAAGCGCTGTGGGAGAAAGGCTGCTTGTGAATAGTAAATAGAATTAGGTGACTATTCAATTACTAGCAGAGATTACTAGATCATGCAGAGCATTGTATTCAGATGCAGAGATAGCTGCTATGTCAGTGACTATGTGACAGCTGGACCGAATTTCTTGTGGGACTCAGCTGTATTCTATGGATTGCAGTGCAAGAGGGGGAATGGGGAGTATAAATAGTCCATCAACCCCACCGGCAACTGTGCTCTAGCACCTTGAAGCGTCTCATGTGCTAAATGGAATTACCAATAAGGATCTCGGACCCAAATAACCGGACAGACTCAAAGAATATGGCCAAGAACTACTTTATTATTAGCATAGAATAAAGTAGGGCAATCTGGCGAGCAACAAGCAATAGTACACGCACTAACAACCAAATTTGATTATACAAAGGTGTTATACCTCGATATGCATCACCTATGAGATCATCCGACGTGGAAAACTGTAACAACTATTGAAGGGAGGGATTGGTTAAGGGATCAGATATACATATATATTATGTAAGTACTAACAATATTACTTGGGACATTCAACAGAGCGCAGGCACACCATTATCTTTGTTTGGGCTTATTGAATAGCCCTTGTTTTTGACTTTTGAATATTAGACCATTAATTTGTCCATTTTGACCTTCTATTTACTGCTATTTGATTCAATTGAGCTGGGTGTCATTACCCTTCTTGACCTCGGGAGACTTGCTCACTCCATCATGATTGGGTTTTCCACATCTTTAATTGTCTAATACTTGACTCTTGCAGATGTTTTTTATTTGCTCAATCTAGAAGAAATATCTCTTACATACATGACTGATGCTTTTGACTCCCCTTGTTCCTTGCAATTATTTCTTGAAATAGCATCCCTGATCCCCGGCCAATAGACTCCTCTTTATTCCTCACACAAAGCTGTTTTTCGAGCGTCTCCTGACTCTGTAGCCGTGGTCTGTCTCTGAGGTAGATTGATTGGTTTCAACACAAATCCGGCGTCCATCTTTCCACCATGGCCTCTCTAGCCACGTTATGTTCTCTTCTGCAGCAAGTTGCTATATGTCTCATCTACCTTGCATTTCAGCATATATACACTTATTAGTCAGCAGGTTACTTAATCTTCTTTGCATATATGATTTCTTCATATTCGTTTATATGTTTCTCTTGTTGCTTCAGTTACATCTTTATGCTTAAGCATTTGCATATCGATTCAGTGCATCTCAGTATCTTTCCTCCATAACACCACTCTTTTCTCGTCAGATTTCACTAATAGCTCTACGATGTCTAATGGTGTGTGCAGACATCCTTCCACCCTCTCAGTGCAAGGGTACATTTGATACGGTTATTTGAGTGAATATCGTCTTTCATACACTCAATGCGGTATTGACCTGGTGTCCCACATGGGGCTCTTCTCCTGTTGTTCCAATATAACGGAGGTGAAGGGCGGGAGCTAGGGATGATGTGTACACCTGCTCCTCTACACAAAGGTCTACAATCGAGGGCTCTGCTATACTTTCCATGCGGAAGACGTGCACACCAAATAACATGCATTAAATGCAAAACAACCTGTAACCATGGACTCCCACCACTGGCACATGAAGAGGGGCACAATGCTTGAAGGTGTTGTTTGAATATTTACCAACCCCTTGACTGCCCATGGCCATGTGCTAATCCCTCAGGCCATACCAACCAACTTCCTACCCCTCTCCACCCACAACACACCCTACTGGGATCTCTTTGAGCTCACTTTATCAAACCTTAAAATCAAAATATGCACTGGAAGTGCCTGCTAAGGTTGTCTCAAAGCAGTCTGATGAGAGTGAATGGCTTAATTGGTGTTGTAAACATGCTACTGGTGTAATGGAAATGTCTTAGCCATGTCTGCCTTTAGCCACTTGA
Source organism: Ambystoma mexicanum (assembly GCF_040938575.1). NCBI lineage: Eukaryota > Metazoa > Chordata > Amphibia > Caudata > Ambystomatidae > Ambystoma > Ambystoma mexicanum. The sequence continues at coordinate 104,322,290 of NC_090926.1, read as the reverse complement.
TTTTTAAGCAGTATGCGTGTCCTTCATTGAAGCCCTGTTAAAAAACATGCATTAGCAAAGCCAACAGTTTCAACATGTGTATAAGTATTAGATAGACATTTGCAAAGCACCACTATCATAATCTTGGATAGTCCTGGTTAACTCACAATTATTGTTTATTATTGGTTCTCAGACATAAAGAGATTCACACGCTGAGTGCGGTATTTCCGGTGACATTTATTATTTGTTATAGTGCAGACACATGGGCCTCATTACGAGGTAGGAAGTAACCATGGTGCTGTTAGCACCATGGCTACCCCCTTACCGCATTCCGGGTCCGGGCTCCCGAAATAGGGACTTACCGGGTCATTCCAACCTTGGAGGACCCGGTAACTCCCCATTCTGAGAACCATTCCCCATTCCCATTCGAGCCCCCATAGGGCTCAATGGGAATGGGGATGGAGCTAATAACGGGCCTGCTAATAGCGGGCCCGTTATTAGCTCCCTAATATAGCGGGACGTTATTAGCTCCCTGGTCCCTTAGCTGCTCCCGCTAAGGGACCTCGTAATGGGTTAACAGCAACGGCAACAGCACCCTTACCGTTGCCATTAACCCCTTACCGCCAACCTCGTAATGAGGTCCATGGTCTATTGGCTGACCACCAATGGACCATGTATCTACATTATAACAAATAAAAAATGTCACTGGAAATACTGCACTCTGCGTGAGAATCTCTTTAGGTATGAGAAGGAATAATAAACAATAATGGCAAGGTAACCAGGACTATCCATGATTTCCCTACTAGAGTTGTGGGATTTCCCTACTAGAGGTGTGGGTTCACCTCTACCCACCTGTGACCTTGCAGAGACATATCCAGAGCATTAGACCAAATAACGAGCGCAAAACAGGAGTGTTCACATCGAGAGCGCAGCTTTCTCTCTACCCCATCACTATCATAAGCCCAGGTACTATACCATTTTAAAGCTGCAACCATTAATCACTAGTTAGTATCATTACAGCAATGCCTGGCAAATACCTTTCCCATATCTGCACAAAATCCCAAACTGTTGGCATTGTCACTGCTTGTTTATTTACTCTCCTAGATCTATCCGTCTTTGTGGTGACCCTTCAGTGAGATTCATTTTGCAATTTACAAATGGGTTGGCAAAGTCAACATTTTTAGGTTTTGATTAGTGTTTTTTGTTTCCTGTGTTGCAGGCATTTCCATCATATTCTCTGATATTACACTCAGATACCAGGAATTAGCCTTAGGTGTCAGGTGCTCACATCACATGCCAGGTATTGTCATCTTATGCTGAAGTACTCAGACTATTTGCCAGGTATTATCATGAAATGTGAAGGTGCTGTCATCTTATTTCCAGGAAGTCACTTCATGCCAAGTATTGCCATCAAATGTCAGGCGGTCGCTTCACCCGTCTAGTAGTGTCATGAAATACCTGGTACACACATCATGTGCAGATATTGGCATTTAGTGCCATTGTAGGTGCAGTTTGTTTTAACAGTGAGTCCAGCAGGGACCCTGTACTATTTTCCACATCTGGAAGCAGCAGGATGAGGGCAGATCCTCTAGACATTTGGGGCTAGGCAGGTGAGTGTGGTGGGGAGGCAGAAGGAACCCGACGCAGTTCCCTTCTGGTTTAAGGGCATGGGGCCTACAGGAGAGTGAGGCAGAGGGTGCAGGAGCCACACCGCCGATGTATCTCGCGGGCACTTGCAACGTGAGGCTGTGCCATGAGCAGCAGTGGGATATACTCTGCCAGAATTGTCTTCCTTTGAGGGGCTTGCATCACTCATCTCTTTGAAGTAAAAGAAAGTGAAGACCCATGCAAATCCTCGTTCAGGTTTAACCAGAAGAACATCAGTTGTTTGCTGTTTCTGCAGAATGTGCACACCTGTGGAAGGACACAGCGGCACACATACAATAACCAAGCGAACACGTTCCAGTGAATCCCACAATCCCTCTCTCCCAGTGCATTAGTCCTGGCTGGCTCCCTTCAAGTGGTGCTAAACTGTCACTAGGAGCCAAAATTGAAAGGGATGAAATCTAACTCTCCACTTCACAATCAGATTAGCCATTTATGCCACCAGGAATATGTTTTCCAGTATAATGTTTGAAGTACTAAAGCTATGTGATATATTTAATCTAAATCTGGCAGGTTTCCTGGTAGGCCAGTAGATGATACATCCTTTTTTGCTTTGCTATTTTTGGCCCGCATGGCCACTCGTTTGTCAAGATGGATTCATACCCTCAGCTGAGAAAGGCCTGGGCGAACTTCTCTTCAAGTAGCCTATGGTAGGCGACAAATCTGTTAAATAAGATGTGGTACTACCAGGAGAACAGGACAGGTTTTTGGGCGCGATTAAATCCCAGATGAACTTTTGGCAGGTTTACGGGTCTTGTCCAATCTGGAGTGACAAATCTCGTGAAAAAAAACAAGTGTATTCGTCAGGTTTGTCTAGCTAATCAGGGCTCTCTCAGGGGATTCATCGATATCATGCAGCCAATCAGAGGCCTTAAATCTCCTAAAGGACAAAGGAAGTTTGTCCCCCTATATAAGGCCCAGCTCACTTCATGTTCCTTTGTGGGTTTTCCTAGACTGCGGGGGAGGGTGTTACACAGAGCAGACTCACAGTTGGATGGTTGGTGCTACTTTTCGAGGGTAAGTTAGATCTTCTGAGGAGTTTGGAGCAGTATTTTCTGTTTTTTGATGGTCCTTTGTGTAGTATCTTTTTTTGTGTTGTGTTCTGAAACCATTTTTCTGTTCCCCTTTGTCCAAGTGTTTGTTTGGTTGGTGATTATGCCCTGTGGAGGTTTACCCTTGTAAACTAATGAAAGAAACATAGCCCTTTTCACCATGTATCTTTCCCCTTTCCTATATCTTTTTAAAAGATAAAAAGCCCAAAAACGTTTCAACAATCTGCTTATTCGCTCAAAAACACAAACCTCCCAGAAAAACAGTATCTTTGTTGTAAATGGAGTAATGTTTTATTGTATTGGAGTAGTTGTCGTAAGCCCAATGTGGAATCTTTGCAATGTGCCGCTGTGGTGCAGGGGGTAACGATTGGTGTTCTACTCCAAGTGCCAAACATATATGCAGATGATGCATTTTCAGGAATAATAGTCCAGGCTACAATAGAGGAGATTGGGTAGAGAGACTCCCAGAACCCCCTTTGTTTTGCATATTAAGTAACTTTTGGTCTCACCCTAAGTTACCAGGGGAATCCAGATGTGGACCCCTTGCTCACTGTTCTCAGAGAGGCACAGCTCCATCTCACTGATGATGCCCAACAAGGCTGAAACACGTGTATGGGGTTGCTGTTGGTACTCTTGTTCAGAGGAGAATTGCCATGCATTTTGGTGCTGGACTGCGCCTGGGCAGGACAAAGACTGATATGCAGGGATATTTCTTCTCTGTGAAAGGGACAGTGAGCTAAAGACTTGGTTGAGACTCTCCCAGGGGCCATCCACCCAAGAACAGGTCAATGGGCTGTGTTCGTGCTGTTAGAGAGACTCCTAGAACCTCCTTTGTTGTGCATATTAAGTAACTTTGGGTCTCACCCTAAGTTTCCAGGGGAATCCAGACATGGACCCCTTGCTCACTGTTTTCAGAGAGGCACAGCTCCACCTCACTGATGATGCCCCAACAAGGCTGAAACATGTGTATGGGGTTGCTGTTGGTACTCTTGTTCAGAGGAGAATTCCCTAGCATTTCGGTGCTGGACTGCCCCTGGGCAGGACAAAGACTCATATGCAGGGATATTTCTTCTCTGTGAAAGGGACAGTGAGCTAAAGACTTGGTTGAGACTCTCCCAGGGGCCATCCACCCAAGAACAGGTCAATGGGCTCTGTTTGTGCTGGTAGAGAGACTCCCAGAACCCCCTTTGTTTTGTATATTGCAGGAGGTATGATACTTGTTTGGTGCTAGGGGGAAATATGCACTTTAGATCATTTGACTCCTCCCCATGTTTGTGCATGATGTCACTGTATATGTGCATTAATAGATGTGGTAGCCGAAGCTGCCCCTGCCACAATAGTTTGCAGCATGTGGCCATATTTGGCTGCAGTTTATTCCCTTTGAAGTAATACCACACTTTTGATTTTCATTGTGGGTTATCAGCAGGAAGGCTAGGTTCACATGGGCTTGATAGTGTTAGAGGTGGTGGTGCTGGTGTAGTTCTGAATGCCAGGTAATGGTGTTGTTTGTTTTCTGATCTGTAACAGGTGACTGTTTCTCAAACAGCCTGCAAACCATACAAGGGAAGAGCAAGCTCTTTTAACACTACATCATCTGCATCGGTGGTGCTGTAATTCCCAATTCCACCTCTTTAACAGTGCTTTCCATCAGCACTGCTGGTCCTGTCTTGGTGCTCTGATGCATCATTATATTTCTCTAAATCATCATCCTCAACAACATCATCATTATCAATCTCATCATCAGTATTGTCTGGTCCAGTGAATGGGGGTGGCAGAGATAGAAACATATAATGTCCAGTCTCCTCATGCTGTTTAAGTGCTGCATCTCCCCTAATCTTCATTAGATAAGATCTGCGCATATCCCTCTTCTCCCCCTGAGATGCCGGGAGGAACTGAAAGTGAAGCCTCCTCTATCGGTGTCTGTACATATTCATTGTCATTGTGCGATACATGTGCATTTTCTTGTATTGGTCCATGGATCCCTTAGTAAACTGTGACAAGGGTGTGGAACAGGTGTTGCATGATTCCCACAATTGGCCACCGATGTGCACCCAGAACGTGTTTTTGCAAGAGTGAAAAGAAAATGCACAGCACATCTCCCCCTGCCACCCTCTCTCGTTCGAGTGATTAGATGGTGTTCCAAGTGTGTGTGACTGCAGCCAAGCAGAATCTCTGCTGCCCCCCCTCCCCGAGCTAAATCGGGCGAGTGTAACATTCCCACAAGCTGCATTCAGGGATTGCCTGCTCCTCCCTCTCCCACTCCCACGTATCAATCGATGGCACATCTCTCATCCACTCACTTCAAGAGATGGGCATTAATGTTGTGTCAAACACCAGATCCCTGAATGAATGTCTGCTGCTCCGCTTAAGCAAAATCAAGAGATCATGCCTCTCCATAATATGCCCAAAGGTTTCCCAGCTCTTCCTGGTTCTTCCTCCAGTTTGCACCTGATGGCCCATATGTTGTCCACTGGTTTCAAGAGACATCCTCCCCAAATCTCTGGAGATTGCACTTGTGTTGTTTACCAACTGTAAATCAGTGAAAATGTCACAGCGTGCTGTGTATGCAAAACTAACCCTAAATCTAACTCTCGGAGTGGGTTCCAGCCTCTCTACCCTTCTTCTACAACTACTATAAACATCCCTACACTTTCCTAAACACAATAAGCCTGCCCGCGGTAACAAACCCATGCCTCTCTGAAAGCTGCCTGAGACTTAATGGGACCTCCAGCTTCTGAAAAACTTCAGACAAACATTTCCAAAAGTTCTTCCGCGGTTCCTTCTTGACAAATCACCCAAGATATACGTGATTTGAGATCATTGTTGGAAAGGTCACCCAAGCCTACTTGTTAATGGAAAGAAAAAGCTGGCTGAATGGAAGGGGGGTTGTTGTTGAGAGGCTTAACACACTCTGAGATCTCAAAACACCCTGTCAGATCACTCAAAATAAGAGACAGTCCAAGGGTGTCCCTGAAATACCTTTGTTTGTCCTGTGGGAATCACAGGCGAGCTGAAGATTGGCGTCCGCTCAAGGTGATATGAGGTTTAAGGTGCACAACCACAATACAGTTAAACTATTAAAAAATGTATGCCCTGGCGAAACAGGAAACTATTCAATAGGGGGACAATTAACTACAAACTGTAAAACGATTTTGTATGACATTTGTAAGTACTTTCTGGTGTCTTAGTTCTAAAATTCACAGAATGATTAATAGTGAATGGGATGTGTTGGAGAGTGATCCCAAATCAAAGAAACTATGCCCGCACTGCCCTGTTGTTGTGTATAAAATATCAGACAATATTGGGGACTAAATAATTTGGACAGATATGAATGTTAAAAGTACAAGAAAGACATTTCGAATGATAGGCAACAGAGGCACATATCTGTGAACTAAATGCACACAATGCCAACATATTAATAAAGGAACACTGTACAACATTATCAGTGGCATGGTGGCTTCATATTGTGCAATATGTATATTACAAGTTCTTTCAGTAAGATTCATGTGAGAGAAACTGTCACAAAATGCCATCTCTTGGGGAAGAATACCCTGAGCTTTCTTGATGTTTATGTTAAATGTTTATTATAGAGGGATGCAGGTAAATCTGTCTCCGGAGTCCATACTGCAAACATGTTACTCTGCTGATCCTGTCCAATAACACCTCTCAGCAACTGCTTTGTATCCTAGCAAAATGGCATTTAGAAAGTGGCATGCAGTCCTGCCCACAACCTGAGGGAACATAAACAACAGTCAGGATCTGCCCTTAACAGTGGCCATTCCTGATTCTAAATTGAATTAGAGAATGGTGTGCTCCTCGAGCCTGGTGGCAGATAGAACTCTAAATATAAATCATGCCTGGTTTTGGCACAATTATACTGGCCAGAATCTATTGATGTCATTGTACGGCCAGCTTGGTTGCTAGGGACCCACTGACAGGGCTGTGTGGGTATCAGTGTCTGGAAACTGGGTTTCACCCAAAAACAAGGATTTGGGCCCAGCCATGGAAACCCCCACATTGATTGCGGTGGGAAGTTTTATCCCCTTCTATGGAAGCCAGTGGCTTCATTGGGAACCACTGCTTCCAATGGATGCTGTGTCAGGTCAGATGAAATATTGCAGCAGGGTGGTAATTAACATAGACCCTTTGATAGGCTATCACCTAGAAGTCCCCAAGCTAACGCACTGAGAAATTCAGCATCTCTGGAGGCCTACGATAAACCAGAAGTAAGGACATGTGTAGACTTGAACTCTACTGGTGCAGGAAGCTTCCTTCCTGCCCAGCACAAGACGGGCCTTCTTTGTCTACACTCCAAGACTTTGGCGATTCCTCCCCATTAACAACAGACTTGTCCCTCACATCTACAGTTCTGGAAGGACCTCAAGACCCTCTTCTTTAAGGAATGGCAACTGCCTCACACCTAGGTCCAGACACCCTCCCCTCCTTACCTGAGATTGGGTGACCTCTTCCCCACCGTCTCCTCCCATGGTTGCTTGTAGATCCCTTGCTGCCAAACTGACCACCCTCCCAACTCCCCTGTTGTTAGCTCCCCGCTCCCTTGTGTCCCTGCTTCCCTCACTTTGTTCTTGTCCTAAGATTGTAAAATGCTCTGTTGCTTCCAGATGCTCTGTCTATGGAAATGTGTTTGTGATATGCCTGCTCCAAAGTCCTCCTCATTAGAAGTGATGACCAGGGCTACAAAAAGTCAGAAAGACTCTTCCCACAGCCATCCCAGAGGAATATATGGGGTGTTATGCTGGCTTGGCAAGGCCTACAACAAACTGAGACCACTTGTACCCAGGAAAATGCTTACTCGAGTTGACAGTCCCTACAAGTGTTCTCCGGAAACCTTCCTGACTGTGATGTGCAGGGGAAGGACCCACCTTGGCCTGGGAGGCCCTCGAAGGGGTCCTTCAGCAACCCAAAGTCATGAACCAGCTCAGGACACTGTCCACCTCAATCCACTTTCGAGCCAGCTTGACTGATTCAAGGTGATTTTCAAGCCGCTGCAAGCAACCAAAGCTGACTTTGATACTCACCACTTTTCGATCCTCTATCGAGCTGTCGAGCCACTAACTTGACTCATCACCTACCTGCACTCCAGCCTTTTTCAAACCAATCACCACTGAAGAACCGCATTGCATTGTTGGACCTTTTCAAGCGAACTCAACCAATTTAAGACTTCTTGTTCACCTGATTTCAGGCATTCACAGCAACAGGAGCGCACCACATCACAGTACCGTATCGTGCTGACTCAACTATCTTGGTGCCTGTTATCCATTGGGACCCACTGATTCAAAACATCTCAATGCAGACCCAACCCCGCTCTAAAACACTTTGAAGCCTTGCTTGATACTCACCACAAGCCCCAACATCAACACTATAAAGTATTTGAAATGGTTCTGTCTCCCTGAACTACTTTAAAGGGTACTCACTGGTGATCATTACAACCCCTCTCACTACCTTTTTAAACGCCATCTTCTGTTTCATTGAAATCGCTGCTGAAATGATTGCCTATGTGCCGGTCTTCAGACTCCAAGTGTCCACTTTTATTTAAACAATTGCATATTCTGTGTCTGCTCCTACAAGGGTGACTGGTATGTTATTGTTATTTTAAGTTAAATTAAAGCATTGTATATTTAAAGAAGCTTGGTTGGTCGGTCTTCATTTTGGTGCAACAGCACTTTAGTTCTTTGGGCTGCTTGGTGCTAGCACACATCCCCCCTGAAGCGTACAGCCGGCCCATGGCCCACTTTGTCGGGCTGTACCCGGTTCACCTTTATGATTGGCATTGCTGCTGGTTTATTAGTAGTGTGGCGCTGAGGCAGAGTTCTACCCATTGCTCATTCCTGTGTTCCTGCAGAGCAGCACTCTTTCCTTCACAAGAACAGTCTTGGCAGTACTCAAAAGAATATCTTAATAGAAAAGTGAAAACAGACTTGCATTCACAGAGTGGACGTTAGCAATGCTGATGAGATCATACAGAAAGTGAAACACGCCTCTTAGGGAAGTCACATGCAATAAGCATCCGAAAGAGGCTGGTTCAGCTTATCACATGGCTGCAATAGCCATCTACCCAGCAAGTCAACAGAAAATGGGGACACCCGAGGAAGGCAGGATGACGGTTTTCCACGGGATTTGCCTTTTAATGGAATATAGGGGGAAGACTTTCGGAAGCTACACTAAAATGTTGGTGTGCCTTGTTGGCACTCACTCCACAAGCTTCCTCTTTGCCGTAGACACCTCTTACAGAACCCTGAGAACTCCTTGGAACCCATTCGCTTGGGCACGTATGTTGATGGGTAAAACGTGAGGTGTTGTTTTTGCAGCCTTGAGAACAAGTGGTGGGGGTTTGTGTACCCACAGCTGCTCTCCCCAAAGCTATTTTTGGCTCTGATGAAAACAGGTTTTAATAGGATTACCAATTGATGAAATAAACAGGTCTCAAAGCGATTTAGAAAACTAAAAGACAAAAAAAAACGAAGATGGGCTCAGAGAGCGATCAGGCATTCTGCTAATCTCCTGTGCTAACATTTGGGTAAACTATGCAATCACCCACCCGGTTAACGAACACTGCGTGCCCACAGCTTGCCTGAAAAGGCCTGCACCACGACATGGCGCAGTAGCGGGGATTAGTGGCAGGGTCTGCACGTGCCTCGCGTTCTCCAGAGTGAGAACCTCTGATGGAGGAAACACGGAGAGATCTGAGGCCCTGGCTTCGGAGAGGAATGGCTTACAACCAGTGCCACCCCCAGACATTTTTCATAGGGTTGGCCTGATGTGGTCACTGGGGTGGCACACCAAAACAAACACATAACCGAAAGGCAGGCCAGTGAGGGGGGGGCAGCGTTTTTATAAGGGTGGCCTTGGCCTCCCCTTGGCGGCGCCTCTGCTCACAACAGGAATGCCACCGGACCGGTATTTTTCTTCGGATAGTATCCAAAAAAGCCAATCAAAAACCAACAACTAAAATGAAATCCTCAAAATAAAGAGTATATTTATGCATTAATTATTTTATTGTTTAAAGTAGGGAACTAGCTCGAGAGCAGGGGAGCCTCGCTCTACGGGGTGTGGGCAGCCAGCATTCCAGCCTTTGGGCTTGCTTCTTTTAACAGTGGTGTTAAATAAAAAAAATCCTCAAAGTAGGAACCGAATGAAGCTTGTTAAGGTGTCCCAGGAAATCATTTTTAAATCTTAGAGAACAGGGGCATTTAATTTTTGATGTCTTACAATTAGAATCATGAGGAAGCTTAGCTACATATTTCTTCATGGTGAGAGGGGAAACGTTACAGTTCTTAAGCTAAAAATAAAGTGTTTTGGCTATAGATGGCTAAATAAAACTTTCACTAATTAAAAGTTCAAACGGGTGATTATAAGCAGCCAAAACAAGTGCACCCAATTAGAGAAGTGTCAGTGCAAGAATTGCCCGAGGGGCCAGTCTTGCTGCTAAGAACTGTGTAGCCTGAAGTTGGAAGGCAGTCACTCTCAAAGGGAGCTTTGTGAAATGTAATTCTGTACACCCAGCAAGCCTGGGCGAAGGCCTGCCCTATTCTCAGACTAAGATAAGAAAAAATAGAAAACACCATTTTTTCCTAAAAGGTACATCTGAAATGCATGTGCTTTTAAAAAGGAGAAATACACTAATAGTTGAGCAAACGTGAGTCTAGAGTCAAGCAACAGGTTGAAGTTGTGGCAATAGAGGCACCTCCAAAAACTCTTTCAACATGAAAACTCAAAATATGTCCCGGGGAAGCGAAACATCATATATTCCCTTTCCGCGTGGTTAAGCTTAAAGTTAGGCCCAGGCACCCAGCCCTCAATATGACTGAGAAGGAATCTGCTGGATTCTGTACCACCGAGACCCTGGACTCAGACACATTGCTATAACTGTGTGACCTCAGTAAATCGATTCTAGAAAATCAACAACACTAGTTCTCCAATGGGATTAACATGGAGGATAGAACAGACACCTGAGGGGCCCCACACAATGCGGTAGCATGGACCTCATAACAGGATACAACCAGGACCCTTAAAACACACATCCCTGGCTTCTGAATGTTAACCAGGCTCCTGTGGTCCACCATGTCAAAGGCTGAGGTGCAGAAGAATAAGTAGGGCCATAGGATACCTGTGTTTCACAGAGGGCAAATTATAAATCAACTACACATATATAAATAAGTAAATATACGGCCCAATAGAAATGTGGAATGCAGTATCAGGAAGAATGAATGCATGAACCCCAGTCTAAATCGAGACTGAAAGTCATCAAGTAGACTCTATACCATATTGTGCTAATCCGAGCTCTGACTTGTATCTGGAGCCCTAAGCCCCTGGTAATTTACAAATTAAACACACTGCAAACACTTTAGAGGCTGGCCTCTAGTCCACCAGATTGGATCTGAACAGATTAGAAACACACGCAAATGATAAACCTCCTTGTCCAATTTTGGTAACAGTGATAGTACAGCAGGCTTATCTCCGCAAGGGCGTGGATCATTGGTTAGTTGCAACACAGCGAAAACACAATTATTACCCAATGATAAAAGGGACTGTCCAGTTGAGGTTGTATGAAAATATCTACTTTATTATTATCACAACAGGCTGTTACAAAAATAAAACCCACCATGTAAAGGAAAGCAGAGGACAGACAGTTTCAAAGAAGGAAATGGGATGCACTCTGGATACTAGCAGGAGGGTGGTTGGTAAAGTGGTGGTTGGTAAAGTAATTAATCAATTAGTTCAAGGATACTTGGCTTCAACATAAAGTGAGCAACAGGCCATAAAATGTTAAATGACATAAAATGTCAATAGCGTCCTTCGGAGAAGGACCAGAGGGACAGAACCACAATGTACCTTGTGCTTGTAGACGTTCTTGGTGCTCGACAGGGTCGAGTCGGTTTCAGGGTGCTTTGCAGTGCCTGCAACAGAGTTCAAGATGGAAGACAGCTGCAGGTATGAGATGGCAGGCAATTCGGCAAGTGAGGCTGGACAGACGGCTGTAGGCTGGCCTATACGGCAGATCGGGCCTGGAATCATTGTCTCAGTGCTGGTTGGTGGGTCTGAAGCACTGGTCAAGGCATCTCAGATGACGTTAATGACTGCAGTGTGACAACAGTCAGCGGTGCAGTCGGTTGCAGCTCGAGGAGCTCGACTGGCTCAAAAATCGCCTTTAAGGCGGATGCTGGTTGATACTTGTCGATGCACTCCTCCTAGTGTTTTCACTGGGCTTGTGTCATCCTTTAAAGCGGATGGCCCAAAGCTGAAGAAAGTGTTGCAGGCACCGGCCTTGTCCTTGTTTTGGTTCAGAGGCTCTCTGGCACTTCCCACCTAGGAAGCTTACTTGCAGAGCCTAGCAGGGTACACTATGTGCTGGCTGGGTACCGGTTCTGGAGCTGCTGGAGGGTCTTTTGGATTCAGTATCTCCCTCTGTTTCCTGAGAGATGTTTAGGGGAGGGATCTTGCTTCCCTTTTTGGAAATCCTGGCCTGTCTTCACTGGTGGAAACTGTAAGGCAGACGTTACCTTTGACCAGTGACCAAATTAGTTCTTCTTGTTACTCCTTGCAAAGTCTTCAGATGATCTGCCATACAGAGGGGCTCAACCCTCTTTTAATGCCAAATGGGACCCAATGTTTGGTGTAGGCTACGCCTACCTTAATGAACCAATCCTGGGTCCCCACTAGCAATCTCTTATATGTGTGAGGTTGCAACAAGTGTGCTTTGCAACAGAAAAGGTAAAGAGGTGAACACATGCAATACTAAGTCCACCCATCTTCCTGTCTGTTGTGGATCAAATGGTCTCTCTGGTTAATTGAGCTCTCTCTGGTCACTGATTAAAGCAGCAGGTCTCCCTTGAAGCTGCGGCCAGAACAGACTTTCTGACTCCATCAATCCACATACTCGTACCTTTAGCATTTCCAAGATGGCCTCTGGCTGCTATGTAAGGCCTGCAAAGAAGGAGCCTGTTTGCAGGCACAGGCCTCCACCCTAATTGATGCAGCTTGAGGCTGGTGAAGAAATAAATCAAAGATTCCAGAATGGCTAGCGATGTGGCAACATGTGGCCATTTTCCCCCTATGGCTGAGGTCTACAACCATTGGCTCTCCAGGTCTATTGGACTACAACTCCTATCATTGCTAGTCAGCATAGTCAATGGTGAGGTCTGGTGGGATTTGTAGTCCAACACATCTGGAGAGCTGCAGGTTGTAGACCCCTGCCATATGGCATGGGAAAGCTGGAAGGTCTAAGGGCCAAGATCAAGGTCTTGGGCCCCAGGCCATTGGTCTGTAAAGGGGCAATGTTTGGCAGAGGTGTGTCTATGAGATACCCAATGCCACAGAAAATACAACAAGGAGTTTAGGAAAACACTTGGATATGCTTTATGTAGCCAGGGTGTATTTTCTTCTCTGTAGAAATGAACATTGGCAAATCCAGATCAAAGCATAGCACATGGATGTAATCTCAATAAATAATAGTGGTTTGAGCAAGTTATGCTACAAGTATTTACTTTTATTCCTATAAACAATTGCACGCAATTATACTTTAGCAAAACCACAGATAGCAAAATGACACTTGAATAGAAAGGCTGAAACAGTTCTTGAAGTAATGGTAAAATAGATTGAGGGCCAGTTTCTCATAAATAAGCGCAAATGAAAGGAGCATACAGAATGCGCTCGTTTGATTGGCTCTTATTGCTGAAATGCTCATGTCACATGATTCTCAAAGGTGAACTGAGCAGTTCAGGAGGGGCTGGACAGTAGCCCAAAGATGCGCTGCTGAGCCCTCTTGCATACATTAGAGTTGGGAGCGCACACTTAAACCGCGGCTGTCACCCTTCAAAGAGAAATCATAGTAGGGTCAGATATTACCCTGCCATGATTTGCACCTCCCACTGCGCCTGTTCCTAACAGCCTGGTGAAGACTCACATTTCCGGGCATTTGAAAGTGCATGCCATTTGTGAATTTGTGGTGCACTTTTAAATGTGCCAGAACGCTCATTATTTGTGCAAATGTGCAAAGAGGCGTGGGGGGGCATCTGAATGAGCGCATCAAAGACTTCTCAATGCTTTTCAGTGCTGCTCTCTTCCTATACCCGCATTGGAACATCAGGCCAGAAAACAGCCAGCAAAGCATCCCCCAGACAGGTTAGCAAGCCCCCACACACCCCAGCAAGGGCAGGATGGAGCTCTTACATACTTGCTTAGCCAGACCAGGGTCTAAACGATCACTGACAGCACACGCCCTTCCCCGGCAATACACGTGGCACCTTGCAATGAGAAAACACTCGGTTGTTTACAGGAGGGATCTGCTTATCTAGGTTGAGCTTCGGCAAGACCCAGTCTCTTAGGTGCACAGGGCCTACTTTCATGGCACTGTACCCCTGAACTGTGACGACAGCAAGGCTGGCAAATTTCTACACAAAAAGGAGAAGCAGAAGATAAGTCCTTCTCATATTCTCCAGAGCTGAACATATGCAGGTCCTAAGCCTAAGTGCCTTGATGCGGGAATATGAAGTCTCAGCTCTATCCCTGTTTCTTCAGCAAGCAGAGTGCACCAGCAACAAGCAATCCCCGGGTGTCAGCGCAGAGGAGGTGTCCCTTTCTCAGATCCTGTGTTTCTGTAGGCTCCTGGTCACAGCTTTCTTGGTTTGTGGCATTTGACTTCCCTTCCTCTTTGTGGCTATTGAGCTAGAGTTAGAGGTAGGGCGTTTCCTGAGCCAGCTGGTAGAGGTGACGGTCCTTGTGCCTGTAGTGTAGCGTTTCCTGAGTAATACAAACTCCCCACAGTGTGATGCACCGTCTCCCTTAAGTAGAAGGCACAAGCAATTTTAGCAAGGTACACCAACTTCCATCAGCGTGATGCACAAGTGTGTAGGGTTCAAGTTTGTATGATGTGACTCGCTAGTGGTACATGTACCGTCAATCAAGTGGACTAATAAGGAGATTAAATATGCCAAGGCAGTGAATTTACCAACAATCTCCAGGATAAATTGGTGTGCAGAATGAAGGTTGGCCTTGCCCTGCCTTGGCAAACAAAAGTTCTTAAGGTCAAGCAAGAGTGGGTGGTTTTAGTCCCAGCATGTGCACTGTGAAGAGTCAGGTGCATAGAGTAGGATGGAGTATGCAGGTGTTTTATACTCATGGTTGTCAAGAGGTCCAGGTTGCTAATGTGTGTTATCATTTGTTTCAATTCACCTATTTTGTTGAGTGGGTATCTCTTCCAGAGTCACAAAAGACTTTGAGTGTAGCCTGGTAGGGAGTATGGAATTTGAATGGCTATGGAAGGGGGGCCAGCTTGAGTATGAGTGGCTGTGCGGATTCAACAGGGCAGTCTGAGTTACCGTGAGGCATAGTAAAGAAAGGATTTGACCTGCCGTACGCATCGGAGTCATTGATGCACCTTACTAATTTAAAGTATATGTCTCCCAATGGTGATGTGCTTTAGGCTAGCAGCAAACTGAAATGCATCTCACTGCACTCATCGTTTGAATGCTTGCACAGGTGTTGCTTAAAGGCACCACTGGCATGTGGCAGGGATTCACAGGTTTGCACAACTGAGGCAACTTTACCCCAGGACACCACTGTCAAGATCATTTGCCTTTTCATGTTAATGAAGTACAGGGCTTCATAAGGTTGGGACCTGCCATCTGGGCAATCTGCAGTGTTAAGCGGGTCTGTGGGTGCAGGGCCGCGCATTCAGTGTGGCAGGCAGGTGCTGGGGAACTACAGACCCAGAACTGGAGACCTGTATCTGTAGAAAGCCTTCCCTCACCAATGGCCAAGCGAGGACTGATATAGATCGGGCGCCGCAGGTTGCTCATGTGTGTTGGGTGGAGGTGTTGTGCTTCTAATAGACACTGCGCATGGCTGATATACGGGCTGATAGACTAGGTGAGGCTGTCTGCATGTAATGCATGGCAACAAAGCCACTCCACCTGACGCGTGGAGGCCTACATTGCTAAAGCAGCAGACCGAGACGGGAAGTGACATAGTTTCTGAAATCGGGATTATGTGGGTGCACCATGCTTGGGTGCTGTGGCTCTGCCAAGCACACAAGACAGAGCAAGCAGTCGTGCAAGCAAAGGGTCAAAGATCGGGACAAAGTAAAGTAGTGCACAGAATAGAAGAGGGAGTACCAGTAGGGTTAGTATTTGTATATACACCAATCTCACGGTAGCACAAGGTATGCAGCTTCCGATACACAAGTGAGCGGGTGCTCTGCCATCCTGTGGTGGCATGGTGGCAGCTGAATTGGCCCTGGAGAGCTCCGAGTCCAATGGCGTCAGACCCCCATTTATCAGTGAACCTGGGCCTTAACGTTCCATTGAAATTCATGACTTAATCATCATGGCCCAGTGTCCGCGGCAGCCCAGTTCACTAAATCCCACTGCACATTGAGATAAACAGAGCTTCTGCTTGCATATCCACCACTTAACCATCAGGCCTTGCTCTCCTCTCCCATCGGACAGGCACCAATGACAGCTCCCCATCTAAATGGCATCACCTTTTCCTCTTCTATGCTCCTGGGTGCATAAGAAGAACATTGACTCATAAAGAGATGCTCTGGTCAGACAACAGGATTCCCCATACCCTAACGCAGCCACATCCCCTTGCAGTGTTTCATTGCCTGCGGGTGGATCTCTCCTCTGAGTTATGTCGTTTTGGCAGGATCCACCCTTGAATCATGTTGCTGCAGTGTGTATCTTGAGATCCCCTTGTACCATCTGCCATGCAGCATGTCTTATCAAGGGTCCAGCTGAACCATCTGGCCTGGCATATGTCTAATCGTCAGCAGTGAATATATAATCATGGAATCCACCTGTAATGTTACCCCTGATGTATGTCTCCAACTCGCCTCTGTGGCGTGTCTAATCATGGGATCCACGTGCCCCCCCCCTACCATGCGGGTTGTCTTATCCTGAATATCGCTTATGTAAAACATTTGTATTTATTGTGCATTCAGTCAAACAAAAAACTTTTTACACAGGTTTTATAAAAATTCAAATTAGGAAAAAAAATGATTAAATAAAACAAAGCCACACAGATCCAAAAAGAAGAAAAATACAATGGAAACAGACTAAAGATTAAGTTTTACATCATGATTAGATTAGAGTGTGAGGAGAACGTTTTCTTTACATTTCATTTGTCCTTGCAAAGGCAGTTTTATAAAGTGCATTTCAATTAGCAATTTCAGAAGTTCTATTGATAAGGCGATCCCCTTGACAGGTGACAGCCTGCGCCAGGAGTCCTGAGTGTTTAAGCACTCAGTATTTTGTACAAATCAGGCGAAGCATTCTTCTCTTACAGGGAATGTGGCTGTGCAGGTTATGAGAAGGTGGCTTATGTCTTGAAGGAATACTTCACCACACAGGTCACATTCTCCTGCTTTATTGTTCTAAATTGTACCATATTCTCTCGGTTTCGTTCAATTTTACAAAGTTTAGATGAAAGCGTGAAGCGAAAGCGTAAGAGTTCTGCTCGCCATTTGGGCTTAGGAAATCTTCTTAGATATGGCAATACATATTTGCGTGGTTTTTCACATACACTAAATTTACTAGCGCTTTTTAAATTGCTAAATTAAGCTCTACTTGTGATCCAATCATTTCTTAGAAGAGGGCGTTTCACTTGGTCTGGATTCTTGATTAAAGTCTCACTTGTTACATCACAGGAATGAAAGCACTTGTACCCTTTGACCCGCAGCACTCCTAATTGAGGGATCCAAAGGTACCCTCTCCCGCACACTAGGTCTGATAAGTTCGACATATTCCCACTCCTGTGCAGTGTCATGTCTCATTGTGGAATCCACCTGTGAAGTTCGTCTAATCCTGGGATCCGCATGCGCGGTCTGCTCGCAGTATGAGGGATCGCTGGATCTACCTGTTCCTGGCCACTTCAGTATATCTGAGAGGAATGCCATGGACTCCATCCTGGAAGGGACCGGCTCAGTAAAGAGATTCAGACTCGACTACACAGACCAGGCCACTTAGAGCTCTCTGTGAGCGATCATGTCAAGCCACCCAGGCACTGTCCCCAACACCATGTTTGCCGGTTTCCTCCCTGGTCACGCCTGCCAAGTACCGAGCCAGGCTCCCCTCTGAGGGATTTGGCCTCGTAAAGTTTTCCATGGAGAACACAAAATCCCGCCTGTTACAAGGCAGAGACAAAACAGGCTCAGCTATGCCCCAGAGTGTGCCAAGGACAGCAAGGAACATCTACTCGCAACATCCACTCACGCAGCAGGGTGGAGAGGTCTTGTGGGGGGTGGGGGCTTTGGCAGAGAGCGAGGAATTGTCTGCAACCATGGTATCCCTTTCCAAGCAACTCGCCTTCCCTTTCTCATCATTCGGAATAGCAGCCCTACTCAAGGCCCTCCGAAACAAGAGCAGTTCTATTTTCCTTGGTCGCAGTTGCTGCATGTTTAACTTAATCATGGCCGCTGTGCTAATGTTCCCACCCCCAAATATTAACTGAATTGTGTGCCTTGTTCAAAATAAAAGGTGTGCATCTTTTACTCTGGCGACCTGGTAAGAAGCGGACCTGTGGCCTGGACGAATCCAAGGGCTGACCCATTGATGAGGGTCGTTATTTATTTATTTCATGTATTTATATATTTATATAACACTATAGCCCGCAGGCATCAGAGCGCTACAAACGCAACATAACAACAAACAATAAATGGGTTTGTCGGTAATAGGAACGACAGGCAGTATTGTTTTGCCATCTGCCCCAGATGCCTGGCACCCACCCCAAAATGGTCGCATGCAATACCCATCAGTAATACCGCCAAGGACAATGCCAACCCTTGCCTTTTCCTGGTGCAGGCTATACATGCGTGCACCCTCACATGGTGGCAAATTTCTTCCTACTCGAAGCTAGTGTCGGTTTAGTTGAATACAATCACTGCATTGTTTATCTTATTGCGGGAGTGGGCGGAGCCTACAATGATTCCTTATGGGAATTCAGGACGAACATAGATGCCCTTAGCATATAAAAGACATGGACGCTCTTTATCCAATCAGGGATGAAGAAAGCAGGGCTTCTACAGTCCATACTGTGTCTGCTCTGCATAGCTTCCAGTGTTGCCGCACTTTACCGTTCTATGTGGGTATTTATTTATTTATTTATGTATTTATTTATTTATTTATTGCATTTATTATAAGCCCAAACTCGGGGGTGTCACGGCATAGTTACAGACATCTTGCATATATAAACACAGTAGGAAAACAACACTACATTTGAAAATGGGAACAAAGAGAATTTGCACTTCATAAATAATTTACAAGATACAGAAAGTCAACAACAGAAGTGGAACATAAAACAAGGAAAAGGCTGGCGATGGATTGTGCAGCAGTGGGTACGGGTGGAGAGAGGAGGTTGCCTAGACTTATCTGTGATGGACGAGTGGCCTAAAATGTGTTCAATAGCCAGGTTTTTAATGACTTCTTGAAGCACTGGTGGGACGGCTCATTTCCGGCATGTAATGGGAGCCTGTTACAAATTTTTGAGCCATTACTAGAAAGCTGCTTCCCCCAGCTCTGGAGCATTTGTAGCGAGGGACAAAGAGATGTGCACTCTTAGTTGATCTTAATGCTGTCGAAGTCTTGTTCAGGGTGAGGGTGTTGTTGAGATATATGGGTGCCTTCTTGGCAGGACATTTATGGGTGACAGAGAGTTTTGAAGATGATTCTGGCTTGTAAAGGTAGCCAGTGGGCTTCGCTCCTGGTAGTGGAGTTCCGCCATGATATAAACTGCTGTGTGTGTGTGTGTTCCACAGGCATGACGTGCTGCAAGCTGGACCTGTTCACAGTGTGGGCAGCATAACGGAGCTGTTGCTGCCCGCGATGAAGGGATTGTGCACTGCTGCTGCCAGTGCTCCACTTGTTTTCTGTATGAGGGATGCTTGCATTGCTACTGTCTGCGCCAGAGGTCAAAGTGGGCAGGAGTGGTCGGGAGCGGTGCTCCCATATGTTTTATTTTTAAGTTTCACTGTTCCTATACTTTTATTTTTAAAAGAAACAGTTCTGGAATTGTTTAGTTTTAAAATAAAAGTGTAGGAAGAAATTGAAGCTAGTACTTCAGTGCACTGCACATTCCCATAAATAGCAGGCACGTTTGTTTGGGGTTTTGGATTGTGTGTGAGAGGGAGCGCAGCAATGGGGTTTGTGGGGAGCAAGGCAGACCAGCAGGGAACAAAGTTCCAATACTTTTTTTCGTACACTTCAAACACTGGTCTGCGCTGCACTGGTCCTGTGCTTGAGGGATGCTTGGCCTGCAGGTGCCTGTGTATCTGTACGTTCTAGACAAGGCAAGCTTGCACTGGATGTGTGCATCTGTTTAGTGCTTAAGAGTCCCTTGAACACATTTGCCAAAAGTGTGAGATAACCTCGACTGAGAAAAGAATAGGTGTATTCACCTGTTCTTTGGGATGATGCCTACGTTGGAGGCTCACCAAGCATGTCATAGCTACCTGCACACTGCAGGAGGAGGACGCTCCTTTTCCAATTTTGATCACGTGGCACAACCCACAAGAACAGCATTAAAAGCAATGCAATTCCCTTCTGAACAAGAGTCCCAAAAGAAAGCTCAGGCATGGGTGTTTGCTTTGCTGGGCATTATCAGTAAAATTTGGCTGAGTTGTTTTATCTCCCAAGTCATGGAGAGCAGAGGGTCCACGTGACAAATCAACTTTAAGGGCACAAGAGGTCCAGGAATGAATATCGGTTTCTAAACCATCAATCAGCCCCACACCTCTAGTACACCAGAATGGATCCGAGGAGATTGGAAACACAGGCAAATTATAAACCTCCTGATCTTATTTTGGTAACATGGACGGAACGGCAGGCTTATCTCAGCAAGGTCATTGATCGTTGGTTAGTTGCAACACGAACATACAATTATTACCCAATGATAAAAGGGACTGTCCAGTCAAGGTTGGGTAAACAATATCTTCATTATTAGTATCACAACAGAGAGTTCTAGCACACCACAAAATACAACAAACCCTGTAAAAGAATGCAAAGGACAGACAGTTTCAATTAGGGTAAAGGATGCACTCTGACACTGATAGGACGGTAGTCGGTAAAGTAATTAATTGCAATAGTTCAAGAATACTTGGTTGCAACACAAAGGGAGCAATGGGTCGCAAAATGTCACTAGGGGCCTTCGGAGAAGGACCGGGGGGCAGAACCACAACGTGCCTTGTGCTTGTAGAGGTTCTTGGTGCTCGATAGGGTCGAGTAAGTTTCTGGTCACTTTGCAGCTCCTGCAACAGACTTCAAGATGGGAGACAGCTGCGGGTATCAGGCGGCAGGATGTTCGGCGACTCGGGGTCAGGAATTATTGTCTGAGTGCTGGTTGGCAGGACTGAAGCACTGGTCCAGGTATCTCAGATGGTGTTAGCCACTGCAGCATGACAACAGTCAATGGTGCAGTCAGTTGTACCCCAATGAGCTCGAATGGCTTGCAACATGTCCTTTAAGGCGGACGCTGGTTAATGCTTGTCGATGCACTCCTCCTAGCTTCTTCCCTGAGCTTGTGTTATCCTTTAAGGTGGACAGCCCAAAGCTAAGGAGAGTATTGCAGGCACGGGCCTTGTCCTTGGTTTGGTTCATGGACTATCTGGCATTTCCTACCTAGGAAGCTTGCTTGCAGAGCCTAGCAGGACATGTTGTGTGCTGGCTGGGTACCAGCTATGGAGCTGCTGGAGGGTCCTCTGGATTCAGTATCTACCTCTGTTCCCTTGGAGATGTTTAGGGGATGGAGCTTGCGTCCATCTTTGGAAATCCTAGCCTTCCTTCCCTGGCAGAAGCTGTAGGGCAGATGGTACCTTCAGCCATGGTCCAAATGAGTTCTTCTTGTTACTCCTTGTGAAGTTTTCAGATTATCTGCCAAAAGAGAGGCTCAACCCTCTTTTAATGCCAAATGGGCCCCAGTGATTGGTGTAGGCTAAGCCTACCATAATGAACCAATCCTGGGTCCCCATCAACAATCTCCTGTATGTGTGAGGTGATAACCAGAGTGCTTTGCAACAGAAAAGGTAAAGGGGTGAAATTATGTAATACTAAATCCCACCCATCTTTCTGTCTGTTGTTGATCAAAGGGTCTCTCTGTGGTTAATGAATTAAGTAGCAGGTCTCCCTTAAAGTTGCAGCGGGACCAGACCTTTGGTCTCTGCCAAACCACATACTCATACCTTCTGAATGGGGTCCCTCTGGAGGATAACTACTGTAAATACATAGCTCCAGACATGACAAGTCACTGCCATTGATACTAAGAGGTGGGAGTTGGCTTCATGTTGACACAGTGCATATCAAAGGCTGTTGAGTTTTTCAGTCTCCTTTGTTAACTGTCCCATGCGGGCCTGTCTGAAAAATACTATGTTAGTATATTAATTATGTTAATTGCTGCCACCATCTGCAGATGGTAAACAAACGGACAGGGCGGATCCATGGAGCCGTGAAAGTTAATTAGGCTGGCCATGGCAGGAGGAAGGTTTTGGCCCTCCCCTTCTGAGATGCATCATGTACTCCACCTGTCAGATCCCAACTAAATATGACAGGGAGGACTGTGCCTGTAGGCTGTGTCCACCCAGAGTGCACCGTCTGTGTGTATGTCATGCAGCGAGCGCAGGAAAATGTGTGCGGATTAGCCCCACACATTTTCCAGAGGTTGTTCTACCATCACTCAATTTCATATAAAATTTCAAAAAAGCCCAGGTGAGCGCAAACCCACTGTGCAGGTGGTCGAATTACTCCCAGTCCACCTTTGGATTATCCTTAATAATTTACGGTGAAATCACAAGAGTTTCAATGTTTGCCAACAACGTGAGAGCCCATCTCCTAAGAATGAC
The DNA here is from genome assembly GCF_040938575.1 of Ambystoma mexicanum. Classification (NCBI taxonomy): domain Eukaryota; kingdom Metazoa; phylum Chordata; class Amphibia; order Caudata; family Ambystomatidae; genus Ambystoma; species Ambystoma mexicanum. The sequence goes on along the minus strand of NC_090926.1, from coordinate 104,299,748 downwards.
CTGTGGTATGGATGGTGCACATTAAGGAGAATCGAAAATCATCATTTAACTCCCTCGGACTTATCAGATGAAAACTATCCATTCAATGTGTGCTTGTGGCCAGACGTGAATGGCCTATTCCTGATGATGTCAGGACACCAGCAGTTTGTGCCAGTTATACGTATGCCCAGATGTATGAGTGTGGTGTGGCAAAAGCCTCTGCTTGAGAGAATCTTCAATGACCAGTAGGCCCAGGAAGTCAAAATGCATAGAACATTGGAGGCGAGAACAACGCGACAGCCATGCGAGTCTGAAGAATCTCAAGCAGATATGACGTCACTAAAATCTCTCACATCCAAATGAATCAACCTTCGCCACTGTCATTCCACTTCCGTGTGAGATTAACCCCAGTTCTCATTGAGCACATAGGGGGCAGATACGAAATTCAGATATTAACATCCCACCTGAAATATCTGCCTGATGCATAATGTATGTGCCCACATTACCAGAAACCCAACGCAGGCAATGTTTAAGGCAGTGGTCTGCAACGTGTGGCTCGCCAGATGTTTTGGACCACGGCTCCCATGATCCCTCACAATTGACTAAGCTGGCAAAGGCTGATGGGAGTTGTAGTCCAAAACGTCTGGAGAACCAAAGATTGCAGGCCCATGGTTTAAGGCCATGCACATATAACTGGCCTCAGAAAGTAACTAACACAAGCACTAATAATTCACCTCAGAGAGAGACTAACACCAGCCGCTAATATCCATCTCAGGGAAACTAGCTTTAGGCTTTTACATTTCAAATCAGATAGAGGTCTGACAGGCAGCAACGTAGTTGTGCTTTCGTAAGTGGTCATTCCTGCATTAGCCTGAGTGGCATTTCCAATGCAAGCCAGTATGGACACACATGTATCCAGGCACCACATGGCTACGTAGTGCTGTTTTAACTTGGGATTCTGGGACTTGCAGTTTTCGTCAATTTAAAATGGGAAAGAAACAAATACAATTCCCAGAATTCAAAGAGGGAGAGAAAAGGGACTGGATAACCTTCCCGTGCATGGGGAAACATTAAAGCTCTCATTTTAGGAGCCCAGCAAACGGAGTCCCTGAGATTAAAAAGATTTGAAGCATAGGAGAAGGCCGGCGGAAGCAGACTGGCAGAACCCACGGGGAGGTTCAAGTATGAGGTTGCATGGTTGCAGGACGCCATGAGCCCACTTGTGCTCAAGTCCGAGGGCTGCGAGCGGGACACGCCCATGCAGTGCGGCACTTGCACATGACATGCACTGAAAGGCAAATGCCACTCGCTCTGAGAGTGTGGGGACAGCAGGCCCCGTCGGTGTGTCCTTGTGTGCCGGGCAGCGAGGTCACTGTGGCTGCACCATAGTCCCAAATTGGTATCTGTGCGTAAAGGCATTCCATTACTGATGCAGAAGCAGGGGAGCCCCCAGCCCCTCCACTTGCACTTGTGACAGCATTGTGAGGATTTGGGGTGACCTACTGTGCCGCTAGCACACCATGTTACCACGTATGTATCCCATGTCATCAATATGGATCTACGTATAATGACATGCCCATGAGAGATATGCTATAGGTAACTCGCCTGTGTCATTCCCATCACTCACTCATTAAAAGCATTGCATGCCTGTGTTTCTGGCTGATTTTAGCGATGATAGACTACATGTGACTTGGAACAGGTGGACACAGTCTTATGCCACATGCATCCCTCTTGGCTCTGAGGCATGTGGACTACTATGTTATTTGCTTTGTTGGCATATCCAACAACTCAACAAGGAACCACAGACAGCAGCCATGATTGTTAAAATAGGGTGGAATCTGTTTTTCTATAGACGTCATTTTGGAACAGTTACAGAACTCTTTAGCAACCTTTGTTCCTGATAATCCAGGCGCCATGTGGGAACATGTTCAGTCTGCCCTTGAACTCGTCTAATTGGCTTAAAATGTAGATCATTACATCCCCAAACTGTAAGGCCCAATCAAGCAAAAACTTGTTTATGGATAATTTGCCCCAATCAAGCATTACTTTGCTCAGAGAAGCCTTTGACCAATCAAGCAATACTTTGTTAAGAGAGGCTGTGGCTCAACCAAACTATTGCTTGCTCTGAGAGTCCTTGGTAATTCAATCAATGCCTGATGCAATGAGTCTGTACCCCAATCAAGCTAAACCTCCTTCAATGGGGCCATAGAACTACAAAGCAGCGGTGGAGGCACACATATTACCCTCCTTTAAATTTCGAATAACGCAGAGCTGTCGCCAGAGAGTATTTAGGAAAATGTTAGATACTAGGAAAAGCATTACTGCTCTAGCTGGGTCACTGTGTCTACTGATTGATAGACTAGACATGTTGAGTCAACCCCAGAGGAAAATTGTGCATCTGGTCCCCGTCACGCGCGCCCTGCGATGCCCTACAACTATTGTTTCAAGAAAACATTTCACTGATGTATGCTGAAGCTCGCACTACATTTATATCATTAATTATTTGACCAAATTATCTATGGAAGACTTCCAAAAAGTGGTCAGCCATAGTACACCTTCTAGTTCCATGCTCATGCAAGTCTCTTTTACCTACCTGTGGTCAAGCAAATGGTGACCCCATCAGACAGCGAATTCTGGACGCAAAACTGCAAACCACCATCACCACCCTGAACCAGCTGGCTCCACAGCCCCCTCCCCAAGACACGCATGCCATCAATGGTGGAAGCCATACGGGACGGCCTGAGGGCTCAGGTCGTGAGCTGCTGTTTTGGACCTGATCTCTTTGGATCTGACAGCAGCCCTTGACAGCATCGACCATTACATAATCTTGAGCAGATTAGAAAAGATCGGCATTACAAAGAGACCACTGGGTCACACTCCATCACTCCGCCCTCAAAGACAGAACGATGGCCATTACATCACCCCATAATAGATCTTCCGTTTAAAAAGGTGGTTTAACATAGACTTTCAAAATATAAGGACATTTCTGGATTCGTACTGTATGTTGTTTTAGAACCATGACCAGGGGAGCAAATTAGTGGCCAGCTTCCATCCAGCCAGTAACCAATGGGCTGCAAAGTTTTCATCGTGTCTCTCCAGGTAAATAACTGGATGGCATTGAAGCATCAGCAGTGAGCCATTGGGTCATTGGCGAGGGGCGTGGGGTTGAGTTTTAGCCAGTTGGATCCAACAGATACAAATGAGCAGTTTTCTTCCAAAGATTGATCCACTCAGCTGTGGCATTCCACCGGGGCTATCTATCACCCCCTCTCTTCTCCAATATATGATATATGGACCAGCACACCCTCTGGATTTCCAGATGTGTGCCACCACTGCCGAGATGATTGTTCCTGAACATCCTGGGCATATGTGCAAGTGAGACTACATCATTGACTGCCTGAGTGGTGAGTACATCCAGATGAGGGAATGCAAGCTAGCACTATACGGGTGAAAAATCGAGGAGTGTGTAGTTAAGACTTGCACATCTTTTCAGCCGGTGTATTTTGCTTCCGAAAAATATCCCTGCTTTCAGAGACAGGTGTCAGAGGTGTAAAGGCCTCCAACTTCCACCTACAGGTGGATAGGGACAGTATTCCTTTTCCAGGAGCCTGGCATCTCACAGCACTGGTATATCGACGAATATTCTCTGGACTTGGTCCGACAAATAAAGTTCTACGTTTTTTCCCGGTCTATGCAATTGGGAGGTGTCTACTGTGCCTGAACAGTGCTAGGGAGAAAAGGGTGTCAAAACATGACAAAAGACCATACCCGAAGGCCCTGGCGGCCAGTGGCTTAGTCTGATCCTTTGATGGTTTTGACACCTGAAAGCTGCACCATCTGCAGAAAAAGTCCACTGTACCACCACAAGTTAATGTCCAGATGTCGGGCAGGATCAGGCACAATGCACAGGTGAAAGTGTGCTGTTTCTATCTGATGAGCATCATCCTATATTAGGTACATTGATTACGCATTAAGGGTGTTAAGTAATGCTAAGTTATGCTAAGTTTTGTTTTTCAGTTGTTTACTAAGATGTTGCTGGGAGGAGGTGGGGATAGTTTATCACTGTCCGAATAGGAGCATCGCTTTTATTAATTTGAACTTGATATGATATGGCATTTATAACGTACCTATACACAAGTGTTTCAAGGCGCAAGCCCAATCAAACCTGGAGCCTGCACACGTGACCCCGAGACTGTTCCAGCCATTGTCCTCTTTCTATGTTCATCTCTTTCATTACTGATGGATAATGATGGTGAGGAGTATATGTTCAAAAGGTAAAGTTGGGCGGTTGACACTGGCATCTCAGGGTCCTAGTTTATGGAAGGAGTGGATACTGGAGATTTCTGTATGTAGATATCTGAAGCACGGAAAGCTGTTGAAAACAGAAATATTTCCTGCGCTCTTTGGATAGGGTCTAGATACGTACACACACACACACACACACACCCACCAACACATGTGCCGTTGCTATTACATATGTTGGAAAACTTCAAAACAAATGAACTGGTGTAGAACACATACTGAGGAGACTTGAATGATCCCTCCATAACTAGCAACCAGGAAACTCCTAGATGGAGCAGGGGAGGGAGAAAGAGGAAGACATCAAGAGGGAAGGACGGTTTCAAGCATCAGTGGAGAAGATGTTAATGTTAAAGGATATTTTTACCGCGCACTATCACCACCGGGGTGGTCCCCTGGTGCTCTGGCGGCTCTGAAAAAAATGAGGGGAGATGAGGGGGTGTGTTAGTGGGAATAACCTGGAAAAGTGCAAGAGAGCGGTGATGCGCTGTTGGCGGCCGCAGCCCGGTAACTCTGTTTGCTGGGCTTGGGGTGTTTTCCGGTTGGTAGTCGTTGTGTGCTGTTGTGCAAGTCTATGTGTGGTTTGTTGTGTTGTTGCAGTGTAGGGAGGTTTGTGCGGATTGTTGTGTTGTAGGCTTGTGGTTGTGTTTGGTTGGAGTTTGAGAGATGTATGCAGAGGGGTGAAATTGTTAGTGGATTGGTTAATTGGCATTGCTGTCTGGAAGCGAGGTACTAAACTTCCGTATTCTCTCCAAGTGGGGAGCGCGAGCATCTCTGCGTCTCTGTCCAGATCTGGGACCGTCCGACACTCACAGTCCCTTTCACACACGATGTCCACTCACATTCATAATCTTGCCCAGGTTTGGCCCCGGCCACCTACGTCAGACCTGTCTGTATGCGGGGCAGGCAGGCGTTTGTGGGTCCCTTCAAGTCTGCGCTAGCATTCCCAGTCCAGTCGGTGCACTGCATTGGTTAGCCAAAGCTACTCCATCCATATGTGGCAGAGGTCGGCGTTCATCATCTCATGCAGGCTACCGCTCCAGTCCCTTCGAAGCGTGGCACATGCCAACGCTTGCACTTACGCCGAGGGGCGGCACCTGCCATCATTCACAACTCCATCCGGTCTAGGCCCATGCCAATGTCCACAACATAGTTCAAGTGTGGCAGGTGCTAACATTCACACAATTCTATTCAAGTATGAGCGGCCCCATTAGGGAAGCCTGAACAAGCATGCAGCAAGGAAGATGGAGCCCTGATATAGGGCAGGCAAATAAGGGACGGGTAGTACCATCAAATTAATAGGGGTGAATGACAATCCAAAGACCAGAAAGAGACAGATAACTGCTGCCCACTGTAGAGCGATCCAAGAACATGCACCCAAAGTCTCTGCTTAATGCTGGCTGAGGGTGGCATAATACTTAATTCAACTGGTCTAAGACGTCCAAGCGAGATCACAGACAGGGAGACGACGGTTGGAGTCAAGTAACCGGAGAGTTCAGAGGGGCCAATAAACAGAAACTCAGGCAAGAGATCTTCCCTCACAAATGTATTTGGAGGAATGCAATGTCTTACAACCCCATTTACATGTGAACATGGGCCCTGTCGAGCCATCCTACATCTATACCGTGCGATGATGCTGGGCCAAGGCTAGGACACGCCGCAGCACCTCAGAGCCTTATGTAATAATAATGAGTTCCAGGCACAGAATGACCTCAGGCACATCTGATCCGTTTTTAAGAAGATTGACCTCCAGCCCTAATGATCCCGCTCGGGCAGACATTACTAGTCGCACATACGAATATCCCATCAAACGCAGGCCCTGGAAATCGATATCAGGCCTCAATACCTAGACATGCCTAACCGCAGCCCTTTCATACATAGATCACGCCCAACAAACCCCTATGGATACAACATTATACAGGACAGTGGCTCTGTAAGGCGAGTCCCTACACTGAGCTATGAAGCACAGACTCAAAAGGAAATATCTGTATGTATCCGGCCAGTGGCTTTTAATGTGGAGTGTATAGTACAGAAGGTACCGGCTCTTTAAAACTGGACTCAACAGCAAACAGGGCATTGGCTCTTTCATATGGGGGAGGGGCATACACTAAAAGAGGCATGCCTCTAATGTTCAGAAACCTCACTCCCCACTCCCTCCCCCAATGACTGTTAATCTCATGGTCAGGTTTGAGAATCATTACAGGCCCTTTTTTAAAAAAAAAATGCAAAATGTTGCTATTTTCCTTATAAACGTGTCCGTCTTACTACCCATCGCTGCCCATTAACATACCATTCTAATCCCCAGCTGTAAAATGCCTGAGACACAGATTACAATGATAGGCCTGCTTGATAGCCCAAGCACCTGTTATCCGCTGTTACACCTCGCTAAGGGTGCGTTCCCCAGCCCATGTTTGCTCTGCTTCCTCTGAGCGGATGCGCGGGAGGTAAACCGATGAAGGAAGGGATTGGGCTAATGCGCTTTAAGGCCGGGGTATTATGTCTGGCGAGAAGGGGCGCCTCGGACCCCGCCTGCTGTCACAGGGAGCCTGGACTGTGTCAAGCAGCGTGCAGGGCAGGCGCTGTCCCGAGGCAGCCTGAAGGCGCACTTCCAGAACCATCTCAGAACTCAAAAGCCAAAAGTAGAGTTAGAGCTGCAGGTCAGGATAGAGAGGTGCACTGCAAGAGCTGTGTAGCCTCAGTGCTGAAACAGCAAAAGTTGCTCCAGTTCTGGATCGTCGCTCACTGCAAGAACAGTGTGGCCTCATTCCTGAAACTCAAAGGGGAGCTGCAGGTCAGGATTGAGGTGCACTGCAAGAGCTGTGTAGCCTCATTAGTAATCTCAAAGGGGAGCTGAAATCAGGATTGAGGTGCACTGCAAGAGCTGTGTAGCCTCAGTGCTGTAACAGCAAAAATAGCTCCAGTTCAGGATCGAGGCTCACTGCAAGAACAGTGTGGCCTCGGGGAGCTGCAGGTCAGAATTGAGGTGCACTGTAAGAGCTGTGTAGCCTCAGTGCTGAACCTCCGAAAGGAGATACAGTTCTGGATCGAGATCCATTGATAGAGCTATGTTGCCTCGATACTGAACAAGTAATAAACCAGCAAGAAGCCCCTACAAATGCAATCTCACATTCTAAACTATATATTCATATTGATATGTGTGCAGGGTTATATTGATAAATTAATGCAATTAAAATAACAAAACAATTTTCTTTAGAATAATGCACGTTAGAAGACATGAGTTGTGAACCAGAGTCTAGAGGGAGCGAAGCCGACTGACGTTTCTTTCCCTTTGCTGGCCGCCCACCTGTGCTTGCCTTGACCTCAGGTTGGTCACTCAAGAGGTTAAGTGCCTACCAGAGTCTTCACATGCGTACAACAAGAGGGGATTGTCCTGACTGGGGAAGTCTAAGCTGACTACAATATATTTTTTGCAGTATAAGTTTAAAGACAGTATCCTATCTTTGGGTGTCGCAATTTGTACAGTTACCAAAGATAGCAGTACATGAAAACCAACAATAATCATCCACATGTACAAGGTCATAAGTTTATGCAAGACAAGCTTTTATTAAGTGGCTTGTCCTTGTTTCTTTAAACAATTTATGAAAACTTGTAAATATCATACAAAACAGGGGGGTTTGCACATATTTCACCCCTAATAGACAATAAAGTATAAAACAATAAAGATGCAAGGCATGAAACAGAAAGTAAAGTCAGTTCATACAAGCATGAGCTGTATATTGCCATTAATCCAAAATATAACAGTAGTATGAAGGTATCATGTTACCTACTAATACATTCTGATTTTATATTGTTCGACGTCTCTGAAATGGATCTTAACTAAGATTCAAGGGGATCCCTGCCCACCAGGATGGTGGCGGGGTCCCAGGACGTTTCGGCTTTGATGGATCACAGCCTTCTTCATGGAGCCACGGAGTGGAGTTCCCTTTAGGTATTGCTGCAAACCCACCCCAATATGGTGGTTTGTTACTGCTGTACGCCGAGTGGCTGTAAAGTGGCGTGCTGGGGAGGTCCCGAATGTTGGATTCAAAAGGATCTGCCCACGTCTGCCTTTTGTTCGGATGTGTAGGACGATCCGGCGCTCCGTCTGATCTCTGGTCAGAGACTGGAGCTGTGTTTCATTACGCTGTACTGAGTCTTCACAGCCGGGACTGGGGGGAGATTGATGTTCCAAGAAATATAATACAGAGGTGACATGAAATGTGTTCCTTGGTAGATATGAAACACACAATACGTTTAGAAAAATAGTTGTGTCATTTTCAATACATTGATTTTGTTGAATGTACTCCTGCACAAGCGTCAATATAGATCTACATACTACAGAGAATGCACATGAGCGTGTATGGGGGGATTTGCATTGTATTCCGGTTGATAGGTTATGACGAACCTGAACCGGAAGTGAACAGGTTGACTTTTGCGAGCCGGCTGTTTTTCTCAGTACTGAACACCGGCAGATGCTGAAGGTCAGGGTGGCAGCCCCCTGGCAGAGATGCGTGTACCTTTGCTATTGAAACACCAGGGTGATGCAGGGGGTCCAGGTTGAGGTGCACTAGAGGAGATGTGTACTCTCCAAATGACAACACTAAGAAGGGCTCCAGGGCAGGGTGGAGGTGCATGCCCTGTCAGAGCTGTGTGGTCTCAGTATGTGGAGATACATGCGTTCAGAATTGAAGGGCACAGGGAGAGCAATGCAGTCCCACACTTAAACTGGAGGTGGCGCTTCAGGTAAGGATGAAGGTGCACTTCCGGCCGTTTTGGATCAGAAACGGAACAAGTATTGGTTTGAACTCAGTACTGAAACGCCAGGCTCTGCCGCTGGTCTATTATGCAAACACAATTAAAACAGTTAAGCGACAGGGATAGTAAGGGACTATTGCAGAGTTGAAGGTCCTCAAATGAATGCAAAATCCTCTCAGGTGCAGTCTGGCCTCCTAAACTAGGAAAGTGAACCCGTCCCTCATCACTGCAGTGAGTGGCGTGCATGGAAGTATGGGAAATGAGTGCAGGCTTTTCTGATAACCAGGGGCCCTGCGAAAAAGGCACGGGTGCACTCGGCCACAACCTTTGACATTCATTTGAGCTTTAACAGTGGCACAGAGCAAGGATCCTCTCAAAACAGAGACACGACCCCTCCACAACGCCCCCAAAATCCAGAGCGAATTTGCACCAATGGCAATTACTGTGATAATCTTGAAGACATAAAAACATGGATGGCATTGCAATTATATAAGTGAAGTATTGGAGGGTTTTCAAAATGAATGCTGTGTCAGGCTCAGGTACCAAAAAGCACAGAAGATGCCTCAGCTGCTGAAGTTGGTAAAAAAGACTGTGTCGATGGTGGGACGGACTTGTTAGGCAACTGAGAGCTCAGACTTGAGAAAAGTAGGCAGATCCTTAACGTTTTCCTTCGCTTCAATAGGGAGATCAGAGATCATGGACACCGACAGATGTCTAAGTCCATCTGCCCATAAGGTCTATGTTACCAGCATTGAGCTGTCTCTGGCCGTCTGGGGTAGGGATTAATTTAGCTGCCTCAATGTCAGGTGTGAAGGGGACCCAAATGAGGTGGGTCTCATATCACAACTAACTTCCTGTAAAGTGCTGTGGCAAAATGCATACTGATGATTCACGGCCGATTGGTCACTGTAGATGCTTGATAAAAACACAAGAGATGCTATCAAGTGTAAGATGTGTATTACTGCATCATTGTGCCGGCACGAGGGCCTTCCATCCTCACCTTTCCTTCAGATTTCAAGTAAACTATACATTTTAAATCAGCCGTATGCCCTTAATCTAACTGCCCTCGAGTGCCGATAGGCCCAAATAATACAATATTCGCGGTATTTTTTCAAAAGGAAAACATGACCTGTTAACCCCTACCTGAACACCAAAGGACACATCTGTGAGTATCAGAAACCTGACAATGGTGGCTTTAGGTAAAGCGGGAACAAGATGCGTTGCTTTTGGTTAGCACGCCTTTCAAGAGGACCAGGAACCTCGCCAACCTGAGGCTCCCCTCATCAAGAGAGGGAGATGAGAGAGATTATTTATAGAAGGGGTGCATTACAGGAAGGCCGCGTGGCAGGATAGAAAACCGGAATAAGTTGTCCGGAATCATGGAAAAAAAAGACTGCTTTATCATGACCAGGCATATAATATTCAGCTGACTTTAATCATGCATACAGATCCATTTCGTCATTATAATTGGATGAGTATTGTAATAAAATGTAGACTTAAGTATGCACAGTTTAAGGTAGTCAGTAAAAATAGTGCTGAGTCTAGAGAGCCCCAAATCTTGAATTTTCCCAAAAATGCATTTAAACTCTAAAAAAGTAAACACAACAAGAAAAGACCCAGTCAGTTTAAAGGTAAATTGGTAGAGGACTCAAGTGCATGAATGGATGACCACATTTACAAAAGTGACAAGGTGTGTGATAGAGTCGGGCCGGCGCGACAGGGGCTTCCTCATACACAATTTGAGCACAGGTATGTGGTAAAGGAAGGGGAAGTTTAAGGAGATGTGTAAGTTAAGGAATCACCCGTTTTTAAACAATGTGTTTCCTTTAAAATATGTTTTCAATACTTAGTTAAACTAATGTGACTAAGAAATGGTATTTAAGTCATCAATAAACCATGGTGAAATGTTCAGTGATTTATGCTTAATAATATCGAAATCTATTGAGCCAACTAATCTTCAACAGGGCTCATGGAGACGAATCAACTTCCGGGGCACCAGTGGTCAAGGGATGAATATCGGTTTCTAAACCATCAATCAGCCTCACACATCTAGTACACCAGAAGGGATCCAACAAAGATTGGAAACACAAGTAAATTATAAACCTCTTATGTCCAATTTTGGTAGCATGGACCAAATGGCAGGCTTATTCCTGCAAGGTCGTGGATAATTGGTTAGTTGCAACACAGCGAAAATCCAATTATTACCCAATGATAAAAGGGACTGTCCAGTCAAGGTTGAATACAAATATCTACTTTATTATTATCACAACAGACAGTTATAGCACATTACAAAATACAACCCACCCTGTAAAGGAATGCAGAGGACAGACAGTTTCAAGAAGGAAAGGTGAGGCTCTCTGGATACTGACAGGAGGGTAGTCAGTAAAGTAAATAATCACATTAGTTCAATGATATGTTGTTTCAACACAAAGGGAGTAATGTGTCGGATAATGTCACTAGGAGCCTTCGGAGAAGGACTAGGAGGACAGAACAACAATGTACCTTGTATCTTGCAGAGGTTCTTGGTGCTCGACAGTGTAGAGTACATTTCAGGGCACTTTGCAGCTTCTGCGACAGAGTTCAAGATGGGAGACAGCTGCGTGTTTAAGGCGGCAGGTAGTTCCGCGAGTGAGGCTAGATGGACGGCTGCAGGCTGGCCTACACAGCAGCTTGGGTTCAGGAATCGTTGTCTCAGTGCTGGTTGGTGTGTCTAAAGCATTGATTGAGGCGTCTCGGACGACGTTAGCGACTGCGGTGTGACAGCAGTAAGCATTGCAGTCGGTTGCAGCTCAAGGGGCTCGACTGGCTCAAAAATGGGCAGACGCTGGTTGATACTTGACGATACACTCCTCCTAGCTACTTCACTGGGCTTGTGTCGACCTTTAAGCCAAATGGCCAAAAGCAGAGGAGAGTGTGGCAGGAAACTGCCTTGTCCTTGATTTGGTTCAGAGACTCTCTGGCACTTCCCACCTGGGAAGCTTACTGCAGAGCTTAGCAGGGCACACTGGGTGCTGGCTGGGTACCGGTTATGGAGCTGCTGCAGCATCCTCTGGATTCAGTATCTCCCTCTGCTCCCTGAAAGATGTTAAAGAGAGGTATCTTGCTTCCGTCTTTGGAAATTCTGGCCTTCCTTCACTGGCGGAAGCTGTAAGGCAGACTGAACCTTTAGCCAGGGTTCAAATGAGTTTTCCCTGTTACTCCTGGTAAAGTCTTCAGATGATCTGCCCAAAAGAGGGGCTCAATTCTATTTTAAAGCCAAATGGGACCCAGTAATTGGTGTAGGCTAAGCCTACCTTAATGAACCAATGCTGGGTCCCCACCAACAATCTATGCATGAGGTCATAACCAGAGTGTTTTGCAACCGAAAAAATAAAGGGGTGAACACATGTTTGATCCACCCATCTTCATGTCTGTTGTGAATCAAAGGGTCTTTCTAGTTAATTGGGCTGTCTGTGGTTCCTGATTAAAGCTGCAGGTCTCCCTTGAAGATGCAGCGGGACCAGACTTTTGGTCTGCGCCAATCTACATACTCGTACCTTCTGAATGGGATCCCCCTGCAGAGATGACTACTGTACTCAACTGTTGTAGACATGACAGATCACTGCTCTTGATACTGAGAGGTGGGAGCTGGCTTCGGGTTAACACAGTGCATATAAAAGTGTGTTGGAGTTTTCCCTATCCCTTGTTAGTCCTGTGACCAGGCCTCACGTGAGCCTATTTGAATTAAATCTGATTAGTATGAGAGGCTGACACCAGCAGCTAACAAAGGAAAGGGCGGATCCATGGAGTCTTTGTTAGTTAATTAGGTTAGCCATTGCATGAGGATGGTTTTTCCTTTCACCTTCTGAGATGCCTTGATGTACTCTTGGCTGTAATATTTGAACTAAGTATGACATGGGGGAGGGCGGTGCTTCAATGCTGTGTCCACCCCGAGTACACGGGTCTATGTGTATGTCGTGCAGTGAGCATAGGAAAATGTGTGCAGATTAGCCCCACACATTGTCTGAAGGTTGATCTACCATCATTCAATTTGATTTAAAAATTCAAACAAGCCCAGGCTAGCGCACACCCACCGTGTGGATGGTACAATTCCTCCCACTCCCACTCCAGTTTGGATAAATAAAGGAGGCCATAGTTGCACTGTGCCTAGCTCTAGGTTTGGCACCTTATGGAATTACGTTTGCCTGTTTTCAGGTACCTTACTATATGCTGCCGCTTGTGCCTGGTGTAAGGTTCCTTACCTTATGCTGTTAATTGTACCTGGTTTTAGGTTCCTTGCCTTATGCTGTTACTTGTGCTTTGCTCTCGGTTCCTTACCAGATGTTGTTGCCTGTATCTGGTGTTAGATTCCTTACCTTATACTGTCATGTGTGTCTCTAGCAGGGCATGATGAGTGTAGGTTGGGTACCGCTTCTGGAGCTGATGGACGGGTCCTCTGAGTCTGGTATCTCCCTCTGTTCCCTGGGAGATGTTTTGGGGAGGGATTTTACTTCCCTCTTGGAATTTCTGGCCTTCCTTCACTGGCAGAAGCTGTAAGGCAGACTGTACCTTCAGCCAGGGTTCAAATCAGTCCTTTTTACTCCTTTCGAATTCATCGTATGATCTGCCAAAAGAGGGGCTCAACCCTCTTGTAAAGCCAAATGGGCCACAGTGATTGATGCAGGCTAAGCTTACCTTAATGAACCAATCCTGGATCCCCAGGAACACTCTTCTGTTATGCGTCAGGTCATAACCAGACAGCTTTGCAACAGGAAAGGTAAGGGGTGACAACATGTACTACTAAGTCCCACCCATCCTATCTTCCTGTCTGGTGTGGGTCAAAGTGTCTTTCCGGTTAATTGAGCTCTCTGTGACTCCTGATCAAAGCTCAGGTCTCCCTTCAAGTTTATGGCAAGAACAGACTTTCTGTCTCCATCAATCACATACTACTTCATTCTGAAAGGGGGCTGTTCCCTAAAGGTGTTGCCTATTGTAAACAGTTGTCCCAGACATGGCATTCACTACACAGGGGTGGGAGCTAACTTCAAGCTGACACATTGCATATAAAAAGGTGTTGGGGTTAGCAGCCCTTTGTTAGTTCTGTAAACAGGCCTCTTCGCAGGCCTGCATCAATTAACTCTCATCAGTGTGTGCTGCCACCACACAGAACTTAACAATACGCAGAGCAGATCCATGGAGCCTTTGCTATTTTAATCAGGCTAGCCGTGGCCTGAGGAAGGTGTTGCCTTCTCCCTTCTTGAGAGGCTTTGATGTACCTGTAGTTGTCACGTTCCAGCTGAACATGACAGAAGGACTGTGCCGGTAGGCTGTGTCCCCGCAGTACATTTGACTATGTGTTTGTTGTGTGGTGAGCATTGGGAAATGTGTGCGGCTTAGCCCCACACATTTCCTGGATGTTTATCTACCAACATTCCATTCCTTGAAACAAAAATATAAAAACAGACCAGACGAGTGCACACTCCCCATGCAGAGAGTCGAATTCCTCGCTCCAACCACATGTTATGTTATGTTATTAGGAATTTGAATAGAACCTTTCACCATTGGTATGATCTCAATGCACTGTGGGTTGAACACCCTCGGGAACCGTAGTGCAGGTCAGTGGAAATGTAGGGTAGTAAGTAGTGCATGTGTGCGCTCACTATTTGTGCAGGTAGACTGAACAAGTGGGAAAACCGCCGGTAGAATTGAAGAAGGGAGGGAGAAAGCTGCATGCAGTGCGATTCCAAATGTCAATATATTCTCCAGTAAATGCAGGGGTCTGTCATTTAACTTAATGTATTTAATTGTTTTTTTTATAGCATGCCTAATACCATACCTGAGTTGGTTTCTAAATACAGATCCGGTTTTCAAACCTCTGTTGCTCTGCGTGTTCTTGCTTCCAAGACCAGCGTGTTGCCCCTGTGCTATCTTGCGTTCATCCTGCATACCACCCACCCATAGATGCAGGCGGCCTACCCCTCCTGCAAGTTGCCAACAGTAAATGGAAGGGACTTGCATCAACAGAGTATTTTACCAGTAAATGCAGGAATCTGACATTCATAATGCCCCCCTCTAAATACAGGACATAAACACTTGTTACAACATACCCATTTGGAATGCAAGGGCCCTGCTCCACCACATACCTTCCCTTAATGCAAGGATATGCAAACATTTTTGTGCTGTGCCCCCCCTTGAGTAAAATTATTGTTGCTGGCCACCTTTCAAATACAATGTATCACATACTGCCTTTTTAAAAATCCTTTTGTCGCTTCAGCACCCCTCAGGGATCTGTCAGGCCACCATAGTTTGAAGATCACTGCTTTAATGTAAAGGTGTCTGTCAGAGAAGTCAATTCCCCTAAATGCTGTGTCCTTGTCCTGCTATGTGTCCTTCCTTGAACACTGTTGGCTGACTGTACAAAAAAAACCCTTCCATTAAAAGTAGAGATCATGACCCCACCAGGTGGCAACCACCCTTAAATGCAGGGCTTGTGGCAAGACTTATCTTGGGCGCTCAACTGCAGCAGCCTTTTCACCCTGGACATACTTTCTACACCCTCTTCCCATCGATTGCCAGCCTTGCATTTCAGGCAGTCTATGTGAAATATCCCAGATGGCTGTCGTACAATCTTAACTTTTCAGGGGGTTCCCACGATCTACACGATCTTCAAAGAGGACTTCAAATGGAAAGTCCCTTGAAAATGTCATCCCCAGAACAAAGACTTAATCCCTCCTTTATTATAGTTCCTTCCTTAATTTCTGCACCCGCCTCTCGCCTGCGATTCTTACTCTCTCTCTTATACGTCATCCAGTACGGCTCCATTCTCCACTAATCCCAGTTTGACCTCACCCACTCTCTCCCACCACTCATATCCTCTCTCTAGTTCTTGGCGGAACTCATGCATCGTGCGTCCCGTCCACCTGGGCCCAGGCTATTCCTCAGTATTGTGCCATATACATTCCTGAGGTCTTAGCATGCCCTCACCACATCCGCTGCCACAGCACACTGCTGGCGTCTATGCTCCCATTATGTCTGTCCACAATTACTTAAATGCTTTTGAGTCTGCCACTATAATTTTATTTTGGTTGCCTGTTCTTGGCCCAGTTCCTTCCTTCATGATACCCACCTCCCTCTAGCACACTATGTCCAGGGCAGAGGTGCACTCCCTCTCAGAGGGTACCACTGGGGTAGAGGTCTTCCCTACTATTCACCCACAGCCCCTGTGGAGACCCATTCCTTCGGCCAAGCTTGTAGTCACAAATGCAAAGCCCCCATTGTATTGCACCCCTCTTCTATAAGCTTCACTTCCGGTTCTTCCAGACTCAAAATCCGACTTTGCCACAATGGCGCACATGATGCCCTTGTTTGTAATTTGATGGCAAGGACCTGGTAGGTTTACACTCAGGCATAGCCAGGTTCCTGCCGCCAACATGTCATCATTTGCACAGCGGAGTGCAAACGCGCACGGCAAAAGGTGGCAAATGCCGCCTTTTGCCCTGCACTTTTGCAGTTCGTTGTGCAAAGTGAGCATTTACTTTTAATTGTGCACGTTGCCTGACATGCTCACAGCGTGTACAATGGATCCCTATGGAGTCCACCTGCTTTAATGCGGTGCATAAAGCCAGCAGACCCTTTTAGGATCTCCAGAATTTGCACTGGCATGTAAATCCATGGGGATGAAAATGCTGGAGCATTTGTATGGTGGAGAGGTAGGAAGTGGAGGAAACTCACGTTGCGTTTATTCCCTCTCTCCGCCATTATTGAAAATGTAGCGTGGCATGAACGAAACGTGTAAAACCCTTTCTCAAGGCTTTCATGCGTTTCATTCACGTCATGCCAAGATCAAAAATGTGCTCCTAGCTCTGTATTTCACTCTCACACTCTGTCTTCCAGACATCCTTCACATTGTGGTGAACCAAATGTCCCTCCTCTCTGTGCATAAGCTCTACACACTGACATCACAGTTGTTTGTCTGTACATCATTTTTTTGTACTTCAACATCCCCTGTGCGCTGGCTTGACACTTGCTGAGCCTGTTGGTGGTGCCAATAATGCAGAGGCCTGTCATTAATACCACCTAAAATACAGGATCTTAAATGTGATAAATGAGGTACCCAGGGCTTTAAGTGGGCCGGTGCCAGGTGGGGATGAGCCTGGGTCCGAAATTTCATTTTGAGGCAGGACCCTGCCGGGGCTCGCTAATCTCCCCTGGCAGTCCCGGCCACTGCATGAAAAGAATTTATTTCTAAAGCCTGAAGCTCAAGCTTTTGTGCGAGAGGTTCAGGCTTCAGAAAAGAATGCCTTTCATCCATAAGGGTGGGTCGCACCTGCAAGGCATCCCTTCAAGCAAGAGATGTCTGTGGGCCTGCGTTACCATTATGGAGAGCAACGTAATGAACTAGAAGCAGAGGCCTCGTTTTCAAAGTTCTGAAGCTCCAGCGCCTCAATTAAGGCTGAAAAGGTGAGGGCTTTCACCTGCCAGGCAAGCCTATAGAAAATGAATGCAGAGATCAGCACCCTTTCCCTCAGCTTAAAACCAGCTTCCATAGATTCAGGCAGACTGGCCCCCCTACGTGTTTCCCCATCTTGCAAGGAATCCCCGTCCTCTAATCGCCACACTCTTCTCTGATGGCCTCATCACTGCCTGCGTCTATTCTTCTCGCCAGAAATCTGCTCCCCTTTCCCTCTTTGCCTGCATCAATGTCCCTTCTCCCCTCCCTTAATGTGTACTTCCAACCCCTTTCCTTCCCTGTCACTGTCCTTCCACTGCCCCTCTTTTTAGTCCTCTGATTGGCTCTATTTTCGTTTTCTTGCACAGGATTCCTCACCTGTCATCTCGAGCAGGTTTGCTCAAAGTAGGTGACCCCGCCCCTTGTCCAATCTGCTGTTGATGGACGGGACCCACAAGAAGAGACACACTTCTTTCCTCTTTTTCCCCAAAGGAAATGGAACTCTGGTTGACTCTGGTTTGAAAATGTGGCATTGTGTATTCACCAACAGGTCCTTCTGCTTTGACTTACCTTTTCCTGCAGGTGGCGGCCTGGAATCACAGCCGACAACCCTCGGGCAGTCGACACCCCCCTCATTCCTGTTTTCCAGAGCTTCTGTTACACATCCTTTGCACCTGCTGCCGACCTCATCTCCCCAGTAAACGTTCCTCCACCCCAGACCCCCACAATGAAGCATGCACTCTGCTAATACAGCTATTTTTCTTCAACTTTGCTTGCAATTTTGACTCTTCTTCCTCTCCCTTCGTGATTTTGCTTCACTTCCCTCTTCCCTTACCTCGCTCTCGTTTCTCTGTCTCTCCCCTTCCTGCTGTGACCTTCACGGTGTCCCATTACTCTCTCATCCCTCTCCTTCCTCTTCCTCGCCCTTAATTCTCCCCTCCTCCGCCTCCCTTAAATGTGTTCCCTGGTGTCCTGTACTTCATCACAGCTCAGCGTTTCTCTCCCTGTATGCGGATGGGGTCACTATCGTTGCCCTCCTTCCTCTCACTCTGAGCACCTTTCCCTCCTCTTCGCCCACTCCCTGTGCGCCCCCTGCCCCCCTCTAGCCTGCATGCACGCCCCGCCTCCACTCGCTCCTGCCTCTGCATACCCGCCGCACCCCCTTGCACCGTTCTCACGGTTTAATGCACCGGCCTAAGTGCCTTCCGCCCTGGGAGTGATCATCGCTCATTGCCTCTAGGTGGAGGTGGGTGAGAGTAGGCGGGGAGAGCATCCATCCACAGCAAGGAAAGAGGGGGCGCCCCCTCCTCCCCAGAGATAAGATGGCGGCCTCCTGTCACCCAAGCATCCATTCATAGGAGGGGGATGTGTGCAGTAATGAAAGTCACGCCCAGGGTGGGACTTTAGATACCCGCCCTGTTGAGGTAGGGGGACCACGAGGGACTTAATCCCCATCAGCCGGACGTATGTATTACACGAGAGAAGGGACAGAATAAAGCACATTACAGAATCAATGTCATACACCACGTAATGAAGTGCAGAGCTATATGGACCTCCTCTAATGGAGCCAATGAATCGCTTGCTGCATAGAGTGCACGTACGATGCGCGTGCACACAGAGATAGATGCATAGCAAGTTGGATATTATATAGAGGCAGTCACCGCCTTATAGCTAAGATAAAACCAAAGAGTCGATTATATTAGGCAGTGAGTGTGCTGCATGAAATACAAAAAGCATAGAAAACACACACACACACCTACACATAAGGTGTAAAACAACAAAACTTCACAAATTCACCAGATAGGAATCCTTCCCACAGCCACCGCCATGCACTGCTTGGACATCTCACGTGTGTGTTCATTGATATGGAAAATCATCTATTTAAAGTAGTAATAATGTTTACTGCCCGCTTAGACTGTGTTCTGTGTTGGCCATCACATTGAATTAAAGCGAGCATAACTCTGGGGTGCTACTGTTTTTTTCCGTTAGCTTTTGTTCTCCCACATGTCCTGTAGGAACTGTGAGTACATAGATGTCAGTGGGGATGTCATAGGTGTCAGTGGTGATGTCATAGATGTCGGTGGTGATGGCATAAGAAGCCTCAGGAGCACTGCATGATGGTTGCCAAAATAAATGAATGTGTGGGGTTCTGTTGTTTGGGCTACAACCATAACATCCCTTTAACCAAACATGGTCACTGATTATCATTTTGGGAAGGTATACGCTGATATACCCTCTGCGCCCTTTGGGCATGGCCTTTGGCTATGCCCCAGACATCTCCAAGGGCCTTATGGTGCCCACTGCACACATTTCCTGGGACATGACCTTCAGCTATGCTTCAGACAACCCCCAGGGGATCCATTGTGTCAACTGTGCATGGCCTGTGTTCATGCCACGTGCGCCTCCAAGGGCTCCAATGTGCCACATGTGCACGGCCTGCTGCTGCTCACTGCCAAGCTACTCCTTGGGGAAGCTGTGGATGGCCAGAGGCCCTGCGCAGTGCCCACGTTGCAGAATGCATGGCTGTTAACCATTCCCTGCAGGGCACTCAAAGCCACCATCTGTGCCCATAGTGCATTGCCTGCAATAATACTCAGTGGCCATGTTGCCTGGGGCATCAACCATACCTGTGATACACCCAAGCCCCCACGTGTGGCCATGCCCAGTGGCCTCTTTGAGTGAGACATTCCATGGCATACCCAGGCTACCACTTTTGGCCACTTTTGCCCAGTGGCCACTCTGTCTTATTAGGATTTGCTGACACTTGTTTTAACCTTCGAGGTCATTTTCAAGAGAAGAAAGCTAGGGTAAGACTCGTAAGCGCAACTTAGATCAGGAGGGGGGGGGGCTGTAGTAATACCTTGTGGGTAATCCACATTCATGGCTAGAGGTAGAGCCTGAATCTTACTTGCATCGGTTGTCTCGGCCGGTCGCACTGGTTACAGTCACATTTAAGATGCATTTACGAGTCTTACCACATCTTTCTTGCCTTGAAAATGACGTCTACGGTCAAAAAACGTGTCTTCAAATGTTAATGACCACCTATGAATAATCAGAAATCCAGATCTCGCAAGTTTTATTGGAGAGAATTTCCCTCCTGGCATCTTGCAGCGCCTAGCACAAATGTGACTGGTCTCACACAATACTTTGCAGCCAGGCAGCTCCAACAGCCCTTCAAGCACTTCAGCCAGGCCGGTAAAGCCTTGCAGGCATCCTTACCTCGTGCCAGGAGGTCTGCAGACAGGTTGCAAATTGCCCCTTGCTGCTTCAGAGCAACACTGATAATTCGTTTCGACGATGCTGAATGGCATCCAGGCAGCACGTCTTTTGCTCTTCAAGGATCGATCAAACGGCAGACTACACCGAAGTGCTCACAAGCACTGCGTTACAAAGATGCATCAATCTTGGTGACCAAACTTAATCCTGGGCCACATGCCCCACCTGAAACACGACGCAAGAGACACCCTAATCTAAGCCTTGATAAAGACCCTCTGTTGGTCGAAACACATGTCGGAACCTATGGTGATCAAATCAACATTTAAGAATAAAAATCAACAATGGTTTCAGAAATTAACGTGTGGACCATATCCCACATTATGTTGAATAGCGAATGATAACAAATCCTTATAACCATGTATGTAAGCGCCATTTAGGTAGGAACCCAACCAAAACCTACCTAATTCAGACTTGGGGCACTAGAGCATGGGCCCTTTGGTTCCTATTACTGGCTGCTTGTGCAATCAAACCTTGTATCTCACTAGAAGTTAGGCACAGTAAGCAACAGTTCCAAGTGCGCTCACCGTTCCCCTGTCTTTTACTTTGTGTTGGCTGGATCTACTTTGCCAACTAACAGTAGAAATATTACCGTTCCAGGATGGCCAACATGTCCCTTGCAAAGGATTTCAGACTTTGTGGGGTCCATCACTCTAGTCTGTTTTTGATGTCGATGGATCGGTCCAGCTCACCTTTTCCGTGCGCTCTCTGATTCGGATGGCAGAACTTGTTGCTCACACAATTTTCTTCTGGCATGACAAACATTTACAGTGACTACTGCCCTCTCCCTGACTGAGCGGCTACAGGATCATGGCTGCCTCCCACACTAAGGAGTCATCTCAGAACAGCGCTTTGCCCTGTTGGCAGCTGGCCTCAGTTCTTAGGCACCACTGGTGCTAGGTGCTGGAGCTCTCTGCCAGTGGAGCCGACGATGACCCATGAGCCACGGTCAGTGGGAGGTTATAAGGAAACCCGAGAGGGCAGGGCCAGTCTGGCTCTAGTTGCTGGCCTATAGGAGGACTGACACAGAACTGGCGTAAACAACCTGTAAAGATGGTGAGGGTGACATCGTGCAGCCCAGGAGACTATGCACCACCCCACCCGCACCTCAAACAATACTTTCCAAGGTACCACATAAGCCAACACATGCCTACACATGTCTGTAACATGAAGCGCCCAGGTGTCCCTGTGAGTTGCCCCATTGTTCACCCCGCCATTTATGATTACTCTGTGCTCCACATTATATGTCAATCACTGGGATCCGTCAGACACCTCCCAGAATTGATGGAGAGGAACAGGCAGGACTGGAGCCATGCGGATGTCTGCGATGTGAAGATTCATCTCATGCAAGTATGAGGAGGGTTGGCAGAGTGCTGAAATTGACATGTTTGCAACCAAAATAAATTCCAGATGTGGCTCAGCATATTGACAATAGGACTGTCCGAGCACAGTCACTCATTGCTTGATGTATTCTGTGCAGTTAAAGGGTGTCCACGTGTCTGGTGCCTTCTTCTGGCCTTCCATTGAAATGCTATATGAACATTTAGTGAGAGGAACCCTTGTAACCTGCGTGCAGATCCTCTAGGGAGCAAGTTCCGCGACAACCCAAAGCAAAGCGTGATCCTCTGCAACTGCTGACTTGTACATCGAAAGGACAGATTAAGCTTGTTTGTCTTCATTTTAAAAAGTAAACAAATTCGAAGGGATTTCATATGTGTGATAACCTTTGAAGAAATATTAGGTTAGCAATTCAATTAAAATGTGCATAACTTGCGTTTTGCTTATTTTGGTGGAAGATAAAAAGTGCAGATCTGTAATTGTTAGAATAACATGATATGGCCGCTCACTGCCCTTTTTAGGTCTATCTTGAGAGAGCCTTGGCTCTCTGCCAGAGTTCTTAAGGATGCCTATTAGGGAGAGGCCATGGTTAGTTGTCCCAAGTGAATGCTTTAGCTCTCTGCCAAAGCTCTTGAGGATACGAATTTTAAAAGGTGCCTGTGTGGCACGTGGTTCGCTCTTTACAATCATGTTTTGCCTGTCATCCTGCACGCTCTCAGCACTCTTCAAAGACGGATAAATGCACGTACCTCTGAATTAAACCGGATCTGGCAAACATTGCAGGATATAACGGGCCTCTTGGTCTTTATCAGGGGAACCCCAAACGTGTGGTTCATCACCGCTTTCTGCACCGGATCCATCTGCAGAGGGGAAAACAAAGAAGATGCTGTCGGAGGATCATCGCAAGAGGATGGAGACAGATGGGGCAACAGAGGAAGGAAAGCGATTGGCAGAGGAACATAAGATGCGGGAAACTAGAGAAAAGGAAAACATCATAATAAGATGCCGAAAGTGGCAGATATCAGCAACACAATGAGTGGAAACCGGCAGGGAACATGAGCAGAGGACAGAGAAGTCTGGCCTAAGCGGGGATGGCGGGGGGATTGGGGAGAAAAGCATGGGAGCAGGAATTTCAGTGTTCCGAGGCCGCATTGGTAGCAAGATTCAGATGGAGAGTGGGTGCCAGATTGGGGACGATGACAACGCCGACGGTGGAAAAGGGAAACACTGCTAGTGCCTGCTGACATAGGGTCTGAGGGTGAATCTGAATGTGGAAAGTGCCCAAGGTCCCTTGGATCACACAAACCCAGAAGGGGATGAAGACACAGGTGGGGGCTGTGCACCTGGGACATGCAGAGTCAGTGGCGGAGTTGACGTTGGCGGCCTAGTGGACTGTTCTGCAGGTACCCGCTGCATAGGCTATTGAAGATCATGTTCTCTTTCCACTAAATTCCATCATTCTTCCCCTCTCTTGCGCTGGACCCTTCTTTTCACCTTGATGCAGCGGTGACGCACCAGAGCCGCCACTGTAACGTGCTAGTTACTCTGGTGACTGCTTCTGAAGTTGCAATTGTGATCTGATGCAACCTCCTTTTCCCTGCAATGTGTGTCTCATGCTACAGTGGGGTGCCCACAGGTTTTTTCTGGGGCCACCATTTCTCCAGGACGCCATTACCAGCTCTTACCCTCTCTCACCCCAAATGATACGTGCTACAGCTCTTTATATGAGGGCCACTGAACATCTGCCACCAGCCGCACCATCCTCATGGCGACTGTCCATCAATCAACTCTTCTCTGAGACTGCCTCCTTCTCCTCAGTATTTTACTTTATGGGTGCTCCGAAGTGGTCAGCCGACCCTACAGAGAGCCCGAGGTGACCACATTTACTCTTGGGTTTCTCTACAAGCCACAATGTGGACCTTCTGTTCCACACCAGGGTCTCCTAATACTGGACCTTGACCCTGCTCATTGTGACCCCGTGTATTTTCGGACACTCCGCATTTCTCCTCCTCGCTCTGCCTCCTTACTCCTCGCGTATCCTTCTCATTCATCAGCTCTCACTCTTTACCCCTCCTCGTGCCTCTCCCCTTCTCCTCGCACATCAGACAGTCTCCATTTCTTGACATTATAAATGATGTTCCTCATTCCGCACACATCATCCTTACTCCTCCTCCTTACCCGTTATTCATACTCCCCAGAACTCAGTCCCCGACTCACTCACCCCCTATCTTTAACTTATCACAAGCAGGCTGTTCTAGCCTGCATTATGTTCTGCTTAATTGTTACTCACATGTTTTGGTCTCTGAGAACAAAAAGCGAGTGGGGATTATATGCAAAGAAAGCAGTAAAGGAAGAGGACGAGGGGACCACCTGCCCGCAAAGACCCGTGCTGCAAGAAGTAGGCAACGTCCGCTAGCACCGGGGCAGGCCCCCGGGTGGTGCGGAGTCTTTCCAGGAGCAGCGGGTCCCCGGCTGCAGGGCCCGCTTATTGGAACCGCAGCCGGTGGAGAAGGGGGAATAGTCCCACAGCGGGGCCTCACTGGTCGTGAAAGAACCACATGGGGGGTGGTTGGAACATGTGATGGGGCAGCTGGGGGAAGGGGGAGCCGAATGGACGGCGCAGGAAATCACTACAGGGACACCTGCAGAAAAGTGAGCCTGCAGCCAAGCAACGCCCAGCATGTATAGTACACACACGTATGCACCCAAAAATGTACAGACGGACACCTTCATTCTTGGGGATTGACACAACCCCTTATAGCAACGGTTGTCAGGAGACGTCAAGCCAACCAATTGCATGGTCGCTCGCTGCCAAAATGTTAAAGCAGTCACTTCCTCTATAACTGTACAGCCGCCAGCTCTCGACTACTTCTGATGAAAACAGGGCAGCGGCATCCATCTTAGTTCCTCTGTTCCTGTTGTTACTGGATGGGGAGCTAGGAGGGGGGTGGGGGGCACTAGGCAGCAGGAGGGGAGACAGAGCTTCACGAAGACACCCGACTGCAGGGTGGTTTTATCTGACCCAGCTCCAGGCCCTGAGATAGCCGGCTTGTCACATCGGAGACCCAGTAATTGGTTATTCTTGCAATTAGCACAACACATGGCCTTGTTCTTTGGTGCAATGTCTGGATAAGATTAAAATTCCAAACACATCATTTATTTGAAAACAAAGAAGTGCGGGGCAGAAAGGAGGGAGGGTGGAAGGCAGCCAGCTCCTGTGGTGAGAAGCGCTCACAGAATTCCACACTCCCCTCTCCGGCATCTTTCTGAACCTCAATCTGCAGCCTCTCTCACCACACCGTCCTCTACACCCCCTCCTGCCACGGTGTTGCCCTCAAGATCAGTCCTCCAAGCTCTTCTCTCAATCATTCCACGCAGCATTGCTCTACTCCCTCTGCAGCACCCTACCAAAACCCGCTATTGCGTCCCCTACACAATGCACCACCGACTCCCCATCTGCAGTATCCCTCCACACGTCCCACTATAGCCGCCCTGCACTCTGCCAAACTTACAGCATGCTACCACACCTTATCTCAGACACATCCCATCACACTGTGCCTCTTCAGCATCCTTCCATCAATCAACGGCAATCTACCACACTGTCCCTTTACAACAACCCTCCACTCGACCAAACTGCAGCATGGTACCTGTAAGATATTCGACCCTCCGCACAGTGGGTGTGAGCTCACCTGGGCTTTTTTAAAATGGTATATGAAATTGAATGATGGAAGATAAACCTCTGGAAAATGCCTGGGGCTAATTCACACACATTTTCCTATTCTCATCGCACAATATACACATAGACCTCTGTACTCGGGAGCAGTCCTCCCTGTCATGTTTAGTTGGGATCTGACAGGGGGAGTACACGAGGCATCTGAGAAAGGGGAGGGCCAAAACGTTCTTCCTGCCATGGCCAGCCTAATTAACTATCAAAGGCTCCATGGATCCGCCCTGTCCTTTTGTTTACCCTCTGCAGATGGTGGCAGCAATTAACATATTCAACATACTAATAGAGTATACTTCAAACAGGCCCACGTGGGGCCTGGCTGCAGAGTCTAAAAAAAGAGACAGAATACCTCAACAACCTTTGATATGCACTGAGTCAACCTGAAGCCAGCTACCTCTTCTCGGTATCAAGGGCAGTGACCTTTAATGTCTGCGACTATGTATTTCACTTCCTCTGCTACCACTCTAGCACTTCACCCCTCATGGTCACATCCTGAGCAAAGCTGGCCGTACCGCATACCTGCACTTAAAAATGTCCAATGTTGGTTGTCCTTAACCTATGTATGTCCACTTATGTATTGCCCCCGATGACTGTTCAATTTACTCCTTTCCACAACCTGGTCCAAATTTCCCTCAAACTCACCCCATTGTAAGAAGCTCTCTGCTTCCCATCAAATCTGATTCCTTTTTTATTGTACGTTCCTTTTTGATCAAAAGAGCATTGTTCCTTCGGTATATCAATGAATTAAATACATACATAACAATACAATACTTTTAAAGTAATCTCTATGAAACAGAATATTATTTTAGCTGGAACTCCATACATTATCAAATATGTATACCAGGTATCCTTGGGATTATATGAGTTTAAGTGCCAGAATTGTAGACGGGACTCAAATCTCAGCTTTACCACTTAAACAACGTAAAAGGTCCTTGTGAAAACATTTCAATGCAGTTTGCCTTAGCCTCCACAATTGGGAATCCTTATGATTCAGTTCCAAGTTTACTATTATAACATAGAGGTAGTGAAGATGTTTTCTTTGTTGCAACATATTCACCAGACAAAGAAACATTTGTTGTTTCTAAATGTGTGGCTTATAATGAGGATTTTGGTTTGTTTGTTGAGAGGAGTTTCCATGAACTAACATGAACAGTTCTAAATGGCTATAGAGAGGCTATAATCTCTTCTTTGCAGGAGAAAAATCTAGGCGAGTGCTCAATATGTAGACAGATAATTTATATGTGAGATAATGTACAGTAATTATCTTTTTGCAGTATTGAGGCCGTCTTTGCTGTGCCTACGAAGTAATAAAAACAGATTTTCATATGACAATGATTTTAAAATGTTGGGCGCTGCTGCAGAGCAGGGTCTGTGGTAACGGGTGGGGGGCTCATTGAAGTATTTCCCCATTGGTTCTATAATGTTAGAATTCCTACACACTTCTCCCGCCTCTCTCATTTCAGAAATCCCTCTCCGTCTCCAAGTTGCCCTCCCAGGGCTCAAGTCAGGGGATTCTGACGTACGCAATGGAAAGCAACGTCACAGGAATTGAACATATCCAAAAGTGAAATATGCAAATGTATTGTAATGTGCATTTCCTCATTAAATAAAGTGCACATGACAAATAAACATTTGACAGGAGAACAGATTGGGCCTCATTACGAGGTTGGCGGTAAGGCTACCTCCAAACTCGCATCTGGGTCCGGCACCCGCGAATGTGCAATTACTGGCTATTCTGGCACAGCCGGACCCTGTAATTGCCCTTTCGCGGATGCCGGGCCCGGTACATCCCCATTCCCATTTGAGTCCCATAGGGCTCGATGGGAATGGGGAGGGTGGTAGCACCGGTGGTGATACCATCATGTTCTGCTCGCGGGTGCCTGTACGGCCACCAGGTCGGACCTAGGCAAGGGCACCCACAAGCAGAACTCCTAGTATGGCGGTACGGTAGCAACGGTGCCAGTAGCGATACCGGCAGCATTGTTGCCTTACCGCCATACTTGTAATGAGGCCCATTGTCTTATAATATTGATGGTTATGTATAAAAGGTACGCACCTTTTATGTCCAATAATCTAAAAGCAATATTTTTAAATGTCCTTGAAAGCAGCGGGCGGGAGCAGGGGGCTATGGTGGGAGGAGGGCATCTGATCACTGCAAAAAGTGGGCTGATTCCGTCCACCTGCGTCTTATCTTAACCAATGCCCTTGTTCTCGCCCTGATCTTTACTCCTCCACCTATTACTTTAGCTCAGTATTTACTTCTGAGCAGTGAAAATGGCGTGCACATCACACTGTTACATGGAGGACACGTGTATGCTGCGCATTTGCATGGGGTGTGTGATGTGGAGCGGGGATTTGTTGGGGTGTTTGATGGATGGAACTGACACAGGGCAGGAGCCACGACAACTTATTCCAGCTCTGAGATCCCTCCTTAAGCTTATACTAAGCCAGGGAGCCTCAAAGAGTTGCAGATGAAAGAAATCCTGGGTTAATCACTCGAGATTTAAGGAATTGAAGCTGGGGAGGGGTGAAAGGACAGGGAAAGGAGGAGCAGAGACCATAATCCTGAAAAATAGGTCAGCATAATGTATCCTGTTGCACGACGAAAATACATCAAGCCTAAGCTTCACCCAAGAAAACTTAAACTTGAAGCAGTTGGAGGGTGAGCTAGCCCATGGTAATGGAACCACACAAGCAGAGGCATAGCCGGATTGTCTAACAAGTCGGGCCTGAAGCTAATGTAGTTGGGCCCACAGCGGTGACATTAACATATATAAATGCCCACTCAGCGCTGCTGAGTGGGCATTTACAGATTTTGGGTGGGCCTTGCCCGCTCAGGCCCTACCCTGTCTACGCATCTGCACACAAGATGCAGGGGCTAAAGTGGGGAGACTGCAAGGGGTGAGAGGGCATTTGGTGGGACCAGAGAGGGTGGAACAATTAGCCTCTGATTGGTTGGCATTCTCTCCCAGCCTTGGACTTTAGGCTCATTAGCAGCACATAAGCTAAATGAAACTCAGGTGCAGAGAGCAATGGCAGACTACTACCCACTTGCCCAATTAATCCATCATCTCTCATCGGTCAGGTCCCAAGCCAAGGCTTCTTATTTATAGTTGACATTGTAGCCTGTTCTCTGTTCTAGGACTTTCAAGGTAGTGTAGGTACACCATTATCTTCATCTAGAGCTTAAAGAATAGCCCTTGTTTTTGACTTCTGAGCCACATGTGAGGAGACCATTATTCAGTCCATTTCGTCCTTCTATTTACTGCTATTTAATTTGATTGAGCTGGGTGTCATTACTCCTCTTGGCATCTGGAGACTTGTTCACTCCACCTTGCATAGGCTTTCCACATCTTTGATTATCCAATACTCGGCACTTACAGATGTTTTCCTCTTTGCTTAATCTAAGAGAAATATGTCTTTCGTACATGGCCTATCCTCTTGACTCCCTTTGTGTCTTGCGATTATTCCTTGAAGTGGCGTCCTTGATCCCAGGGCAATAGACTCCTCTTTGTTCCTCACACAAAACGTGTTTTTCCAGCGTCTCATGACTCTACCACCCTGGTCTGCCTCTGAAGTGGCTTGATTGGTTTCAACACGAGTCTGACGTCCATCTTTTTCTCTTGGATGCCTTAGCCATGTTATATATTCTTCTGTAACAAGCTTCTATATGTGTCAGCTACCTTGTGTTTCTGCATGTATACCGTCAAATCATCTCTCCTCACTCATTTCTTTGATGCATATGATTTATTTGTATTCAATTACATGTTTCTTGTATCACTCCAGTTACATCTGTATCCTTTCGTTATTTGCATATCGTTTCAGTGTGTCTTTATGTCTTTCTTTCATGGCGTCACTCTGCTCTCATAATGCCATTATGATGACATGTGTTTCACACTCACTTGATGTTTTCTCAAGGCTTTGGCAAGTTTAGGTTAAAGGGTGGAAGCAAAATCTTGAGCAAACGCTAGGCTGCCACTATGCCCGAGAGACCATTTCAGTATAACTTACCTTTGAACCTGCAATTTACAAAGCCATGAAAAAGTGTCATACTCAGCACGAAACATGTTGGCACATTGGCTTTGTGAGAGTAAAAAGATGTCTTGCAAAAGCACCTATGTGAAGGCTTCCTTCTTAAACGTCCTTATGCCTAGTATTAGCAGAGCGCCATCGCCTACACTATGCTTGGCTCCAGACACATCAGCTGAACTTCCAAGACAAGTTTGTTTGTCACCAGACAGAGCACAAAGACCTTATCCTCTTTACCAGGTTCTATCAAACCACAATGAAGTCTTTGCTTTAAACAGTATAGAATCCCAGAGAAGCCGTTCTGCGCCCACCGGCCCACTCCCCCCGTATTCCCAGCCTCTGCCTCCATTGCACTTCCATGGTTCCCCCATTATATGGTCAGTTTAGGGCAGACTAGTGAGCAGGACCTTTGGCACTCTGGTCAGGAAGGGATGTCCAGCACACGGACATGTCATTCATTTGCCACCATGAGGCTTGGAGCACAAAGATCTTTTCTATATGTGTCAAGGCAGCAGAGGCATGATATGAAACATTGCAGTGCTTATATGGAGTATTAATCTGTGGCACAGTGGCACAGGGATTTCCGATTGTAGAGTGTTTTCTGGTCGTGCACCAAGGACACATTTCCATGGAGGGAGCCTGCTTGACTCTAACTATAAAGTGACTGGGTATACATTTTGGGAAGAAGAAAGGATACCTTTGTGGGTTGGGATACGCCGTTCTGTGACTGCTCAAAAACAAGACTGATGGCTGCTGACCCCAATGGCTGGGTTCTGTCGTTGCCACCAAAAAAGCAATGTTGGGCACACATCCTGCAAAGTGGCATTATCAAGAGTGGACTGAGGAGGAGTTAGAGAGAACGAGACCTGTCAGCATGTCTTCTTCTATGCGCCAACAGGACAGGGGCCGTATTAGTAGCCTCCAGGATGCCCACCCAATGCCTTTATAAGGGTCCCAAAGCAGCAAGGAGTAATTCTGGTTGTGTGCTGCATGCCACTTAGTTGTGAGTAAGTCACACATCTTACATTATCTCATTCCCCAGTTTTTTTTATGTGGATTTGGGCTGATATGAGATATGATGAAAAGGTCTGTCAAGAACTTCTCAACCCACTGACAGGAAACTCTGCTGGGGCTTTGCCTGGGTAGCTCCCTCGCCACAATTTATGTTGCACCAGACCTTATTTTATACGAGACATCAGTGGTCACCAACCAAATCACAGAGCTCATGTTGGCCACACTAGAGTACAATTTGCATAGATGTCAGACCATTCACCAATGGTTGGTAAGCCAGAATTGAAACTGCACCAATCACAAGAGTGAACTGCCATGCATAACGCAAAGCTCTCACCAACAACCTGAGTCAACCTTTCTTCTGTTTCACCAAGTACCTAGAAACCCTGTTTTCCAAGCCCCGAACAGAGAGGACAGAGCAAATTGTCAGAACCTGCCACGGGTTGTCTTGGGAAACCAGCAGAGCGGCTCCTCCCTGACGGGGAGCCCATCTATTGAACCAGGGATGCAACAGCATCCCCATCTCGATAGTCGTACTGTTTTTATTTGCTATGTACTGTCTGTCATCACTTTGAAGCCTGCGGGAGAGTTAGCGCTTTACAAGAACTGAATAGAATAGAGTAGTGGGCAGCCACCTGGAAGTGCAGCATTATGTCGAGGACCCTTGATCTGCAATACATTGTAAATGGGCCTCTTATGTTTCCCTACATGTGGAGCCACTTCTACACTGATGATTTGTGCTTCTTGTTCTGATTGTTCCCTTTTCCTCCTTCACTTAATCTCTGCAGGACTCTATTGCTGCCAGCCAACCTGCTGACTCCCTATGAATGTCTTCCCACTCCCCCATCTCAATCCTACACAAAAGGTCTTCTTTTTCTGCAAGCTCTCCCTGAATCTGCCCTCCTCCTACTCCCTTTCCCCATCTCCCTGCCTTGGGATAACCTTCGGTTCTTCCCTTTCCTTTACCTCCCACATCTCTGCTACCGCTTGCTCTTGGCATTTTCAATAATACAAGAATTGCACCACCTGCTCCTTTCTTACCTTGCAGGCCTGAAAGACTCGAATTCTCTTCTTTATTCGAGACCCAATGATTGCTCGTCTATTTTTGTCAATCATACCTATATTTCATTAGAATCTATCAGCCTACCTGGCACATAGCTGAGTGTTCTTCCATAAACTGTCTGCATATGTAGCACATAGCTGGACAACTCAACATATCTGCATGCGCACCTACTACATAGTTGGGCTATTTTATTGTAATCTATTGGCATACCTGCCATATAACTGGGATGTGCTATTATAACTTGCCTGCATGCTTAGCTCATAGCTAGGCTTTTTCATTCTAATCTGTCTGCATACCTAGCACATATCTAGACTATTTAACATATCTGCCTGCATACCTACTACATAGCTGGGCTATTTAATTGTAATCTATTGACATACTAGAACATAGCCAGGCTATTTCATTCAAATCTGTCTGCATTCCTAGCCCATAGCTAAACATTTTAACATATCTGCCTGTGCATCTACTACATAGCTAGGCTATTTTATGGAAATCTATTGACATACCTGACACATAGCTGGGCTGCCCTATTATAACATGTCTGCATGCCTAGCACATAGCTAGTCTACTTCATTCTAATCTATCTTCAAATCTATATGTGCCTACGTGCACTTCAACTAGTTTACTACTACTCACTAGAGAACACTGTCCACTTCGTCCTTAAACTCTCTTCCTCTGTTCATATCTCACCACTTTTGAGCACTTCCACTTCTTGTGTATATTCTGTAGGTGTCTGCATGGTCTTGCTCCTCCATGTCTCTCCTCCCTTGTTTCTTTTTATATTAGTGCCCAGCCTCTCCCATCTGCCTCTGTGGCCACTATCTACCGGCTGCCCGGCCAGGTAGCCACCTTTCTCTCTGAGTGGGCGGATCTCTCCTCCTCCCTCCTCGCTCTACCTCTCAACCTCTCCTCCTTGGAGACCTTAATATCCACCTGGATGCGTCTTGTCCTTCTGCAGGAGTCTTTCGCAACCTATGTCACTCCCTCTGTCTCTCTATTCTTCCCTCTAGCCCAACCCACTCTGCAGGGCACACCCTGGATGTTCTGATCTTTTTAGACCTCCCCCTCTCCAACCCTCTCTCCACTCCTCTATCCTGGAGTGACCACGTTCTCCGTTCCTCCCATCTCTCTCTCTCTATGCCCCAGGCCAAGCCGATCCCAGCACTGCCAACTCCCTTCAAGGTAGTTCAACCAATAAAGCATGTGTCAGTTGAGGCTTTCACCATTACTTTCTCTCCTCCTTCTGTACCTTGGCTGACTCACATCTGGACACAGCCCTCTCTAACCTCCATCTTTCTATCACTGACACTCTTGATGTACTTGCCGCTGTCATGAGGATCCGCTTGAAGCCTACATCCAAGTGCAACTATTGGTACGACTCAGACCTCGTCACCCTGAAACGCAAGTGCAGGGTGGCTGTGATGAAGTGGAAGGCTACAAGCGCACCCTCTGACAAACTGGCCTTCCGCCTGCTCTAAAGACAGTACATACTCTCTATCCTTGCCAAGAAGAGAAGAGCACACATCCAAGCTGCATCCATGCGACATCTAAAAACTCGGCCAAACTCTTCAAAATCTGTAAGGAGCTGGCCAACCCTGCTGCAGTCTCTACCTCTCCTGTTCTTTCCCAGGTCCTCTGCATGGCTTTGGCCTCTCATTTCATCACTAAAACCCAGGGCATCCTGTCCACCACACTCTTCCTTCTCCTCCCCCGCCTCCTTCTCCAATCCTAGCCTGCCTGTGGCCTCCTCTCCTCCTACCTGCTCTTCCTTTCCCTTGTTCACCCAGATGTTGTTTCTAGACAAGTCCAATCTATGAAAGTCTTGTCAAAACAGGTTCTTCCCTGTTCTTCCAAAACATCAAGGACCACATCGGCACTTTTGCTCCAGCCCTGGCAGATTCCTCCAATCACTCTTTTGCCACTGGAATGTTCCCCTTTCCCTGAAGCACTGCTTTGTGCAACCCCTCCTCAAAAAGCCCTCAGCCAATCCTTCCTCTCCGGCTAACTATTGCCCAATCTCTATCACTCCTTTCTTGGGTAAACACTTGGAAAAGCTGGTCATCTCCCAGCTTCACCTTCACAGTGAATCTGTTGTCTGTCTCCATGACCATCAGTCTGGCTTCAGAGCAGCCATAAGCACAGAAACTGCTCTGTTGAACATCCGTGAAGGCTTTCTCTCCAACCTTGACTCTAACCTTCCTTCTGTCCTCATTCTCCTTGATCTTTCTTCTGCTTTCGACATGGTCAATCATGCCATCCTGCTCAAACGACTTCATGATAACCTGGCTATCACTGATCAGGCCCTGGCCTGGTTGACCTCCTTTCTCTCTGACGACCCTCTCAGTACCAACTGGTGTTGTTCTTCTCTTCTATCTCTCTCTCTACCTATGGTGTTCCCCAGGGGTCTAACCTCTTTCCCTGGTTGTTCAACCAATACCTGGCTCCTCTCACCCACCGCATAGCTGCTCTCTGCTCCAACTTTCAGTGTTATGCGGATGACACCCAGCTGTCTTTCAGGCTCCCCAGGGCTACCTCTACTCCTTCTCTCATTCCTGACTGTCTGTCTGCAATTCAGGAGTGGTGTGCCACTAATGATCTCTGCCTCAATGCCAGGAAGACGGAGATTCACCTCATCGGAACACCAGCTCCCTCCTTTCCACTCTCTCTCTGGCCGCCCACTCTGTGTCCTCTTCCTTCTCCTACTTGTGAAGCTAAGAACCTTGGGGTCATCTTCGACTCCACCCTCTCCTTTTCTCCTCACATTTCTGACGTCTCTAAGAAGTCAAACCATCAGCTGCACCTCCTCAAATGTATTCTTCCCTTCCTCACTTTATCCCAGAAGGTCATTATCTCCTGAGCTCTGGTCCTCTCAAGGTTGTAATACTGCAAAACCCTCTTTCAAAATCTTCATGCCTCTACTCTCCATCCCCTACAACTTATCCAGAACAGGACTACGTCACTTGTCCTTGGCCTCAAGCCCAGGGACCGCATTTCTCCGGTTCTGAAATCACTTCAATGGCTCCCAGTGGTGGCAAGGATCAAGTTCAAGACTCTCTCCATTGTCCGCAAGGCTTTTATGGGGCCTGGGTCTGCACTACCTCCAACTCTCTCTTCCTAAGTATCTCCCTTATCGAACTCTGTACTCATCCACCTCCAACTCTCTGAGGGTCAGCCACTTTTCCGAGTAGAGATTTGGGGGCAGATCTCTTTCTTCAGCTGGGGTCTGCCTCTGGAATAGCCTCCCTCCCTCTCTCAAACTTGAGCAATAAAATCTTCGGTTCCGGAAGCAACTCAAGACCCTCCTCTTCGCCTCCGCTTTCTTTCTTCCTCTCCCCTGCTCATGACACATCTGTACCACGCCCTGGCCACCCTCTGTATTTGGGCCCAGGTCCCTGCCTGTCCAGTTGCACATTGCAATGCCTCCTGGCCCCTCCTGCACTTGTGGTCTGTATCTGTAACCCCACAGTCCCCTCTCTCTGCACTAATGAGCCACCTGCTGGCTGCACCCTCTGATTACTGGCACTTTGCCACCTGCTGGCTACACTCTGTTACCTGCACTTCTCCATCCCCCTCCCCTTTTGCACTTCTCCAACCCCCCTTTTACACTTCTCCCCTGCCCCCTCCCTGCGCTTGCACAATCTAAATGACACAAGTCCTAGTAAGATTATTGTTTTGTCCTCCCTTTGTTCCCCCGCCCTGTCTTGTCGCGCCTAGAAACACTTGTGTACAGGCACGTTATAAATGGGATATCATGCTATATCTCTTGCTCATTCCATTTCTATCACTTGCATGGTCCCATTTCCATTCTCGAACATCCTTCTCCTCTCTATCTGCTCCTCTTTCTTTATTTCACTTCTCCACTGCTTTGTCTGAGCACATCTTCATGCCTCAAACCCTAACACATGTCCCTCTGTTTAATTAAAACTGGATGCAACCTGCAAGGTAGTAAATGCAACAACCCCTGTTTCGAGTTCCTGTGGCTGGAAACCTTCTTCAGACAAAAACATCTCCAGAAGAAGTTCCCCTGACATAATAAGCCGAAACCTGTACTAGATTGAGTAATATGAGTTGCTGTACCCCATGTGTTCTGGGGGCTCATAACTAAAGCGAGCCAAGTTTCTCCCCACATAATGATAGCATGTTTATTTAGATCGTTATGTCTGATTTCAAGTTTTAAAGTATGGGTACAGTTGCCAATTCAGAAAAATCCAGTAACATCCCACCTTGTTGGTAGAAAATGTTGGGAAGGAGAATGTACGTGTACGTCAGGGAGAGACATGAACAGGTGAATAGAGGGAGAAAGGTGGGGTATGGTGTTCAAGGGGGAGACCAAAAGGGAAAAAAAACATAAATCTTATAAAGGAAGCCAACATAGCTCATTCTTAATAAAGGGCCATTTAAATATGATTCATAACCTTGAAATGTGATTTGTTATTATTAGTCATTACAAAAGTACTCGGTGCATTTACTTTAGAAGGGTGGATTCAGCTCTGCCAAGAGTAAACCTGTGAAGAAGCCAGCACTTAACCCCATGAGTTGCCTTGTTAGATAGTATGCACTATTTTCGTACAACACAAGGGAAACTTCAACGCTTCAAATAACGGTTCACATACCACCAAACACATATGCCACTCATCACAAAGGCACCCAGAAAAACTGTAACCAAATGCACCGTGTAAAAAAAGGTAACAAAAATACATAATGAGCAACAGAGACCAGAGTATCAATACAAACAAAAGCCAGAACCATTGGCAATGTTAATACATTTTTTCGAAAGCCTAGCTTGGCGGCAACCCATTTCGTTTTCCGGGCAGCTGGTGCTATTTTTCAGATGTGGTCACAGTGATAGCAATATTGGCAAGTACTTGTGACATCACTGAGCTCTTATTAATCAGTACACGTTTGGATTTCAACCTGTGAAAAAGTTCTCCAAAAATCTGAATACTTAAATATAGCAAACACACGTCACATGTAATGACTCTGAAGGGCTAATGGAGGCAGGCTGGGCCATCAGCCTACCAACCTCTGCTTAGAGAGATGCAGTAGGCTGGCACCACCCATGTGTGTAATCACCTGAAGATCGCCCCATCTCAGCAATGGCCCAATGCCGGTCAAGCGCCCGGGACAGAATGTGAACTCCAGAAAATGGGGCTCAACTGAGGTCATGGCCTCACGAGGGGGACAGCAGAGCTACTTCTCAGATCAGACCAAGCGTCTGTACTTACCACACATGCGGCCAGAAGACCCAATGCACGAGGAAGAGGCGCACTTACTGATATGAAGGGATCTGCACTTTAACGCACACATCCCGGGAGGAAGGCCCAAAGTCTACCTCCTGAAACCCTAAAAGAATGCTGAAGCGCAGCATTTGCAGATTCTCTCATCTGACCTCTGTTTATCCTATGGGACCTCTTTTGACTTCCGGACCAGGATGCCCACAGATGCCAAGGAACTCAGACGAGGTCACACAGGACAGACGTCAGACAAGAGAACAGAATATTGGAGATGTCTCTTCTAAGATCTCCGACTTCCTCCATGTCTCCTCTTGGAGCGTTGCCACTTCTGATGACCTCATTGGGGCTTTCTTTAGATCTCCATGGCCTTCCTGTCCTCTCTATTGAACTCCATGCCTCCTCCATGCACTGTCTCTCTCTCCGTCTCTCTACCTGTACACCTTCTCTGGTAGCTCTTTTCTTGTCCTCGTCAACCTCTCAGCTGCACGCGTGTCCATCAGCCATCCCTCGCCTGCAGTCATTCCTGGGTCCCTTTGGCTCTCTGCTGGTCTCTTTGTCTCCACTGTTTTTTTGGGGTTGTGCCTATCCTCCATGCGCTACTCATCATCAGAGCCGTTCCCACACTCTCGTCTGGTCTCCAGTCCCCTCCTGTGCTCCAGTCGCATCTCCCTGACCTGCCTGCAATTCCCAAGGCTTTCTTCCAATTTCTTCATAAAACTATGGTGCAAAAATGATTGCAGGAGAATTACCCCCAACTCCTCCAGGGATTTGTGAGGCTGCCTTGCTCAGCAGAGTGACTTGCACCTATTCATCGGGGGTATGGTTCTTCCCCACGGCGTCTTCTGCAATGTAACTGCCTTGGTACCCCAGAAGTAACGATGCATTTCATGCCTTCTCTGGCCCGAGCCCACCTCATGGTTCCCTTCTGGGTGCCGTGTGTCCATTGGGAGACATCTGAGAGACATGTGAGGCAACACTTGGCAGGTGATGGCATCAAGTGGACATGTGAATCAGTACTTCACACACGGGGACCATCAGTTGCATGGAGGCTACAATGGCAGTACCTGCATGTAGGAGCCAACATTTGATATACTGTGGCAGTACCTAGAAATGTGAGAATGTTTTTAGCATGTGATGACCTCACCTGAGATGTGAACCTATGCCCTGCATAAGCTGGCAGTAATAACCCATACCAGACTTGACTGGCACCTGAAGCCTATGCCATCGGTCTTGTTCATTCAACTGGGTGTACCCCTGTCAGACTATAAACCCACACATGGCATAACTGGGCGGTACTCTAGCAGAAATGTGTACCTAAGTGAAATAATAGTTTGCTTGCTTTAGGGACTATAGTTTATTGTAATGAACTCAATTTTATTTTACTGTTTTTTAACAGCAATTGGTGTGATGTCATCAGGCACAAAGTTCATGTCACGTCGCTTCCTGTGATGTCATAAGACATGTGATTTCACTTCTTATAGTTCTGGCATTTTGTTGTCTTGGCGTCCACGGCTTCCACTGGACTTTCTTTTGTTCTGAGGCTTTCCTTCTCGAGTTTTCTTGGCTCTTTTAAAAAGTTCAAAGTCTCTTTAGGCTTCCCTCTTCCCCTTGCCTTGTTCTGTCTGCCCTTTAACCTACATATTTAAGAAGTGGTGCCCGAGCAACCCGAGGAAAAGTTCATGCATTTAAAAATGAAGGATGTAAACCAGTCCTCAGGGAACCTGTGCAATGCTAGTCAGCTGAAAGGCCAGCCCGCTGATTAGCTTAGGAATGCTGTGGCCAGCGGCCTAGCAATCACTCAGGCCGTTCTCCAAGATCTCTTTTCAGGAAGGCCTCCTCTCCCAGCCATTGTTGAAAGACAGAGACGAGTTGCCGAGCCCACGGGGAAGAAAGAAGCTGGACATAGAAAAGGGTATCTGTTGTTTTTCGACAGCCAGGGCCAGGACAGAGTCAGTCACGTGCCAAGCAAAGCCTGCTTTGACAAAGGCGAAGCTCAGAAGCTAACAAGTCGGACAGCTGCCATTTCGCGTAGCTCATTGCACTGTGTCTCCCATTGGCAGATACTGAGGAAATGGAGTCAAAAGGCTACCCTGACCCAAGACGGGAAAGGAGGTCACAACATTTGCAGCGAAGCTAGGTAATGGCTAGCTTATTAAGACAAACACCATTAAAGACGGCGAGAGTATCAAGAAAAAACAAGTTTATTTAACACTAACACGATAAACATATTTTCAGAAAACGAGACATATTTTCAAAAAGGGTGCTATTGCATTCAGGATGTGCAACCGTGAGCACATAAAATTCTGCTATTTCGTGGGTTAGTAGGCAGAGTGAAAACTTAGTACATGTATTGCTTGGAATCACAATACGATCGTTTTGTCGACACAAAGACTGGTGTTTCTGGTTCGGTGTATTCATTGGTGTTGTTGCAGTGGCTGTACCAGGTGGAGCCAAGCTGCTTGGATGTACCGAACGGTCTTCAGGACTTATACGTTGTGGTTGGAGTCATGATGGTGAAGTGTGTCCATCTAAATATTGTGAGAGAGGACTGGGTTAGTCTGGGGGCGGTGTTGTCAAAGATTTGTATGATTTTCAAGAAAAAGAATGCTGCAAATAAAAGGACCTAGCGTGGTCGGATAATTATACGTCTGGGTTGAGGTCCAAATTAATTGGCAGGCATCTGCGGTAACGTCAGATGTCAGGAGCTGTAAGTGAACAATTAAATGAAAAAAAAAAAAAAGGTTGATTACCCTATTGGGCAACGAATGTTTGCAAATGCCTATAAAGTGATTCGGTGCCGTAGAGAGAACCGCCTGTGTTGAGTACAAGTGGTCGTGCACAGTTTTAGTATAAAGGATTGGCGGTGCTTCCAGTGCTGGTTGGGTTGAAATACCTCACTGCTGATGTGGGGAGCCTAGTAACGGCGTGTGGAACATGGATGCAGGTCAAGTCTGAAAAACTGGGCTTAGAACCTAGGGGGTTGAGTTTAGGAGGGCATGGCGGAATGAACATGCGTGGCTGAAGAGGTGACTCGAAAGTGGCGCGCACAGGTACCTGGTGATAGTCGACTGTGGAGCTGTGTTGCCTCCTGCGCTCGGTCCAGTTGTTCTGTGGGTAATGAGCTGTGCTCCTCCGGAAAACGATAGTGCGCCTGCGCGATGGCGAGTCGTGTTTTAAAGGCTGCAATGCGCATGTCGCCGGGGTGTTGGGTGTACAGGCGCATGAGTCGGTGATTAGTGTACAGGCGCATGAGTCGGTGTGGACGTCAGTCCAGGGTGGGTATTGTACGAGGGTTGTCCAGGCACTGAAATGAGCATGTGGATTACAATTTAATGCTTTATAAAGATACTGCGCTGGTTAGCATCCGACAAGTAAAACATTTGTTATTGTCGTGAAGGAAACATTTGGATGTCAAAGGATTGGCAGAAAGTTTCGCAAAAGATTACGGCTAGCAGTTTGGATAGCACACCAGTACATATAGTGCAATTTGACTGTTTGTACATATGGTTTTCAAAATGAACAAATTTAACAATTGTAGGAAAACCATCGATTATGGCATTTTGTATAGATGTCAAAAGATGTGACAGGATTGGCAGAAGGTTATTTTGCAAAGGATATCGGCTTGCAGTATGGATGGCACACCGGTACATTTCGTGCAATTTGACTATTTATACATATAGTTTTCAAAAATGAACAAAATTGACAATTGTGAGAATAACATCAATTGTGGCATATTTTCGAACTGAACAATAGAATGGACATATTCATACAGACATGAGCATTTTGTTACCAAGTACACTTTGGTGGACGGCTAAAAAACCCAAAAGAAGCTTCGTGGCTGATTTTTGGTGTAAAGGATCGCTTTTATTTGTTGAAAAAGAGATTCCATTCTATTGAAATGTTTAAACCCTGTTTTACAGAGTCTAGACGGTAAATCCATTTCTGTTCTAGTTTGCGCAAGGCCAGGTCCCTGTCACCTCCGC
Organism: Ambystoma mexicanum; assembly: GCF_040938575.1. NCBI lineage: Eukaryota > Metazoa > Chordata > Amphibia > Caudata > Ambystomatidae > Ambystoma > Ambystoma mexicanum. The sequence continues at coordinate 104,258,629 of NC_090926.1, read as the reverse complement.
GAAAGGGGTTCCCCACTGTTTGCAAAACTGTCCAGAAGATGTCATTATGGGTGTGATTTTTGGCTTTGAAATGTGCCACTAGGGGTTTGTCGTCTACTTGGTTGCGCACACAAGAACGATGTTCGCATATGCGTTGTCTAATCTCTCTTTTCGATTTGCCAACGTAGATGAGGTTGCAGGGGCATTTGATTATGTAAACAGACCATTTGGTTTTACAATTCGAGAAAGAATTTAGGGTCCATTGTTGGCCCTTCAGGTCAATTGTTTTGAGGTTGTCTGTCAGGGAACATACCGAACAATTTCCACATTTGAAGTGTCCTTTTGCTGGCGGAAGGTGCCAGAGAGTGGTTTGTTGGTTTCTTGGGGTCTCAACTTCCGAATACGTGTGAACCAGGTGATCTTTGAGATTGCTGCTTCGTTTGAATGCAAATCTTGGTTTCTCTGGTTTGAAAGTGTCGGTTTGGAGTATATCCCAATGTTTTAGGATCACCTTTCTGATGGTGTTGCTTAGTGGCGTAAAGGTGGTTACGCAAGTCATCTTGGTCGCCAGTTGGTCTCTTTTGGTTGGTGTAAGACATGATTCTCGGTTTGTGTTTTTTACACGCTTACGGGCTTGTCTGACGATATGTTTTGGATAGCCTCTTTCTTGTAATCGGGTAGCTAGTTCTTTACTCTTTGATATGTACTCGCTCATTGTGGAGCAATTTCTTCTTATGCGCAGGAATTGGCCATATGGAAGATTGATCTTGAGGCCTGAGGGGTGGAAACTGGAGTAGTCCAAAAGTGTGTTCTTTGATGTGGGTTTTCGGTACAAAGTTGTGCTTAAAGTCTTGTCTGGGTTTTTGTAAATTTCTAGATCCAGAAATGGTATTTTGTTCTTGTCGTGGTCCATGGTGAATTTTATACAGTGGTTGCATGAGTTAAGCCATTGTAGGAAAAGGAGGAGGTCGTCTTCCGTTCCTTGCCATATCATAAATACATCGTCTATGTATCGTAGCCAACATTTGATCGACTGTTTGAAAATGTTCTGTTCGTTGTAGATGGAGTCCTTCTCAAAAGCGTCCATAAAGAGATTGGCTACATCGGGGGCAAAGGTGGCCCCCATACTGGTTCCATGGCATTGTTGATAAAAAGTCTGTTTGTAGACGAAGTAATTCTCCATAAGGGCTATTCTTGTAACTTCAAGAAGAAATGCTGTGGGTGGTTCTACTTTTGGTCTTTTATCTAGGTATGTCTTGAGGACTTGCAAACACTCCATTTGTGGGATGCTTGTGTACAATGATTCCACGTCTAGAGTAACTAATAGGTCTTCAGGTTCCTGCGCATAAGAAGAAATTGCTCCACAATGAGCGAGTACATATCAAAGAGTAAAGAACTAGCTACCCGATTACAAGAAAGAGGCTATCCAAAACATATCGTCAGACAAGCCCGTAAGCGTGTAAAAAACACAAACCGAGAATCATGTCTTACACCAACCAAAAGAGACCAACTGGCGACCAAGATGACTTGCGTAACCACCTTTACGCCACTAAGCAACACCATCAGAAAGGTGATCCTAAAACATTGGGATATACTCCAAACCGACACTTTCAAACCAGAGAAACCAAGATTCGCATTCAAACGAAGCAGCAATCTCAAAGATCACCTGGTTCACACGTATTCGGAAGTTGAGACCCCAAGAAACCAACAAACCACTCTCTGGCACCTTCCGCCAGCAAAAGGACACTTCAAATGTGGAAATTGTTCGGAATGTTCCCTGACAGACAACCTCAAAACAATTGACCTGAAGGGCCAACAATGGACCCTAAATTCTTTCTCGAATTGTAAAACCAAATGGTCTGTTTACATAATCAAATGCCCCTGCAACCTCATCTACGTTGGCAAATCGAAAAGAGAGATTAGACAACGCATATGCGAACATCGTTCTTGTGTGCGCAACCAAGTAGACGACAAACCCCTAGTGGCACATTTCAAAGCCAGAAATCACACCCATAATGACATCTTCTGGACAGTTTTGCAAACAGTGGGGAACCCCTTTCGCGGAGGTGACAGGGACCTGGCCTTGCGCAAACTAGAACAGAAATGGATTTACCGTCTAGACTCTGTAAAACAGGGTTTAAACATTTCAATAGAATGGAATCTCTTTTTCAACAAATAAAAGCGATCCTTTACACCAAAAATCAGCCACGAAGCTTCTTTTGGGTTTTTTAGCCGTCCACCAAAGTGTACTTGGTAACAAAATGCTCATGTCTGTATGAATATGTCCATTCTATTGTTCAGTTCGAAAATATGCCACAATTGATGTTATTCTCACAATTGTCAATTTTGTTCATTTTTGAAAACTATATGTATAAATAGTCAAATTGCACGAAATGTACCGGTGTGCCATCCATACTGCAAGCCGATATCCTTTGCAAAATAACCTTCTGCCAATCCTGTCACATCTTTTGACATCTATACAAAATGCCATAATCGATGGTTTTCCTACAATTGTTAAATTTGTTCATTTTGAAAACCATATGTACAAACAGTCAAATTGCACTATATGTACTGGTGTGCTATCCAAACTGCTAGCCGTAATCTTTTGCGAAACTTTCTGCCAATCCTTTGACATCCAAATGTTTCCTTCACGACAATAACAAATGTTTTACTTGTCGGATGCTAACCAGCGCAGTATCTTTATAAAGCATTAAATTGTAATCCACATGCTCATTTCAGTGCCTGGACAACCCTCGTACAATACCCACCCTGGACTGACGTCCACACCGACTCATGCGCCTGTACACTAATCACCGACTCATGCGCCTGTACACCCAACACCCCGGCGACATGCGCATTGCAGCCTTTAAAACACGACTCGCCATCGCGCAGGCGCACTATCGTTTTCCGGAGGAGCACAGCTCATTACTCACAGAACAACTGGACCGAGCGCAGGAGGCAACACAGCTCCACAGTCGACTATCACCAGGTACCTGTGCGCACCACTTTCGAGTCACCTCTTCAGCCACGCATGTTCATTCCGCCATGCCCTCCTAAACTCAACCCCCTAGGTTCTAAGCCCAGTTTTTCAGACTTGACCTGCATCCATGTTCCACACGCCGTTACTAGGCTCCCCACATCAGCAGTGAGGTATTTCAACCCAACCAGCACTGGAAGCACCGCCAATCCTTTATACTAAAACTGTGCACGGCCACTTGTACTCAACACAGGCGGTTCTCTCTACGGCACCGAATCACTTTATAGGCATTTGCAAACATTCGTTGCCCAATAGGGTAATCAACCTTTTTTTTTTTTTCATTTAATTGTTCACTTACAGCTCCTGACATCTGACGTTACCGCAGATGCCTGCCAATTAATTTGGACCTCAACCCAGACGTATAATTATCCGACCACGGTAGGTCCTTTTATTTGCAGCATTCTTTTTCTTGAAAATCATACGAATCTTTGACAACACCGCCCCCAGACTAACCCAGTCCTCTCTCACAATATTTAGATGGACACACTTCACCATCATGACTCCAACCACAACGTATAAGTCCTGAAGACCGTTCAGTACATCCAAGCAGCGCGGCTCCACCTGGTACAGCCACTGCAACAACACCAATGAATACACCGAACCAGAAACACCAGTCTTTGTGTCGACAAAACGATCGTATTGTGATTCCAAGCAATACATGTACTAAGTTTTCACTCTGCCTACTAACCCACGAAATAGCAGAATTTTATGTGCTCACGGTTGCACATCCTGAATGCAATAGCACCCTTTTTGAAAATATGTCTCGTTTTCTGAAAATATGTTTATCGTGTTAGTGTTAAATAAACTTGTTTTTTCTTGATACTCTCGCCGTCTTTAATGGTGTTTGTCTTAATAAGCTAGCCATTACCTAGCTTCGCTGCAAATGTTGTGACCTCCTTTCCCGTCTTGGGTCAGGGTAGCCTTTTGACTCCATTTCCTCTTTTTCTAGTATACCCACCCTCAGGAGTCAGGCCCCCTTCACAAAAAAGAGGGTTCCGCCCAATTTTTCTCTCATCCCATTGGCAGATGCCAGTGAGTAAAAATGTGGGTCCATCCAAGGGAGAGTTACACAACGGTGTGCAGTCACAGTTCTTGGATTGCTGGGATCTCTATGCTGAGGATCGTGGTCTAGTGATAGACCAAACCCACCACAAACGCAGCACATACTGGCCAAGGACAAACCAGTAATGACCATTAGCCTATCACTTTGCTCAATGTGCCTATCATTGGCAATAACTAGCTACCATTTGGTCATTTCTGTTTACCCAGAGCATAGCGCTAATACACTACATCTGTTACTAGGTATGGATTGCCTATGTTTGGCTAATCTTGATCGCTGTCCCCTCTTCTCTGTCAATGACTACACTTTGCCGATCACTGACTACTTTCTACCTGTCTCTGCCTTGTAGTTCTATGCCATTTGACTATCGCTGTACATACCCTTGGCCTAGCACTAGCTACCCTGTCCTGTGTACTGACACCATTTACCCATCACTGGTTACCTATTTTTGTGTCACTAGCTACCCAGCATGCACTGCTCTATTTCTTGCCACTCTCTGCTTTGCACTGTGTACCCCATCGCCCCCTGTTCTGTTCCTTCTCATTATCATTGGAGGCCTTTCCCCTGTCACTGCCTATCCGTTTCTGATCATCGGCTACCCACTGTCTACCACGGGTGGTACTTTGCCCATGACTGTCTACTGTCTGCCTGTCACTATCATTTGCCACTTGGATGTTTATCACTGGGTATTACTTTGCCTATCACTGATCACCTTTTGCCTATTAAGAGCGGCATTATACAAATAAAATAGAATAGAAATGACAGGAAAATGACTAAATAAAGCATTGGAGAGGTGGTGGTCTTGTGGAGGAGAGGTGGAAGAGGAGGTGAGAATCCCAGGCGGGTAGAATGATGACTGGTGTGTCAAGAGCACATATCAACACAGAGGAGCTGCCACCATGAGTGCGGGACTGTCTACAAGAGGAACAGTGGAGGTTAAGGGAGCTCTCCAGCCAACTGCAAGCAACAAGTCAAATGCACACCTTGCTCTTCTTAAATGGATCCAGTCCAATGTCAGTGATACAACACAAAACCACCTATTACTTACCTCTATCTGGCAATTATTGGCTATGCTTTGATTATCCCTCTCTTTACCGCTTGCCGGCCCTGGACTGTCACTTGGCTATTACTGGCAAGCATTTGCCTATCAATGATCATCCTTTGCCTTTCGATGGCTACCCAATGCCTATCGTTGGCTACTATATGCCATTCATCATCTTTTGCTTGCATCTCAATGATTATGCTTTCGTCTTTCATTGCAAACCCTCGGATATCACTGCCCTTTGCCCATTATTGCCTGCGATTTGTCACGTCATCAATCAACATGCGTTGTGTTTCCTTAGCTAGTCTTCGTCTAGTTCTGCAGAACCTTCACTCTTGCTGGTGCCAGTGCAAAAGTGGGAGAGGCACCCCTCAGACGAGATCAACAGCTAAGCCTTTTCCCAAAGTCTTGCGTTATTTCATTTTGTCCTCGACCCCTTCTCGGCCAAGCGCATTGCATACTTCCCGTTCCGTGTTCATCCCCTTCCCACGCTGACCCTCTCTGCCTGCCCTCCCTAGCCTGTGATTGGTGCTGTTTGTAATCACGTGACATGGAACAGCACATTTAAAGGGCCCTCCTAGTAGGGTGACCAGATTAAAAAATAGAAGAAAAGAAACGGGACAGGCCATAGACATATAGGTAGGACTACAGTAAACACAAATAGGACTCCGATAAAACTGTAGTCCTACTTCCATGTCTCGGGCCGTTGCAGGGGCGGGGTGCTCACAGCTAGACTCCTCTCATTGGAGGAGAAGGTGGAGGAGATAGGGAAGGAAATGGGGGCGTGAAAAGCATTCACACCTCCATTCCCGCACAGTGCCGGGGCTGATTTTGGGATTTTGGAATCGGTTCCCTCGAAAACCGGGACCTTATCCACCCACACATCCAATCCCGGGACAGGGTTTATAAAATTAGAAAACTCCCAAGACCCCGGGACGGAGGGCGATTTCCCGGGAACTGTCCCGGGAAAACCAGGACGTCTGGTCACGCTACCTCCCAGGGCAGCATTGGGTGACTACTGTCTGCCTGTTTGCCCCAGCTCCGGTCAGCGACTATCAGCGCTGGCTCAAGTTCCGCTCAGAGGGTGCAGCCGCCTAAGGGCGCACCCACAATAAAGGGTGCATTGCCTCCAGCTTAGTGTCATGTAAACAGCGCCTATTTTTGAATCATGTCGTGATTATTTACCTGACACTGAGCTGACGGCAAGGCGCCCTTAAACACACTTTACAAGAACAGCAGGGGCTCAGTTCTATTGTTCGAACTGAGCCCCTTGATGTTCAGCATTTATGGTGGGCAGACATGGAGCTGTCACTGGCGACTATACCTACAATTCAGGCATTGGAAGATGGTTTTTCTCTTCTTTTGTTACACTGTGTTGGTCCCACCCATCCATGCACTCGAGGCCCCAATTTGCTACATTATCAACACATGCATACCTAGCACAATAATCAGATGCTGGCACGCACAAACACACACACACACACACACACCAAGCTCCACCACAAGGTTGATTTGCATACAAAAACACACAGCTAGACCTATTCAGTCGGGAAATCTGCATCTCCAGCACATAACTGACCCATACCATATCTACCAACACCCCCAAGTCATGGCTGAGTTGTATAATTATAACTGTGCACCTAGCACACAGCTGGGTTACTTATCTTACCTGTCTGCACAGCTAGCATGCAGCCGGGCAGTTTTACTACAATCTGTACCTCATACCCAGCACGTAGCTGTGCTGTGTCCTTTACATTCTTGCTGCATCCCTACCACACACCTGGCTTTTTTACATCACATGCCTGCAATTCTCAGCTCATAACTGTGCTTGTCTATTATATCCTGCCTGCATAGCTAGAAAATACCTGAGCTATTGCATGACAACCTGCCTGCATACCTCACACACGACAATGCTGTTCTATTATAATCTGTTATGCAGGCATACCCCATAAGTGAGTTGTTCTATAATAACCTGTCTGCATACCTAGCAAATAGATGGGGTGTTCATCAGATCTGTTTGCACACCTACCACATCGTTTGACTTTTTCAATGTAATCTACCGGCATACCTGACACATAGCCGGGCTGTTCTTTTATAATCAGTCTGCATACCTGGCAAATAGCTGGGCTGTTCTTTTATAATCTGTCTGCATACCTGGCAAATAGCTGGGCTGTTATAATCTGTCTGCATACCTGGCAAATAGCTAGGCTATTCTTTTATAATCGGTCTGCATACCTGGCACATAGCTGGGCTGTTCCTTTATAATCTGTCTGCATACCTGGCAAATAGCTGGGCTGTTCTTTTATAATCTGTCTGCATACCTGGCAAATAGCTGGGCTGTTCCTTTATAATCTGCATATCTGGCAAATTGCTAGGCTGTTCTATTATAATCGCTCTGCATACCTGGCAAATAGCTGGGCTGTTCCTTTATAATCTGTCTGCATACATAGCACATAGTTGGGCTGCTCTAACTATTATAACCTGTCTGCATACCTGGGACATAGCTAGGCTATTCCATTCTAATATGGCTGCATATGAAGCCTGCGTGGTGTAAAGGGCGCTGCTGTTTATACCTGTTCGGCTGGACTTCAGGTTTCGAGCGTGCAGAAACTGCATTATCCGCAACTATTTCTTTAACCAGACTGAAGATCAACCCCCGCTCCAACTCGCGTAAGTCTGCCAGCTGGAGCTGACAGCAGTTGAAGCGAGCAGGGTTCAGAGTTCGGTGCCCTGTCACGTGTCTGGCGTCACGTGACCTCTTCAAACCACTCCTTCAGGAAGCCTGCCTACATAAACAGCACAGCGCGACCCTTGCGGCGTGAAGCCCGCGTGGTGTAAAGGGCGCTGCTGTTTATAGCTGTTCGGCTGGAAACGGATTCAGGCCCAGCTAGTATTTACTATCCCCTACCTCTAAATTTGTCAACTTGATTGGAGCAGGCAAGCCGAGCCTTGTATCCTACGGCCTGTGGAGATGACGCATCGGGCCATGGAAGAAGAGGGGCAGAGATTGAGGAGTCAACGCCTACGAGGGGAAACTAACAACAGACTGGAGCATCGTAGTCCGTTGAAGCCTGTCCCCCTCTTCCAACCTGGAAGTAAGACTGTGATTTCTAAAACATCCAACATTTCTACAACGAACATTCTACTACAAAATATATCTTCACAATCAGAGACATATCACTCAGACCCCCCAAGTTTTGTGACTATATGTCCACCTTTACCATCGTTTGTAGATGCCCTGTGGGACCAAAGCACAGGTGTGTCCTTGGGGAGCATGATGAGACCAGCGCTAACAGTAATGTTGCAGGACCCCGTGGAGAAGAGGAGGGGTCTGGGCTGAGAACTCAGGAGGTGGGAGAACGCTGCGTAGACTGCCCGAAACCTCTGTTACAGTCCCCCGAGTCAGATCAGGTTATTTTAAACCAGCAGATAGGGGCCCTACCGGTCAAAGCTAATTATAACAAGAAGTTCGTTGTGGACATCCAACGGGAAATCCAGACCTCGGTAGTTGGGGTTGGCAACAACCAGCTCCGGGAAGACGCATACACTACCTCTGAGGTGGTAATCCCTGGGACGGGTGAACATCCCTCAAAGTTAAGTGTGGACTTACAAAGCGCAAAAAAAATACATTTTACAATTGACATCCACCCACCTCCCACAGAAAAAGAAACTGTGAACCTGACATTAAGTCAATCAGAGGTGGACATCAGTACGTCGACTTAACCAGCAATTCGGACCCCCTTAAAGAAACAAGGAATTCCCTAAATAACACCTTTGAACATACACAACTTCTTGACGCAATCACTGAGCCGGAAAACTGTTTAAAATCAACGGACATGGATATCCACCGAATTAATGAAAGTACAATAAATCCAGTAAAAAAAACAAAAGGATAACTTTCCCCAAAAAATCTTTGTAAAAAAAGAGTTTTAAAGTAACAACCAAAAAAGGGAAAGTGTGGGGATCTTTACCAGCAATCCTAAAGAAAAAGGAGAGAACTTTAAGCCAAACGGAGAACATAGAAAAACCGCCAAGAATTTACAAAAAAATCACTCTTAAATCAAAGATCACTCCTGAAGACTCGGCTCTCTGTAACTTCTTTTTTAGAAAAAAAAAGACAATGAACACATTGCTCTCAGGGAATTAACAGATGTGGAAATGCTACAAGGCGCTGATCTAACTCCAGCTTGGAACCAAGTACTTCCTCAAGTATTCTCCTGGCCAGGTACAAACTTAAAACAGATTATACAGCAAGATACCTCTAACAACGAATTATCCACAAATCAAAGCCTGCAGATGCCAATCCCATCGAAACCCCGCAGAGAAACAAACTCCGGGAAACTGCAAGGAGGAAATGCACAGGACAATGTGGCTAAAATCCCTGAGGCAAATGGAGATCCACTTATAGGAAAAAAACGCAGAAAAAACGTTTCTAAGAAATCACTCTACATCTGAGTCGTCGGCGAACAACAAAATCAGCACTTACCCCACTATGCCATTCCTAAACCAAAGTGCTAATGTGGCTCTAGGGGCCAAAAAAAAGAAAGTGTTAGAGCTATCAGTATCCTTAGTCGCCATTGGCCAAGCTCAGGACCAGGAACCTCCAGTGAATCTGACTATGGAAGGTTCATTCTATGATCTAGGTCATCTGAATCTAGCAGAAATTAAAGATACATGGCCTGCGGCTAAAGAGCCTAGTAACCTTGTGCCCAGAACTTCCAGTAATTTGGACGTGGTCAACACACCGGCATACTCACAGCCAAAAAGGCGCCTATCATCGAGAATGTCAGATCAAACAGAGAAGGAGTCCTTAAAAAAAAAGCCGGACATGATGGTACTAATGTCAACTTTTACAATTGCATTATCGCCCTTTGCTAAATTGTACAAGGGAATAAATAATACTCTTAAGGATTACTCCACACTTATCGCTGTGATACACACGAAAATGACCTACTTGGAAGGATACATCAAGACTTGTGAAAATCAAAAAGACCTTGTTGGGAAATAAACCACTTACAGTACAGACACAAACAAACCTCTAACAAAAAACCAAAGTATGGAAACAGAAAATCCGATCAGACTATCTAGATCAACTCCAACAACGTCACCAAAGGAGATGGACACAACATAAGACCAGATCCAACCAAACAAATGTAATGAAGAAGTTACAAAGAAGAAGTAGATCCCAGACATTGGCACCAACCCATTCTAGGGAAAAGAGAAAAACAGGGGTGAAAGAAGTTGATCCTGTTTTGCAAAATCCCAGTAAAAAATGGTCAACTGGATGTATTGTACTGAAACTAAAGGGGATGTCCAAAAGCGATGAGCTTGAGAAAGTGCTTCCATATCCATCACAGAATCAAAAAGACAAAAAAAAAAACACCTACCCGGTTTTAAGGCCCTCAACGAATGCTAAGGGTCCATCAGTAAGAACTGTAACTTTTGGTGAATTACCAACTTCTGATACCCCAGTTGAAGCCGAGTCTGAAGAGAGTGAAGACGAAAGGGCACTTGCAGTCCGAGCACAAACAAAGAACTTTAAAAAACCACCTTCCACTCCAAGGGCCAACATTGCTTATGTTGACCCAACTCAAAATCAAATAGTAGCATCTTCAGGGGCGGAACAAATGGTAAATGATTCCTTGGACCTACTGGATCTATCGACTCATTCAACTGAAGACGAGGAGTCCACTCCTCACCATCAGGGAGTGGAGAACAAATCGCAGCAAGAACCTTCTCAAGAAACAAATAAGGAGAATCAGAGCCCCTCGTCTCCACCCTTCACGTCCATCGCTGAAAGGAGAAAAAAGATGGTTCTTCTGCACCAAGGGATTTCGTCAGACATAATACATAAAAAAAAATAGTCCTTTGTGGATTTCAGGAACCTGGATATCGTTAATACAGAACCCGTTGAATACTACGAAGACTCCTAGTGGGGCAAGAGGTACAGGTCTTCGCCCCCTAGAGAGGAAAGGCTCAGATCGGACTCCCACGAGAAAAATTGGCAAAGAAATAAAACCAGAAAAAAGAGAGATTCAAAACATCATATCCGTACAAACTCAAGAGATAAAGCAAAAAAGGACATCAGGCTTACTTATAAGGAGAAAACAAAGAGTAAAAGAAACTTTGCCTTAAAAGCAATAGAAAAATCAAGTAAGGTAATCTTAAACAGAAGGAACGTTATGGCTCTATTCCAGAGTATCCTCCCATTAAGAGCAATTAGAAAAGAGGATATAAAATTTGTGTAGTTTGGAATTAAAGGTAAATTGGACAACGTATTTTTACATGTCCCTTCTTTGGTAGTGCGCCTGTTAATTCTGCAAGATATAGAAAGCCTATTCATTTTGGGCTATGACCTAACTGAATGTGGTCCTAATTTAAGGACACGGGACTACAGGCCAACCACTAAATCAAAGCAAGCCACAGTCCAATATGTGCATAATAAAGTTAAAACATCTCCACGACCCAGGGAAAGGTCAATTAATGATAGAGAAACGGTGAAAAGAGATTATGAGCTAAACAAGAGAAAAGAAAACAATGATACCATCATCATTACGGAAGACAAAGGCGCGCAACCTCATAATGACCCAAAAGAATCTCAAAAGCTGTCAAAAACAGATGTCATCAAACCACACATTGACATCTCAAATACAGATCGGATACCTAAAGGTCCTCTGAAGAAACTTACGATAACCTTTGCCCAAGAAGAGCTGAACAATGGAGTAGCCACCCCGCAACACGGAGAAAAAGAACTAGGTGTTTTAAAGGAGGGGAAGCAATGGACCTGGATCTCGAGAGCACTAGATTCTGACAACCGAAAGTAGCCATCCCAGGAAGGGACAGCTGCAGAAGATCCAAATGTGGCCCATAATATAAAGAGCAAACAATTTGGCTCGTGGAACACAAGAGGTTTTGACCATCTACTGAGATACTCTGATGTCCATCTGGGTGACTATGACATACTATGTCTCCAGGAAACATGGCTCACAGATCAACCTATATGGACGGATTCAAAGTCTATTTGGCACCAGCAACAAAGGGACTTTTTGGCCGTCCGTCTTCAGGCCTTTTGACAATGGTAAGGTCAAGCAACGAATTGCAAGTGACAAAGGTGATAGAATCATCTCTATTCTTCCAAGTTCTGCAAATAAAGTGGAAAAGGAGTGTTCACCACCAGGCCCAGCTCTCCACAGCAGAGATCATAATCTTCAATTCTTATTGGAATCCGCTGGCTCAAAGTGATGAGCAATCTTTACATAAAGTGAACCTTATCCTGCAGAAAATATTGGGGAATACGAGCAAGCCCACCTGATAATATGTGGGGACTTAAACTCATCATTCCCAGATGTCACAGAAGCAATAACAACATGCTGCTTCAACACTCCGGCAAGTAAAAGAAAAAGAAAGTGGGCAAAAATAATGAAGGTGTATGATATGCTAAATCTCCACTCCCTATGAGGGAAAGAGGAACCCATTATCCCGACTTGGGAAAAAGGCGCCTCAAGCGCGATATTGGACCACATTTTTGTCAATTGTGACCTCCTCCCCTACATTACTAATTTTCAAATTATACCAACTAAAAACAGCGACCACAATCTGCTGGAATTTACGTGGACATCTTTTCAAGAGACACGAACACGAATGCAGTCGGAAATTGAAGAGTCTGGGGGAAGAATAAAACTAAAAGTTAAAGATAAGGACATGGAAAACCTGACGGATACCTACAATGAGGCTGGTCTATCTAAAACATATATCGCCCCAGACTTTACTCAACATTTAAACATATATAGACACACGGTTAAGAACTCTAAGTCCAATCTGGCTGGATTTACCCATACATACAACAAGGCTTTGGTCGAAGAAAGGAGAAAGCTGAGGAAAATTCTCTGATTGGTGAAAAAAACAAAATATCTTAAGGCTCTACAGGCCGCAGCCTTAGCAAAGAAGAGCTACAGAAATTGGCTAAAGGCGCACAAAGCGGCAATGTACCAAGCAGACGCTGAGGTGCTTTTCCGGTCGCTAAACGGTCGAAATTCAAGAGACTTTTGGCAAAACATAAAATCATCAACAAACACTATGGCAAATACATTAAGTAACTGTGTTGGGGAACAGAAATGGATGTCACATTTCACAGATCTCTTTAAAAACCCAAACTCAGAGTATCAACAACCCCACCTGAAATCAGAAACAGAGAGGTTTTTACCTACCGATGTAATATCCATCGAAATGAAAATCCATAAATTAAAAAACTCAAGCGCTCCGGGGCAAGATGCTTTAACAAATGTACACTTGAAACAAGCATCGGAACAATGGCCATTGTTCGTCAAATCTGTCTTTGACAGAATTATAAAAACAAAGTCATTGCCATTATCCTGGAAAAATGCAACCATTGTCCCAATTTACAAGGCGGGTCCTAGAGATAACCCAAAGAACTACAGACTAATAGCTTTGCTCGATGTAATTAGCAAACTTTATGGGTCTACGTTACTCGACGATTTCCAATCTTGGGCGGAAGAAGCAAATGTTTTTGATCCTTTCCAAGCGGGTTTTGCTAAAAATCTCGGGACCATAGTAAATATTTTCCTAATCAAACAAATGCCCAGTCTATATTCTGGAACAAGAATACACACAGAAACATCAATACTGGTAAGATTAAACCAACAAGGAACTATTTCCAAACCTATTCCTACGTCAAGAGGAGTGAAGCAGGGCTGCCCCTTGGCACCAACTCTGTTTTGTGGGTTCTTATGGGATCTCAAAGACACAGAGTCTCAGGTTAGATCCTTTCCACCAAAACTGGGCGGCTCGACCATCTCACGTCTTTTAAATGCAGACGATCTAATCATTTTAGACCAAAATCCAATAGGTCTTCAAAGACAGCTGGACTCCTTGAGCGAGTATGTAAGAACAAGTAACTTGGAAATGAACAGCTCCAAATCACAGATACTGATATTTCAAAAACCATTAAAAACAAAGGTCATTTTTCATGGCGCTTGGAGGGCGTAAAAATTCGGTGGAAAAATTTAAATACTTGGGTGTCACTTTAAGTAACAACGCAACCGGCAAGAACATGTAATCAAAACTGTGGCAGAAGATGAAACCCTTAACAGCCCAGGCAAAAAGAATGGAAAGAAAATTCTGCAAATTCTCGCTACAACCAATCATTGTGCTCTACAGAACAAAAGTTGTGCCCGTAATTTTATACGGAACAGAGGCTTTCCTGACTCTCCCGGAGAACCTCTGGCAGAAGCTCGAAAGCCACTTCTGGAGGATTTTGCTGAACCTACCGCCATCAACACCAATGGTTCTGATCAGAAGGGAACTTTGCATTTCATCATTATGTGCCATTCGTGACATTTGAGTCTTTTTAGAAAACTGATCATCTCTCCACGTCCGAAACTTGTAGACATTATTCACAACGAGTTGTACGATCCGAACTCAAGTCTGCTGAAACCATGGGCTCGGAGGGTTAAGGATATTCTGAAAGATGTAGGATCTACGGAACTAGAACTTGCAAACAACCCGAAAAAAGTGACCATGAAACTGGAAACATGGCACTGGATAAAAACTCAGGAGTTAGCCGTGGCATATAAATCAGTCTCACATCTTCTTTTGATTAGTAGGAAATTGAACGATACAAGACTATACTTAAGGACATTTCCAAATCGCCAATCGCGACAAGCATTTATGAGAGCACGGCTAAACATCATCTCCACAAACAAAGTTAGAGCCATTAGAGGGATCTCAACCTCTAGCCTGTGTCGGTGTTATGATAAAAGAGAAGAAAAGGAAACCATCGGACATCTCCTTTTGGACTGCATAGAATTGGAAAAAGAGAGATCAATTCACATGTTACACCTATTTGAGGGCATATCCCATTACGACAAGGAGTTTTGGTGGAATCGCTTAATGGAGGGAGAGAAAACGCATGAGACCATCGCAGTGACTGAATTCTTGCAGAATATTGATCTAACGAAAGCATAGATGTGGACCTTATCATATCTTCTCTCTGCCTTCCTTTACTCTGCCTATTTCTCACTCTCTCTTTTTCTTTTCTTTCGTTTTAGGAATGATTAGGGACTGTACAATCAAGGATATTTTCATGAAGGATGTAAGAATCTTTTTATAAAAAAAATGAAAACATTTTAAATAAAAAAAAAATATGGCTGCATACTTAGCACACAACCAGGGTACTTCATCTTAACCTGTCTGAACAGCTAGCACAGAGCTAAAATAGTTCATTATAATCTATCAGCAAACCTGGCACATAGCTGTGCCATTATATTGAAATTTGACTATGCAGCTAGGTTGCTACACAAATGGCACAGAGTAGGGCTGTTCTAATATATTTCTGTCCACAATCCACATACCTACCACAAACCTCTCATATTTACAATAACTGTTCTCATACCTAGCACATAAGTGGGTTATTTTATCATAACTGTCTGCACACCTAGTACATAACTGGACTGTTCCCCAACCCCAGAGGAATCTTGAATAAAACCCACCTATCGAAAGGAACACTCCCCTCATCAGAATGTCGCACAGCCGAAAACACTCCGGAAAACCTGACTTCAAGAAACAGAATAAGAAACGGGAAAAATGCATTGAATACCCTTTTGTTACAAAAGATGGGGAAAATGACACCACAAACCTCACTGATGACAGTGAAGGACAGACTGATCATAGACACAGCCTATTAGAACTCCTTGGCATAGAAACGGATGAAATCTCTACATACACTGGAGAATCCAGCAACACTCAAAGTCTGAGCCTAAAACACACAAAATCAGCCCAACCCATACCAACTCAAAGGCCAAACACCAATGGCCCATCGAAAAAGAACACAATGCACTGCAGCCTAATCAACATACGCACTAACGCACATTCTACAACTTTCTAAGTATAGGTGGCATAGACACCATTTGCCTCAGAAACATGGCTATCAGATATATCAGATACGTAGTAGCCAATGAAACCATCCAAAACAATGTTAAACTTCTACAAGCAAACATATGAAACAGAAGAGGAGGAGACAATGCCATGGCCTACAAAAACCACATCACTGCCAATTCTCTACCAACAATTGACATTGAAGATCGCAAATTACTCCCAGTCAACTTCAAACTTAGTGACCAAGCAAACATACTTTTCCTACACCTATATGGACAGCCCAGATACAACCCAAACTTTGCAGTGAAACTGCCAGATGTGATAGCCAGCATCACTGTGCAAGAAGACAACATCATTGTACTGGTATATTTTAACATTTGGTTTGAGAGAGAAAACAAAACATCGCCAAACGCTCTCCGTGCTCACCTGGCAAACCTTCATCTGAAAAAAATGGTCAAAGGAGACACCCACCATTCCGGACACACACTCGATGGAATCGTCTGCAGGGTGGAGTCACCACTAGCGCCCAACCGGTGCCAGTTCGGGGCTTGAAATTAAGACTGGATAAGCAGGAGTTAAAAGCAGCCCCTGGGTCACCACAAACTACCAATCAGGAATGAGGAGCTAGTACACAGTGTTTCACAAATCTAACTTCCAGATAAGATGCAAACAAATCATTTTTGTATGGCCCCTTATGCTTTAAATGTTGTAGAGATATGTCCTAAAACGTATCTATAGCTTCCCCCAAATGCACAGTGTTAATTTTACACAGGTGTTTTTTTTTTGCATCAGTTGACCTGGGGAGCCAAACGTAGCTCCTGGTTACTATTGGTGTCAAGCTAACCAGGCTCTTCTAGGCTACAAGCAGGAGCTAAATAGCTCCCAGTTCCCCCCAGTCTCGAGCTCGACAGTATGGAAAGATCACCACACAATCTCATTTACTATCAACATCCCAACTCACACACCGGCCACAAACACCAATCTAGCAACCACAACTAAAAGAACCTGGGAAAACATAACATAGACAATCTAGCACAGTTTATGAAATACACCAATCCAGACATCCAGCAGCTGAACCAATTGATACCAGATATTTTTGAAAATAAACTTCAGACCTGAATACAAAAGTATTTAGACAAACAGACACTCATACAAACTTTCAAGCCATCACAAAAAAGGAGCAGCAATATGGTCCACACCAGAGATGGGAACATGCAAGAAAACCAACTGAAAGTTAGAAAAAGCATGGAGAAAACATTACAATCAACCCGACAAAGTAATGTTCCAACAACAGATCTGCCAATATAAAGTAGCCGTGTTGAAAGCCAAGAAATCTCACTACGCCAAAATAATCCAAACAGCAACAAACCCACAGAAAGAAATGTACTAAATCATCAATGAGAAAGCCTAATCTCATTCAGCAATACGCTCATCCCTTCCCAAAGGCCAAGCAACAACATTGTGGACCATCTCAGAAACAAAATAAACAAAATCCAACACATCATCGACGCAACCACACCAACAACCAGCAACTTTGCAGATTTAGGAAACAAGAGAACCTCATCAGAACTCTACCACTTCAGACCAATCTCAGAGGAAACACTCAACTAGCTAGTAATGGAGAGCAATAAGGCCAGATCACTCAATGACCCTCGCCCACCAGACATATACAAAAACCTACTAACCAAAGAAGCCCCAGCCCTCCACTTCCAAACCTTGATGAATCTTTTGCTGGAAACAGGGATCCTACCAAAAGATTTCAAAGCAGATTACATTAAACTACTCCCAAAGAACAAAGCAGGAAAAGCAGATGATCCAACTAACTTCATGCCCATATCTAACATACCCTATCTGGCCAAATTCCTAAAGAGACAGATGTGCAAAGAATTAGTTGAGCATGTGGAATCAAATGAACTAATGCACCAGAATCAGCACTCCTCTCCATATAAGATGACCTTAAGATGAATGCCGACAACAACATAACATCAGCTCTTATTCTGCTGGCCACACCAGCAGCTTTTGATACAATCAACCACACAACCTTATTCAAAGAATCAAGAGACTGCAGGAATCTGGGATTCACAACTCTGCACTGCAATGGTTAAAATACTTCCTCACAGCCAGAACCAAAATTATCTACTTATCTGGTTTCACAACCACCAAGTGTGGCATCCGACAAGGATCAAGTCTCTCTCCAATACTCTTCAACATATACATGACCCTGCTCATGAGACGTATCAAAAAACATGAACTAGAATGTTACAATTATGCAGATAACACAGAACTAATTTCAAAATGACTTCTAACACAAACTCAAACGTCTCACTCAATAAATGCCCCAACCACATAAATCTCTGGATGACCAACAATAACCAAAAAATGAACCCAAACAAACCTGAAATACTGATCGACCACCCTGCATAATGACAATCAACCAAAGAGTTCACTCCCTCAGCTGCTGGAAATGTGACTAAACGTGGAAATATCAACAATAATTAAAAAAACACAGGAATATTCATGGGCAGTGGACTCACACTATAACCACAGATCAACTCAACTGTATGAAAATGCATCTATCACCTACACTCAATCAGGTGCACCCTTCTAAACCTAAGCTTCCCACACCGGCCCTCACTATAATCTCACTGATACTGTCAAGAATATATTAGGCAAACAGTCTATAGCTATGAATGCTGGATTACCTGACCAAGAAATGACTCTGCACCTAAAGCACTGCACCAAAAATCCACACAGCCTTGAGAAGCCTACACTGGTTAACAGTAAAGAAAATAATCCACTTCAATGCACTCTGCATCACCCACAGAGCACTGCATGTCCAGGGAGCAGGATTCCTCCAATCAAAAAGGACCCACTACCCGAGAAGACCACAGAGCTCAAGCAGTGGGTTACTTATAGAATCAAGGCAGAAACATAAGCATGGAGACTCCACCTTCTCTATCCTCATAGCAAAAATATGGAACTCGGACCCAAAAGAAATCATGGTGACAGGAAGCCATCTGACATTCCATAAACTCTGAAAAATCTTTCTATTCAGTATAGTGGGCTAGAGAACTACTCATAACACCTAAGATAGAAAACAAAGAACTGACCACCTCAACAAGGCCACTTCTCCACGTGTCAACATTCTCTCAACATACAACACACCAAAAGTAACACAATGACCAAAACACCCTTTTTAATAAACCACACAAAAAACCTCCTGTGAGGAATTCAACCATCCACACGGTGGATGTGCGCTCGCCTGGGCTTTTTGAATTGTTTTAATGTAATTGAATGATTGTAGATCAACCTTCGGAAAATGGGTGGGGCTAACCCGCACACATTTTCCTATGCTCAACGCACGACATACACATAAACTTGTGTACTCTGGGTGGACACTGCCTACAGGTGCTGTCCCCGCTGCCATATTTAGTTGGAATATGACAGCATCTCAGAAGGGGGCAGACAAAACCTTCCTTCTGCAATGGCCAGTCTAATTAACTTTCAACGGCTCCATGGATCCACCCTGTCCTTTTGTGTAAGCACTGCCGACAGTGTTAGCAATTAACATAATTAACATACTAATAGAGCATACTTCAAACAGGCCCAGATGGGGCCTGGCTGCAGAGGTTAACAAAGGAGACAGGAAATTCCCCAACAACCTTTGATATGCATTTGTGTCAACCTGAAGTCAGAACCGGCCCTTGGTATCAATGGACAGTGACATTTCATGTCTGGGAATGTGTGTATTACAGTAGTCATCCCCCGACAGGGAGACCCCATTCAGAAGGTACGCATATATGGATTGACGGCGCCAGGAAGTCTGTTCCTGCCACAGCTTCAAGGGAGACCTGACGCTTTAATTAGGAACCACAGAGAGCTCCATTAACGAGAGAGACCCTTTGATCCACAACAGAAGATGGGTGGGACTTAGTATTACATGTTTTCACCCCTTTACCTTTTCTGTTGCAAAGCACTCTGGTTATGCAGAACACACAGGAGAGTGTTGGTGGGGACTCAAGATTGGTTCATTAAGGTAGGCTTAGCCTACACCAATCACTGGGGCCCATTTGGCTTTAAAAGAGGGTTGACACCCCCCTTTTGTGCAGATAATCTGAAGCCTCCGCAAGGAGTAACAGGAAGAGCTCATGTGGACCCTGGCTGAAGGTACAGTCTGTCTTACAGCTTCTACCAGTGAAGGAAGGGCAGGATTTCCAAAGAGGGAAGCAAGATCCCTCCCCTAAACATCTCCCAGGGAACAGAGGGAGATACTGAATCCAGAGGATCCTCCAGCAAGGTACAGTGTGGTTCTGCCCCCAGCCCCTCCCAGTCCTTCTCCAAAGGCCTCTAGTGACACTGTATGGCCCATTGCTCCCTTTGTGTTGAAACCAAGTATCCTTGAACTGTTGTGATTCATTAATTTACCGACTACCCTCCTGTCATTATCTAGTGTGTATCCCTTTTCCTTCTTTGAAACTGTCTGTCCTCTGCATCCCTTTACAGGTGGGGTTGTTTTTAGTAGTGTGCTAGAACTGCCTGTTGTGATAATAATAAAGTAGATATTTTCATACAACCTTGACTGGACAGTCCCTTTTATCATATGCCAATAATTGTATTTTTGCTGTGTTGCAACTAACCAACGATCCACGAACTTGCGGAGATAAGCCTACCGTTCCATGTACGTTACCAGAGTTGGACAAGGAGTCTTATAATTTGCTTGTGTTTCCAATCTGTTTGGATCCCTTCTGGTGTACTAGTGGTGGGGGGCTGATTGATGGTTTAGAAACTGATATTCATCCCTGGACGGTTCCCCCGGGTGTTGATTCATCGCACCTCTGGAACAAAGAAACACTTAGCTACATAGCTAAACTTTTTTTCAAAGCTAGAACCCTCTTCATTCTATGCCATACACTCCTCACCAAAGAACAAACGTTTTGTACGAGGAAGGAAGGTACTAATAGAAACAACCTCAGAAGACATCATATCGATCTGCCCAAATAATCCAACAAACTAATATCCTCACTCTTCAACCAGCATACTCAACCCACTCTCACCAACTCGCCCACACAGTAATATGGCAATAACATACTTTGTCCCATCACAACTTAGTCAAATATCTACACCTGTCTAACCAACTACTTAAAACTAACTGACAATGCACAGATTCCCCGCCCTCTCAGGTCTCCCATAAAGAAACATCGACCTGCACTGCCGCCAATTGCTCCTGGCTCCACCATAACCCACAATTGAGCACAACACCTTGTCTTTCCCTTTAACCCCCTAACCACTCCCCCACCTTCTTCATTTACAGAACCACAAGAGCACCTTGAGAGCATGAAAATGGCACAGTGCGCGGTACAAGTCCTAACAACATAACACTCTTCCTTCCGCTGGCTACACTTTTCCTATCACAGCACACCATTTCCTATAAGTGTCCACATTTTCGTTTTAACAGACAGCTATTTGCATCTGATTAACTGCTATTTTCCAATCACTGGCTACTGTTTGTCTCTTACATTTCTTATCATTGCCAAAACCTTTGCTTACCACTGGAAATACCTGGCAACCCTCTTTCGATCACAATCTACCCTTCTTCCCATTGCTCACCATCCGTGTTGACTTTTACTAGCTAGCCACTATTTGTCAATTTCAATGGCTATACTTTGTCTATAACTGCATAGCTCTTCCTCTTCCTTGCTACTGTTTGCCTTCGAAAGACCACTGTTTGTCTATCTTTGGTAAACGCTTTGGTTACAACTGTTTACCGTTTGAATATTGCTGTCTACCCTTTCCCCACCTCTGGCCGCTTGTCTTTCCTTGCCTAACAGTTGTTTAGTACATACCACGCCCACCCTGTTACTGGCTACTATGCTGTAATTGTTTGCAAACCTTTGCTTATCACTGGCTGGAATGTGCTTGTAACGAAGTTCCATAAACCTACCACTGGCTATGATGTCTCTCCTCTTACTGTGACCCTCTGCCTAATAAAGGCTTGCATGTATCTATTACATAGCAACTGGTAAGCCTTTGTCATTCATTGGTTACCATTTACCTATCACGTTGTCCATCCCTGGCCACCCCTTTCTCTAGGGAGACTATACGGATCCGCCCTTGGCTCCTACCTATGTCCCCTGAGCCCCCCAAAGATAAATGTGCTTTCATACTTACATAGGCGTACAGCAGGGGGTGGCGGGCCAGTGGATCAGTCTGCCAGAGAAGGTGACACAAACAGACAAAGGGGAGCAGTTTAGTTGGGTCGGGCCACATTTGTTAGGTCGGCGGGGAGTGCGGTAAGTCGCACAGGTGGTTATCCCATCTAGGGAGGCCCGCTATACCGTGTGTGCGCATTGGTCTTGGGGGATAGAGAAGGCGGGATATTAGGAACTTTCCGTGCCTCTGCTAGAAACATACTACTTGTATATCTTGTAAAGGGAAACCATCCAGTAAATTAGGGAGGCCAGTCACAGTAGCAACACTTAAAATGCCCCAATGCCCTATGTTCTATATTCATCAGTTGACATTACTCTGAGAATGCGTGCTAAATGCAGGAAAGTAGTCATTGCCCAAACCGCTACAGGATTATGACATTAAAAGTTACTCCTTGCTTTATTCTAGGGATACACACTATAACTCGTACAGTCAACTTCATATATCGGATACATCTGCAGCTCTACAGTTGTCCCACGGCAGGCTCGACTACCTCATATAGTCCTGCGTTGTTTGCATTTGCTTTTTTTCTGCCATACACGAAGAGCTACATTTCCCAGAATGCAATAATCGTGCCTGATATTGGACTAATTGAGAGATATGGTAGAGTACCATGGTGACAGTATTGCTTCTAATGTTTAATGCTAAATCAGAACACTGTTGCTCATATATTTGAACTAGTGTGAGTGTAGTGGAATATACCATCTTTTTGAGGCTACATTCAGAACCAATGAATCGCCAGCCAATCAGAGAGACAAATCTAGAATCCATAGATCACCAGCCAAAGAGAGAGATCACGGAGGAATTGCTGAGCGCTATGTGCTGTAAGGGCTGCGGTGGGTTGGTGTGTGGGTAAGTTAGAAAGAAAACTGCAGCATTTATTTCGCAGTGCTTTCAGACAAGAATTAAATATGAAGCATTTACCAGCAGCAGGTTGTGTTAATCTCTGCTCTCCGGCAATAATGAAGCAAAAACCACCTGCTGGTAGCTTTTGTGTATTACAGCAGGCTGGCTTTTGCTTCATTAGTGCCGCAAGGGCAGAAATTAACACAAGCACAAGAGGCTCATCCATTTCACAAAAGGGATGCCTCCTAGTGCTCGACATTTTTGAGTTTGAGCCTCATTTGCTCAAAACTCTACATAGGAACTTTGTTTAAAAATATTTTTTAGATATGTTTTTGATTATGGGACATCTTTTTAGCCAATACAATTTTTTATAGCAGTATCCCTTTCAGAAACGAATCTAGAACCCATAGACCACCAGCCAAAGAGAGCGATCACGGAGGAATTGCTGACCGCTATGTGCTGTAAGGGATGCTGTGGGGTGGTGTGTGGGGGGACGTGGCAGGACCAGCAAGCATTATATCTTAACTGGTCCCTATCACTAAACTCCCACACTGCAGAGCAATTACCAGCAGAAAACATGAAAGGACACTAGTGCTTATTTTGCATTGCAGGGGAAGGTGGACTACTCGTATTGACTTATTGTTTTGCAGAAAAGCAGAATTCCCTTGGTGAGCAGGATGCAAACGTGGTGCAATGTAGGCATGCTCTGAGTTATAGCACTCAACTCCACTAACGGATTTGCAGTTCACAGACTAAAGAGGCTGTCTCGGGCGCGTGCAGCTTGGCGTATTGCTGTGTCTTAGGTGTGTCCTTCTGCCCCTGTGATCAGCCTTGCTGAATTGCTGTCCAGGATTGCTGTTATTCTGGTGTGGCCTTTGCTAAATCCTGACAAGTATGTTTTGGCCTCAGGAAGGTCCTCATGGGCTTCTGTCAGGGCCATATTTTTGGAAAGTTCACAGGCTTTTGTTGGGTTGGGCTAAGAATGTTGTGTGTCCAACAACACGCCAACGTTTATAGCAATATGTCCTTGCAGGTTCATTTGTGTGTGTGCATTGTAAGGTTCTTCCTCCGTAATTTGGGAAAGACCAATTAGTCATTCTTGCTTTTGTCTTTTAGGGGCATATAGCTGAGAGGGCTCAGGCATGAGGACCATTGGGGGGCGTCACTCAGAGTGAGCAATACCAATGAAGTAAGAAGCTTCGGCTAACATCCCCCATGCTTGGGTAGCCTTGAATACCGACAGAGTCCCGGATCATTAAACAGGTATTCCTCTGTATAGGAATATTGGTGGGAGAGTGGGCCATTCTATTGTATGCTGGGTAGCTTGGAATGAAATAAACCTTCTTGGTGCTCTGAGACCCCATTTGACTGCTTTCCATCCTGTGTTGGGTAGGGCGTTCCATCCATACTCACCAGCAGACGGTATACCCCACACACAAAGCAAAAGAACTGCAACCTCTCTGGGGCTCTAGTTCCCCCCTCGCACCCCCCAAAAGAATCCCTGTAAGATCACTGTGAGATTTGGGGAGACCACTTTCATTCCCATGTTATCACATTTATAAAGTAGCCACCTGTGCACAAAAGAGACCTTCCCATCCCAGCATACACACCTCACCAAGTCTCATAGCCTGACTCACAATTTGAAAAGTGGGCAGCATGATATCACAGAGGAAAATAAATAGGTATTCCAAACTGCATTTAAGATCCCTAACCTGCACCCTTGGTAGATACCATACTAATTAAAAGAGGCTTTCTTGGCTCAAAATGGCGTCAGGGTAGCACTAGTGCATGCGCATCATAGTTGATGGCTGTGTTCTAGTAGGTGACCCATCATTACGATTCAACACATGGGAATAGTCTCACAACACTAACCATTGTGTTCCAAGTGAATAGTGTGAACATTTGCATTTGCACATCCATGTCAGCTTTGGTAACTGTTGCACCTGTCTGCGACCACAGTATACACTCCAAAGCACACCAGACAACCAGCAACTGGCTGGGAGCTAGATGGAAGTCCCGCAGAGAAGTCCCGGGAAAGATATGGAAAGATTCCATCCTCCACGTAGCTCTGAAAAGATACATTTAGAAAGAATCTCACGAGATGGTGGACACTGAACTTTCATCTCACAGAGTTATACAGTGAGGATCCTGCAGAAGATGCTCCCCCAAGACCCAACTAGGCGCTAAGCCCCTGTCACACACACACACAATAATATGCTCATGGTAGGAGTGGTATGTGAACAATCTTTTGCCAATGTTGGGATCGGTATGACCGGGGAGCAATAGCAAGTAGTCTGCTTGCGTCCGTTCCACTGCTCCAGTCTTGGTCTTCTTGCCGATCGGCTTGCCCTCTTCGTTCAACCTATCACTCTTCTCTAAAAATTCTGTGTACTCTTTCCCCACATGATTCTATTTCTTCAACTCTGCACTCACTTTGGTGGCTTTCCTTCGAAGCTTGATTATTTTGCTACTTTCTCTGCATTGTTTTTAAGTGTCTACGTGGACCAGAACCTCCTTATTTGTCGTCTCTTATCTTGTTCTATTTGCCCTCTCGTACCCTTTGCTCTCAATCTTTGTTCCTCGTCCCTCTTGCGCTTCTTTGCGTTTTCGTTCCTTCTCTTTACTTGCTCCTAAACACTGGAACGCCCTCTCTCACTCTCTCTCCCTCTCTTTCTCTCTCTATCTCCCCCCTCTCTCTCTCTCTCTCTCTCTTCTTGTGCCCTCTTTCTAACTTTAAATTTCGTCTTAAAGATCACCATCTCTCTATGTGATTTCTACATGAGATACACCCATATTAATTGTACCTCTTTGGTCTCTTTTTAAAGCACTTAGGCATTAAGCGCTATATAAATACAACAAAACACATATTACAAATTCTGCACCTTTAGAGATGGTGAGCAACTGCTGCTCCATATACATTGAACCCATATCTGATCTGTCCTATCAAACGGCAGATGCAGCGACTGCCTGAGGTCACTTGGAGACAGGTTGAGGATGCCCCAGCTTTTATTCCGATCCTGAGTTTTGATGGCAATATGCCTCTTGTTTTTGCACTGTTAGCCTATGTCTCCTGCTGCCCTCACCTGGCTCACAGCAGCAGTTCTCCAGTGCATTGCACTCATAATGCTGAGCGCTACCCCGCCTGCTAAGGGGCTTTCGCCACATTGGCTTATTAGTGTACACATTGGTCAACTGTTACCTTATGGAAGACATTCTAGGTCCCCTTAAAAGCACTGTTTAGACAAATAAGAATGAAGATGTTTACAGATGATACTGCGCGTGCCCATGCATCCTCCCCATTCTATGGACATCTTAGGAGAGAGAGCACGTGACATTTGGGAAGCTTTGGGTCTCTGGTACGTTTGAAGCCACTCAGTCGGGCTTTGGAATCACCCCCAAGAATGAGTGACTGGTGAACTTCGTCATTTAATGGACAGGGGGCCCATATCTGATTGGACATCTCAGTAGATGTCTACACAGCTGGGCATTGGGTGTAGCTCCAGGACTTGCAATAAATGGCCAGGATTAGGCACAGCCCTGTTCAGATGGAAACCTTCTTCCTGAAGAGGTGGGACCAGTGCAGGTCTCAGGGACCTGGCGTTCCCGAGGAATGTCTCTCCCGGGGTGGCTGCTTTTAACAAGATGGAGTCATATAGTTACTTTTCAGGCAAAACATGTGCATATGTGTGAAAGGAAAGGCATGGCCAGTTTAGTGATTTGGGAAGAGAAGCAGCTGATCACTGAGAAGAATGTAGTGAGGTTTCTGGATCCATGGAACCTCCTGAAAGTGAGTGAGGAAAGACTCAAGATTTCACTAATCAATCAAACTCTGCACTGTCTCCAAGAGCCTCATTTTTCAATCAGAATCCTGAGCTGTAATTTAATGGACCAACACAGTCGCCAAGTGGCCCATACGCTGCTCTGCCTCTGACTGGGCAAAACAATGCCTTTATTTCCAATGCTTAAAGTATGTGTACATTATATATCCCAAATCTGCCCCTCGGATTTAGGTAGAGATTACAGATTTTCCAGAAGACAGACCTCAAATGTTGAAAAGTTTCTTTCATGTTGAGCACACGTGTACAGTAGTCATGGCGTATACGGGATTTGTCTGCATAGCATAAGCTGTCACTTGTCCTAACCAACTTTGAAGGAAATTAAAATGTGGTATCTACAGACCAATTTTAATCCAGATGTGAATTAATCTGTACTATTGGCACCACCAGAGACTCGAAGACACATACATAACGCTAAAGCGACCCAGAAGCATCTGTTAACCCGTACAAATACCTGTGATACCAGGACGCATGCCAATAGAACATTACTCAATTAATCAGCATTTAGTGCTACTCGCTTTGTGACTATATTTAATCCACAGCACAGCTAAAACTCACCTTGCCTTGGCATAGTTCTTAATGATCTTGCTTTTAGAAGTAGGTTGCATGGCCCTAAGCCTCCAGCAGTTTATCACGTTTGCAAGACTTTCTTTGAGATATGTCAACTCTGCCCTCGCTGGCTCTGATACTACAGAGTCCAGTGGGTCTGGCTAGCTTGGATATGGGCTATAGTTAAGCATCCAATGGCATCCATGATGCCGGTTGACATTTGTCTTGTTTGATGTGTTCTGTTTCCGAAACATAATTTACTCTTAAATTTAGTTCAGGCAACTTTCCCACAAATGCAGGATCATTTTGGCTTTGGGAATCTGTCATGAAATGTATTGCATCCATGTTACGACTAAATTCCGCCAAATTCTATCCTTGATTGCAG
The DNA here is from genome assembly GCF_040938575.1 of Ambystoma mexicanum. NCBI lineage: Eukaryota > Metazoa > Chordata > Amphibia > Caudata > Ambystomatidae > Ambystoma > Ambystoma mexicanum. The sequence continues at coordinate 104,230,795 of NC_090926.1, read as the reverse complement.
TCCGGAAGAACGTAACGTGCATCAGTTCTAGCACACATGTACACCATGTGAAGACAGCACAGCATCACGATTCACCTGTGAGCGGAGCCATAACTGGTGATTGAGTTATAAACTCTGCCATTTGCGAGGCAATAGGCAACTTCTGACTGCCCTCTAACTCTTCATTTGGTCCATTTTAGGTTGTAGGCTAACTTGAAATCCCCTTGAGCTTTTCCATCTTTGCTTACTAGCATAACTTCAAAAATCCTGCAACTCTTCTTTAAAATTCACTGTTGATAAATTAGTTCTGCAAGAACACTGTGTTGTATCTTAAATTAATTATTACTCTCATACCAGCTTTTTTTTTAAGTGAGTGTCTCGTGATTTTTGTATTGTTTGTATTTTGCTTTATTTGGCAACCTTTTCTAAGGGTGGCACATTAGTAACTAACTTCTTGTTGCGCTTGCAGGTGATATTCTGTGCCAGTCACTTGAAATTATGAGTGAACACTTTCTTATGTCCAATTCTCCTGTTTCGGCTGCAGGGTAACAGTTCCCTCTCTCCAAAGGTTGTTCAGATGCAGGTCGACCCTCTATGAGAAGAATATTCCTTTTGAGCATAATTGACCCATTTGCATATGATGTGGTACCAGATCAGCATAAAGGTACAAACCTCATTACAAGATTGTCATAAATGTTTGGACATCTATTACTCAGTATGTTTCTGTTCCATGCTTTTTTTGTTCCTGTGGATTTCCGTGCGCTATCTTTCAGCTTCTTCTTTACCTGCCAAATGCCCTTCTGTGCCATTAAAGGCAAGCCAAAGTCAGCATCCCCTGATGGCACTCCCAATGCCCCTCTTTTAATCCTCTTGAAGGTGGTTTTGCATCGAGGTGTACTGGATTTAGCCAAAGGCAGTAGTATATGGGTGATTGTATGCTAATGTTCATCCCTGGAGAAAATGTTTCTAGATGGTCATTCTATCATGCAGTCATCACTGACTCACTCACTCTCTTCACACTCACTCACTCAACGTGGTTTATGGAAACTGAACCACACCCAGACATCTGGAGTTCATCGCTCCAAAGAGAAACCCCTGCCTGTATGAACTCGGTGACAGAACATCCTTTCCTAGCCAGAGACAGTGCATGCTCGCCTGCCATGATTGGCCGGTTGCCAGCTTCTCTCTCTCTGTTTTAAACCAGGTGAAACACATTTGCTCGGGGATGGGTGCTGTGCCCGTGTCTGGGAAAAGGGTTTAGCATGGACAGTGTGGCTTCCAAGAACGAATATCATGGCCCAGATTCAATGATTGGAAATCGGTCTAGTCACCCTGTCCCATCACCCAACAGTGTTGCCCATGCAAACAGAGAGAAGGATGGTGGCCCCCTCACCTTCAGATGTGGCCCCTCCAGCGTAGGGTTCAGGCACATTGGATGTGGGCTGTGGGGGAAGCTTGTAGCGTTGCTGGCCGGGCTGTACCTGTTCTGTGGGTAAAATGAAAGTTTTAGTTTCCGACATTTTGAGGCACATTAACGATAATTTCACTACAGAACAAGCAGAACTTTGAAATAAAAGACAATGAGGTTTGGAAAATGCATTTTTTGAAAAGACGGACACGTACTAGCGCTGCTTATTAAACAAATGTCTTATGGTGTCTCTATGGCAGAGAGATCGGCTTACGGTGCCTGTGGGAAACGCACTGGCCCTGCAGTGTGCACAGTAAACAAAAGAGGAACACATAGCTGTGTCACAAAGGGTGTGGGGGAAGAGTAAAGGCGGAGAACGAGGCTGGAGAGAAATGAGGAGAACGGGAGATGAGAGGGGGTAAGTGCTAAATGGTAGGTGGAGAGAGAGAGAGCGAGAGGGGAAGACACTGCAATATTGGAGGGAAATGGAAAGATGACACTGAGAAGGGCGGAAGCTGATAGAGATGGGTGGGTATAAGTAGAGGAACACAGATAGACAGGTGTGGAGAGAGGGATGCGTTGAGAGATTGAGTAGGGCGTTAGGACCCAGGAAACGAGGAGAGGGTGTGAGAATGAAGGTTGGTTATAAGCCTCTGTGAAATTTGGGAGGTTCATTGGTCGTCCTACAGAAGACCTAAGATCTTCCAATGTATGCAACCCTTGTCAAACAAGGAATTTTCTGGATAACTGGCTCATGGGTGATTAGCGAAACTAAATGCTCAAGATGTTTATTCAAAAGAAGTTGACCCACAAAAAAGTAATCATAAGAGATACATAGGCCTCCATTACGAGGTTGCCAGTGCTACCAGCGGCCTACCGGCAACCTCAGTTTACTGTTTCTGCCACCCAATATCCTGGTAATCCCGGGATGTTATGAGCGGCGGGGGAATGGTAAATTCCCCTGGGAACGCTGAAGCACCCGCTGGAGATCCCAACATAAAAACATAAAAATCAAATTGGATTCCCGGCGTGAAATCCGTGCCGGGGACCAAAGGGAAAACGCTAGAGTAAGGGACCCTTATGCGTGTGCAAGCGAGGTTCCCTTTATTCTTTAATAAAATAAATACTGTTGCCCATGTGAGCGCAGCGCCTGGGACAGTTTGCAAACCCTTCAAAGGGGTTTCAGGCACTTCACTTGGCAACAGTCACCGCCTGGGGCCCTTAATTTGGCAATACCCTGACCAGCAGGAGAGTGCCCAACACACTGCTGCCACCCCCATGTGGCCCATACTCCCTGCTGGCCCCGGGCTCCTCTAAGTACAGGCTCTCCCCATAGCTGGGGAGCGCCAAATGTGTTTTAAGCCTCCTCAGGCTGATTTTAAATCAAAGGGACACCTTCCCCTGACACATGGCCCACCTTGTGGCCCATTTGGAGTGGGTTTGTGGGGGAAGGGTGCCCACTCTGCAGGTAAGTGCTGGGCTACTGCTTGCTAAGCAGCCCAGCCAATACAAGGAAATTGGGGGTCCCACACACTGTTTTATTTTATTTATTTTTTGCATTTTTAAAGGGCTCACACAGCCCCCGGGAACTGAGGCACTGTTACAGGAATGGAATTGTTTGTTTTTTAGTTGCATAATTGTATTTTTTTGTCTTAGTTGCATATTTATAATGCGTTTAAATACCCAGAGGTTTCTAAGCGCGACCCGGCGATCGAACCTGTGTTGCTACGTGTCGTCTTGCTTCCAAGGCGAGCACTTTGCTGCTGAGCTATCTTCATCATCTGCCCCGAATGCTGGATGGGGGACGGGGTACCCCTACTCATGGGGTTCAAGGAGAGGGCTTCCTATTGTGAATGCACCCAACCAAGATCGCTTAGTACTCATCAGATCCTGTCATGAATGAGGCACTGTCCACCAAGCTCACAATTACATGAATTTATTGTGGCTTTATAATTGTGTAATCCCAGTAACCACTATGTCAAAACCAGATGTGGCTTGTATTTCGATATTAATCTGCCACCAGGCAGATGGGGTAAACATGTATGAGGTGCATATAGTTAAAACGCCACCTCTGTCTTTTGGAACTTTGTGTTCAGGCAGCTGTGTCTAGGAATGCATGTGTGACCTTTGACCCTGCCCTGCTGCCGCTGTCGAGCAGCAGCTAGGGATGTCAGGAAACCGTTAAAGCAAGGTACATGTGCAGCATTATGCGTTTTTGCATGGAGCACTACTAAACTGGGGTCTGATTAGCAGATCTCAGTTTCCAGAAACAGAATTGCACACATCGTTTCATTATCAAAAATCAAAAAGGATCAGGCTATCCCGCCCTCAGAGATGGCATCCTGTCACAGCCACCCAATAAGGCATCATATGATGCAGGTAGAAAAATGACTTGTGGGGGTGGGACTCTAATACGCAAGATAGACAACCTTTGCTGGAGGGATAACTAGGCTGGCAGTGGAGTCGCCCCAGGTTTGCTTACACTGCTCTCGTTGCTAGGTCCTTGTTCAGGCCCCCTCAGTCCAACACTGCAGGGAAGCCATTCCCATGTTTAACAATATAGATTATTACAACACTGAGTGAGAATCAAGGGGAGTACGGCATGAAGCACTATAAAAACCTGATCTTAGTATTCTTATCATTAAAATAATAATCATATCAAAAACGACATGAAAATTATCTCTTCTTGTGTTATCGCTAACAAAGGCCCAGAACAGAGGGTTGGGCATGGGAAGAATGACAGCTTCAGCATCAGAGATCCCTGTACATCTCTGGAATGCCTGGCACAGGTGAAAAAAATCAGCGCCTGCACGAATCCTGGTTAATAATGTAGGCACGGGTAGCAGAGCCGGAAACTGGGCATCACTGCTGGATTGTTCCGGCCTTGCAGGAAGGGAAGACAAGCAGTAGAGGGACAAACCAAGAGGGGTGGGATTGCCAAAAAGTGGTATAGACGGCTGGGTGACAAAAGACCGGAATATTGCTCTCCTGCCCGAACAAGAGTAGTCTTGTTACATTGTAATATTTTAATGTCACATTAACACTTCAGCTGAACAGTCGAAATCCAAATTTTGTGGGTATCACAAAGGCAAAGATTTGTCCGGAGGACAAGGTAGTTCTTATTGGAACACTGTAGGAACACAGAGGAAGTAGTAAATAGCGGTAGGGGGTTCATGTAGATAATACAAACATTATGAGTGGCTGGCATATATTTCAAATGGTCTACTTCAGGGTAAACAGGTCATCTGTCCGGGTTGCACTATGTACATAAATGCTAACATGAACTAATCAATTAACAACCCCTTCCCCATAACTGGTAACCTGTCATTAGAAAATCAGTGCAAAATGGACTCAGATGATCAGCTTAGCCTGAAGTAGACCATTTGAAATAGGTGCCAGTGCCAGAATGTGTGCATTTCATTATAATCTGCACCGGCCATTCATGATGTTTGTATTTTCTACATAAACCCGCTACCACCATTTATTGCTTCCTCTGTGTTCCTATAACACGACGGCCCTCTGCATCAGGCCTCCTAGCCTCCGCGCCGACCAATCGCCACCTATCTTCTCGGGTGCTGGCTACACAACAGGGTAGCACAAGATTATGCATGTAAGAGGCACATCAACAGTGCTGCCTGGGGCAAATCACTTAATTTCCCTAGGACTCTGGCTCTCTTAACTCCCAAATATTTGAGCGCCTAGAAACAGCCTAAGCACAGCATTAAGCACTATACAAAAATTGACTTAGAATTATGCAAACGTCTTGTTTTGCTCAGTGCAGGGCTTTTAACAGACGTCATGCTGGACAGGTGTCCCTGGTCTCTGGTGGCACGATTTGGTAGTAGGCAGCGTTTGGTCTGTGGTTATAGGCATTGCAGCCAGGCCCTGTCTGTAAACTGCTGTGCCTTACTGGTGTGCCCGTGGCCCGGTGCGAGGGAGGTGCCAGAGATGCCAGTCAGGTCACAGAGGCTGTGCCTGGGCCCCAGCGATGCCCTGCTCGCGATGCTATACTCACAGCCGTTCCTTTTAGATCAGATGGCTCCCCCACAGCCCCTCCCCACCCGTGGTCAATTCTGTGCCCATCATCAGCCTGCATCAAGGGGTAATCCTGGCGGCAGGCTTTGCTGCCCGCTAATCCCACGCAGGCTGCCTGCAGAGATAAGGACAGCGTTAATGGAATGCTTCCAGAAGTGAGCCGGATTTCAGAGGGCCCCAGAGGAGTGACGTGGGACACGAGTGAAATGTGGAGCAAAGCCGAAACGCAGCAGCCAGTGCACCTCTATCCTATCCTCTATCCTGCCCCTTCTCTCAGTGCTGGGATCTCAGAAATCTGCCAGTGACCCGGAACCGGAACGGGTACCGCAGATGTTCCTCCCGTTTGCTTCTGTAATATCAACCCCTCACTGCTACGCTTCCGGGAATAACAGAGCTCGGCCAGGGCACCTGATTCTGACCCGCTGCACACTACTAGCAATTCTATGACCACGGGGCACCATCAGTGAGACAGCAGCCTCCCCAGCACCCCACCATCAGTGTTGGCAGCAAAGACTTTTGCTGGTGCACCTCTTTATGTACATATAGGGGTTGTTGATGCCAGCGCAGGGAGCAAGGGGCTCTACGAGAGGCAGCTCCTTCCAGGCACCTCTGCAGCACATCCACTGCCAGCATGGGACCATGCACCTCTGCCAGTGCAGTGCTGATCTAGCACCTGCGCGGCTCTGCCAGAGTACATCTGCCCCAGATCTGCCCATAGACCCCGGCCATGGGTCTTGGCATCGCCACCTTTGAAGTAAAGGGACTTGGCACCGCTCCACTTTGCGCCTCAAATCGAATCTGCAATGAGTGATGCCCCGGATTTTGTAATCGATTCTTGTTAGACACCCTGCACACTGCCTGCAGTCATTGGCACGAGCAGATCTAGTCTCGAGCCAGAGTGATTAGAGCCAGCGCTGCTGGTATGGAGTGAGTTCTGTGCCAGGAAGGCCATGGAGAGAGAGATGTGAGTGAGGACTTCACTCGGGAGAGTGCACAAGGGGGGCGCACCATGGAGGCATGCATGCGCCCCAGTGGGATAAGCAAAGTACCGAATGGAGATGGAGAAAGGGATCATGTCCGAGCATTGAAATATCCTAGCAAGGCCCCAAAGGACTTAGTTCAAATACACCAAGGATATACATGCAGCAGTATAAAGAGGCAGGGCTATGATAAAGGCATTACGTAGATATCGCCTGCTTTATTTCAAATAACAGGAAAATAATGTCTATGTCTATCCATCCCATCACTCCATGCATAAAAAAAAGGCTGGAGATGTCTGTAGAAATCATGTGTCCATTCTTTCACCACTTGACGGCAGCATGGCCGAAATAACAAAGAGGGATAGCACCATACTGAAAATGCAGGTCGATGAAAGCAAGGAGAGAGAGATGCAGCCTGTACTATGCAGGCCGATGAAAGCAAGGAGAGAGAGATGCAGCCTGTACTATGCAGGCCGATGAAAGCAAGGAGAGAGAGATGCAGCCTGTACTATGCAGGCCGATGAAAGCAAGGAGAGAGAGATGCAGCCTGTACTATGCAGGCCGATGAAAGCAAGGAAAGAGAGAGAGAGAGAGAGAGAGAGAGAGCTGATGAAAGCAAGGAGAGAGAGATGCAGACTGTACTATGCAGGCCGATGAAAGCAAGGAGATCAAAAGATGCAGCCTGTGCTATGCAGGCCGATGAAAGCAGGAAGAGAGAGAGAGTTGAAGCCTGTACTATCCAGGCTGAAGAAGGCAAGGAGAGCGAAAGATGCAGCCTGTGTTTAGCAGGCCGATGAAAGCAAGAAGAGAAAGAGAGATGCAGCCTGTACTGTGCAGGCCGATGAAAGCAAGGAGAGAGAGATGCAGCCTGTACTATGCAGGCCAATGAAAGCAAGGAGATCAAAAGATGCAGCCTGTGCTATGCAGGCCGATGAAAGCAAGAAGAGAGAGAGAGTTGAAGCCTGTACTATCCAGGCTGAAGAAGGCAAGGAGAGCGAAAGATGCAGCCTGTGTTTAGCAGGCCGATGAAAGCAAGAAGAGAGGGAGATGCAGCCTGTACTATGCAGGCCGATGAAAGCAAGAAGAGAAAGAGAGATGCAGCCTGTACTGTGCAGGCCGATGAAAGCAAGGAGAGCGAAAGTTGCAGCCTGTGCTATGCAGGCCGATGAAAGCAAGAAGCGAGAGAGAGATGCAGCCTATACTATCCAGGCTGAAGAAGGCAAGGAGAGCGAAAGATGCAGCCTGTGTTTAGCAGGCCGATGAAAGCAAGAAGAGAGGGAGGTGCAGCCTGTACTATGCAGGCGGATGAAAGCAAGAAGAGAGGGAGAGATGCAGCCTGTAGTATGCAGGCCGATGAAAGCAAGGAGAGAGAGAGGTGCATCCTGTACTATGCAGTCCGATGAAAGCAGGAAGAGAGAGAGATGCAGCCTGTACTATGCAGGCCGATGAAAGCAAGACGAGAGAGAGAGATGCAGCCTGTACTATCCAGGCTGATGAAAGCAACGAGAGCGAAAGATGTAGCCTGTCCTATGCAGGCCGATGAAAGCAAGAAGAGAGGGAGATGCAGCCTGTACCATGCAGGGCGATGAAAGCAAGGAGAGCGAAAGGTGCAGCCTGTGCTATGCAGGCTGATGAAAGCAAGAAGAGAGGGAGATACAGCCTGTACTATGTAGGCCGATGAAAGCAAGAAGAGAGAGAGAGATGCAGCCTCTACTATGCAGGCCGATGAAAGCAAGGAGAGAGAGAGGTGCATCCTGTACTAAGCAGGCCGATAAAAGCAAGAAGAGAGAAAGAGATGCAGCCTGTACCATGCAGGCCCATGAAAGCAAGGAGAGAGAGAGGTGCATCCTGTACTATGCAGGCCGATGAAAGCAGGAAGAGAGAGAGATGCAGCCTGTACTATGCAGGCCAATGAAAGCAAAGAGAGAGAGAGAGATGCAGCCTGTACTATGCAGGCCGATGAAAGCAAGAAGAGCGCGAGAGATGCAGCCTGTACTATCCAGGCTGATGAAAACAAGGAGAGTGAAAGATGCAGCCTGTGCTATGCAGGGGGATGAAAGCAAGAAGAGAGGGAGATGCAGCCTGTACTATGCAGGCCAATGAAAGCAAGAAGAGAGGGAGAGAGGTGCAGCCTGTACTATGCAGGCCGATGAAAGCAAGGAGAGGGAGAGGTGCATCCTGTACTATCCAGGCTGATAAAAGCAATGAGAGCGAAAGATGCAGCCTGTGCTATGCAGGCCGATGAAAGCAAGAAGAGAGAGAGAGATGCAGCCTATAATATGCAGGCCGATGAAAGCATGGAGAGAGAGAGGTGCATCCTTTACTATGCAGGGCGATGAAAGCAGGAAGAGAGAGAGATGCAGCCTGTACTATGCAGGCCAATGAAAGCAAGAAGAGAGAGAGAGAGATGCAGCCTGTAATATGCAGGCCGATGAAAGCAAGAAGAGAAAGAGAGATGCAGCCTGTTCTATGCAGGCCGATGAAAGCAAGAAGAGAGAGAGAGATGCAGCCTGTACTATCAAGGCTGATGAAAGCAAGGAGAGTGAAAGATGCAGGCTGTACTGTGCAGGCCGATGAAAGCAAAGAGAGAGAGAGAGAGATGCAACCTGTACTATGCAGGCTGATGAAAGCAGGGAGAGAGAGAGATGCAGCCTGTACTGTGCAGGCCGATGAAAGCAAGAAGAGAGAGAGATGCAGCCTGCACTATCCAGGCTGATGAAAGCAAGGAGAGCGAAAGATGCAGCCTGTGCTATGCAGGCCGATGAAAGCAAGAAGAGAGCGAAAGATGCAGCCTGTGCTATGCAGGCCGATGAAAGCAAGAAGAGAGAGAGAGAGATGCAGCCTGTACTATGCAGGCCGATGAAAGAAAGAAGAGAGAGAGATGCAGCCTGTTCTATCCAGGCTGATGAAAGCAAGGAGAGCAAAAGATGCAGCCTGTGCTATGCAGGCCGATGAAAGGAAGAAAAGCGGGAGATGAAGCCTGTACTATGCAGGCTGATGAAAGCAAGAAGAGAGAGAGAGGTGCATCCTGTACTATGCAGGGCGATGAAAGCAGGAAGAGAGATAGATGCAGCCTGTACTATGCAGGCCGATGAAAGCAAGAAGAGAGATGCAGCCTGTACTATGCAGGGCGATGAAAGAAGGAAGAGAGAGAGATGCAGGCTGTAATATACAGGCCGATGAAAGCAAGAAGAGAGAGAGAGATGCAGCCTGTACTATGCAGGCCGATGAAAGCAAAGGGAGAGATTGAGATGCAGCCTGTACTATGCAGGCCAATGAAAGCAAGGAGAGAGAGAGAGAGATGCAGCCTGGAATATGCAGGCTGATGAAAGCAAGGAGAGAGAGATGCAGCCTGTACTATGCAGGCCGATGAAAGCAGGAAGAGAGAGATGCAGCCTGTACTATGCAGCCCAATGAAAGCAACCAGACAGACAGCACTGGATGGACATGGCAGGCCGATGAAAGCATATGTTATATTAAGTTACATTATGTTGATTTATTCCACGCACCGCTGCCACCCAAGGGCAGTCTCCAGCAGGTGCTCTCACATAGAGAGGTGACGCATGGATGGATGATGCGAGCCGACAAAGAGACGGTGCAGAGAGGTCAGTAGATAGATGGCGTGGGATGGAGCAAGTTGAGAGCGAGAGAGAGATGACACAATATGATGTCATTTTAGTACCTAACTGCACGGTAATTCATGAGCAACTTTGGGGTGTAGGGGAGGGTCTAGAAGGGGAAGAGTGGATAAAGGGATGGTTGTGGGACTGGTGTGAGGCGAAATGCAGCATTCTGGGAATTGCAGTAAAAGCAATTAAAAAATAATCTCAATAAAAAGTAGGATCATTTACACCATTTTTTTTATTCAACGAGCTGGATCGCAAAAGCCTATTCACGTGGAGAAATATTACAATGTGTTTGTGTTAATGTCCATTTGGCTTTCTTTAACGTAACAAAATGGAATTAAATGAACACGCGTGTACAGGCTCTACCCTAGCTTTCATGATCGTCCTCTATTTGGAGTTGAGTGGATAAAGAAGAATGCAATAGCCCCCTCAGAGGCGCCGGCGCTTTGAGACAACGAGGCACTACTTTAACCCCTTAACTGCTGAGCTTTAATCAAGTCTATGCAAAAAGGACGAGCACACTCGCCCTACGCACTCCAAAATCTCCTCCAGGACGCAGTACTTTGCAGAGAACACCCTTCGGGCATTCAGGCCTCGGCTTCTCGCCTGTGCTTTTCCTGACGCATTTCTCACTGCTGCCGCTGCTTTGAAATGAATTCTGTGCATTCATGGCCCCAAATCCTGGGCTAGAGCCCCTCCCACTCTCCATTTCGTAAGCTGTCGCTCCAGCTAAAAATACCACAAAATCCAGCTTGCCCGAGGCAAAATCGCATTCAATTTACTCTCGCCGTATGTTTCTCAACTCTACTGGCAGCGGAAGAAATATGGCTTAGGATCCACTCACACACTCCATCCTTCTCTTCAAACTCCCCCTTTCATGCTCCCACCAACCCTACAACTCGCTGGAAGGCCCTGACACCTGGGGAAAAACATTAGTCCTAATGGACTTATGGCGGGCAGGCATCCACGTTGGAGGGCCCACCGCCACCGTCTGTATTTTTAGAATTTGGATCATTGATGTCGCCTTAGGGACACCTAGTGGAGCAGAAACTCTTGACATAGATATCAGTGGATCAGAGGTATTCAAACTTTTTTATTCTGAGCACCCTCCCACCCTTGATCAAATATATTGTTTCCGAGCCCACCCCACCGTGAGCAATAATATTGTTGCCATTCACACGCAGAATTCATATCTGCGTATATTTTCTATTAAAATCAGTCACCATAGTCCCTTTTCCAAGAGCCTTGCACTCCCAGGACATCCTTCTGACCCTCCTAGCGGAGCCAGACAACTGTAGTAGATAGTTGTGGATAGGAAATGAGTAAAAGACGCAGCCTCCCCACCCCCCAATGATGTGCCCTCATTCCCTCCTGTTGCATGTTTCTAGCATCGTGATGTTCTGAAAGGTGAACATTCTGCATGTGCTCCAGATGCAATTAGTCGCTTCTGCAGTCAATGTAATGGAAAGAGTGGCAGATACCCGAGGCTTAACAGAACAGGCAGTCAATGTAATGGAAAGAGTGCCAGATACCCGAGGCTTAACAGAACAGTCTTTGTTTTTATCTACTTTTTTTATTCAGTGTGTGATTACTTTGTGTCAATGACTTTTTGAGTATTATAGATTATAATGGATCAAACTTTATTGATGTTCTTGAGTCATGGCACAAAATGTTTAGGGAATATAAGGTTGTATTTGACATGTGGCAGGTAATGACTTTGACAATACTGTTTGTCATGCCAGGAGGTAAAAAGTGTTGCTCTTTAAAGAAGTCCCTAAGAAGTTTTTATGCCGATTTCAGTGTCTTCTCCAGCGCCATGTGAAGAATGTTTAACCATTTGTTGGGCTTTGTCAGAAGAAAAAGGGAAAAGGACACGATGGCCAGTTTGGCCCAAAACGTCCTTCTTCTACCAGAGCCTTTCACTGTTTTAATTGTTTTGTCCGATCAAGACAATCACAGAACACACGAGCTCATTCAGACTGATTGCTCCCATTTGCTGCGGTGGAAACCATCATCGTCATCGATGCAGTCAGGGTTCAAGAATGCACCGTGGTAGCACGTGTCCCTGATATCACAGATCGGATATGGAAACCCTGGCGGGGACCAATATGCCAACCCTCGGACTATACGAGGTGCTCTGAGACCACCTCTGTGGCGACTAGGTGCAGTGTAAACGCTTAGTTACATAACAAAACATACATGAATGCGGTCTGAGTGCTCTATTTTAGAGTGCTGTACTGATACTCAGAAATATAGGTAGGGTGAATTGGAGGAGGGTCCAGGAATGGAGTCGTCCCAGCAAGTTTTAGTGTTAAGCAGTACAAAATTGATTGAACATGGAATGGCACAGCAACACGTTGAGAGGCATTCAGTTTAAGGATGTTTAAGAGTGATTCTCTGCCCGTACCATATTATGATCCTGTTCCTGAATTCAATGCACCCACACCCCTTATCTACCCAACATCAAACCATCAACACATTTCCCCAACCCAGAACACTGACTTACCCAACCTAACACGTTACACCTCACCTTCCTCCACCATCTCAAATCACCCACTCAAACTAGCCAAAACTACCTCACCCCGCCCACCAAATCCCACCTCAACATCTCACTCCTCCCACACCAACTCACCCATCTACCCTAAGACCACTACCCAATCCACCAACCCTCATCCCAAACACATTACCCACAAACCAAACCTCTTACCACCTTTTTATTGTCTCAATCCACAACCTTACCTCACCCAAATACCTCACTCACAACCTCACTTTACCCCAACAACCCAACCATAACCCGTCAAAACCACCCATAGAACACACATATCTCACCTCACCAAGACCCACCCAGTCCCATTCCTCCACCGCATTTCAGCCCACATCCAGTCACTCATCCCAACAAATTCTCTCACACACACCACCCACCAAGCCTCATCCACCACCTCACCTCACTCTATGCACTTACCCCGTCCTTTAATCCAACCTTCCCCAAGACCTCGAAAATTTAATTTCACTCCCTAACTTCACCTCACCACCAGATCTGCCCCAACACCATACCTCATTCTACTTACCATCCCAAACTCCTCCCAACCAATCTTACACCTCCCCTCACACCACCCATCCATCTCACCGTGCCACCACACCATACCGCTCCACCTTTCATCCCCAACCTCAGCCCACACATTACCAACAGACCAAATCTCACTCACCTCTTCATCACCTCAACCCACTACCTTACCTCACCTAATCACTTCACTCGCAATCTTACCCACCCACACACGTAACCTTACCCCACTCACTCATACAACCTCACACAACACCCCAACGTGACCCACACAATTTCACTGCACCACCTCACCTGTTTTTATTTTATTATGTTATAGCAAGAGACACAATATGAAAATACTGGCAATAGTCCAAACCTTCATTTTATGAAGACCCTCCTTGTCCCAATAGGTATGCCATTGAGAAAACACAGATGTTTGAAGCTTACGTTTTGTAAAAAGGCATTTTTCGTTGAAGAACAGCTAAATCATGTTTCCCCACTACTCTAAATGCAGATTGAATACATTATTAGAGTCTTCCTATACAGTGTAGCTAACCAATCTTCCCGAGAAACTCAGCCGATCCTTCCAATGAGCCATACTTTCATTAAATGATTTTGCTTCACCAAATGTAGCCACTACCATATGTTTAACATGCCTGCCTCAATCTGCACAAAGCTCACATAAGTTGACATATATTGTGCACATGCTTTCATGATGTAAGGGGTCAACTCCAATACCAAGCGGATTGCTGCATTCCTGCTGGATCACCTCATACCAACACAATGGTCCAACCCAGCCCCTCATTTACATTAAATTCCATCAAGGCATTACTGCTGGCAACCTCAGCATTATACAAAATCATCGGTGCAATCCTCACATCCTAATGTTTTATTTAAAATTGTAATGTCTTAATACCAAAAAAGAACACAAGACAAGCAGACCCTAGACTCTGGCTACAACTGTTTTCTGGATGCCTAGTATGTTCTCACCAGTTGAGTCTGCAATTCAAGTACCCGTGAAGATACTTGCGATGAGTGGCCACCACTTTAGATCATTTACCATGCCTACCTCCCATCAAATGATAACTTTCTCATCAGCTCTAGTTCCAAGATCAACAATCCTATTCTTGTAGTATGATATGCTAGGTAATGGTTCTTACTAAACTTACAGGCTCAATGCACACTGCTCGTTTACCAATAGGGAGTTTAATTGAAGATTCACATCTTCATATGCATGCTAGACGGCCCTCTTTATGCTTACTTGAATTTAGTGGGAAAATACCTGAGTTCGGCAGTAGGAATGGGAGTTTGGTATGTCTTGATATAAGCTAAACAGCAAAAGGGCATGCAGGAACCCCTAAAACTATTTGCTGTGTTCATCTTCTCAGGATAGCCTACTTTTGCTGGGCTAATCTCTGATCGGCCTCCTTCCACTGTACTATTAATATAAGCCCATACAGTGTTATGCAAATGTTTTTATCCAGTGAATTGTGGGATGAAAATACAGCCCCAGGGTGACAGAGATTGATGGGCCATACAAGGCCCTATTAACAGAATGAAGCTGGGTGATGTTGATACCTATGGGAAGATGCAGACCAGTTCAAAACTTTGACTTCCGGCATAAGGCCTAGAGAAGGAACAAAAATGGTGTCAAAATGGAAAGGCACTCAGCTGAAGGAGAGTGTGCCTCAGAACTGTCATATTGCTAACTGTGTCCAATGGATTCCAAAAATAGACATGTGGTGCTGCAAATGCTGACTTCATATAAACTGGGAAAGGGCACATTTTGACAGATTCAAAGCTGCAGCAGTAGACATGGCAAAATATACCTTGAAATGCTGCGCATTTGAAAAATACAAAGAAGGAATTGTGCCTGGCATCTAAAAAGTGAAGCCAAGTGACACATTTCAGAGAACAACACCTACTTTCCACAAATAAACTGTCATTTAAATGGAAAGGCATATTTGGAGAAGTGAACTATAATTCATATGTTAACTGTGGCCCATGGGTGAATAATACCAAAAGTGAACATATATCTGTTTATTGTATTGTAGTTATAAACAGGAGGACCAGCTGTGATACAAAATGTCCTGTTGAACATATCTTTTCAATTTAAAATGCTATTCTGTTAGAATTATGTATGTGGCTTGTTTTCTCCACTGAACTGAAAGGTCTGTGGCTCTGAAACTTTGACCTCTAGACCTTTGGGCTGGGCCCACCAGGAACAGCAGGCCTGATTTGCAGTTTAAAATACAAAGAAATAAATAACATTAGATTCCAATTGTTGAGGCTCTAGATAAGCCGGCCAACAGAAATGACCTTTAAGGTCAGGCCTCCCCATTAACTGTGTATTAGCTTTGAACAAAGACCTTTGAAGACAGGAGGGCAGGGTGGAATAACATGAGCCAGGCAGATGTCCTGGTCATGTAACAATGGAGAAATTGAATTTAAGAAAAGGTGGGTACTATTGTGAAACTGAGGGGCACATGTGAAGCATCGGCTGATTAACATAGGATTACATTTTCCTTAATGAAAAGAGCATCGTGTGTTCCACTGAGATCATCGCAGACTCATATTAAAGGGGATAAGAAGCCTGTCGGTACCATGTACATATGAATTATGTGTGATGTACAAAATATGGGTTATGAAAAGAAATATGATTCTGGTATTCTCATAATTCCAAGGAACAGGACAATTGGTAGAGTGTTAGATTGTAAAATTAAGATGTGAATAGTGGAGTGTCAAGTTTTTCACTAGTGCAGTGCAGTAGCAAATCTGGAAAACGGGTAGCTCCTCCCAAGAAGGGCGTGCCGAAATAAGATTAGTATTAATTTAATTACCAAACCTGGCCTTTCAAATAAAAAGCCAAAACAATGTTCCTATTGCACTCCCACTCCCTGTACCTTGCCTTCACACCAAGGGGGTCATATCTGCTTGATGCCGGGAGGGTGGGGCTTGCTGGGTGGAAAGAGCATGGTAACAAACTAAGCAACCACTGTGTGTTTTATATTGCAAGAAATCCGATGTAAAGTGATGACTGCCCATCTCCACATGTTAACTGTGTGTTGTAGTAACTGAAGGTCCATTTGAAATATAGGTCAGTCAATTGGTGAAAATAATTTTAAATTGTGATATTGTGTAGTGCCATGGCGTTGGTGACTGATGCTTTTGTGACTGTTCTATTATTCTTTGTAAAAACGTAAATAAATATATATTCTTACTATAGACTGGCCTGGTACCTAGCTTAGTGGTAGTAAAGAGGGTATTTGCTGAATGGAACTATATAGGTTGGAGGCCTCACTAAAGTTGAATCTGCAAAGCACTTTGTTGTGGGCCACCTTGCTTTGGGGAGTGGAGGAACTCCCCGAGTTGAGAGTGACCATCCAATAAATTGTGACAGAATACTAGGCACATTTTCAAATTTAACTTGTTTCAGAGGGTGAATTGGACAATCAAACTCATTTGAGTAGTCCATATAAGTACAATAAAAGTACTGGCCTTTATTTCTGAAGTATTTAGTAATCACATATCAAAGAACTTTGAGCAAAATAGAGCATCCTCTGATCAAACTTGAGAAAACTGCAGTACGCCTCTAGTATACAGTCATTCATTCATATTAAAGAACAACATTCTAGCAAGATCTTTTTTTTTTAACTCGGTAAGCTTCTTCTTCCCATATTTTTATATAGGCACTAAGATACCCGCATTCCCATTCCACAACAAAACGGTTTTATATGTACGCTTCCCATCTTAATGGTGTAGTTTTCAAATCATCCATTAGGATTTCATCTGGAGCAGTAACTCTTCTTCAAAAATGGTAACTTCTTTCAAGAATACATCTTTTACAGGTATAGCATACCTTAAACGGGGTTACACCCAACTTGTCCATAAACCTACCCTCAAAAAAGGTTGTGGCCTTTTGTTCTCCCTGAACACCAATCTCAGCTTCCTTCTACTGCTTCTGACTACTTTTGGTGTGGCCTCATCTTCAAACTTTCCTTTGATGCATACATTAAGTTTATGTTATGTTATGTTATGTTATTTTGTATTCATATAGCGCCTTATATACCATTGGTATGGTCTGAAGGCGCTGGTAGGTTGATCGCCCTTGGGAACCGAAGTTCAGGTCAGTAGAGAGAGTAGAGGGAGTCCAAAAGTGCGTGTGCGCACCAGGTATGTGTGCAGCTGGTGCGGAAATCGAGTGGTAGCTGCTTCTTAGCTGTAGGTGTGGTGGTTGAGAGGTCAGGAGTATGTGTTCGCTCTGGTCGGTTTTACCCAGAACGAGTGTGGCTGCATTAGGCCTGAGGAGAACGCCTGGCCGGGGGTTGTGAAACCAGCAATGATTACTTAGAGTGATGTGGAGTAAGCGGGAGATGTAGATATGAGAACAGTTATACCGAATGGTGTCATAGTATCTCTGTGTTCTAGATGAGTGGTGGTGTAAGGGGGAGAGTAAGTGTGGGGTGTGGTATGATGTATGTTTTCAAGTGTTTCCTTCATTCCAAAGCATATTAAGTATCGTCCGTTGCACATATTCGTCCGTTCCTCATACCCGTCCGCTCCACACATTCATCCAGTCATTATCATCGTCTAGTTCACACCCTCGTACACTTCTAAAACGCTGTTGGGAACAATTCTGAATTCAACTTTCAAAGAGAGGCTATTGGGTGCAACTTTCAAGTGTAACTGGGTACACTTCTAAAATGCTGTTGGGTACACTTCTAAATGCAGGTGGGAACAGTTCTAAATTCAACTTTCAGATAAGCTATTGGGTGCAGCTTCTAAATGCAATTGGGTACACTTCTAAAATGCCGTTGGATACACTTCTAATTGCAAGAGGGAACAATTCTAATTCAACTTTCTCAGAGGGGGTGCGGGGTACAGTTCTAGTTGCGAGTGGGAACAGTTCTTAATTCAACTTTCTCAGAGAGGCAATTGGGCGTAACTTCTAAATAAGATTGGGTATACTTCTAATGCAGGTGGGAACAATTCTAAAATCAACTTTCACAGAGAGGCTATTGGGTGCAGACTTTCAGGTGCAACTGGGTACACTTCTAAATGCAAGTGGGAGCAGTTCTAAATTCAGCTTTCACACTGAGGCTATTGGGTGCAGCTTCTGAATGCAATTGGGTAGACTTCTAAATGCCGTTGGGTACACTTCTACATGCAAGAGGGAACAATTCTAATTCAACTTTCTCAGAGAGGCTATCCGGCGCAACTTCCAACTGCAATTGGGTACTTTTCTAGGTGCAGGTGGGAACAGTTCTAATGCGGGAGGTAACAGATCTAAATTCAACTTTCGCAGAGAGGCTATTGGGCGCAGCTTCTAAATGTCTCAAATATCCCCAGCTGTGCCATATTGTTCATTGATCTTTAAAACAATATATTGACACTTCCCCCTATGCTTTACCTTCCATCTGCATCAGCCTCACACTCAGGAAGTACCTGAAAATCTTGTAGCCGGGGTGACACAAACACTGGATAAAATGTCTTTAGTGGTAGAAACATACAAATAAAAGGCGGGAAAACACATCAACAAATGGTCCACCAATCATCTCTGAGCTTTGACAACACACAGTAGAGTTGTGTCAAGTTGCTATAAAATACATCTAAACTACCAATTGTAGGGGCTGGCTGTGCACCCGACAATCCTGACAGCTTCTACAAGGGACCCTATAATACTCCTGGCAGTTGTTGGTCCTTGTAACAGTGATCAGCCCTTACAGAACAAAACTGTGATAGTCAAAATGTCCTTCTGCCACAACAAGACTGACACTCTGCACACAGACTTCCCAATAGATCAACTCAAAAGAGTTGCCTTTCAGAAGACTCGTTGACAGAAGTGATCAATGTACTGGATCTCATCCCCATCAAGCTATAGAAATCATCTGGTCCAGCAAATATAATTTCAGTGAAATGATCCTCAAACTGGATTTATCAGTTCCTGATCTCGTCATCACAATGCTGATGAACATGTCTCTAGAAGGCCCCTCAAAAAGTTAAAATAATAACATAGTCTGCCCACTAGAAATTAAGCCAAGTGCTGCACCTAACATATTGACAAACAGACGGCCAACCTTAGGCCATTCCTATGTGGCAAGGGAACTCCAAATTGTAGTCCTCTTTGATCAATTCCAATATTATGCCGAGTAAAATGGGCACACAAGCGACCATCAATCCACAACTTGCCCTATGCAAAATAAAGAAACCAGCCCCAAAATGTCATATAGGAACTGTTGCCCACTGGGAACCAGGGGCAGGCTGGGGTACTTTTTTTCTTGGATGGAACAGGTCCCGCTTCTCTGGTACGTCGCCAAGACTTTTCCATGAACCTGCAACCTTCACTGTCCTTGGCGTGTGGCTTGGAACCCAGGAGTTTTCTAACCGGCTCCTGTGTCTCAGAACAAGACAACAACTCCAGTTTGTGTTAGCCTTGGGAGTGCTTCAGGGACATGAGGCTGGAATAAAAACCTCACACATAGTTCCCTTGATTGTATTTATATTTTGGCCTGCAACGTTGAATGGGATGCTGAACACAAAGTACTGTGTGTGTGTTCTTTTCGGTTTTAAATTGGAAAATAACGGCTTTGTTTAATAAAGGGCGTTACAGTTCAGTGAATATTGTTGGTCTTATGTTTACACGTGTTTGTGGTGGTAAAAGACTAAATGAGTCAAATCACATGAAATTATACTAAAGACATTGCTTCTAAATTATCAGTTACCTCGAGAAATGTGAAATTCCATTTGAGCAAAGCATTTCTTAAAAAAAAAAAAAAAAACAAGAAAGCCTGTGTTTATAACGATAAGGCAAATGGGTGTAAGTGCACTTTCCCCACAGACAAAGATCTTTTCTCTCTCTGGGTCTCGCCTAAAGTGGGACTCAGCCACACTGGACAATATGCTTGTGGTAAATACAACACTGTATCCTGCATCCTGTCCAGCAGGTGAGGATCTGGTGCTGCGCAGTGCCCATAAGTAACACATACCAATTAATTCTATCCCCATGGCTGCAGTGCTGCAATACATGTCAATTGGATTACAAATTGCAATTTGAGGAGACACTGGCTGCCTTTTGGAAGGCCTGCATGGTTTCTTTCTTTTTCTGCTCATTGCGTTGGATCAGTGGCAGTTGGTTTGCTGATTCACCACGAAGCCCTGCAAAGGCGCTGAGAATGCATGTAACACCGGAATGCTCCACTGACTGCCGCTGAGAAACCTTAGACCCTGGTCATGCATGTGTGAACACCTGAAAAAGCTCCACTGACTGCTACTGAGAAACCTTTAGACCCTGGTCGTGCATGTGTGAACACCTGAAAATCTCCACTGACAGCCACTGAGAAACCCTTAGACCCTGGTCGTGCATGTGTGAACACCTGAAAAAGCTCCACTGACTGCGGCTGAAAAACCCTTAGACCCTGTTCATGCATGTGTGAACACCTAAATGCTCCACTGACTGCTACTGAGAAACCCTTAGACCCTGTTCATGCATGTGTGAACACCTAAAAGCTCCACTGACTGCCAGTGAGAAACCCTTAGACCCTGGTCGTGCATGTGTGAACACCTGAAAAAGCTCCACAGACTGCGGCTGAAAAACCCTTAGACCCTGTTCATGCATGTGTGAAACCCTTAGACCCTGTTCATGCATGTGTGAACACCTAAATGCTCCACTGACTGTTGCGGAGAACCCATTAGACTCTAGTCATGCATGTGTGAACACCTAAACGCTCCACTGACTGCGGCTGAGAAACCCTTAGACCCTGGTCGTGCATCTGTGAACACCTGAAAAGCTCCACTGACAGCTATTGAGAAACCCTTAGACCCTGGTCGTGCATGTGTGAACACCTGAAAAAGCACCACTGACTGCGGCTGAAAAACCCTTTGACCCTGTTCATGCATGTGTGAACACCTAAATGCTCCACTGACTGTTGCGGAGAACCCATTAGACTCTGGTCATGCATGTGTGAACCCCTGAATGCCCACTGACTGCCGCTGAGAAACCCTTAGACTCTGGTCATGCATGTGTGAACACCTGAATGTCCACTGACTGCCGCTGAGAAACCCTTAGACTCTAGTCTTGCATATGTGAACCCATGAAAGCTCCACTGACTGCGGCTGAGAAACCCTGAGACTCTGGTCATGCATGTACGAACCCCTGAATGCTCCACTGACTTGCTGAGAAGCTGTTAGACTCTAGTCATGCATGTGCGAACCCCTGAATGCTCCACTGACTGTGGCTGAGAAACCCTTAGACTCTAGTCATGCATGTGTGAACCCCTGAAAGCTCCACTGACTGCGGCTGTGAAAACCTTAGACTCTGGTCATGCATGTGTGAACACCTGAATGTCCACTGACTGCCGCTGAGAAACCCTTAGACTCTGGTCATGCATGTGTGGACCCCTGACTGTGCACTGACTGCCACTGAGGATCCCTTAGACTCTGGTAATGCATGTGTGAACCCCTGAATGTCCACTGGCTGCTGCTGAGAAACCCTTAGACTCTTGTCATGCATGTGTGAACCCCTGAAAGCTCCACTGACTGCGGCTGAGGAACCCTTAGAGTCCGGTCATGTATGTGTAATCCCCTGAATGTCCACTGACTGCCGCTGAGAAACCCTTAGAATCTGGTCACGCATGTGTGAACCCTTGAATGTCCACTCACTGCTGCTGAGAAACCCTTAGACTGTGGTCATGTATGTGTGAACCCCTGAAAGCTCCACTGACTGCGGCTGAGGAACCCTTAGAGTCTGGTCATGCATGTGTGAACCCCTGAATGCTCCACTGACTGCCGCTGAGAAACCCTTAGGCTCTGGTCATGCATGTGTGAACACCTGAAATAGCTCCACTGACTGCAGCTGAAAAACCCCTAGACCCTGGTCATGCATGTGTCATCACCTGAAAAAGCTCCACTGACTGCGGCTGAAAAACCCTTAGACCCTGGTCATGCATGTGTGAACACCTAAACGCTCCACTGACTGCGGCTGAGAAACCCTTAGACTCTAGTCATGCATATGTGAACCCCTGAATGCTCCACTGACTGTTGCTGAGAACCTTACACTCTGGTCATGCATGTGTGAACCCCTGAATGCTCCACTGACTCTGGCTGAGAAACCCTTAGACTCTGCTCATGCATGTGTGAACCCCTGAATGCTCCACTGACTGCGGCTGAGAAACCCTTAGACTCTAGACATGTATTTGTGAACCCCTGAATGTCCACTGACTGCCGCTGAGAAACCCTTAGACTCTGGTCATGCATGCGTGAACCCCTGAATGCCCACTGACTGCCGCTGAGAAACCCTTAGACTCTGGTCATGCATGTGTGAACACCTTAATGTCCACTTACTGCCGCTGAGAAACCCTTAGGCTCTGGTCATGCATGTGTGAACCCCTGAAATAGCTCCACTGACTGCGGCTGAGAAACCCTTAGACTCTAGACATGTATTTGTGAACCCCTGAAATAGCTCCACTGACTGCGACTGAGAAACCCTTAGACTCTAGTCATGTATTTGTGAACCCCTGAATGTCCACTGACTGCCGCTGAGAAACCCTTAGACTCTGGTCATGCATGTGTGAACCCCTGAATGCCCACTGACTGCCGCTGAGAAACCCTTAGACTCTGGTCATGCATGTGTGAACACCTGAATGTCCACTTACTGCCGCTGAGAAACCCTTAGGCTCTGGTCATGCATGTGTGAACCCCTGAAATAGCTCCACTGACTGCGGCTGAAAAACCCTTAGACCCTGGTCATGCATGTGTCATCACCTGAAAAAGCTCCACTGACTGCGGCTGAAAAACCCTTAGACTCTGGTCATGCATGTGTGAACACCTACACACTCCATTGACTGCGGCTGAGAAACCCTTAGACTCTAGTCATGCATATGTGAACTCCTGAATGCTCTACTGACTGTTGCTGAGAACCTTAAACTCTGGTCATGCATGTGTGAACCCCTGAATGCTCCACTGACTCCGGCTGAGAAACCCTTAGACTCTGCTCATACATGTGTGAACCCCTGAATGCTCCACTGACTGCGGCTGAGAAACCCTTAGACTCTAGACATGCATGTGTGAACCCCTGAAAGCTCCACTGACTGCGACTGAGAAACCCTTAGACTCTGGTCATGCATGTGTGAACACCTGAATGTCCACTGACTGCCGCTGAGAAACCCTTAGACTCTGGTCATGCATGTGTGAACCCGTGAAAGCTTCACTGACTGTCGCTGAGAAACCCTTAGACTCTAGTCATGCATGTGTGAACCCCTGAAAGCTCCACTGACTGCGGCTGTGAAAACCTTAGACTCTGGTCATGCATGTGTGAACACCTGAATGTCCACTGACTGCCGCTGAGAAACCCTTAGACTCTGGTCATGCACATGTGTGGACCCCTGACTGTGCACTGACTGCCACTGAGGATCCCTTAGACTCTGGTAATGCATGTGTTAACCCCTGAAAGCTCCACTGACTGCGACTGAGAAACCCTTAGACTCTAGTCTTGCATATGTGAACCCATGAAAGCTCCACTGACTGCGGCTGAGAAACCCTGAGACTCTGGTCATGCATGTACGAACCCCTGAATGCTCCACTGACTTGCTGAGAAGCCGTTAGACTCTAGTCATGCATATGCGAACCCCTGAATGCTCCACTGACTGTGGCTGAGAAACCCTTAGACTCTAGTCATGCATGTGTGAACCCCTGAAAGCTCCACTGACTGCGGCTGTGAAAACCTTAGACTCTGGTCATGCATGTGTGAACACCTGAATGTCCACTGACTGCCGCTGAGAAACCCTTAGACTCTGGTCATGCATGTGTGGACCCCTGACTGTGCACTGACTGCCACTGAGGATCCCTTAGACTCTGGTAATGCATGTGTGAACCCCTGAATGTCCACTGGCTGCTGCTGAGAAACCCTTAGACTCTTGTCATGCATGTGTGAACCCCTGAAAGCTCCACTGACTGCGGCTGAGGAACCCTTAGAGTCCGGTCATGTATGTGTAATCCCCTGAATGTCCACTGACTGCCGCTGAGAAACCCTTAGAATCTGGTCATGCATGTGTCAACCCCTGAATGTCCACTCACTGCTGCTGAGAAACCCTTAGACTGTGGTCATGTATGTGTGAACCCCTGAAAGCTCCACTGACTACGGCTGAGGAACCCTTAGAGTCTGGTCATGCATGTGTGAACCCCTGAATGCTCCACTGACTGCCGCTGAGAAACCCTTAGGCTCTGGTCATGCATGTGTGAGCACCTGAAATAGCTCCACTGACTGCGGCTGAAAAACCCTTAGACCCTGGTCATGCATGTGTCATCACCTGAAAAAGCTCCACTGACTGCGGCTGAAAAACCCTTAGATCCTGGTCATGCATGTGTGAACACCTAAACGCTCCACTGACTGCGGCTGAGAAACCCTTAGACTCTAGTCATGCATATGTGAACCCCTGAATGCTCCACTGACTGTTGCTGAGAACCTTAAACTCTGGTCATGCATGTGTGAACCCCCGAATGCTCCACTGACTCCGGCTGAGAAACCTTTAGACTCTGCTCATGCATGTGTGAACCCCTGAATGCTCCACTGACTGCGGCTGAGAAACCCTTAGACTCTAGACATGCATGTGTGAACCCCTGAAAGCTCCACTGACTGCGACTGGGAAACCCTTAGACTCTAGTCATGTATTTGTGAACCCCTGAATGTCCACTGACTGCCGCTGAGAAACCCTTAGACTCTGGTCATGCATGTGTGAACCCCTGAATGCCCACTGACTGCCGCTGAGAAACCCTTAGACTCTGGTCATGCATGTGTGAACACCTGAATGTCCACTGACTGCCGCTGAGAAACCCTTAGGCTCTGGTCATGCATGTGTGAACACCTGAAATAGCTCCACTGACTGCGGCTGAAAAACCCTTAGACCCTGGTCATGCATGTGTCATCACCTGAAAAAGCTCCACTGACTGCGGCTGAAAAACCCTTAGACCCTGGTCATGCATGTGTGAACACCTACACACTCCACTGACTGCGGCTGAGAAACCCTTAGACTCTAGTCATGCATATGTGAACTCCTGAATGCTCTACTGACTGTTGCTGAGAACCTTAAACTCTGGTCATGCATGTGTGAACCCCTGAATGCTCCACTGACTCCGGCTGAGAAACCCTTAGACTCTGCTCATACATGTGTGAACCCCTGAATGCTCCACTGACTGCGGCTGAGAAACCCTTAGACTCTAGACATGCATGTGTGAACCCCTGAAAGCTCCACTGACTGCGACTGAGAAACCCTTAGACTCTGGTCATGCATGTGTGAACCCGTGAAAGCTTCACTGACTGCGGCTGAGGAACCCTTAGACTCTGGTCATGCATGTGTGAACACCTGAATGTCCACTGACTGCCGTTGAGTAACCCTTACACTCTGGTCATGCATTTGTAAACCCCTGAATGCCCACTGACTGCCGCTGAGAAACCCTTAGACTCTGGTCATGCATGTGTGAACACCTGAATGTCCACTGACTGCCGCTGAGAAACCCTTAGACTCTGGTCATGCATGTACGAACCCCTGAATGATCCACTGACTGCGGCTGAGAAACCCTTAGACTCTAGACATGCATGTGTGAACACCTGAATGTCCACTGACTGCCGCTGAGAAACCCTTAGACTCTGGTCATGCACATGTGAACCCGTGAAAGCTTCACAGACTGCGGCTGAGGAACCCTTAGAGTCTGGTCATGTATGTGTGAACCCCTGAAAGCTCCACTGACTGCGACTGAGAAACCCTTAGACTCTGGTCATGCATGTGTGAACACCTGAATGTCCACTGACTGCCGCTGAGAAACCCTTAGACTCTGGTCATGCACATGTGAACCCGTGAAAGCTTCACAGACTGCGGCTGAGGAACCCTTAGAGTCTGGTCATGCACGTGTGAATACCTGAATGCTCCACTGACAGCCGCACAGAAACCCTTAGACTCTGGTCATGCATGTGTGAACCCCTGAATGCTCCACTGACTGCCGCTGAGAAACCCTTAGACTCTAGTCATGCATGTGTGAACCCCTGAAAGCTCCACTGACTGCGGCTGAGGAACCCTTAAAGTCTGGTCATGTATGTGTGATCCCCTGAATGTCCACTGACTGTTCCTGAGAAACCCTTAGACTCTGGTCATGCTGACTTAGTGTCCATGTAAACACAACTAAACTTGAACTGCCTTGAATATCCTGTGTCTCCCGCTTTACTAGAGATTTGTTAGAGACTTATAAAAGTCCATAGGGTTCAGGAGAGGCAATTCTCAATGGCTGTTGCATGAGGGGGTTCACTGTTGTTAAGACCTACTAAGCCTTTACTATTTGACGTCGTTTTATTATCCACGGTTTTCCTAGAGCATATTGTGTGATTTCCATCATTTTGTCATCTATATATTCATGACCACAGCTAAGACTCTATAGCAGAAATGTGCTTTGCTGAAATATGGGACACCCCGTCCACCTTCTATAGACCTGAGCATTCGGCCTCGCTACTAAAAGGTGAACCAGATTAAGAGATGCTTGGGAACGGGCATCCGGGAGTTTAAGGAGGAGCCCATTTGAATCTTGCCAAATCCCCTGGGATTCTGGACCAATTTGTGGTTTCAGAAGGGACGCAGTTGCTGCCAAGACCTGCCGCAACTACAATGTATCCTAACGATAGATGGTCTCGTCAGGTGTGCTCAAGTGGTCTCTAGTCCAGCACGCAGGTACTCCTTGTCTAAAAAAAAAATCACGTGAGTAGAGTCAAGCAGAGTACAAGCAAAAACTCAGACAAGATCCATCCGGTCCCATCATGCGTGGGACATCCCCTTTATCTAAACTTCACCTCACCTCCGGCACATTAACCCAACTATGACATCCTTCTGCCTTCTCTTGTGTTAAAGCGTAGAACTTGCTTTTCACGAATGCAATCTGAAGAAGTGGTGAGGCAAGGTGAGGCCTGTGCAAGGGCTGTTATTGCATTGACAGCAGCATTTTTTATCTCAAGAGTGGTTACAGTGCAACTTTATTTTTGCGTCTATGTACAGTTGTGTGAACAATTAGGTCTCATTGTCAACCATGCTAAGTGAACACCCACGCCGAGTGTGGGACACCACCAAAACAAAGCGTAATTATATGGGTTGTGATGACGCTTTGAAAAAGTTGCCAAAACAAAACATGGTGGCACTCATCCAAAGAACAAAATGCAGTGAACACTATTTCATAACCATATAGTGCACTCCTTAACTAATCCCCAGTTCCTCTTCCCCACAAAGTGTATCCTGATCTCCACAAAGAGGACCACGGTTCCCCATTTCCACACAGGACGCCCTAGTCATGCGTTACCACACAGTGGCTTCTCGACCATACACAAGTAACTACCTCACCTCCGCCTCACAAAATATGTAATCTCCTCACGCCTGGGGTCTCGTGACTCCCAGCCATTCGTCCACAGGCGGGATTCCCTGCCCCTCCCCGCCACGACAGGTCTCCCCCGCGGAACGTGGTTTAGAGGCCGCACGAGGCCTGCCCGGGCCAATCCAGGGGCTCCTTAATAGCGCGCTGCAGGGCGTCCTTTGCGCCTCCGCTCGCGCTGCGCCCGACTCTCCTGCGTGTGGGAAAGCGCCGCCGCCTCGGGAATGGAAGGGGTGAGCGGGAGCGTGCATGGAAGGAAGGAAGGCAGCACCAGCTGCACTCCGTCTAAACTCCCAGGCAGATTTCTGGGCCCTCTCCCAACCCTTCGTTTAGAACAAATCACATCCGTGGAATGTGGTCAGACATTAAACCATAACAACCGGGGTCAGAACTCGACCAAGCCCAGCAGTCGAGGTGATCCCAGCTCGGCATCCCGTCCAAACCTCGAGGGGTGTAACAACATCTGCAAATATAACCACTGCCCTCCAACCACTCCCCCCCTCCCCCAGGATGCTTCTTAACGTCGTACTTGCCGGT
This sequence comes from Ambystoma mexicanum, assembly GCF_040938575.1. NCBI lineage: Eukaryota > Metazoa > Chordata > Amphibia > Caudata > Ambystomatidae > Ambystoma > Ambystoma mexicanum. The sequence goes on along the minus strand of NC_090926.1, from coordinate 104,202,790 downwards.
CCCATTCGTGCTCCGAATGTGCAACGACCTTAGAGTCAGATATAAAGAGGCGTAGCCCCATTCTATATAATGGAGCTAAGTGTCCTGTGATGCAGAGATGGCGCCTATCACTGGTCGGCGGGGTCGGATTTTGACAGAACTACGCTAAACTTGCGAAGGGGCATGGCTGTCACATGACATGCCCTGTAGAAACACTAATTCTGGCACTAATTCCACAGTCTCCTTATTTTAGTAACTATCACTGCGAGGGAACATAAACATTTCGTATGTATGCCTCCTTCAAAGTAAACGGGAATGCTCTGTGAAACAATGACTAACAGTAGGTGATGTTGTCACATATATTCTTCTAGGCTGTGCCTTTATATTTTAAAAATCGTATATCCACAGTGCAGTTTACAGCAATCTCAAGATGTCAGATATTAGGTGTAACATAATCACCCAGTATTGCTTGTAGACTTACTTTATATTGCAGTCTGGTACTTGAAGTCCTGCTGTGTGTCCAAACATGAAACATGTAATAATGGAAAATAAGTGGGTTTATCATTTAGCACCAGATATGCATGCATCTATATCCCCAGCAACATCTACTGCTATGCAGAGATATGTGTGCATGAGCAAGTAAATATTGGAATTAGAGTAGAGCAGTCTCCAGCTTTCATCCTTTTGCTACTGCTCTTGAGCAACTTTGCTTTATACCTCTCATCTTGAGTGCCACACTGATCTCATGCCCTCTCACACACAAGTAGTCACTTACATACTCCCTTGGCCTAGAACTCTTTGGCACCCCCTACTGTGCTTCTCAGGAGCCCTGCACCTGCTCTACAACCAGCATGGGCTGTGTTACTCATTGTGCTTATGGTATGAGATTCCCCACTTGCTGTTCCCCTGTCTTCAGTGTTGTAGTTAAAATAACGTTTACATCATGCTACATATACTAAATGACGCTGCACATCACCGAGCACTTCACTGCAATGACCCTTGGCCTCTGTGCAGTTCCTGCCCCCTGGCTGACGAGTATGACCCTACTCAACATAGTCCCCTCTCCCTGCCCCATCATGACGCTGTGACAAATCAACTTCCAGTGCAACAGTGGTTCATGGATAAATATCGGTTTCTAAACCATCAATCAGCCCCACAACTCCAGTACACCAGAAGAGATCCGAACAGTTTGGAAACACAAGTCAATTATAAACCTCCTTGTCCGATTTTGGTAACATGGAGGGAACGGCATGCTTAATTCCAAAAGATTGTGGCTCGTTGGTTAGTTGCAACACAGCGGAAATACAATTATTACCCAATAATAAAAGGGACTGTGAGGTCAAGGTTGTATAAAAATATCAGCTTTATTATGATCACTACAGAGAGTTCTAGCACATTACAAAATACAACCCACCCTGTAAAGGAATGCAGAGGACAGGCAGTTTCAATGAAAGAAAAGGGATGCACTCTGGATACTGATGGGAGGGTAGTCAGTAAAGTAATTAATTTAAATAGTGCAAGGATACTTGGTTTCAACACAAAGGGAGCAATGGGGCATAATATGTCACTAGGCGCCTTCGGAGGAGGATGAGGGGGACAGAACCACAATGTACCTTATGCTTGAAGAAGTTCTTGGTGCTCGAAAGGGTCAAGTTGGTTTCAGGGCGCTTTGCAGCTCCTGCATCAGAGTTCAAGACGGGAGACAGCTGCGGGTATCAGGCAGCAGGCAGGTCGGCAAGTGAGGCTGGACGAACGGCTGCAGGCTGGCCGACATGGCAGCTCAGGGGCAGGAATCATCTCAGCGCTAGTTGGCGGGTCTGTAGCACTGGTCGAGGCGCCTCGAAGTACGTTTGCAACCGCGATGTGACAACAGTCAGTGGTGCAGTCTGCTTCTGCTCCAGGGGCTCGACTGGCTCGAAAATGACCTTTAAGGCGGACATAGGTTGATGCTTGTTTATGCACTCCTCCGAGCTTCTTCACTGGACTCGTGTTGTCCTTTAAGAAGGATGGCTCAAAGCTGAGGAGAATGTTGCTGGCAACAACCTTGTCCTTGGTTTGGTTCAGAAACTCCATGGCACTTCCCACCTAGGAAGCCTGCTGCAGAGCCTAGCATGGCATGCTGTGTGCTGGCTGGGTAATAGTTCTGGAGCTGCTGGAGAGTCCTCTGGATTCAGTATCTTCCTCTGTTCCCATAGAGATGTTTAGGGGAGGGATCTTGCTTCCCTCTTTGGAAATCCTGGCCTTCCTTCACTGTCAGAAGTTTTAAGGCAGGCTGTACCTTCAGCCAGGGTCCAAGGGTCCAAATGAGTTCTTCTTGTTGCTCCTTGCAAAGTCTTCAGATGATCTCCCAAAAATAGGGAAATGGGCCTCTTTTAAAGCCAAATGGGACACAGTGATTGGTGTAGGCTAAGCCTACATTAATTAATCAATCCCGGGTCCCTACCGACAATCTCCTGTATGCATGAGGTCATAACCAGAGGGCTTTGCAACAGAAAAGGTAAAGGGGTGAAAACATGTAATGATAAGTCCCACCCATCTTTCTGCCTGTTCTGGATCAAAGGGTCTCTCTCTGGTTAATTAAGCTCTCTGTGGTTCCTGATTAAAGTGGCAAGTTTCCTTTGAAGCTGCTTTGGGACCAGACCTTTGGTCGCCATCCAACCACATACTTGTACTTTATAAATGGGGTGCCCATGCGAGGGTTGCCTACTGAAAACACATAATCCCATGTATGAAAGATCACTGCCCTTGATGCTGAGAACTGGCTTCAGGTTGACACAGTGCATATCAGAGATTGTTGGGGTTTTCCTGTCTTTTGTTGGTCCTACGAACAGGCCTCCTGTGAAATTTGTGAAACTGCCACCAGCCGCTAACAAAGGACAGGGCAGATCCATGGTGCCTTTGTTAGTTAATTAGGCTGGTCATGGCAGGAGGAAGGTTTTGCCTTTCCCCTTCTGAGATACGTTGATGTACTCTTGGCTGTCATATTCCAACTAAATATGACAAGGGGGACAGCACATGTAGGCTGTGCCTACCCAGAGTACACAGGTCTATGTGTATGTCATGTGTTGAGCATAGGAAAATGTGTGCAGATTATCCCCATACATTTTCCAACGGTTGATCTACCATCATTCAATTTTATTTAAAAATCCAAAAAAGCCCAGGCGAGGGCACACCCACCATGTGGATGGTCGAATTCCTCACAGACCGCCTCAACATACTCCCCTCCCCTGCCCCATCATATCTCTGCTCAACAAACACCCCTCTACCAGTCTTCACAAGTCTCTTTTTGTTTGGAACTTCTTTGCCTCGCTCAGGAGCTCCTGCTCTCCTAGTCTGTCCATATCTCATCGGCTTCCTGCTCTCCAAAAATCCTCATATCTCATACATTTCCTTCTCTCCTACCCTCTCCATATCACATCAGCGTGTGCTGTCTTAGAGTTTCCAGATCTCAGACACTTCTGCCTCCCCATATCTCATCAGGTCCTGCTCTCAAAATCTCTCTATTTCTCAGAAGCTCCTGCTCTCCCAAAATCTCCAAATCTCCGAAGGTCCCGCTCTCCCAAAATCTCCATACCTTAGTAGCTCCTTCTCTCCCAAAATATCCACATGACAGCAGCTCCTTCTCTCCCAAAATCTCCATGGGCCTCATTACGAGTCACCCGAGTCAAATCTCGAGTCCTGCAGGCGGAGGTGTCATTTCCGCCAGGTCTGACCTGGCGGGTTTAACACCACCCGCCTGCAGGCGGACGTGGAAACACGGGCTCCATCACGAGATGGTGCCGGTGTTTCCACTTCCCCTTTCCCATTGAGTCCTAGCGCCAAGCGGGGAAGTGCTGGCTGAGGACTAGGAGTAAGAGGAAGGGGCAGAATTCCCCTCCTTACAAATGTTGACAACAGTATGGTTAAACCTGCCCTGCTTCGAAGCCATCACAAAATTTTCCAAGCTCACTCTCTCAGCACCTTTGCGATGTGCTGCACCTTTTTCACACAGTCGCTTTATTTTAAGAAATGCCTTCTTAATAGGGGGTGCCAGACACCTCAATCAGTGGCACGTTGCAAGTGAATGAGGCCTGTTTTCTGACAATGTTCAACTTGTGATACATTTAAATGCGTGTCAATTAGCACGGTGATGTCACATGTGTATTCCAAATCCCTCAGTGGGTTTCTGAATCTGCCTAAAATAAATGGAATCGTTATCTAAACCTTTTTTTTCTTTTACAGCTGATTAGTCTATGTTAGCAAACATTAACTTGTTCAGGTTTTTGGTTGAATTGCAAATTATGTTTGCATCATTCATAATAGAAAGGTGCATGCCTCTCGCAAAACAAAAATAACATCAGTCTCGTCTGCGGTGGGAAGATTAGAAAGTAGCACAACCAATAGAGCAGTTTACAAAGATCTCAAGTTGTAACATGAAAGTCGGGTTGTAAAAAAAATAAAAATAGCCAGGTCTGTCTTTTAGGCTCATGACATACCTGCATTCTGATACTCATAGTTATTTATAGTTTTCGACACATGGCTAAACCTACTTTACAAAAGTACAAAATTACATATTATAAAAAAGACAGGACATTCAAGACAATCCCTAAGAGCCCCCTTTCCGTGTACTTTTTTGCAGTCGATTGCAGCTCGAGGGTCCTCTGGATTCAGTATCTCCCTCTGTTCCCTGGGAGATGTTTAGGGGAGGGATCGTGCTTCCCTCTTGGAAGTCCTGGCCTTGCTTCACTGGCGGAAGATGTAAGGCAGACTGTACCTTCAGCCAGGGTCCAATGCTGAGTTCTTCTTGCTACTCCTTATGAAGTCTTCAGATAATTTGCCCAAAAGAGGGTCTCAGCCATCTTTTAAAGCCAAATGTGCCACAGTGATTGATGTAGGCTAAGCGTACCTTAATGAACCAATCCTGGGTCCCCATCAGCAGTCTCTGGTATGCCTGAGGTCATAACCAGAGTGCCTTGCAACAGAAAACGTAAAGGGGTAAATAGATATAAATCTAAGTCCCACCCATCCTCCTGTCTCTTGTGAATCAAAGTGTCTCTCTGGTTAATTGAGCTCTCTGTGGTTCCTGGTTAAAGTGGCAGGTCTCCTTTGAAGCTGGGGTGAGACCGGTTTTTCTGACTTCTGCAAACCACATTCTCATACCTTATGAATGGGGTGCCCCTGAATGGATGACTACTGTAAACAGCTGTCCCAGACATGACATTTCACTGCCACTACTAATACTAAGAGGTTGGAGCTCGCTTCAAGTTGACACAGATGTATATCAAAGGTTGTTGAGTTTTTCTCTTTTGTTTGTCCTGCAGCCAGGCACCACATGGGCCTGTTTGAATTATCTCTGATTAATATTAAAAGCCGTCACCAGCAGAGCTAACAAAGGGACAGGGCGGATCCATGGAGCCTTTGTTAGTTAATTAGGCTGGCCATGGCAGGAGGAAGGTTTTGCCCTCCCCCTTTTGCCATGCCTTGATGTACTCTTGGCTCTCATATCCCAACTAAATATGACAGGGGGGGCAGCGCCTGAAAGCTGGGTCCACCCAGAGTACAGCGGTCTATGTGTATGTCGTGCAGTGAAAATGTGTGTAGATTAGCCCCACACATTTTTCCAGAATTTAATATATCATCAATCAATTTCATTAAAAATTTCAAAAAAGCCCAGGTGAGCACACACCCACTGTGCGGATGGATGGTCGAATTCCTCACATACATGAAGGTTTTTCTGGCTTATGGTGATTGGGCGTGTAAGAAGGAGTGTCTACTGTTTAGAGATTCATTGGCTGCAATAAAGATTATCCTGTGGGAGTAGGAGTCGCCCATCTAGCCAGATAAGCCAGCATGGCTTTAGGAAATGCATGCTCTGTCCCGCATTGAGAAGGTTATACTGCAGCAACAGAAGAAGAGGACATCTGGGGGAGATTTCCAGAGGTTAATCTAGCTTAATTGTTATGTAGATTTGGAATTAATTTTACGTTAAATGTGTAGTTCTGAATAAGTACGGAATGTGGATGGTGGATGGAATGTATTGTGTTGCGGTAGGTTGGTGGTTTGTTTTTTGTGTGGTTTTTTTTCTCTTTCTTTACTTCTTTTTTTCCTGCATTTTGGTAAGGATTGTTTCTGGTTGCCTTTGCTGTTATGTATAATTCTATACATCGTTAGTATTTTTTTTAAAGAATGTTTGTGGCATATATGCTCACTCGTCGGAATGTGCTGCATTGTGCTGCATTACATGAACCTATGAAGATGATGATTGAGGCGCTCCAAAAGGGGCCTTCGGTTACCACGTGTAGTTCATTCCCAAACCCCAAAACTTGGCCTGATCTGCCTCTGGCTAAAAGCCATCCGTTCTCACCACTCTCCGTTCTCCCCAAAATGAGGCCCCGCCCTTGTCAGGAGACCCTGCTCCCCCCATGGCCATTCCTAGTAGTTCCCCCAACTCTCCCTGTGCCCCCTTGGCAGATCCTCCTTTGCCCTGCCCCCTCCCAGCAGTCCCTGCTCCACCTGCCCTCCAGTCCCCCAGCAGACCCCGCTCTCCACTCGTTGGTGCTGACTCAGCTGTTCCTGCTTTTCCATCCTTTCCAATGCCCGGCGCTTCAGCCATCTATGTCCCGACAGGAACTGTGCCCCCTGACCCGGACCAGCAGTTCCTCTCTCTCCCTCCTGCAAGGCCTGGGTGCTCTAATTCCACGCCTTGCTACTCCTTGGCAGTTCCTGCTCCTCCTTCCTGCCGTGCTCATCCCTCCTCCACTGTGCCAGCTTTCCATGCATCCTTCGGCTCTTGTCCTGCTGACCCCCCACCCTCCTCAACAGTCATGGCTCTCAGACATGCCCACATCTAGGTAGCCCTCGCACCCCTCCCCCCTTTACACATGTCAGCAGCACCCGACTTCCCATGCCTCCCTGCCCTTCCCTGTTTCAGTGGTTCCTGCTCACCCTGCGCCCCATCCCCACATCCCCTGCTCTGCCTGCCTCTGCAGTCCCTGCTCCCACGGGCTCCCCGCGCCTCACTCGTCCCTGCCTTTCCAGTCGAGCCTCGGCAATTGCTGCGCGTCCATGCGTCTCCTCTTCCTGCCTCTGCAAGCCTCGGCAGCCGGCGCGCCCCCCTTCCCATCTGTTGACTCTCGCGAGCAGTATGCAAAGGACACGGTCCCGGAGCACCCCCGCATACCCCGGCACTGGCAGGAGTGCACGCGGGGCCCTCCCCGGTCTCCACCGTGCTCCGCACGTGCACTGGGTCTGTGTGGTGGCATTTCTAGCCGAGGGGTGACGGCAGGTGCCTCGAAGGCGGAGCAGACACGGAGACACTCAACCGTGAGAGCCAAGACCCAGGGTCAAGGGTATCGGAACCCAGGCCGGGGCAGCCGCAGGGGGCGCGTAGCGGGATATTCCGAGAATGCGTATCCGTTATCTTATCCGACAAGCGCCCTGCCCGACATGGCAGCAAAGAAGACCATCCGGCCGGGTATACGCGCGTGGAGCATGTGTGTGGATGTTGGCAGTTTGGTGGGATGATTGGTTATGCATGTGGGCAAGTTATGTATGTGGGTATGTGGCTAAATGCTATGTGTGCATGTATGTACATGACACCCATGTAGGTAGGTATTCAGGTATGTACATGGTATTCGTGTGTTTGTGGGTGCGTGTGTTAATGGTTCTTAAACTAACAAGACTGGGATGCAGAGGAGATTGGGAGAAGAGACAGGCGATGGAAAGGGGCAGAAGGGAAGGGGTAGGAAGAAAGATCCAGAGGAGGGGCGCACAATGGGTGGGGAGGGGGGGGTGATGGTGAGAATGAGAGAGAGGAGAGACAGAGAGGGGTGAAAGGGAGCAGGATGGGGGGAATGGAGAGATGATAAAAAGAAGAGAGTGGAACAAAGGAAGAGGTAGAAAGAACCGAATGAAGGCAAGACAAGAAGAGCGAGTTCCAGGAACAAAAAGGAGTAATTTAATAAGACGGGTTGGAAGATGGGAGTGAGAGAGAGGTGAGGGGGACCACAGAACGCCACTCCGTGCGAGAGAGCTGGACACAGAGAGATTCGTTGGTTACGGGAGACTTCAAGGCAGAAGAAGCGGGAGCGACATAAGGCGAAACGTACGGCTGCGCCTTACCGTGTCCGCAGCCAGCGGACCGTCCAGGCTGTGGCTCCAAGTTCCGGCAGAAACCCCGTGTCTTGCGTCCAGCCACGAAATCCCCGGCGACTCTCCCAAGCATTAAGCCGCGGTCATGAACACACTGAAGGCAGCACCCATCCCCTGCCTGAGCACCGGCTGAGGGGACATCCCCGCCCCGCGAGGGCCGAGCTTCCCCACCAACAAATGGGAACAGGGGAGACGGGGCCAGGGGGGCGGGAGGAGGGCGCCTGAGCGCTCACACTGCGCACGGTTCCAGAAGCAGGATGGAAACATCCCAAATAACGCTCAGAGGGATCTCGAGTGCAGGACCGCCACGCACCGTGCCTGTAGACCGTGCCACCCTGTGACAGCACAGGCCACCTGTAGACCACAGAGCGGGCCACGCCACCCCAGGGGCCATCGGCCCCGCCACCCCAAGAGCTCCTAAAAAAAGATCACCCATGCAGAGAAAGCAAAGCATGCCACCGGGTCTCGCTGCATGGGTGCCTGCATTCGATTTTCACTACGGGGGCAACAATACAAGGAAACATTGCATATTACAGAAGGAATTCGAAACAACCTAAAGAATGGATAGGTTGATCTCAACATATAACATCTCAGCAACAGCCACACAACCTGCTTTGCTACCTTGCAGCTTTATGCTTTGGGGACTGTCACTGAACTTTAAAGATTTCAACAATGCAGGTGGATTCCAATGGTAGAAGTGTACCAAAAAAGTAGGACGGAAGGGGCAACGTGCAACACATTTTTCAAGGGTCGCAGTCTTGTGGGTTGACAGCCAATTGAAATAGATTTGACTTTAGCAGTGGGAGGAATTGTGCCCCCATGTATGTTGCATTGCTTCAAGGAAAGCCATGTAGTTATCTGGTCTGACAGTGCCCCACTGGTGCAGGTCATTAACCATCAGAAGGTTTCCTGGCCTGTGGTGCAGCAACTCCTGACATATTTGAGAGGGGACATTATAATCGGAGCAAAGCTTGTGCTCAGAATAACGCGGTCTATGCTTCGTCTCATTACAAGTTACAGGAATGTACGTCACTCCTCCCAGAAGCACACAAGTAGATGGCGAAGTTCCCAATGGCTCTATGAAAGATCGGTGCCCTGATCTTCCACAGCTTACAGAAGACTATGATACATTCCTGGCACCAGAACGTGACAGGTTAACTCTTTGGCATATGATTGTGCTGCAGATCAGTGCCAATTAATTGACATGTGTGTGCAAGGGACCTAAGGCAGGCCCTCCTTTTATTTCTGTGTTTATTTGTTTATTTATACTGCACCAGGGCAGGCATCAGGGCGCATCTCCTGACTGACCGAGAAGTGTTGGTTGGCACATCTTCTCCCACAGGGAAGAGTGGTCTGGTGCCAGATAAAGCTGGGGAAAGGTTCACCAGGCAAGAGCCCTCGATGTCTCAGCCATCACATTGTGCATGGACGTATCTCACTTTGCACTCTGGGAGGGAGGAAGTATGGCGGCATCACCCATGGCCTTTTCAGGGGAGATAAAATGTTCCACAAAGATGGAGGGCATCTGTTTGTCAAGGTCAGAGAGGGTTTTCCAGTAGAACTTGCGATTGTTGGACGTTGTAGCTGTGAGGGCGTGAAGGGAATAGCCATTCACCGGTAGAGCAAGTGAAGAGGCAGTGATCATTGCCCTGTACAATTCTACCCTGAATTGGTGTCACCTTTATGGTCTTTGAAATTACCCTTCTTTCTCAGTTTGATTTGACCCTGGTTGTGGAGTGTTGGTGGTGGTGGGTTGCAGTTGGTTGGTGAAGGTGTCTTTTGGGTGCTCACCCGCCCCTACCAATCCATTTGGTCTGTGGGGGTGCGATAGGCACCCCTTGGGTTACAGATCAAAATTGATTGATTCCGAGTCAACTCTTGGGCATGTCTTGCATTCCAGCAGTGTTTGTTTTGAGTGGTTAGTTACTTCTGCTCGTGCCAGGAGTGAAGTCCTGTCAATGATTTCATCTGCAACAGTCTTGGGACGATTCTTGCACAATTGTGTATGTTTTGTGTACATTTGAAGAAAGTATATTGAGGGAGCATTTTTTGTAATTGTATGCATTTAGGATTGTGTACAGTTGCCGCATTTGGACTTTGTGATTGTAGACATAACCAATTAGCTTTAGTTTGTTGAAGATTATGGACCTGATACATGGAAAAGTGTGCATAGATCCCACAAAGTTCATGTGGCGAGATTGACTTTGCGAGTCCCTGCGTGCAGTAGTTTTTGTGCACGTTCCGTGTATTCATGGAATGTTTGCCGCAAAGTAACTCTATGTGCAAGTCGCGGCTGCAATGTCGCCAACATGCCCCCCTGCAAAGCAGATCTAGTCACTAATACCTACCTGTGTGCGTTGCTCGGCCGCAAACTGATGCATCCTGGTAATCGTGTGTGGGGTCCCCTGCAACCAAGCAAGCACCCTTGCGACACTGCTTTGTGTCGCCCCTATTAACAGCAACCCAACAATATGTGGACCATTCCGTAACTCAAGTAATTTCCCGGTCAATCTGCGTGCGAACCCCTGTAAACCGCGCCTGCACCCCGCTTCTCTGCATACACGCACCCCTTCCAGCGCTCCCCCCCCAACTGCATGTAGGTACCAAAAAATTCCCGATCGGACCTTACCTTTGCACAGTGATTCCTATGCAATCTGGGCCTTCTGCCTGCTTTCACATGGCAGTTTGATCCAGGGCGTAGCATGCTGAAATGCTGAATCCCCCAATGTGATGCTGCGTGGTCAGTTCCATGAATACGCTTGGTTGTGCGCAGTTGGTGGCGTGCAATCTTCTTGCGCAGAACGTCCCTCGACATATGCCCACATTTTCCCTTGTTCTTCCTCATTCCGCATGTTCCGCTCCCTATTTAGGTCTCTGCGTAGGCCCAACCCACACTTTGCGAGGAGTTTCGTACAACGCACTGAAACGCTCACAGAGACGTGCCGTGCCTGCGCAAACTTCCTACAAGTCCCGGAAAAGTCCTGCGTAGTCGATTCCATGATTCGACAAACGGGATTTTGCTCACAAAATGGACCCACAAAATCCCGATTTCCCCCACACAAAAAATCCATGAATCAGGACCTAAACATGGTCAGTCACCTTACAAGAAAGGATGTTAAGTGCCTGGAGCCTCTGGGTGAAAATGTGGGATGCATGCACTGCACAAGCAGAGGAGCTCATTAACTGTGCTAGACGCTCCTCTAATGAACATGTATTCCCTGGAATTAGTGATGAAAGGTTCTCCTCTGTGCCCTAGATTAGGCGATGCACAACCCTGAGCCAAGCTAGAAGTTGGGCTGCTTTCCTTCCCATTTAATTAATGGCTTATGTTTGGGAGGGATACTTTCTTGGGTGCGGTAGGTGTGTCTGGCAATTAGATACAAAGTCTTGCCAAGAAGTGAAAGAAAGCCGGATCGCAGACCGGCAAACGGTTTTGCCTTCAATAGCAAAGAGTCTTATGAAATGCTGTCGCATCGGCCGCATCTGCGTATTACACAAAGCAAACAGACAAAGCGCAGCAGGGAGGAACAGTGCGGATAACATCAGCATCACTAAACATGGTGAAGCATGGCCTTGTCGCACGTCACACCACTGCACCACTTCTGCCACACAGACACTCTGTGTGTGACAACATCACATACTTGACTGATAGCTATCTTTAAAGTGTATCCAGATATCTTCACACCTCACACTATGGGAAGCGCTATCTGCCTCTGAGCGCCTTTGTGCTGCATTACCTCTATGAACCTGCTTTGGTATCACCACTCACGAGAAACATAGAGGTGACTGACTAGATTTGATCAATCAGTCTTCAATATTTAATGTCACTTTAATGCCAGATATTCACAGCTATTAGTAACTGAGCACAGACTTCCGAATGTTTGTCGGGCAGGATTAGGAGTGTGCAAGCGATCAGAAGTTGTTAGCATGTGACAATGCAGTCTGCACAATCTGGTTCTGCAGGTGCTTTAGTACACATATGCCATATTAGCTGGATCGGTGTTGCTGGGGGAGGGACTGAATTTTCCCCAGCTGCAACCCAGAAGAACCTTCTGCTGACATGCTGAGCATTCATTGATTATCTTGCAAACCCATGGTGTCTGTGCATAGAAAATATCTATGTCATCACTGTGCGGTCTGTAACTGCGCCGACGAAAATGTCGACGCCAATTACGGTGCGGCGCAGTGATCAGACAGATCACTTTTGACATCCCCAATAATCCAACCGCCACCCTGCACCCCACTTGCCTTTACCAGGGCGCACTTCTGTGTGCGCTGCCGACTCCCTTGTACACATGCAGCGCCAGTCCCTCCCACTTGGGTGACGCTGACTGCGCAGGGTCTTTTCTTAAAAAAAAATATTTTTCCTGTTGCCCCGCTTACCGTAACTGTAAGAGGAGACACCCCAGCAACCCCTGACTCCCATTACTGTGACCAGGAGAGCGGGGGACACCCCCGCAACTGCCACTCCACTCCGGCGGAGTAATGGGCGTCGGCATTCTCTAAAATGCCAAAGCACAGTCAGCCTTTTAGAGTCGCAGTAGTGGTGTAATCCCCATAGAAATAGCCCTGCACAACCCGAACTGCTGAAGTTTTGTCTTGCAAATGATTGACAATTAATTTCAGGGGAAAGGGGTGATGGTGATAAGCACTCCATGTGCAGCTGTGCAACATCAGACTAGACAGTACCCTGCTTCCATGTTTTCCCCCCATGGCGGAGGGAGGGGCTGTAGAGTAATGACCCGGGAAGGGGGGTGGGAGGGGCTGGAAGCATCAGGGTCAGTCCTTGGTTCTGCTCCGCGAGACTCACATTTCCTCATTCTAAAAAATCGTAATTGCTAAACAGTCTGTTTCTGGGCAATTCTTTTACCTGCTTTGCTTTAACTGTATTTTTTATGAACATCACACACATACGTGTGCTCAATGATTTTTATCCACAAACACAATTGATGAGAAATGTAATCTGCTAAATGGATGGCGCCAACACAAATGAAACTTTGCTGTTGGTGTAAAAACCTGGGGAACTTTGCAGTTTTGTGTAGCGGCATTTGCACTTTGCGCAATTGGGCAGGCTGAATAAAAACGTTGCACACCTGTATGCAGTATTCTGATTGTTGTATGTAACAGAACTAGCCCTGTAAATATGAACCAACCTGCAGCGTTGATACTCCGGGGCTTGATGTCTGTGCTTAACACAGCAAATCACACAATCCGGCAGGAGTATTGAACACGGGTAACAGCTGCTTGGGACAATCACACAACACTGGGAGGATTACTTGAACACGGGTAACAGCTGCTTGGGCCACACAGTGCCCAAAGCAAGAGGGCAAAGGCAAAACAGTACATTCGTAAAGGAAGGTCAATTCTCTTCCCTCTTTCGTGATAAGCCAATTCTGCACATACCATTTTTATTTTCCCAATTCACTTAGATCAATGTTGTCTCAAATCCCAGTGCAAAAGATCCAAACCAGTGCCACGTTTTGACGACATCCGCGCACAGCATGTCTGAGTACAGTGAATCTAAATGGGAATCGATTGCAGATGCCAGCGGCTACCATGCTGCAAGCCTGCCATGTGTTAGGCTCCCAAGGAGCTCTTTTGAAGACCCCTTATTTAGACGAACCCCTCTAGGCTTCGTGGTGTAGCATTTGCATTTTGGAAATTTGCACTATGCTGGTCTACTGGGGAAACATTTGGTATTCTAATGGTTAAATACAAATTCCACATGTAACCAACATGTTTTTTTAGCCATTAGACACCAGTGAGAAGATCAAACATCTGAACTGAATGCACTGAACTGGATCCAGTAGACACGAATTATAACTAGTCAAAAGTAGACATCGCCAGTGAGTCCTCCAATCCTCACCTTAGCTGCACCCCAACAGCAGAGCACTTCCTATATGCTACTGCCTGCGATTCTTATAGGCAGTCATTCTCTGTTGTAAACTCCTAGTGCTAATTCTACCCTATATCAATGCCTGATCATTTCCTGCTTCCTTCATCATGTCCCATGCCCGCTGCCCCAATGAGAACATTTTGTAATTTCCCATTTGCAATTTGAATGTATAATGCGCCCCAGACAGAATGAACGTCCTCAAGGCACTGCGCAATGTCATCAAACCCTTGGAAGCGAGAGCAAGAACCAGAACACCAGGACTTGATGTCTTTACAAAAATGAAGTAAATTATCAAATTAATCTTCTGTGGAAGGGAGTTCCAGAGTCACTGAAAATCTATGGTCACCTCCATATGTAAGCTGGGTCTTAAGAAACACAAGAAGGGTCTTATCCTTTGAAAATAGTGATGTAGTTCATATATAAAGGTGCATTTTATTTTGAAGATTGGAGGCAGCCAATCCTTGAAGACATTTAAATGGTAAGCAATGTACTTTGAAATAATCTGCCATCTCACTGGGAGCCAGCAGAGTGTTTGGCGAAAGCTGGTGGAGTTTTCCCTACAGGTGAGTTGGAATATCACATGAAGCTCTGCGTTCTTTACCTTTTGCATTTGTTCGATCGGATAGCCATTGATGCCTACACATAATGAATTACACCAATCAAAGTAGTTGATGCCTACATGTAATGAATTACAGCAATCAGTTTTTGAATAGATCTGAAAGGAGCTTCTCTCAATATAAATACAGGGAGATCCTTTGCAGTAGCAGAAGCTTGTAAAAGGCGAATTTCACCAATTGGTGACTTTGGGCTTTCTGGTTTAAATCCTGTTGTCATTAGAAGGCACTTTAGGTGCAAAGCTCATGGGAATGTCAAATAGATTAGGAGGGGAGCAGATATTATCAAAATGTCAAATGTTGTGTTTCGGCCTGAAAAGGATAACCTCTGTCTTATTTGAGTTAAGTTGTAGTACATTGTCCAGATCCAAGATCACACGTTATCAAGAAAGTTGATCAAGCTATCATTGACTTTGATGTTTGATGTTAGATATAAAATGTAGTGTCATCAGCATACAGATGGTCGCCAAGACTATATCTGGTATAAATGTCATATGATGGTGAGATGTTTATATTTAAAGGTAGCGGGAGAGGATGGACTGCGCATGTTAAGGGTTGTTTAGAAGACAAATGTGATCGGAGCTTCACTTGAAAACATGAGTGTAAATAAAGCATATTTCTCAAGTCAGTGAATAAGAATATCATGGTCAACCATGGCCAATGCGCAGGTAGATCCAGAATAACTAGAAGAGTGAGACCACCTTTGTCTGCTTGTTCTAAAATGTTCTCCAAGTCCCTAAGTGAAGAGGTTCCTGTACTTTTTCTGGGGCAGACACCTGATTGGCATTGGCTGAGTAGGAAGTGGAACTCAACAGACAATTGCAATAGAGCTGAAACTATCTGTTCCAGAATCTTACAAAAGCCAAGAGAGGCCTGCCACAAGTCAGTAATTGTTCAAAACAGGAGGATCTAAATATGTTCTTTTTAAGGGAGGAGATTTAATTGCTGGCCTTAAATGTAAGACATTCAGTTACCAATGTGTTGGTGAACGAGATAATAGTTTATGCAATTGACTGTGTGAAGGTTTTGGCCGTGAGTGCCGGTAGTGGTTGCTCATGATAGACAGTGGGTTTCAGTTTTTAAATATACAAATGATTTCCTCTATGGACACCGGGAAAAACCTAATTGTTCAAGTGGAAATTAGGTGAATTGAGTGGATCATTAGATGACTGCTGAACAATTTTGTGACGTATCCCTGATACCTTAAACAATTTTATGTTGGATTAAATACATGGTATTTCATAGATGAAACAATCATTTAAAGTGAGAGAGCTCTTCTCAGGAATAGTAATTAAAGCTGCACATGGATTTAGTAAAGACTTCACAGTCTGAAATGATTTTCTAGGAGCATGATCAGCCTTCTTTATCGCTCGTGCAGATAGTGTTTTTTAGCACTATAGATGACTAGTTTATATTTCTTGCATATGGACTTGAGATGATTTAACCGATCCTCGAAGGACATGTTTTCCACATACGTTCTGATTTAAGTAGGGATGATTTGGTTTCCATGAAGATGGTAGTGAACCAGGGAGTTCGTTTCGTATGATCATGGCTAGTTACATGTTGCAAAAGGGCAATATTGTTTCATATATTACTGAAAGAAGAAAATAGATCATCAGCAAATTCATGACAAGAAAGAGCAGGATTTATTTTTAAATGATGAAGTTCATTCAGTCATTAGTTGGGGTTATGACAATGCATGTCTTTTCTGAGAGAGAGATCTGGGCTTTGGGCCAACTGTACAGAGTGAAGAGAGCGGATAGTCTAAGGTAAAAATTGAATAAAATGTTCAGACCGAGAAACGGGTAATTACAATTCTTCTTTTATAACACGCTTAATACCAACGAGTGGTTTCTAAGCACAGGATCGGTATTCGAACCTGTGTTGTGCTGCGTTGTCTTTCTTCCAAGACAAACTCCTTGCCCATGAGCTATCCTTCCTCCCTTGTTATCAAAAACTGCCGTAGGATCTGTAAACAATTCCTGGTACAGAAAGCGGCCTTTGCAATGTGTATGTATTACCCACCAATGAAAACAACAGTGTGCCTGCAAAAGTAGACTGAGAAGTTTGGATTCAGGATGGGCGTGTCCATCCAACCAATTAAGCAATAAGCCCTGAGCAGGGGGAGGGATTGCCACTTCAGGTAATGCTCTGCAGCCCATAGTTACAGGCAATGGGGCCTTAATGAATTCCCCGGAGTATTACCTGAAGTGTTAATGCCCCCGCTGCGAGGGGCTTATTGCTATTAGTACCCCAGCCCATAAAACCGGGCTACTAAAATCATTTTTGTTTCTGTTCCGAAACGCACTAACGTTTCCAAACAAAAACAAAACATTTAAAAAGAATGGCTGCCAGGGAAGAGAAAACGTAGTCCGTTTTCCCTTTCCCTGGCGGCCATTGAAAAAAGTTAACAAAAAAAATGGGCGCCATGGAAACAGGTGAAGGGACACATAGTCCCTTCTCTCTTTCCATGGCGCCGATTAAAACAAGTAAACAAAAACATGACCACCATGGAAAGAAGAGGAGGGACTACACGCAGTTCCTTCTTCTTTTTCATGACTGCCTGTTGCAGATCGAGAGTGGACGCACAGGGGACAGAAGTGGACTGAAAAGAAGGTAAGTGAGGGTGGAGGGGAATTCTGTGGATGGGGAAGGGAGGGCGAAAGGGGGCGGACCACACTTAAATCGTTCCCCGGCGTGGGAAGATGGCGGCCTCCAGCTGTGAGGCAGCTTGGATCGGGTGGATTACCGCTGGTAAAGCCCCCGTTCCAAGCCTCCTCATTGGCTAAGAGGCACCCCCCCAACCACACTCCCCCGCCGGGTACTAAATATTAAAATTGCCCAGGACCATAAGATTGTTTAGGTCTAGTGCGTCAGTATTCAACCAAGATTCCAGATTTTCAAGAAAGGCTTTTGGGGAATTCTCTTTTCAACCTTCTCGTCCCTGTGCTATATTTGCCTCTATTGGATTTCAGTACTTACTTCAGCCTTTGAGTCCTCCTGCTACCTCTGCCCTGATGTGAAGCCACTTCATATTCATCTGCTCCAGTCTTCATGCCACTTCTCACGTGATGAGTAAGGACTACCTGTTCCAACCCTTTAATCTCAATGCTACCTTTCCCCCGCACCAAAAATCCCTTCCTGTTTAACTTTCTAGTCTGCATGTCACTCGTATGCTGAAGAAGGGAACTCACTTCCTGAATGACGCCTGGCGTGAGGGGTTTAATAAACACTGCCACCACTAGAAAATACTAATTGTTTGGCATGGCAGCAGGAAAAGGTTCACCCACCCACCCACATCAAGAAAAGGGTTTCAAGGGCTGGCATAGGAAAGGATGCGGTAGGAGAGGAAGTTAATACATGTGTTTTTCTTTTGTACCAGAATGCAGAGTTACAGGGCGATCCACGCTGAGGAGAAATGATGCCACGTCTAGCAGCTGTGATGATTACCCTCTGGCCCTAGAGGCTGTGACTGGTGTGGCAGGTACACTCACCTAACGGATAGCGGGACACCTCAACAGCTGCAGATTGGCCTGGGTTACACTCCGTGTGGGGAATGGGAGTGATCAGATAGTTCCTGGCAGTAAAGGCTATTAGAAGTGACTTTTAACCTGGAATAACTTTGACTGGTAGTGACATTGAACTTCAACAGGAAGTAATTAAGACTGAAGTGATGCATGTCACCCGGATGTTAACTCCTGGGATTGCCAAAATGCTATCCAAAAGTAATAGTTCACTAGGAACCAGGCAATGCTGGAATCGCCTGGAAGTTGCCTCTTAGAATAAACTGTGGTTTGTTTTAAACAAGGGAAGGACGGGGCCGGAAGAAGACAGAGCTGAGCTCCAGGAAAAATCATCTTGCCATAGAGGCCCAAATCCCGCTAGTTGAGGAAGCTCTCTGCCCCTGACTGCAGCAAGAGTCTAAATGCAAGTGGGCTACATGGAACAACTTCACACACTATGGGGGTCATTACGAGCTGGGCGGTAAGGGGTTAATGGTGCCGGTAATGGTGCTGGCGCCTTTAACCCCTTACCTCCCTATTACGAGCCTGCTCGTGGGACCCGCAAAGGGCGCCTGGTAAATCCAGGTGCCCTTAGCGGGTCCCGCTAGCGGACCAGGGAGCTAACAATGGGCACCGTTATTAACGGGCCCACTGTTAGCTCCCTCCCCATTCCCATTGAGCCCTATGGGGGCTCGAATGGGAATAGGGCTGCACCGGGTCCGGGTTCCTCGAATGAGGAATTACCGGGTCCTCCAAGGTTGGAATGGCCCGATAAGTCCTCATTTGAGGAACCTGGACCCGGTACCCGGTAAATGTACCCATGCCACAAATTGCGGCATGGTTACCTCCAACCTCGTAATGACCCCTATATCTGAAAGTCATCCTTTACTCACCAGTACAGCCCAAAAGCAAACAGGGAAACAGTCCAACGCTGTATATATGTCTCATGCTTTGCACACATGTTACTGTCAGATGACTATTCTGATAGATGAAATGAGCATCATACCAAGTGTGCATTGCATACACAGAAGGAACGAACGTTTGAATTACTATCACAGACAGGCATGATAAATTGGTGGTCATTGTTATGTTCCCAAACTGCACTTTGTTTTTAAACAAAGCAGCCAGTATCCTATATTCATGACACCCACATTATTTGACACCTAGCTCCACACCACTGTCAATCCATCTCTTTGCCTCTCTAAAGGCCCCCACCCCACACACTCATGCACGCACGAGGGGCAGGGTGGAGTTCCCCAAGTCAATTATTTCCATTTCCAGCATTGTTGAAACCCACTCTTCTTTGGTGTCAGCTATTATCTTTGCCACACATGTGGCCCTGGCAGCGCCCAGCAGCACTCTGATGTGATTTCAAACTACTTTGTTCTACTTCCTCTCTCACACATTGAATTTGAACTGCGTCACAACTGTCACGGGAGGAGGCCACTTTACATTTTGATTTGCCTGAAGAGCATTCTCGTGTATTCCACGAAAGCTCTAGTGTAATGGGACATCACGGCAATGAAGGATGTCACAGGCTCTGCCTCGGGCACTCTACCAAGATCTGTGGCTTCTACCAACATGCTCGCAGCCATTTCCTGAGCGATGCTAGGAAGAGAAGCAGAATAACTGGCAGCTAAACTCAGCCTTTGCGAAGTCGCGCCATTAGCATCAGTGAATAGCCTTCAGCCGCGATCCATTGGCTATGCTGACCTCCCCTGGTGGGCGCGCGTCAAAGAATGCTGGAAGCCGGCAGGGTTTCAGGACAGACACCTCTGCTTAAGTAGAAAATGCTCTCTTTGGCAATCAATTGATTTTGTACGTAATTTAGAGATCAGCCAGGATGACTGCACCGCAGCTGAGACGACGAGACTCCTCCCCTTATCCCTCCTCTGACCCCTCTAAGCATCAGCAACCAATAAGAGGCTGCAGGATGGTTTTGGGAGTGGCCAGCAGGGGTGTGCAGGTAGCAGTTGATACGTCTGGTACCCCCCAAACTCCCCTCTGCCATCCCTATATCATGTGACCCGACGTCCCAGTTTTCCCAGGACGGTCCCGGAAAATCACCCTCTGTCCCAATAGCCTGAGAGTTTTTTAATTTAATAAACTCCATCCAGGGATTGGATGGGTGGGTGGCTACGGTGCCGTTTTTTGCCAGGAACCTTCCAGAAATCCCATCGGGCCCAGCACGACACTTCCTGCGCATGAATCCGTTCGCGAATGCTTTTCACGCTGCCATTTCCTCCCCCTTCCCCTGCCTGGCCGCTCTCCTCCAATGAGAGGCGTGTGCCGTGAGCACTCCCCCGCGACAGGCCAGCGACATAGAAGTAGCACTTCCGTTTTATCGGAGTCCTGTTTATGTTTACTGTACTCCTACTTCTATGTCTATGGCCTGTCCCTTTTTTTATCCCGTCACCCTATGTCATGTGCGAAAGAGAGAGAGCGATGACACAAATGCCTTTTTTTACACTCCCCCAAACGCAGCTCAGAAACACTGTTACTAGCTCCATTCGCTCACTTCAAATCTCCAATAGGATTTAGCCGTTCATTTTGAAAGTTGACTTTCTTTGTTTGTACTGCATCTTAAAAATCGAGATTAGACGTTTTCTAGATTTTCCTTTAAATGTTTTAACATTTGTTTTTTTAAACATAAATATGCTGATGTTTCCACAGTTGAAAAAAGGTGCTGTGCCCACTGCAGAAACCTACCATTGTTACCAGGGGGCGAACAGATTCTCGTATTGAAAATGCCCGCCTATAGATTGTTCCAAAGGCCAACCCATAGATGCATTCTAAGGCAGCACTACGAGGGCCAGCACATACAGGTATTCTCAACAGATGAGTCCACAGATCCATCGCAGCCAGTGCTCAAGTCCTAAAAATAAAAAAAGTGGGGGACTCGTTAACATGCCAAGGGTGAGTGACGACACCATAAATTAGCATATGAGTTAAATCTGCAGATTTTATTTAATTGGCTTTGCAGAGCCGAACAGAGTGCACTGGGTGAATAGGCATCTGCCTTTCAGTAAAACAACACACAAAACCTAACCCAAGAGAGGATATTTTCTTCTAGTAGTGTTGGGAAATTATATTTGATATGCACTACTGTAAAACCCAAGAATCCATGCGCCTGTTTTCCTCGGAGCACACAGTTCCAGAATGTCGCATTTCACCTTCAGTCGTTGCTCTTTTGTTATCTGGTCCTAACGGTGTAATGGTGAATTGCTTTACCTCGGGACCTGGCGACCGCAGTTCGAATTCCCACCTTGGGATACACGAGAACATTCTCAAAACACAGTGTGAAGTCCCTAATAATAGCTGTGGCTTTCAAATCGCCAGGGGGGGTGTGGGGGCATCCACCTGTGTGCACCCTCGACTTGAACCCAAGTAGCAGCTTACCTTTCCTTTCCCGACTGCATTCACCGTTCACATGATCTGTTCTAGACTGGGACACATCTGGCCTCTCAGCATTTCAGAATGACTACTCCCAAGTTTGCCGGTTCCATGTAATAATGTCGCCACAAAAATCTCGCCATGCAAAAATATCGCCGAAAAATGGCCGTTTTTTGTGGCGACATTATTGCATGGAACATGCGAGGGACACCCCCGCAACCCCCAATCTTTTTTCTTTTTCTTTTTTTTTCTTTTTTTTTTTGCCGCTGTCCCTATATATATGGTCACCCAAATAATATCGCCACAACATTTTCCCGGCGATATTATTTACGGCGACCATATATATGGGGATATTATTACCTGATACCAGTTTGCAAAATGTAAAAGGAAATCCATGTTCAACAAGTCACCATAATTCAACGATGTGCTTGGAGCACGCTTCACGCCCATTCGAGCGCGGTCAAACACCCCGTTATCATTGACCTACAGTTTCCCTAAACTCACAGAGACAATCCATTTGATGGCAAACATGCTTAGAAATTACCATTCTTTGTACAATACAGATCTATGTTCCAACTGAATGGACCTACAAGCACACAAGTGATCACAAAGCATTCCTTTTCACCTTCTACATCACCCCATCAGTATCTATGGCATTTCACCCCCTTCCCCATTCGTGTATCGTATCCCTACTCCTTTACCTCCACAGATGAAGGTCTGTATACCCCAAACATTGGCACAATATGCCAATCTCCAGACGGGGCGGGGGCTCTGAGACCACTATGGTGGTTATTTTTGTGTCATATAATCGGGGCTCAAGTCGTGGGTACACGCGGGGGGACTGATTCCACCCACTTTATTCAGATGGGGGACTCAGTTCCTCCTAGCTAAAAGAGAAATATTGGTTGTCCTCTTTGAATTTATGAATTATATCTGCCCTCAGGGATAAAACAGAGTTATCAGGTTTGTAGGCCGGACACTTCACCACTGCATCACATTACCTGATGAAAAATAACAAGCAACTAAAGGGGAAATATCCCATTTCGGTACTGCAAGTCCTAGGGAAAACATTTGTACTGGTTCTTGGAGTTTAAAACATGGACACCTTTTAATGTTTAAAAAAAAAACTATTAGATGAAAATATCCTCTCTTGGTTTTGTGTTTGTGTTGATTTTATGCCATTTGTCCTGTTCTATTTGGGTGGTTATGCAAAGCCAATTAAATGAAATTTGCATATTTCGCCTTGATATGCACATTCTGGCAACAGTCACATCCCATTGCGTTTGTTGATGAGTCCCCCCACTTTAATTTTTAGGACTTGACCCCTGCATATAATAGCCTTTTAACATAAAAAATGCTCACATAACGATGCTCCTGTAATAAAGGTGCTAATTCAGCGCCACATAGCGGGGCGCACCTACCGCCTACGGAAGTAAGCAATGGGGGTGGGGCACCTACTAGGGGGGGAAAAAACACGAGTATACAAATGAACTGCAGTCACACGATGAAAGACGACCTTATGGGGAAATGCGGGGGGTATGCCAGCAGACCTGGGACCTTATGTATAGAATAATGAGATAGGGAAAAATGCCAGGCAAACATATTTAGCAGGGATGCCCCCAGTTTGGGCCTCGCCCGGGAAACCTGCTCTAAACGCATAATCAACACACCTCGGAATAGGGAGGAGGGAGACGGAGTTCAATCTGTGCATCACGGGCAAACCGAAGCAGGTAAGACATCACTGGGTGATGGAATGACAGGGCGGTAAACCTATCCTATGGGCACTCGGGGGTTGACAGGAAGTGGACCTGAGCCAGGGAATAATTCACATAGCTCTGAGTGCCTTTTGGCAGGTAGATATGGGAATGGGAAGCTTAACACAGTGGCGTTCCTGGGAGGTCCAATCAAACAGTACGTTTTGGTGTCCCTAGGAGGTGGCCAGCCTTCAGAGTATCCACCACAAGGTTTGCAAGGGCAGTTATCCAGAAGCTAACGTGTGAATGTCTCCCTTCCCACCAGAGGCAGGATGTGTTGTGTTCCTTTGCAATGGTGCTGACCAATGGCAGAATAATAAAGTCCCAGCCGTCAGCACAAATGTTATTTTACTAATTGTAAACTGTTCCCGTGAGGGTTGAGAAGTGATGTGGTGCCACATAGGGAGGAGATGAGTTGGGATACTGTTAATCTGCTTGCTCTAATCCCGTTCTACTAACATACATTTAGCTCTAAGGATATGACATAGTTTAGCCAATGAGTTTCTTGGAAAACATAGAAAATATAAACATCCTGAGCTGCAACTGTTTTGAGTGCCTTGACCATTGTATTTGTAGTAAAAAACGAATGCTTGGTGTAGGCCCAGATGTCAGCTCTCATCAATCTGTTCCAGTCCACTGTTCTGTTTGATTTGTGCTCACCCAGCTGTAATAAACAGTGTTGGTTCTTGACCGGTGTGTGCTCCTCTTTGATAATGATTTTTACATGGTGGGATCGGAGGACCCCTTATACACTCCCATGGACTCCATATACAAATGTTTATGACTCTGCACGTGAAGGTATTTCTAAAGATCCAGGGACTGTCACATACACAGACCTTGACTGAACCAGTGGATCAGTTTCAAGTTTTGAACTCCATAAACCTACAGAGTATGACAGTATGGGATTTGCACTACGCTAGTATGTGCAAGTCTGAGCCTTTGCAATTTTGAATATATGGAAATACATGGGGGAGCGTCCACAATCTAAGGTACAATGCAATGAGAGATCTCAAAAGTCTGATATGCCCAAGGCACCCTGTGCAGATCTGGACTGGACTGAGCCCACCTCTAGGGTAACATGTCAACGTCTACCCCATAGATCGGAGGAACCAAACACACACCATTAAGACAGCCCAAGGAAGTCCCAAATTACTCAGAGGACTTGGAGTCTATCCAAACCGGACTCAAAGACGTAGTAGACAAATTGCAAGGCAAAATACAGCTTTATTGTCATCCAAATAAAACAGGGGCAGCATACAACCATTAAAATATTGTTTCTCTCAAAGGATACATAGAAAACAATTGATTAAATACTACAAATTAGTCATCACTGATATCATAACATAATCTTAGTTACACAAACCTACGGGGAGCGGGGATTGGTTAGTGGTGGTTGCTACATATACACTGTGGACCCACCTATAAATTGATAAAGGTAACAATAGATCATTCCTACACCCAGTGATTGGTTGGCAAGCTATTTCATGAGTGGTAAAGCATTGAGGGTTTTGATTGGTTGGTTTCTTACTGACCAACTGTGGGCACTTGACAGGTTGTCAAGATATGTGTCATACAGGTAGTAGGAGAGAGAGGCCGATGCACTGTTCATGGTTCATTAAAAAAGTTACCATCCCACTTTCCTAGGCCATGAGCCAGCCGGTGTCCAGACAAGTGGTCGACTGTAAATTGGTCGAAAGACAAAAATGGTCGACGTAATTTGGTCGAAAACCAAATGGTCGAATTTCTTTTTATTTATATATGTATTTTTTTGGTTTTTGTTTAGGGAAAAAAATGTTTTTTTAGAAAACAAAGGGGGTTGCGGGGGGGACCCCCCCAAAAAATAAAAGGGGGTGAAAATAATACTAAAAAAAATTCGAACAGTTGGTTTTCAACCAAATTGGTTCGACCATTTGTCCAGTCGACCAATTTTTTTCAACCAAATGTCTGGTAACCGAGCCAGCATGATCTCTTTGTTATTGGCCTTGTGCGGTGTCTCGTGTCTGTGTGTACGTGTAGGGAGAATGGCAGGTGTCCTATCTGTGTTTGCTTCCAATGAATAGACAATGGGCCGATTCATAGAAAAGTGAGCAGAAATACTGCATCTCCCGTGCGGTGAGAACATCACTGTCCGAGCCTGCCTGCAGACTTTATTCTGTGCGCTCTGCGTATTCATGGAGTTGTTCATGCAAAGTAACCTTATATGCAAGTTGCAGTCGGAACGCCCATGACACGCCTCCACGCAAATCAGAAACAGCCACCTTTGCCTGCTCCTTGGGTGCAAATATATGCTCCCTCCAAACAGGGTTTGGGGTACCCCGCAAGCAGGCCTGCATATTGGGGCTCCCGCACAGGGTCCCCCGTAACTGTTACCAGCACCCTGACAACATGCATACAATTTACCATAACTCAGGTAAAACTTGGAAAATCTGCTTGCGAACCCCTGTAAACCGTTCCTGCACCCTGCTACGGTGCGTACAAGCCCCCCCTAAGTTAGATCGGAACACAGGCTGGATGCACATACCCCTAAATCCGACACCTGATTTTACCTGTGCGCAGTGATTCATATGGGCAAGTGTCTGTTCGCCTGCCTTTGGGTGGCGGACAGTATGAGAGCTTTGCGTGGCAATTTCCCTGCCGGGAGGTTGCGCAGTGCAATCCCTGACTATGTATTTTTCTGCACAAACAAACAAACATAAACAAACAAACAGTAGTGGGCGTGTGATGGACCACCTGTGGGAGTCCCTCGTAACGCCCCCTTTTTTGCATGTTCTTCCCCATTTTTGGTGTTCTGTCCGCTTCCCCGCACTGTGCACAACCCACACCCACGCTCTGCGTGGTGTCTCGCACGAGGCCCTCGGCCACCCATAGGGGCATGCTGAGATGACGCGAAATCCACACAAGTCCAAGGGAAATCCCGCACATTTGATTCCATGGATCGACAAACCGGATTATTTACGCGAAGTTCCCTATTTTCCACGCAAATAATTCCATGAATCGGGCCCAATGTCTTCCAATTATGGGTCGCGTGTGATGAAACCAGGCACAAAATCAAATGTCCTCATATGTATTAAAGTTTTAGCTCATATAACCATGTGTGCTGTGTTCTCTGTTGCCACCGGGGACATTCTTGAGTTATCCTTCATGGAGCTTTTTAGCCTACAGTATCCTTGCACCTGGTTAACAAAGACTGGCTGTGCTCTTAATTAATCTGGGAATATATTGCTTGCGTCTTGTCATCTCGTACTTTCACTCTGCCATTCCTATCCTCCCTTATTCATGGCAACCTTGGCTCGGGTTGCTAGCTACTGTCTGAGCTAAGCATGGATCTGTATTTCTGTTGATTCAGCTTTGTGAGTTCTCCCAAAGTATTGAGGAATTTTGTTTGATTAAAAACATGCTGCAGCTTCCATTTTAAAGAAGTTGGCTGCCCAATTACACTCTTATTTCTATGCTAGTGAGCTATATTCGCATATTGTTTATGTCACATTTAACTTGGACATTGCACCTGTTAGTGTTCTTCGTGTCTTGTGGATGCTATGGTAATATTCTTCATGTGTATATGCATATTTTATCTAGTGTCTGCATTTCTTAATGTGGAGTACATGTATGCTTTGTGTCTAATGCATGCACATTTTTGTTACGACAATAATTTGGCTGCTTTTGCCATCTTCGGCCTACATATTCTCAATGTCTTGCTGTACCTACCTGGGATAAGGGTGGCATGGTTGTCTCAGTGAGTAATGTTTCTCACATGTGCGGTATTCGGCTGGGGGAGGGGCAAAAGTTACAGATGATGCATTCATCTGCCTCTCAACAGCACCAAGTCAGGGATATGAGGCAGATTTTAATTAAAGGCGCAGGTGCACTGAAAACAGAAGCTACCTGTGCTTGCAGGGAAATATCATGGCAGGCTAGTGTGCCGGAAAATTGATAGGGGATGAGGAGGGGCAGTGATTGTTCATGCCCCTCGCTTCCTGACATTCATTCTGCTTTTTTCTTCAGGTGTTGTGGCCTTCATTCTTAGGCACAAGGCTGTGCCCTCCATATCTCTACCCTATGCGTTAGAGAAGGGCAAAAGACCTAGTCATGGCATCCAGAAATGATGCAGAACCTTCCACAGCACTGTTTTTTAACCTGTCTGCACCATTGCGAAAGGGGACCAGCCATATGCAAATCAGTCGGCTACTGCCACCAATAGTAGCAGCCCTGCCCGAACTGCTAGGGCAGGTCCCCTCTGCACGGCAACACACGCAGCCCCAGACATGTTTCGGCCTTGTTGGGGATGCTTGTGGTCTTGTGCGAAAGGCATGTGACCTAACAGTTCGGGCTGGACTCCCCCTTGTGGGTCGGGACCAAGCCTGATTTGCACATGGTCTTTCCTCTTTTGTAATTGTTTGGCAGACGAAGAACGATGGTCTGGACGGTGCACCTCCAGAGCCTCACAGGTCCTAGGCTCCCCCGCCAGTCCTGCACTTGCCTCCAGACCCTGCACTCTTTTTTGCACTACTGCACTCGGAATACGTTCCATGAGATTGGCAACCGCCCTGCACTTAACCCAGGCCCCTGCTGGACTGGGTGCACTTGTTCCCCTCCCTAGCACTTCCTGGCTGCGCACTTGCATGACCTTGAATGTACTAGGCCTAGCAGGTTTGTCTGTCCTCTTCCTCCCTCTGTCTCCCCTCCCTACGTTGGTTGTGCCTGATATACTCATGCACTAATGACCACTGATGACCAACCTTTTTGTTTCTGTATATCCTTCTCTCTCCCACTACCCTTTGTCCCCCACTCTTTGTCACACACTTATACCAGTAAAAATGCCTCTGTCCTAGTATGCTAGTTATTGCTGTTATATCATTCGGAATCTTCAGGGCCTAAGAATGACAACTTTATCCCCTTGTTCCCTTCCCCCCTTGAAGCGCTTTGAAGCACTTCACTTGTGTATAAGCGCTTTACAAATAAACAATTACAATGCCAGAGGTTAAGATTCATTCTAAACCTTCCAGCTCCATCTCTTTTGTTCTGCTGGGCTACACAATGAGCCAGACGACTGTTTCAGAGGTGACAGCGCTTAGGGCTTCGTCAAGGGGGTGGTGGCTTTCTTGGAGCTCAGCCCTTGAGCTCGCACAGCAGCCAAAGTTCAAGCAAGAATGCACGAGCAGCATGTGATGGAGCAGGCTTGAAAAGACAAAGCTTGTCACTTACAGCTTGGGACATGCTCTCAGGTCGACGAGTTAATGCCCGGGGTGTAGTCCATGATCAGATTTAAGAAAGAATAAAACTGTGCTGCTCACTTTCATTAATAAAGACGGACGGGGTGTGGCGCACTTTCAATCTGCGCTATTACAAGGAGGTCCCGAAATGCCCTGTGTTTGAAAAAGGACAAGACCTCACGCAAAGCGCAGCACAGACGGTTTGGGTTAGTCTAATCTGAAGAGTAACGAGGAGCACGTTGGGAGCCGGGGAATATGGGACGCCGGGCATCAATGAGTTAAGGTTGGAAGACGTGTGATGCTGGTAATTGTCAGGTAACACGTCCAGGCGGTGCCTCCTTAAGAAAGGAATTTCATGGCCGCTAATACAGGAACCTGTGCTCCATTGTATCTGCAAAGAGGACTGTTAAGTGTTTCACAATTACAATTCAACCTAAATGGAAGACAACATTTCAGTCAAACGATACCTCTTTTTTGAGCAGACAGACGTTACCAGCACCTTTCCGTTTATCTTTAATTTCGAAACGTGAGAGGCGGAGGCAGCACGCAGGAACCACGCTGAGCCGCTGTGTACTCTTTATTTCTTCGGTTACAGCAGGAGATCAGGCAGGGGAATAGGGAGAACGCATCCTTCCGGTGAAGCCCGCATGCGAAAGTCCCCGCCAAAGGTCCCTCTCAGAACTCCCAGCCACCCGCATTCCACATTCCAGCGGGCATTCTCAAGGCAGCACCTGGCACACACACACACATGCAGGATACAACAGAAAGCTGTAGACGCTGCCTGTTTCCCATGTGCCCCGGTGTATGCGCCATCAAAACAGTGGTGTGAACGCAGAGACCACAATTGCCAAATCTCACTAAAATACGCTTTACTGGTTGCCATTGCATTCGCCATATGGTAGCCAGGCACGTGTGATGTGGGCACGCAAAGAGGTATCCCTTTAGCAATTGTCTTACTTTGTAAGCATACAACATGCCTGCGGGGCGAGCGCCAGTGCACATACATCGCATTTGCCCTCTGCACTAGCCTCCATCCTTTCTAAAATCTGGCTCAGGAGCTATGCCTCTTACACCTTCCTCTTGGACAACACAGGACTTCTCCATTTGCAGGGCTTCGCAAAGTACCACAAATAATGGAGAAGAGCGCTCACAGTGGCCTGGGCAGGAAAGGTGGGTCCTGCATCCTTGTCGGGATGCAGGGACTCCGAGTACCCGGGGCTCTGGGGCCCAGGCACCCCCTAGTAAAAGCCTTCTGCCCTAAAAGTCCCTATACTTTCCATGAGGCTTCCTAAAAATCTGTTCACCAGCACTCCCCCGGGAAAATGAAAAGTCATCTCCCCTGCCGGGATGGGATGAACCATTCAGGTTCAGGACAACATGGAAAGTCCCATAGTGCCAGAGCAGAAAGGGGGAATCAGATTCTTAGAAGGAAAGCTTGAGTGCCTGGTTCTCGGCAGCAGTTGCGGGATCTCGGGTGACCTCGGGTGATCCTTGATCCAAATGGAATCTTCGCTCATGGATAGGCCCAAGAGTGAGATGTCTGTTTATTTGTCCTTGTGAAGACTGAGAAATAGAAGACTCGACCAAATATCGAGGAATATGAAATCCTTGCTTGTGATTAGGTTTAAATCTCAAATAGGACAGCATCATTGTGTCTTTGAACCAATTACACACACCGCCTTAATTCCAATTGTCAATGGCCTCCTTATTGTGGAATATGGTGAGGGTGTGCTCCCAGGGTTTTGTTTGGGAACCCCAAGCAGATTGGGGGGTCACTGCAAATACCTTGACAACACATTATCCCAGACAAGGTGTGAGCCCACAGAGACAATGTGTGAGCCGGCATCTGCCAAGGCGACTAAATCCCTTGGTTCTCTCTCAAACTGCAAACACTTACTGGAGACTAAATCAATAATTGCTGAAGATTTCTGAATATAACCAATCCGAAGATCCTGTGGTTCCGAGAGACTCCCAAGCTGAGCGGAAACCTTTCTGAATGGAAGGAGATTACTCCAGCCACGTTTCTCATATTCATGGAGTTGTATATAAATTAGTCAACCAGTGAACCAGCCCGTTACATTATAATATTAAACTGATATAGTTTGGCGTGATTAAGCGGCTCTCCAAACTACAGCGAATAATCCCTTGGATTGGATCCGAAAACGAGCATAGATGTTGTAGGTGATTTCACCATCATTGTAATGCCAAACAAACAGGAGATCAGGCAGCAGCTGCTGAAGGCTCTTCCAATCTTACATGAACCCGAGTGCCCTCCTCCTCTTGCTCATTGACCTTTAAAATATCACCTCTCTAGACCAGTAGACTAACACTAGTTGGCCCCAGGTTCTCGTAGACCACAGTCTAGGAGAAGGTTTGCAAGTGTGTGAGAGGATTTGACCCTCTGACCATGAGGCTAAACAGGATGGCGGTGCAGGTCAAAACCTATGAAAACGTTTCTGTCCTGTCAAGGGGCCTTAATATGTACCTTTGTACGTGAGACTTTTCCTGTCTTATATGTGGAGAAGTCTGAAATGTGTGTGGGCCCTCGAAACTCCTGAAACATGGTGGTTCAGTTTTCTCCAAACTAGTTTTTCCTTCCAGGCCTACAAAACAGATCCCTGTAGTGGATGGATTGGCCCACTGAGCTACAGTGCTGCACAGAGGTTGCCGCTGTGTGCTGCATGCATCTTCTATGGTGCTGCGCTTGAGAAGATGCTGGACCGGCTTGACGTGTCGGTGCCACTGTGTGGTGCGCGCATCTTCAATGGGGCTGTGCTTCAGAATATGCTGCGCTTGCTTGGCGTGTCGGTGCCCCTGTGTTGCACACATCTTCAATGGTGCTGCGCTTGAGAAGATGCTGCGCCGGCTTGGCGTGTCGGTGCCACTGTGTGGTCCACGCATCTTCAATGGTGCTGAGGTTGAGAAGATGCTGGTCCGGCTTGGCGTGTCGGTGCCACTGTGTGGTCCACACATCTTCAATGGTGCTGAGGTTGAGAAGATGCTTGTCCGGCTTGGTGTGTCAGTGCCACTATGTGGTCCACGCATCTTCAATGGTGCTGAGGTTGAGAAGATGCTGGTCCGGCTTGGCGTGTCGGTGCCACTGTGTGGTCCACGCATCTTCAATGGTGCTGAGGTTGAGAAGATGCTGGTCCGGCTTGGCGTGTCGGTGCCACTGTGTGGTCCACGCATCTTCAATGGTGCTGAGGTTGAGAAGATGCTGGTCCGGCTTGGCGTGTCGGCGCCACTGTGTGGTCCACGCATCTTCAATGATATTGAGCTTGAGAAGATGCTGGTCCGGCTTGGCGTGTCAGTGCCACTGTGTGGTCCACGCATCTTCAATGGTGCTGCGCTTGAGAAGATGCTGGGCCGGCTTGGCGTGTCAGAACTTTGAGAACCTTTAGGATGCACGGCTCAGTGGGACACGTAAATTGTCGAGTCAGGTAAGAGCAACTGCCATGTTTGCCTCGTTGTGGAAAAGCAAAGCAAGAAAGGAAGGAAGGGTTTACCTCAGAGATCTGAAGAGAAAGTAAGGTGCTTTTGCTCCAGAATTGAATTGGGTGTCAAGGAGAAATCCAAGCCCACAAGGAAGCCCGGTTGATTTACTGCCTGGTAATCGAAAGGAGTTTGGAGGCTCGATCCCTGTGTAGTCTAAAAATAGGCACGCCTTCCCCACCACCTCGTCTGCATTATTAATAATAAATGCGCCGAAGACCCCCCGGGGGGCGCATAACTGCTATTTACTGATACTACCTCAGTCAGACGCGCTTGCTGGAAAATAACACCTGGAAAATAGCTGAACATTAAAGTAATGCATAGCAAAGCAGCTCACTGGAAATAATAGTGCCCGGGGCTGATCCGTAGTCGCGCGCGGATAGTCAATTCCCACCTACCGCCACCCCCCCAATTTCCCCTCCAGAATAAGGCGTTGGATGAGGGCCTGTGAGTACAAAAGACTGCGCAGTACTTCTCAATAACCGACTTTCCAATCAACCTTCCAGGGGCTGTTTTTCAGTAAGCCGTTTGAGAACGTGATTATCTTTGTGCATGTCAATGTGTTGCGGGGTGTTTGCGTGCGCGGTGTGCTGTGTAAAGGCAGAGGGAGGAAGCGGAGAGGAAAAGGGGAGCGATGTTCTGCGTTTGAGAGGAAAAGTAAGACTGAGGTAACCTCATTTATATTTAGGAGAGAAGGGGGCAGGCACGGGGGCGAGGCGCATCGTGCGCCACATGGAAGTGCGAGAGGTCGACCAAAAGGAAGCAATGCGTGGGTGGGGGGCAGAGAGAGGTGGCACATACACACATTCGTGTGTTTGGAGGGGTCTGTAGGGAGGAGCTAGAGAGGATGCACTGGTGAACCAATACACTGTGTGTGTGAGTGCGTGTGTGCGTGCACGTGGACGATGAGATGAGGCACAGAAATAGCCGCTCTGTGTGAGGACGCAGCTCCCACCCACAGCTATGTCTCACCTGAGCCCCGTCTCCTATTAGTGACATCTCGGTGCCAAACAGTGACAGCTCATCAGAAAGAAGTTACCACCTCATGCTTGCATCTTGCTGTACTCCGTGCAGTGCTCCCTAGTTAACTCCCCAAGTTTGAGCGTCACGGGTGCCCCCTCAACACCCTTGCACAGGCGTGCGGAATGGCTATAAATGGCTGCCTCGGCACAGAGAGCTAAAATTAGAGACTGCCTTTAAATTGGAATATTTCCCTTCCGTGCTGTGCCGCCAAGTGAATGGGAGGTGGTGAGTGCAAGAGCATCCTCCACACCGCTTCCCAAGTAGCCTTGGGTGATACAAGGAGCTACTGACCACAGAGGGGCAGCAGCAGGAAATCTCGGTGCCACGCTAGGTCGTGGTTAGCGGGGGACAGCTTTAGGGCACCAATAGCCCCCAGCCACAAGGGAGTCTTTCAAGGGCTCCCCCTGAGCTGGCGTAGCGAGATAAGGTGCGGCAGGTACGCTATTGTTATTAAATGCATCCGCGGCGGCGAGCGCATTTAATAACAATACGGTGGTGATGCAAAAGCATCATCACCCTGTTGCGATGATTACCTCCCGGCTCCGACGCAGGAGCGAGGCGTTTTTCATTAGAATAGGGCACCAATGTATTAGCATGAGTGCCCTATTCCAGTGATTAACTCCCTACTTAGGCGCCGGAGCAGGGAGTAAAAACAAAAAAACTGCCCGTGCACTACAGTCGTTAATGCCGGCACTGTGAGTAGCATCTGGTGGCGTTAGGAGGATTACCACCTCATGCTTGCATCATGCTTGCAAGCTACAAAACCATTATATTAAAAAAAGACAGTCACAAGGTGGCACGGATGGGGTGGTGTTCAAACAGTTAGGATGCATGCTGAGCAGTCGAAAAGCAGAGCTTCAGGGTATATGGGTATGGACCACTTGGATTCTTCATTTGCATCTGGCGGCGTTAGGAGGATCTGAAAACTACAGAAAGGAGCATTGGCAAGTAATCAGCCTTGAGGTGGAAGTACAGTCAGCCACAGGATATTCATTGTGGAGGTGCTCCTGCCCGCTGCCCTCCCTGTAACCTGCTCACAGAACTCATGCTTACACTCACCTATTTGGATCTGAACATTGCACAAAGACCAGAAGATAAGACACACCCTTCTGGTTCTACTCTGACAAAGTCTCTTGTTGGAGGCTGGATGATGGGACTGGAATGACCCTGGGTGCCTGGGGCCACCACCAACCCTTCCATGATGAAGACCACAGAAGGGAGACACAGAGGGTCAGCCAGGCTCCGTAATCCACAACCAGACTCACTGTAAACCTTGAAGCCAGTAGTCCAGAAAGCCAGGGGTCTGTCAGCCTTAGACCCACTCATACCTTCCAGGACACAGATGCCTCCAAGTACCTGCAACAAGGGGACAAGTGAAGGGAATAACAAAGACCCCCCACCCCTGCCTTGCAGCAAGGTTAGAAAGGACCAGGCCCAAAATTGTGCATTGACGCACACACAATGTCCCTTTGGCATCCTAGGGGAGGTAAGGGAAATCTATACCCCACTGGACACAGGAACAGAGAGCGAACCCCAAGCGTCAAAATCCTAGATACCCCACGAGGTACAGGGACCACCCGGCTAGTTCCCATGAAGACCCTGATTGGTAATCGGTGTGCTGTAGCTCATGTGGAGAAAGGTGATGCTTGTAATGATAGCACAGCCCTGCCTAAGTTACCAACAGAACCTGTTAATTTCATGTTGCAACCCAAGTGGGCAGATGTTTTCAAAGGGAGAACAACCTTTGATCTCTGCAGAGATTGCTCTGGTGCATCTGCCCGCAAGTTGGTTGGGAGTAGGACAATGTGCATTTGGGATCCGGGTTCATACAGAGACAATGTTAGTTCCCTGTGCCTCCCCAAGCAGCTTTCCACGAGCTCACCTTGCACAGTTCTACCCCAAGCAGCTTTCCACAAGCAAGCAGGCAAGAGAAGTAAGGAGGAGGTGGTGGGGAATGGGAGGACCAGAGAAGTGTGACGGGTGAAAATACCTACAAGAGGAAGGAGCGGACAAATGGGGAGAAAGGGTGGTGCAGAATAAGAAGAACAAATAGGAGAAGGAATCTGTGAAACACTATCAGGATTAGGAGGAAAGAGAGGAAAGAACATCTTAGGAGAAGGAGGTGGTGAAGAGGAAAATTAGTTGAAGGAGGACTTGCAGTCAAGAGCGAAGACCCAGAAGAAGGAGAAGGGTAAAGATAACAACAAGGATGAGGATATGGTGTAAGCCCGGGCAGGGTTGCCCAAATCTAGGCCGCAAGGGCCGGATTCATGTCGGGTTTTTAGGATAGCCCTCATTAGAGAGGAAAGAACATTTTAGGAGAAGATCTTTCCTCGTTAGAGAGGAAAGAACATCTTAGGAGAAGGAGGTGGTGAAGAGGAAAATTAGTTGAAGGAGGACTTGCAGTCAAGAGCGAAGACCCAGAAGAAGGAGAAGGGTAAAGATAACAACAAGGATGAGGATATGGTGTAAGCCCGGGCAGGGTTGCCCAAATCTAGGCCGCAAGGGCCGGATTCATGTCGGGTTTTTAGGATAGCCCTCATTAATATTCCTGAGACACATTTGCATACAATGATTCTAAATGTATGCACGTTTTTCCTCATGAATATTAATGAGGGCGATCCTGAAAACCCATCAAGATCCAGGCCTTCGAGGCCTGGAGTTAAACAACCCTGGAGGAACCCGAAAGAGGAGAAGAGCTACCAGATCATTTCAAGAACGCTGAACATCCCACCACAACCACTGAGAAAGAAGACTCAGCACTGAAACCCCAAAACACTGTGAGTGACTTTCTGACCACCAGTCAGCAGAGGGCAATGGAGAGAGGGCAAGACTGACTGACTATGGCCCAATAAAAAGTTTACATTTTTTATTTTGATTTTCTAACCATATTGCTTCAGTGCAACCTAATCCTTTAGCCTTGCTGTTATTTATATGAAGACCCTTGAGAATTTGGCATCAAGTTGCCTATTTATCACACAGTCATTACATTAGTCACCGTAAAATAAATGACTAGTTATTGTGATAAAATTGACCTAGTTGGGAGAAAACTATATTATCTTGCAAATCAGTTTCTTCATTTACCAGCCAGGAACAAAACAGCCCACCGATGGAATGTCACACATGCATCTATTGATTTAAAGAGCACATACTATTTCGCTTGCAAATAGGCTTGAAGGAAGGTCAAACCATAGAGACACATATATGACACGCATGAGTTTGAAAAGTCTAGGGTCAAGTTTGCTAAAAGAGTTGGTGGATGCTGTGAAGAATTCGACCATCTGCACGGTGGGTGGGGGTTCGCCTGTTTTTTTTTTATTCTTAAAGAAATTGAATGATGGTAGATGGACCCCCGGAAAATGTGTGGGACTAATCCTTTTCCTATGCTCACTGCAAGACATACACATAGACCTGTGTACTCTGGGTGGACATAGCCTAGAGGCTCCGTCCCCCCTGTCAAATTTAGTTGGGATATGGCAGCCAAGAGTACATCAACGCATCTCAGAAGGAGAAGGGCACAACTTTCCTCCTGCCATGGCCAGCCTAATTAACTAAAAAAAGGCTCCTTAGACTGCCCTGTCATTTGTTAGCTCTGCTGGTGGCAGCTTTGCATACTAATCAGAGTTAATTCAAACAGACCCACAGGGGGCCTGGTCGCAGGACTAACAAAAGAGACAGGAAACCCCAACAACCTTTGATATGCATGTGTGTCCACCTGAAGCCAGCTCCCACCTCTATGTATCAAGGGCAGTGAACTGTTATGTCTGGGACAGCTGTTTACAGTAGTCATCTCCACAGGGGGACCCATTTCAGAAGGTACAAGAATGTGGTTGGCAGAAATCAGAAAGTCTGGTCTCGTCAGCGCTTCAAGGGAGACCTGCTGCTTTAATCAGGAACC
This sequence comes from Ambystoma mexicanum, assembly GCF_040938575.1. Taxonomy (NCBI): domain Eukaryota; kingdom Metazoa; phylum Chordata; class Amphibia; order Caudata; family Ambystomatidae; genus Ambystoma; species Ambystoma mexicanum. The sequence continues at coordinate 104,165,898 of NC_090926.1, read as the reverse complement.
ACAGATAGCTCAATTAATGAGAGAGACCCTTTGAAACACAAAAGACAGGAAGATGGGCGGGATTTAACATGTTTTCACCCCTTTACCTTATCTATTGCAAAGCACTCGGGTTATGACCTCATGAATACAGGAGATTGTTGGTGGGGACCCAGGATTGGTTCATTAAGATAGGCTTAGCCTACACCAATCACTGTCGCCCATTTTGTTTCAAAGAGGGTCAAGCCTCTCTTTTGGGCAGATCATCTAAAGACTTTGCTAGGAGTAGCAAGAAGAACTCAGCATTGGACCCTCGCTGAAAATACAGTCTGCCTCACATCTTCCGTCAGTGAAGGAAGGCCAGGACCTCCAAGAGAGAAGCAAGATCCCTCCCCTAAACATCTCCCTGGGAGGACTCTCCAGTAGCTCTGGAACCAATACCCAGCCAACACACAGCGTGTCCTGCTAGGCTCTGCAGCAAGCTTCCTTAGTGGGAAGTGCTGGAGAGTCTCTGAACCCAACTATGGACAAGGCAGTTGCCTGTAACACTCTCCTCAGCTTTGGGCAATCCGCCTTAAAGGACAACATGAACCCAGTGAAGAGGCTAGGAGGACTGAATCAAGAATCATCTACCGGTGTCTGCCTTAAAGGACATTTTCGAGGCAGTTGAACCCCTCGATCTGCACCCAACTGCATAGCTGACTGTTGTTACACTGGAGTCACTAACACTGTCTGAGATGCCTCGACCAGTGCTTCAGACCCACTGATCAGCACTGAGACAATGATTCCTGACCCCGAGCTGCCGTGTAGGCTAGCCTGCAGCCGTCCATCCAGCCTCGCTCACCGAATTGCCTGCCGCCTGATACCCGCCGCTGTCTCCCGACTTGAACTCTGTCACAAAAGCTGCAAAATGCCCTGAAACCGACTCTACACTGTCGAGCACCAAGTACATCTACAAACACAAGGTACTTTGTGGTTCTGTACCCCTGGTCCTTCTCCGAAGACCCCTAGAGTAATTTTACAACTGATTTTTCCTGTTGTGTTGAAACCAAGTACCCTTGAATTATTGCAATTAATTACTTTACCGACTACCCTCCTGTCAGTATCCAGAGTGCATCCCTTTTCCTTCTTTAAAATTGCCTGTCCTCTTCATTCCTTTACAAGGTGGGTTGTATTTTGTAGAGTGTTAAAACGGTCTGTTGTTATAATAATAAAGTAGATATTTGTATACAACCTTGACTGGACAGTGCCTTTTATCATTGGGCAATAATTGTATTTTCGCTGTGTTGCAACTAACCACCGATCCGCGACCTTGCAGAGATACGCCTGCCGTTCCGTCCACATTACCAAAATACGACAAGGAGGTTTATAATTTGCTTGTATTTCCAATCTGTTTGGATCCCTTCTTATTTACTAGAGGTGTGTGGTGGATTCATTGTTTAGAAACCGATATTCATCCCTGGACCACTGGTTCCCCCGGAAGTTGATTTGTCACAGATGCTGTGAAAGGAAAGCATGCTAGTAAGTGGTCTGGCTGTGACTCAGATTTCTGGCACTGCTGTAGCTCTGAAATCCATCACTTCTGTTGAAGGAGGAGAGTGAAGCTGTGCTCGATAATGCAAAACACATTCTCCCAGTGGACAGCTCTCTCAGTTGTCTTTTTTTTTTATTGTTTAAAGCGGGGACCTAGCTCAAGAGCAGCGGAGCGCTGTACATAGTGTGGGTAGCCAGCATTCCGGGTGCCATCTTTTAACAGTAGCGAAGTGCTGTGAGTTCTGTCTGTCGGAATGTGCGTCCATTGGAATTTGCGTTTGGTCAGGTGTTGTTGAAAGGGCCATCTCTTGACACTGAATGTTGATTGAAAGATTGTCCACTTCACCACTGCTCTTGGAAGCAGTGATTTCACTGCAATGCTCCTACTTGTAATCCAGAGGGCTGCGGTCTGCTTTCAACCCTCAAAGAAATGAAGAAGAGAAATGGCATTGGCCACACCTTTTAAATTATATATTAAGGAATGTTTTCATAATCCAAAATAAAGATTTTTTGGAATCAAGTGTTATAACTTGCCCAGTGCAAGAAGAATATGCATTATGACAAGGAACTAAACAAAGGTGTAGACGGCATAGGGCCTGAGTGGGCAAGACCCACTCAAAGTCTCTTAAATGCCCACTCTGTGTGGGCATTTACAGATGTTAATGTCACTGCGGTGGGCCCAGCTACATTAGCTTCAGGCCCCACTTGTCAGACAATACTGGCTATGCCTCTGGATCTAAATTCATAAGGACCGCGTTGGTAGATGACACGAGAAGTGATTGATAATAAAGGTGCAGGTGCTGGAATTGTCATCAGGATTCAGGAAAGAGGGGTTCAATGTGAGTTTGGTGGTGTGGCAAAAAATGGCAGTAATTCTGTAACTGACATTTTTTGGCAGTGAGAGAATTACCATGGCATTTTACTGCATCACCAAATTCCAAGTTTGGTGGTAAAATGGAGGATTCACATCCAGCAAAATTCTGGAAGTAAATCCTCCACCTTTCATCCGAAAATCAGCATATTTACCACGCAGTATTACTGCTCACAGTAAATCCACCATAAATCCCCATAGAGTGCTATGGACTGCAAACATGGGTGTTTTACAATGCCGTAACACCACTCATATTCGCAGGGTAATGCCAAAGGCCTGAGTGGCAGTAACAGTACATGATTTTGGCAGTAGACCAATGGTTTTACCACTGATTTACTGCCAATGTTCTAATGAGGCCCGAAGTCTTCTGTTACCAAACAAGATTTGATGCCATTTTTTCAGCATCACCAAACCAGATAGAATCAGACTAAATGAGATCCACCCCATACCAACTCCAGTATATATCTTTTCCGTGCTGATTCTCAGAAAGGTCCATAGTGTCGAATAATGTTCATCTCCCACTGAATAACCAGATGTGGTCCTCCTGCTTGGACTGCTGAACACATGCTGCTGATGCCACTACAAGCTGGAAACGAATGATCCTTCGCAAGCCAACGATCTAGACTTCAGAAGTGTCCTTTCCCCTTGTAGAGTGAATAATAACTGGTTAAAACTCATTCCCATCAAGAAAGAGACGGTCATCTTTGGGAAATTCTCCAGATTACATATTTTCAAGATTTATTTTACAACACCTGAAAATTGTCCCTCACCTAGTCGTGTTTGTCGTTTTGTTCAATGACACAAATTCATCTTGAGTCCATCCTTCTGGCCGAGCTTCGGGAGATGTTTGCTGGAGAAGGAGGGTTATTCCCCTCGACCTAATAACACAGCATAATGTTAAGGAGTGAGTCCTTTGTGAAAGAGTCATTGAGGTTTTTGTGGCCGTGATCAGGAATGTTCAGTTAAGGGCGACAGGGTCAATCAGAGTGTCTAGTAGAGCTATATTTTCTAAGATAAGGCTCACCATACCTACAATTCTCCTCACATATGTGGTCTTTCTTGTGGGAAAATTACATCCCTATGCTTAATTTCCTAAGTCCAGTGTCTTGTGGCAGAAAAAGCGTGCCCTAGCTTGTTGCCTCAACCCGGCTTAGCTCTACATGCTTCTTTTTTTTTATCAAAGACCACAGCATTGACATTGTGATCCACATGCTGGTCATTGAGCCATGGTAACTTGTATATTTATTTGTTTGTTTGAGTTTGAGTCCAATGTTGCACAACAGTCATTTGTTTTGCCAGCAGGAAAGAATTTGTTCACTTAAAGAGCATCAAGGTTTGGGGGAGCCAGGTTGTGAACAAGGGGCATTAAGTGGACTTGAGGTTTCAGGGTGGAGCCTCATTTATCACGTCTCCTCTCCAGACCGTAGGACATACCATGAGAGTCCAAACCCAACCAGGCTGAGTAGTGCAACATCTCTACTATGGAGCTGTCATGCAAGCCTGGACCTATTGGCTATCAATCATCTTCTATCTCTAGAGAAATCATGACCCATCAAGTGAGTAGGCTCTTTCCCAGCTCGTGTCCAAAGAAATGTCACTATGCAGTCAGTGTTTAGGAAATAATGCACTACACTTGCTTGCTTCAAGGTAAGTATATTCTTATGCCTGGATAGGAATTGAGATCAGTGTGTTTAGTCCCATGAATATCACAGGATTGGGAGACTGTCAGCTCCTCAAAATTCCTCCATCTAACTTCCCCATCGTTGGATTTGATGATCCCCTGGATTTTTGAACTGTTTGTGCTCTCGGTGAGCATGTCACAATAAAATCGAAACGGTCACATTAATGACCAAGACGTTTGCTCCGCTTAAATATCCTATTGTACACCATATTCACCATTATGTATATTTTCTTTGTGGTGTGGCTACAATAAATGTTATGTTTCATCTTTTGAGAAGCTACTCTTCTGGTGCTTTAACAATGGCAATTGGGAAAGGATGAGGTATTTGACCAATCCCTGAAATGCCTGATGACTGCTCCCTCTCTAAACAGTGCTGTCATTCTGGTGAGTACTGCATGACCACAAACGTGAGGCAATGGCTGCATACCTCCTCGTACACACAAGGGGAGTAAAAGGTCCCAGCAAGCACATCACTCACTGAAGCTTTATGACTGGACACCAATGCAAGCATCAAGGTCTAGTGCAGATGTCTTGGTATCCAATGTGTCGATCACAAATGTGGGTGCCCAGGCACCTCTTACAATGTGCTGTCACTTTCAAATCTCATATATGGGGCATCATGTCGCTTTAAACCAACACCAGCTTTTTCAATATAGCATGTAGAACATTGGCTTGCTCGTAAGCTAAGCGATTTAGCAAATTAGTAACTCAAAACCTTCCAGCCATCACCTCTTTTGTTAAGCTTACACATTAGTGCCCGTTTTTTTCTAACACGGTTAAGAAAAGTTCTCCCCACTTATATGCCTCACGGTGGCGTGCCCTGCTACAGTGTCGTATACAAACCCACACTCCCATTCCCTGTGCCAATGAGCTGTTCCAGCTGTCCACCCACACTAAGCACTCTGTAGAGCAGCCTCAACAGGCACCCACAACCCAACCCCATTTGTGTGTCCAGACTGCACCCTGGCCCCCCATTCCTGTGTCCCGAGAGTGCACCATTGTAACACCTATGCACTGTTCTCTTTTCTCCTCGGGCTCCTCGAACACACTTTCCTTATTCTTGTATTCCATTTGTCATCCTGCATCCCCACCTCGGTGTTACATCCTAGTCACTCTTAATCTCTGACCTCAGTTCACTGACCTTGCATCCTTGCCAATGTCTCCCTAACCTCAGTTAAGTGACTTTGCATCCTTGCCAGTCTTTGCCTAACCTCATTTGAATGACCATTGATCCTTCCGCTCTGTCCCTAACCTCAGTTAAGTGACCTTGCATCCTTGCCAATTTCTCCCTAACTGCAGTTAAGTGACCTTGCATCCTTGCCAGTCTTTGCCTAACCTCAGTTGAATAACCATTGATCCTTCCCCTCTGTCACTAACCTCAGTTCACTGACCTTGCATCCTTGTCAATTTCTCCATAACCTCAGTTAAGTGACCTTGCATCCTTGCCAGTCTTTGCTTAACTTCAGTTGAATGACCATTGATCCTTCCCCTCTGTCCCTAACCTCAGTTCACTGACCTTGCATCCTTGTCAATTTCTCCCTAACCTCAGTTAAGTGACCCTGCATCCTTGCCAGTCTTTGCCTAACTTCAGTTGAATGACCATTGACCCTTCCCCTCTGTCCCTAACCTCGGTAAAGAGACCTTGCATCCTTGCCAGTCTTTGTCTAACCTCAGTTGCATGACTATTGATCCTTCCTCTCTGTCCCTAACCTCAGTTGAGTGACCGTGCCCCCTGGACAGTCTCTCTGTCGCCACAGTTCAGTAACCATGCATTCTTGCCAGTCTCTATCTTTTTTTTCATAAATTAGAAACAGTTTTCGTCATCGGAGCCACCACGTAACTCGCCCAACATTCATGTCTGCGCAGTCACTGTATCCATTCGGGCGACAGAAAAGAGTGAGCATGTCCGATTATTCAATCCACAGTTATGTTATACTTTTTTTTAATTAAATGTGCTATTTCTGTGATGCGGTCGTGAGCCAAACTTTTCGGGAAAGTGCCTAATCCTCTGGACTGGGCCCTGCGTAACTATCTCCTCCCGGAAACACTTTCCTTTCGCGTTTAATGTTTGGTAATGTGCTGCTATGATGGCCTACCGTCAAGGCGCCTCTCACAGTTCTAGTCTGTCTCGCGGCCTTCGGCATATGGGATCGCTTGACACCTCTCGCTGGAAGCCTCGCTCCCTCCAGATTCGTGCAGAGCAGATTGAAGCGTTCGGCCTCTGCGCAGAATTCCCAGCCCGACCAAGCCCAACAGGTGTCTGGCGATGGCCTCCTCAAATGCGCCTTTAGCTTCCTCGATGTTCCAGAACAATGCAACAGGAAGTCACGTGCCTCGCGCCTGGGCTTCGTGTCATAGCAAACCGCGGGTCAACGTTGAGTAAGGGGTATCCGGGGTTAAATTCGAAAAATACAAGGTTGAAATAGAACAAACTGTATGAAAAAGAACTTTGAAAACACCAAAGTTTAAATGCCAAAATAGGAGAGAAAAAAATAAAGAAGGAAGTACAAAAAATCCAGAGGGAGTGGTTAGGTGGTGGCATGGGGGGCATGGAGGGGTGGCGAGTAATTTTAATCGTTTTTAAACACACGTTTTAAAAGGGCTGACAGACACACATTTGGAGAAAGGAGGGGCCAGGGGACGGGCAGCTGGGCAAAGGGGAACGGGAATACCCACAAATGTTCATTATTTGATGGGGGACATGAACCAGGACATTCGAGGAAGGACGGGGCAAGAAGAGGTTATGATGGCAGCAGAGTAAATATAACGGTAAGAAATTAAATTCAACAAACGAATGGGCCTAGCAGTGCGAGGTATACAGAAGGAGTATTTATGAACGTTTCCATTCCAGATTTAATTTTTAAAGTTTGGTGTTTCGAATGTAAATTTGTAAACAGAGCCCAGATAATCTAGGCATAATATAGGTAGGAGGATCCCCATGGGGCAATGTGCTCGTCTGGGAAACCAGGCTGCACTGAGCAGCATGAGTTCGAAACCTGGTCCTGGGGAGCAATGTAAAAAAACAATTAATGTTTTTGCCTGTCTTAGAATTACCCAGAAATCAGCGCGCCATTTCAAACTGATTAATGTCATGCAGGTGGGAGGGGTGGTGCATTCCATGTTCAGTTGCACCTGTTTCCTTCTACATTTGCCCCTAGGGTCAAGGGTCATGGACTGGAATCGATGCATCTGTTTACGTCCTTTGAAATGAAATGCGACAGTTGGGCTCTTTTTGGTGTATTTAAAGAACGTGTATCTGTAGATTCCCACACTATGACAACGAACACCCCAAACCGAAGATTCCAGCAGACTGGAAGCAAATACATTATGTGACTTACAGTCCTTAACAAACCACTGAAAAACATATAGATGTATGCAGTTCCTTGGCAGAAGTCAGCTGGCAGTAAAGAAGCGGGAACGTGGCTGGAGGGTTGCCACATTCTAGCTTAGATCCTAAAACTAAGCCTAGCCCTGCCCCTCCCAAGCAGTGCCCTGTCAAAAACCTTGGTGCAGCACCTCTGCCTCTCTGAAAGGCAGTGCTTAATTTGTGGGGGTGTTTGCTAGGGCTAAACCCCAGGACTTATTTCTGGGCACCGCATTTTTTTTCTCATCCTCAGTTCAATTATGGTGTGTTTTTGCAGCTTTATTTTTTTAGCAGTCAGTCTTAGACACACAAAAGCAACAAAAGTGTGAGCCACACAAGCATAGCTCTGCTTGTTATTCAGTTTCATGGATAATGATGAGCTGGGAGGTGACTGAGCTGGTTGCTCATGCTGGTTAAGCTAGCATACTGCACTAGTTAGCGTATGTGTTGTTGGTGTCTCTTCACAACTATATCAACTGGTAGCACTGGTGGGATGCCCAGGCAGAAGCCAGGCAGCCCTGGTACTAAGTGCAGAACCAAAGTTCAGCAGGAAAATGGGTATGCACATGTATATTCGTAAGTGTCAGTATGATGCTGGCTTTGCTGCACCTTTGCATGCAGGCGCTACTCAGCAGGCACAAGCAGGGCTTAGTTAAACAGGACATTTTCCCCTTTTCTTCAGGTATGCAGCCAGAATGGGGAACACCAATACACAGGCATGTGCCAGGCCACAAATTAAGTGTTAAACACACACCAGCCCATTACTGTGGCTGGTACCACACAGACACCAGTATCATTAGTGGTGGCAGATGGGCACCTGGCACAGAGAGAACACCTGGCACAGAGAGGATAACAGAACAGTCACCAGCCAACAAGGCCACCAGAGTTACAAGGCCTGGGAAAAGGCCACTGCCAGTTGATGAGTACCTGTGCTGAGTACTGACCTTTAGCAGATGATCTTGCTTAGGTGTTTATCAGACAAGTTAAGCAGTTTAGTAATTACTTTGTCTGCATTTGTCCATCACTTTACCATATAAAAACAGCACATTTCCTCTGTTTTGTGTGGCTAGATCGTCAAAATGTTACTCTTGCCACCCATAGAGGACATTGATAATTAGGATAATGTGTTTAAAAAAGCAGCCATATGTTTGGCGTTACATTTCAAGAACCTACCACTGTGTTATTGTGAGGGATTCGACCTTTCACATGGGAAGAGTGCACTCGCCTGTTTGTTTAAAAGACGGAATGATGGGAGATCAACCACTGAACATAAGTAGGGCCATTCCCACACATATTTTCCATGCTCACCACACAGCAGAAAAATAGTCGTGTACTCTGCGAGGACACAGCTTACCAGCACCGCCTTCCCCTGTCATGTGTAGCTGATACCTGACAGCCGCTGGTACATCAAAAACCTTTGGCCGTGGGCAGCCTGATTGGAATTTCAAGGCCACATGGTTTTGCATCTCCATTGTCAAATCTTGCTGTTTGCGGTGAATACTGAAGAATGTTAATTAGCAGGCCTCAGGGAAGGCCTGGGTGCAGGAAGTGACAACGGAGACCAGACACCAACACCTCTTTGTAATGCAATGTGTGAACTTGGTACTAACACCCTTCCTTGGTATGACAGGGCAGTTAATGTCCTGTCTGGAACCACTCCTTTCAGAGCAGGAAAGTATGTGAATTGTAGGAGACAAAAGTCTGCCTGCAACCCCATACTTCAGAGGAGGCCCATGTTGTGATCAAGCACCACATAGGGCTCAGTTAATTAGGGAGACACTTTAATGTACAGCAGACAGGAAAACGGGTGGGAATTAGAAGTATATGTAGTCATCCTTCCCCTGTCTGTTGACAAGCACCCTGATAGTGACCTGAAGCATCACTGAAGATTGTTGGTGGAGACATAGGATTGGCTCACTTAAATTAGGCTTGGCCTACACCAATCCCTGGGCACCATTTGGCTTTTAAAGCGGGCTGAGCCCCTCACTGATCAGATCATCTGAAGGCTTTGCAAGGAGTAAGAAGAAGGACTAATTTGGACCGGAGCTGAAGGTACAGTGTACCTTAAATCTTCCGCCAGTGAAGGAAGGCCAGGAGTTCCAAGAGGGAAGCAATATCCCTCCCCTAAACATCCCCCAGGGAAGAGAGGGAGTTACCAGACTCAGAGGACCCATCCAGCAGCTCCAGAACTGGTACCCAGCCAGCACAGAGTGTGCCCTCCTACGTTCTGACAGCAAGACTCCTCGGTGGGAAGTGCCGGAGAGTCTCTGGGCAATGGACAAGGCTGTTGCCTGCTAAGACCATAATGAGTTTTGGGCTGTCCACCTTGAAAGGACACAAGACCTGTGAAGAAGCTAGGAGGAGTGCTATACAAGCATCATCCAGCGTACATCTTTTTAAGGACAATTTCGAAACAGTTGAGTCCTCAAACCGCATCCGGCTGCACTGCTGACTGTTGTCATGCCGCAGTCACCAGAGCCGCCAAGACACCTTGACCAGCATTCCAGATCCGCCAACCATCACAGAGACAACGATTCTTAGCTCAGAGCCTCCACACCGGATAGCCTGCAGACAGCCTGCAGATGTCCGTCCAGCCTTGCTTGCCGAACAGCCTGCTGCCTGGTACCCGCAGCTGTCTCCCGCCATTAACTTTGTCTCACGCCTTGTCTCATGCCCTGAAACCGCTTTAATGCTGTCAAGCACCAAGAACTTTTTCAGAACCAGGTACATTGTGGTTCTGCTGCCCTGGTCCTTCTTTGAAGGCTCCTAGAGACAGTTACGACCCTTTAGCCCTTTGGTGTTGAAACCAAATAACCTTGAACAGTAACACTGATTGTTTTACCAGCTACCCTCCAGTCAGTATCCAGAGTGCATCCCTTTCGTTCGTGAAAATGTCTATCCTCTGTGTTCCCTTACAGTGTGGGTTATAATTGTGTGAATTGTACACATGAAGCAAAATTTCTAAATAGTCAAAATAAATGCACATTTTGTAGTAAAAACAAGAATGCTTTTAAAGAGTTAAATTAGTAATGATATACTACAAAAAGATTTTGAGTAGAAACTGGAGAGATTATTTTAGAAATAGTCCGGACCTGTTGTCACAATGGCTGTCTTGAAGGTTGCACGGGAGCTGTTCTGCCCAGCAGTTCTCTCCAGCCTCAGCGCTCCTGCACTCCTGAGACACAGTGCCAATAGCTTTTAGCTTGTGGTGCAATTAGAGCAGGGATAAAATAGCAAAGCCTGCTTGGACCTCTGCCTCTGGGCGGCAAGACATAATGGGAACATCTCTGTTAGTTCCCAATCTAGTCACCTTCCTCAAAAGTGTTGCCCGCCTGTTCATCTGCGCTGAGTTGCCCGGAGATGGAGCAGCTCATGCCATGGTGGTGCATGAACTTCAGGGAGTGAGTTATCTTGACTGGATGGCCACGCTAAAGGTTGCTTATAGTAATTTACAAAATAGTACACAATCCTTCCCACTTCCGAAAATGCTATTATAACTAAACCTTCTGCCTGCTGCCCTCTGAGTAGGAGAATGTTGCTGAATCCTTGTTATACAGCTTCCTTTTTCTAGATCTTGTTAAGGCTGACCCTGCAGAGTCTAGAATGGGCAGTCCATGTAGTCTGCCTCTCCGTCTATTTGCATACTGCATAGCAGTTTAAGTACTGAGCATGTGCATCCTAATTAAATCTGCTTGGGTACAAAACTCTCTACACAAAAGATCAGGGAATGCTCTGCGGCGAGCTCTGACCTTTCTCTTACGTCTCTTTGAGGCCTCCCTCCCTCAAGCCACTACCCTAGACAACTCAAGAGACCTGCTCCGCTCAAGAGACACTCACCTGTCAAATGTGAGCACGCGCCTTGCTCAATAAAGCCTCCAGCTCACCTTAAGCCGAGTGTCTCACGCTCACCCATGCACGAAGCTGGATGGTGGGGTGGGTGCTGTCATTTTGTTTTGAATTTAAGCTCACGGGCCCTATTCCTTTCATGCAGCCTGGTGAACACAAGCTAAGGACAACACAAGGAGGAAGCACCCTCATAATCCCAAAACACTCAGCACAACCACACACATGCAGATTCGCCTAACACATGCCCAACCTGCCACCCAATGGACTGGACTAACATCACTTAAGCTGGGGTGCCCTGACACCGTTTTCTAATGGAAGGGACATGGGGTCACAATATCATGGTTCAATCAAGACCACTATGCAATACAGTGTGTGAAAGCAGTGTAAAATAAATAACTTTGTAAATAAATAAGGGTAGCCCATGCAGGTGTACGGAAAGAAAGAACATGAGAGCGCATCTTTGCGCTGTCCCTTTGGGTCTTTTTAGTGCGACCAGTAGCAAAGGAAATGCTGGGCTAGGATTGGACTTTCCAGGTCTCAAGGACGAGTTCCGGCCCAGTGAACAAAGTTGCCTTGGGACATAAAAGAAATCTAGGAGGAGCTATAGAAAGAGCTTGACGCTTGTGCCACCTAAGCAGGTTACAAGGACCAGACTGGAGAGACAGAGTGTGTCAGGATTAATCAGGTGAGTACAAAGGCAGTGAATATGGCAATGGAAATGTCACAAAATCGCACAGTGAATAACCTTGAATCAAACAACGTGCACGCAAGAGCCACGACTCATAATACTAAAACCCAGGAGTGAAACAAAAATACCTATATATGAAAAGGGATGTGGGGTAAGCACTTAAAACCTCCTTATGACTGAAAGGAAAGTCGGCAAACTCCTTACCCACTATGCTCTTACAGATACTGACAGCGCTAAGCCCACATAGAGGGCAAGCAAGGACAGGATCTGTGTGCTGACACTCTGGATGATACTGAATAAGGAACTTAGAAACAGTACTCACGAGAACCGGAAAGACCACTTGAATGTCAGTAAAACCACAAACCCAGTTGATCAAACAAGGACCCAGAAGGCTATAACAGCAATGGGTGGAGGATAACTAAATACCTAAGACCTAAGTCAAGGAGCAAGTAGGAATTGTGATTAAAGAAATAGTGAGGAAAACAAAAGGCATTCACACAGGGACTAGTTACTACAGCACCCCACACCTAAATAATCAAATGGGAAATAAATGCAGAAGTGAAATTTAAAACATGGCATGGATCCCAATAGGAAGTAAGGATCAGGAGCAGGGAAAATGATATCACAAAAGGAAACCTTACCCACCCATCCAAGGAGAAAAGGCAGGAAACTAAATCTAAAAAAAAGGAAAGACTAATGCATCAAGTTTTTCAGTAGCAAAGGACAGCATCAAAGAAATAGAAAACACAGGCAAATTGGGCTGCATCAAAGGGTAAAGCACAGAGAAAGGCTGCCTGCAGACAGAGGAAGACAGAAAGGGAAATCCAGAAAGCAGAAATCAATTTAGCACATGAATCCGAAATCCAGGGCGGTGGAACAAGAAACAGGGACTAGGAACTAGGCACAAAAGTTAGGAACAAGGAACAAGGGACTAGTCACAACAGGAACACTGCAACGATGACTAGCGCTGGACTGAAGTAAACTGAGGCTTTTAAAGCTGCTTAACGAGCACACCCCTCAGGTGTGCCGCCTGCTGCACCTGCAGCCACAGGTGTTGCCTATCCTCCACCCAACCTTGTCCTGCAAGGGAGGAGGTGAAGCAGTGAGCCAGGCATTCTGGGAAGCATAGTCATTTGAGTAAAGTAGCATGCTGGCTGCCAAAAACCTGGAATGGATCCGGAAGGGAAGTAACTTGGAAAATAAGGTTTTAGCGCTCCCAATTCATCACAGCACTGTAGCATTAGGTTCGGAGGAAATGTCCAGTAGGGAATAAACCCCAAAACATGCCCCCAAGTGGCGGGAACGGGAGCGAAGGGAGCGAGTCGTGACAGTATACCCCCTTCCACGGCCGTCTCCAGGCGACCGTCACCCGCACAAAACATCTTCCTTCTATGATAGGAGCGCTTTGTCTTTGGAGGTGGCACTGATGGAAACGGTGGCCTGTGGGCAAAAGCAGATGGACTGGAATGAATAGAATCAAGCTGCAGACTAGAAGAGTCATAGGCTGGCTTCTGGTGAGGAAGAGACTCATGGTTCGAAGAAAGGCATGAAGGACTTGCAGGACCTGAAGCAGAGTTGGAAGGTCCAGGAAGCTCAGTCACTGGGAGTGGACACTTATAAGTCTTTGAGGAGGGAGACAGGCTGGTGTAACATGCCTTAGACAATGGTAGAAGCCCTGTTAGCCCTTCTTCCGAGAGTGGACTCGCAGGAGGTGAGGAAACTGCAGGTTTCAGGAAATGTTTATGTTCAGAAAAAGAAGGTGGCGGCCGAGGTAGAGGTTCGGATCCTTTTCTGTCATCCATCTGGGAAAAGGCTTGTGGTTGAAAGTGACTAAGGTTTGACTGCATATGTTCCATGCCTTGGAGGCCTGGAAGTCCTATGGGTTGTTTGAGGCTGGCACTCCCGGTGACCGTCGTGTAGCCACCTTGTTGCACGTGGGATACAACCGCAGGGACGTTTGGCATACTGATAGGAGTGATAGAGGCAGTACTTAGTACATCAGGCACACTCGCAGCAGGAGCAATAACAGGCACATCTTGAACTGCAGCAGTCATTCCCTTCCTTTGGCTACTAGCACCCAACTGGTGCTGCTGCTGGGGGGCCGTGCCCGTCCCTTCCCTCGGGCTCATGCGTGATCCGGCAACAAAAAAGCTGTCAAGCGGCTGATCCGACCCGGACCCCAGATGCGAACCACCCAGCCCGCTATCCTGGTCGGCTACTTGTTCGGTGACTGGGCCGTGGCGGATGGTATCTGTCTCCCTCTCATAGTACTCCAGGCAAGTCCAATGGCCTTGCATGTAAGGCTCTCCTGAGTCATGATCCAGCTTGATGTTTCTGAAGTGAGAGCTGGCAGAAGTTTCAGACTCAGATGTTGCATCTTCGGGAGGCTCTGATGCTACAGTCAAGCAGTTGGGAGAATTGTCTTGTGAAAAAGGCAGGCAATCTGGTGATCCCCCTGAAGCATACAAAGGGCAGGCTGGACCTTCATCGGTAATAAATGGTTGGGATTCAGGAGGAATCTCTGGAGCAGAAGAATATGCAGCAGGATCTGACAGTGTAGACAGGTGCACCTCCGATATTGGCCGCGAGGCTGAGCAGGATATAGGTCTCTCATGAACTGAAGCCAAACTAGCAGTAGGCTCTGGGACCGAAGACATGCACTTAGAATGTACTACCGGAGGCTCCATGGCTGAAGGATAATCTGCTGGATGAGTCACTGTAGCCGAAGACAGGCATGCCAGAGGAAATTCTGAGGCTGAAGGCATGCAAGCTGGAGCCATCTCGTTAGCTGAAGACAAACTTGTCAAGGTCTTTGGCACTGACCACGTACATGGTGAAGGCTCTTGAGTGAATGGCAGACATGGCAGTTGTTCATTGATTGAAGACACGTGTGTCAAAGATGACTGCAGAGCTGTGGACTGGATAATAGATGTGTCAATGGTTGTAGGAGGACAGACTGAAGTCCCAGAAGTTGACAGACACATTTGTGGCTCAGAAATGGAAAACACCTTTAGGGCAGTTGACTCCTTGGCACCAGTAACCAAAGACTGAGCTGTACCCCTGCAGTCCCTCTCCTTAGTGGATGGCACAGAGTCTCTTCCTTTGTAGAAGTCAATATCAACCAGAGGAATCACCATAGTAAAGTCTCTGTTAATCAGGATTTCGTCAATTGTCCATTCCTCTGTTTTAGCTTCTGAAAGTGGCAGATTAACAATCAACAGTTCAGGAATCGTCTGCCAGGTTTTTGGTTCAGTATACTGTGGAATGAGTCCATCAAAATCTGAAATCTGTACTGTCTCTGACTGTTCGTTGTGACAAAAATTGGCAGAAGGAAGAGCCAACACAGAGGTAGCATCGTTTTCCACATCAACTTGAACGTCTACTTCAGTCTCAGCAGCAAGATCAAGGGCAGAACCTAAGCCTACAGTAGTGACTGATTCTGTATATGTCACCATTGTGGATTGTGTTTGGAAATCAGAAGCATGTATGTGTTCAAGCTCAGAATTATGACAAACTGCTACACAGGAAATTTTAGGTAAAGGAGTGGCTTGTAAATCTTCAGCTAACTGCAATCCCTGACAAACAGCAGAACAATTGTCAGAAACTGTGCCCAGATTAAGCGCTGTGCTAGAAGAAAGACTTTCACTCCCAATAGATCTAACATATTGACAAATATCATGGTTTACCAAAGTCTCTGCACTCAGGGGCTGAACAGTGTTCACTTCATCAACATCAACGGATAAAGTCTGAGGTGTATTCAGTAAAGAGTGCAAGGTTTTATTCTCCTCTTGTAAAGAAATGAATTCTTGTCTTAACTCCTCAAGCTTAGCTCTTAGCATGCCCTGCATTAACTGTACATCACTATCAGTAGGCACAGGGGGAGACATAGTGGCATCAGGGCTGGATCCTGCACTAGCAATCTGGATGTGCACCGATTGTACATTGTCATCTACTGCTTGCAGGTTCTGAGATTTATACTTTCTCTTACCAACTTGGTCTGTGTTTCCCTTAAGCAAACTATTGACATTAGACCTCTTGGCATTAGGGACTACAGTATGTACTTGTGCAAAGGAGTATGCTTTAGACTGAGGGTAGAAAACAGAAGTTATGCAAGGAACCCCTCCATTCTTTATGTTTGTACCATGAAACTGTTCAATCTGAGGTGAAGCACAACTGGAATCATGGGGTTCAACAACAGAGGTACTCTTGTATAATAAGTCTAACAGTGTGTTGTTTTCTGCTGCTAAGGCTTGTGCTGACATAGAATCTGGATCAGAATAAAAGACAGAACTAGGATCAGGCAATGTAAGATGTGCCATCCTGTGGGAAAAATACTCTGCGCGTAAATGCCCATTCATGACAAGGAGTTCATTCAAGTCGGGACTAGTGATTTGATTGTCACAGGTAAATGTAGGGGAAGCTTTCTGTACAAATTTGTTAGAGGCCTTGCTGCCTTTCTTTCTTAAACTTGCCATATTCAATGGGAGTTTAGGGCTGGTCATTCTGTCAGGATTAATCAGGTGAGTACAAAGGCAGTGAATATAGCAAGGGAAATGTCACAAAATCGCACAGTGAATAACCTTGAATCAAACAACGTGCACGCAAGAACCACGACTCATAATACTAAAACCCAGGAGTGAAACAAAAATACCTATATATGAAAAGGGATGTGGGGTAAGCACTTTAAACCTCCTTATGACTGAAAGGAAAGTCGGCAAACTCCTTACCCACTATGCTCTTACAGATACTGACAGCGCTAAGCCCACATAGAGGGCAAGCAAGGACAGGATCTGTGTGCTGACACTCTGGATGATACTGAATAAGGAACTTAGAAACAGTACTCACGAGAACCGGAAAGACCACTTGAATGTCAGTAAAACCACAAACCCAGTTGATCAAACAAGGACCCAGAAGGCTATAACAGCAATGGGTGGAGGATAACTAAATACCTAAGACCTAAGTCAAGGAGCAAGTAGGAATTGTGATTAAAGAAATAGTGAGGAAAACAAAAGGCATTCACACAGGGACTAGTTACTACAGCACCCCACACCTAAATAATCAAATGGGAAATAAATGCAGAAGTGAAATTTAAAACATGGCATGGATCCCAATAGGAAGTAAGGATCAGGAGCAGGGAAAATGATATCACAAAAGGAAACCTTACCCACCCATCCAAGGAGAAAAGGCAGGAAACTAAATCTAAAAAAAAGGAAAGACTAATGCATCAAGTTTTTCAGTAGCAAAGGACAGCATCAAAGAAATAGAAAACACAGGCAAATTGGGCTGCATCAAAGGGTAAAGCACAGAGAAAGGCTGCCTGCAGACAGAGGAAGACAGAAAGGGAAATCCAGAAAGCAGAAATCAATTTAGCACATGAATCCGAAATCCAGGGCGGAGGAACAAGAAACAGGGACTAGGAACTAGGCACAAAAGTTAGGAACAAGGAACAAGGGACTAGTCACAACAGGAACACTGCAACGATGACCAGCGCTGGACTGAAGTAAACTGAGGCTTTTAAAGCTGCTTAACGAGCACACCCCTCAGGTGTGCCGCCTGCTGCACCTGCAGCCACAGGTGTTGCCTATCCTCCACCCAACCTTGTCCTGCAAGGGAGGAGGTGAAGCAGTGAGCCAGGCATTCTGGGAAGCATAGTCATTTGAGTAAAGTAGCATGCTGGCTGCCAAAAACCTGGAATGGATCCGGAAGGGAAGTAACTTGGAAAATAAGGTTTTAGCGCTCCCAATTCATCACAGCACTGTAGCATTAGGTTCGGAGGAAATGTCTAGTAGGGAATAAACCCCAAAACATGCCCCCAAGTGGCGGGAACGGGAGCGAAGGGAGCGAGTCGTGACAGAGTGTGTCCATTATGAAAAGGGCTTATGGCCTTACACCTGGTGCAGAAGGACACACAGCTGACACTCTGGGAGTAATAAACCTCTGGCCAACTTGGAGGTCCATATTCATGGCATACTGGGGTCTTCACCTTTGTACAACAAACCCTTACACAACAAATGGTCAATCCTGTCTAAAAGCACGCAGCCGCCACAGCACGGGGAGGCAGACAATTCCCAAGCGGCAAGGTCTGCCAAAGGAATGACTCCTGTGCCTACTGTGCAAAGAGTGCACACCCGCAAGAGTAGTCGCACAAAGCATAAGACGCGCACGTTCTGATGCGCAACCGTCAACACCACATGCTACGCTGACCAGAGGTGGCAGTGTAATGTATGTCATTGGTACGCCGTGCCACTAGTTCATTATGATTTTAAAGTGCATTCCTCTAGTTCAAAGGATTAGGAAAAGCATCCTGGTGTCTTCTCAGTGGGTCGATCAATCACTGCACATTTCCCAAGTCACCGCCAGGCTGAGGAACACACACGGTGGCTCTGCAGCCTGCACCTTAACTTCCTCGCTAAGACATTTTATGCATGGTGATGCATTTCCATCTGAAAGGCTGCTCACATCACCAATAACACCGAAAAACTCCCTCTTAAAGATGTTCTTATATCCATGTCCAGTGGCGTAACATTCAAAAAAGGAAAAGGCTTTCTTTTATGTCTATAATCAAATGTTCCTAACATCATGAATAATAATGAGCTGTGTCAGTGACAAAGAATATCCTTACCTAACTGAGCTTAGTTCACACAGTATCTTATGGTGTGTCTTAAGAGCGCTGAGTGTACATCGGTGTTAAGTGGGGGATCATTTAACTGTGCCACAGGTTAGCTAAACCTCTGAGACGCTTAGCTAGCTAGAAACTCCAGATTGCCGTCTTGTTGGAAAGTGCTTCATGTCCCCAGCCCCCAAATCCCTTTCTGTCCATGCCAACAAGCTGCTCTTCATCATTCTGCAGCCGCCACACCTCCCCGTCCCCTTTTTTTTATCATTAACTGAGCCACTACTAAGCTCTCCTCTTCAACCCTGTCACACTCTCCCACATCAGTGGCTAACCAGCCTCAAAGTGCTGCAGTCTATCACATCTTGGGTTCTTCCCTATGGATAAAATACTCCCACGTATGTTTGCCAAATTCATAGGAAGCAGATTGGCACTCAGGAACTGTGTACTTCCAACCTGCAACCATTAACACCACAGGTTTTGCCTCAGCCTTTCCCACTATCACTGTCCCACTAATTAATCCCACCCTCCTTTTTTGTTACAGAGCCAAGCACAACGAGGCCCCCAATAGTGGAAAACAGGCACTATACAAGAATGCTTGCATTATTTTGCATGCTGGAAGTGATATTATGTCAGTTTAACTTGTTTCTTTGAGGAGGTACACGTTGTCAGAATGTGTACATTTTGCAAGTAAATGCTATAATGATAATGATGTGTTATTTATATAGCGCCTTAATCCAAAGCGCTTTACAGAGCACCTATTTTCATACAATATCACCCAACTGAAATTGGTACTCATTTATCGACCTCAGAAGGATGAAAGGCTGAGTTGGCTCAGATCGCAGCAGCGAGCGCTCAACCCACTGAGCTATCCAGTATTGTGTTAGGGTTTTAAATTAAAAACCCTAAATATGTGTTCCGAGTACAGCTTGGAATGCAGTCAAGAGACTACATTTCAGAGTGAGTTACAATCCTTGCTTCAACGTTTAGCCAAAGTATGTGATCTTGGGCAAATAATGTAATCTCCCTCTGCTTGAACTGCAGAACTTGAGGCCCTTATGAGTGATTACTTTCAACTATTAAAAAAAAGACACCCTTACAATGAGGCAGACTGAATGATGTTTAGGGATGAAATTGTGTCCCCTTGGCTCCTCTGTTAACAGCCCCTAAGGATTCAGCTATGCAGAGTACTTTGCCACAAGAGAATCAGTGAAACTCTCTGCTATGCCCTGTTATGCTATGTTATTGTGTCTTTTTAGTACACCTTGTGCCTTTTTGAAGGTTTTTAGAAGCTTTAGGATCTGAAAAGGACAGGGCATGGGACTAATGCAGTAGCAGGGGGAGCAGGGCTATGTTGCTTTGTTGCAACGTTGATGTGTGCAGATCTGAAGAGATGGGACTGTTTACTGTATGCAGTGTACGTTTTAGATATTTTGTGAGCAGTGGTTACATTTAGTTGTTAGTGTGGTTGTTTGTGAGTCTGTCCGAGCAGTGCAAGAGGCGAGTGGAGAGTTTTGTTGGAATCTCTTTGCAGCTTATTCTGGTGGTTAGGGAAATGTAAAGAAGACACGTGACTTTGAATGGCATATATTCAATTGTGTATCCTGTGCAGTGGTCATGTGCAGTGGTCAAAGTGTACAAAAAGAAGTAGTAAAACTATGTTCCATGCCGGCCTGCGCCCACTCCCCACAGGCCCCATTGCCATGCCCCCTCTCACGTGCAGTACAAACCCCGAAACAAACATGCCTACTGTTTAAGGGAAAGTTCAGTTCAGTGGACTGAAGTGCAAGTTTTAACTTCTTCCTACACTTTCATTTTTATTACTAAACCATTTTGGAACTTTTTTTTTTTTTTAAGTAGAGGGGCACCGCTCCCAACCGCTCCGCCCACTTATCCTGTGTTGTTACAGTGGATGGCTTGTGTGTTACAATGTATTGCCAGTTAGGGTACCAGCTGGAATGATCTTGAAGTGGATATTGTTATCAAATCTTTTTCCAACCAGCGCCAAATTTGATTGCATGAACACTCCATACAAGCGTGGGTATGTGAGGCGTTCAACATGTACTTTAGGCAGCAACAGCACACAGAAACAGGAAGTGTTTTTTCCATTTATTTTGCTGAAGGTTCACCAAGTAGCCAATAACCAGAGGAACGATGCACCAGAAGAGCAACTCACAAGGGAGCCAATGTCCAGAGGCGAGCGACTCACCAGAGCAGCCAATGGCCAGACGGGTGATGGACAAGAGCAGCCAATGGCCAGACGGGTGATGGACAAGAGCAGCCAGTGTCCAGAGGCGAGTGACTCACCAGAGCAGCCAATGGCCAGACGGGTGATGGACAAGAGCAGCCAGTGTCCAGAGGCGAGTGACTCACCAGAGCAGCCAATGGCCAGACGGGTGATGGACAAGAGCAGCCAGTGTCCAGAGGCGAGTGACTCACCAGAGCAGCCAATGGCCAGACGGGTGATGGACAAGAGCAGCCAATGGCGAGACGGGTGATGGACAAGAGCAGCCAATGTCTAGAGGCGAGTGACTTACCAGAGCAGCCAATGGCCAGACGGGTGATGGACAAGAGCAGCCAATGTCCAGAGGCGAGCGACTCACCAGAGCAGCCAATGGCCAGACGGGTGATGGACAAGAGCAGCCAATGGCCAGAGGCGAGTGACTCACCAGAGCAGCCAATGGCCAGATGGGTGATGGACAAGAGCAGCCAATTTCCAGAGGCGAGCGACTCACCAGAGCAGCCAATGGCCAGACGGGTGATGGACAAGAGCAGCCAATGGCCAGACGGGTGATGGACAAGAGCAGCCAGTGTCCAGAGGCGAGTAACTCACCAGAGCAGCCAATGGCCAGACGGGTGATGGACAAGAGCAGCCAATGTCCAGAGGCGAGCGACTCACCAGAGCAGCCAATGGCCAGACGGGTGATGGACAAGAGCAGCCAATGGCCAGACAGGTGATGGACAAGAGCAGCCAATGTCCAGAGGCGAGCAACTCACCAGAGCATCCAATGGCCAGACGGGTGATGGACAAGAGCAGCCAATGTCCAGAGGCGAGCGACTCACCAGAGCAGCCAATGGCCAGACGGGTGATGGACAAGAGCAGCCAATGTCCAGAGGCGAGTGACTCACCAGAGCAGCCAATGGCCAGACGGGTGATGGACAAGAGCAGCCAATGTCCAGAGGCGAGCGACTCACCAGAGCATCCAATGGCCAGACGGGTGATGGACAAGAGCAGCCAAGGACCACGGATCAGAATAGCTAAGGACCAGAAGGGCAACTGACCAGAGAGGCTTACTTTTACTTTTGTTTTTCTTCAGTCCATTTTTATTTTTGGCTGCATGTGTGATTTAAGCTTCACCTATAAACCAAAATGAGTGTGCTGGATTGCAGCAAGAAGTAGATGATATGTGAGGAGGGACACACAGTGTGAGGGATTTTTGTTGGTTATTTACACACCCACTGACAGCCAATTGCCATGTTAGTCCCTTGGGCCATTGCCACTCACTACCCCCTATCCAACACACTAATCTGGGATCTCTTTTAGCTAGCTCTATCAAGCTCTATCAAGCAGTAACATCAAGCTTTGGCCTGCAAGCGTTTTTTCACAGATAACCATACTAAGCATGATCAAATGAGGTATGTCTGTGAAATCATATCTGTTTACTTTGCACGCACAGTTGGATCAACAATGTCTACTATTTATTTTTATATTGTGATGTTTTTGTCGGGATGAATCTGGTGCCATTTCCACATCCAATCTTCTCCTTTTTTTGGATACAGCCAGAATATCACTATTTCCTTTTCTCCACACCCACCACTGACCCAGACATCCATGAAACCTACCACACAATAAATCCAAGTGCCACTGCAACATCAATGCACGCCCCATCTCCCAAGTCCACTTACACACACACACTCACCGCGCTATTGAATATTCAAGCACAGGTCAAGGGGTCACTTGGCAGTGGCACCCTCAAAACATGCAGTGCAAAACACCTTGTTCCCTACCGGAAACCCAGCTCACTGGCCTCCATAAACAAACTCATGGAACACGTCCCCAACCACCTCAAATGACTACTGCAGGGACGGTCAGCTGACATCCCAATGGTGGCCTGCCTTTGGTTTAACTACTAAGTACACACAAATACCACACATTCACAACCTACTTCAGCATATGTATTTCTCTGAGTTGAACCATATAAAATCGACCATTCTATTCACAGAGGGTTTTCCAATGGGATTGCACCCAGGGGTGAACTGGGAACCAACAGTGGCCTTGGAAATAATGTTCAAAGTGGTCACATATTACACATTTTCAGCAAGGCCAACTCCGTTCCTATGAGAACATTTGGAAATAAATCGGTTACTCCCCAAAAGAGGCCCAGGGTGCAGAGGCCTACCAGAAATCTCCAAAGTTCCCTACAGGCCAGTCCAGTCCTGATTGCAGCATTATAGAACACTACAGTGCATAAGGCCCCACGTGCATAGCAGGTCGGAGACAGGCGCATTCCTTCGTGTGGTTGAGTGCTTAGTGTTTATCTTCCAGCTCAGTGCAGCCTATAGTTTTGGACGGATTTCAGTGGGCACGTAATTATTTGTCTTCCCCAGAAACCTATTAACTGGGCTCTATGAAAGGTCTTCCATTTATAGATGGTTATTGTGTGGGTCTGTTTATGGTCAAGAGACATCTGGGATTGTCATACAACAGTGCATTTCAGAAAAAAAATGCATATTTCGGTGCGTGTGTATGTGCACGCAAGTGTGTGTGTGTGTGCAGGGGAAACTATGCAGCGCTCCCCTTTGTGTCAGCAGGAAGTGCGAGTATGCCCCTCCCCTCACCCCCAAAGCCAGTGACAGATTACACAGGAAGTGCCTCGATTTGTGCTATTTTCTACTTCCTTCTCTCGCACTGGTCTAAATGATGGGGATGCTGTAACTCCAGTCCAAGGCAGGGGCCTAGCTCAGTCAATCATGTTGGAGGGGTCGGTGGATCTGAGTATTTTCCAACAAGCTGTGCAATGTAGCACATATTTTATAATTATAATTGGTTATATATAACGCACTTAATACCAGAGGTTTCTCAGCGCGGAATCGGGGATCGAACCTGTGTTGCTCTGCGTCGTTTTGTTTTCAAAGGCAAGTGCTTTGCCCCTGAGACAGACCTCTTAAAAAGTCACAGACACGTGTTTCCACTCTTTTAACTTTTGGTGTTGCACAGTGAATATGCTTGGAGATGAATGAAGTTCAAGTGGGGGGCTCAGCTACACACCTTCAATAATGAAACCAAGGACATCACTGATTGGAATTGGAATTGTATCATCTAAGCACCATACAGCGGCCTCCTCCAGGTTTCCCAGTGAAAGTCAAGGGGGCACACAAACATTATTTAAACTGGACATGCAAGCATGTCTCAGGAGGATTTCTCAGGGGCAACCCGCTCACCTTGGAAAGAAAACGACACAGAGCAACCCAGGTTCGATTCCTGGTTCCGCGCTTATAAACCTCTGGTTATTAAGCTTGTTATAAATAACCAATAAAAAATAATAATAATAATAATAATAATAATAATAATAATAATAATAATAATAATAATAATAATAATAATGTGCGGCCTGCAAAGGTGGCGTACAGAATTCCTGCAGCAATAATTCAGGATGGCTCTGGATTGGGATAATTTCACCCCCCACCCCTCCAACTAAAGGAACTAGTGGCTATTAAATTATTTAGCTCTATGTTTAGTGTAAGCACTTAGGATTAGTTAGCTTTAGTTAGCACCAGCAAGTCGACAAAAGAAGACAGTGAAGGATTCTGGGAAAGCACAAGAACAAAGAAGAGAACTCCTAGAGACTGCACATAAAAGACTGGGCAAAAAGACTGTATCCGTGAGAAAACATTAGAACAAATTGAAGCAAGAACCTCCCAAGGTACCTCTGGGGCCTTTGAAAAAAACAGGAGTTGAGAGAAGTCCAAGTATTTTGGGGGATTTTAGGAGTGGAACATCGGCGTGAAGCAGATGTTCCTCCTTCTGAACTCCCAAAGGCAGTTGGACTACTCTGAACCGCCGTTTGTTTCGGATCTGTGAACAGCCTAATGCTAAGGGGCTATTCTGGGGGGTTGCCAGGGGCCTCTTGAGCATAGTAGCTCCCACAGTAGCACCGAAGTGCATGGGCCGTGACACACTTCAGTAAATGCCTGTTGTGTGTGGCTTCAACCTGTGACAAGCAGGGTGGTAAGTTTAAATAGTATTCGTTTCTCCGCGTTTGCCCTGCTTCTGCTATTCCCTACTCAGACCTGCAAGCAACTGGATAAAGCCACGTATATTTATCTGGCGTTATCTAATGGTATGATTAAATCTTAAGAAACGTATAGTTTAATATGTCCATGTTGGCAGTTCAAAATTGTAGAATATTTCCAGTTTAAGATGTTATAATTTCACTAAATTGGTTTGGTGAGGATTAATTCTTGAGAGAAAGAAGATCATGTTGGCATGTTGGAAAACGTGGGGGGAAGTAGATTAAAGGATGTGGGCTGCCCCAAGCGAAATCTCGCGAGATTGTGTGATGTCACAGGGTGGTCAAAAGAGGTTCAGCTCACTTAGCTAAGAGGAAATTTACAAGCAATACTTTAGAAGAGCTTGAAAATTCGCCAAACCTAGAAAAGGATTTCTGTCTAAATTCATAACAAGTACCACAAACACCCTTGTAACAAACTTGTGAAGCACCAGTATGCCACTTTGCCCAAAAAGGGGCATAGATACCAAAACTGAATTGCTCTCTTCCTTTTTTAATGACCAGTAAAAAGGGACCTCTTTGCCTTGGTTCCTGCCCACCTGCAGGTTGGACATCTGAATGGCAGCGTCTTCCTGGAATTTTGGGAGATCCTTTAGACATGAATATTCCTAGGACAAGATATGGACTTGTGTGTCCAGCTTGGGCCCATGTGGTCTAAGGAGCTGTGGGTCCTAACCTTGTGCCTTGCTGGGCCAATGGTGGAATCGCTCTGCACTGCCTGGAAGTAGTTGCCTGCAGCCTGGGGTGACACTAGCAGACAGCATGAGGACTGTTAACCAGGCAAGGTGCTCTATGGACCAGCCGGCAGAACTCCTCTGCCATAGCTGTGTGCTCCCGGCGTGCTTGCCCATTAAAAGGACTGGCGCCCTACCACTTGGGAAAAGGCTGCCCAAAAGGTCCATCATCGTGGATGACGAAATACTTTTGCGTTCAGATGTCATCATGCACCACCGGAACTAAAAGGAAGAGCTAGTCTATGGGGCACTCACACGTGCTAAGACATTCTTTTTATGGATATGTATCTTGTTTCTTTCTGTGGGGCTATTTTTGAGATACATAATATTGGGATATCATATCTCAGTGTCGATTATTATTGATGCCACACTCATGATTTGCACAATGTTTTGTCAATGTTTTTGAATATTTTTCACATAATTGTTGGATGCAATTAGCTAATACATATACAATAATGTATGTGAACTTGAATTGCACCTTAACTTCATTATTCTTTTAACAGTATTGATTTTGAGTTGCGATACTCCATTTCACCCCCACTCTCCTGTACCCCTAGTGGGCATCACTCCCAGAGTCATCTTTGGGCTTTGGCAACGACACTCAAAGGGCAGCCAAGAGGTCTTCTTGGCACACCTCTGCAAGATCCACCAGATAAGCTTGTTGAGGAAGCTCTGCCATTTGCTATTGCATGTATCAATGTCTCCCCTTTACCCTTCCAGCTGGCTTCCTGATAGAGGAGTGTTCTCGGAGTGTTCTGCGGCACAATTTCCTGAATGCAGTGCTGTGTCATTAAATGTGCATGCATGTGTGCGCCCGTTCGCGTGTGTCGTCACACAGGTGTGTGTTTCTGTGTGAGTGTGCGTGCAGTTCCATGTGTTAATATCCCCGCAAAAATATCACGATATAAAAATATTGCCATATGTTTGCGGCGATATTGAGACATGGACCCTGCGGGGGACAAATCTGCAACCCCCGCATTATTTTTAAATGTGCGGGGGAAACCCCACAACCCTATCTCCCACAAATTATCCCCCCAAAAATATCACCTATGGCGAGGCAAACGACCATATGTACGGCGATATTTTTGGTGGGGATAATATGTAGGGATACCATGCGAGCATGTGCACACACTCAGTCCTAACCTTTTATCTAGAGTGTTGGCCTACTATGCCATTGTTGGATCTATGATTGATTTGCCAGAGGTACACTCAGCAGAGCTATCAAGACCAGGGCCAATGACTTCACCTGCCAGTATGCTCTAGCCAGTTAGTGGCATCTGATGCCAGGTAATGCCTCACATGCCAGGTATAGTTCGGATTTCTGATATACAGGCCCGCATGACAAGGTGCTTCTATCGTATTTCAATGTCACCCACACATTTCCCAATGCTGCCAGGTTGTACCTGTAAATCCTTTGCATGTTTGGTGCAGTCATATTCTGTGATGCTCAGGAGGTGTTTCCATCATGAAGCATGTCCTGGATCTGCCATATCCTGCTTGCCAATGCCTCACAAGTCTTACCTCTCCCCAGGCCCCCCTCCCCCGTCTCATGAGCAAGAGACCTGCCCTACTTTAAAGGGAAGGAGTAACTGAGGCAGTGCAGTAGGACACAACTCCAGGTTCTGCATTACTGGAAGGGGAGCACATGGAGCAGGGACCCACTCACTACAGGTGTATCCCATCCACGCAGGAAACTGTATTAACATGCAATGTCCCCTTTCTGCTTCGACGAACTGTGTGAAGGTTGATCCTGGCTACCTTGTAAATAAGTATTTAAAATGACTGAAATGACATTACGCGCTGTATGAACATGCACTTCTATGCACATACAGCAATGGCCTTTCAGGCCCCATAGACCTGTTTTTCTATTCTTTATAACAACCTACGACTCTGCCCTGCAGAAGAATTGCCCTCAATAGCAGAATGCAATTATGCATAATGCATGAAAATAACTCATCTTAATTGTGGAGCCCACACCTACAGTCAGTTGCTTTGGGATAATCACTCTAGACTCTTATTTGTTTTGCTCATGCCATCTTCTAGGGCATCATTTCCAGACTAGGCGGCGCCATATCACATCCGATTCAGGCCAACGAACGGAACCTGTATGTGGCCGATGGATGAATGGCACAATATGGGACAAATCACCTGAAAGACTTGGAAGTGGATCTAGAAACCCTGATGAGGAAACCTGACTCAGTGAAAAAAAAGGTTCAACAGAGAGACTGGATTGAAAGATTAGCTCAAAGAGCAAAATATAAACCTGTATCGCATTTTCCAAATTAACGACGCAGAGTGAACACAGTGCTAAAATATCTGCAAATATTCCCTCGTCGATACCATAAGGACCAGTTTCTATGATTAAGGCTTAACTTCTACCACACAAAACAGAAGAAAACAAAAGAATTGCCCTGAGAATATGCGCCGGTTTTGTAAACTCTCCTTGAACACAGAATCAGTGAAACACTTATTAATGTTTTGTCCAGGCTTAACATGACAGAGGACATCATATCCAGGAAAATACATCAGATACATGACTTCACTATCTGTCGATGAATGGTAGAGCCTATTTCACCTAGGCAAAAAAAAACATAAGTTGTCTGTGCTGGAACAAACTTCCTTGATTACGTAATAGAAACCCCTGAAGGGACCATATTTTCACGTGTGCTAAAAATTGAAGGGTGAACCACAAAGCGATGCAATTGGCTATGATCAGAACCATGATAACAAACACTCCGCTGACAAATTACTTAAGTGGAATGACAAGTAAATTGTTTTTATGTGTAAAATAGTTTGTAAAAAACTGTAACACATAAAATAAAATAAATGAAAATGTCCAGAACAGTGCCACGGCCCAAATTCGGTTTTCATGCCAGCAATCAATGATTTACTGGCATAGTCCAACACACAGTATTCTCCACCCAACTCAGAACAACTGTTAAATACAATGCTCCGGGTTTATTCATCTGTGACCAAGCAACTCCTATTTGGCTGAATTCCAACATACAGTTTAACATGCAATGTCAAAACTACGCGTTGTGGAATTACTGGACAGCCCACAGTGCTTTGAGGCCACGGCGATGGAAGCTAGGCACTTAACAAACGTTACAAAGCATAGCATAGCGTAACTCCTATTGTCAGATTGGCGAGAGATTGGCACATGGTGGGCTGGAACTGCTTTCCTGTTGTGAACCGGGCCCCACTGTGAGAAATGACGGTAGAGTCTTCATCATTGGGGCCTCTGTCACAAAACTACTTACAGGCAGCCATGATTATCTGCATATGCCTCCCCGCTGGGCTGCCAGATGTTTGGTAAATGCATTAAGTCAAATTGTAGCCTTAGGTATTTATGCAGAAGCAAATGTGCTATCTATGAATAGTGATAAAAAGTAAAACAAGGACATTGGTTCCAGTAGCCCTGAAAAGACGAAAGCTTGCCTCTATCCTTGATGGGGTGCAACTGGAAAATGCTTCATGCTATAATTATTTAGGAATCCAGCTGCAAAATAATCTGAGGTGGGATACCCATTGGAAGGAAATGAAAAGAAAAATTAACTAAGTCGTTAGTACCTTCAGGCATTTTATAGGCAAGCAACGTGGAATTTCCATAGAAACTATTTTGCTGTTATATCAATCCAAAGCTCGGTCTGTCCTGTTCTGTGGGATTGAGATATGGGGCAACAAGAATTCCACACTCTTGAAACAATTTGAAGCATTGACTTTGCGCAAACATTGTTGTATGCCGTCATCACTCCGGGTTGAGTATATGTATTTAGAATTTGGTATCGCTGGTGTTGTAGCGGATTGAAACTGAAATCCATCATGTTCTGTGATAAGGTGCTAAAATTGGAGACTGCTAGCATGATGGGGAATTTTGTATGTGCATTTTGCGAAATTGCTTATTGTTATTCTACGGGAACATTTGGCCATTTGTTAAGTCTTTGTGCAAAATGGCAAGAGGGTTGTTGTGGCATCCTGCCTAATGGCGCAGTGCTTGTGATTAAGGGCCGTCTTAACATCAAATTAGTACAACATAGTAAAGAACAGTATTGTGTAAACCTATTATCTGGGAGTAATGGTTCTTCTTTTTGTGAATACATCTCCTTGCGCGATACAAAGCCAACGTATTTAACTGCGTACGCTAACAGTTCTATTGCCAGACAATACTTAAGACTGAGATGTAATAAATGTATTGCACTTGTAACGCAAGGCGCACACTTGGGCATCCCGCGCACCGTGTGCCTCTGTTGGTTATGTGGTACTGGTGAAGTTGAAACACTTGAACATCTGTTAATAGACTGTCAATGCCTACATATGCTATGGACAAGCTATTTGAAAGCATTCAATAATGGTATTAATTTTAAAGATCTATACTTAATATGGCCCAGGTTTTTAAATGGCAATGATCATAATTTGATATTTTACCTTGTAAAATTTTATTGGAAATGTGTGGAAATTATGAACTTAGTTACTTGTTGATTTTATGGATGTCATTTCTATTTTATATGTAACTTTTAATTACCATGTTAATCTGAAGTGATTTTACCCTGAAGGTTGTATCATGTAATTGTATATTCTTTAAAAAAAAAAGATTGATGAGCTGCTAACCTTGTCATGCTATGGAGCACAGATCAATTGCTCACAGAGTATTTTAGTACTGTATGGGTATATTGGACGATTGTGTAAAGGTTGTTTTTATGTTCTTGTTTTATCCATTGTATATACAAAGTCATTTGGCTGATTGTATATTAAACTAAATAAATAAATGCAGTAATGCAATCTATCGTTTTGCCTTGCACTCCTTACGGTCTGGTGTGTAGAAGGCAGACATATGCATAACTTCTTTACACCTTGCTTACTGGTACAGCTACATGTTGCTATCTGCCTTTTCGCAAACGTTAGCAGCGTATTCTCCAGTTGTGATGCAGTCAACTGTAATGTGTTACTTTCTGACCAACAGAGCTGGCCTTAGGGCAGGGCGACCGCCCGGGCACCATGTCCCCCCAGGGTGCCATTTGCCCTTGCCACGCCAGCTCGGGGGAGTCTCTAAGGGCTCCCCCGAGCTAGCGTAGTGGGAGACGGCGCTGCAGGCACCCTTATGTTATTAAATGCACCTGCGGCGGCTGGGCGCATTTAATAACAATAGGAGGCTGATAGCACCCTATTCACATGATGATTACCTCCCTGTTCTGACGCGGGGGCGAGGAGGTTTTCATTGGAATAGGACGCTGATGCCAGGCCGTGGGCAAGAGTTAAAGCAGGTGTGCATGCCAGGAGGAGGCCTGGAGTTTAAGCGCACAGAGACGCTCTTACCTTGTGGGGAAACGGAATGGATTTTGATAACCATCGATGCATCAATACAAGGTGGAGTGCTGATGTAGGCCAGATCCAAGGATGAGATAGGAGGACTCTCATATTCCTCTCAAGCCCAGACAGGGTGCGATGTTGCCCGTAGGTCGAGGCCCTTGTCTGCCAGCTCCCGTCAGATGGTAGCCACAGACCCGGCGGCCATGTTTGAAGGTCCGGGTTTATACTTTCAATGCTGCAGCAACGAAGACACTTGTTTTTACTTCCCGGAATCAACCACTCACAGAGCTAGAAACGTGCACCGCTGCGCTGTGTGTATGCACATGAACGCGCGGTCCTAGCACCATTCTGTGCATGCTGCTATTTTGCTGATAAAGCTAACGTCCTGTCTGCATTATTTCACTTCTCGAAGACACGTCACCTAAGCAGGGTAGTTCCTGTGCAGCCGTGACCGAAAAGGACGTGAGGCTTGCATCCAGCTCGCTGCTCTTCCATGGAAATGGGACGCTGAGAGCCACATGCTGGGAGGAGTTGTAAGCTATTGTCCAGCTTTCATTCTTCACAACGTAGAATGCAATGTCTTCACAGCGTGTAGTACCGGATGAACCCCTTTGGTTTAAAGGATAGTTCCGGGACTTTTTTTTTATTGTCCCTACGGGTCGGCCATGTGTTTGTAAGCATAAATCGGTAGATCGTAGGAAACTTTCCTATGGACCTTACCCGACTTTTCGCCCATTATCGCACTCGAAATCAGCCTCCATTTTGTGATAATCCTATCATTCCGCCGCATCGACCTGGCTCACCTGCCTTTGCGGCACTAAATCAAATCCCCCGCCCCTGAAACAGACTTTATCAAAACATTCATATTCCCCGCCTCTATCCGTGACGTGACTGAGCTGCGTAGGCAAACGCGCCCAGGCGTCTTCTACGCGACTCCACACAGACCCCGGAAATCAACACAGATCAGCTCACAATACAGCGCACCACAATTCGGAATATGAAACTGTACTTTGAAATCAAACCGCAAGATTGTAAATGTGGTAAAGTACATTTATTTGACATCAAATGTTTAGAGAATATTCAGCGATTTGCATTTTTATTTGCTCATGTTCCAAAAAGTTCGTATTGAGGAACGCGATGGTCCTTTGCTGTACACAGGGTCTTAGAGCATCTCACAATACAGCACCACAATTCGGAATGTGAAACCGTGGTTTAAAAGCAAACGGCAAGATTGTACATTTGGCAAAGTACGTTTATTGGACATCAAATGTTTAGAGAATATTAAGCGATTTGCATTTTTATTTGCTCATGTTCCAAAAAGTTCGTATTGAGGAACGCGATGGTCCTTTGCTGTACACAGGGTCTTAGAGCATCTCACAATACAGCACCACAATTCGGAATGTGAAACCGTGGTTTAAAAGCAAACGGCAAGATTGTACATTTGGCAAAGTACGTTTATTGGACATCAAATGTTTAGAGAATATTCAGCGATTTGCATTTTTCTTTGCTCTCGATCCAAATTAGTTCGTCTTGAGGGAAGCGATGTTCGTGTGCAGTACACAGGGTGTTGGTTTACGATAAAAATAAGCTCTTCTGTCGCACTGATAATCGCATGGCTGTTCCAACAACGAGGCACTAGGCCACCACAACGGTAGGTATGTTGCATCTAACCGTTAGTACCGCGTAAGGGCATACTTGTACTTGGCGATCGTCCCATAAAATGGTCAGGGTGGTAACGTTGTTCACGCGGAGAAGCAACTGGCGGCTGTAGAAGCCGTCCGCCGGTGTCTGGTACTCGTGACACAGACAGTAGTGAATGATGTACCTAAAAACATAAAAAATGAAATTAGTCTCACCATCAGATCCTTATTAAAATTATTCATTTCATAGCGAGGACAGCGCTACTGGGTGTACACAAGTGTTTAAAGGCGTGGCGAGGCATGGAGGGGGGGGAGTGGAGTACAAGGTAAGTAGCATAAAATAATAAATAAATAGGGCCAGCTGGTGGCAAGTGCAAGGTAAGTGCAGAACAAGTGCTGGGAAGGGGGGGCTGTAGGATACTGAGACAGTCCCCCAGTGCAGGGGTTGACAGGGAGGCAGTGCAGGTGGAGAGTGGAAGGGCCCAGGACCGAGGTCGCAGACAGTGGACCAGTTGTAGCAGGGGAGAGGGAGAGAGAAAGCAGAAGCAAAGAGGAAGGTTTTGAGGTGCTTCAGTAAAAGAAGATGGTTCTCCTCCAGATAGTGCGCGGTAGAAAACACTATGCCACATAGAACGAACAAGTACAACTGAACCCGTCTTTAAAGCCACTGTATAGTAATGAAATTGCGGTATAAACTCATCAAAAGTTACTTACATTATATTTGCATTTTCCATTGTGTCTCTGTGTAGGGCAGACCCGAAACACCACTCCTTCTTTGCCGACGTTACTTCTTCTAATGAACGTGGCTCATCGTTTCGTTTCTGAAATTTTATTCATTATCTTTTCTTAGTCTTTCAGGATGGTCCCGGCCTGTCAAGGTCAAATCACAATAGAACCTTATATTGGGTCGTGGGCCTTTCCGCCACCCGAGCAAAACATCAAAGCAGCTGACCTTCACTTTGAGCGAGCACACATTTCTAGTTAGCTCCAGTTAGTGTAAGGGCATCTTGTCTGCGTGCCTTTTTTTTTATTGTCCCTATGGGTCGGCCATGTGTTTGTAATACGGAAACATTCTATAATTTTTGTAAAAATGATTTATATTACTGTTTGGTTTAATTGCAATGGGCCTGCAACATGAGGAGACTCGAGAGAACAGACAATCGAATTACAATCATTTAAACCGTGATGTGTATTTCTCAATGAGCTCTGCTTTAGGTGGACATGGAACAGAGGCAATGTTGGGTGGCAATGCAGTTGTCCCCTGCATAGGTTCGTTCACCACTCCATGTATGTGCCTATCGAGGACATCTACGATAAGTCTCTCAATAAACTCATATTGCATATCCTCAAACACTGGTTTGATCACCCATTGTTTACTTCTTTTAGTGAAGGCCTTATTGTAGCGAAGCGTCCCTAAAGTTCCGGTCGTCCTACTTTGTTGACGGCCAACATTATGGTTATGTGCCAAGACCGCTAGAAGAGTCCGATTTTTCATGCCTTCCATGCCAAAATGCAATCTTTTGGGCCTGTACTTTAGGCACATATTGTGGAACACCTCCAAATCTCCTGTGTGGCAGAATTCCGTGAGTCCCCTCAAATCTCTTGTTATAGTTTTATCAAATACAATCTTTTCAATGGCCTTGTGAGTGGGTGATGAAGGAATCAACCACTTCTTCTTCCGTGCCTCCTCTGTGGACAAATGGCCATGTTCACATTTGTGGAAATGCTCATTTGTCGACCATCGATGTACGTTGCTACAGTGCAACATTACTGACCGCCATTTTTCCAGTAGAATTTCCAACGACCCTTCACATGTTTTTGAGCTCCACCAAAGATGGTTGCTGATTGACTTGGACCACTGTGAAATACCTTGCATATCTTTTTTTTTTCCTGCAGCCGACAATTTTTTATTGATTGTTTTTGCAAGATGCCATACGTCAAATTGGTGATTTATATTTTTGTACTCTTCTCTCATTGTCTTGGCAATTGAAACGTGTCTGTCCGTGGCTATCAGGTCGATCACCATTCCCCGCGATTGTAGTTCTTGCAATGATGCTACAAAGCCAACTTTCTCCATGGCCACTGAGGATGTACTTTGTGACACCTGCACGACCACCGAACTCACAATTTTCTTACTTTCCATGTCCTGAAAGTGGTAGGTGCAGTACTTGGCTGAAAATCCTGGACTGTCGCATTGTCCATCACCGGCTAGCCTGAAGCGTTTGCCCGCGAATGTACTTTCCATTGACATTTTTTCCATTCTCCAAGCTTCGCTGATGGCTGGAAATAGATAATCGGTTTGGTATTTGTAGAACTGACTTTTCGCAATGAAATGGATTCCCACAAACTGAAAGAAATACTGTAACTTTTTAAAACTTGAACCACTAAAAAGTGCGGCCGCTGCACAAAGTAGATTGCCTGCTGGCAGTTGCCCCAGCATGGGTTGTGCAGACCATGCGAACGGATGATATTGTGTACAGGTGGCATGTATTTTAAGGTTAGTGCCTCGAATTGCACGAGTCACATTAATCAATGGCTCCCCACATACTTCCCCACCAACCCAATGCCCACATTTCATCATCATAATAATATCCATCAAACAGCTATCGAATACAATGAATTTGGCCTCTTTCCTTATACTGTCACTCTGCATCCCAGCTGGTTCGGCCTGTAACGTTGAGGACATGTCACTCGCATGAAAGGTACAATCTCTGATATCGTCTTCCGCTATGCTGAGTGATATTGATGGTGTTTCATTGTCGTCCACTTCATTCTCTTCCATTGCAACACCTGTTCCTTGTCCGGAGATGGGAGAAAAAAACAATGTCTTCAACTTTCGCGTGCTCTTATTTTTTGCGGGTGTGGATTCTGTGAATTGATCTACGACTGCATCCAAACTACCAGGAGGACATTCACTATCAATGGCTGGTGGTGGTATAGCTCCGTTGTCAATCACTTCATATTCTTCCCATTGGCACGATGCATCTCCAGTCTCAAGTCCCTGCCAAAAGGTTTGACAAGCAACATCTCTCGTTCGCTTCACTGTCTGTGTAGATCTAGTTCTTACACCCACTCGCAACTAGAGGACAGATTAGAAAAGGGATGTTCAGTTTAAACACAACTTACAGTATTGAACTATTGACAGTGAAAGACAACATAATATAGTGAACAGGACACTAACCTTCTTTTGCTTTCTTTTCTTTGAAACTTTCTTTCCTCGAACTTCAACATCTGGACGCTGTTGCTCCGACTCGTGTGTGCATGTCTCCACTTCCTCTCGCGCTGCAACGACTATACTTTCATGATAAGCACATCCATCACTCACTGAGGCTCCATCGACTCGCTGAAACATAGAACTTTCATTAGTATGTATAATAATATTGAAAACACAAAATGTACTTGGGGACCAATACCCATACGTACATCTCAATAGCAAAACACGAATGAACGCATTGTGTAGAACATTCAAACGACAATAGTTCACGCATTGTTGATCTAGTTAGATTGAACTGTCAAGATCCATACCTCGGGCTCCGCATAGACTTCCATTGATGATATTATTGAAGATGACGCTTCAGCAACTCCCTGAAACACAGTAATTGCATTAGTATGGTTTTCTATTTTGTTAAAAAGAACATAAACTTTGTGCAGGCGTCAACAGCTCATCTAAATAGACCTGCACAATCTTTGATCAGTTGTCTAAAATAAATAATGGATATCTAAATATGATTCGATTTGCTCCATCGTTGGAAGTGTCACCACCCAGAGATCTGCATCAACTACTAGGGGTGATGTTCTTGTTGAAGAAGCTCCGTCAGCTCCCTGAAACATAGTACTTGCGTTAATAAAGAAGGAAGTATAGCGGATGTAATCACGTCATTTGATCTCGCTTGATCGATCTGTCAGTATCCATACCTCGAAATGCATAAGAACATCAAGGGACGCTGTAACTGCGGTGCACACTTCTGCAAGCTGTTGCGCCGACCCGTAACTGCACGCTCCCCCTTCTTCTTGGACTAATGCTCCATCGACTCCCTGAAACATAGGACTTTCATTAGTAATGAACACAATATTGAAAAAAGAAGACACATACGAGGGCGACGACAGAAGGACATATCAATGGCTAAAAACGAAAGAAACATTGTGTGTAACAATCACGCTACAAGAATGCAAGATCTGATGATCTCCATCGATGGAACTGTCCTGAAACGTACCTCGAGCATCTGAGTGACATCTACGGTTGTCGTCAATGCGTTGGACTCCTCAGCATCTCCCTGAAAGACAGTACTTGCATTATTTTGGATAACAATAATTATAACTGAAAACAAAGACTAGAGGACGAGTACTGTGGTGTACCATTAGGTAAAATAATTACACGATCAATTAAAACTATTGATTTACATGCCTAAAACAAGTCAGTGTCAGAATAGCTAAGTAAGATTACCCGATAGGCGCTTGAAGTGGCTGATGACTGCAATAACGACACGGATGGAGAATCTTCAGCCTTCATATTGAGTGGGTACATAAATGGGGAAATTATTGTTAGCTAATGCTACACACTACCGCAATGCCGAGAGATAAATACGTTAACTTGACTCACCAGTGGAGGGATGTGGACGAATAGAGTGGGAATAGCGGTTGAGAGCAATTTTCGCCTCGCTCGCGGTGTTTTCGTCCTTATTAGCAATGATGTGGAGTACATGTCTGGGCTAAAGTGCCTGCTGCAGATGCGGTATCGATCACCCCTCTTGTCCGCAAAGACTTCTAGGACTCTACTTTCTATCTCAGAGGCTGGATATCCGCAATATCGGACCCATTCTCTTATCTGATCTATTGTCTTAGGGAAAACATGCATTATAGTACCTTCAGATTTGTTATGGGTCTTCGAAGGGCAACCGCCAATGGAACAGGCAGGCATTATGGAAAGTTTTGAAAAGTAAAGATCAACAATTCTCTATGAATACCAATGTGTTAAAACATTAAATGACACATAAAAGGTTCAATGCAAGGTCCGTTTTGGTTCTTGGAACTATACATGTTATTCACATGCGGATAAGTATTTCAATAACTTTCAAAAAATAGAAAAAGTAATTTGACTAAACTCAGAACATGTGACTAGTTCCTTGCATGTACTGTCGTGAACGAAAAGAAAACATGGATGCAATTTGATGACTACTAGCAAATAGATATAAATTAAAAAATTGGACGCAAAATGATTATGGTACATGGACTTACCTTGACGAACAAACAGTTAGATGCAGGGATCAGAGTAGTTTCTTGTCGTAGAACAGGGAGCAGTTCACAGGTTGCAAACTGACGAGTTTGCTCAAAGTGGTCACGGAAGTTCACAGAGACGAAGAGCAGATAACCAGCACCTTCACGGGTTGACTAGCAAAGCGCAAAGAAGTTCTCATTAGAAATATGAAGTGGGTTATAAAGAATTCGAAACAGGGGTGTGTTTGTGAATGAATGACGTGTATATGTCGTGGCATTATGCGGTCTGCAGGGGGCCGTCCAGCGTGAGGGGGGATGCTTGGCAGGAGACACGGGGTCTGGAGGTAGACCTGGGAACAACAACCCATGCTCTATAGACCACTTTGAAGTGTACATGGTCTTTGGCACCTCTTGGCCTTTATCGCTCCCTGACAGCTCCACTTGCCAGCACAAGTACCCCGGTGCGAACTGCCTTTGATAGGGCGGGGGGGTGGATCGGGGCGGTGGTCGTGCAGACAAGACACAGGAAGACTCGTGAATGGAGACACACTTATGTGGATTGCAGGGGGCCGTCCAGCGTGAGGGGGGATGCTTGGCAGGAGACACGGGGTCTGGAGGTAGACATGGGAACAACAACCCATGCTCTATAGACCACTTTGAAGTGTACATGGTCTTTGGCACCTCTTGGCCTTTATCGCTCCCTGACAGCTCCACTTGCCAGCACAAGTACCCCGGTGCGAACTGCCTTTGATAGGGCGGGGGGGTGGATCGGGGCGGTGGTCGTGCAGACAAGACACAGGAAGACTCGTGAATGGAGACACACTTATGTGGATTGCAGGGGGCCGTCCAGCGTGAGGGGGGATGCTTGGCAGGAGACACGGGGTCTGGAGGTAGACATGGGAACAACAACCCATGCTCTATAGACCACTTTGAAGTGTACATGGTCTTTGGCACCTCTTGGCCTTTATCGCTCCCTGACAGCTCCACTTGCCAGCACAAGTACCCCGGTGCGAACTGCCTTTGATAGGGCGGGGGGGTGGATCGGGGCGGTGGTCGTGCAGACAAGACACAGGAAGACTCGTGAATGGAGACACACTTATGTGGATTGCAGGGGGCCGTCCAGCGTGAGGGGGGATGCTTGGCAGGAGACACGGGGTCTGGAGGTAGACATGGGAACAACAACCCATGCTCTATAGACCACTTTGAAGTGTACATGGTCTTTGGCACCTCTTGGCCTTTATCGCTCCCTGACAGCTCCACTTGCTAGCACAAGTACCCCGGTGCGAACTGCCTTTGATAGGGCGGGGGGGTGGATCGGGGCGGTGGTCGTGCAGACAAGACCCGTTTGCCGCAGGGCCTCACCAAGGAGAGGCCATCTAACTGAATGTAAGAGGATGGCTGCAGGATCTACTACATGGAATGCAGGGGGGTGAGTTTATAAATACCTCACCCTCCCAGGAGAATATACACTAGATTCATTTAAAAAATCAAAACAACCATTGTTAAAATATATGTTGGGCTTTATTTTAGATTTTAATTAAACATAAATAATAAACATTACACATTGTAAAGTTGAGGTTGCAGCACATCGAGGGAAAATCCGCGGTATTGTCCACTGTCACTGGGGAAATGTTGTCTAATGGCAAGTACCGCACAGGCAGGTATTACTCTCCGAACGCGGTGTCCGAGCCTCCCGTGAAGCCACCAAGTGAAGCAACGATAGGCCACCAGCCTGTACCACCTGTGAAAAAAAAAGATGCAAACTGTATTAAACTGACCAAACTTTCTTATCAATGTCGATTCAGGTAACACATGTCATTTTTCTTAGAAAAAAATTATATCTAGAAAATGCACTATATGGAACAAATTTACATGCGTTCGAATGATATGTAAATGTAATTTTATATGTGGGAGACGACCATGAAATAGTGGTGGCATCACTGACATCACAAACAGAGTATACTTACTCGTTACTCGGATTACGCGGACGAAC
Source organism: Ambystoma mexicanum (assembly GCF_040938575.1). NCBI lineage: Eukaryota > Metazoa > Chordata > Amphibia > Caudata > Ambystomatidae > Ambystoma > Ambystoma mexicanum. Next base: position 104,126,148 of record NC_090926.1, on the reverse strand, counting down.
AGTGCCGCGAAGTTCGTGCATAAGCACCATCATCATCCTCAACACGGTCCGTGAGAGGCAGGCTTCCCTGAACTCTGGCAGCTCGGTGATGCATTGCGGACTTTGCTCGCCTTCCTGCAGACTTTGCTCGCTTTCCGAAATGTAGGCCAAGCACCCGGAATTTTCACGGCAGCAGCAGTTCTCCTCCTCAGTTGGCATTAGCTCGCACCGATTGCACGTGCACCAGGTGGAGACGCCGTCCATGCGACATGGTCCAGGCTCTTCATCCGTTGACTGGTCCTCCCAACTGCCGTCCGAATCCCCATCGTTTTCGCGTGCTTGACTTTCCAGTAGTTCTTCCTCGGTGTACTCGGGCTCGTACATATACGGCATTATTGTGGCCATTGTGCGGTAAAGATAGTAAAATAATTTACAGAGATGGTACAGGTGTTCACACGGGCTACAAGCGGCGAAGGTAGCTGACCAGAGCACTGAAACGAGTCACAGAATACTCAAAGTAACACAGAGAGAGGAATGGAATCGAAAATCTGCTGCTGTGTGTTGTGAAACGGTCTGTTTATACTTATTGGGGAAAGAGGCGTCCTGCCATTTCCATGGCAACACGTCAATAGCTGAGGCGCAGCGATTGTTGACACGAGACGTGCTTGAAATGGGCAGTACGCGTCTGCTGATGTCAGGCTCAGGGGCGGGGGATTTGATTTAGTGCCGCAAAGGCAGGTGAGCCAGGTCGATGCGGCGGAATGATAGGATTATCACAAAATGGAGGCTGATTTCGAGTGCGATAATGGGCGAAAAGTCGGGTAAGGTCCATAGGAAAGTTTCCTACGATCTACCGATTTATGCTTACAAACACATGGCCGACCCGTAGGGACAATAAAAAAAAAGTCCCGGAACTCTCCTTTAAACTAGAATAAATCGAGTTTGGGATGATTCAAGCTTGCTGGAATGTCGAGATATGCTGTTGCCAACACAAAAGTTCCCTTACACCCGAGGAAGACGCTCCTTCTGTAAGGAACAAAAGGATAACATGCACACGGTGTTAGTCCCAGGAGAAAGCCCACCGGTGAGTGACCCGACAGTATGTGTGTGTCACAGGTCCCTTCTGGCTCCCCCTTTTTCCATTCTCCCCGTCCCTCGCCGCACCCACCGTCCCGCTCTCTGCCCAGTTGGCCCCTCTCCTCCGCGGCGCGTATACATCATGGGTCTGTGATTCCAAGATTCGACCTTTTAAAGAATGCATTACACTAACACGGTTTCTTTCGTGTGCTGTTTACTTTTATGGTGTCCCATAAATGTCTCGATGAGGACGCGAAGAATGCCCCTTTAAAGCTGTCCAGTTAGAGCAGGCAAAGTTGCCAACAATTCTAACAACAGCACCGCGTGAGCTGTGTCAGTGAGCACTATCCCTGCCAATGATGGCGCATGGGCCTTAGCTGGAGTAGTGTGACTCGCGCTGGAGGCCGGATCTCTATGCGTTCTGCACAGTTCTGTGTGGCCCCCTCTCGACTAATGTGAGGGGGCTGGGCTGTAACACCAGGGGCAATGTGTCATGTTTGCAAGGATCCATCTGGGGGGATTGCTCCAGTTGCCGAGGCCTCCTCTAGTGTCTGGCATGCAGTTCTTGAGGTCAAACATAGGGCCACTGTGTCCACTTCCTGAGGTCATATATGGAGCATTTGCTCCACTTATTGAGACTGCCTCCTATTTAGGGTGTGCATCTTGAGATGTGAGTCCAGTTTGGAAGTCTCTTCTGCATTTTGATGTGTAGTTCTGTACTCTCAGAAGTAGTACTGTCTGAAGTGCCGGAAGTTTCCATTACAATATTCTTCAATTGCTTGAGGCTTTATCTAGAGTAATATGTCCAGACATGAAGGCATCATCTAAGTACTATGGTTAGTTCTGGACTTCTCATCTGGAGTTATATGCCCAGTTACGAAGGGATCTTTTGAGTATTATGCTGAGTTATGGACTTCTCATCTAGAGTAATATGACAATGGATGAAGACATCATCTAAGTACTGTGCTTAGTTCTGGACTTCTCAACTGGAGTAATGTGCCCAGTTAAGAAGGGATCTTTTCTAGGTTATACTGAGTTCTGGACTCCTCATCTGGAGTAATGTGTCCAGTTAAGAAGGCATCTTTTGAGTATTATGCTAATTTCTGAACTTCTCATCTGGGGTAATGTGCCCAGTTAAGAAGGGATCTTTTGAGTGTTATACTCAGTTATGGACTTCTCAACTGGAGTAATGTGCCCAGTTAAGAAGGGATCTTTTCTAGGTTATACTGAGTTCTGGACTCCTCATCTGGAGTAATGTGTCCAGTTAAGAAGGCATCTTTTGAGTATTATGCTAATTTCTGAACTTCTCATCTGGGGTAATGTGCCCAGTTAAGAAGGGATCTTTTGAGTGTTATACTCAGTTATGGACTCCTCATCTGGAGTAATGTGCCCAGTTAAGAAGGGATCTTTTCTAGGTTATACTGAGTTCTGGACTCCTCATCTGGAGTAATGTGTCCAGTTAAGAAGGCATCTTTTGAGTATTATGCTAATTTCTGAACTTCTCATCTGGGGTAATGTGCCCAGTTAAGAAGGGATCTTTTGAGTGTTATACTCAGTTATGGACTCCTCATCTGGAGTAATGTGTCCAGTTAAGAAGGCATCTTTTCTAGGTTATACTGAGTTCTGGACTTCTCAACTGGGGTAATGTGCCCAGTTATGAAGGCATCCTCAGATTATTATGCTCAAGTCTTCACTTATCACCCTGAGTAATGTGACAAGTTATGAAAACACCATATGCATATTATGCCCAGTTCTAGATATCTTATGTAGATTACTGTGTCCAGTTATGAAGGTATCATCTGTGAATGATGCTATATTATGCTATTTAATATTTGTTGTAGTATGTATAGCCCGTAGGTAGACCGTAGTCTAATGAAAACTGAATAGCATTACATTGCATCTAAATAGCGATCAGAATTTAGGTGACTGTTCAATTAGTAGCAGAAATGACTAGTTGAAAGACTTTTTAGCAGCCATGCATAGCCGGTTGTTAAGGTGCAGAGAGGACTTTTATGTTAGTGACTAAATGAAAGTTGGATCCCAATTTTAATTGCACTGAGCTGTAATCTGCGGGTCGCAGTACTAAAGGGGGAATGGCATATCATCAAATACTCTCTCAACACCAATTGCAATTGTCTACAGTTTAGAGCTATACTTTACACGCAGAACACATGGACACTGAATAGCAAGCAGTCACATGTAAATGACATGTACAAATGGCAGCTATGTCAAAGATCCAGTCAATTATTCGTGTCCATCTGCCTGTAACATTGAGTTAATGCAGTAGAAACATACTATATTAAATACAATCATTTTGTTGCACTGTTCAATTTAGTGATTTAGTGAGAACCTCACTTTTCCGATTGTTGGTAATACATAGCCATCTATAGAGAGAATATAGCCTGAGCCACCCCTGCGGGCTCAGTTTAATGAGTGTGCAAAAGACATTGGAGTAAGAGGAACAAATAGGGTAAGTAGGGTGAGTAGGGACAGATCTCTGTCTTTCTGTTTGCATCGACAGGCGGGCATCTTATTGTGTGTTGTGGTATATTTCTAACCTTTGATATGATATGCTAATTTCTGGACTTCTCATCTGGAGTATTAGGCTCAGTACTGGACTTTCATCTGGAGTCCAGTTATGAAGGTGCCAACTGGGTATTATGCTCAGTTCTGCCCTTCTTATATGGAGTAATGTGCCAATTTATGAAGCCATCACCTGTGTATTAGGCTCAGTATTATACTTTTAATCTTGAGTAATGTGTCCAGTTATGAAGACCCCAACTGAGTATCACGCCCCTCTCATTTGGAGTAATGTGTCAAGTTATCAAGTAATTGTCTGTGTATTATTTATTTATTTATCTATTCTTTACGTGCCGAAGCCCTTAGGTAAGTATTGTGCACAGGTCTGGATTTGTCAGATGGAGTCATGTGTCCGGTTATGAAGGCAACATCTGAGTATTATGCTCAGTTCTGGACTGCCCATCTGGAGTAATGTACCGAGTTATGAAGGCCTCGTCAGTGTTTAAGGCTCAGTTCTGGACTTCTCATCTTGCGTAATGTGTCCAGACATAAGGATCTGGCGAGCTATAGAGTCTTGGCAATGCTGGACGATCTGGCAAAACTCTTTGCCACGGTACTGCTGGGAGAACTTGAGTCCTGTGCGACGGAGCACAATATCCTACCTTACAGCCAGCTTGAATTTCGTGAAGCCTGCTCAATGGGGAATAATCTGATGTTGCTAACAACAACCGTAGAAACAGCATGGGCCACATGCAACAGCTAGTCTACGCAGCGTTTGTAGACTTGAGCACCGCGTTTGATACAGTTAGACGGATAGCCCTATGGAAAAAATTAGATCCTGTGGTTGGCCTTGAGGTCTGCTAAATATCATCATCAGTTCGTACAAAGACACCACCGTACAAGTGGGAACAAATACCAGCGCACACTCACCCCCTCGATAACAACAACTACCGGGTTAAAACAAGGGTGTGCACCGCTTTCATTCAACCTCTACGTAACTGACCTAACGTTAACAATGACCGGAAATATCACATATCTGCAAAACCTGGGAACTGTTGTTTTTCATTAGATAGGATATGCAGATGATTCAGTGTAATTCAATCTTAAGCCTGCTGGTCTGCAAGAGTTATTGACTTTGCTAGCTATCTTTTTCATCAGAACATGATCTGGCCTCGAATCTCAACAAAGACAATGGGCCTCACTATAAGGTTGGCAGAACGGGTTTACAGGCACCGGTAAAGGTGCCGGTGCCGGTAAACCCGTTCTGCCCTATTACGAGGTCTCCTCACGGGACCCGCAATGGACGCCTGCAAAAACCAGGCGTCCTTACTGGGTCCCGCGAGGGGACCTGGGAGCCAACAACAGGCCCGTCATTAACGATTGACTATAATATTGTCATAATGATTATAAGGAGCAAGGTAAGAACCAAATTGTGTGCACGCTCATTGTGAATGAATATTTCTGCTTGGTTATAAGCGGTTGGTTTTTTCAACAATTAGACAAGACTTCTGTGTTGGTTTCAAGAAAGTTTTTCTGTTTATTATTTTTTCCAACTATTATTTTGTGATTTGTGTTCTCAAAGAAAACCCTCTTGTGATTTGTGTTCTCAAATAAAACCCTCTACACGCGCTTCACTGTCAATAAACTGTTTGACAGATCTTCAGGAGGGATTTGTTTATACACAATGTCAGGTGCTTGCTATTATGTGCAGCCTTTATGGTTTAAAGGGATGACTTTTACTTAAGTATGTTCCTTATTTCCTTTTCCATTGGTTAGTTATGTGCGAATTTTGCATTAGTTCCCAATTGTTCGGACCTTTGATAGTGCTTTGTTTTTCATAGCGTAGGTTTTTGCAGGGACCGGCGTGATAACCGGCGTCTTCCCTGCCCAAATTTGTCTTTCTTTCATAATGCTCCATGTTGAAAAGTATAGTGCAAGTATGTAACTCTGATGGGTCTGACTACTGACGCACATCAGAAGCTGCCTTGCAGTTTGAAGACATGGCAGCTACTGATTAACATGTGCATTCCAGCAAATAGCCTGATGCAGCCCAACGTCCCAACATCGAGGGACGTATGTTAACCTCGAGAAGCTTTTGTTCTCTCTGAGAAGGCTTGGCACCTTCCAGGGGAAAATGATCTACCACCATGGAGCCAGGCAGGTACCTGTGAATCAAAGGACAGGCTCTGCCACCAATAGGGAAGTCAAGCAAGGGTGGTAATAACTAGAGACTCTTTGAAGTAGGCAGACAGGGTAGAGGGGAGAGTTAGACTATCCTAGCAGAATAGCTGCAGCTCAGAGAAGGGTCCCACCATGCTGGAATCCCATAGGACTCCCACACTTCCCGTTTTCCCTCCCCACTTTCAGCAGACAAAGATTGCTAGGAGCAACATCCTCAAGAAAAGACACTAATCACATCAGCCAAGATTGGACCCTTACAGAAGGCTTGAAATGGACTAATCCGCTGTAACAGATTGACGCTGTAAGCTGTGAGACCAACTCTTTAATGGAATCATCTTTGGGCATCAGAAGGAGAATGATTTCACTGACGCTCATTTGTGGTACCATCTGCACAAAGTCCTCTGCCATAGACGTGAGGATGGAGGCCTCATCCATCTCAGAGGATCATGCACAGGTAACTGCTGTGTAAACAAAGCCTGCCTGCTGCCCAAGCACAGGAGCCAGGATACAGCTTAGTGAAGGTGACAGACCCTGCAAGTGTTCATCAGCAACCTTTCTTGCTGGTAAGGGCAGAACAAGGAATCAATTTATCCCTCGAGACACTGGGTGAGTCATCCACCAAGCAAGAAGCAAATGGAACAGCCTTGACCTCTGTCTCCCGCAATGATTACTGTGCATTTGTAAGTCACTTATACATCAAGAAATTGTGTTTCAAAGCACCCACAGGGGAAACGGGGAGGGAGCATGGGAAACAAAAGGCAAATAGAAACTGATGAACAGGAAAGAGGCGGTCCTACTAGGCCTTGTGAGCATTCAGAACGTGCAAGTGCAGAGACTGATAAACATACCCCGATGCCCCCTTTTCAAGGATGTCACCCTACAACGCACTGACAACTCCAACTGAGGGTGAACTGTGTATGTGGTTGGTGCTTGTCCTTCTTGAGAGCCGATAGGCTTGGGCTGATAAACTATGCACAACACTCACTGCCGTATTGCTACTTGGTGACTCCCTGGTGGAGGTGCGGGTCCAGCGATGGCTACTTGGTGGCGCTGTGAATGTGGGGAGTGTTAACTGAAAGGACTCCAAATCCCTGTGACTGCATGAAGAGTTACAATAGTTGACTTACCAAGTTGAAACCAGAGAACAGGCCCATCATGGGCTGCGCCTCCACTGGGAAGGACAGGATTTGCTGGAGGTCCAGCGGCGGCTGCAGGAGGGTCGCTGGAGCCCTCAGCATGGTGGGGAAGGCACCCGCTCTGTTGATGCCCCCTGCAAAGAACACAAAGGTAATAGATCAGTTGGGCTGCATAAATGCCTGTAACATGCCATCACAATATTTAACATCACTCATGAATACAAAATGGCAACAAGCATCTTATGTTTTTTTTGTGAATTAAAACAGTTATCCGGAAAAATCCAAATGTTTGTGTTGCTAAGTCCTATCAACAAAGAAATATACACATTTGGATTTTTAGATTTCTGGCATAAAAACTTAGGTCTATAGCTACATATTTGATACTAAATTCATTGGTTAGTTGTCCACTCCAAGCTTCATTTAATGGCTGTGGGTCTCACATTTTGGAAGTCAGCTGCGGGTGCTACCGAATGAAGTAAAAACACAGCAGGGGTCTGGAAAGGGAGTGTGGGCCGGTGCCTCCTTAAACTGAAAAGGCAGCAGCTTGAAGATCAAGAAAAGGAAAGTTTAAGGAGGAGCATGTGAAGTAAAGCAAGAGCCAGCAAATGACAAGCAAGCAGGGAGTATGTCAGCAAAGAGCGAAGGTGAAGCTTGGTGGAGAGAAGTATAGGACCGGCCCAGAAGCAGAGAGTACTTGCCTGTCTAAGGAACAGTCATCAAAGAGGCTGAAACCTTGGGATTTCTATGTTTTGTTGTCTCACTGTTCCATGGTGTGTGTGATGTCACAATTAGCTGCTCAGGGCATTTTTTAAAGGAGCAATGCTCTAATAAGGACCTCCCCACCCTGCTGAAGAATCCCTGTGTCCTGTAATAAGCTCATGTACAGGTCACATCATCTCAAATCTCATCTCTATGGGCCCGTCATGTGCATTTTCCATGAATTCACATAGGCCAGTCAACCTGGCTTTCGTTCGATCATGAATGTGCTTGGTGAGGTAGGCACCAGTGCCCATGTATTCAGGTAGGCCAGTCAACGTGGCATTCGTTCGATCATGAATGTGCTTGGTGAGGTAGGCACCGGTCTCCGTGTATTCACGTGGGCAGTCAACCTGGCTTTCGTTCGATCATGAATGTGCTTGGTGAGGTAGGCACCAGTGCCCATGTATTCAGGTAGGCCAGTCAACGTGGCATTCGTTCGATCATGAATGTGCTTGGTGAGGTAGGCACCGGTCTCCATGTATTCACGTGGGCAGTCAACCTGGCTTTCGTTCGATCATGAATGTGCTTGGTGAGGTAGGCACCAGTGCCCATGTATTCAGGTAGGCCAGTCAACCTGGCATTCGTTCGATCATGAATGTGCTTGGTGAGGTAGGCACCAGTGCCCATGTATTCAGGTAGGCCAGTCAACCTGGCTTTCGTTCAATCATGAATGTGCTTGGTGAGGTAGGCACCGGTCTCCGTGTATTCACGTGGGCAGTCAACCTGGCTTTCGTTCGATCATGAATGTGCTTGGTGACGTAGGCACCAGTGCCCAGGTATTCAGGTAGGCCAGTCAACCTGGCATTCGTTTGATCATGAATGTGCTTGGTGAGGTAGGCACCGGTCTCCATGTATTCACGTGGGCAGTCAACCTGGCTTTCGTTCAATCATGAATGTGCTTGGTGACGTAGGCACCGGTCTCCGTGTAACACCCGGCCCAAATGGGGCCCTGTTAGGGGTTAATAATAAAATATAGCGGGACCAAATACAATACAGAGAGACCACAAGACACAAGATGGAGTTTAAAAGATTGTATGTAATGTGTGTGTTTACTAATGAATTGACCTGACTGCACCATGTTCCCCACCATGGGGGACACATGGAACCTTGAGGATGAAGGACAATGGCAGGTCTCCCCTGCCAATCAACAGAGACATGGACTGAATAAAAAAAGAACTGCTAGAAGTGACTGTTGAAAGGAAGGAATGAAAGAAGATAGAGAAAGCAAGAAAGAGCACAGACGGAAAGGGAAAGAAAGATTAACGCTGCTAGGGGGGTCGCTGCCTCGAGTGACCCCCATGGCCCTCTGAACGTGCTGAGCCAGGCTGTGTCTGTCAGCTGCAGCACGGCATGAAAAAATAGCCCCAGGCCGTGTGCGTGGAGCAGCCTGGGTGAAAGCAAATGCCCGCACCTCGGGGCTGCGTGTGCGGGGTGGTCCCCAAGCGAGAGCGTGGCCTCGAATGCAGTGGCCCACCCAGTGACCAACTCGTGCAGGCCAGAAGAAGAAAAAAGTCCTGGGCTAAGTGTGCAGTGCGGCCCGAAACAGGAGCATGGCCTAGTGGCTACAGACCACCGGGGGTCCAGTCCGGGTGGCCCTGAGGTAGGAGAAGTCCTGGGGCACGCACGTGCTTGGTGCGGCCTGGGTGAACAGTATGGACGTGCGGGATGAACCCTGCCCATCCCGTGGCCAGGCGGGGTGGGTGGTGAAGAAATGAAAATCCCAGACGGTGCCAGCAAGACTGCCAGCACCGCCGGGGGGCTTGCAGGCATTCCGCTCTCCCACAACATCCTAATCGGCCGGAGCTCAGCGCGATGTGTGCCGGCTGGGCGCTTACTCAGCCCAGGTGGGCAGGGTCCAACGAGGATTTTCCCTGCCGGGGAAACACCGCCACAGAGGACAATGGAAACCTTAACTGCTGCACTGCCAGCAGGCAGCATGGACCATAAGCCCCAATGAGCATTTAGGGCTGGCAGAGCCTCAAGTAAATAGCACCACTGCCAGGGAGGAAAGCTAAACAATGGGTTTCTGAGGCCCTACAGCAACAGTACCACCACAGAGGAATCAAGGGCTTTCAATGCCCCATTTAATCACATATGAGCGCTCTGTGGATTCAAAGGGCTCCCAATCTCTGTGGGGGACACCACAACTCCCATGAGGACTGGGTCTCCCCAAGCCCTAACAATGAACAGGGCTGCCATAGTCACAGACTAGGTACCCGTGGAACAACCCGCGGCAGAGCGGGACAGACAGGATTCAGGACTGACCTGATGACAGGGGACAAAAAGGTACTGAGCATCAAATGTACTACTGTAAGAGCACCAATGACAAGACATGTAGATGCGAGTGTAGCACAATCTACTAACATTGTGACGTGTGGTGACAGAGGTATCTCATGGTCTTTGCAACACACCCTCCCCTTCCGCTTCCCGGCCCTACCTCAAGGCCCTGCTCCAAGAGGACCTGAGAGGGCGGCACTCTGCTGCTGCCGCAAAAATACAAAAATGCATCCTTTATTAAAAGCAGGCCAGCATCAAGAGGAGAAGGGAGACCCCACCATCTCATCCCTTTGTTGTCATGGTCACCCCAGGATCCTGTGCCAGGCTCTGCTAGCAGTGTGGGTTCAACCCTAGACTCCCCCGGGAAGGGTGCTACCACCATGTGTGACTACTGTACTCCTAATAGGCAGTGGGAATGGGCTCCTAGGTGATCCAGAGGAAAGTTCTTCCTAGGTGACCCACTCTCTGTGCCCTTGTTTGTCCTACACAGATTTTGATTCTGTGCAAGAGTGTTTGGTAATGTTTTGGTCCCATACGAGATCTACCTGGCTAATAAGGTTGGTCTTGGAGAATTCGTACCCGCTTATCCAGCTGAACCTTTGTGGACAGGCGATCTCAAGTGGTGTAGCAGCACCCACTTCTCTGCTTCTTGGGGAAGAAGTTTGTTCTCGAACCAGGAGATCCTGTCTGCCGCGCGGCTGCTGCTCCCATACTCCTGAAGGCGAGAGTGGCGTGGAAGGGAGAGAGTTGGCTGTCATCCAGAGATGCCATGTTGGGCCTCCTGGCATCAGGAGGGAAAGTACCTGCAGGAAATACCAACCAAACTCCCCTAGGTCAGGCTGTGCGGCCGTGGTTCCTAGGTGGGCCGCATGTGAGCTCATAGTGAGAGCAAAGCACCCTCACTCAAAGCACCGGGAAGATATACAACTTGCTCTTCTTGCCCCAAAGTCATCAGAAGCCAGGGCCAAGTAGTAGAAAGACCTGTGATGAATAATACACATTGGGCCTCATTACGTAGCACCATGGCTACCCCCTTACCGCATTCCGGGACTGGGTTCCCAAAATAGGGACTTAACAGGTCATCCCAACCTTAGAGGACCCGGTAAGTCCCCATTCCGGGAACCATTCCCCATTCCCATTCGAGCCCCCCTAGGGCTCAATGGCATGGGGATGGAGCTAATAACAGTACCGCAATTTGCAGTACCGTTATTAGCTCTGAAGTCCCTTAACGGGTCCCTTCCATAACGCCTGCTAAAACCAGGTGTTAAGGAAGGGACCCGCTAAGGGACCTCGGAATAGGGTGGTAAGGGATTACCGGCACCGGTGCCCTTACCAGTGCCGGTAATCCCTTGCCACCTACCTCGTAATGAGGCCCATTGTGTTATGTACGTCCATATTGAAGATAACGTTTTGGCCAACACATTACGAAGCAGCGTAGAAAGGCAACAGTTTGTGCAAAACATGCTGGTTTTCACTAACATAATGGTGTTGTTATGGAAATCACCAAATTAAAGAACCTCCTGGTTTCTAATAGAAGGCACCACGTGTTGATGGCAAATGCACTGACGAGTACCAAGCCCGCAGAATAACCCAGTGTCTAAACCAACAAACCAGCAGGCTTCGAGGTGCACAGCCTGCCACGGGCCTTGTGAAGCTCCTCACTCGACAGGCCGAGACGTCTGTATGAAAGATTGATGCCCATAACAGGAACAACACACGTTGTTTATTCAGCAGAAAACAGCGAACGTTCCATTCAGTGCAGCGCCACATCCTCAGAGCATTTGGAACGTGAGCAGTATTCTCTCGCGATATCTGATGTCACGAGAGTGGATGGCAGAATGCAAGATTTTCCCTGCCCCTCGCTTGAATTAGAAAAAACCCAGATGCGGGTCACAATAAGGGGTACATTTTATTCCGGGGCACGGTGTTTAAAAATAATACAGTTGTGTGTTTGTGCTTGTGTGGGTTCTCCATTATTCAAGCATTTCTTTTACACTTGAATGGAACCGTATGGGTCTTGCTTTATTGCGTTAGTTTGTATTGTGTTTTCAATCCTGACGCCTACACATTTCCCCGGAGAAGTAGGTCACATGGAGAGCCCCCTTTTCTTTCGGAACCTCAATTCCCCCGCCTGTACAGCATTACATTATCCCGATTTGACGGGGGCCTGGTATATGGCTTGCTAACCCCACCCAGGGGAATCCTCCCACACTGAGCTGCGCCGCCATTTGCCAGAACTCAGAATGTCCACACCCCATGGTATGCTGTTTGGCGGCCAGGGACGGAGATATGTTAGCATTTTTCTGGGAGGGCTGGATGACCGTTTTAAAAGCAATTCCTGTGTGCGGCCATTAGCCCAATGCAGTGTCCCCCACCCTTCCCCTGGGCCCAGGACTGAGGCTAAATAGTTATACCCCCTTCCGTTGGGCCATTTCATTCCACATTATATTTAATTTCAGAAAGATATGCTCACCGTTAGGTGGTGTGACCCTCTCAGTCCATCATTGATGTCTCTGGCTTCATCGTGGGGGTGGGTCCTCTGCCTCTGTACGTTTGCTGCTGCTGCTGCTGCTGCTGCTTTCACGTTAATGATTGTTAAAATGCAGACCCTCTGCTCTCCCAGGCTCTTGCTGTAGTGCCCCTTCCCCACAGGCACCGCTGGGTTGAGCCTTATGGCAGAGTGCAGACTTCTGCCTACCATCTCCTCAATTTGGAAGGGCTTCTGCTGCACAGAACCTAAGGTCTCTGCCCTAGAAGGACTAGCCAGAATCCAAGCACTGTAGGCTAGCCTGTGATTGATCAAAGGTCAGGACCAATGCACTGCAGGGTGATCAGGGATTTTCCAAGAGTCATAATCCAAGCTCTGTACAATGCTCTGAGAGATCCAAGAGTCAGAGTTCAAGCACTGTATGATGCTCTATCATTGTCCACGAGTCAAGAGTTCAAGCACTGCAGGATGCTCAGGGATTATCCAAGAGTCAGAGTTCAAGCACTGCAGGATGCTCAGGGATTATCCAAGAGTCAGAGTTCAAGCACTGTAGGATGCTCTGTAATTGACCAAGGAGGAGGATCCCTGCACTCTGTGCTCCTAGCGATTGCCTCAGGGACAATTTCCATGTTCTCCGAGATGCACTGTTTGACAAAGAACTAATAACCCTTACACTCTAAATTGCTTTGTTATGCCCATGATTCAGAACCCCTGCACTCTTTGACATAGTCCACGTATCACATCGAGAGTTTAAACACCTGCACTCTATGGCTGTTCTGAGTTGCATCAACAGTCATGAGTTGCATTCTGTGCTTCTGAGTGTTCGACCCAAGAGTCATAACTCTGCACTCTGAGATACTGCATGGTTGACTCTGGATTCAAAGACCTCCAATCTTTGCTGCTCAGTGTTTAATTCAGCAGTCATAACACTACACTCTAGGCTGCTCAGTGTCAGACTTGTCATAACTATGAACACTATGCTGCTCAGTGTATGACTCGGGAGCCATAGGCCTGAACTCTGAGATGCTCAGTGATTGACTTGGGAGTCATATCCCCTGCATTCCGAGCTGCTCAGAAATTAACTCTGAAGTCGTGCAAAAACCGGTAACACATCACCAAATAATCCAATAGGGAGACAGACAGCAGAGGTAGAAAGACGGGATTGATTTCCATAAAGCTGTGCTCAAATGGGCCAGAAAACCAGCATAGTATCCCCTGCCCTCTTAGCTACACTCTGTTTGCATCGAAAGTTAGAAAACATGTCTTCAGAATTGCTTCATGGTGTCATCGGGAGTCTGAACCACAGCTTTAAATGAGTCAGGCATGCTGGGTGGTGTCCATGTAGTCTCCAAAAACTGCTCCTGAGCTGGGCCTCTGCCGGGGCACCGCTCAGTTCCCCACTAACTGGCAAAACCGATGGTGTGTGGCTTGCACATGCGTGAAGTGCAGCACCACAATCCACTCTCTATGCCTGTTAACACAGGGTTCAGGTGCCCACACTGTTTTAAAACCACTGTGTAGGCCCGCGATCCATCACTGTCTCAGTGGCACCCTGAATTCTGGGACCGTGGAACAATCACTGCCTTCGCCCAACACATCCACTACATCTGACACTTCACTCCTTCAGTCATTCCAGCCAGGGCTGTTTAATGGGCAAGGCCATCTGCACAGAGCATCAGCTGTTCCCATCCATTGTTTGGAGAGCTTTTTTGATGCTGATCTGCTCATGGACTTTGCATCTAAAGTGCAAAGAAAGACATGGGTGTCTCTTTATTATCAGCAGACCATATAAAACGGGAATAAGTGTTAAATGGTTGCGGACACAGAATAGAGTGTGCAATTGGGCGTGGTTTTTGTTGGTGGAATGTCCCTAAATAATTCCCAATGTTTAGTTATTGGAAATGGAAGGGGTGCATGACAACTTCTTTGCCATATGAAATAATGACTTCAGGCATGTGAACCTATGAGGGATTTTCTGCCATGCATCTTGAAGTCTCTTCGAAAGGAAGAGGATAAGATACAACCATGCTCATTTTTGTTCAACATAGACATATACTGATGTATATGCTGTCTGGTTCGTTTATTATGTGATTTGTTCACTTTTTAAGCTATCTGTATAAAGTAAAATATTATTTCAGCCTATGGAAGCTACACATTAACACATAGTTGAACAAACTGGAAAATGGAAGATATCTGGAAAACTTCCTAAACTGCAGACTGGGCTCAAATGACAGCTCACAATGTATCCAAAGTGTTTGATTCTGGAAAAATAATTTAATCTCAATGTGCCTTAGTTGTCAAAACTGAGAGCCACAAGAAGTGATTCAGTTTGTGGCATGCACTATTAAATACAAAGTCACAATCACGGTTTATAGGACTATAGTGCTGCATTGACAAAGCAAACATCCATGGTTTGTTGATATTGAGCTTCTTCCATTTGGTGCAACATACTCTAAATATGAGGACATGTTTGTTTTTTTTCCAAATGTCTGGGTTGGCTGCCACCTCCCCCAATGAAAGGTTTTTGGGATAGGTGACCATTGCATAAATCACCTGCGTACTTATGCCACACCGAGTGCTCTTTAGATCACACCAGGCCATTATTAGGCCATGCTTCCATTGTAGCATGCTCCTTGATTTCTCATTCCATTTAAAGCACTGGTCACACGGGCAGCACTCTGAGCTGTTCTTTGGTTGACTTGGGATGCCTAGCCCTGGACTCTGATCTGCTCTGTCGTTGACTCGAGGGCCGTAACTCCTGAACTCTGAGCTTTGCTGTGGTTGACTGTGGAGTCACACTGCTAAGCTCTAAGCTGCTCTGTGTAGGACCCCTGATTCTTAACCCAGCACTCCGAGCAGCTGCGTGGTTGACCCTGGGATCATAACCTCTGCATGTCCGATTGTTGGATTTGTCAGGCACTGTGCTGCAAAAGATGTGCAGAGGCCCATAATTTGCATATGCTGACATCACCAGAAGTGACACCATGGACAATTATATCATAGGTAGTGACATTAGTCTTTCATGATATGATATGTCATTTTTGACGCACCTATACACAAGTGTTTCAAAGAGCGAAACTTGAGGGCATCCTGGAATGTTACGAGAAGTTACCATGAGTGTACCAACAAATAACTGTGATGTGCAATATATCAAAGGTCACTATTATCATGAACTATGGATCACATCTGAGTCTATTAGACCATGACTATTTTTTTTATTTTTTTTAATCGTTAACAATGTAAATGAAATCAATTTTAAGGACTTCCATTTTGGACACATGAAGCACAGTGAGGTATAATTATTTGCCAGGATCACACATTTTATAATTGCTGAACTGGGATTTTAGTCCACTTTGCAATTAGGGCACTTGACCACACATCTTCCCAGCTCCAGTTTGTACAAATATGTTCCACTATTTGAATAACAAGATAAAAAAAAATGCTTTATAGAGATGGCTTGAAATATGCACAAATCACAAAATAAACCAACCTAGCAAATATCTGTCCCTGTCGTCAGGTGTGAACCAAAAATAGAACAATTGTAGTTTTAGTTCCAAACTGAATGGGTTGCTACAAGGTCAATAGTACCCCGTGATTTTGTAGCTGTACATTCAATGCTCACAGACACACAGCAAAATAAACAATGCCAGTATACCATTGGCTTGTTCTCATTGCATAACACAGACACGCACATTATTAGGCATGATTTCAATAAAAAGTGAAGGTTTTTTTCTGACTCGAGAGGAGGCGCACATTCTGTCATTTGAGCCCACCCAGAAGTGACATCACAGGAAGCGATTGAACACAACATTTCACCCCTTGACACAACAGGAAGTGGCATTACATAGCGTTGCTCCTATGTACACTACGAAAAATAAGGTAACCATATCACTATAAAGGGATATATATTTCGTAGAAGAATGGATCACCATATCTATTGTTAATATCAGTGTGTATAGGCCTATATTACAACATTATTGTGAATGCGGGCAGACGTCCAAGGCCACATGATAATGATGTGTCATTTATTACATAGCATTTACGCTTTAGCGCTTTATATAGAACAACTATACATGCAATAACACCCATTCTGTGTTGGTACTCATTTATCGACCTCAGAAGGATGAAAGGCTGAGTTGGGGTGTTTAAGAATAGACTAAATCAGTGACTAATCTCCTCAAGTGTGCCTGAAATAAACCTTTAATGAGTCTAGCAATTATTGTATAGAATTCCAGAAAAAAATGATTTGTTATTGCTATTTTTTCTTATTTAGGGTCACTGCTTGAAGTCTTACACTTGTGGAAACCCCGTTTTTTTTTTTTTTTTTTTTTTTTTAAGAGGCCTGAACAAGAATAACTCCAGAAACAAAGAGGCACACGGTGCTGGCCACAGCCCAGGAACCTACATTGAAACATTATAAGAAAAAAAAGAAATATGTTTTTTTCTTTTTGTTTAGGGGGTAGCAAGGCGGACTACAGGGGTAGCAAGGGAGACCTCATGGGTCAAAGATGCGACCCTTGGTGACCCCCAAATGACGTTCCTGACTGCAATGCTGCCCAGAGAGACACACACAAGCACACACCGCGACACGCTCACTCTGGCTCAGCATCTTCCATCTGGCGCGGAGGGTGAAGGCTGCGGCTCTATGGGTGCTGCCAGGGAATTCTTTGGAAGCCGCACATGTCAGCCACAGCACCCAAGGGAGCAGAGGGTGTTTAAAACGATTCTCTGATGGGGACCAACTGTGACTCTTGCTTCCCATCCAAAGCAAGGCACAGGCAGCCAGGACCACAGGCATGAGAAACATTTGCACTGACAGCACCCGCTCTTCCCACTAGCCCATTGGCTCTCCTTCGCCCCTCCTCCTTTCCGTACTTCAGGACCTAAATGTTACTGCTGAACACTAGATAATAATCTACGATTTTTTCAGGGATCGAAGAAATGCCCTCGTGAGGAAGTCTGCATCATAAATACATTTCATAAAGTTTACATGTTTGCCCTAGGATCTTCCTCTCTTTCTATTGCCTCTTGCCCTCTGCTTTTGCCCTTCGTTCATACGACCATTCTCTACACTTTCGTCTCTCTGTCCACTCTTTCTTACCCTGTCCTTTCTGCCCTCTACCTGCCCACTCAGGTATTCCTAGCTCCCAGCCGTTAAGTCTATTACCAGCCTTTCTATGAAACTGTTGTCTCTTCCAGAGCTTTAATTGGGCATGGGCTACCCGGGACAGAGTCCTGGCAGTCTTCAACAAAATCCTCTCAAGCAAGGGCTCTGCTTGGCTTCCCCCGGCAAGCCCTAGAGGCACCAAACACATTAGGGAGCCTTTTAGCTCAACAGAGCTGCATGGTTAAAGGGCTACCTGTGGGGTTGGCGCTTCTGATTAGAAATAGAGGCCCTGGCCGTGCAAGCAGTCCTTTAACCACAAGGCTATGTTGAGTTAAAGGGCTGCCTGAGGGGGTTGGTACCTCACACAAAGAAACAAAAGGAGGAGGGGTGCACTGCTATCAATTCCTTTGGTGCATCCTCTGCTTTTCTTTCGTAATAACCAGCTCCGACCCCTGCAGGAACCCACCTGTTGGGGTCAGTCAGAGTCAGTGATTAGGGAACAAAAAGAGAGCGCAACAATGTACCCTTCCCCTCCTGCTTGGCTTCCACTACCCCTTTCTCCCTACCCACTCTACTTAAGCCACGCCCCCTTTTTAGAGCCCGCCCCCGTCAAAAACCTCACCCCACTTAAAGCACTGGTCGATTCTTATAAAAAAATTCTCTTCTCCACTCTCTTTCTCTCTCCCTGTTGATGGTGCTACTCAAACTCACCCTACCGCCCCAGTTCTAGGCCCTCCATCATACCACTTTCTTTTTATTTAATTCTCTGTGGCCCCCTTTCCTTGTTCTGGAGAAGTGCCCATGTAACCACTGGCTCAAATGAGCAGGGCATTTCCCAGGGTTCTAATAAATAACATAAAATATCCGCATGTGCACATGTTAATTAGCTGAAATGGGGATGGTCAAAGTCGCCTTTAGGCCAGAAGGGAACTTTGCGCACTGGTTATGAAGGGAGTTGCCATTTAACACCGATTTTTTTGTATTGGCCAAGCAATGATTGAACATGGATGCCCCTATGTTGGCGACACTGAGAAGGCTGGTCCCCAAGGAGTGGACAGGTCACCCCCCAGGTGGCACAGAGAAATGGTCTGCTGCATCTGACTGTTGGAGGACAGTTGTGAGGAAAACACGGAGGAGAGAGTGGAGTCCTGGGAGGCGCCACTGATGGGCAGCCCCAGGGCATCAATGGGTCCTAGTCTAGGCTCTGAAGCAGGGGCATTCTACTGGGTCTCTGGCAAGTCAGCGACTCCCTTATACAAGGAGCGAAGCTGCCAGGACAAGGGAGAGAGTTCCACCTGGACCTGCAACACGGGCCTTGCTCCGGCCCAAGAGACAGAGACCCAGCAGGGAGAACACCCGGGCAGGGGCGGCTCCTTCATAATGGGCGACGCGACTCCAACCCCACCATCGCCCATTTAGGATGCGCCAAATCCAGCCATGGGAAAGCACTCCCGAGCTCTCCTGGCTTTACCTGCATGCCTTGTTTTCTACACCTCCCTTTGGAGGTCCCATCTGCCTCCTTTTCTGCATGTATCTCCTCGGGGATACTTGCACCTCATTTACCACACACCACTCATGAGTTCCTCCCCCATCCTGCTGCCACCAGTCGCCGCTGCTTGATATATAAGCAGTCTTCGTTGGCCCTGACAAGCCAATCAGGAGTTTGCTCAACTCGAATAATAGCAGAATTGTGACAATTGTAATTGATTTGCGTGACAGTGGATGTATAAATCAAACAGGGCACAGCAGAGGGCGAGGAACAAAGACATCATTCAAGAAAAGTATCCAACCCGCAGCACGAAACTGCTACAGGAAACGTGTAATAGCATCGAAGGAAGAGGAGCGAGGGGGCGGATCATTCCATTCAGAGCTTTATGGTGGGGGGGGGAGGCGCTTTGGCCAGGGAAATGCTGCACCCTGTCTTCAATTCCTGTTGTGACATCGACAAAAGGAGACAACATATCAGCTCTGGACTACGTATTGTTGGTGATGTCACACAAGTGACGCAATCAGCAGCTCAGGAAAAGCTCAGGAAAAAGGAACGAGTCAGGGGCTTGAGACTAGTATCCCAAGAGACATGACACACAATTCTACGCACGTTTGAGGTGTCAATGGCCAGTGCTCCACCACCATTCCCCACCACCCACTCTGATGCATGCAGGTGTTCCACTACTCCTCTGCTGCAGACACACCAGGAACGAGAAGCCCTTTCCAAGTGCCAGAGCAAGAGAATTGCACTTACCTCTACCAGCCCCAGTGTATCTGGCTTCTCTCACAAGGTACAAGACTTTATTTCATACTGCATCAATGGATGGTGGCAGGGTTATGGGGTGGTGGTGGTGGTTCTAATGCGCGAACATGCCTGTGGCATCCAAAATGAGCTGATCCGAATCCACCCAACTCACGTCACACAGGTCATGGAGCAATGAATGGCCAAGATTCGTGTGTGATCCTAACAGATGTTCCTAGGGGGGACAAGTAATCAAACCAGGACCAATTCATGCTGGAGCAGCAGAGTGCCCATGACAGCCCCTTCTGCAGCAAAGCCTTGCTATGATCAGGGAGTAGGGGGGCCATGCAGCTGGCTATCGAAATGCGCAGTTTTGAGAACGTCTTCGCATACGCGTGGTGCCAGTGACAGGAGGAAACACGCTAGTTACTGCAAGGCAAAGACTCTGGAGCGGGAAGCCCACTCTCTGCCAGCCCCATCCAGCATCCGTTCCTGATGTTACCTTATGGGACCTCGCATAGAAGGTCTTCATTGTGATCTTCCAGCTCCTGCTTCTGTGGGATCCAACGTTGTTTTCCATTTATGAAGATTTGGGAAACCATCAGGAAAGCCTGCGAAGATCAAAGAGTCTGGGACCGAAAGGGGTGACCGGGATTCCAAGGGGTTGCATCGTGCCATGAAGGGAGACTATGACCAGGCGCTTCCTCTTCCCGGCCCTCGGTTCAGCTCTCCTCCCACCCACGGTGCTCATTCATGAGGGTCTATCCCTGGACTATGGCACGGGTATGCTGGATAAATATTGCTTTTGTCCCTTCCCAGCGGCAGGGGAGGGGATTAGGGATAACCTACTAGGGGGCGGAGGGGGGATTTTTCATTGGTACACAAATAATGGGATTGCCTCTCTCGGGAAGCGGATGCCTCATTCGTTGAGGAGTGGGACATGGAAGAGAAGGGTTCAGAAAACGGTCATTACTGCTATTCAATCTAGACATTGGGCCTCATTCCGACCTTGGCGCAAAGGGATACCGGGCACGGGTAAGGACACCGGTGCCGGTAATCCCTTTGCGCCCTATTCCGATTTCCCCCAACGGGACCCGTAACGTATGTTTGGTCGGACCAAACGTTCCTTACGGTTCCCGTTAGGGCACCAGGGCGCAAATAACGGCCTTGGCATGCGCCGGGCCGTTATTTGCACCCTCCCCATTCCCATTGAGCCCTATGGGGGCTCAAATGGGAATGGGGATTGCCATTTTCAATGGGGACTTCGGTCGGAATAGGCCAGTAAAGTCCCCATTGAACCTGGGCGGACGCTAATCGCGCCATGACTGCCTCCAATCTCGGAATGAGGCCCATTGTCTCTGTAAGCAATTTATTACATTCCTGCTAGAATGTATTTCCAGAAGGCAGAGCCCAGTGGGCAGAGTAAGGTGAAGCAAGGTCCCCTGAGCTCAGGACAGCTCATGAGAATACTGTATTTAGTTATTAGTAACTTATGATGTGCCAGACATCACTAACAGAAGCTGCAACTCCAAGGCTTCAGTCAGGGTCTCCTCCAGAAAGGCCAATCGGTCCACAGCAGAAGAAACAGACGGGCCTATAGGAGAACCTGGGTAAATCATTCATAGCATTACACACGAAGGAGACATCTTGGGATTTTACAAACCAAGTCAGATGCATTAATTCCAAAGGAAGGACTAAACTGCCCCGAACTTGATGATGCTCTCCAGGGGCCACAATGACTGCAACAACTATCACACCAATCACTAATGGCCTTCCATCTATATTTCCCAACACGTGTTCCACAACCTAAAAACAATACCCAATTACGTGTTCTACTCTTCTCTCGAGTGCGAATAGACATTTAAAAAATAGTAATTCTAAAAGGAGCATCTGGTTTATTCCAGCATGTCGTACACAACAACGGCGCTCTGGCTTCTGCAAATGCAGTATTGACTTGTATTCTCCAGGGCCCGAGAACCCTATTGCTGGGGTCCTTTATACCAGATGGTTTCTGTTGGTCGAGATCATAGCTGTTCCATCATGCAACGCGTTTCTATTGCATCGCTGTTTCTGGACGATTTAATGACTACTGTTCACCGTATGGGCAATCATTTGAAAAATAACTGGGAAAACGTGGCTTTCTCGTATATGCATATTGGTGACCCACAGATGCAATATTCCCAGGTTAAAATAATTAAGTCAGCAGAACTGTCGTAAGCATATTTGGTACCCTGCCATTTTATCGCAAACAATACAGAATGGTACAAAACAGAGCGGACAATAACACAGGAAAGCACAGAACAGATTAAATAAATATATAAAGTGTAGTGGAGAAAAGGGTTAAAATGGGTCGGGATGGGTTGGGGTGGCATTAAAAGGGTGGAAAAACAAAGGGGGCTGGGGGCACAAACAAAAACAAACCTGCGTGTGTCGTGTTTTGACAGCGATGAAATGTAGCACTCTGTAATTGTGGTTGGTAAAATCACATATAACTGCATATTTACTATCAACATAGAAAGACATTGGATGTAGGAAACATTTTCAGTCCAGTGAGGTTGGAGGAGAGTGCATGGATTGGTTACAGGGTTAGAGGATGGGGAGGTGTTGAAGAAGTAGTGGGGGGCAGGTTGTTCAATGATCTCAGGAACACATCCTTTATTTAGTGAAGTGGTGAAGCCAGGATTTAAGAGCAGACTCTGCAGCACTTTTATACATTGGCATCAGTGATTGGCTCTCAACAATACCGCTTGATAGACAATCTTCAAGAAGTAGGTTTATAAAAATCAGCACGTTTGTTACATAATTTTTCGCATCTTAATTTCAAATCTACACGTACCACAAAGTAATGTGAGCGAAACACTTGCCGACGATTGTGCTATATTTACGCTTGTTTTCAGGACCAGTTGTGTAGCCCAGGATAGAAGCTCAGGGGCTACAACCAAAAGGCTAGCTAGCCCCCAGTGGCAACAGTCTGGACATTAGTGTAGCCGCAGATCTTTTCCAGACCTAGTTACAACACTGAGTGGGGTTCCATTTCTGGCACCCCTCCAGGCAAGCAGATAAGGCTATGTCACACAGCGCATGCATATTCGCAGTGGGCAGTCAGGTACAGCAGGTCTGTTTCCGGCACAGGGGGCTTGGAGTAGTGGACATTAGATGGCACCATACGCTTCCCCTCCGAGGTGCAATTGTAGCCCAGCTATGCTTGCTCCGGCCCACAGACCGGTAACTGCAACCAGGCCTGAGCCGCGACGCTACACCCGCCGCAGAGCAGCTAGAGTGATGACGTAGGGCTGATACAGCACCCTGCGTTGCCTGATCTAGCAGGAGTGGGCCAACACCCTGAATCCCTATGCATTTAAACAGTGCATCCCTGGTCTCTCAGCCTGTGGGGACAGGAGCTTGATTGCTTTTGCTATCATCACCTATGACTTATAAGGTCTTTTAGTGCACACTCCGCCAGGTGCAAACCAGTTACTGATCACAAATAAAAGGAACTTTCACGGCCAAAAGGTTTCACTCCCAGACCATTCTCTCTATGTCTAGTGCACCACATGTGCTGTGAGTGCCCAACGATGCACTTTAAGAGCACAAACGCTAACAGGATCATTTGAAATCAAATGCCCCGTGTTTGCATGGGGACCACGGACGTTTGCGCAATGCTCTAACATACTTTTGTGTTCCCAGTGGGCAATTTTAAACATTTGCATGTCGATGGGAGACGGCAAAACAGTAAGGCAGTTCCCTTTTACTCTTTCATTTCCCCCTCCATCTCATGAAGAAGTAAACACTGCAAAACACACAAACACCCACCCAACATGACAGACATTCACATACAACTAACAACCTGGGCAATGGGCCGCACCCTTACGGATACAACATGGGCACACCACCAACCCATCTGCAAGCCAACACACACTGAGGCCAGTTTCTCCTGGTTCTGGACCTATCCAATCACTCTTCCCTCATTAACCGGCCACGTCCTCTTCCTTGCAGAGCCACGTGAGTGGCTAGAGACTGCCGCTGGGAGGCAGTGGTGCGCGCTGTAACTCAACATAACAGAACAGAACAGAACAAGCATGCTTTGCAGGCAGCGTTTACTAATCGATTCCCATGGAGCCTGCCGCGTTTTGATCAGCTGCAAAACCAAGGTGGATTCCATAAAGCAATCCATCAGTTTCACGACTGTATGAATGGAGATCATGTTGTAAGAAATGCTAATTACATTTGCACTTGCAATTTTAGCACTAACATGCGCCATAACCCCCTGCAGGCAATTTTAAACATTTAGAAGGTGGTGTGTAAAAGCGAAGAGTAAAACAAATCAACATTTCCCTTATACTTCACTCTAAAACTCGGTTTTGCAAAAAAAAAAAAAAAAAAAGGTGGCCTACAAATGATGCTTTCTAGACAGAGTTTACTAATGGATTCTAATGGAATCCCCCTGCTCATTTGCAATGAAGCACTGTGTGATCTTGGACAATCAGATCCAAGAGTATTCTTTACGGTGGATTGGTTGGGCTTGGAAGCAGAGCTACGACTAGCACACACCAATGACGGTTCATACATTGAAACCTGCGTTATTTCACTTTGTATGTCCACACAAGGGTCAGGAATTGGGGATCCTTGGTTACATGCAATGCAAACTTAGTCATTGAAATTTTTTAAAAATACAGATGATCAGAATGAACTTTAGATTTAGCTGAGAAAAAGGGAGCTGTAAAATGACACTCATAAAGAGAGGTGGGCTCTGTAATGATGTAATGACCGGGGCTCTTGTCTCAGGGCAGCATGAAGACACTGCCAAGCTATGCCCGGCATTGGAAAATATCCTTGGCAGGCATGGTGCAAGATGCCTGCTGGCTGGTGTGACATGCCTAAGGCAAGGACATGAAGTGAGTGCTCGACCTTCGCCATTGGTGGCAGTGACCAGGTATGCGCCACCCCACCAGCTGGCACCATGCCCACAACACAGTGTCATGCCCAGCATGTGCCAAGCACTCCATTTAGCTGAAGGCAGAGCAGTGGCACCGAGCATTACTACTCCAACCTGTAATGCGCTACTGCGACTAGCTGCTGACCCGCCAGCGATCAAGCCAGTGCTAATTTTTAAGAGGCAAGAAATATCCTGGCAAACGGACAACTTGCTATCTATATATACTGTAACTGACCGGCCTCTGCACTTGCATGCGGTGCGCAGGCAGGGCCTCTAATAAACACGTACCGCTAATCAAAGCTATCCGGCGGATGGCCCTTAGGGATTCCCAGCCTACCCTAAACACAATCTGCGAACTTAAAACAAGGTGAGTGGCACCAGAGGCTCCCTGCCACTCTGCGCCAGAGCCACCCATCAGAAACTAAGCACTGTACAACCCTTCGGTGCCCAAGAGCCTACCCGACTCGGGAGGATATCTCAGGGGCAACGTGCTCGCCTTGGAAGTAAGACGACAGGAAGCACCAAAGGTTTGATCCCCAGGTCCGCACTTAGAAACCTCTGGGTATTTAGCATGTTATCATATCATATTAGACTCTGGGCACAGATAAAGGGTAACCAACCACTATGCAATACCCCTACTGAGTATAAAGAAAGAGCGGAAGATGAATTATGGGGTGACACTCACAGTCCACACCCCACATTAAACCCAGTGAACCTGCAGGATACAGAAAACGAGAATAGCTAATTAAGAGTCGCACCACTTGGTGTCCAGGGCCACCGGACTACATTGAACATCATGACCTAAAAGGAGACCAATTACAGGAGACCTTTCATGGGCAACTATGAACCCATCCACCCAGTAGTATATAGCATCCATGGAGTGAGGCCAGGGCACCCCCACACTACCCTGGAAACAGCAAACCAGCAGAAGATCAATCACTGGGGTACCTGCACCTGGCAGATGCTAGGAGACAATCTGCTGAGGGACACACAGGGCTCCCCGGCCTATCCTAAGCCCAACAATAACCTGGACACTAGCCGCTAAGAGGCACTCAGGGCCTGCGCAGCCAATGACCTGCAGACCAACCAAGGCTTAAAGCCTAAACTGAACCTGACCAACCAGAAGGACACCAAGTGCTGGATGACATCACCGACTCTCAGCTTACCCCAAAGGCAGCATCTTGAGGGAGGAAGGGTAGCTCTGGAGCAACGCGTTCACCTTGGAAGCAAGACAAGGCAGTGCAACACAGGTTTGAGTACCGATCCCGCGCTTAAAAACCAGCCCTGGCTGGTATTAGCCGCTTTCTAAAATAACAATTCTAATTATAAGTGGAAGGAAAGCATGCAGTCATGGCTGCCTCCACTGCCTCCTCTTTCCCTCCATGCCCACTCATGGGCAATGCCTCATAACACAACATGGAGGTCTGGCCATTGGAGCCTTCTTCATGAAATTATTCTTTGGTGATTTAGATGGTGTCAACTGGTACACAAGAAGGGCGTTCATGAAATTGATCTTCAAAGCGGTGCACGGTTCGGCACAGGTAAGTGCAAAAGAAAGGTGTGCAGAAAAGAGAAAGGGGGAGGGAAACAAAACAGATGAACAAAAGAAGTGCAAGGCAGCCCAATACAATACAAGACAAGACAGAGAGTTCCGGGAGTTATCAAGACTCTTTGCAGGGGAGATTCCCTGGACTGTGCACTTTCAAGGAGATCTGGCCGTATCCGCGAGCCAGTGCAGATATTACAAGGATATGCTATTGTGGTCTAGAGGTTCAGTCAAAGGATACGTCTGGCTGCCTTGTTTTGTTTCACTAACACCTGGTGGAGGAGAGTCTTGGCCCGACCAAGGTCAAGACTGTTGCAGTGGTTACTCAAAGACAGGACGAGGCACTCATGACTTCGACCTTGTGGGGAAGATTAAGCAATGTAAGGGTATGTTTGAGTACGTGAAGCTGGACGTGTGATATCTCGGGGAGCTTTTGGACCTGTGGGGTGAAGGAAAGCAAGCCACTGAACATAGCTCCCACGTTTCTAATTGCAAGGACCAGGGTAGGGGGAGCTCATAGAGGTGGCCCAGAAAAATGAGGGGCAGTGGAGTCCAAGGAAATGATGCAGTATATGCCGTTGCATCTATTATATCTGACATGCATTAGTTGATCTCAGATGGGGTCACTGACATTCCAATTCCTTGCAAATCATTTCACTGCAAACAGCAGATTGCTCTATACTCGGTCTTTACATTATTAAAACATATTGGCTTTAAAACGTTTTCAATGCAACACTCTTTTTTGTATGTATTTTCAAAAAGTCCATTAAACCTGAACCTACCCCTTACACTGACCCTTGCATTGATGGCAATCATCAACACAGAGCTCTGTGACTCCATGATCAGTCTCCATGGGCTTCACGTTGTGTGTAGATGGCTACAGATCTCCAAGGAAGACACCATGGTTTTATGGGGATTACGCTCACTGGTTAATATTAATCTTTTAGTGTCTCAATAGCTCCAACACTCGCATTCCCTCTTCCTCCCCAACTGTCTATCACCTGCGTTCCTCTCACCTCATGTTCTTCTGTGTAATGGTGGTTGTCAACTTCAACCACCATTTTACCTACCACACATCTCGCTCTACCCACAAGTACCGCTCATTTCCATGTGCCTGAGAACTATGTGATCCTTGCAGAGTGCTGACATCACTCGTCCTCCTTTCAATTCTTGCCTGAGGTGGGTCCTGCTCTTACAAGGAAGGCCGAGTGTCCACCTAGCCTCTCCCCTTTAGCTATGTTTGCTTGTCTCTCTTTGCCTAATATGGCTTCTGACCAGGCCTGACACTTACCCTTGCCTGCGACTCAAGCGGCTCCCTTCACCTTTGACCACACTACTCCCACCCTGAGGTGGACTATCTTTTGCTATGTCACTCATGGTTGCCCATCTCTCCTAACTTAAACCGGGTCACTGTCTTCTCGCCTCAAATGGCTCATCAGTTTGAATGCTCTTTCTCCTTCCATCATACCTGGCCTGCACATCTTCTTGCCAGTTGTACCGACCCTCATCATGACTAACCATATCCCTGCAGGCTGATGGATCGATGTACATGGTCCTGAAATGGATCCCTCTTCAGCAGCAATCTTTGCATGAGTTGCATGGAAAATCTTACTGTCCTCCTATCACCAATCTTGTCCTTCACTCCTTAGATTAGGCTTCCGTTCATATAGTAGTGATGGTATCGATTGCCACTGGATCTTTCTTTTAATATTATGCCCAAAGGACTCACCTTCCACGGAATGCCTGCTGTGTGCATACCGCAATTTCATGCCTCATGTGTGGAAACTACCCTTAGTATTGGTGCCCCAATGCCTGCTCACCTCTCTTGAACCCATGTGGATTTTCTCAGAGGGTCGAATTCCCAGTACCTGCCGAGTTGTGGCTGCATAGCAAGTTCAAAGATAAGATGGCATTCCTGACAGCTGCTGGAGCACAAAGTTCCAAAAGGCAGAGGCAGCGTTTGAATTGTCAGTTTCTTGTTTCAAAATATGGTGGCTACTCAGGTCCTACAGTTGTAGAGCTACATCAGCAGTGGATATCACATTAGTGTCAGCTTGGAGAGCAGTGCTCAGCTGTGACAGGGCTGATGTATATACACTCTCTGGCCTTGGTGTCTCCACAACGGCCATGTAGGACAATGTCAAGGAAGGTGCATATTAATCCTCCCAGTGAAAGGCCAACACTTTCCTCCTAGGGCACAGGAATCCTCCCCAATAGGTGCCCTGGAAATCAGTGCTTCAAGGACAATTCTATAAATCTGCAAAAATGGTGTCTCGTGAGTAACGTTACAATTATTCTAATAGTCTTTGACATTATTTAAATAGCCACTGGGACTTGAAAGAAAATACTTGATTTGTCCAGGTGAGTGAATCAATGCACAACTAATTGATTAATTAAATCTGAAACAACGACCACTGTTCAGAGTGATGGATTTCTATTTTAGATGTATATTTGCATTAAGGTTTTTTGCACATGGTGATTATGACAATATTGCATATCTATGCAAGATTGACTATCTAGCTTTTCTGAGTTGCAGGCATGTAACTAGCACTTGCAATTGCTTGCACAATGATGCAAATTTGAACGTTGTATGCTTGGTGTTTGCACACTGTCTGATTTATGTGATTTTGCACATTTTGATCATCTGCGTGTTATGTTTAATGAAGTGTTCTTTTTGTATTTTTGAAAAGTATTTTGTCTATGCATTTCTGCAATGTAACGTTTTTTATGTGTCATTGTTTCAGATTTAATTAAATAATTAATTGTGCTTTGCATGGACAAATCAATTGTTCCCTTTCAAGCCCCAGTGGATATTTAATTAATTTCAAAGAATATTAGAATAATTGGAACGTTACTCGAGAGACGCCATTTTTGCAGAGTTTTACCATTATTTTCCCAAGGTGTCTACGAAGCCAGGGGAGCTCCCATCCATAGGTTTTCACTCAAGGACAATCCTGACATTACAAAGCCACATTCACACCAGCATGCTGATCACTGGTAACCTTTGAAACCAAACGGCATGGGAGGAGGGAGTTAAGAGTAGCCAAGAGGAATAGGTAGGCCAGGAGAGGGGTTACACCACATTGGTTTCTGCTTGGTTCCTCTAAAATGTCCTGCCCTGCCCACTGCCAGCAGACAAAGCACTCTGGGTATGATGTCAGAAGGCAAAGGACAATTGTTACATAAGCCTGGATTGGATCCATTACAGCGGACTTGCTTTGGACCAACCCCCTGTAACATTTTGTCTTTGTAGGGGAGAGGAAACGCTCTCATTTATTTATTTAATTAACATTTTTATTAAGCAGTGCACGCCCATAGGCCTCAGAGCGCACAAGTTGATTAAACTTTGGACTCTCGAAAGACGAGGGAGGATTCACTGGATCTCGGTATGGAGTACAGTCTATTCCAAAGGCCTCTGCCACAAACATGACGACAGAGAGCTGCAAGACAGAGGAAAGCTCTGTTCCCTAACCATGCCATGGTGGGGATGACACTGCTGTGTACCATGGTCTCTCTGCTGTCTCTACATTGTAACCAGGATCCTGCTCACTGGAGGTGAAGGACCCCCTGCAGGTGCAACACAACGTCCAGGAGTGTAACTGCAAAATTAACTACTCACCTTGTGCCTGGGGACCCGATGCTGGGCCTCCCAGCAACTAAGAACACCAAAAGCAGTTTGGAACCATGTCTACCACCCCACTATATCTTTGAGCCAGCTTGACCGGCTCCACTCACTTCAAGCCACTACAGGATCTGCATTGCTCCTTTTGGTACTCTACTCTCTTCAAACTGTTTAGTTGCCTTTCGAGCCATCCAGACTCTGGCTTAAGCAATTGAAGCAGACTGCCTCCTCTTGACGCAATCGTCAGCTTGACTCTTTGGAAGCAACCGATACAACCTGCTGGAAACCATTGATTATTATCCTGTCTCGAACAACGACTTGACCCAGCAGACGCATTGTTTTATCTCTAACTGAACGTCACCTAAACTATTGTAAGACATTGCCTTCACTCCAGGGGAGTTGCTAGGTCTGGAAAAGACCCGGGGCTAAGCTGATGTCAGAACTCTTGGGACTTGGGGCTAGCTAGTCTTTTGGCTGTAGCTCCTGAGATTCTATCAGGGGCTACAACCAAAAGGTCAGGGGCTATAGCCCCCTGAGCCCCACCTAGCAACGCCCCTGCTTCACTCCCTAGAGCGCTGACTCAACTCAGACTCGCCATTGGGAATGCAGACTCGAACGGACACGGGCTTGACTGCAGTAAACTGCCTTGAAGCCCAGCTTGACACTGTTAATAATAATTTGGCATTTATATAGCCAAATCCTCAAAGACAAGCAACACAAGGGATTTGAAGAGGCCCTGTCCCCCTGATCCTCCTTAAAGGACCGGAGTGACCTTCTTGCATTTCAAAGACATATTCTTGAACGTTGACATTGCTGCTGAAATCTTTTGCCTGGACACCTCTGGACCCCAGATTTCTTTTGCTCTGAAAGTCTGAATTCTCTGCGGCAACGATTTTCTATTTTTCTAGAACATTGGTTGGACATTATTTTATGTTTCTATCACTATTGTTTGTGTTACTACTGTATCCCTCCTCCTGAAGATAGCCTGCCCTGGGCCTGCGCTACCAAATGAAGAGAAGAAGGTGCACCTTTTGGGGTGTGCCTCACTTGGCTTCAGTGCCTGCTTAGTAGTGGTGTGGTTTAGCCACAACTCATCCCTATACTCCTGCAGAGCAGTCGCCTGTTCGTCACAACTTCACAGCCCCTTCTCCTCTGACAATGCCTACTTGGCTGTCACATCTTGCCTTCGGTGGGCCTCCCGTTTCTTGGTCCATTGCATTTCCTCCTGCACAGACCCCTCCCACAATACCTGTCCCCCACCTGCGCGAAGAGCGCTAGTTGTGTATTCCTGGCAAACACTGGCCATCCTCAGAGGAGAGGGAAAGTCATGCGCGGCTCGGGCCACTGACAGGCTGATGAATGGTCCTGATTTGAAATTTCATGAAGCATTAAATCATGGCCGAGCCCTTCAGGGGAGCGGGGCGCTGCTCCATCGATCCCGTGGCCTCGCCGCATGGGTTTTATTTAACCCCTCGCCATTCTTTAAAAAAAAATTTAAAAAAAAAAACGATACGTGGAAAAGTCAGAGGAATGAAGAAAGGGATATGGGAAAGAGAATAAAATAAGAGTGCGGAGCGAGGACGTTTGGACCTTTGTCCCCATCACCACGGCCCCCCTACCTCGCAGCTAATGGTTAAGCAAATGAGTTTGACTGACTTAGCATTTACAAATAGTCGCATTTCCAGTGATTACGTGAGTTTTCGTACTCTCCGTTTTGTAGGAGTTTGTTTTGGAGAGGGCGGTGATACCGCGTGGCATGATTTGGTCAGAACCATTACTGCCATTGGTTTGTGGCGGTAGTAGCAACGGGCGGGCTTTTCTTATGTATATGGATTCAAATCCTACCATCATGCTGAGTGGTAAAACGGGTGGTATTTGGAAATACCGCTTGTTTCACTGTTACCGCCCAGTTGTGAGGAAGGGCTTTACACGGTCCATCTCTGTTAGCTCTTATTAACTTCAAAATAGTGTTTTGTTATCTTGGGAAACGTAACACGTGTATTTTCTTATATCTGATTTTTAGTAAACCCGTTTTATAGCACAGAGAGTTGAGAAGTCTTGATTGTACTGTGGAAACGGCTGCATAAATAAACCGACTAAGTACACAACTTTATAAACATGACACCGAGCTGTGTATTGCCTGTCCATTATACATTCAGGTACTAGCAGATGAGCTCAGCCTTTTGTTTATTCTCACAATGCAGGTCCAATCACAGGCTAATGGGCCAGTGAGCACCTGCTGGTGACATTGGAACTGCCTGAGTGATAAAGTAGTAGCCAGCAGTTCCTATTGGACTGATTTAGCTCCCAGCAGAAGTCATTATCAGATAACGTATGCCATACAAAGCCTGGTACCTGGATGGGCTGTGCAATACAAGTGCAGGTATGCATCTGTGTGGTCAGTACATAAGATAAGGAACTCATATGTATATCAGTATAAGTGCAGGAACTCAGATGTGCAGTTCAATGGAAGCGCAGGTGGTTTGCAATTTAAATGCTCCCATCAGCCATAGCCACCATGTCAGTAATGAAAGATCATGGGAGTTTTAGCCCAATTCATTAGGCAAGCCACAAGTTGCAGACCTCTGTCTTTGTGCTTTCTGTTGCTGCCTTCTCGAACTGCCACTCACCCGGCCTCCTCACCTTACTAGCCAGGCCAAGAGCTGGAAACCCAGGTCTGGGCACTCTAGGCAGTATCTACTTGGAGAAGGATGTGCAGGGAGGCTACAATGGTGTTAAAGGGTTCTGTATACATGCCCCTGACTTTACATTACAAATAACACCTAATGCATCATGCCCTGCCAAACCCCAAAAGACATAGAGAAAGCGTCAGAAGGTGGAGTGTTTCCTTGGCAGTGTAGGGTTTAAACACAGCCCCAAGACTGATGAACTGCCCTAGCCACGGTAGGCCCAAAATGTGCAGGCATATGTAAGGCAAGATGTGACTGTCAAACAAAAAGGGCATTATTTGATTCTCCACTGCCACACATAAACATGCTGCTTACAGAGCAGCAGAGTATGAACAGGAAAT
This sequence comes from Ambystoma mexicanum, assembly GCF_040938575.1. NCBI lineage: Eukaryota > Metazoa > Chordata > Amphibia > Caudata > Ambystomatidae > Ambystoma > Ambystoma mexicanum. The sequence goes on along the minus strand of NC_090926.1, from coordinate 104,093,259 downwards.
TGGCCCTGTAATTGAATAACAAAGCCCCAAAACCAGAGGCCCACCTTTCACTGCATTATGAAAAAAATAAAAAGCCCTTTTCACAAATAGAAAGCTGCCATGGAAAAGTAGAAATTTTAGCATCCTGCAACCTGGAAGGAAAGGAACACATGGGAAATGAAGCTCAATTTCTAGAAGTAAATTGAAAGGCACAGATCAAGGAAATTGGTGGCTTGTCAAAACTGTTTTAAAATAAACTGCACGAATGATGAAGGAAAACTATATTTTGTATTTCAAGACATTGGTGAAAGTCCCATGTAGAAAAGTCAGAATGTAAAAGCATAATGTGTTTGCTGTTGATAGGGACTGAACAAAGAACTCCGCTGATCTCAGTGATATTTCCACAGCAAGCCAAAAGGTCAAGCCCTGCATCTTCTCTTTATCTAAAAAAATATTTTTGAAGCTCAGAGAGCCAAGCAAAGAGACAGAGCTTGTGCCAGACTAAGGGTTTATGAGGTGAACAGATGGCCCCTGTTAAAACAAAAGACCAAGTCAATGGATAGTGTACTCTGAGTAATTCTCCAAAATTCAAGTACATTTGCGGTCCCTCCTAGGCTGACTGACAGATGACATGCAACAGAAGACCACCACATGAGGACAGGAGGCAGACTTGCCTCTCTGGTCTCAAAAAATGGTCCATTAACTCAGGGAGAAAGAATGTAAATGACTTTGCACCTGGCCAAACCAACACAATATAAATTCGATCTTGGGTATTGGAGATATAAGCTGTAATGTGATGATAGCTTCCCAGACAATGTCACAAATGAGAGATTTGGGGAGATGATAGCTTGTCGAATTAGATACCTGTATATAAAATGTTGTGACATTGTCTTTCCCTTTGTTTGAGTAAATCATGAAAATCTGTCATTCGAACCTGCAACATTGTGCCACAATGATACGCATTTCATTAAGTCTGGCATGATTAGACCATTTGAGAAACATATAGTTTGTGATGTGTATTTTTAAATTAAAATGTTTTTCCATGTTGTAGTTTTTAAGGTCATAATTGAAGTGGTCAAAATGCAATTTGAAAGGAGTGGAGTTATAACTCTCAATGGATGATACAGAGTAACTAAACGAGACTAATCAGAGAAAAGCGGAGGACAGTAGATGGCCAATCCAGATCAAGAGCCAATAAACTGGCACCTGATAATTTAGATAATTTGGGGAGTGGTTAAAGATGTATAAGGAGACGCACAATGGGAAAAGGAAGGAGCTGTCTGAAATCGTCTGAGTAGGACCTGCTGGAAAAATGTGTTGGAGAACCAAGATTGCCTGGGAGGTGGATTGGGCCAGGAGGACGACTAAAATCTGGAGGGAGCCTTGAGAGGCAAACAAAGGGATGGATTCTGGAGGTATCCATGACTGAACCTGGAGATGACATATAACCAAGTCCCTTTGTGGCCCACGAGATGATTCAGGAGCCCTGAGGTGGTGTCCTTTCCTGAGCACAAATCCCAGAGATATTCTATGTAAGTAACTTGTACAACCAAACCAAGTATTGTGGGGATCTGTATGAGTTAATACCTTCCCTTATTTAGTGGGTGGGGCACGGAATTAGATCCCCAGCATTTTCTTACCAAGTAATAATTTAATTAAATCCCATATAGAGAAATGACACAGGGTGATTTTGTTTCTACCCACCCGCCTGTTTCTTGGCTTACCTGTTGCTAAAGGGAGAGGGAGTCAGATGATATGATATGGTTCATAGAAAGGGCTAGAATTAATGATATTAACAGGTATGTTGGCGTGGCACGTGTATTGGGAGGCAGGGACAAACTCTCTGCATTAACTGTTGCCCTATAAATATATCCCACAGCAGTCTGCCTTTTAAAGGTTGCAATGGGTGCACACTGGTTATTAAGTGGATTACACAACCTTTTCCCGTTCTTCCCCTTTGCTGTGAATGCACAGCACTTCATTGCGCATGTGGCTAGGAATGGGATGTGCAAACACCATCAATAAATAACAAATAGAGCTTTGCTGTGAAAAACACTATCTGCAAAAGGGCATCGCATGAAGTTACCAATGGTCATCGCATGGAGGTTAGTGGCACTCTACTGTGGCCGCATTAACGAAGAGGTAAAGTAGTTCACGGTGCACTTGAGCAGTCAGAAGGTAGCCTGTTGCTGCTGTGTAATATACCCATACAAGAATATTATCATGGAAATATATTGGCACAGAGCCCAGTGCTTGCAAAAGGTGCCCTTTCCTAGCAGATCATGGCATCTTCCAAACATGTGTGTGTGTGTGTTTCATGAAAGAGCATGACACCCTTGGAAGTGGCACGTGTTTTCTTTCTGGCAAATCAGAAGCTTTAGGTGGACATTCTGCTGCGCTGCCAGCAAAGCTTGTCTTTTACTGAACTTGTTGAACTAGTCTATGAAATAAATAATCAAAGAGCAACTGGACAAAGACTAAAAACTGAAATCATATTTCTGCTTAATTCATACCATGATGCAATCCAAACCACAGCAGAAAATAGGCTCTTTGTCCCTAGCACAGGAGGCTCCTCTTTCTCCCACCTAGCGGCAAAAACCTAGAACAACCTCGCAAAAGGAATAAGAAATACCAAAGATCACCTAAAATTTAGAAAACTACTAAAAACCAGGCTCTTCAACACCTTGGGAACTACACGGAAACAACTAAAACAATCAAACAAGAATACAAAAAGAACAGGCTGACAGAATATATGACGATCCAGACAACACCAAGGACCGACTAAGGGAAACTCCTACAAGAACAAGAGAGACAATGCTAGGTGGAATAGAACACGAGTTACAACCTCATCTTAACAGAACAATAGCAGACATACCTAAGACAAAAGCACAACCACCAACCTCACCCACTCAGACAGGGCATAGGGTAGGGGTGCAGGTCACAAGCAGATCGATCCGAAAGGACTAGTTTACAGTGACCACAAACTGGGATTTAGAGGCTGGGCATATACAAAGATAGAAATGCAAAGAGAAGCTAACTTAACATAAAGACAAAGAGATGAGAGACAGCCTTATCATGCTGAATCTTAATCACTCGAAGGCAGACAACCATCTTTAAATTGCCAAAAACACACAATAGGAGGGTGCAGTTCTCTGAATTACAAGGGTACTAACCAACCCCACAAAAACTTCAAAAAACTCACCACTCCTCACACACCTCTCACACTAACTAAAAACAACCAGACCTCTTAAACCGCAGCAACCCGCACGCACTTCACCACACTGCAACAACAAACACACCACACAGACCTTCACACAGCAGCACACGATGGATTCAGACCGGATACCACACCAAAAAGCTCAGCGAACGGTGTTAACCGAACTGAAGCTGCCTGCAGTACATCACAGCTCCCTTGCTCCACTCCAAACGTTGTACTACTATCACGTCCCTAACCTACCCCCCTTTGCTTTCAGATCCGCCAGAGCGCCAGGGGACCACTCCGCTGGTGATAGTGCACCGTATAAATATCCTTTAACGTTAACATAACATACCTTTCATGTTGCCTGAACATTCGTTTTCAGCTAAAACCAAAAGTGGAAATCTCTGGTGAGGGAGGGGGAAGGATTAAAGGAGATGTCAGGGATTCCGCTCTTGTTTGATGTCGACGAAAAAAGAACTACTGCACTTGACAGTGACATTTGCACATTTCGCTCTTCTTTCATGGCCAAAACAGCCATCTCACAACACATCACAGCGCTCTTTTGGTCCAAATGTATCTCTGATGCAGGGGCGATGCAGTCTATCATACGGCCACCGTGTGTCTCCTTGTCATTCTTGCAGCGGCATGCCCTGGCCACAAGGTACAGGCACGGGATGTAAAAGTCCTTTCTAGAGCACTGGCGTTGAGCCACACACTCGTGCCACTATGCTGCCAGGCTTGAGACTAGGCCACACCTCTGGGAAACCGCCAATCCACTGCGGGCAGGCCCAGTCATTTCAATCCCTCCCTGCCAGCATTGGCACTAGCAATGGGTTCCATGTTTCCAAAAGAGGGTCTATGCCGTGCCAATAGCTCATGGTGTCATTGGTGGAGCAATATTGGGGAGATGCCAGACCTAAAAAGGAGGCGATCTCACAGGGCAAAGGGAGATGCTCCCCAAAGGGCAGTCCCGTTCTGGTGCTTCTGAAAAAGAACCGTGTACCTGCTGAGGGTAAGTCACCGTGCTATACACTGTGGGCCCGATTCATGGAATTTTTTGCACGGTTCAAAGTGGCTTTGCCCAGCTGAAAAGTGACTTTTCAATGCCGACACAAGCCCTGATTCATGGAGCTGTGCAAAGTCTATTTTTGCAGTGCAAAGTTCAGTTTGTACTGCAAAAATGACTTTGCACTGACTTTGCACTGCAAAAATGCACGTTGCACAGTTCCGTGAATCAGGGTTAGTGTCAGCAGTGCAAAGTCACTTTCCAGCAGTGCAAAGTCACTTTGAACCATGCGAAAAATTCCATGAGTTGGGCCTTGAGTGTTTCTTTGGCGCAGAGGCGTTGCTAGGTGGGGGCTAAGGGGCCTATAGCCCCTGGTCTTTTGGTTGTAGCCCCGCAGAGAATCTCAGGAGCTACAGGCAAAAGGCTAGCTAGCCCCCAGTCCTGACAGTTCTGACATCAGCGTAGCCCCAGGTCTTTTCCAGACCTAGCAACACCCGTGCATCACGTCTCTTCTCTTGTTGTGAACTATCATGGACGGGCAGCGTGGAGAGCGTGAAGCAGTGTATTTAGCTTGTCTTTAGGCTCTTTAGGCCTATCAGCGATGGGGGAAATTTAAATAAATATGTCCGAAGCTGTGCACCCGTACAAAAGGTTCGTATCACAGAAAGGGGTGCATTGCGTGCCAGCCGATAGTACACAAGTTGATTGCAAGTGCTGTAGGGTGGCTATGAAAGGATGGTGCTCCGTCACGTGACATACAGCAACGCAAACACAGCTGCATCCTCTGCGGAAAGCAAAAATGTGTCCATCTTCCATATATCCAACCATAGAGTTCACGAGAGACATTCAAAGCCTGCCCATCGCTGGACAACTCAGACAAGGTGGCTTAAAGTGATCATTTCAAAATGTCATTCCTGAATATACATTCATACACTAGAATGATACAAAAGGATTGATCGAAAGGCTGGGATAAAAATACATTTGAATATACAACCACATAATAATATACCTTGAGGCAAGGGCAAAAAGCCAACTATGCAGTAAATATATCGCTTAGACAGGACAGGGGACAACAACAAAACCGACAATCACATGTGATGTACGGAAGTGAGTTTGGAATTCACCAAATGAACATGAACTACAAAGAACAGGGTGCAAGGTCAACGACTTAGGTCCATCAGTAACGTGCTCTACCTTACACATTTGACATAGGGCCCCTGATAATTGATAAGGGCCCCTGCAAAAAGGGTTCAGATGCCACTAAGATTTTCATCACCTTTAGGCATATAAAGGCCTTAGGAAATTCTGGGACACGTGCTGCAGGTGCTGACAGGGTGCGTGTTATGCCCCTAGTGGTATCTAATGGGAAGGGGTTTAGCTTAGTCTTGTGCTGATGAGGTGGGGGGGAGGGGGTTGGAGGGGACTGCACAACTTTCAGGCCACCTGCTCCTAAGGGACGAAATTGACTTCATGGTGACACTGAGAATGTTTCTCTCTGGCTGGGCACAGCATTTGACTCTGAACAAATTACTTATGAAAAGCTGAGGGTCACCACTTCGTGGCATGCTAATCACTATGGCCATTCCCACCAATTTCCTGCTCCTCCCTGCCCAGAACACATCATCCTGGGATCTCTTTCAGCTAGCTTTAACAAGCAGTAACATCATACTGTGTGCTTTATAGGGCCTGCCAGTGTTATTTCGAAGCAGTCTTGAGAGAAGCAATCACTTAATTGTAGCTGCACTACTGGTGTTATAAAATTGTCTAACCATGTGGACCTTCAGCCACTTGATTTATAAGCAGTATGCATGTCCTTTACAGACGTCCTGTTAAAACAAGCATTGGCAAAGCAAACAGTTTTGGATTGTGTACAGTTATTAGATGGGGATTTGCCAGTCACTGACACTATATCCCGAGGTGCTCACACCATTCACTGCTGGTGCCATAAATGGACAGTTGTGAGTATCCCCCCATTTTAGGATTCAGTGCTGTTTTGCTGTGTTTTTCTGTTTAGACTTTCCTATAGATAACCGGGCCATCACTTAAGCATTGAAACCTTAGCCGTGGGACTACCGTCCATCCCTAGCCAAGAAAAATGACTGGAGCCCTTGTGCAGGCCAGATGCCATTGGAAATCCATTAAGGCTGGCAGCCTCCAGAGGGATGAGCAGGCCGCACCAGCTATTAGTGAAGCCTCTCTGGAGGAAACATAGGAGAAAGGGTCTGTGTCAAAAATACATGTGCCCACCAGCATCTTCTGGGATGTATGTGTTTATGTGCATTTTGACCTTGCTGAGATTGGCTCGCCTGTGCTCAGCCGCCGTCACGCGGCCCTCTTCCGCTTGTGCCATTGATTTGGTGGTGAGCGAGTGCAGTGTTCTCTGTTATTATCCTGTGTAATTCAGGGCTCCAGACAATGTCAGGGAATGTAAGAGCAATGTGTGGTCTTATCCCCATCGCTCATGCCTGCGCCTCTGCCACCTGCCACGTCACAGAACCTAATGTCTGTGAACACCAATGTGTTGGAGGACGGCAATGATAAGACATGCGCTCTAGCCTGACCGTCAACTTTAACATGGACTCTTCTGTCCTCTTTGTGTGTCCTCTTTGTGACCTTTGCCCAAGGAATGCCCTTGGCCTGCCTTCTCTGTCTTATTTATTTATTTGTTTATGTGATTTGAATAACTCTACTTGTGGCCTGGTGTGCCCCTTCAATGTGTCTGTCCAATATGTGGGCAGTTCCATAATGGAAGACTAGCCTCACGTCGACTGGCTCCCCTAGAATGTCAATGGGAGCGAACCAGTGTTCTCCGAGCGGTGGGTCCTGGGTCCTTCAGCTGAGGCTGGTGTGCCTCCATTTTGACCAGATGTGGAGTGAACGATAGGCCTCAGCTCCCCCAGTGAGAAAAGCCAGGACCTTTCGTAAACTCCATTTTGAGCAGGCTCTTGCCAGCAGGAAGCCTTCCAGTGCAGGCTATACTCCGGCTTTTCTGCGTTCCACACTGGCGCACGCTTGATCAATCCCCTTTCGGGATCTGATCATTGATTTCAGCATATTCCCTGACAATTGGTAAGGGATAACTATTGCATCCATTTGTGGGATCCGTGATTGGACTAGGCGGCTTTGGAAAGAACCTTGTCCATTTTGATGCTGCTGTGTCCTTGTAATATCCATGCATTGAGTATTGCATCTCTCTGAAGGCCAATCATTGATCCAAGGTTAGGCTCAATTTTAGGATTACGTACCATGTCCTTCAGCCCCTCTGAAGGCCTTGTTGGGGGATGCAACCCTGCTGTCAGGGGTAGGAGGCCAGGGGGAGATGCTTTCAGTCTGAATTTTCCCAATAAGGACATGTCTCGTCCATGGAGCACTCGCCTTCGATTTCCTCCCGGGATACTCCTGGGAGGTTGCACCGAGGTTACACCGCTTTTCCCGCTGACCTAGCCCGACTAACATGTCGCTTAAGCTTCGAATGCACGGACTGTGAACAGGCCCCCCTAAGTGAAATGCACTAGTGCACAGCTGATGCTCTGATTCTTTTGGTGCATGCAGTGTGCAGCCGAGAATGCGTTGATGTCATCACTGAGTCACAGATCCGTCTGTTTTTCCACTCTTGAAAACTTTAGACTGAGGCACCTTTGGTAGAACTTCACCACCGACCACGAGTGCGATGAACAGGAGTTTTTTACGAAAAGTTAACAATTTGGATCATGCCCCACTCTTCGGATGGCAACCCACTGCCGCAATCTGAGTTTCTGGGCATTTAAGGCAAAGCCGGGTATTGGTGTGAGTGGCGGGGCTTCCATGGCAATATCTGTCAATTGGTAGAAACACCTGGCGTGTCTTAGAAGTAGCAGAGCAGGTAAAGGGGTCCTGGCACATCATGCCAGGAGCTGGCAAAAGGTGAACCTCTGGCCAGTGGCGTGTCCAGGGAGTGGCCCGGGTGGCGCGTGCTACCCCTGGAATCTGATTGGCCACCCCAGTTGCCACCCCATTATCCTAAACTATGATCATTGTGTGTGTGTGTGTGCGCTCGTGATTCATGCCATCCCTGCATAAGTCAGTGCCACACCCTCGGCCCCCTCAGTCAAAAGAGTCTGGATACGCCGCTGCCTCTTGCTATGGGATGTCGATATAAAATACAAGAATATTGACTTCGCTAATGGTGCTTTTAGCTCTTTTCTGTGGCGTTCCGGAAACCGAATGCCCACAGGAAATACTGTTAAAATCCACATGTGAGACACGCACATGTTCAACACTGTTGACAATCAAGGTGCCGCTGCACGGATGCTCTGCAAACCCAACGACACCAACATCCCTGCAACAACAAAACAATTGCAACCAATAACAACAGCAGGAAGCGATGAATAGAGACCATTACATCATGGAAGGGAGTTTGACCTTGACGTAGGCACAACCAAATAAAGAGGGTCTCTTTGTATCAGAAATACAAGACCTCAAAAACGGAGAGGAGGCTGACAAAGAGGCGATCTGCCGAGGCTAATATAGAGTTCAGAAAACGACGTTGGGGCTTTCTAAAAAAAAAAAAAGAGGAACCAGGTCCCTTGTGGAAGCTTCTAAATGTGCATTTAGGGATGTTGTGGCAGCTGGGACACTGATATTGTCAACTCAGTAGAGAAAGAAACTCGCCTGCTGTTGCAAATGAGCATGTCCGCGTGCAGAGCACCCACGCCCTCCACAAGCCCAATTCACAGCCAATCACCCTTGAGGATATTGGTAATGTTTTGGGACTGGCCTGTTTTTATCCAATAGGTGTTTCGGGAAAAGGAAAACAATCTTTAGTCAATCATAGTCCATAAAAGGAGCCATTCTTATATGATAAGGCGCCTGCAGTGACTAACATGGCCAGGAGGAGTCAGTACACCAAACGTTGGCAGCCAATCATTATACAGAACCACGAATTCCCTGAAAGATCGACCAATCAACATGTGAGAACTGCAACAACCCCCAGGAGGGAAGCCCTGACAGAGATCCCAGCCAGACCTAATTGCTGGCCCACCACCATAACAACACACCCCCCCTCACCCCCACCCAGATTTCTCAAGAATGCGCTCCAACAGTGAATGCTGGACAGTAGCCAACATATCTGATGGAGAATTCTCAAGGCCTGTATAATAAAGCATATCATTCTGTCTAAGATTGTCCTTTGCAAGGGAGGCCATCTCTCCACGACACCAGACTGGGTGAACATTGGGGCTCTGGCCAGAGCAACCTTTTGGGTCAGCGCCTGCCCAAAGCAGTGGCTGACCATGAGCCCTGCCGGATGCCCACCCATCCAGGAATTATCTGATTATTTTTGAAATAACTTAAACACATCATTTAAACCCACACTCCAGACATGACAGCAAATACAGAGCATGACCGCCTGGCTTCCTGTCCCGACTGACTTCCTGTCTCACCCCAGACACTCACTGAATGACTGAGACAGGACAGGAACTCTTCCTGGAATACTGGTGCAGAACTGTGGGCATACTGGTGGCAAATTCGAAGGCAAAGTAAGTGGTGCCTCTCTCGACTCCTCCATGGCTCACCCTTTGAGCTGCCATCTCCCATAGCCACCCTTCCCTGCGCCATCCAAACAACGCCTGTCCCTACCCCTTCAAGCGCCACCATCGCCTTTCACGGTCCCAGACCACTTCTCCCATCCAAAAGCACCAGCACTGCTCTACCCTTCTTCCATCAGCGCCAAAATACTTTCCCCCCCTTTTTAAGCCCCATTCCACCCACCACTGAGACAAACAAAAAACACTAATAGCACTTTTTCAACCCCAAAACCCCCCAGTGCCGCCATCCACTTCTCTCTCCTCCACCATGCAGCCATGTTCTTGGCTTGGCTCGCATTTGGCCCCTAAAGCCAGGCCAGACTTCCTGGCTCGACCCTAGTTCGGTCGCACCAGTGAGTGCCCTGGCTCTCCCATCATCTTCAGCAGCCCACGTGAACCACGAGCAGGCCTCACGCCTACATTCTCAGGGAAGAGTTTTCCAAAGAGTCATTGGTTTGCTAAGCGGCCCCTTCACTGGTTAGGCCCTCGAAAAGTGAATGTTTCCAGACGCAACAAGAATAGTAGGACCTCCTTCTCAATCCAAGCCACCTCAACCTGGAACTCAATTCCCCTTAGCGTCCAACACATAGAAGATCACCTGGCATTCCAGAGGGCCCCCAAGACCTGGCTTTTCCCCCTTGCATCCTGACATACCCGGGCACCCCCTTTGGGAAAGTGAACATCCTGCCATGTGTAATGAACCCACTATAAACTTTGCAGCGCAACGGGAGAAGAATGCCAGCAGTCCACAGGACAGAATCTACTAAACATCAATGAAACCAAGAAAGCAGCCGGAATCTCTGGGTACGTATCACACTCCATGCTTATGGAAGACAACCGGAAGGCACGGAAGAAGAATTCGAGCACTCCATAGGACAGAATCCATAGTACATCAATGAAACCAAGAAAGCAGCCGGAATATATGGGTATGTATCACACTCCATACTTATGGAAGACAGCCGAAGGCACAGGGAGAAGAATTCCAGCAGTACACTGGACAGAATCCACTATACATCAATGAAACCAAGAAAGCAGCCGGAATCTATGGGTATGTATCACACTACATGCTTATGGAAGACAGCCGAAAGCACAGGGAGAAGAATTCCAGCAGTCCACAGGACAGAATCTACTATACATCAATGAAACCAAGAAAGCAGCCGGAATCTATGGGTATGTATCACACTACATGCTTATGGAAGACAGCCGAAAGCACAGGGAGAAGAATTCCAGCAGTCCACACGACAGAATCCACTATACATCAATGAAACCAAGAAAGCAGCCGGAATCTATGGGTATGTATCACGCTACATGTTTATGGAAGACAGCCGAAAGCACAGGGAGAAGAATTCCAGCAGTCCACAGGACAGAATCCACTATACATCAATGAAACCAAGAAAGTAGACGGAATCTATGGGTATGTATCACAGTACATGCTTATGGAAGACAGCCGAAAGCACAGGGAGAAGAATTCCAGCAGTCCACAGGACAGAATCCACTATACATCAATGAAACCAAGAAAGTAGTCGGAATCTATGGGTATGTATCACACTACATGCTTATGGAAGACAGCCGAAAGCACAGGGAGAAGAATTCCAGCAGTCCACAGGACAGAATCCACTATACATCAATGAAACCAAGAAAGCAGCCTGAATCTATGGGTATGTATCACGCTACATGCTTATGGAAGACAGCCGAAAGCACAGGGAGAAGAATTCCAGCAGTCCACAGGACAGAATCCACTATACATCAATGAATCCAAGAAAGTAGCCGGAATCTATGGGTATGTATCACACTCCAGGCTTATGGAAGACAACCGAAGGCACAGAAGAAGAATTTGAGCAGTCCACTGGACAGAATCCACTATACATCAATGAATCCAAGAAAGCGGTCAGAATCCATGGGTACGTATCACACGCCATGCTTATGGAAGGCACCCGAAGGCACGGGGAGAAGAATTCCAGCAGTCCACAGGACAGAATCCACTATACAGCAATAAAACCAAGAAAGTAGCCGGAATCTATGGGTATGTATCACACTACATGCTTATGGAAGACAGCCAAAGGCACAGGGAGAAGAATTCCAGCAGTCCACGGGATATAATCCACTATACATCAATGAAACCAAGAAAGTAGCCGGAATCTATGGGAATGTATCACACTCCATGCTTATGAAAGACAACCAAAGGCACGGGGAGAAGAATTCCAGCAGTCCACAGGACAGAATCCAATATACATCAATGAAACCAAAAAAGTAGCCGGAATCTATGGGTATGTATCACACTCCATGCTTATGGAAGACAACCGAAGGCACGGAAGAAGAATTTGAGCAGTCCACTGGACAGAATCCACTATACATCAATGAATCCAAGAAAGCGGTCAGAATACATGGGTACGTATCACACTCCATGCTTATGGAAGACAGCCAAAGGCACGGGGAGAAGAATTTGAGCAGTCCACAAGACAGAATCCACTATACATCAATGAAACCAAGAAAGTAGCCGGAATCTATGGGTATGTATCACACTACATGCTTATGAAAGACAACCAAAGGCACGGGGATAAGAATTCCAGCAGTCCACAGGACAGAATCCACTATACATCAATGAATCCAAGAAAGTAGCCGGAATCTATGGGTATATATCACACTCCATGCTTATGGAAGACAACCGAAGGCACGGAAGAAGAATTCGAGCAGTCCTCTGGACAGAATCCACTATACATCAATGAATCCAAGAAAGCGTTCAGAATCCATGGGTACGTATCACACTCCATGCTTATGGAAGACAGCCGAAGGCACGGGGAGAAGAATTTGAGCAGTCCACAAGACAGAATCCACTATACATCAATGAAACCAAGAAAGTAGCCGGAATCTATGGGTATGTATCACCTTACATGCTTATGGAAGACAGCCGAAAGCACAGGGAGAAGAATTCCAGCAGTCCACAGGACAGAATCCACTATACATCAATGAAACCAAGAAAGCAGCCGGAATCTATGGGTATGTATCACACTACATGCTTATGGAAGACAGCCGAAAGCACAGGAAGAAGAATTCCAGCAGTCCACAGGATAGAATCCACTATACATCAATGAATCCAAGAAAGCGTTCAGAATCCATGGGTACGTATCACACTCCATGCTTATCGAAGACAGCCGAAGGCACGGGGAGAAGAATTTGAGCAGTCCACAAGACAGAATCCACCATACATCAATGAAACCAAGAAAGTAGCGGAATCTATGGGTATGTATCACACTCCATGCTTATGGAAGACAGCCGAAGGCACGGGGAGAAGAATTTGAGCAGTCCACAAGACAGAATCCACCATACATCAATGAAACCAAGAAAGTAGCGGAATCTATGGGTATGTATCACACTCCATGCTTATGGAAGACAGGCGACCCACCCACCTTCATCTGCTATCATACACCATCTTTAAAACACATCACACAACGCCGCTGCCATTAGAATACAGCTATCCCCACAACAGAAATGTGGTACAGCTGGACCCATAATGAGTCTCCTGCACATTCATACTCTCTAAAACAAGACCCCATAGCACCCATCCAAATTCCAGTTCGATATGGGTACTTGTAAGGACCTGGCCACCTTTGTGTTGGCTAAAATCGGCACACCCATTCTAAACGCCTCTGTCGAATTTCACACACTTTGGACTTTGTTCCCCCGATGGCATTCACGTAGCAGTGCTTTGAGGCCATACCAATGGGAAAAGGCGCTTTACAAATGACAATTAGATTACAAATGACTATTACATTAATCCATAAAACCAAAACGTACCCCAATATTTACTGCAGTCTCTCAATATCAATTAAGAAACGGGTTTCCCGGGAATATGGTTGCGTTCCTCCTTTCCCTGCCTCTATCAAGCTCGGCGGATTTCAGACACACCGCCTGAGTTTCTTGCCAGGAAGCGTTGCTTTATGCAGCCAATCGCTTCTGAGCGCTGGCGACGAGTGCCAGCCAATGGCCTTCAAGCCTTAAAGCGCTTACACAGAGAACAGATGTCTGGCCTTCTGTCATGAACCCTCACGGAGCGTTGAAGGGCCTGACAGCCCGTGGAGAAGCGGCCCGGCATCCCCGCGCAGGGCCGTGCAGCCAAGCTTGTGCTCTGGAAAAACATCCTTTACAAAGATTGCAGACAATAACGCCACCTGAGACCCACGGGGCGCCGCAGGACTCCATATCACAAGGACAGGCCAGACGCAGAACGGTAGAGTCAGGTGTCCCCTAGGGTTGGCCTTTGACCTTTTAAAAATGCTCCGACTGTCTATTATAAGGAATTGTTGGGGCAGTGCGGGGTTGAGGAATCAAAATGCCCCACAGGGCTCCCGAAGCCTGCGAGCAACCAACCCGTCCGTGCTCCGGTGCCTGCGCCCGATGTACGGGTGACCTGTCGCCCTGGTAAGGTGCTGAATGTCAAAAGTAAGGTGCACTGGTAACAAAAACTGCGTGTGGCGTCCCGCCCCGGTCAGCAATGTCCGGCAGTGCTGCGGCCGTCTGCCGGTAAGAGGGCTGTCCCTCTGGAAAAGCGGAGGGGCTGCAAAGTGGAAGCCAAGTAACTGAGCCAAGGCACTGCTGTAACTATCGCGTGCTTCCTATAAACAGCGCCTCGATGCCTAAGGGCTTGGCGCTATCTACAAATGTAAAAATAAATAACTAAGCACACGGTATAACCTCGATGTGTGTGTTTGAGCACTGGACCATTAGCAGACGTGTGTGTCTGTGTGCTGCAAACCTGGGGCGTTGAGCATTAATTGTGTAGTGATTTGGCCGGACTGTGTTGGGGTTTGCGTGTTTAGTGAGGGGGTGCTGCAAATAAATCAAAAGATGCATTGACAGTGACTGTGCATGTTTGTGTCCTAGGTCACTAGAGGACACTTTGGTGGTGCATTGGCTGTGCTATGTCTGCGTGTCAGTACTGGGCACGAGAGGGGTGTTGCAGGCCACGAATGGCTTCATTTAGGGAAAGGGGTGGGTGTGAGCACAGAGCGCCCTGGCGCTTCAAGGCGCTGCTGCGTTTTAACATGCAGGTCCATCGCCAGAAGCACGTGCCTGGGTCTGGGGGCTGGGATAGCACGGCATTCTTCTGGTTAATCTGTGTATGTCCCGAGCAGGGAAGCAGGTGCGTTGCCGGTTCGCAACGTGGGGCACCGGGAGAGCCATGTGTGGGCCGCGGGATTGGAAACGGGGGCAGGGGTGGGCAGGGGGTGTCACCTTTTACGACAGGTGTTCGCTGGCAGACCGACAATCATGGGGAGTGCAGCAAGGAACTGCCGTACAATGGCTGTATTTACAATATTCGTTTACACCCCCTGCCCCCAGCCCCCAGGGGTATTTCAGGCTCTGTGTTGGAATCGGGTGATGTACGGCCATCACCCATCTTTGGGGAGAGCTCCGGCCAAGTTCATTTTTCAAATGACATGTAATGCTTGAGGAAAGTCCTTTGTTAGAAGGTGTACTCTCATCAATGGTCACTGAAAGTGACTTTTGATGCTGTATTTGATTATTTGTGTATATGCATGTTGTATGTGCCGGCACGCGGAATGGATTTAAAGAATGGAAGGGTTTTGGTGGAAACCATATCATAAAAATTAAAAAACAGCAAAAACAAAAACGAAAAAGCATTGGGGGCAGTGTGTTTTCAGTGTGATGGTTGCCAGAGTTCTGTACTGGAAAAACATTGGGGGCTGGGTGTTTTCAGTGTGATGATTGGCAGAGTTCTGTACTGGAAAGTCATTGGGTGCTATGTGCTTTCAGTGTGATGATTGCCAGGGTTCTGTACTGGGAACGCATTGGGTGCTGTCTACTTTCAGTGTGGTGATTGGCAGAGTTCTGTACTGGGAAAGGCATCGTGTGGTTCCGTGACGGGAGTAGCACCGCGGGCAGCTGCAGTCTCGGAATACTCTGCACCGGGAGTGTGCGTGTGGTTTCGGGCGTGCGTGAGAGTCAGGAGAGAGGTGCATTGCAAAAAGATGTCAATGAAGGTCCCAACACTGGAACAACAGGGGGTGCTGCAGCTCAAGATTAAGGTGCACTGACAAAGCTGTGCCAGGGAGCTCACCACAGCGTTCAAGACTCGCAGGCCTCAAATACAGATGCCCCGGGCACGTGAGGCGAAGCTGCTGGAATGGCGAGCATATGCCATGCTCCGGCCTATTTCCCAGCAAGCATACACAACTGGGGGGAGTCATTCAAGTGTGGCGTGCAGCCGCGACACAGAGTGGCTCTGCCCCAGCCCGCTCGGCCTGTCAGAGCTGACCATCATTCGCGCCCATCCATACCGGCTGTCAAGCACCTACCTCCTTCATGAGCACACAACCAACCCTGCAACCCTCAGCATGGCGGGCCTTTCGCGAAGCACCTACCCAGGAGCTGTGGCATTCTGTGCGCTGGGATCCGGCCCCGGGGCAGACAGGCGAGCCGTAGCCAGGCCTCGGAGAAGCAGCGCAGACCCGGAGAAGAGGAAGTGCAACCCCAGAGGCACCCGAGGCGCTTCCACTGCGCACTTCTCGAGAGAACGAGGGAAGAGGAGCCGGCCCGTGCGTGCCCCGGGCGGAGCAGGGAGTGACATGCAAGGCCAGCTGGGAGAGGGACTATAGGGGCGGCTGCATTTAAATAACCTCATTTGGAAGGGCCGGCGGTCTGCTCTGGCCCCCAAGGGTGGATGGTGCGGGGCGAAAGGACTGTACTCACTGCAGGGCCCGAATTATCACTTCAACACTCTCCATATTTTCACTTGGGAGATGGAAGACATGATTAGATCGCAGTTTTCCAGATTGTGTAGGCAACAGCCACGAGAACAGAACCCTTACCACGGAAAAAGTGGAGGGAGGGAGGCGGGGAGGGAGGGAATGAATCTGAATGTACAGATGTCTCCGTGAGCCTAAACGAGTTTATACTGAAATAAGGGAGCTGTCCGGGCATTCCAAGGGATTGTGTTATTTGTAACAGAGTCCAGCTGTCTTTTGACCCTTCCCCCATCCACAGGCGCCCGTCCCCTGACCACCACCAGCGGCGGACTCTGGGATGCGTGGCAGCTGTCTGAAAGGAATAGCACACACGGCCCAGGTGAAGCCATCACAACTTTTAGCAAGTGCTGCAAGACTGGATGCAATTGCCTGCCCTGGGTGGGTGCGGGTGGGAATAGCCTGCCCTGGGTGGGTGCGGGTGGGAATAGCCTGCCCTGGGTGCGGGTGGGAATCGCCTGACCTGGGTGCGGGTGGGAATGGCCACCCCTGGGTGCGGGTGGGAATACCCTGCCCTGGGTGCGGGTGGGAAAAGGGAATAGCCTGCCCTGGGTGGGTACAGGTGGGAATAGCCTGCCCTGGGTGCGGGTGGGAATAGCCTGCCCTGGGTGCGGGTGGGAAGGGAATAGCCTGCCCTGGATGCGGGTGGGAATAGCCTGACCTGTGTGCGGGTGGGAATAGCCTGCCCTGGGTGCGGGTGAGAATACCCTGCCCTGGGTGTGGATGGGAATTCCCTGCCCTGGGTGCGGGTGGAAATAGCCTGCTCTGGGTGCGGGTGGGAATAGCCTGCTCTGGGTGCAGGTGGGAATACCCTGCCCTGGGTGCGGGTGGGAATAGCCTGCCCTGGGTGGGTGCAGGTGGGAATAGCCTGACCTGGGTGCGGATGGGAATAGCCTGCCCAGGGTGGGTGCAGGTGAGAAAAGCCTGACTTGGATGCGGGTGGGAATAGCCTGCCCTGGGTGCGAGTGGGACTAGCCTGCCCTGGGTGTGGGTAGGAAGGGAATAGCCTGCCCTGGGTGCAGGTGGGAATAGCCTGCCTTGGGTGCGGGTGGGAATTCCTCCCCTGGGTGCGGGTGGGAATAGCCTGCACCGGGTGCGGGTGGGGATAGCCTACCCTGGGTGTGGGTGGGAATAGCCTGCCCTGGGTGCAGGTGGGAATAGCCTGCACTGAGTGTGGGTGGGAATAACCTGCCCTGGGTACGGGTGGGAATAGCCTGCCCTGGGTGCGGGTGGGAATAGCCTGCCTTGGGTGCGGGTGGGAATTCCTGCCCTGGGTGCGTGTGGGAATAGCGTGCCCTGGTTGCGGGTGGGAATAGCCTGCCCTGGGAGCGGGTGGGAATAGCCTGCACTGAGTGTGGGTGGGAATAGCCTGCCCTGGGTACGGATGGGAATAGCCTGCCCTGGGTGCGGGTGGGAAGGGAATAGCCTGCCTTGGGTGTGGGTGGGAATAGCCTGCCCTGGGTGCCGGTGGGAATAGCCTGCCCTGGGCGCGCGTGGGAATAGCCTGCCCTGGGTGCGGGTGGGAATAACCTGCCCGGGGTGCGGGTGGGAATAGCCTGCCCTAGGTGTGGGTTGGAATAGGGAATAGCCTGCCCTGGGTGTGGGTGGGAATACCCTGCCCTGGGTGCAGGTGGGAATAGCCTGCCTTGGGTGCGGGTGGGATAGCCTGCCCTGGGTGCGGGTGGGAATAGCCTGACCTGGGTGCGGATGAGAATACCCTGCCCTGGTGTGTGGGTGGGAATACCCTGCCCTGGGTGCAGGTGGGAATAGCCTGCCCTGGGTGCGGGTTGGAATAGCCAGGTGGGAGATGGTAAGGGAGGGTTCTACAGTAGATGCAGTGTTGGGGTTGGAAGGTAGACCAGAGTGGAGTAGAAGATGCACCAACCTTACATCACTGCAAGCGCGCACCATCTGTAAATAGTCCTGACTGTGTGGAATACCCCCTTTGGGGGTGCGATCCGGATTTTCACTCCAAAATGTCCACATCACAAAGCATAACACCAAAAATATCGACAACGGTAATCTCGAAATGCACTAATGTCTGAATATCGTAATATTGACGTGGACAGGTTTGGCCAATCTCACACCAAGAATGTCGCCCCAAACGTGCCATGACTGGAGCTAGAATAGCACATTGTCCCATTCTTGAAATACGGGTCTTTGTGGGCCTGGGGGCAGTTGCAATGATGTTCAAAGGGCTAACGTGCACTATTGCGGAATGCAGCCATGATGTACATTTGGGGATTAGCATCTTCATATTTTTTTTCAAGATGTGTGTTGGAGGTATTTGTAGTTGTTTCCTCCAGGCACCCTCACTATTTCACGAGCATTGTCCCGCAGCATAAGATCCTCCTTGTTCTTCCCTGATCCTGCCCCAGCGTCTGAAACAACCAATCCTAGCCCCTAACCGCACCCCGGAGTGCAACAAGCCCCTTTTAATGTGTCCATGAAAATGCACAGAGCCCGGAAACCCCCTTAATAGCCGGAGACTATGCCTTTACATTCCAAGGCTGTCCTTCCTTATACTGCCTGATCTTGACCCCAGGCATGATTACTCTGCATCCTGCCTGAGAGTGCGGAGTACTTTCACGATTCCTCTATCCCTTCAGGAGTGTGAGAGACCCTTCATGGCTCCGCTCTGTGCCAGAGTGCAAAGACAACTGAGTATTCCTTGCGACTGCCTGACTGAGTCGCAGTTCTACCTTTTCCCCTGCTCGTGAGATCTGACCTCATGGCAACGTGTGTAACCCTTCCCCTAAAAAGAGACCACCATCAGGAGAAACGGGGCTTCCTTGGTGGGCCCTTCTGCCCATGCGCTGTAGAACTCCCGCCCCAGCCTCGCTCTCACTGTCCCTTTGGCTGCACTTCCCGACTAGTTATTAACTCTGATCTCCATCCTTTCAGAGCAGGCCTCTAGGGAATCTGGCTACCTGTCTGGGTGCTGGGAGGACTGACACTGATCAGTGACTGAAACCTCTTCAAAGAGGCCTGCTGGTGTAGGGGTTAACCCTTCTCGCCAGCCCAGCTTCTTATTGACTTGGATGAGAGGCGGCCAGCTAGACTTCCTAGTGCTAGATTGTTGAATGCTTCGGTAGCAGGTCTCTGGCAGTCTAGAGCTGTCCAGCCTCTAGGGGTAACCTATTAGATGTGCCTTTGTAAGTGTTGTCTTGTAATCAACCACTGCCAGTAGTTTTGGCTTTGCTAAATGGAACTCACCAGTGCTTTATTTGTAAGAAAATCAGTGCTGTGACCCAAATAGCTTCTAGCACGCTTGTGACACTGCGGACTGGCAGTTCCCCACCATTGCTGCACCATCCACAGCTGCTCCCCGCAGTCTCAACTCTTTGGGGTTACCCTACAGCTTGCACCTGCTCATTGGGGTTGATGGAGGCTCTAACTAACACTTTATAATCAATTTGAGTGTGCGGCAATAAGTGTCGGGGCTCAGAAATAAGTGCCAGGGCTGAGCCCTGGCAAACACCCCCACAAATTTAGTACTGGAACTCATGCAGTTCTGCAGGCCTCCTCCATGGTGCCAGGTAGAGGGCGCAGCGAGGCACCACGCATGACCCAAGTATGGGTGTCAGGGAGAAGAGTGCAGAATTCCCAGGCCTGTTGCATTTCACAGTGGGAGCTGCAGGACCGGTGGTGCTGGCCAAGTACATGGACGATGGAACAAAGCACCTCTGCACCCCCTACGCCCCCATACCCCATGCCCTGCCCACCTCCTTGATCCCACTATCTATCCTAGGCGCACTAGGAAAGTAGGCTCTGGGTTAAGGGACAATGTGGGTGGCTTTGGGGCACTCCCTTTTTCCTACTCAGTACAGCAGCCTCGGTACCGTAGACAGATGGACCAGGGCGGTGGACAGTGGAGGCGGTCCTGGGCGTGCTCATCACGCCAGCTGTTTCCTAGGCTGCCTCTCGCTTCTGCTTATATGGCAGTGGGACAGAGGAAGCGGGCCGTGTGGCGAGACAACGTGGGGGTTGCAACTTCTTACCTACTCCACGGAGTGGGTGCCTTTTTTTTTTTTGGCTGAAAGCACCCATTCTGGTGGTCGTTCTTTCTCCCACTGCCGGTTTCCTGTTACGACGTATGCAGTGGGGGGAAAAAAAACATGCGTGCGTGTGGTACAAAAAACAACAAAGAGTAATCGTTGCAGGCCACATCCGACATGTCTATAGCGTTTCCATTCGCTCTCTGTAGGGGGAGATAGAGTGCCACTCAAGCCAAACCAGATTTGGCTACCAAACAAGAAGCGGCCCTTTGGGCACCGAACAGACACTTGTGTCAGCCCCCCCCCCTTCTGACAAGAAACCGATTTTCAAAATCTTATTTCAAAGAACATGGTAGAACCCCTTGAACTCTTAACAAGCGCCCCCCCCCCGCCTACATTTGAATGTGTGTATTGTTGGAATAAATAGTCGTTCTATATTATCCTATTGTATTTTAAATAATGTGTCCTGTTTTCTTATAGATACGGATGGGTGCACACATCTCCGACGCTGCGGAAGCGTGCGCCACCTGAAGCTCGCGCTAGACTATCCTGTCGCCGAGGACCCCCTCTCCTGCCTAATTGCAGAGGGACAGGGCGAGGAAAACAGCTGCCTGCCTGTACCCCCGCGAGGCAGGAACCTGTCCCTGGATTTCTGGGTGCTGCCGACGTGTGTGTGTGTGCGTGTGTGTTGCTGGTGTTCATAACTGGCTGCACGTGTTTTCAATGTACCTGTGCACAGTGGTGTTAGAGCAGTGGCCACTGGTTGCTGATGTTTAATGTCCCATCTGGCTATCGGGGACACGCGGCAGTGTCCTAGGATCTCAGAGGGCGCCCTGTAAATATTTGCAACCAGCCGGTGATATCCAACGATGAAACTTTATTTTTTGGTGAGGCACCCCCACGAGTAAACATCTTTTTTCCTGCGCCAGACCAAATGCCCGAACTGCCTATATTTTCTATTAAAAGCAGTCCCAGTGCTCTCTTTTTAAAGAGCTTTCTAACGTCCCGGTAGATCCTCCCATGCAGGGCCAGTCCCACAGTTCAGACAACTGATATGAATATAGACTTGGATATGAAAGCTCAATATTCCATTTGAGTCATGTCACAGGGGCAACAACGCCACCTAGTAACCATCGCTGGAAGTACACCTCCAGTTCAGAGACACATCAGACATGTCTCAGGACTGCAGACAACTAGATATCATTTTTGAACCCTTTTGGGGATCATTGGTGTAGTATAGTCTGACAGTCTTGTGGTTGGAGTGTTGGGGGATGTTTAGCAATCAACCGCTACATTGTAGTGGGTTTAAAAAGGCTTAAAAAAAAGCCTTCCACCTGAAATGGGAGAAATGTTTGTCTTGGGTTGATTAAGCCAAGCATAAAGTAGCTCAATGCCCCTATCTACTGGACGAGTAGTGGGTGGTATCTTGCTACCAAGACCACTACGGGGGGGGGATGGGCCGGGTACACATGCTTATCAACATATCACACAGCATAGCATAGCTTGGCATATCTGATAGGCACGGATATGCTGGTAGTGCCAGATTACACGTATCTGGCAGCAGGATGTCTTTTACCTCCTCACGTATCCTACTCTGGAATTCTATCGGTCTCTTAAACTGTGTGTATTCCTTTTGAATCAGGAGTCGTTGTGCCAAAGGGCAACTTCAAAGCGCTTTCGAGGAGAGTCGCTGAGTCTGGTTCAGGTGTGCAGAATTACAGTGGAGTTTTGAAGATTCTGAAGAATTTCAGGAGGAGAGTTTGGAGGCAGAGGTGAAAAACTGCAAGGAAAAGCTGGCCTTAGGCATCCGCTGGGCTGGTAGAGTGACAACAATCGGTGGCAGTGTCTGAGGGTGCACCCATGCAACGCTGTGTGGGGGAGATGGAGGGTGCTGGAGCCATGATCTAACGGGGAGCTTGTGAAGCAATGTTAAGACATGCAAGGTATGTTCCAAGCAACTCACCCTGGAGATCAGGCGTCGGTGAGGCTTTTGGCCCCATGGAGCTTGCTCAGGGATTTGCCCTAGAGATCATACAGCGTTCCATGCCCCTGCTGGTGGAGTAATGTAGCGTCAACAATGAAAAAAATATGACAAGCAGTGACAGGAGGTGCCAGTGGAGGAATGATACGGGCACATGGTTCAGAGAAGCATATGCTTGACCCGGCTGACATGTCTTCCCATCTTTCTTGCTGATCTCAGCACAGAGGCCAAGGAGTGTGTTGGGTGTCCTGACCCACGTTTGAGCTATCATGCTGCAACATTTGGCGCTGTGGGCTTGGAAAATCCAAGATGGCCAAAAAGCCCACAACTGCGCCAGAATCCAGGAGAACCACGCAGTTTGCACACACTAAAATGGTTGCCTAACTTGCCACCCACCCGTGCGAGCAGGATGGGCCGGGGTGCCATGAGTGAAATGTGTGCCAAAGGAAAAACCGCACTTTAAAATCACCTTTTGTTTCCCTGAATGCCAGCTCAAAATGCCTATTTTCAAACATTGCAACACATCCAAAAATCTCACTGAACACCAGCGGACATCTGGCAGAATGAAGTATGTGTGCATACTAAATCTGGGAAGTTGAAGAGCTCCAAAACAATGTTCATAACAAAACTGGCTGAGCTCTGCAGGTCTGCAGCATCCTAACTGAAACTGGATTTAAAACTACCAAAAATCGAAAATGTTTAAATTAACTGAGTGACCTACTTTTGAGTGTCACATAGTTTGTCACTGTTGAAATGTCATAGTTTTGAACTTAGAATCAGCATTCTAGCTGCATATGTAAAAATTGTCTTGACTTAAACTGGGGAACAAAAAATTGACATTTTATCTGAAACCTGGCTTAATGAAACTGAATTCTGCTTGACATCTACCCCCACATGAGTTAAAACCTGCTCAGCCACTCTTCCCCTTGCCAAAAGGAGTTGTCACTTCTCTGATTAGATTAGGGGTGGAGCAGCTACAGGGAGATGAACAAAGGCCTGTCCTGGGCCCAGGCAGAGGGTTTATTGGGGGGAGGCCATAAATGGCTTCCTCTTGAACAATGGGCCTTCCAGGGCCCAGGCAGATGGTTTATTAGGGGGACCGTAAAATAGCTTCCTCTTGGCAGAAGCTGGGAGGGGCAGGGTCTCTGAGCTTGGCAGAAACTGGATAAACTGCTTTCTCCACCATGTGACCTGGGAAGACACACCCCTGTTGGCCAGAATATGATTTTAAGAAAGATGTATAACTCATGGTGCGGACTTGTCAAAATTATTTAAATGATACCATAATTCTTGTGATTTTTCTGTGCACGTTTTCAGACGCGTTGGGAATTTGTGTGATGTTCTGGGGCAAAACCCTGCTATTTATGTATACTACAGACTCTGTGTTTAAGCTAGGGACATGGGAGTTTACTGGAGTATGTATGGACAGGCCGTGTACATGTGTATAAATCTGGAGAAAAATCTGATGTTGCGAAACCCACTAAAAAGCACCAAATGTTGCCATTTCTGAATGCAAGCCCCCAGGAAGAGCAGAGTTTGAACGGGGTATACCTCATGTGATATGTGATGGGTGCATGTAATTTCAAACCACTGTGTATCTATGAAATATGTCTTTAGGTCAAATATAGATTGTGTGTAATTTGACAGGCGCGTGTCCTTTCTGCAAGCCATTAAATTACATCATTCTGACACACAATCCTGCTCTCCAGTGAGAACGCAAAGAATTCTCCAACCTATCAGAACTCTGAAGGGGTTGGGCCTAGAAAGCTAGTCTCTCCACCCACTTTCAAAAGACATAAAAAGAGCCACTGGAAGCAAGAGAGGACACTCAATTCCATTTGCTGCAGAGCATGCTGATCGACGACTTCACATCCAGAGATCCAGACTTCAAATCCATCAATCTCCAGAACCTGTAGCAGTACCTAGAAAGCAGAGCAGTATCCAGAATCCAGAGAGGCTAGACCAGCAGAGCAGAGCTGACCCAGACCGCTGTTCGCAGAACCAGAGAGCTGACCCAGATCACTATGAAGTGCCGAGACCAGAACCGGAGTCCAGTCCAAAACCTGACCAGATCCGTGGCGAGGCCTATATTCTAAATTTATTGTGAGTACCTAGCAGAACTGTGCAGAACCAATCTCTTAGTTAAAATAATCTAATCCAAACTATTTTAATCTAAGTAGAACTGCCTCCTAACTGTCACTTGTCATTTTCTAGCTGCAAGCTGTAACCTGTCACTTTGAACTTTTAAAATTTCAAATCCGAAAAACAACCTTCACAAAATCGTTCATAACTCCGTAACCGTTTGTGCTAGGAACTTGGCTTAGAATCTCAGCTTTTCAACGAGCCTAGAACCGACTTCCTACCACTTATACTTTCTCCGTAATCACGATTCTCGCACCCGCGAATTTTGCCGCGATTTGCGATTTGGCCCGATTGCTTTACTTGTAAAAAGATAGCTGCTTTTGCCTGAACTACTAAATTTCGTTTGCCTCTTAAGAACCATCCCTGAATCATTGCTAGAGTGAGCCTGGACTAATATTAACTAGATACCACTCACCCTGAACCTCCTGAAGGGAGTTAACAGCATTTTCAGCATATTTCTCACTGCATTGTCACCATATTCAAAGCACTTTTGCCTGTATTTCAAACTCATACCTGTTTTCTCTAAGCTTGCTGGGGTGAACTGAATTACATTTGATTGCATTTCTAAGAACTGTGTGCTCTCCTCATTTCCTTACATTGCATAAGGGGGGGAGTGGATTGCCAGAGAAAAGTGATTACATTGTTTTGTTGAAATCATATTGAGTATTTTCTGCATTGCATTTTCATTCCACCTTGCATCCATTTGAAACCATAAAAGTATGGTTGCTATCTTATCCATCCTATAACCACTCATCATTGATTATAAAGAAGTGTGCTAGTGCCGGACTATCCATTATTGATTACTGCTCAGATTAAGTGTGATATTCAATTATTAATTTATTATAAAGTGTGATATATATATATATATATATTGTTTAAATTATCAAATAAACCGTTTAAACTTGCAAAACAGAACTACTTCTTGGCTCAGTGGGGTCAGGGGGATTCCAAGAGAGGGGTGTTATATAGCGGTAGTCATCCAGAACTCATGAACTGGACATAAAGATATATCAATAAGGGTTTCCATTCAGTATCCCAGACTAGGCATTTACTTAGCTGTCGTGTTGAATTGAATCCTCTTACAAGTGAATGGGAATGTATCCTAGAACGTTTACAGGTTTGAGCACCCGGTGGGCAGCAGTGGAGCAACAGCATTGGGCAGATTGGGCTCTACCCACCCGCCGCCTGAAATGTACCGTTATGTTGTCTTGACCCGGCTGACATAACAGGACACAGACAATAAACGGTGCCTGACCCTACAGAGTTACCAAAAGCCTGGCAATTACTAATGTAAAGGATTTCCTTGTTAGAAATTGCATTGTATCCCTACATTTATAGGCGATTAAAATAATGTTGGGGTGTTAATACTTGCATGTCAGGGGAGTGACAGGATTGGTAAGGGGTGACAGGAGACAGCTAATTCTCACAGCAGTTCTTAAGTGTGTGTTTTCAGACGTGAAGCAAAGAGTTAACTGCTGGTAACATTTAAGCTGTACCAGAATAGTCTCATTAGAATTTGTAAATAAGTTAGATGTATCCACACAAGTAAGTCTGCGCCTCCCACACAGACCCTGAAGTTAACCCCTCTTCCACCATTTGAAGAGTTAGCCCGACCCAACAAATGTCAGCCTAGTTGCATCCCCGGTGGGCAGTGTGAAGAAACTCTACTGCTGCGGAGCAGCACAAAGTGTCATCGACTCTAAACGTTAAACCCTAAATTCTCGCAGGCTTGGAGGCCCATTCAATCCGTACTGTGTGCTATGCAGCACATGGACACCCTTTCGCCTGAGGGCTTTTCCTCCCTCTTATAATGTACAGCCACTCTGGGCTGGGATTTCTCCTGCTCACAGATGCCGCCAATTCGGGAAACAAATGGTTCCCTGGCCGCCATTACCATTTCCTGCTGTTCTGGTTGGATTTCCCAGCAAATCCCTCTGGACTACTCAATACCTGCGCTTTAGGACAGCTACAGCATTGGGCAAGAAACGCCTCTTTCCCATCCCAGGCCCCACCCGCTCCCCTGCTGGCGGACCAATGCCAATGCAGGAGAGCCGTGTTAACAGGAAGTGGCTGAGATTCTCTGCAGTCAGTGGTCGAAGTGGGTGGGAACGGCTGCGAGCGGTGCTCCTCTAATGTTCTTATTAACTTCTACGGTTCCTATACTTTTATGTGAAAAAAGAAACCATTCCGGAATGGTTTGGTTTTAAACCCAAACCGTAGGAAGAGGAAGAACCTGGCAGTTCCTTAAACAGCAGGTGCATGTGTTTGAGGGTTTGTATTGCACGTGGGAGGGGGCGTGGCAATGGGGTTTGCAGGGAGTGGGGACAGGCCAGCAGGGAACATAGTTCCACTACTTCTTTTCATACACTTGGGCCACTGTCTGTAGTGACTCGATTCCCAGCTCTGGCAACTGGAAAGTGAAGTCCCAGTGCCAGCACCAGACTTCACCAACAAGATGTGATTCTGGTCATATCAATGAGCACGTTCTTCTCAACCAAAACGTCCCTGCCTCCCATAACCCTTTGCTTAGGGTAATGAGCCTAGTCCTCAGTCAGCCACGCCCCCATTTGCCTGTCCCCTATTCATGTCGCACACAGAGTACAAAGTACCTATTTGAAAGAGAAAGCGAGGTTTGTATTCATTGTCACAAAGTGATCTAGTGTCATGGGCGCTGTCTACAGAGGCCAGCGTCTGGGCATAGGAGTGAGCATGTTGTGTTGCCTTGTTAGGCTTGTTAAGCCTTGCTGTGACCCTTGTGCCTTGTTATGCCATGTTTTGCTGCATGTGGTTTCTTCACTAAACAGCTCACAATTCTCACACGCTGTGGGTGGTATCACCTAGCACCCCCCCCCTGCACACAATACCACCATTACAATGCCACACCTCTCCTACCAGCTTGCCACATAGCCTGGAGCAACCCTCAACCAATGCTCACTCCAAGGGAATACCTCCTGAGTAACACACTGAGGCATCTGGGCATTTTTCTTGCAGGAGGATACAATAAAATGTTACAGTAAATAGTTACAATAAATTCCATATCTACATGAAGGTGTAGTTACAGGGCATCGTTATATACAAGTCAAGACGTATAACAAGGTGAATTAACAGCCAATCATGAAATGGAGCGCATATCTAATTCATTTGTGTGCAGAGCCATGCTTTAGCCTTTTTTCTAAAGATATGAAAGGATGGTTCAGATCTTAACGTTAAGGGAAGGGACTTCTTAGCTGGTAAAGTAGGGAAACTGCTGCCTACGGCCTTCTGGAGTTTAAATCTTGGTATCTTAAGACAGTGTGATTGTGAAGACCTAGTGGGGTGGTCTGATGAGTTATGAGTGAAGTTGTTAGTGAAGTAGCTAGGGGCTTGGTTCGCTAGGCACTTGTGGGTTAGGGGTATAATTTTCAGGGCAGTTCTTTGATTGACCGATAGCCAGTTCCGGTTTTGTCTATGTTGGGATATGTGTTAGGTTCTAGGGATGTTTAGTTCCGATCTAATGGCGTTGTTTTGTATTCCCTGCATCTTTTATCGGTTATGTTGGTTGGTTCCCAAGTAAAGAGCAGGTTTTGATAACACCAGAGCTCTGGCTAAGGTTATACTGTTGGGTGTTGTGAGGAATGGTCTACAAGCTGTGATTAATCTGACGGTGTAGGCTGTGGATGAGGCTAATGCATTGATTTGTCTAGCTAGGTTCAGTGTCAAGTCAATATAAATGCCTAACATGTTTACTTCTTTTGAGACCTTGTTATTCTTATGTTAAAGGAATTACATTGTTCGTCAAAATTATTGAGTCTGGATTGGGAGCCTACGAGGAGTAGTTCTGTCTTATTGTCGTTTAGGCAAAGACTCGGGTTAGCCATCCAAGCCTGGATAATAGTGTATATGTCATTCAGTGCATTGTTGTCAGTAGGATAGTCTTCAGTCAGTGGGATGAGTATTTGGGTGTCGTCAGTATAATTAGTATATGTGACACCCAAATAATCAAGATCGTCGAACAATGGTTTAATGAACACATTGTATAAGGTAGAGGAGACGCAGGATCCTTGTGGGATGCCACATGAGACTGGCGCTGGTTCAGCGCTGGCCAAAGGTGCGAATACTCTCATTGATCTATTGTTGAGGGGATTGGATCCATGCATTAGCCCTGTCCGTTGTAAAGCATGTGCGTTTCTTCTCAGTGTGAACAGCTGAACATGCATACCTGTGACCAGAACATTGGGTGTTTACAAAGAGAGTAACGTGTGTTTGTATTCATTTAACGATGGAGGTCACTCAGACCGTTTGGTACCTAAAGGTGAGCTGGCCTGAGCTATGCAACTCCTGATCTGCTCATCTGCCAAATCTGACTGCCTTAATCTTGCACAAATGGGCAATGCACAAGCCTGTGCATTAACGAAAAACATCAGCATT
Organism: Ambystoma mexicanum; assembly: GCF_040938575.1. Taxonomy (NCBI): domain Eukaryota; kingdom Metazoa; phylum Chordata; class Amphibia; order Caudata; family Ambystomatidae; genus Ambystoma; species Ambystoma mexicanum. The sequence continues at coordinate 104,064,219 of NC_090926.1, read as the reverse complement.
AAAGCATACGTCTAAGTTATTATGTCTTTGGGGGACAGAGACTCTCGCTCAATGCAGTGAGCAGGAGATCCTGGGTTGTTCTTTCTCTGGTTTGTCTCCTTTGTGCAACAGACTGTCCCTGTGATGGGGTCGATGTTGCCCTTTGTCTATCTTGAGACTGAAACGTAATAGCAGTTTGAAGCAACATTACGTGGAAAGTGCCAACATTCTCCACAATAAATTGGTTGCACGAGGGTACCCGGAGAGTCTTGTTAAACAATCAGCCAAGCGGGCGTACAATAATAACCGTGAAGCCTTGCAGGAACAGACTCCAAAGGAAAACATGAGAGAAAATAATTTGGTGTTTGTCAACACTTTTTCTGACCTGTCATACAAGATCAAAGGTGTGTTCTACAAGAACTGGAAGAAAGTGTATAGTAAGGAGAATGGTGCCCCCCTTGTGGCTTTCAAAAGAAGTCAAAATTTGAGAAACATTCTCATCAGGAATGACATTTCGGCCAAAAAACAACCAATAGTCAAACAAACAACTTTGTGGGGTTTTCCTCCGGTAGTTGGTAATTACCCATGTGGTAACTGTGTAATGTGTAACCTTACGTTTTCCACAAAGGAGGTAGGCATAGGGCGGGAAGATAGATGGAACATTACTGAATTTTGTAATTGCAACAGCATAAATGTGGTTTACATGATAACTTGTCCATGCGGTTTGCATTACATTGGGAAGACAAACCGTAAATGTAAAACTTGCATGATAGAGCACAGGAGCTGTATCAGGGCCAAGACTTTACAGGCACCCATGGTCAAACATTTCATTGCTAATGGTCATTCACACGAAGATTTGAGGTGGGTGATCCTTAAACGGGTCAATGGACCCAGCAAAGAAGTTATAGATCAGAGACTAGTCACCTTAGAACAAAAACTCATCTTTAAAACCTGCAGCCATTTGGTTGGATTCAATGAAGATGCCGAATGGCATAATGTTAGGGCTATGTAATGATGAGGGCCCATGCTTCTGGGCGCCCTAGTCCTCCCTGTGCAGCTTGCCGTGCTCTTCTTATTATGCGAGTTATAATGGACATTATTGGCTGTATCCATTGTACACATTTGTCATGCTCTGTTGTTTCTCATGTCGATGTCTGCATATTTATATACAGTTCTTGCCTTATACTAACCTGGGTTAAGATGATTAATTATGTTGTTCCCTGTTTCATGCCTGATTGGGGCTCTAGTCTTACTGGTCTCATTGGTGTAGAGAGGCCAAGGAGTTGTCTTTCTGAATTACTCGGACAAAAAAACATTTTTTGATCACCCCTCCCCCGTTTTTTTAGACTAAGTGTGGTATTCTCCATGCCCTTTGTTGTGGGTGATTGCCTTGACAGAGTATTTTCCATTAGTGGTTGTTTTCTTCCTTGTCCAAGTTATTTTCTTTTTTTGTCAGTTTGAAGGCTGGCATGAATTTTCAAAATGTAGAAGTGTTAAGTGCCTTTTTCACAGTTCGTTTTCTACTTCTGACGGATTTCAACTTATTTTTCGGTCATGAGTCCCTTTTTAGTGTTGTTTTACCTTGCCATTTGCATTATGGGTAAAAGCTACTTGTAGACAGTTCTTTCTGGCGTTTTCTTGTGTGTTTACAACAATGGCGTTGAGAGGATTGTATGGTGGTACCTGAACCATGGCAATCAGCGGTTGAAAAAGAACTTTGGGCTTTTGTTGGTCCATTACAGGTAAGTTTACCGTTATGAGGTGTTGTAACTTGTGCTTTGTTTTGGGGATGCATGCAGTAGTTCTTAGGTAACGTGGTTACATGCATGCAGGCTCTTTTTTTAAACTGAGCAGAAACTGGACAGTGGATGCAGCACTGATTTTAAGAATTCTTGCCATGCAGTATGGAGATGAGTCTTTAAGTTAAACAGTTTTCAGAGGCTCACGAGTGTGGAGCATAACGTGCATGTGTTGTTTTCAAATGGAGTGATATTGCACTTTGGAGGCGGCACGAAGTTTAACAACATTTGACAGGCGGCATGTAAACCCTTTTTTTTGGGATAAACACTATACGGAGGCTCAGCAGTGTGTAGCATTTTATTATGCTAGGCTAAATGGAGATGTGTTTTTTTGGGGCTAAATAACATATTGTGCTTGGGCTTAGGATGTGTATATTGAGGCTCACTATTGGCGTATATGCCTTTATTTGGGGACGCACTTTGTAGATCATTTATGTGCCTTTTTTCGTGGCCTTGGAACTGCAGGAAAATTGTTTGTTTAAATAATACCCTAGTGAACACTAGTGAACACAGCGGTTGATTACTTCTTATTGTGTTTAATCTCCACAGATTGTGTTTGAAGAGTTAGAACTTGACACAGTGGCCGTTTCATGTTAAAGACTGATTATTCTCCTCAAAGGTTTATTCTCTTTTGGGAACACATTTGGCTACTGCATTTTGCAAGGTATGTGCAAGCATGTTCCTAGGGGGTGTTTTGACTTTTTATACTCCGGTATGATTATAGTGTGACACAGTGTGTCGTTATGTTTTCTTCTCTAGTGTGTTCTTACTCAAATCCATTGAAAAGGATTACTATTATAAGCGGCTGATATGCGGCTGGATGTGACTGTATTATTGGCGACATTGGATCCTTGGAATGCACAGATCCCAAGGTATATATGTTTACAGCAGATTTTTGCTAAGGGTTCCCGAATGGGGACTAGGTACGGGTGGCTTTATTAATTCAGGCTTCCGTGTTTGTGTAATGTTGACATATGGCATTAAAAGTAGGTAAATCTTGGGAAATGTTGGTGCACACACAATTTTTAATCTGATTGTATGTTTTTATAGATTGCATTAAGGATCAAGTTCAGATCTATGCCCACCAGGACTGGAGGGGAGGATCACTGTAGAAGTTTAAGAAGAGCTACCCCTGATGAATGTCAGGCATCTAAGAGTCAACAGACAGAAACATGTTGGGTTATATATAGATTGCAACAAATGAATTTTTCACTGATATTTGTATGGTAAATGTTGTTTTTTTAGTTAATGTGGTATGGTTGTTTCTTTATTTTTACATTGATGTTGTGTATGTAATCGTCCTGTTTTTTGATAACCTGGTTTTAGGGTTGTTCCGTAATCTGTGTATTATTTAACACAGTTTTAATGAGAATTATGTCTTTTTTCTATAATTAAAATATTTTTCTTAATGATATAGCTTTTGTGTGTTACACCTTTCCTTCCCATTAAAATGTGAATTTGAACTGTTTTCTTCTATACTATAAAATATTTTCTTGGGGTCCCCAGACAGTGAAAACAGTAGGTTTATGTAACAGACCTTGCTGTGGGGATTGTTTTTGTTTTGATTTGACCTCATTTGTACTGCCCTTTGTCTATCGACACACAGGATACGGCATTAGTCAAAGTCTGCCACTTTCTTCTAAGGTGTATGCATACATGCGTTGCTCACACTTCTCCAAAGGAGAGCGCCACCGCGGCCAATACCATTGCCCATCTCAACCTTTCGATTGCAAGCACCATTCAGTGCCCTGCCTCACAAACTAGAAGTAGCGCAAGAGAAGGCAGTGCGCAACCTCAAACTGTACCACTGTGTGGCTGGGCATGTAAGCAGAGCTTCGCCTACTGCAGCAGACTGTTATCGTGGAAGAAGAGGCCACTTGCATATGGCCCATGTGGCTAGACCTTACTTTAGCTGTAGAGCCATGTTGAGCATGCTAGGGGGCGATAGAGGGACTGCTGGCCCAGTGGGCTGCCCCTCTGGCCCCTTGCTTACTTTCCACCTCCATTCCTCAAAGGGGAGGCTGGAAAGGCCTGCTGGAACCACCTTCCGGCCTAGGGTGTGGAGGGAGCTCTGAATTTGGAAGCCTCGCCAAGGAGGGTCTCTATTCTTTGGTGGCCGGGGCGGGAATGGCACAGGGTCACTGGGAGAATGTGCTTAAGATCAGGTCCACTCGCCGAATAAAGTGATCAGTTTTCTTCCCAAATAATCAAATTGTCTGTGTAAATTATGTGTATGCACTGTAAGAAATGCGCATTGGGGCCATGGTGAGGGCGAGCCGCACTATGAGTCTATATCTTGTTTTAACTAGTGCCTATTCAACTGAAAAGAAACTGGACCCATCTTAAGGTCAGAAAAGCTAATCTTTGACCTCAATACCTGAGTGAACTCAAGCTCTTGTGTATAGGAAGACATGGCATCGTATCTGCTTTGATATCCTCGACCTGCAATCAAGGACCTGGATTTGAATACAGCGGCTACATCTGTAGAGTCTGGACCATGTGTTGTTCGCAATGACCGGTTCCACGTGGGCTCTGTATCAATGTGCCCGCATGGTCATGGCTCTAGAAGCAGCTGCACTTGAATGGTATAGTTTAGCCTGTGTGCCAATTAATGCGGTATGGCGATTACATATGTTGGGGTCATCAAATGGTTAAACGAATCCCCCTCTGTGAGTTAGTACTCAGTGCTTTTACTCTATCATAGCCCTGATCCTGATGGAGGTATGCTGTTACTCCAGCCACATGAGTTTCTCTTAGTCCTGGAAGTGGGGCGTGCTTTTACATTAGCCATCCAGATTTCTCTTGGTATACTGATACTTTAGTCCCCTGCCCTTTTCTTAGTCCTGAAGGGGGGCATGCTGATTCTTTAGCCACCCAGCCTTCTCTTGGTCTTGAAGGGGGCCCAGTGTTACCATAGCCACCTAGTTTCCTCGTAGTCCTGACGGGGATGGTGCATGCTGTTACTTTGGCCAATTACTTTGTCTCTTAGTTCAAAAAGGAGTATGCTGTTAGTCTAACCACCTAATGTTCTCTTAGTCCCGAAGTGGGGCATATGTTTACTTTAGCCCCCTAGCTTTTTCTTATACCTGAAGGGTGCATGCTGTTGCTTTGATCACCTAGCTTTCTCTAAGGCCTGAAGGGGAGGAGGGGGCATGTTTCTACTTTAGCCACCTAGCTTTCTCTTAGTCCTCAAGGGGAGGAGGGGCTCTTACTTTAACCACCCAATGTTCGCTTAGTCCTGAAGTGGGGCATATGTTTACGTTAGCCCCCTAGCTTTCTCTTAGCCCTGATGGGTGCATGCTGCTGCTTTGGCCCCCTAGCTTTCTCTTAGCCCTGGATGGTGCATGCTGTTGCTTTGGCCCCCTAGCTTTCTCTTAGCCCTGGATGGTGCATGCTGTTGCTTTGGCCACCCAGCTTTATCTAAGGCCCAAAGGGGAGGAGGGGGCACGCATGCTGCCACCTAGCATTCTCTTAGTGAAGGGGGGAGGGGTATGTTGTTCCTTTAGTCCTCTAGCTTTCTGTTAGCCCTGGATTGTGCATGCTGTTGCTTTGGTCACCCTGCTTTATCTAAGTCCGGAAGGGGAGAGGGCGTGGGGGGCACGCATGCTGCTACGTGAGCCACCTAGCTTTCTTTCAGTCAGAAGGGGAGATTCCGTATCTTGTCCTGTCCAGACAGGAGGCTCTGCTGTGAGCTTAGCCTCGGTTCGTGCAGGGTTGTGTGGCATTGCTTCATTCTCCTGACCTGCACCTGGCCGTGTGGTCCTGTCTAGTGTTGAGAAGGCAGCGGCTGGTGAATCGGTCTTCCCTGCTGAGCCACACGTGGGTTTCCCTTATCGCCTTCCCTATGACCCTGCAAACCCCTGTCAATGCAGCTGTTTGGACGAAAACCTGCCACAGACCAATGGCTTAAAAAGAACTTCAGGCACACGATCACAGGACCCGCCAAAGGCGCATACCGGCGGCTCTCAAAGAACTCCGGTCAGGGGAAACGGAGCCTGCGGGCTAGGCCAAACACGGGCCTTTCTGAGACGGGGCCCTCAAACAATAGCCGGAGCCAGGGGAAACCCAATCCCAGCGTCCCCCCAACTCACCGCCCGCACAGGACTCGGACAAACGCAGTCCTTTGTTAGCTCCTGCCCAAAGCCTTGCGGCCAGGAGCCGGCCCCGTTTTGCCAACATAGACCCACCTTTTATTAACGTAATTGCGGGGATTAAGCGGAGGGTGTCCTGGTGCCTCGATCGCTGGCGTGGAACGTCCCTCGGTATTCGGGCAAGCAGGGCGGACTTGGCATTCGAAACACAGCACAAAAGCAGGAGCTTTTGGGACGATATGTTCGCCTTCTAATCCGCCTCACACAAAAGCACGAGGCCTGCGATGGTACTGCACTGCACAGAGGTATCCCCCAAGCACGGGCCGTGCTCCCCAATATCAACACGAATTGGCTAAATTCGGCTGTAGTGCGAGTGTTCTGATAACAGCATCGCACCTCCCGTTCCGCAATCTCCCCGACTCATCACGACTCTTTCTTCTCGACGGTTCGTCCTCCTCCATTTGTATTTCTTTCCCACTCCACTCTCTGTCTTTGTCTTTCCTCTATGTTTACTCATCTAGTGTTAATGTTTTGCCCTCCTGCCTTTGTGTTTCTTCCCACTCCATTCTGTTTCTAATGTCGTCCCTCAGTTTCTTCCAAAAGTCTTTATGTCTCGCCTCCGGAAGTCATTTCACCAAAATGCCAGGGGTAGCAGAAGGGGCATTACATGATCCTTGACCTCTGATGACAGCCCATCATGACATCATGGGAAGCGATAGAACATGACCTTTCACCTCTTTAATGAGTCTAGCAATTATTCCATAGAATTCCAGAAAGACACATTATTTGTTATTCCTATTCTTTCTTATTTAGGGTCACTGCTCAAAGTGTTAGATTTGTGGAACCCCCTGTTTTATAAGAGGCCTCAACATAAATTCCAACCACTCCACAAACAAAGAGCCACACGGCACGGCCACAGCCCAGGAGATTCAATGTATTTTTTTTTTTTAATCAACATTTTTATTTTTTTAGGGGTAGCAAGGGAGACCACAGGGGTAGCAAATAAAACCTCAGGGGTCGAACTTGAGACCCCTGGCGACCCCCAAATGACACCCCTGGTCTCTCCCTACCCTTGGTACCTTTCCCCATTCCATTCGGTTTCTTTGTCTTTCCTCTATGTCTCTTCCAAAAGTCTTTATGATTCACCCTCCTCCCTGTGTACTTCTTCCCACTTCCTTCCGTTGTTGTCTTTCCTCTATGTTTCCTTCTTCAGTCTTTCTGTTTCGCCCCCTCCCTTCGGACTTCTCCCCACTCCATTTCGTTGTCTTTTTCTTTCCTCTATGTGTCCCCCTGTAGCCATGATATTCCCGCCTTGTCTCGTTGCTTTCTTTCCTCTCACTCTTCCGTGCTTTGCCCTGCTTTATATGTGTTCCTCCTACAGTCATGCGGTGTTGTCCTTCCTCTGTTCCCACACCCATTTAGGCATTTAGGCACCCACCCCCTCTCCTTTATGTCTCTTCCGGCCGTCTCCATAACTCTCCTGCATTTCACCCGTTCTACCTCCGATATGTTCCTCATGTTTCTCCGGCACCTTCCCGCTCCACTCTCCTCTTTTCTCGGCAGTTATGCTCCCCCTCTCTCCTTCCCACTGTTTCTTGCTGCACTGTACACACTTGCCCTCCCCTCTGCTGTGCTTCTTTCTCGATCCTTTGCGATGCCCGCTTTTTCTCCCAAAATGTGTGCTCATTACTAGGAGGTTATCTCAACCTTTTCTACTGCCACTGCTTTGAAAACATGGCGGTGAAAGAATGCGATGTATTATCGCTAGCGGCTGTAATACTCAGTGGAGTAACTTTGCTGAAAATGTTGGGGGGGACATGACATCTGAAGAAAAGGTGCCCCAGCCAAATGAATGGGGACAAAATGGTGAATGGGCCATGAAAGTTGGGGGGGACAAACAGCCCTGCCCCCCCTAAAATTACACCCATGGTAATACTGCTACTAGTATTATTTCTACTAGGGAGACGTCACTGCCCTGCTATTTCCACTACATCTTCGGATCTATCTGCGAGAAAAAAAATTCGAATACGAACATGTCGATTTTTTTTCTCCATTCATCGCAAGTGTTTGCAGTGAGAGACCCCTGCCATACTCCCCTTAACTTTTTTATTACCTAACTCCCCACCCCCACATCTACTTGCGGTGAAATGCGAACCAACAGGTTCGACATTTTCGTCTCCGACATTTTTGTAAGCGTAGTGATTGCAGGATCCCACATCTTCTAGTACTCATGTTGATAGTGTTGCTATGGTTACCTCTAATAACCAGACGAACATGAACTATAATAAGAGAAACAGAGCCTTAATAGGTCCAAAAATCACAAGAACCTCCAGGTTGTTATAACCCCAGTCAGAGGGACTGACTTCAGCGACATCTCTGCGACACATGTTTGTGACTTGCCGGTTCTGTGAGGCGCGCGCATGAACACACTGCAACATTCAACTGGTTACTACCAAGGACCCCACAGACTGCAGTTCCCACCTGTGCTACTATGTTGACGGCTGGCCAGTGTGGAAAGCATGTACTTACTTCTCTGTTCAACTATGGGGTGCAAACAGCTGTACATAGGCCCACCTGCCAACCCCCCCCCCATTTGCCCATATGCTTGCGTTCTCTCCTTAAAGCTTGTACCCTCCCTGTATGTGTCTCTCTCCTTACACAGCCTCCTTCCCCTCTCCCTTCTCGGTGCGGATGAGCCCCCACCCCTGTGCTCCCGCACCCGCGCCCCATCGGCACTCATACATCAGCGGCTGGCGGCGGGCACAACAGCCACAGTGGAGGTGCACCACCTGTTCATCCACATCCGGTGCTTGCCCCAACCTGTTCCATGTGCACAGCTAGCCTGTGGAAACGGTCACCCTGGCAGCGGTTAACGCACTTGTAGTTTGTATTCTGTTCAAAAATAAATGATAGATTTAAATAAAAAATGCTCCATTGTTGTGGCAGAGTCCATGCCATGTGATTCAAGGAGCAGTGCAAAGTGTATTTTTGCAGTGCAAAGTGACTTTGCACTGACTTGCACTGGTGCAAAGTCACTTTTCAATGCAAAAAGGCACTCTGCTCCGCTCTGTGAATAAGGGAGTTTGTTGGCAGTGCTAAGTCACTTTGCAGTGTGCTATAAATTCCATGAATCAGGCCCTTAGTGCTTCGTGTTTACACTATTGCTAATAATTTGCATAACAACATGTTTTTTTTAGGACTCTATTGTTGTGTTTGGGTTCATCCCCAGCTCCTAATAGTAGGGGTTTCCTTTCTTGAACCCCACAATATCCAGAGAGCCTCCTGATTCCTACCCTCTCCTAAGAGAATGTAGTAAGCGTGTGATCGTCATTGAGGATGTGCACACCCACTGGTGGCCGTGGAAGTGTGCAGTTTAGCACCGGGAATGTGTACTTGCGTACGCGCACGCAGGCTACGTTCGCCGTCATTTTCACCTCCATAACATCGAGGTAAAAGCTGAGTGACACGAACTTTCGTATGAAAAGCTGAGAGGTACACCCAGAAAATGTAGAACATTACCTAAGCTAAATTACCCCATCCTCACAAGACTGACAGTTCTCAAAGGAGGTATGCCTACTGACATGAGGTATGTGTGGCGTACGTGTAAGCCTCAGCAAGGAGGCAGCGTACTAGCAAACGTGGACGTTCCCTGGGGAGCGTCTGGGAACTGTGGCTTCTGTCAAGGGTGTGTCTGAATGGGAAAGAGGTACACATCCACATACATGTCACTTAACATGGAGCCAACAACATTACAAGTTGACATGGAAGCTATTTTGGATCAGCACTTCAAAACTACTAAAATGGGGAGACAGCGCAGTGGCATGGTAACATAACATACTACTTACAGTGGACATTCTAGGGGTAGGTGCTGTGTGCAAATATTAAAATGTCTGCACTCTAAAAGGCGTTTGTGGTGCCAAAGTATTTTTCAGCGAGTGTAATAAGGTTTCCACGGGTTTTTCTAATGTTTCTTTTTCCTGTCGGACATAACCTGTGCTTAGTTCTGAGCAATAATACATCACGTCGAGCCAGCAATAACGGGCCCACGGGGACCCTTTCCTTCTGTGAATCGGCTGCAATGCACACACTTATTCTCCAACAGGACTCCGTGAACCCTGGCCTCTTGTGAGTCCTGCTTGAGAGAAGACATTCTGACCAGTCACTGGTGTGAGTTACAAAACGTAGTGAACCTCTTTGTGAATTAACTTCTGTGTCACGTGTAAATGTTGGCTGTCAATAGAAAATAATATTGTGTCCTTGAGTGTGTCCCTGGCATACGTTTTCACTCTTACCAGCATGACACGTCAGCTCGCGATACACAATGCTTCAATATAAAGGCACCTCACCCTAGGACCGCCCCACTCTCTGTCAGCGGCTCCATTGCGTGGCGGGTCTGTCTGTAATGACACACTGTTCTTCAATAAATACAAGCGTGAATTGCATAAATACAAAGTTACTCCCTGCGCATGCGCGCCACATCACAGTGATGAGGCACAAACATGTCTGTGATTGTTGCCAATTCTGAGATGTGTCCCACCACCTCTGCGGAATTACATTAGTCTGAGATTTTGCTCAGAACCCCTGAAAGGGGAAAGGTTGTGCTTGCAGGGGTGGCCCGCAGGGCCGCAGCAGCGTTCCCTTCTGATGATCACCATTCTATCCTGCCACCTCACCGCACCAGGTCTATGAAAGCGCTTCACCAAGGCGCAATCCCATTGAAAAACGCATTGTAAATCAGGCCCATGACATTAGTGTCCCAGCTGGGCTTGCACTTTATAAATCCCACACATACACGAATGTAGTATCAGCCTGCACATTACATGGCTTGACTGGTCCACACTCTGACACAGACAACGTGCCATCGTCACTAATTTAGGGTGACCAGAAAGTCCAGGAATTTGGAGCTCTGCCCCCCTTTGTCAAGATTATGTTCCCATTGGAAAGTGCAGTTGTCCCGGTTTTTGTTAGTAGGCCTTCATAGCTGACAGGCAGGAATGCACAGTTTCGCACAGAAGAAATGTTATGTTATGTCATGTTACTTTGCATTTAAAAGCTTAACATAGTGTTTGTGTGTGATAAATGAGGGTTACTGTTCAAATAAACACATATTAATTAATGTAACACTTAAATACCCTTCTCCTCCAACCGCTATTGAAGTGTAGTGCTTTGACAGCCACTTTCAAGAGTTGGTCCTACTTTTATGTTAGTTGCCCTGTCCCAGTTTTTTACTTTTTAAATCTGGTCACCCTACACTAACTGCTCTTCCTATTGGTGGGGCGTATTATCTGCCCAGAGGAAACGAGTCCTGGCAACTCCGGCGCCATGCATCCCACCATCAGGCACAAGATTACCTGCGCACTCCAGGGCGGTGGCAAGCATGATCGCTTCTTAAACTCCAACCTTCTACGCTGAGGGTATGCACACCACTGGCAATGCAACGACAAGCATGAAAAGTAGCTACTGGGCGGTCCGCCCCCAAGAAAGCAGTGGCATCCAATACAAATGGAACTAAGGGATGACTCTTTAAATTGAGAAAGGTGGCATAAAGGGCCAACAGATGCCTTTGGAATCTGGATGAAAGGCGAACACTGTGAATTAACTCAAAAATGCATGAGGCTTTTAAATAAGGGTCTTGGAAGAAAAATGGAACGTTGGCCCTCCTTGGGTTCGCAGGCGCTTGCATGAGGAAGATGGGGGCCTGCTGAGGGCATGCCATGGAGTTCAGAATCTTCATGACATTGTGTTGACAGTACCTAGGATCAGAAACTAGGAACACACACTGCATTGCCACCATCTATTGAGGACAGTATGGATGGTGCCCCCCCCCCCCACCCTCCACTCCACTTGCGATGAATGCATGAGCTTTTTAGACAGTGAACGAACACCATGCAGAGTGGCAGGTAGCCCGTGAGGACATACCTACACCATTGGATCGAGCTAAAAGTTAGAACTGAGGGCTGAATGCAGAGCCTAGGACCCCACATCCTCCCAGGAGCGAGGAGGTCGGCAGTGCCTCTCAAGACGTCTTCATAAACCACGAGAACAAATATTACAAAATCTGACTGGGTGATCATCTCTGTCATTCCCTTCCAGCAGCTGATCGGTTGCTCAGCAACCCTTTTAAAATTAGGAACGCCACTTTCACCTTCAATATCATGATTCCTATCCCTTCAAGTCAGGTAATGCCACATCCGCAGCTGCCATCGTTAATTTCACTCTGCGGTGCCCTGGTGCCGAAACAGACTAATCAGCAAGAAATTAAACACATGCTTTGGGTGTGGGCTGGAATTGCGGGGTTGGTCAGCAAGCCCTGGGAAGATTATGGGAGGTTCACAGCCTCGGGGTCGCTCGTGCCTCCTCATCCATAAACCTTAGTCTGAGGTAATTCCAGGGGGTTTACCAGCACACCTGGTTCAGCTTTTGGTGGTGAAACTGAACGCTCAGGCTGTGCTTTGAAGAACTCAGACAGGAGGTCTCCGTAAATACTCATAGCACGTAGATGCACTGTCTAGGAAACGGGGTCGCGTGCCCTGTCCTCGGTGCGGCAAAGCATACCTCATTCTTAGAAATGGTGGTTCCATGTGTTAATATCCCCGCAAAAATATTGCCATACAAAAATATCCCCATATTTTTGCGGCGATATTAAGGCATGGAACCTGCAGGCGACACCCCCGCAACCCCTGCATTATTTTTAAAGGAGCGGGGGACACCCCCACAACCCCCACTCCCAAAAAAAAACAAAATTATCCCCCCAAAAATATCGCCTATGGCCGTACCAAACAACCATATATACAGTGATATTTTTGGTGGGGATAATATGTAGTGATACCGAAATTGTACAATACAACAATACTGTATGGGGTTTGCATTTTTATTGTGTGTGTGTGACCAACTGGACGATACTCCGTGTAGTTTCTCAGAGACCCCCAGAGTGAGCTGACTTGGCGCTAGGCCAGGCCCCTCTCTGCTCAGAGGCTAAGGGTCTACACGGGGAGAGTCACAAGGAAAGCCGCAGGGTTGCTTACACAGTTACAGGGCCGTTGCTGCACCTTGCAGTGTTGCTTCAGCTGCTTAGCCAAAAGCCAGTGTGATGTTCCTCTGCAAGGTTCCACCCCCACTGCCAAACAAAATGCACATGTGTGGTGCTCCAAGCATAGGCCTTGGCATAGAGGACAGGGTCACACATTCTTAATTCTGGGAGCAGCTGCAAAAGAAAGGCACCCCTAGGCTGGCCAGAGAAATAACATGTTATTCCAGCGAATAAGCAGAGGCTCTCCAGGCTCTGGAAAGCTTCAGGAAGCAAGTGGGATGCACTCTAGTGAGTGGGCTGCCACTGCTGTGCTCTCTAGGGAAGACCACCATGGCCATTATGCCTGACTCTGTGGCCAGGTAGCTGGAAATCTCAGCAGTGGAACATGAACCGCTCCCCACTTCTTGCAAATCCGAAACAAACACATATCGTCAACATATGAGAGTTTCAAATCCAAATAGTCCTGCATTCATGGTGTAAAAATTGCAACACACAGGAGGAATGGAAGGCGGAATCCCCGCTAGAAAGGAGGAATGGAAGGCGGAATCCCCACTAGACAGGAGGAATGGAAGGCAGAATCCCCACTACACAGTAGGAATGAAAGGCGGAATCCCCACTAGACAAGAAGAATGGAAGGCGGTATCCCCACTACATGGGAGGAATGGAATGCGGAATCCCCACTACACAGAAGGAATGGAAGGCAGAATCCCCACTACACAGCAGGAATGGAAGGCGGAATCCCCACTACACAGGAGGAATGGAAGGCGGAATCCCCGCTACACATGAGGAATGGAAGGCGGAATCCCCGCTACACATGAGGAATGGAAGGCGGAATCCCCACTACACAGGAGGAATGGAATGCGGAATCCCCACTACACAGGAAGAATGGAATGCAGAATCCTCACTATAGCAAAACTACCTTCTTTTATTAGGTTTTACTGGACTTTTTGCTGGGAGCTAAGAACACTAATATCGTAGCTAACTGAGTTTTCCATGTTACACTCCCAGTCACAAGTGTCCTGCAGCCGTTGTGTTTACTAGTCAGCATAACAGAAGCAATTATTTAAAGTGTGAACTCACATGCACGAATCGTCAGGAGGTTCATCTAGTAACTACAGTAACCTTTATTTCTCAGTACTAATAGGGTTTCCCTTGTACATGACTGATCCTTTTTCCCAGAAAACGTTAGCATCACATGTCCACTCAGCAGTGGTAACTGGTCCACTATATGTGTTTATTGCATTGCATACACAGGTATGCTTTCCTGAGCTTTTCACAGAGATGGGAAGATGCAATCTTAAGCCAGGCTTCAAATTAGTATATTTCATAATGAGTACCCGGGTCATGCCAGTCACATGCTGGGACTGATCTTTAATGAACATTATAGTTCTTGTCAACAGACCCCATAACAGACATACCATTGATCCTACAATGCACATAGCAGCGGAAGTGCATCAAGATGTGAGTATTCAGAGGCGAAACCTCAACAAATAATTGTTATATGAGCTCAGTCAGGAGTCAAGACACAGCTTTCGAGTCATGCAGGGAGGTGGGTAGGCTAGGTGGCCCCTGTCCTTCTTTTCTGCCTTCAAAATATACGTATCTTGCAATTTAAGTGCCTGACACAACAGTGAAATAGACTCGTGCAGGTGTGAGTTGCTTTCTTCGCATTACTGGTTTCATGCTATTGCGTATCTCAGTCTCAAGTTAGAACTACAATTCCCAGAATGCTCCGTTAATATGGCTCAAGTTTTATATATCGCACTATAACCAGGTTTGGCCCAATGAGGTACCAAAATCGCACACCGATAATCGTATTTTCAACATATTAATTGTCTGGGGAAGGGGGGTCAATACATCGTATCATTCCCTGCCCAAAGGCAACACAGAGAACACTGAAGAACTATTCTTACAAAGTTTTTTGTTTTTTTTTTCTCCAAAAGAGCTTCACAGAGAAGTAAACAGAGCAGTTCGTGGCGGGGTGCTCTGCTCTGAAGCCATCCCCGGATCATAATCGCCTTTCGCGCAAAAATACCAGGCCTGGCAAAAGCGCACGCGAACAAAGAGCGCATTCTGGTGCTTTCATGCTATCAAAGTTCCATTTGTCTACGTCTGAATTCGCAGGGGTGCGCCTTCCCCTTCAGAGGTGCCTCGGGGAGGGCGGCTTTCTCTATTTATGTTCTGCGGTCGGGGAGAGCGCGGTTTCAAAGCCTGCAGGTAGAACTAAAGCTGGGGCTGAATAGGCCGGGGCGGGGGAGCGTGTTAATAGATGTGGGGGCTCGGGGGAGCGGGAAAGCAGGCAGATGAGCCAGGAATTAAAGGTGAGCAGGGAGATAAAAGGCTACTCGTCCCAACAGGTGAAACAAAGAGGCCAACACGGGCAAAGCAAGCGCCTGGGGCGCATTCCACGGGGAGCCAGTCTCCCGCCCGCCCGCCCAACGCCCCTCCTCGCCACTCCACGACTCTCCCCATTCTTCCCCCTTGCTTGCTATCCCCGGCCCTCCTCCCTCTTTTCTCGTGTCCTTCCTGTTTTTCTTTCTCACGTGTTGGTCTATCTTTCCCTGCCCACCCCGCTCTTCTCTCTCTTTCTCTCCGTGACCCCTTCCCTCTTTCATCTCCTCATTCACTGTCTCTATGTTTCATCGCCACTGCATTCCCCATGTTGTTCTCGTGTTCACTCTTCTCTCGCGTGTTTTCCCTTCCCGCTCTATCCCTTGCCTCCACTCTTTCGTTTCTCTTGCCCTTTTAATGTTCCCTCCTCCATTCAGCTGTTTTTTTTATCTTTCTCATCACGATTTCAGTCACCTTTTCATGAATGTATCTTTGCTTTTTTGTCTCCCTTCTCTCTATCCTGTCTTCACTACCCACCCGTCTTTATTTTCTTTTCCCTCCCACCATCTTTCTTTCTACCGCACTCTCTTTTCCCTCTGTTTTCTGTTTTACTCATTCTCCAACCTTTCTCCCCCTAACACCGTCTCAGTTCTGATATTCCTCCTTAGTTTTGACTTCTTCCTCCATCTTCTCCCATTTCTCTTTTTATTTCTCCTTCTATTGTCCTTCATCTCTTTCAGTTTCTCCAGTCTCTTTGCGGTCTACTGAATGCGAGAGGCGTAGCCCGGATTGTCTAACAAGTGGGGCCTGAAGCTAAGGTAGTGGGGACCACCACAGTGACATTAACATCTGTAAATGCCCACAAAGCGCTGCTGAGTGGGCATTTGCAGATTTTGGGCGTGCCTTGCCCGCACAGGCTCTACCCACGCCTGAGTCTATGCGCATGTATGAGCTTGTTTTTTTTTTAATGCACACCTCCAGATGTGCTTCAAGGGAGAACAGAACTACAAGGAGCAGCAGTAGCAGGGTTCTGTGATATGATTACAATTAGAAGGAAAGAGTATTAAGGTTGCGATTCCAAGGCTAAAAAGTGAAGGAATAAAAAGGGTTACTGGCAGGGCATACAGGTTAGTTATGGAAAGACGGACATAGTCTGGACTGGTAAATTCTGTAGCGGCGACCATTGTAGCTATATTTCTGTGGGGTTCCATCGAGCTGACCTTTCTAGCAAGTCCCCACATCTGCACCATCATATAAAATTGCCCACCTCTTACAGTAAAGGCACGTACTTTCACCAGCTATGTTCAACAATGGTAACTCATTCCCAAATTCCATACTCATCAATGTCAGTTGCATCCACCATCTATCCTATAGTCACTATTTCATGGACTTATCATCCACTCACCTTGGAAACAACCAATCACAACTCCCCGCCTCTCAAACATGTCCTCTACAAGCCTCCGTGATGCATCACTTTCTTCTTCACCTGTTAGCTGGTGGATCTCAAATACTTCATTTCGTGTTCCCCTCCAAATCCATGAGAATCCCACTACCCGTGGCTGTACCCCAAGCATCAGTCGTGCGCCTCCCATCTGCATGTGCTAGACCACCTTCATTGGTGACATGTGTTTATTTTTTTTTAAATGTATTTAACAACAACGGACACAATGCATTTTTGGAGCAAAAATGCTTACACAAGTTTTAAACATTGATTTACAGAACGGAGGGCCAGTGTCCTTAACAACGGGTGAGAGGATGTGGATCTAAGACCAGATGATGCAGGGGAGGTAGAAACTTGAAGCAGGGAGGAGGGCAGTAGAGCTTGATGTAGAAACGGGATAGTGGAGGAAGTCCTACGTTTTAGGATGAAGGGGTAAGGGATAAGTGGAGTGATATCATTTCATCAGGCCAGATCGGCAGCGGAGTGAGTACAGCTGTGAAGCCTGAGACGCAGTATGTTCAATTTGAAAGTCACAGGTTCAATTCTCAGCAAGGTGAACTCGGACTTTCATCCTTCTGCCGTCAATACATTGCTCACCATTACTATGGCTAATATCAACACACAATTGGATAATACTAGTACACTTCCATGAAAAGGCAAACAAGACTACATAAAGACCAATTGAATACATTTTATTTGAGATTGTTTACCTCTTATTTGTCGTTTTTCATTTCTTACCTCCTATTCTCCTCACAATCAGGCCAAAATGTCTGATAGCTTTTGAGGTTTTCAGCAAGCCTCCATTAACCAGGTGTGTTGATCTTGGCTAATTAATTACTAGAATATCTCTGTCACCTAGTCTGGAAAAAAACAATCTTTTGCAACAAGGGCAAACATAGACTGAGCAAAGTCCACTGTACAATGGCAATATAGCCATTAAGGGGAGACAGGTGTTGCCCTGCCACACATTATGGAGGAGCTAAAGCCAAAGCATAGTGCTCAGTAGGCTATGGACCAGAAGGAAGCTTTCTAAATGCACCGTACAGGGACCCCACCCATTCCCCACTGGCCCTCACTAGGCTGGAGCACACATAACCCAGCCAAGCAAGGCACATTGGTCAGCCCTGCTGGGTCCTTGCATGGGAAGAGGGCCCTTCGGGCCACCTCCTCTCTATCGGGATCGTAGAGGCTTTGGAAGCACCCAGAGCTTTCAGAACCCCAGCATGTGTATTGTTCTCATGCTCAGCCAGGACTTCCTGAATACAGCAGATGGGATGCAAAGAAGCAGTGGCAAGAGGCCTGGTGCAGACGGACAGAGCTGAGGGACGAGTGAGGCAGATCATTTAAAAAGAATCATGGTATGATGGTATGAGAGAGAATGTGAGTTTGTCTTAGTATGTGTGTGTGAGACTCAATGTGTGTGTGAGTGTTCATGCGTGTTTTAATGTATGCAAACGTGTGACCAGGTCAAGTGAGACATATATTGTTGAGGACGCTTTTACCATGACAATGTGCTTTACAGGGTAATGCTGGAAAATACTTTGTTGTCGGGCTACTTCAGCATGAAAATATCTATTATTGGGCAAGACTGGCATATATTTCAGGTCACTTTTACAGGAAAGTATGTTTTACAGAGCAATGGGGGCATACGTTGTTGGATACTTTCAGCATGAAAATGTGTTTTACGGGGTGATTCTGACATCTCTCAGCACTTTCAGCACAAACACAACTTGACATGTCAAATTGTTGTGAGGCATCAGTAGCATGCAATTATGCTTTATAGAGCATTGTTCACAAACTTTGAGGGTCACTTTCAGCATAAAACATACTTTACAATGAAATGCTGACATAGTTTGTTGGGCACTTTCACCGGGAAATATGTTTCAACTGGTAATGCTGGCATGTACTATTGGGCACTGGTGGCATCATAATGTATTTTTTTTTTTACAAGGTATTGCTGACATCCCTTATTTCAGAGGGTTCATGGTGTCTCTTTGGGCACCGTCAGTATGAAATTGTTTTGAAAAATTCTCCTGTTTGCTGTTGCTGACCGAGCATCTAATTAGATTGTTCAGTATCGGTTGCAAATAGTATGCCCTTTTGACCAATATTTCTGAAATGTGTGCTATAAAATGCACCACTTCAACCCATTGTTTAAAGAAAATGTCTCCATATCCTACTGCTATCCAAGCTGTTGATCAAAAAGGATCTCTTCTGGGAGTGGGTGAAACACACAAACATATTTTTATTTTATTTATTTTTGGATTTGTAAAGCACACTACAGCCCACGGGCATCGAGGCGCTGTTTCAGGAAGATGTCTTAGTTAAGCAGCAAAACGGAATAAAGAAAGCAAAACAATAATCAAGGTCCAGACTTCTCAATTGAATTCCTGCTGAATCTAAATACTAAATAACAACAGTAATCTAATTGAAAAATGTATGGAACTATACAATGCACGTTACAGATGTTCAGTGAGAGCAAAGGGGGGTGGATGAGACAGGGGCTCTCCTCTAGTGATCACATGACATCTCTGCAAAAGTGCTTCTTTCGCAGTGCACCGACATGCACTCAGAGCCAGTGGTAGGTCCATTCCCAGCAAGGGAGAGAGACCAGCAGGCAGTCATGCCGCCAGCCCAAAAGCATGAAGGAAGCGGGGAGGTGTTTCTGCAGACTCTCAGCTAGGGTGCCGCCTAGATACATTCTGCAGGTAAACACTCCTCCAAGAAGAAAACCACAAGCACAGGTCTGTGTCTGCTCTAAATAAGGAACATGGCTGTTTAAAGCGAATGTAGTTGTCTTAGCCTTCTGATGAGGAACATGGCTGTTTAATGAGGATGAGGATGCCTTAGACTTCTGATAAAGAACGTGGCTGTTTAATGAGGATGCGGATGCCTTAGCCTTCTGATGAGGAACATGGCTGTTTAATGAGGATGAAGATGCCTTAGCCTTCTGATGAGGAACATGGCTGTTTAATGAGGATGAAGATGCCTTAGCCTTCTGATGAGGAACATGGCTGTTTAATGAGGATGAAGATGCCTCAGCCTTCTGATGAGGAACATGGCTGTTTAATGAGGATGAAGGTGCCTCAGCCTTCTGATGAGGAACATGGCTGTTTAATGAGGATGAAGATGCCTCAGCCTTCTGATAAGGAACATGGCTGTTTAATGAGGATGAAGATGCCTTAGCCTTCTGATGAGGAACATGGCTGTTTAATGAGGATGAGGGTGCCTCAGCCTTCTGATAAGGAACATGGCTGTTTAATGAGGATGAAGATGCCTTAGCCTTCTGATGAGGAACATGGCTGTTTAATGAGGATGAAGATGCCTTAGCCTTCTGATGAGGAACATGGCTGTTTAATGAGGATGAAGATGCCTCAGCCTTCTGATGAGGAACATGGCTGTTTAATGAGGGTGAAGATGCCTCAGCCTACTGATGAGGAACATGGCTGTTTAATGAGGATGAGGGTGCCTTAGCCTTCTGATGAGGAACATGGCTGTTTAATGAGGATGAAGATGCCTCAGCCTTCTGATGAGGAACATGGCTGTTTAATGAGGATGAGGATGCCTTAGACTTCGGCCCTGAGCAGGGAATCCAGGACTGTGTGATGTAGCTACAGTGGAGGATACCTCCTTCCTCCATCCACCCCTTTCTGCATGAGATCTATATGTTCAGGACCAGGACCAGCAGGGGGGCATCTAGGCCCTGTGAAACCCTGGTCTAATGAAGCTTCAAAGTCAGACTGCCCAAGGTAAACTGAACTGTAATTAGCGATTGCTATTCCATATCACATTGACACTGACGGCTCCGCTGATAATCATTTTATCAAAGTGTCCACTCTGAATAGAGAGAGCCGATCTAGCCCGCATTCCAAGCCACCTGAAGGTCAGGTCCGCAGCCCGCCATCTTCCCCCCACTCTCAGTTCCTCTGCCTTTTCCGGCCGCCAGGGTAATGGAAGAGGGGCTACGTATGGAGCCATGCCTTCTACTACCACAGCGGCTTTCTTGGCAAAGCATTTTCATTTATTGAACGGAACGGCCACGGCATCCCTTTTAGATGAATGAAAATGTTTTTTTTCGTAACAGCCAGGCTTACCTCTTTTGTAACCCGGTGTGCAGATGGCGTTCTTAACCCGTTCCATGGACCATACCAGAGGTAACATCCTGGTGCTCTCGTTAACCACCCTCGCTTCGCTCAGGCAGTTATCTCTGGCTGCTAGGCCGTTACCCCGGAATGGCACATGGAACTGGTTAAGAACACCACATTATTCCAGGTTTCTGAGCGGTCATCAATCTCCTGGTGTGCTTGGGGTATTCTCCAGATGTAGGTGATGTTTTCCAGAGGCCTGTTCTATTTTGATCTGTTTGGATTCTGATATGCATGGCTACTGACGTTATTGATAATGATGTGTGATTTATATACCACTTTCGCCAAAGCGCTTTGCATCGAACATATTCACATACAATATCACCCAGCCGAAGTTGGTACTCATTGATCGACCTCGGAAGGATGGAAGGCTGAATTGGCCTTTCCCGGATGCAAACTTGCGAGCTGCTGATCACACACAGATCACAGCAGCGAGCACTCAACATGCTGGGCTATCTTACCAGCTAGTCAGCACACTGGCTGCTTAACATAAAAAACTCAGGGACAGGGCATATGGCATGGATGAATCCTTGCACTGTTTCACTACCATTCACCATTGGATAGCTCTGTGCACTTTTTTGTTGTACTTGTCCTCAAATCATACATTCTTATTTCTCACACATGAGCTGCTGCCTCTTGCCTCCCCGTGTCCTTTACTGCTGAACTCTTAGGCCCCTCCCCTTCGACCAGCAGACTTATGTGCGACATTGTCAGTCATATGCATCTGCCATTCATCTTCACTTCAACCCGCGCCTCAGTATGCAAACAATTCGGACCAACCTCTCTTTCCGCTCAGCCAAGGATCTTATCAATACTCTAGCTCAGGGGGCTACAAACTTGGGCTCTCCACAGGTTTTTGACTGTAACTCCCATCATCCTTAGCCAGCAATATCAATGGTGAGGGATCATGTGAGTTGTAGTAGAGAACATCCGGAGAACCCTCGGTTGCAGACCCTTACTCTAGTTGTAAGCAAACTTGAATTGGGCACCCGCTACAACTCCCATGGACCCAGTCATTCTAATCCCAGCTATACCCAACTTTGCTACCTGCTCCCTATTCAAGGTCCCACATCCTCTTTTCGTCCCCTCGTGGTCTATATCAGGGTCCTCGACAAACTCCTCATCCTGATAACTATATCTATCCATTTGACTCGGACCTTCTGCTTCACTCCCTCTGCTCATTAATTGAGCAGCCCAGAGCTCCGCCTCAAAATGCATGCCTGTTGCCTTCTGTGCATCCCTCCACTGTAAAAGACAACCTCGGCTTTCAGACGGACCTCAACAGAGCCTCACCCGCCCACTCGATGTCAAGAGAACCTACAGTGTTATGTTGTGAGCTACCAATGGAAATATTGGTAAGCTTGTGTCCAAGATATTTGCCCAAAACAATCAATGTGGCATTACGCAATGCATCAAACACCACAGTCCGTATTGAAATGGCTTTACAAAGAGTGGCATGTTCACTGGGTAGCCTGACATGGGGCATTGACCGACCAGTGGGACAAGTTTACTTGGTAACCTAACCCAAAGCCTCGATAATTGGTGCATTTAGAGCAGGTAACACTGGGCGAGTCCCAGCAAAAGAAAACAATAATGACTATAAGAGAATTCAAAACCAGGTAACGCAGCAGAGGATCTAGAAAAAAACAGAAATATGCACTAGATAACAATGTTTTCAGTCCGGAAAGTAGGTGACCGTACATTTAACAACATGCCAAGTCCCCTAAAGATGTGGTATGGAACCTCTAAAATGAGGCACCCCTTCCAGGGCAACAGGACGTATGGCCTCACTATTAGCACAGTTTTTCCTATAAACATGGAATGGAACCTGGACCATAAGGAAACCCTCTAGCATGGGCAACCCACCATGGGGCCATCGCAGCAGCAAACCCTATACTGGGTGGCACTGCATGGGGCCTGGGCATTAGGGACACTGCATAGTAAAGCATGATGTCTGGACACAATCAACGCTTTCATGGGTACCACAGGGTGGGGTCTGAACAACAGGGAAGTCTAGACTGGGTAGCACGCCATATTGTCTAGATAGCAGGTAAATACGCAATAGGGAATGAGGGGGACTTCTATTAGCCACATCATCATGACGTATGAGTAATAGGGCATGGATTTGGACAATCGAGAACTCTACATTGGGACACGGCATGATGTCTGGGAAAAGAACAGACTTTTTTTTATTTATTTTGTATTGTTTTTTTATTTTTATTTGTATTTTATTTTACATTTTTTTGAGAACTGTCTTCAACAGACTGCTTAGCACACCATCCTCTTTCAACACCAAATCACTGCACTGTATCCTTCCGCTGTTAGTGAATGAATGACAGGTGAATGAATAGTTGAATGATGGAGGGATAATGGATGGCCTGACAGATGAATAAAGTGATACGTATTGCACCGCTTTCGAAGTCTGTTGCTCGTGAACATGTGGTCTCCATGCCACAAAGGACAGTCATTTGCACCTGTATATCTTGATGAGACCACTCTTAGGCCCCAAGACAGATGTCAATAGATAGGCAACAGCCCTGACCGGAAACAGTGATCTGTGAATACAAGGCTCTGAAACACCTGTGTATGGGCGTGATACAAATAAAATATCATATGATATCATATCGAGGCTAAATTCAACGTATAAGGACAATGCCATCTTTCTTTTTTTGTGCAGGAACAGTTCTTAGGATAGAATTGTAGTAAGCCTGGTAGAACAGGATGGCATGGCCTGTCTGCTGTGCAACCAGAGAAGGGGAAATAGCTCAATACTTGGGATAACCTGAACTTCAAACTTTCCAGCAAGTAACACAATCCTCGCCCCCAGCCGCTGTGCCCTGGAATGTAACAGGAGCCCCCGTTTCCCAGGAGATGATGAGCCCTCTATCAGAAGGTTGTCATCGCCCACTCATGCAGACAAAGAACCCATTGAGGGCAGCAGCTCAAGGAGCAGAGTGATGGGCCCGTCTGCAGCCGGCAAGGCTTGTAGAATCATCCTAATCCGCCATGTCTAGGGTCGCACCTGCACACACCCATGCACAAGTCTCTGCAGGATCACTAGCAACTGACTGGCACAGGCACGCCATGCCCGCACAGCTGCTCAACACACAAGTAACGTCCTGAAGTGCATCATTGATGGTGCCTATGGCAAAGTCCTGTGTCCATCATCTCCGACTGTTACTCACATCCCAGGGAACAATAGAGCACCACAGGCAAATGCATCCTGATGGGAATAGAGGGCCACGGAGGAGGACCCTGCAGTGGAACTGCTAGAGGATTGCAAAGGTGTCTCAACAGAGGAGGGCCACCAGGAGGATGCCCAGAAAAATGCTTTCCTTAATATGAGGTCTCATTGCCTAAATAGAGGACCTTGTTAGGAGGACAGCCAAAGGAGCACTACAAAGCGGGTTCACCAGCAGCAAACATTAGAGTAGGTCTCCAGATGTGGACTGCCGGAGAAGGATTGTCAGTGTGGAACTTCCAGCATAGGTTTCAAATGGAGGATGAGCGCCAGAAGAAGACCATGAAAGGAGGAGAACCAACGTCTTAAGAGGATCTTCTGCAGCAACATGGTCACAAGAGATGGCCCTGTTCTCATCAAGAGATGGCTGCCATCTGGGAACCTTTGCAAGGCGATCTCCAGAAGCAGACAACCAGATGTGGAAGGTCACATAACGACATATAACAGGACGGCTAGAGGGGTACCATCAGAGGAGGACAACCCACGCCAGACGAGGAAAGACCTCAACATGAGGACTAGTAGATAAGGACCATTCCCAATAGAAGACCACTGGACAAGAAACTCAAGAAAAGGGCCACTAGAGCAGGACCTCTAGAGGAGAAGCACAAGAGCAGGACCACCAATGGAGTCCCCCTAGGGAAAGAACACTTGGGGAGGAAATTAAGAGGAAGACTGCAAGAAAGACTAACAGAAGTTGTCTGAGCATAAATGCAAGTGGGCTGCTACCAGAGGGGACTAGTGAAGGAAGGTGACTTTGAAGCACATCCAATTTGCTGCTGGCTACCTTCTTTTCTAAAGACACATGCCGTATAACATTGTTTTACATATGTCTTAAAATGCCCTATTTTATGTGGACCATCATTAAAAGGTTGATTGTCACTTTGTAAGTCGAGGAAAACAAACAATAGGTTATTGATAGTAAAACGTTTTATCGGACCAATTTTAGGAGTGCAATGGTGGTATGCTCTGGGCTTGACAGATCACACAGGTCTTGTTTCCAGATGTCGCAAAGTTTAACTGAAGGAAAAGGCTTAAGCTAAACAAATGCTGTCTCATGTTCCCAAGGATCCGTTCTGTCTTTTCTGGTACAAGATGTCACATCCCTGTAGAGGAACCACATAGCCTATGTACAGTACTACACCAACTCTGTATCCGCTGGCTTAGTCAAATAACATAAATCATTGCCTACAACACTGAAGTGGACAATGAAAACATTGGACACCAGGGAGGTCAGCAGTTGCAGGAAACTAACAAAATGTTTGCAGAATAGCCCTGCCAATAGTAAGACAGACATTAGTGATTGCAGGCAAACACGTTCACAATGTCCCTTTCTATTTGCTGCTGGGTGTTCTTTGATCCTAAAGAGAGACTCAACTCATGGACAAGATTTGACTTTTTACTTTGGCTAATGAAGAACATGGTGCCCCCTTATGCACAAGTCTTAAACTAATGTCAAACAAGGGGTTTACCAGAACACCTGGTTCAGCATTTACCCGTGGGGTTGACGGCCCATGCTCTTCTCTGTAGGAAGATGTTGGACTGGATCAGATTGTAGGATAGCACAAAGATGCAATCTAAACAAAGGATTAAGATCTTAACAAGTTATTTTACATATATTCACAACCATTTATTCACAGTAAAATACCACTCAGTATACTTTAGCAGAACTAAGGCCAATCAAAAGATACAAAACAAGTTCACACGGTCGTAAAACAATATGATATATGGGTTTCAAATATAAATACAAGTGTATCTTACTCCTGCAATCTGTTAATGTAGTAGCGCTGTGAATAGCTTCTTCTGGAAAATCTGGACTCTTATTGTTAGTCATTACAAAGTCTCTTAGAAAGCTGGCTACCTGCACATTGAGTGCTTGGTGTCCCACCAGGAACTACTAGTCCAGAGTGTAAGTGTTTTGCAGCGACACTCAGTGGAAAAGCTGGGTATTCACTTATGTGCCCTCGGTCCCTTTGCTGGACCTCTTTGACATCTATCACCATCTTGGTCATTGCCAAAAAGCGATGTTCACAAAAAGGAAGGACAGTCCTCATGCAGCACATATCTTTGATATCCTTCAGCTTCAGATGATTCGGGAAAAGAAATGTGACAGAGGCCGCTGTGCATCGATGCAGTCGACTCGATGTCCCTCGAGGGCCTCCGTCTCATAGTCTACGTCACCATCGGTATATATAGCATGCGCAGCACCCGTTGGCTTCAGTTCCGTTTTTACGCCTTCCTTATGCAGAATTACTATCATCAGTCAAACCTGGACAGTACTAGACTCTGAAAGAGCGTAAGGTGCAGTACTTTGAAATTCTACAGTGGGATAGGCTGGGTGCGGCGAAGAGGAATACGTGGGAGGAACATCCAGTTGAAAGAACGTTACCAGGGGTAAGTAACTTGTTCTTTGAATGGATTGTATCCTCCCACGTATTCTTCATCTTATGATAGACTCCCACCGCAGTGTTAGGTTTTGGAGGAGGGAGTAAGAATTTTCAGTTTCACATTTTGTGCTTTAAAGGATTCCATAGGGCACAAACAGCATGCAATCAAAATGACATGCATTGTAGAACCTCAGTCACAGTGTGGGCTGTGGGGCACACATATGTCTTCTAGGCACAAAGCAGCAGCAGATATTCACCAGCAGGACAACATCCAGGCAAAAGGGCTTTCTTCAACACAAGAAGAGGATATCAGCATCCCAAACAACATGCAAGAGAGATGCTCAGCAGGGTAGACATCTGCACATAGAAGACTTTGCAGGCTTGCTAATCTTGAAAGGGCTCCATATGGACAGTGCTTTGGGGGAGGGGTTTGTGTCCATTCCATAGGCAATACAGTGTTCAATAATAAGGACTGTGTCTGTATTCCCAGCAAGTATTTTGTCATTGTTGTGAGTACAAAGACTCATCAAGGGTAAGAACAATGTGCCCGCTTCTACTCTAGATGCTAGTGATCCAGCCCTCATCGAGCTGACAGGGCCTGGACAAATGCAAGGTGCAGCAACAACTAGTTTAGCAGGCTGTCTTTTATAGTGAAATTGGGCGAAGACCAATAACAAGCAAACCAATCACATACTCCTTTCTACAGGAAACATACATCACATCAAGTAACTTTCCATTCAATAATTTCCCTACAAGTATAATGTAATCACCCACCAAACAGTTCAGAATGCTCACAAATGACAGGTGTATACCTGATGGGTTTGCAGAGCCTCAGACAGGCTCAGCCAGATTTGAATATGCCATCAAGTCATGTACATGCAGTATATGGCCATTGTAGCTGTCCAGCCCCCCTGGCTTTCTCCACCTGGCCTCTGTGACGAATCAACTTCCGGGGCACCAGTGATCCAGGGAGGAATATCGGTTTCGATACCATCAATCGGCCCCCCACCTCTTGATAGAAGGGATCGGAACAGATTAGAAACACAAGCAAATTATAAACCTCCTTGTCCAATGTTGGTAACGTGGATGGAACGGCAGGCTTATCTCTGCAAGGTTGTGGATCGTTGGTTAGTTGTAACACAGCAAAAATAAAATGATTAACCAATGATAAACAGGACTGTCCAGTCAAGGTTATATAAAAAAGATCTACTTTATTATTATCACAACAGACAGTTCAAGCACACCACAAAATCCATCCCACTCTGTAAAGGAATACAGAGGACAGACAGTTTCAAGAAGAAAAGGGGATGGACTCTGGATCCTGACAGGAGGGTAGTCGGTAAAGTAATTAATCACAATAGTTCAAGGATACTTGGTTTCAGCTCAAAGGGAGCAATGGGCCCTAAAATATCACCAGGGGCCTTCAGAGAAGGACTAGGGGGACCGAACCAAAATGTACCTTGTGCTTGTAGAAGTTCTTGGTGCTCGACAGACAGGTTCATATCACCTTCAGGGCACTCTGCAGCTTCTGCAACAGCGTTCAAGATTGGAGACAGCTGTCAGCAGGTAGTTCGGCAAGCAAGGCTGGGTGAACGGCTGCAGGCTGGCCTACATGGGGTCTCAGGGTCAGCGATTGTTGTCTCAGTGCTGGTTGGCGGGTCTGAATCAGTGGTCGAGGCATCTCGGATGGCGTGAGAGACTGGGGTGTAACAACAGTCAGCGTTGCAGTCGGTTGCAGTTCGAGAGGCTCGACTGGCTCGAAAATCTTGTTTAAGGTGGACGCTGGTTGATACTTGTCGATGCACTCCTCCTAGGTTCTTCACTGGGCTCATGTTTTCCTTTAAGGTGAACAGTCAAAAGCTGAGGAGAGTGTTGACGGAAACGGCCTTGTACGTGGTTTGGTTCAGAGACTGTCTGGCACTTGTCACCAATGTAGCTAACTGCAGAGCGTAGCAGGGCACGCTGTGTGCTGGCTGGGTACCGATTGTGGAACTGCTGTGGGGGTTCTCTAGATTCAGTATGTCCCTCAGTTGCCTGGGAGATGTTTATGGGAGGGATCTTGCTTCCCTCTTTGGAAATCCTGGCCTTCCTTCACTGACGGAAGCTGTAAGGCAGACTGTACCTTCAGTCAGTGTCCAAATGAATTATTCCTGTTACTCCTTGCAAAGCCTTCAAATGATCTGCCAAACGAGGGTCTCGACCCTCTTTTAAGGCCAAGTGGGCCACAGTGATTGGTGTAGGCTAAGCCTAATTTAACAAACCAATCCTGGCTCCCCACCAACAATTTCCTGTATGCATGAGGTCATAACCAGAGTGCTTGGCAACAGAAAAGGTTAAGGGGTGAAAACATGTAATATTATGTCCCACCATCTTCCTGTCTGTTGTGGATCAAAGGGTCTCTCTAGTTAATGGAGCTCTCTGTTGGTTCTGATTAAAGTGGCATGTCTCCCATGAAGCGGCAGCGAGAACAGACTTTCTATCTCCATCAATCCGTATACTTGTACCTTCTAAATGGTGTCCCCCTTCAGGGGTTGCCTACTGTAAACAGACATGATTGGTCACTGCCCTTGATACTGATAGGCGGGCTGTGCATATCAAAGGATGTTGGGGGTTTCCTGTCTTTTGTTAGTCCTGCGACCAGGCCTTCTGTGGGCCTGCTTTAATTACCTCTGATTAGTATGCAAAGCTGGCAGTAGCAGCTAAAAAAGGACAGGGTGGATCCATGGAGCCTTTGTTATTTAATTAGGCTGGCCATGGCTGGAGGAAGGTTTTACCTTCCCCCTTCTGAGATGCCTTGATGTATTCTTTGCTGTCATAATATGCTTAAATATGACAGGGGGTTGGCGCCTGTAGGCTGTGTCCACCCAGAGCACAGAGGTCTATGTGTATGTCATGTGGTGAGCATAGGAAAATATGTATAGATTAGCCCCAAACATTTTACGGAGGTTGGTCTACCATCATTCAATTTCATTTAAAATTTCAAAAAAGCCCAGGGGAGCGCACACCCACCGCGCCGATGGTCGAATCCTCACAGCCTCCCGTTGCACTCACCTTTATTCATGGGCCCTTCTGGCCTGACCGGCACTCCTCGACCCCCCTGCACTTTGCTTACTGCACTTGCACAATCTGAATGTCACGAGGCCTAGGATCATTTTGTTTTTTCCTCTCTTTTTCCCCCACCCTCTTGTCTTGTTCGGAGTCAAAACACATTTTCTATAGGTGCATTACATATACCCAATATAGACAGATAGAATAAATGATGTGGTTAATCACGTGGCCTTTTATCAAAGCTCAACCAGAGGCCTACAGGACACATGACATATCAGTATTTTTGGGTAGAAAGGTCTGAAAGTGCCTTTTCTATACCTTTAGTATAACCCCACAACACCAAGAAAGAGCGCTCCCAAATTTCAGACAAGGAAACTTAAGGAAACCCTTTGTGTTCTTGCTAAGCAGGCTCTATCCAATGCCTTCCCAACCCCCATTCTGCCCTTCTTCTCCCTCTGCTTTGAGACAGGGCTCCACTAAGTGAACAACACTCTGCTGGTCACTCTTCTACAAGTCATCACTTTGGATCAGACCTTCACAAACATTAAATGGCAGCGGGCCCACATTTTCACATAAACAGTGTGTGCCTAGCGCGACAAGTCCTTTAAATCATCTATAATCAACATACAACGCACAACAAAATGGCTTTTCTCGGTGCAGGGGTGGTAATGATCCATCTTGAGTTGACTTACAAAATCAAAACTAAATGTTGCTTCTAAAATATGAATTCTCACTGATTTATTTAGTATTTCATATGCAGACCCAGGCTGCCAAAACAAATGAAGTGAGGGTCAGAATGTTTTGAATGAATCTTAATCCCTGACATAGCTCTGTGCAATGTTCCAGGGCTACAGTCACCCCAAGTGCCAATGGTGTGCCCAGACTTGGGCCCCGGCTTTGCTGTGCCTAGATACTCAAGCTACACCTCATGGATGATGCTCATTGTGGCTGAAACATGCCTGAGGCTGCTTGTGATCTCGTGCAGAAGGGATGTGACCAAGCAGTTTGG
Organism: Ambystoma mexicanum; assembly: GCF_040938575.1. Classification (NCBI taxonomy): domain Eukaryota; kingdom Metazoa; phylum Chordata; class Amphibia; order Caudata; family Ambystomatidae; genus Ambystoma; species Ambystoma mexicanum. The sequence goes on along the minus strand of NC_090926.1, from coordinate 104,033,721 downwards.
GCTGGACTGCCCTCTTTGGGGTGGGACCAAGCCCGGTTTGCATGTGGTTCTTTCCCATTTCTGTAATGGCTTGGCAGGCTGAAGAACGATAGCCTGGTGGGTTGCCCAGAGCTGTGCCAGAGGTTATGATCTGTCTTTGGTTTTGCTACAGGCTGCCATAATGACTCTTGCAGGAAAACATTGCCCTTTACCAGACTGGCCAATCTGTGTACAGGTGAATCCACCAAGATAAGGATGGGACAACAGGCGTAACCAACAGCCAACCTAGCGTACCAGTAGATGAATCAGCAGGCCCTCCCTGCCATAGACCATGATACCAGGGCAGTATTAGGGCAACATTGCACAGGTGAGAGAGGAATTAGCACGAGGGCAAACATTGTCAAAGTGCAAAAACAGATCCCTTCAATGCATTTTTGAATCAGGGCAAAAATGCATTGAATGCATGTTTTTTTTTCTTTCCTAGGGCAATTTTTGCTATAGTCCTATTAGAGAGTGGACTGGTGCAACCTTTGTAGCATGACCCAAGGTGTAAATCATAAGACGGCAGCAATGAGGTCACCGGCTCGGCCTGCATCAATCCCTTATAACGTATAGCATCAAAGTAAGGTTGAAAATGGAGCTAACGGGGTCACTATAATCTCCATCTTGTATTACTAAAGGGAAACAGGGTCATTTTGTGGAGCAGCCTGAGGAATCCTTTATTAACGGATGAAACCAGAGGCGTTTAGACTCACAGGAAATATGAACAATGTAGGTGTGACCCAGCGTACAGTTACCTGGGTTGGGCGGGGCGAGCTTGGCAGGAAAGCCTGACAGAAGAGCATGGTTTAGAATTCCTTACACAACATTAAGCCCTTGTGTTTCAGTGCCAGCTCAAGGGGGAGAGTGCAACGCTTCTGGTCATTTACAGTGAAGACGTTACTAGCCAATATACTCCTGCATTTGCTGCTGCTCTATATAGCACCCACCGCGAAGGCAACGGCCTCGCAAGGAACTAAAGTTTAGCTGATTATATGTGTTGTTGAGGACCCGATTAGCCCAGTGACGTGCCACCCCTGCATAAGTCAGTACACCACTTGGGCCACCTCAGCCCAAGGAGTCTGAACACGGCATTCGACCCTATCCACACCTGCGCGTGGCCAGTGCTCAGCCTTTGACCCAATGGCCACTCCAGTGGGGTGCCCAGGGTGTGGCCTGCGGGGCTGGCACGTACTACTCCTGGAATCTGATTGGCCACCCCAGGTGCCACCACATTATCCTAAACTATGATCATTAGTGTGTGTTCTTAAATCTGCTAGGCTATGCAGCCCTTACCTCGCATGGCAGTTACACCCCTCTTCCAAGTACTGCTCTGTGCTGCCCCAGGACAATGCCTGAGCCATACAATTATCCTAATTGAAGTAAATACTATTGAATGGACGTTATCCACATGTCTTTGCATTGTGTAATGTGTATTTGACAGTAGTATGAGATCGAGTCTGACATAACTGAATGACTTCCAAGTCAGCCAGCACTGCTGTAGACTTGCCTCTGGTTACTCTGAGGTGTAGCATTACTTCCTTCCAGTCAGCCTTGCTGTAGACTTGCCTCCGGTTACTGGGACATGCACCTCGCTCTAGCATTACTTCCTTCAAGTTAGCACTGCTTTCGGCTTGCCTCGTGTTACTCGGACCTGCGCCACACTGTAGCATTACTTCCTTCTAGTCAGCCTTGCTGTAGACTTGCCTCGGGTTACTCTGACATGCGCCTCACTGTAGCATTAATTCCTTCCAGTCAGCCTTGCTGTAGACTTGCCTCGGGTTACTCTGACATGGACCTCACTCTAGCATTACTTCCTTCAAGTTAGCACTGCTGTAGACTTGCCTCGGGTTACTCGGACATGGACCTCACTCTAGCATTACTTCCTTCAAGTTAGCACTGCTTTAGGCTTGCCTTGTGTAACTCGGACATGCGCCTCACTGTAGCATTACTTCCTTCAAGTAAACCTTGCTGTAGACTTGCCTCGGGTTACTCGGACATGCACCTCGCCGTAGCATTACTTCCTTCAAGTGAGCACTGCTCAGACTTGCCTCAGGTTACTCGGACATGCACCTAGCTGTAGCATTACTTCCTTCAAGTCAGCACAGGGCTGGGCAGATCCTTTCTTGTGCTAGCTCCTAAACTGTGGAACAGCGTTCCCGAATCCCTTAGGTCCGAAGTTAATCACTCTGCTTTTAGGAAGATGCTGAAGACACACCTTTTTAGATGAGATCTTAGACGTAGGACTTTCCTTAGAGACCTCGCAACGCAATAGTATTTGTACCCATCGTCAGTATCATACGTGTTGTTCATCGTCCAGTACCGGTGTTTTATGTACAAGCGCCCTGATGCCCTCGGGCTACCGGCGCTATACAAAAATCAAATACATACATACATACATACTGTTGTTGAGTTTTCTCTTACTCGAAAATCTACACTGATGCAGAGTGCTTTTCAGTGTGCCTCCTGAGTGTGTGCTGCTGGTGAATTCTATCCTTGAGTCACACCTGAATCTACAATATTAGTTGTCCATCCCCTCCGACCTCCCTCCCCCCTTCTCTGTAGTGAACTGCTCACTCCAAAGGCGCCCCAATCGAATCCTTGGCCGAGTAGTGCATAGAGGCACACACTCTGCTCTAAGCGACTCTTTAGAGCTAGGCGGAGAAGATGTGAATGGACTGCTGAAGGTAAGCTGAAGCCATGCCCGAGCGCCCAGGAAACAGCCCCGGCCAACTGCACGAATTCATACAAATAAATCACCTGCCGGAACACACTGTCTAGAACCAAGATGCCCGCTAACATTGTTCATGTTTGTTTTTCCTGAACAATACTGTCATTTTCTGCTTTGTTTTCTTGTTACCGACTGTTTGCATTGCCCACTAATTCTTCTGAATATGTATAACAAACTGCTTTAGGGATCGCGGTGGTTTGCGGGGAAAAAATACTTGGAAAAAACTCATCTAAATATATAGGGCTTAGGAGGTTAAATGGGCCGGGTAGGGAGTTGGTGTAGGGATGATAATAATAATTATATATATATATTCAGTAAAACAAAAACTTTGTTAAAAGGACGTTATGGTTAAGTTGCGCTACTAAAAACCTATGAAATTCACACAAAAAACTTTGTTAACGGGACGTTATGGTTCGAAGTAAAACCGAAAAACCTCAGAAATTCGCCAGTTATGGTAAGCTAAGCAACCATAACTCACGCCACCACTGTGCACTGCTAACACTAACACCCAGGACATCAAAGATGACATCAGAAATGTCATTGATGACATCACTGATGACATCACATGTCTGGCTCCCCATTTTTTCCTTTACTGACATATCTAGGCCACATGGTTTTCTTCAGTAACAGTCAGGAATAAAAAATATAAAAGGTACTATATTTGTAGACTTATCCTTCAAGTATGTTCTTAAGGTAATTCTCTTAGGGTCCAGTTAAATCATGTGATACATATGCATAGGGTAAGTAGCACCTTTGAAACAGAGCAAACATTTCTCTGTATAAAGATAATCAGCTAGGTTATGAAGACTTACTGCTACTACCGCTGTTTTTTTCCTTACTTCAATTTTCATGTATATACTCATATTTGTATGTGATGTTGTCTCTTTGTGTTTTGTCTATAGTAATGCCATTATGTATTAAGTCGTTTTCATTACCTACTTATCACATGTTTCACAGTAGCCAAAACTCTAATAAGAAAACAGTTATCATTTCACTGTTCAACATGGCAAGCTTATGAATATTGCACCTCCATCATGTATGCTGCCAGTAGAGCGCTCGCTTTGACACCTGTGCAGAGCCTGCTAACGCAGGTTCGAATCCCGGCGGGGCGAAACTCAGCCTTTCATCCTTCCGAGGTCGATAAATGAGCACCACACACCGTGGGTAATAATAAGCAGCGCTCAGATACCTGAGGGTTCGTAGCGCTATATAAATGCCAAATTATTATTATTATTATTAATGCCTATGTTTGTACATGAGTGCCTTAGTATACTGCATAGAACTTCATAATAGAATGCTACGTATATCAACACATTGCTTAATGCACTAATTAGCACTTGATATTTATTCCAATGATCCTTGACACTTTTTGGACAGAGTTTTCATTCAAAGTAAATGTGCATGTGATGTCATCAATGACATTTCCGACGTCATCTTTGATGTCCTGGGTGTTAGTGTTAGCAGTGCACGGTGGTGGCACGAGTTATGGTTGTTTAGTTTACCATTACTGGTGAATTTCAAGGGTTTTTCGGTTTTACTTCGAACCATAACGTCTCGTTAACTAAGTTTTTTTTTGTGAATTTCATAGGTTTTTAATAGCGCAACTTAACCATAACGTCCCTTTAACAAAGTTTTTTCTTTACTGAATTTCACAGTTTTTTAGTAGGGCAACTTAACCATAACGTCCCTTTAGCAACGTTTTTTTACTGAATTTCATAGTTTTTTAGTAGCGCAACTTAATCATAACATCCCTTTAACAACGTTTTTTTTGCTAAAGTGGATCGGTTTGTAGTAGTAGCACGTAACCATAATGTAAAGTAACATCTGACTTCATTGCACACCTTGCGGAGAATGCCACATGACCATATGCTGGCGCACAGCACGGTGACGTGTCCGAGAATCTGTACACACTTAACAATAAGATGTATGCCTCGTGGACAGTGTGGAAATACATTTTTTACTGATGTAGGAACTTCCACCTTCAACATTTCCCTTGCACAGCTCGAACACTTAATCGTAGTCAGCCATTAACAATGTAGTATACAGTACATACTTTTAGCAAAAGTACTAGTCATCTGAAAACAACATAAGCTAAGGCCATCCCTCCCTCCCAAGAAACAGCACCACTACTGTAATGAAGGAGCATGAGAAAAACTGCCCCTACCTTACAAATAACACACGCACAACATGTTCCCCCGTCCACCTACCCGCCCCCCGCATTACTGTTTGGTGCTTCTTTGCTCATTTCCATCCGCAACTTTCCTTCTTAGCTGTCATTCCCAAAAAAAAGCCATCCGTAAACAAAGTAAATGTTCCTTTAAGAACATTTACTTAAATGTTCTTAAAGGATGGTTCCCAAAGCGGGAACCATTAGCACCCCTGGTTCCCACTTTGTGAACCAGGGGTGCTAATGGTCTTCATCCCCATTGCAGGGGCTGAAATGGACTATAATGATCCAGAGCCCTCATTATATATTTATTTATTTAGTATTAACACGCCGAAGCCCGCCGACATCAGGGAGCACTCAGACACATGTTGCTTGGGCCGATAACTTGGGCTGGCGGGCCGTAATCCCCTGTTCCGGTCCCTGGAACGGGGATGAATGTCACATTCTTCCCATTAGCATAATTCAAAATGCTAATGGGAATGTTGGAAAAACATATGGAGTCTATGTATATTACTGAGAAATGTAAAGTGGATGGAGGCTATAAGATTTTTTTTTAGTTCTTTTTTTTTACTGTGAAAGGTGGTTCCTAAAGGAACCTGTCTTTTGTTGTTTTAAAAAAAATGCAGGTGAGGCTAGAACGTAAGGTGAGGAGGGAAATGAGGGAAGAGGCATCAAGTACTAATATCGAGGGGCAGGTGGAAAGGGGAAGACGTTGCGCTTGTGCTACGTCTAAGGTAGTGGGCATTGTTTCTCATGCTCCTTGATTACAGTTTCAAACGCACATCAAAATTACTTTCCCCTGCAGAGTGATGTGTTTAAGTATATACACAGGACTGTTGTCTTCCAAATATATGGATGAACAGCCTCTTTTATTGCTTGCAAGGTAGCTGTTGGGATTTTGTGTCCCACAGAAGTAGGCTGTTTAGTTACAGTATTCCTTGAGGATGATGGGGAGGAAGACAGCTTACTACTTGCTAAGAAAGGAACAATCTTTCTGAGGGCATTGCAGTAGTTGGATTTGGTGTGGCGGCGCATGGAGGTGGTCGCGTAGGATTAATGTCCAGGTAGTCTGCAACTGAGTACAAAGTTGCACTCGGTGCATTTCACTTTTGTAACTTTAGCCTTTGGTGCATTCCCAACAGTGGTAAAGAACTGCCACACCCTTGATTCCTTCTGGGTGCTAGAGGTAGGCACTTCCTCTAACTCATCTTCTTGGTCCTCTTCATTGTCTTTGGAAATACTGTGCTTTGTTTGTTGTGTGGGCCCTCCAGCTGGTGGTGGTGGTGTCTCTTGGGGAGGAGGGATAGTACTAGATTGTTAATGAATGATGAGTAAGAATAGGTGTAGGAGCTGTGCAAGGGTACATTTTGAGCTTGAAAGTTTCTAGATCAGTAGAAAATGCAGTTCCAAACTGTCCTCAAAGCAAGGACCCGAACGCGAAGTGCAAACGCGTTCATTGACATGTCATCATGCCGCACGCAAGCGCATAGACACGTGGCACTGTCCGGAAGTTCCACAATGATGTCAGACGTTTGTGGTCGTCGATGGAAGCAAAAACGGTGAAAAAAGTATAAGAGTGTTAAAAATGATGCTAGAAGGTGGGAACTGGCAGAGTTTTAAGGTGAAATGTTGTAAATTGGACAAAAACGTTGCTATATTGGGGTAAGTATGATATTAGTAAGGTGTAGGAAAGTTCAATGAAAAAACTTTGTTAAAGGGACTTTATGGTTAAGTTTCACTGACAAAAACCTATGAAATTCAATGTCATATTATTGTCTGCTTGGGGAACAGTGACCCATTCATATCAGTGCCATGTGGGACCATGCCTACAAAGCACATATTTGATACCCCCGAGAAGGGTTGACACTTTCCTCTGGGGAACAGGCAACCTTATCAGAAAGGTCTCCTGGGAACTGGTGCTTCAAAGAGCATCTTGACATTACAATGGCCACCTCACACCAGAGTACTGAAAGCTGGAGACCTTTTGCTGTAGTCAGACAGAGAAATGGGTGGAGTTAGAGGTAGAGCAAAGGGGTGTTCAAATCACTCATGGCTCTCCGCGTTTGGATCTTGCTAGTGATCCTCAAACTTCCTGTTCCCACGCCACTTCTTGCAGACAGGGCACACTGGTCATGACATCAGCGCGTGAAGGACATTGGCTATTGCAGCCAGATTTGGACTCCTAACAACAGTCTTGCCGTGGACTAATTTGCTATCTTATTTTGCCTATGTAAAGTGGGAAACATCCCCTTTAATGGATTTGTCTTTGGACTTCAAGACAAGAAGGATTTATCTGGAACTCTTTTGGGGATACCGTCTATTCCAAAGTCCTCTGTAATGAGGTGAAGCTATAGACGTCCAAGCAGGGGGAAATGTTGGATTACCAGCTGGCTGGAAAAGGCCTACTACAACTGAAACACTGGTACCCCGGACCGAGCTCACCAGGGTTGACAGCGCCCTGAAAGAGCTTTCTAAAATCATTCCTTTTTGGAAAGGACATAAAGGACTTACCTTGCCCTTGGGCCCAGGACCGGGCCTCACAGGAAATACAGAACCAAGCAAATGACCCATGGCTCTCCTTGCATCTTTGAACTGCTGTAATGCCAATTTGGGCACCTTCAACACCGTCCAAGCTTCTGCAAGGGAGCCCTGGAGTCACCTTCCACCTCAATGCTTGCCATTTCAGCATCCATAATGTACTGTCCAATGCCAAGCTATGCCATCTCTACATCTGGGACCCACGGGGTCTTCTCATGTCCCCAACTCAAGACTGCCTGCCTGGTTATTAGCTCCTTGGATCTTCAACCATTGCCGCTGTAGAACCTTGATGCATTTTTAAGCCAGTCGAGCCATCTTGCCATTGAAGGCAAGTCACCCCTCTCTGTCCATGAATCACTGAGTCTTCCAGCACTGCCAACTCAACATCATCTGCCATTTCCAGTGTCTTTTACCTGGAAACCATCACTGCTGCCAATCAGAATGGTATATTTGGAACTGTTGCAACCGCATCAAGACTTGAAACTGATCAGGCACAAAAAGCTCCCAGACATCATGCCCATGGCGAAAAGCCTGAGTGGATGCTGTTGAGCCCAGAAAGGAAGTAACTAAAGATATTTAAAGTGGCTCTGTCCTCCTGGTCCACCGAACAGGACTTTAGTGATGATTAAGCCCCCTTTTTTACCGTTTTGAAAGACATAGTCAATGACCTGCAAATGCTTCTGTTGAAATCCTTGCCAGGGCACCATTGTCTACAAACCCTTGGTGCTTCCTTATTTTACAATCTGCTTTCTCCGTTTTGTTCCCTTACATGGATGGGCCAGTAGTATACGTATTAGTTGTGTGTATTGTTAGTTTAATTAAAGGTCCTTTTTTCATAGAACTTCAGTTCGACGTTCTTTTATTTTGGTATAAATATTGTATTGCTGTTTGGATTGCTTCTGTACCACCTCACGCTCCTCTTGAAGATATAAACTGCCCTCGGCCCACATAACCAAAAGAGGTGAAGAAGGTATACCTGCTGTGATATACATGTTTAATCTTTATGATTGGGATCACGTTGGGTTCAGTAGTAGTGTGGGGTTGAGTAGGCACGTTAGCTGAGCCTCATCCCTGCATTCTTGCAGAGCAATAGTTATTTTGTGTCAAGTCCTCCGAATGATGGCAACCCAATGAAAGAAGTAAGAAGTGGCTGTAGAGGTTTATATTGATTCAACCTCCATTACTAAAAACTAAACTCTGTCCAAGATCAGGACTTCTCTTGTGTTCAGGGTCGGATTGGCCCCTCGGCCTTTCAGCCCGTGGCCAGGCTAAAATCGTCCCTGGGGAGTGGGGGCCGGTTTCTGGCCATGCCTGGGCCGGTTTGGAAGAAAACAAAACAATTAAAAAAAATGTTTTTTTTCCAAAGCCTTTCATCCTTCTTAGGTTATTAAATGAGTACCAACCCAGGTTAGCTGATATTGTATGCATATTTGTTCTATAAAAAAAGAGCATAAGCTAAGTGCTATACTATCATTTGGCCTTGGACGTCTGCTTTGATTCACAGTAATTTAGTGTACTTAGGATGCCACTTCCAGTTTTGTCAAGGGGTGAAAGGTCGTGTTTCATCACTTCCGGGATGCCATTTTAGGGTGGGGTCAAATGACATCACTTCTGGTGATGTCATCAGAGGTCAATAGTCATGAGGCGGGGTGTGGGCCACTTTATTGAGACGAGTGGTGGGCCACTTTCTTTTGGGTGACTAGGCCTATTTCTTGTCCCAGTCCGATCCTGCTTGTGGTAGGCCTTAGTGTTTTGTAGTCTCTACTCAGGCACTGTTATGGATTTTAATCAGGGACACACCACTTCTCGCCTAGCATATAGTGTGCAATGAAACCCCTATTTTATTTCTGTCTATAAGTTCAATATTCTGAATGATAAATCACACATATCACACCTGTCTCAAAATAACCCCCAGGTCACACTGAGCCAGGAATCAGGCTAGTTTGTAAAGGTAAATTTGTATTTATTTATTTGATATTCAAATCTGTCACAAGTTATATATATATATATATATATATATATATATATATATATATATATATATATATATATATATACATATATATATGCTAAGACGGATTTCTGAACTCTGTCCTGGTGGCGCAGAAGTTCAGAAGGCCAACCTAATTACTTGGAACAGGGTAACCTCTGGACAAGCCAGACCAATCAAGGTAGCGATCGCGGTGGTCAAGACTAGGTCTCAAGAGGGGTGAGGGTGACTGAAAGCCCGCAATGAGCACACAAAGCAAGGACACTAGGACACTTACAAATTACTCCAAACAGGTGTTATATTAAAAATATATACACATTTATTCCAAGGCCTTTAAAAGAATGACCGTAGCGGGAAATCACAATACAACTCTAGTAAACCAACACATACCATACCAATACAATATATATACAAATACAAACAAGTCTCAAGCGTTAGATGCACGAAATGTGTAGTCCACCTAAAAGGGAAGGAAAACAGGCAGTGCGAAATAATGCTTAGACCCAGTCCGCCTTCAGAGGCACCTAACTAAAAGGAAGTCCGAGCCCTACGAAGAGTGGAGCCTTGTGCTCAAAAGTACCTGCACACGCTGGTGCCAACGGGCAAAAGGGGAGTCTCTTCGAGGGAAATCAGGCAGTACAGTTTAGTGCACAAATGAAGAAGAACAGTGTTCCGCAACTCAAGCGCAGCCTCCACTGTGGGCAGAAGCAGAGCGTGAGTACGGAAAGGCGTGCTGTTTTGACACAGCGGGGAAAAGCTATGGGCTCCTGCAGGAGGGCGACCAGTTCCTAGCTATGCTACTCACCGGTCCCCGATGCAAGCAGACCCAGGCTTCTCCGCGTCAGCTTCAGTCGCTGGCAGGTTCAGAAGACCAGTGGACGTCTTGTCATCGTGTTGAGTCTGCAGCAGCAGAGTTGAGTAAAAGACGTCCCAAACAAAGGAACCTGCACAGGACTCGAAATACTACACAACCTGGCTGCGGTTACAGAGCAAGACTCCTGTGTAGGCTGGTCAGTCTGCTGGATGGCCCAGAGACGCTTCCGAAGGCTTACTAGCAGAAGATGGTGAAGATGCCGAGAATAGCTGTTCCCGCTATTCCAAGGGTCGAAGTACCAGTACAGGCCTTCTGGTTCAATCAAAGGTGAAAAGGGTTTCACAAGGCGACAGCAGTGCAGAGGAGCAGTCCTTCAGCGGGTCACCAGCGATTCCTCGGTCCAGCCTCTTGGTTGCAGGATACTTGGCTCCTGTATTCCTTTGTTCGTGAGAACTCAGGAGATCGACATGGTAGTGGTGTTTCCAGCCCCCTCTTATCCACGGTTCCCTTCGCGCCAAAACGGAGGGGGCCCAATGGGAGATCCGCTCATCAACACTCACACCATTCGTGGACCTATCACGGACCACGGTGGTCCCAGGCATTCACACCACCCTAGACTCTCTGGCACCCAGGATGTGTATTGGGACCAGACATCCCAGCCCACATCCTGGAGGCACACACAAGACATGTAGAAGCCCGCGAAAGCATCCGTGTTTCGCGGGAAAGTAAATGCCCAAATAAGGAAGGCCCCGGGTCGGCTCGACATGGGGAAGGTGAAGGGAGCAAGAAGGTCAGCCGAAAGGACAAAGGAGCCTCGTGGTCTGGCCATTTTGGGAGCCAGGCCACCATTTTGGGTTAAGCGCGAGAAACGCGCTTAGAACGCCAAAAGGAGCTCAAAACACAAGAAACGATCGCTGCCACCATTCCCGTCTGTGAATCACTTGCACCGATCAGTTACAATCCTAAAAGAGTATCTAGGGCCTGTAGAAGGCTAGAGACCCAAGAGAGCAGTAACTTAGCTTACAGTGCCCTCTTGTGTCATGTTGCACGAAAGCCACAACATGATAAAAGAAACTACGGAAAACAGCGTTTCCCGGTACTGACTGTCTTAAGGGCATGTCAGTTTCCCCGTAAGAAAGGAGCGAAAGCCCAGAGGAGTGCGGCAGAAGGCTTCACTTCTCTGGCAAAGTCGAGAACAAGGTGAAAAACAACAGCAAAAAGTTTAGGGGTTGCCACATGGAAGGAAAATTACCTACAATTACGAAATCTTTCCTAACAATATATATATATATATATATATATATATATATATATATATATATATATATATATATATATATATATATATATATATATATATATATATGTATATGTATATATATATATATATATATATATATATATATATATATATATATATATATATATATGGGACAGCAATTACCAAACGGTGATGATACAATTCAGAATATAAGTCAATCAATTGAATTCACTTGTAATGATGCAGAATAGAACACACAGGAAAAAGAACAGTTTGGTGTTTGTGAACATATAGCGTATAGGTTAATATTCCCCCTGCAAAGTGGTTTAGATACAAATGAGCAATCCTACACAGATGTAAGTAATCAGCAAGTATTTAGGAATGAAAGACAATGTCTAGAGTTTAAATGCAATCTTCCCGCCCCAAACAAGAGAGAAAACCATTTTGTAAAATGACACTTTTAAACTGACAGATGAAAATGGCTTTATAAAATAATGCAAAAGGGTGCAACAATGCCTAAATGGATACAAATTCTGAGGAAAGCAACACTAAACAGGTCCTAACACACATGAGCTGTAATATAAACAACAGTACACACTTTAGATCAGGATGGGATTGAAGAAAGCTTGGGATGGGAAAAGACACGTGGGAAACTTTTGAAAACTGCAAATTCGTGGCAAACTTTAACTAAGCGATACTGGAGAAAAATGGGGCAAATACACTGTTCCCATGCAGTTCTTAGTTGTCGATGTAGCTAAGGGTCTTAGGTATCAGTGAGAGTTCAAATTTCTTTTCTATCTATAAAATGGAAGAAGTTATAGAGGTTTTAGTGAGAGGCGTTTTTGCAAAATTGACACGAAAATGGAACAGGAATTTGGTTTTAAATATGACAGATCAGTTTTATTACACTATATTAATAACTATGAAAAAGAGGAGGCCACACATGAATCTTCACAGTTGGTGGCCAGCGCAACCATTCACGTGGTGGATACTCAATTTCTTTCTGGGATTTACTTTAGTTACTCAAAATCACTAAGGAGTTATGGATTTGTAACACAGATGAGAACAATCAGTGCAAGAAGGATTCTAACAATACTAGGGTTCTCATTTTAAAGATGGGATGGGTTGAGAATGGGATGATACAATGCAGATATATTATGGGTCACTGTTCTTCCTATTAATACTTACAGTCCTTGTAATTAAATAGGACCGTCAGCTCTGGTCATTGGATCGGGTCAGGTCTACCGGCAGCAGGGCACTTTTGGAGGGATTGGATCAGCAGCGTGGTTCTGGTCAATTTTGGACTGCACCTCAGACTGGATTTTGATGGGCCCTACTGGTCACTGGACACGGCAGATTGCAGGCTACAAGATTCAGCGGGCAAGCCATAATGGTAGCAAGCCAAGCTGAATCAGAAGTATTATTTTAAGTTCTGGATGTTTGAAAGTGGGTCTAGCTAGCAAGAGTTCAGCAATGCTAAAGTTTGGATTCTGGATTCTGCAAAAGAAGTCTGGAGTCAGCTACAAGATGAAGAGTTCTGGAACAAGGTGCTGCACGGAAGACTGGAGGGGTTCTGGAAGCAATCTGTCTAGGTGGAGTGAAGTTCCTATATTTATACTGTCAAACGATATCCCCAAGTTTATGGTGTGGACAGAATTTCAAAAACACACCCCACTGCTGTGAGTGGCTGCAGGCACATGCTTTGTTTTGGTTGGCAGTCAGAACAGAGCTGTCATCTTTACAATGGGATTTAGGAACTCCCACATTGATTTTTACCAAAACATAACTTTTGCACCAATGTACATTTCTAAGATTATGTACCCTAATAAAATCAGACACATACATTTCATATTTGATTGTTTATATTCACATTCAATCCCCATCTTTGTGAGAGCTATCTTTGTCATTCTACAGATTTCTATCAATTTCAACTATAACAGTTTGGATTAATCATTTCTAATTCGGTACATCTCTGGGCGTTTATCAGTGGATCATGTCCATAAAATTTTAGGTTTGCAACATTAATTGTTCTACTACAATGAGAAATTTTTCATAACTTTGGTTCCTTTAATGGTGCAGGTTTCATCAATGTCTTCAAATCAAAAGCCTGAAATTAGGTTAATGTCTACCAATTTTCAAATGTATCCCTCTTTAAGTTGCTCAGTTAAAGAGTTTCAACTTTAATCAACTTTAATGTACCTCCCCATCAAGGTAACAACTGTCCAGTCATTTGATCGGTGAGGTGTGTCCCCTTCCTGGAGAGGGAAGTATCCTGCCCCTCCCAGCAGAGGTCAATGCTCAGCCTGTCCTTTGTTATTGGCTCACCCAGAGACAAATGTCTGATGCTCTCTTTGTTGTCAATATGCGGTAACCATTAGGCTTCCTGTTTTCAAGGGAGTGTCAAGCTGAGATGTCAACTTTCCCAGGCCAGGCACTGCCCAATCAGAATTAAGCAGTTACTTTCACTGGGTTTGACAGCTCATTTCCTTAAGCAGCTGTCAGGCAGGGAGGCCTGGATTCCTCTAACTGCCTGGACAATTTATAATTTCAGCACATTTTTCCTTTCAATAATTCACTGGGAAAATGACAGAATTATTAAGGGCATTTTTGGATGTTAGCCCTTCTGTGGCCTTGCTTCAGGTGACAGGTGACAGATGATAGGGACAGCAGTGATTCCTTTTTTTACACCAACTTTGCCTGTGTGTGTCAGGGCATGCAGCTCTTTTGTGGTTTATAAACCCTGCACAATTTTGCGGATTTGGCACGCCCGTGGGTTATTTTCTCCATTTTTGGCAGTTTTCTTTCCCCATTGGTAAAGGGGTGCAGTGGGGTGCATTGGCATGGTTAAAAATATTCCACTGCACCAATCCCAGTCCAGTGGAACACAAGTCATAGGAGTGCGAGAGGATGAACCCGGTGTGTCCTTATCCTAAGCACAACCAAAAAAGAAACCAACAAGTAACAGGCCCAGCAGAGAAAGTGTGTGTTGGTCCATGGAACATCACCAGTTTCCTTGGTTTGCAGACAAATAACATACATTATTGACTGCATTCAATGGAAGCTGATTGGCTGCTGTGCCTAGAATGCTCCACTCCTGGGATTTATTAAGGTTTATTTTCCTTTTAAGTGGGCAATAACAGTTGTACACAGACTGCAACAGGTGTGACGAATCCACTTTGGGGCACCAGTGGTCCAGGGATGAACATCGGTTTCTAAACCATCAATCAGTCCCACACCTCTATTACGCCAGAAGGGATCCAAACAGATTGGAAACACAAGCAAATTATAAAACTGCTTGTCCATTTTTGGTAATGTAGACAGAACAGCAGGCTTATCTCTGCAAGGTCATGGATCAGTAGTTAGTTGCAACACAGTGAAAATACAATTATTACCCATTGATAAAAGGGACTATCCAGTCATGCTTGCATACGACTATCTACTTTATTATTATCACAACAGACAGTTCTAGCACACTACAAAATACAAGCCACCTGTAAAGGAATGCAGAGGACAGACAGTTTCAAAGAAGGAAAAGGGATACTCTCTGCATTATGACAGGAGGGTAGTCAGTAAAGTAATTAATCGCAATAGTTCAAGGATACTTGGTTTCAACACAAAGGGAGCAGTGGATCATAAATGTCACTAGGGGTCTTTGGAGAAGGACCAGGGGGACAGAACCACAATGTACTTTGTGCTGTAGATATTCTTGGTGCTTGACAGAGTCGAGTCATTTTCAGGATGCCTTGCAGCTCCTGCGACAGAGTTCGAGTCGGGAGACAGCTGCAGGTATCAGGTAGCAGGCAGTTCGGCAAGCGAGGATGGATGGACGGCTGTAGGCTGGCCTACACGGTGGCTCAGGGTCCGGAATCGTTGTCTCGGTGCTGGTCAGCGGGTCTGAAGCAATGGTCAAGGTGATTTGAATGGCATTAATGACTGTGGCATAACAACAGTCAGCAGTGCAGTCAGTTGCATCTCGAGGGGCCCGACTGCCTCAAAAATGTCCTTTAGAGTGCCTGTAGGTAGATGGTTGTTGATGAACTCCTCCTAGCTTGGTCACTGGTCTTGTGTTGTCCTTTAAGGCAGATGGCTCAAAGCTGAGTAGAGTGTTGCTGGCAACTGCCTTGTCCTTGGTTTGTTTCAGAGACTCTCTGGCACTTCCCACTCACGAAGTTTGCTGCAGAGCCTAGCAGGGCATGCTATGTGCTGTCTGGGTACCGGTGCTGGAGCTGCTGGAGGGTCCTCTGGATTCAGTATCACCCTCTGTTCCCTGGGAGATGTTTAGGGGAGCTTCCCTCTTGGAGGTTATGGCCTTCCTTCACGGGTGGAAAATGTAGGGCAGATTGTACCTTCAGCCCAGGTCCAATTCTGAGTTCTTCTTGCTACTCCTTGCGAAGTTTACAGGTGATCTTCCCAAAACAAGAGGCTTAGTCCTCTTTTAAGGCCAAATGGGTCACAGTAATTGGTGTAGGCTACGCCTACCTTAATGTACCAATCATGGGTCCCACCAGCAATCTCCTGTATGCTTGAGATCATAACCAGAGTGCTTTGCAACAGAAAAGGTAAGGGGTGGAAACATGTAATACTAAGTCCCACCCATCTTCCTGTCTGTTGTAGATCAAAGGGTCTCTCTAGTTAATTGTGCTCTCTGTGGTTCCCGATTAAAGCTGCAGGTCTCCCTTGCAGCTGCAGTGGGACCAGACCATCTGTCTCTGTTAAATCACATATTCCTACCTTTTGAATGGGGTCTCCCTGCAGGGATGACTACAGTAATCCACGCATTCCCAGACATGACACTTCACTATCCATTGATACTCAGGGTGGGAGCTGGCTTCAGGTTGACACAGTGCATATGAAAGGTTGTTGGGGGTTTCTTGTCTCCTTTGTTAGCCTACGTAGCCAGGCCCCATGTGGGCCTGTTTGAATCAAACTTTGATTAGTATGCAAAGCTGCCACCAGCAGAGGTAACAAAAGGACAGTGCAGCTCCATGGAGCCTTTGTTAGTTAGGCTGGCCATGGCAGGGGGAATGCTTTGCCCTCCCCTTCTGAGAGGACATGGTGTAATCCTGGCTTTCATATTCCAACTAAATATGACAGGGGCACGGTGCCTGCAGACTGTGTCCATCCAGAATACATAGGTCTTTGTGTATGTCATGCGGTGAGCATAGGAACATGTGTTTGGATTAGCCCCACACATTTTGTGGAGGTTCATCTACCAATTTCTTTAAAAATAAAAATAAAAAAAGGCGAGCGTACACCCACCGGGCGGATGGTCGAATTTCTCACAACCGGACTGCGTGAGGTGAGGATTTTTATAAGAGTTAAAGGCAGTTTACCTAAACTGTGGCCCCAAATATGGGCTACCAGGCCTTTACCACCTAGAATAACATCTGGGTAACTGGATGCGGTTTGCAGACATTGAATTCAATATGCAAACATGTTACCAAGTGTGAGGAAAGCTTTCTGCACTACTAACCCAAAGATTTGGGGGCAATTTGGCAGCAGAGTTATCACCTCAAGGCATGTTGGCGCAAAGGTTGGGAGACATTCCCGTCTATCTGCCACATGGACTGGAGTCCTTGGCGGGCAACTCCTCCACCCCTTTCCCAGAGAGAGAATGCATTATTTTATTTCTGGAATTATTGTTTTACTGCAAAACTGATGATTCGATGCTCGGAACAGCCAAGGGGCCTGCCGAAGATGGCATACATTGTTTGTAAGTTGGCAAGCAAGTGCACGGATTTTGTGAGCCAGGGCTTTGTCTGAACAATAGAAGCATTATTCGGGTGCTGTTAGGGCGAAGAGAAGACAAACGTGTGATTCTGCTAAAAACATACATCAAGCCCTCCGCTGCCCTGGAGGCGGCCCGCCTATAAGCACGGTGGTCTTGGGGACAGATGCGGCCGCAGAAGTGCGAAGAGACTCTCCCTAAATAGTGTCATGGTATTACCTGAGTCAGGGAGCTTGGAGCGTGGCATGGCCAGGCGGGTGGCCCTTGGGGTGTGTGGGGTGGGGGGAGGAGATTGGCAGTTATTGAATGGAGCTGTCTGGGGGGGGGGCTGGCAGTGATCTTGCATGCTGGGGATGGGTGCAGGCGGCTGAACACTCCACCCCAAGACACTATCTGAGCGTAGGATTAGGGATACCCAGCATTAAGCTTCCCAATCAATCAGGTGGCTCCCATTATACTTGAAATGATTACTCAGATGTTTGCTTTGTCCATGTTACTGGCATAAACATCAGGCAAATCATATTATTTGAAAGGCTTTGATGCGTTGTGTTTGGGGGAAAAGTACCTAATGGCCATGCCCTGGTTCAGATAGCAATTGACAACATTTGAGGGTATTGATTGTACTAGTGACAAGCAGGGTGTGCGCACTGATGACACAAGCAAGGTGTGTTCACTGAGATCCCGCATTGAAATAAGGGTTGCACTCTGATGCCAAAAGGAGCAAGTATGTGGCCAGCTCTGATGTCAAAAGAGCAGAGCAAGAAAGTGGGGCAGGCTGTTGGAAAACAAAAAGCAAAGAGTTAATGATGGAATGTTTTGAATTCAATGGCATTGCTTTGGGCAAAGTTATGTGCGGTTGTTTTATAGCCCGACTGCATCATTAGAGCAGGGTATTAGCCAGATGAAAATCAGTATTGGTCCTGCCACTAATGGGAGAAGTTCAGGCCGAACATCTCGTCTATGTCCCTTCTGTGTGGGACCATCAGCTACCGCAGCCATGTTTCGGCCTTGCTGGGCTTCACCAGTGTGCTGTAGTTTCCTTACTATGGCGCAACAAACAAGTGACTCACATCCTCATTTAAAGTGTGTAAAAACACCTTTTCTCAAAGGCCCTGCACTGTAACCCAACAAACAGAGAAAGACTGTAATATATCTTCTATTAATACAGATAGAAGCTAAGCCTGTTCTAAAATAATAATAGTAATAATAATAATAATAAAAATGATTATTATTATGATTTATTTTGAATTTATTATTGTTATTAAACAAAAATATGAAAGCAAAGGCAGGGAAACATTACTGACGGGTGAAAAGGAGAAAGACTCACACTGAGAATTGTATGGGCACTATTTGTTTTAGGAATACGTCCAACTATGTGCAACTTAACGGGCAACTGAGCTGGGTCTCTGGACCACTTCTCAACTCGCCTTCCACACCATTAGGTAAGAGTGTAACCTGCCAGCCACAGTCAAAGAACTCTGCATGAACATTCATAACAATGCATCTAACACTTTTCTTTTTGCCCACATACTTAGTCGGGAGAGGCATATTATTATGTTACAGACGTGTTCATGACACATGATTTGTCTCGAGAGGATAGCAACGCGCTTGCCTTGGAAGCAAGACGACACGGAGCAACACAGTCCGCGCTTAGAAACCTCTGGGTATTAAGCGCGTTATAAATAAACAATTACAATGACAATGATTAGAGAAAAAAGTCCAGAGCCACTTTAGCTACTTCGCTTTTGTTGATGACAACCCAAGCCTTATCATTACTTCTCTATCGCAGAAACAGGTATGGTAGATAAGCTTGAGCATGGAATGTCCAAGAATTTTCTAATAGATATATAAGTTAGTGAAATGTGTCTATAGATCACAAATATATAAGATCATATTACATTGTAGATTTGTAGAACCCACCCTGAAGATGGAGGATCTGTCCGACATGCACCGGCAAAGGCTCCTGCACGCAAATAACGAAAATTAAATTGAAGATGATCACCTAAAATAACATGAATATTTTGTGTATTTTGTCATTTGTCAACTATCTGAATATGTGTATTTAACAATCAGTAGTATTCACTACATCCTAGGCGTCTCCAGGTCTAGGGACTGTTTCACTAGACTTCATTGCCTTTATGAAAAGGAGGAAGTGGGCCATCTTAGAATCAAGGTGAAATAAGAAGAGGTGGGGAGATGGGGCGGCATTTGGCTGTTTCAAGGCAAGCTCTAAAATTGCCGACGGAGATGACCTGAACCCTGACTGAATTAGCCAATGCTTCTCCTTATTTAAGCAAGGATGACATCCAAGTAGGACGTCTCTCTGTCTCCTCCTCGGACACACACTCTCTAGTGGACAGTGTTAGAGCAGAGGTGCCAAGTGGTCAGATATTCCAAAAGTCATGGCAAACTCAAAGGCCATCAGTCCATCAACTCTACCAGCAACCAAGTGGCATTCTGATGCTTGACTTCGCTTTCCGTGGGAATTTCCTCAGACTTGAAGCACCAACAGACACATAGCCAATGTATAAAAACGGAAGCAATAATGAATGCATTCTCCGCTCACCCCTTAGTTCCTGTTCAGACCAAGGTGCTTCGAATCAATCTTCCAGGTTTGCTGCTATTCCAAAGACGTTAGCTGTATATTCACACGCCTTATTCCTGCTTCCAAATAAAAAGCCCTACTGTCATTGCTTCAGATAAAATAAAACCCATATGACACAACCCACCGTGCTAACTATCCATTTTAATCAAGGTAGAAGGTATCCAGTGGGTATAATTCCTGTCTCGTTCCATAGAAGAACACATACAAACACCAAAATGCGATGGATGGAAACATTGGAATGAGTCAAAACGTTTAGGACTTCCTCTGGGCAGCTTTTCTTTGGATTGTTTATAGCTTGTCCTTGAAATTATAGAAGGGGGCCAGTCATAAGTAGTGATCAATTCAACCTGAAGTACTAGTCCAGACCCCTTCTGCCTGTGCGCACAGACAATTCCTGACATGTTTCAGCCTTGTTGGGTCTCTTCAGGGAGGTGCATCCTAATTTCATAAGGCCGGTGAGCCCAAGGCCCACTGTGCATGGCAACTTCTGACATGTTTCAGCCTTGTTGGGCCTCTTCAGGGAGGTGCATCCTAATTTCATACGCCCGTTTGGCCAGAGGCCCACTGTGCATGGCAACTCCTGACTTGTTTCAGCCTTGTTTGGCCTCTTCAGGCTGTTGCATCCTCATTTCATAAGCCTGGTGAGTCCGAGGACCACTGTGCATGGCAACTCCTGCTTTTGAGACCTTGTGGGCTTCATCAGGAGCATCCAGCCTAATTTCATAAGCCTGGTGAGACCGAGGCCCACTTTGCATGGCAACTCCTGACATGTTTCGTCTGTGTTGGCCTCATCAGGGAAGTCCACTGTAATTTCACATGCCCAGTAAGAAGGGACCCACAGCATGGTAACACCTGACATGTTTCGGCTTTGTTGGGACTCATCAGGGGGGTGCAACCTAATTTCATTAGCCCAGTGATTCCGGGACCCCCAGCATGGCATACCCTTTCCTTCTTAGAGGACTCAATATAAACACATACAACCGATGGACCTGACTGTTTACTTAAACATGTGGCTGCTCATATGCATATGCCACCGAAAGCCCGCAGTGCCAGGAAACTGGGTGTGGCAACTGTGTGTGGTGGCCCCCTTAAGGGGATCATAAGTGTGTCCAGAGGAGGGTGTGGGCAGAAGGATACCTAAAAAGTGATTATGGGGATGTTTTTCATGTTATGTTATGTTATAGTGCATTTGTATAGCGCTTTATGTGACATGGTATGTCACAAAGCGCTGTGGCCTTGAACGCCCGCAGCGACCACGGTCCGTATCACTTGAAAGAGTAGTGTAGCATATAGTGCTTGGGTGCACTTGGTATGTGAGCAGCCAGAGTGTTTTTTTTGGGGTGGCTGCATTCTAATGCTAAGTGTGGTGCATTGGATGTGAGAGATATGATATGATATGGCATTTATAACGCGCCTATACACAAGTGTTTTGTGTCTACATGTTCGCTGCCTTGGGGCATGTGTAGGAGATTATGTGTGCTGTTAGGCCGATTTTTTTCCATGGGGTACAGAGATATGAGAGAAATAAGTATGTGTGAAGCTAGGCCAAATTGATCGAGGGGTGTAGCTGCGTTCTATTGTTTGTTGATGTAAAGAGGAGAGTGAGCATAATGGTATGAAGGAGTGTCTGTGGTTATCTGTGGGTGGCACCTGGCCGGTGAGGGTATGTTGATTTATTTTGGACGGTCAGCCCTTTTCGAGATGCTCTGTGGTTGTACTTGGAGGGCCAGTTTTCAGGGTCCCTGTAGGGATTTTGAGTTGGGTTGTTAGATGCTTCTTGGGATATTCTGCAATGATGTTTTCTTTCAGGTTAGTGCTGATTCTCACACGATGATGGCCATAAGGGAATGGGTATATGGCCATGCGCGGCCTTTTTCAAGACGCTCTGTGGTAGTACTTGGAGGGCCCATTTTCAGGGTAGCTGTAGGGATTTTGGGTTGGGTTGTTAGGTGCTTATTGGGATATTCTGCTTCGATGTTTTGTTCTCACAGGACATGGCCATAAGGGCATGGGTATGTGGCCATGAGCAGACCTTTTCAAGGATTTGGGAAAAGCCATGTTTTTACCACTTTACGGAAGGCCATATGCCGAATATGAGGGGGTAGCGAATTCCATAGAGTTGGTGCAATGGTAGAGTAGGGCGAACCTCTAAGTCTGACATACTTTGAGGCTGGGATCATAAGTAGAAGGGTCATGCTTGACCTTAGGCTGTGTGTTGGCCGGTAGCACATAATCTTCTCTTGGAGGTATGATGGGCCGCCCTTGTGCACTGCTCAGTGGGTGATGCACAGGATTCTGAAGGTGGCACTTCGTCCAATAGGTATCCAGTGGAGGGTGACAGCTATAACTTGTAGGAGGGCCAGAAAACAATGTTTTTACTCAAGGAGAGTTCACTGTAAGTGTTTGAATACATCTCCGGTAAATGCAAATAAATGGAAAATGCGCAGTACAATCCATCATAAAGACTAGGAACTGCCCTCAGTGGTTGTAAGCTCCATTGCATCTTAGCCCATCTGTGCCATAATAAAAGCAGACCAACCACACTGTCATGTGAGGGACAGGTTGATTCTTTAGGCCGAGTGAGCACATTTAGGCTGGACCCCTGGCCGGCCGACCCTTAGGGATTTACCCTGGGAGGTTGCTGGGGGTGGGACTGAGCAGTTTGGGGCAGTGAGGCTGGAGAGGCAACAGCCCTCAAAAGACAGAAATGGGCCAACCACACGATGGCCCCGTGTGGCGCATGGTCATGGGGAGAGGCGGGAAAGAGAGGCGGAAACCAAGGGCTTGAGTTGAGCAGTGAGCTCTTGCTGGGGCTGCGGGGCACAATGAGACGCGGAGGGGGGGGGAATGGGCAGCCAGATGGTAGGGGGGTAGAATCTGGGCTTGCGGAGTGAATCTGTAGCAGCGCGAGGGAGCAGGGACACTAAATGGAGGTACTCAGCATGGGCGGGTGCAAGAGGGGCGAATACAGGGGGAGGTAGGTGGCTGCAGAACACTCTGCAAGGGTAGGTACATGGAAAGCAGGAGCCGGGTGCTGCAGGGAGAAGCTTGCTCGTAATGGCGCCGCTGGGGATTCCAGACTGAAGTGATGGGGCTCTACACGCCCTGGATGGACATCACGTGATAGGGGCAAAGCCGAACACTAGCATGGGGGAAGTGTGCTGGTTATTTTTGGACATCATGCACTTTGGAATTCGGTCGCAGTAGAAAATGGGTGATTGGGAGGGACTATTGTCTGTTAGAAGGTGCACATGGTGACCATTTAGAAATGGATGCCGTGCGTAAAGCAGCCTACTCTGAAATAATGACAAACGGGATAATATCATGCATTTTCTTTCAGTATGTTCCTTTCAGTTTTTCTTATACAGTTTAAAACCATAATAACATGTATTTAGGCTCACATCACTCTGCATGATGGTCATTGGAGGCTTCCATTCAGGGTGAGGGGAATGCAGCTGCCATTGTGTTTCATACACGTTTCAAGTCCCGTCTTTAAAACAAAGTGTTCTTTTTTTTTTTTTTTTAGCCGTATGTTTTTTACGGCCTGAGTCACTTTGTCACAGCTACAATAATACAGCATTTACCATGTCTGTATTCCCATGAAGGTGAGTGGGACGGCCGACTAGCATGTGTCATGGGGAGGCGGTATAACCTAGGGGGAAAAGGGGATTGAAAAAAGCCAGACGTTCCTAACAGGACGTCCTCCATGGAGGAAATACAAAATAAACAAAAATAGCAAAGGTGCCAGGGTGTTCCTTGAAAGGAGCAGAGGGGCGGAATCAATGATGCACTGTGACTATAGGAGAGCCAGGACACAGCTCCCCCCGCCATCGAGGGCGCAGTGGTCCGACCCAAGAGAGAGGGATAGAAAGTTCCAGAAGGAAATAGGGAACACTTTGCAAAAGCAGACCTGGAAGGGCCTAGGAGAAGGGGAACAAGTGAAATCGAGGACCAGAGCAGCAGGCGACCCAAACATCCATGTGCTTGGGTCACACGGACGCTGACATATCACCGGCGAGGAAGTAACTTCTGGTAAAGTGACCCTGATCTAGTTATTACAATTTTGGCTGGCCTATCACTTGCCTGCCATGACTCCATCACTTGCCCCGCCCCTATCACTGCCCCCCGTCCCATCTAACCGGAGGATGAGCTGAGGAATGAGTCTGTAAAATCAGTAACCCAGGGGCGAGCTGAGGCATGAGACTGTAATATTAGGCACCTGAGGGTGAGCTGAGGCATGAGCCTGTAAGATCAGTAACCAAGGGGTGAGCTGAGGCATGAGCCTGTCAGATCAGGACGGGATAGTGAGTTGAGGCGTGAGACTGTAAAATCAGTAAACCTGAGAATGAGTTGAGGCATGAACATTTAAGATCAGGAACCTGAGGGTGAACTGGGGCTTGTGCCTGCAAGATCAGGGACCTGAGGGAGAGCTGAGGCATGAGCCTGTAAGATCAGTAACCAAGGGTTAAGCTGAGGCATGAGCCTGTAAGATCAGTAACCCATGGGTGAGCTGAGGCATGAGCCTGTCAGATCAGGACGTGATAGTGAGTTGAGGCATGAGACTGTAAAATCAGTAATCCCGAGGGTGAACTGAGGCATGAGCCTGTAAAACCAGTAAACCTGAGAATGAGTTGAGGCATGAACATTTAAGATCAGGAACCTGAGGGTGAACTGGGGCTTGTGCCTGCAAGATCAGGGGCCTGAGGGAGAGCTGAGGCATGAGCCTGTAAGATCAGTAACCAAGGGTTGAGCTGAGGCATGAGCCTGTAAGATCAGGCACCTGAGAGTGAGCTGAGGCATGAGCCTGAAACATTTGTATCCTGAGGGTGAGTTGAGGCATGAGCCTGTAAAATCAGTAATCTGAGGATGATAAATGACTTGTACTCAAAATATCACACTGTAAACCACCATGGCACTTGAAGAGCACCGAGACATAGTACACAGTGTCCTCCTGGTACAATGAGCAGCCCAGTCTAATTTAAAACCTCTTTTAGACTGATACATCGAATTGAACCCTGCCATATTTGAGCAACACCACAAGCAGACGGGTACATTGAGAGCCATGTTAGAAGCAGCAGAGACATTCTGAGCCCATAGAACATCTGCACAGAGCTTAACATAATTGGCAGCACGCTGTTCCATTCAAACAACACGGATATATACAGTGGACTGCGCGCGGAATATGATGGCGGCGCGCTGGCATTTTATTTTAAAGTCATGGAAATAGCTCTTGTAAAGCGCAGCTTCCGTGATTTCGGGCTGACCGGTAGAATCAATTCTTTTTAATTCTCAGACCGCGACATTTTGATTGGCTGTTATCTGCCATGGGAACGTGGCACTGTGTATGGAAATAGATTTAAAATGGTCGTTTTTCACCTGATATAGGATTGTAAACGGGCATATTTCCAGTAAGGCACCCTGTGTAGGGTGGGCACTGCTGTGCACACGGCATGCATGCTTGCCGGATGAGCATTCCAGTATTTAGTAACAGACAAACATTTTTCTGGTCGCCCTTTGCCATTTGAAGATACAGAGATATATTGTTCCTTGCCACTGGGCCAGTCCATTCATGATTTTAATGTGTCATTAGTTCCCAACACTAAGGATTGAAATTGTATGTTTCATACCATCTGACATAAAGCATTATGCCTCTAGCATGGAGCATGCTCAGTCAGCACCCACATGAGGGTGCGTGAGCAAGAGAGCAGCAGGATATAGGCTCTGTAGCATGGAGCATGCCAGTCAGCACCCAGATGAGGGTGCATGAGCAAGAGAGCAGCAGGACATAGGCTCTCTATCATGGAGCATGCCAGTCAGCACCCAGATGAAGGTGCACGAATAAGAGAGCAGCAGGACATAAGCTCTGTAGCATGGAGCATGCTCAGTCAGCACCAGGATGAAGGTGCATGAGCAAGAGAGCATCATGCATTGCATGGAGCAAGCCAGTCAGCAGCCAGATAAAGGTGCATGAGCAGGAGAGCAGCAGGACATAGGATCTGTAGCATGGAGCATGCTCAGTCAGCACCAGAATGAGAGTGCATGAGCAAGAGAGGAGCAGGATATAGTCTCTCTAGCATGGATCATGCCTGTCAGCACACAGAAGAGAGTGCATGAGCAAGAGAGCAGCAGAACGTAGGCTCTCTTGCACGGAGCATGCCAGTCAGCAGCCATACGAAGGTGCATGCACAGAGGAGCAGCAGGACATAGACTCTATAGCATGGAGCATGCCAGTCAGCATCCAGATGAAGGTGCATGAACACGAAAGCAGCAGGACATAGGCTCTGTAGCATGGAGCATGCTCAGTCAGCACAAGGATGAAGGTGCATAAGCAAGAGAGCATCATGCCATTGCATGGAGCAAGTCAGTCAGCACCCAGATAAAGGTGCATGAGCAGGAGAGCAGCAGGACATATGATCTGTAGCATGGAGCATGCTCAGTCAGCACACAGATGAGGGTGCATGAGCAAGAGAGCAGCAAAATGTAGGCTCTCTAGCACGGAGCATGCCAGTCAGCACCCAGACGAAGGTGCATGCACAAAAGAGCAGCAGGACATAGACTCTATAGCATGGAGCATGCCAGTCAGCACCCATATGAAGGTGCACGAATAAGAGAGCAGCAGGACATAAGCTCTGTAGCATGGAGCATGCCAGTCAGCACCCAGATGAAGGTGCACGAATAAGAGAGCAGCAGGACATAAGCTCTGTAGTATGGAGCATGCTCAGTCAGCACCAGGATGAAGGTGCATGAGCAAGAGAGCGTCATGCATTGCATGGAGCAAGCCAGTCAGCAGGTAGATAAAGGTGCATGAGCAGGAGAGCAGCAGGACATAGGATCTGTAGCATGGAGCATGCTCAGTCAGCACCAGAATGAGAGTGCATGAGCAAGAGAGGAGCAGGATATAGTCTCTCTAGCATGGATCATGCCAGTCAGCACACAGATGAGAGTGCATGAGCAAGAGAGCAGCAGAACGTGGGCTCTCTTGCACGGAGCATGCCAGTCAGCACCCATACGAAGGTGCATGCACAGAAGAGCAGCAGGACATAGACTCTATAGCATGGAGCATGCCAGTCAGCACCCATATGAAGGTGCATGAGCAAGAGAGCAATAGGACATAGGCTATGTAGCATGGAGCATGCCAGTCAGCACCTAGATGAAGGTGCATGAACACGAAAGCAGCAGGACATAGGCTCTGTAGCATGGAGCATGCTCAGTCAGCACAAGGATGAAGGTGCATAAGCAAGAGAGCATCATGCCATTGCATGGAACAAGCCAGTCAGCACCCAGATAAAGGTGCATGAGCAGGAGAGCAGCAGGACATATGATCTGTAGCATGGAGCATGCTCAGTCAGCACACAGATGAGGGTGCATGAGCAAGAGAGCAGCAAAATGTAGGCTCTCTAGCAGGGAGCATGCCAGTCAGCACCCAGACGAAGGTGCATGCACAAAAGAGCAGCAGGACATAGACTCTATAGCATGGAGCATGCCAGTCAGCACCCATATGAAGGTGCATGAGCAAGAGAGCAACAGGACATAGGCTATGTAGCATGGAGCATGCTCAGTCAGCACCGGGGTGAAGGTGCATGAGCAAGAGAGCATCATGCCATTGCATCTCATGCATGGACCATGCCAGTCAGCACCCAGATGAAGGTGCATGAGCAAGACAACAGCAGGACATAGGTTCTCTAGCATGGAGCATGCTCAGTCAGCACCAGGATGAGGGTGCATGAGCAAGAGAGCATCATGCCATTGCATCTCAAGCATGGAGCAAGACAGTCAGCACCCAGATGAAGGTGCATGAGCAAGGGAGCAGCAGGACATAGGCTCTGTAGCATGGAGCATGCCAGTCAGCACCCAGATGAAGGTGCATTAGCAAGACCACAGCAGGACATATGTTCTCTAGCATGGAGCATGCTCAGCCTGAACCCAGATGAGGGTGCATGAGCAAGGGAGCAGCAGGACATGGGCTCTGTAGCATGGAGCATGCCAGTCAGCACCCAGATGAAGGTGCATGAGCAGGAGAGCAGCAGGACATACGTTCTGTGGCATAGAGCATACCAGTCAGAACCCAGATGAAGGTGCCTGAGCAGGAGAGCAGCAGGACATTGGTTCTGTAGCATGGAGCATGCTCAGTCAGCACCGGGATGAAGGTGCATGAGCTTGAGAGCAGCAGAGCATAGGCTCTCTAGCATGGAGCATGCTCAGTCAGAACCCAGGTGAGGGTGCATGAGCAAGGGAGCAGCAGGACATAGGCTCTGTAGCATGGAGCATGCAAGTCAGCAACCAGATGAGGGTGCATGAACAAGAGAATAGTAGGCCATAACCTCCCTACCATGGAGCATGCTCAGTCAGCACCAGAATGAGGCTGCATGAGTAAGAGAGCAGCGGGCCATAGCCTCTCTAGCATGGAGCATGCTCAGTCAGAACCCAGACGAGGGCGCATGAGCAAGGGAGCAGCAGGACATAGGCTCTGTAGCATGAAGCATACTCGGCCAGAACCCAGATGAGGGTGCATGAGCAAGGGAGCAGCAGGACATAGGCTCTGTAGCATGGAACATGCCAGTCAGCACCAGGATGAAGGTGCATGAGCAAGAGAGCAGCAGGGAATAGTCTCTCTAGCATGGAGCATGCTCAGTCAGCACCAGGATGAGAGTGCACGAGCAACAGAGCATGAGGCCATAGACTATTTAACATGGAGCATGTCCAACCAGCACCCAGGTGAAGGCGCATGAGCAAGAGAGCAGCGGGACATAGGCTCTGTAGCATGGAGAATGCCAGTCAGCACCCAGATGAAGGTGCAAGAGCAAGAGACCAGCAGGATATAGGCTCTCTTGCATGGAGCAAGCCAGTCAGCACTCAGATGAAGGTGCGTGAGCAAGAGAGCAGCAGGACATAGGTTCTCTAGCATGGAGCATGCTCAGTCAGAACCCAGGTGAGGGTGCATGACCAAGGGAGCAGCAGGACATAGGCTCTCTAGCATGGATCATGCCAGTCAGCAACCAGATGAGGGTGCATGAGCAAGAGAACAGTAGGCCATAACCTCCCTACCATGGAGCATGCTCAGTCAGCACCAGAATGAGGGTGCATGAGTAAGAGAACAGCGGGCCATAGCCATCAGCACCAGGATGAAGGTACATGAGCAAAAGACCAGCAGGCCATAGCCTCTCTAGCATGGAGCATGCTCAGTCAGAACCCAGATGAGGGTGCATGAGCAAGGGAGCAGCAGGACAGAGGCTCTGTAGCATGGAGCATGCCAGTCAGCACCAGGATGAAGGTGCATGAGCAAGAGAGCAGCAGGGCATAGTCTCTCTAGCATGGAGCATGCTCAGTCAGCACCAGGATGAGAGTACATGAGCAACAGAGCATGAGGCCGTAGACTATTTAACATGGAGCATGTTCAACCAGCACCCAGGTGAAGGTGCATGAGCAAGAGAGCAGCAGGATATAGGCTTTGTAGCATGGAGCATGCCAGTCAGCACCCAGGTGAAGGTGCAAGAGCAAGAGAGCAGCAGGATATAGGCTCTCTTGCATGGAGCAAGCCAGTCAGCACCCAGATGAAGGTGCATGAGCATGAGAGCAGCAGAGCATAGCCTCTCTAGCAAGGAGCATGCCAGTCAGCACCCAGATGAAGGTGCATGAGCAAGAGAGCAGCAGGACATAGGTTCTCTATCATGGAGCATGCTCAGTCAGCACCAGGATGAAGGTGCATGAGAGCAGCAGGGCATAGCCTCTCTAGCATGAAGCATGCTCAGTCAGAACGCAGACAAGGGCACATGAGCACGGGAGCTGCAGGACATAGGCTCTGTAGCATGGTGCATGCTCGGCCACAACACAGATGAGGGTGCATGAGCAAGGGAGCAGCAGGACATAGGCTCTGTAGCATGGAGCATGCTCAGTCAGAACCCAGGTGAGGGTGCATGAGCAAGAGAACAGCAGGGCATAGGCTCTCTAGCATGGAGCATGCTCAGTCAGAACCCAGGTGAGGGTGCATGAGCAAGAGAGCAGCAGGAAATAGCCTCTATAGCATGGATCATGCCAGTCAGCAACCAGATGAGGGTGCATGAGCAAGAGAACAGTAGGCCATAACCTACCTACCATGGAGCATGCTCAGTCAGCACCAGAATGAGGGTGCATGAGTAAGAGAGCAGCGGGCCATAGCCGTCAGCACCAGGATGAAGGTGCATGAGCAAAAGACCATCAGGCCATAGCCTCTCTAGAATGGAGCATGCTCAGTCAGAACCCAGACGAGGGCGCATGAGCAAGGGAGCAGCAGGACATAGGCTCTGTAGCATGGAGCATGCTCGGCCAGAACCCAGATGAGGGTGCATGAGCAAGGGAGCAGCAGGACATAGGCTCTGTAGCATGGAGCATGCCAGTCAGCACCAGGATGAAGGTGCATGAGCAAGAGAGCAGCAGGGCATAGTCTCTCTAGCATGGAGCATGCTCAGTCAGCACCAGGATGAGGGTGCACGAGCAGCAGAGCATGAGGCCGTAGACTATTTAACATGGAGCATGTCCAACCAGCACTCAGGTGAAGGTGCATGATCAAGAGAGCAGCAGGACATAGGCTCTGTATCATGGATCATGCCAGTCAGCACCAGGATGAAGGTGCATGAGCAAAAGAGCAGCAGGACATAGGCTCTCTAGGATGGAGCAAGCCAGTCAGCACCCAGATGAAGGTGCATGAGCAAGAGAGCAGCAGGACATAGGTTCTCTAGCATGGAGCATGCTCAGTCAGCACCAGGATGAGGGTGCATGAGCAAGAGAGCATCATGCCATTGCATCTCAAGCATGGAGCATGCCAGTCAGCACCCAGATGAAGGTGCATGAGCAAGACAACAGCAGGACATAGGTTCTTTAGCATGGAGCATGCTCAGCCAGAACCCGGATGAGGGTGCATGAACAAGGGAGCAGCAGGACATGGGCTCTATAGCATGGAGCATGCCAGTCAGCACCAGGATGAAGGTGCATGAGCAAGGGAGCAGCAGGACATAGGCTCTGTAGCATGGAACATGCCAGTCAGAACCCAGATGAGGGTGCATGAGCAAGAAAGCAGCAGGAAATAGCCTCTCTAGCATGGATCGTGCCAGTCAGCCACCAGATGAGGGTGCATGAGCAAGAGAACAGTATACCATAACCTCCCTACCATGGAGCATGCTCAGTCAGCACCAAAATGAGGGTGCATGAGTAAGAGAGCAGCGGGCCATAGCCGTCAGAACCAGGATGAAGGTGAATGAGCAAAAGACCAGCAGGCCATAGCCTCTCTCGCATGGAGCATGCTCAGTCAGAACCCAGACGAGGGCGCATGAGCAAGGGAGCAGCAGAGCATAGACTCTGTAGCATGGAGCATGCCAGTCAGCACCAGGATGAAGGTGCATGAGCAAGAGAGCAGCAGGGCATAGTCTCTCTAGCATGGATCATGCTCAGTAAGCACCAGGATGAGGGTGCACGAGCAACAGAGCACGAGGCCGTAGACTATTTAACATGGAGCATGTCTAACCAGCACCCAGGTGAAGGTGCATGAGCAAGAGAGCAGCAGGACATAGGCTCTGTAGCATGGATCATGCCAGTCAGCGCCAGGATGAAGGTGCATGAGCAAAAGAGCAGCAGGACATAGGCTCTTTAGCATGGAGCAAGCCAGTAAGCACCCAGATCAAGGTGCATGAGCAAGAGAGCAGCAGGACATAGGTTCTCTAGCATGGAGCATACCATTCAGCACCAGGATGAAGGTGCATGAGCATGAGAGCAGCAGAGCATTGCCTCTCTAGCATGGAGCATGCCAGTCAGCACCCAGATGAAGGTGCATGAGCAAGAGAGCAGCAGAACATAGGTTCTCTGTCATGGAGCATGCTCAGTCAGCACCAGGATGAAGGTGCATGAGCATGAGAGCAGCAGGGCATAGCCTCTCTAGCATGGGGCATGCTCAGTCAGAACCCAGACGAGGGCACATGAGCAAGGGAGCAGCAGGACATAGGCTCTGTAGCATGGTGCATGCTCGGCCAGAACCCAGATGAGGGTGCATGAGCAAGGGAGCATCATGCCATTGCATCTCAAGCATGGAGCATGCTCAGTCAGCACACAGATGAGGGTGCATGAGCAAGAGAGCAGCAAAATGTAGGCTCTCTAGCACGGAGCATGCCAGTCAGCACCCAGACGAAGGTGCATGCACAAAAGAGCAGCAGGACATAGACTCTATAGCATGGAGCATGCCAGTCAGCACCCATATGAAGGTGCACGAATAAGAGAGCAGCAGGACATAAGCTATGTAGCATGGAGCATGCCAGTCAGCACCCAGATGAAGGTGCACGAATAAGAGAGCAGCAGGACATAAGCTCTGTAGTATGGAGCATGCTCAGTCAGCACCAGGATGAAGGTGCATGAGCAAGAGAGCATCATGCATTGCATGGAGCAAGCCAGTCAGCAGGTAGATAAAGGTGCATGAGCAGGAGAGCAGCAGGACATAGGATCTGTAGCATGGAGCATGCTCAGTCAGCACCAGAATGAGAGTGCATGAGCAAGAGAGCAGCAGAACGTGGGCTCTCTTGCACGGAGCATGCCAGTCAGCACCCATACGAAGGTGCATGCACAGAAGAGCAGCAGGACATAGACTCTATAGCATGGAGCATGCCAGTCAGCACCCATATGAAGGTGCATGAGCAAGAGAGCAATAGGACATAGGCTATGTAGCATGGAGCATGCCAGTCAGCACCTAGATGAAGGTGCATGAACACGAAAGCAGCAGGACATAGGCTCTGTAGCATGGAGCATGCTCAGTCAGCACAAGGATGAAGGTGCATAAGCAAGAGAGCATCATGCCATTGCATGGAACAAGCCAGTCAGCACCCAGATAAAGGTGCATGAGCAGGAGAGCAGCAGGACATATGATCTGTAGCATGGAGCATGCTCAGTCAGCACACAGATGAGGGTGCATGAGCAAGAGAGCAGCAAAATGTAGGCTCTCTAGCACGGAGCATGCCAGTCAGCACCCAGACGAAGGTGCATGCACAAAAGAGCAGCAGGACATAGACTCTATAGCATGGAGCATGCCAGTCAGCACCCATATGAAGGTGCATGAGCAAGAGAGCAACAGGACATAGGCTATGTAGCATGGAGCATGCTCAGTCAGCACCGGGGTGAAGGTGCATGAGCAAGAGAGCATCATGCCATTGCATCTCATGCATGGACCATGCCAGTCAGCACCCAGATGAAGGTGCATGAGCAAGACAACAGCAGGACATAGGTTCTCTAGCATGGAGCATGCTCAGTCAGCACCAGGATGAGGGTGCATGAGCAAGAGAGCATCATGCCATTGCATCTCAAGCATGGAGCAAGACAGTCAGCACCCAGATGAAGGTGCATGAGCAAGGGAGCAGCAGGACATAGGCTCTGTAGCATGGAGCATGCCAGTCAGCACCCAGATGAAGGTGCATTAGCAAGACAACAGCAGGACATATGTTCTCTAGCATGGAGCATGCTCAGCCTGAACCCAGATGAGGGTGCATGAGCAAGGGAGCAGCAGGACATGGGCTCTGTAGCATGGAGCATGCCAGTCAGCACCCAGATGAAGGTGCATGAGCAGGAGAGCAGCAGGACATAGGTTCTGTGGCATAGAGCATACCAGTCAGAACCCAGATGAAGGTGCCTGAGCAGGAGAGCAGCAGGACATTGGTTCTGTAGCATGGAGCATGCTCAGTCAGCACCGGGATGAAGGTGCATGAGCTTGAGAGCAGCAGAGCATAGGCTCTCTAGCATGGAGCATGCTCAGTCAGAACCCAGGTGAGGGTGCATGAGCAAGGGAGCAGCAGGACATAGGCTCTGTAGCATGGAGCATGCAAGTCAGCAACCAGATGAGGGTGCATGAACAAGAGAATAGTAGGCCATAACCTCCCTACCATGGAGCATGCTCAGTCAGCACCAGAATGAGGCTGCATGAGTAAGAGAGCAGCGGGCCATAGCCTCTCTAGCATGGAGCATGCTCAGTCAGAACCCAGATGAGGGCGCATGAGCAAGGGAGCAGCAGGACATAGGCTCTGTAGCATGAAGCATACTCGGCCAGAACCCAGATGAGGGTGCATGAGCAAGGGAGCAGCAGGACATAGGCTCTGTAGCATGGAACATGCCAGTCAGCACCAGGATGAAGGTGCATGAGCAAGAGAGCAGCAGGGAATAGTCTCTCTAGCATGGAGCATGCTCAGTCAGCACCAGGATGAGAGTGCACGAGCAACAGAGCATGAGGCCATAGACTATTTAACATGGAGCATGTCCAACCAGCACCCAGGTGAAGGCGCATGAGCAAGAGAGCAGCGGGACATAGGCTCTGTAGCATGGAGAATGCCAGTCAGCACCCAGATGAAGGTGCAAGAGCAAGAGACCAGCAGGATATAGGCTCTCTTGCATGGAGCAAGCCAGTCAGCACCCAGATGAAGGTGCGTGAGCAAGAGAGCAGCAGGACATAGGTTCTCTAGCATGGAGCATGCTCAGTCAGAACCCAGGTGAGGGTGCATGACCAAGGGAGCAGCAGGACATAGGCTCTCCAGCATGGATCATGCCAGTCAGCAACCAGATGAGGGTGCATGAGCAAGAGAACAGTAGGCCATAACCTCCCTACCATGGAGCATGCTCAGTCAGCACCAGAATGAGGGTGCATGAGTAAGTGAACAGCGGGCCATAGCCATCAGCACCAGGATGAAGGTACATGAGCAAAAGACCAGCAGGCCATAGCCTCTCTAGCATGGAGCATGCTCAGTCAGAACCCAGATGAGGGTGCATGAGCAAGGGAGCAGCAGGACAGAGGCTCTGTAGCATGGAGCATGCCAGTCAGCACCAGGATGAAGGTGCATGAGCAAGAGAGCAGCAGGGCATAGTCTCTCTAGCATGGAGCATGCTCAGTCAGCACCAGGATGAGAGTACATGAGCAACAGAGCATGAGGCCGTAGACTATTTAACATGGAGCATGTTCAACCAGCACCCAGGTGAAGGTGCATGAGCAAGAGAGCAGCAGGATATAGGCTTTGTAGCATGGAGCATGCCAGTCAGCACCCAGGTGAAGGTGCAAGAGCAAGAGAGCAGCAGGATATAGGCTCTCTTGCATGGAGCAAGCCAGTCAGCACCCAGATGAAGGTGCATGAGCATGAGAGCAGCAGAGCATAGCCTCTCTAGCATGGAGCATGCCAGTCAGCACCCAGATGAAGGTGCATGAGCAAGAGAGCAGCAGGACATAGGTTCTCTATCATGGAGCATGCTCAGTCAGCACCAGGATGAAGGTGCATGAGAGCAGCAGGGCATAGCCTCTCTAGCATGAAGCATGCTCAGTCAGAACGCAGACAAGGGCACATGAGCACGGGAGCTGCAGGACATAGGCTCTGTAGCATGGTGCATGCTCGGCCACAACACAGATGAGGGTGCATGAGCAAGGGAGCAGCAGGACATAGGCTCTGTAGCATGGAGCATGCTCAGTCAGAACCCAGGTGAGGGTTCATGAGCAAGAGAACAGCAGGGCATAGGCTCTCTAGCATGGAGCATGCTCAGTCAGAACCCAGGTGAGGGTGCATGAGCAAGAGAGCAGCAGGAAATAGCCTCTATAGCATGGATCATGCCAGTCAGCAACCAGATGAGGGTGCATGAGCAAGAGAACAGTAGGCCATAACCTACCTACCATGGAGCATGCTCAGTCAGCACCAGAATGAGGGTGCATGAGTAAGAGAGCAGCGGGCCATAGCCGTCAGCACCAGGATGAAGGTGCATGAGCAAAAGACCATCAGGCCATAGCCTCTCTAGAATGGAGCATGCTCAGTCAGAACCCAGACGAGGGCGCATGAGCAAGGGAGCAGCAGGACATAGGCTCTGTAGCATGGAGCATGCTCGGCCAGAACCCAGATGAGGGTGCATGAGCAAGGGAGCAGCAGGACATAGGCTCTGTAGCATGGAGCATGCCAGTCAGCACCAGGATGAAGGTGCATGAGCAAGAGAGCAACAGGGCTTAGTCTCTCTAGCATGGAGCATGCTCAGTCAGCACCAGGATGAGGGTGCACGAGCAGCAGAGCATGAGGCCGTAGACTATTTAACATGGAGCATGTCCAACCAGCACTCAGGTGAAGGTGCATGATCAAGAGAGCAGCAGGACATAGGCTCTGTATCATGGATCATGCCAGTCAGCACCAGGATGAAGGTGCATGAGCAAAAGAGCAGCAGGACATAGGCTCTCTAGGATGGAGCAAGCCAGTCAGCACCCAGATGAAGGTGCATGAGCAAGAGAGCAGCAGGACATAGGTTCTCTAGCATGGAGCATGCTCAGTCAGCACCAGGATGAGGGTGCATGAGCAAGAGAGCATCATGCCATTGCATCTCAAGCATGGAGCATGCCAGTCAGCACCCAGATGAAGGTGCATGAGCAAGACAACAGCAGGACACAGGTTCTTTAGCATGGAGCATGCTCAGCCAGAACCCGGATGAGGGTGCATGAACAAGGGAGCAGCAGGACATGGGCTCTGTAGCATGGAGCATGCCAGTCAGCACCAGGATGAAGGTGCATGAGCAAGGGAGCAGCAGGACATAGGCTCTGTAGCATGGAACATGCCAGTCAGAACCCAGATGAGGGTGCATGAGCAAGAAAGCAGCAGGAAATAGCCTCTCTAGCATGGATCGTGCCAGTCAGCCACCAGATGAGGGTGCATGAGCAAGAGAACAGTATACCATAACCTCCCTACCATGGAGCATGCTCAGTCAGCACCAAAATGAGGGTGCATGAGTAAGAGAGCAGCGGGCCATAGCCGTCAGAACCAGGATGAAGGTGAATGAGCAAAAGACCAGCAGGCCATAGCCTCTCTCGCATGGAGCATGCTCAGTCAGAACCCAGACGAGGGCGCATGAGCAAGGGAGCAGCAGGGCATAGACTCTGTAGCATGGAGCATGCCAGTCAGCACCAGGATGAAGGTGCATGAGCAAGAGAGCAGCAGGGCATAGTCTCTCTAGCATGGATCATGCTCAGTAAGCACCAGGATGAGGGTGCACGAGCAACAGAGCACGAGGCCGTAGACTATTTAACATGGAGCATGTCTAACCAGCACCCAGGTGAAGGTGCATGAGCAAGAGAGCAGCAGGACATAGGCTCTGTAGCATGGATCATGCCAGTCAGCGCCAGGATGAAGGTGCATGAGCAAAAGAGCAGCAGGACATAGGCTCTTTAGCATGGAGCAAGCCAGTAAGCACCCAGATCAAGGTGCATGAGCAAGAGAGCAGCAGGACATAGGTTCTCTAGCATGGAGCATACCATTCAGCACCAGGATGAAGGTGCATGAGCATGAGAGCAGCAGAGCATTGCCTCTCTAGCATGGAGCATGCCAGTCAGCACCCAGATGAAGGTGCATGAGCAAGAGAGCAGCAGAACATAGGTTCTCTGTCATGGAGCATGCTCAGTCAGCACCAGGATGAAGGTGCATGAGCATGAGAGCAGCAGGGCATAGCCTCTCTAGCATGGGGCATGCTCAGTCAGAACCCAGACGAGGGCACATGAGCAAGGGAGCAGCAGGACATAGGCTCTGTAGCATGGTGCATGCTCGGCCA
This sequence comes from Ambystoma mexicanum, assembly GCF_040938575.1. Taxonomy (NCBI): domain Eukaryota; kingdom Metazoa; phylum Chordata; class Amphibia; order Caudata; family Ambystomatidae; genus Ambystoma; species Ambystoma mexicanum. Next base: position 103,996,310 of record NC_090926.1, on the reverse strand, counting down.
GAACCCAGATGAGGGTGCATGAGCAAGGGAGCATCATGCCATTGCATCTCAAGCATGGATCAAGACAGTCAGCACCCAGATGAAGGTGCATGAGCAAAAGAGCAGCAGGACATAGGCTCTCTAGGATGGAGCAAGCCAGTCAGCACCCAGATGAAGGTGCATGAGCAAGAGAGCAGCAGGACATAGGTTCTCTAGCATGGAGCATGCTCAGTCAGCACCAGGATGAGGGTGCATGAGCAAGAGAGCATCATGCCATTGCATCTCAAGCATGGAGCATGCCAGTCAGCACCCAGATGAAGGTGCATGAGCAAGACAACAGCAGGACACAGGTTCTTTAGCATGGAGCATGCTCAGCCAGAACCCGGATGAGGGTGCATGAACAAGGGAGCAGCAGGACATGGGCTCTGTAGCATGGAGCATGCCAGTCAGCACCAGGATGAAGGTGCATGAGCAAGGGAGCAGCAGGACATAGGCTCTGTAGCATGGAACATGCCAGTCAGAACCCAGATGAGGGTGCATGAGCAAGAAAGCAGCAGGAAATAGCCTCTCTAGCATGGATCGTGCCAGTCAGCCACCAGATGAGGGTGCATGAGCAAGAGAACAGTATACCATAACCTCCCTACCATGGAGCATGCTCAGTCAGCACCAAAATGAGGGTGCATGAGTAAGAGAGCAGCGGGCCATAGCCGTCAGAACCAGGATGAAGGTGAATGAGCAAAAGACCAGCAGGCCATAGCCTCTCTCGCATGGAGCATGCTCAGTCAGAACCCAGACGAGGGCGCATGAGCAAGGGAGCAGCAGGGCATAGACTCTGTAGCATGGAGCATGCCAGTCAGCACCAGGATGAAGGTGCATGAGCAAGAGAGCAGCAGGGCATAGTCTCTCTAGCATGGATCATGCTCAGTAAGCACCAGGATGAGGGTGCACGAGCAACAGAGCACGAGGCCGTAGACTATTTAACATGGAGCATGTCTAACCAGCACCCAGGTGAAGGTGCATGAGCAAGAGAGCAGCAGGACATAGGCTCTGTAGCATGGATCATGCCAGTCAGCGCCAGGATGAAGGTGCATGAGCAAAAGAGCAGCAGGACATAGGCTCTTTAGCATGGAGCAAGCCAGTAAGCACCCAGATCAAGGTGCATGAGCAAGAGAGCAGCAGGACATAGGTTCTCTAGCATGGAGCATACCATTCAGCACCAGGATGAAGGTGCATGAGCATGAGAGCAGCAGAGCATTGCCTCTCTAGCATGGAGCATGCCAGTCAGCACCCAGATGAAGGTGCATGAGCAAGAGAGCAGCAGAACATAGGTTCTCTGTCATGGAGCATGCTCAGTCAGCACCAGGATGAAGGTGCATGAGCATGAGAGCAGCAGGGCATAGCCTCTCTAGCATGGGGCATGCTCAGTCAGAACCCAGACGAGGGCACATGAGCAAGGGAGCAGCAGGACATAGGCTCTGTAGCATGGTGCATGCTCGGCCAGAACCCAGATGAGGGTGCATGAGCAAGGGAGCATCATGCCATTGCATCTCAAGCATGGATCAAGACAGTCAGCACCCAGATGAAGGTGCATGAGCAAGGGAGCAGCAGGACATAGGCTCTGTAGCATGCAGTATGCCAGTCAGCACCCAGATGAAGGTGCATGAGCAAGACAACAGCAGGACATAGGTTCTTTAGCATGGAGCATGCTCAGCCAGAACCCAGATGATGGTGCATGAGCAAGGGAGCAGCAGGACATGGCCTCTGTAGCATGGAGCATGCCAGTCAGCACCCAGATGAAGGTGCATGAGCAGGAGAGCAGCAGGACATAGGTTCTCTAGCATGGAGCATATCAGTCAGCACCCAGATAAAGGTGCATGAGCAGGAGAGCAGCAGGACATGGGTTCTCTAGCATGGAGCATGCTCAGTCAGCACCAGGATGAAGGTGCATGAGCAAGGGAGCAGCAGGACATAGGCTCTGTAGCATGGAACATGCCAGTCAGAACCCAGATGAGGGTGCATGAGCAAGAGAGCAGCAGGAAATAGCCTCTCTAGCATGGATTGTGCCAGTCAGCAACCAGATGAGGGTGCATGAGCAAGAGAACAGTAGGCCATAACCTCCCTACCATGGAGCATGCTCAGTCAGCACCAGAATTAGGGTGCATGAGTAAGAGAGCGGCGGGCCATAGCCGTCAGAACCAGGATGAAGGTGAATGAGCAAAAGACCAGCAGGCCATAGCCTCTCTCGCATGGAGCATGCTCAGTCAGAACCCAGACGAGGGCGCATGAGCAAGGGAGCAGCAGGACATAGGCTCTGTAGCATGGAGCATGCCAGTCAGCACCCAGATGTAGGTGCATGAGCAAGAGAGCACCAGGACATAGGTTCTTTGTCATGGAGCATGCTCAGTCAGCACCGGGATGAAGGTGCATGAGCAAGAGAGCAGCAGGGCATAGTCTCTCTAGCATGGAGCATGCTCAGTAAGCACCAGGATGAGGGTGCACGAGCAACAGAGCACGAGGCCGTAGACTATTTAACATGGAGCATGTCCAACCAACACCCAGATGAAGGTGCATGAGCAAGTGAGAAGAAGGCCATCAATGGTCAAACAAAGAGCATGGCATCCAATCCTATTGTTCCCTGGTCTTTGCATATTCTTGAAGACAGAATCGTGGTGTCCTTTAGCTTAGCAGCAGTCATGGTTTGGATTGGGATGACCACAGTGCTTCTTTACCTCTATCTGTGAACACGGTCATTATTGTGTTCCTAATGACATTACAAACAGTAACGCCCCAACTCTTCTGGCATTGCCTTTCTCCGAGAGGGGGCGCCTAGTTGTGCATTCTGTCAGCCACCCCCAAGGCGCCAGTACCTTGAGAAGATCATATTATTTTAAGTTTCCACACACATGACACTCTAACGCAACTCTAATAGGAAACTATGATATATTCCCAATGGTTTTCACACATTGCACCTCTAGTCATATTGAGGTATTATCGAGGAACACGTGCCTCGAGGATCACATGTGCATTATTGCACAAATGCAGGAATGCATAAAGAATATCGTGAGAATGGCATAAGCTCTGGCATGGCATGGGTGCCTTTCAGAGCATGCTATGAGATACCAAAGAGGAGGGGCCGCAGTGAGCTGATTGATGGAAGGTTGCTGATTTGCAGGAAATGGAAGACTTAAGGTGGCGTTACAGGATATTTTCACCCGAGCCCGCATGCAGAATGAAAGAAGCCACCGTGTACACAAGAGGTACAGAAGGCAAGCCATTGCTCTGGATGGCAGAGGAAAGGTGCAAACAGCACCCCTTTAGGCAGAGCCGAGATCCGGGCGCAGCAGCAAGGACTCCAAGAACGGGCGAAAGGGACATACATTTTTCTAGGTCATTCTATCAGGCGGTGCCAAGGAATTAGCATCCTAGAGAGCGCCAGAATTCCTGGAACTTGCCGCCCTCCAATGGCTGCCCACTTAGGAAAATGAATTTCTTGAACGCTGAAAATCTGAGGTCCAAGATAGAATTAGGCTGCTGCCAAAATGCAGATTGCCTGGTTGAGGATGGAATAGAGAATTAGATATACAAAGCCTTTTCAGAGTTATTGATTACGCATTTTCACAAACTGTACCATGGATTGGCAGTGGATAACCCTGCACTAACTCTTTTTGCACTGGAGCTTTAAGTGTTGTTTAAAACTTGACAATGACCCCGGAAATGTAGTTCTTGTTATGCAAGCAGTATGCTCGATGTGAAACACACTTCTGCTTTCAAATCCTTGCAAATTGGTTAACGTTTTACAGACTTTGATTATGGGAGATAAAACGTGTTGCCACACTGGGTGCCGTAAGGGCATTATGCAAGTATTTCCTACCAAAGCTAATACAATGGCAGTTGCATTTACACTTTTGAATGCACAAGCATTGTGCCTGGCACACTCTGAATTTTGATGGGCAGTTTTGGAAAGTGTTGGGGCTCTGTCCCAGTTTTCCATGGTGATTAAACAACTGTGCCAGGGCTATCATGGAGCCTTGCCCATTCTGCCCTCTGCAGGGGTAAGAGGATTTTGTAAGACACCATCTCATTTCAGAATGCCACCTCATAACAGAACTATTGAAGCATTGGCTTTAAAAGGGCAGGCATAATATACTACCTTGAATGAGATAAGCAAAGGGATTTCTACATTATATCCTGTGAGGATCTATTATATTATGTTTAAGTATAGGGAGCAAAGATAATATTGTGATACACGATTATGGGCAGTACAGACTGCAAAACTTAAACCAGCAACTATAGTGCTTAGCACTGCAACAGCATACTCAAAGGACTTCAGTACTGAAAAGGCTAGTGGAGGACTGCATAAGCATTGTATTGAAAAACAGCTATATAGCAATGGAGGTTTAGTAGCAATGTCTCAGACACAAAGAGAAGCGTGTATTTGAATTAGCATGCATTCATTCATTTATTCATGTAGGTAACCATTTAGCAAAGCAAGGCCCTAAGCAGCTCTACCATATCATATCATATATGCATGCATGCGTAGTGTAGTTGGATCGAGGAGTCCAGTACCTTCATCTCTCTGCAAACCTATGTTATCATGAGTAGGCAGTGGAACCAGGTCCACTCCATTTTCTATTTAGCAAAATATACAGCAACTCGCTTGGGAGCTAAGAGGAAGCACCTCCAGAGGGTGAGGCCTTGGGCCGAAACACCCAGGGCATGTTAGGTAGATACATCCTCTTGGAGCCGTTACTGATAATTCGGCCTGGGATTGTACTGATAAAAAGAACAAGAATCCAAGGGCTGTTACCAGCCGATGTTGTTTAGCAGTCTCCAAAGGAGAATGGAAAGTGCTTCTATCCAGATGCCAGAAACTGGGGGATTCGTCTGACAGTGGGAGCGTTTTTGGTAAAAGGGGGATTCAAGTGGGAAACATTATAAATAGGCTTTCAGCCCACAGACCCGGCCTGCAAATACTATACCAAGGATGTTGGGGGTTGTGGGCCAAGCCACACCTAAATGTCGTGGTTGATTTGTTCTTTGAAATGCTTGACTGACTACTGTGCAATTCTGATACTGTGGCATTGTGCTTTGTACTGCTTCAACTATTTCAATTCACAATATTGCTTTATTGAATTAAAGCATTTTGGTTTGTTTTAGAACTAATATAAATAGGTTTGAGAACCTTTGGAAGTGCTGTACCTTTCCTTAGAAAACAGATGGAAAGGGATTTAGTATTCTGAAAGTGAATTGCTGCTACCAGTTGCCTAGATTAAAGAGAAATGATTTCCTCGTGTTGTTGGAGGATAGCCAACTGACATTCCATCACAGCTCTCCATTTTGATAATGGTGACTTGAGGGGCTTTCCATTTGAGATCTTCTTCTACCTTCACAATAGGTTGGATCTCTTCTTCTTCCCCTTCATAGGGATGGTTTCCTGACTCTTGGAAAACCTGAGTATTTGGGTCAGCTGGTAGCCCACTCCCGCTAGCTGTTCATTGCTTCTTGTATTTTCCCAGGCTTTGCAGAACTGTTCTTCGAAAGCACTTTGTAGCACCCGTGCCAGAGTTCTAGGTTGTCCTGGATTTTTTACATCAGTCAGATGTCTTCCGACTCTCCGTATTCCCATGAGTCCTCTGACCCTGAAACGGATGTTCAACAATGGTACCAAGATCCACATTCAAGGAACTTTCACAGTTTTCAGTAACTGGGGTCCTACTAACTCCCTCCACTCCCTCAGCTCACCTCTGAGATAGGACCAGCACTGGTTTATGTCCTGGTAGGTTTTGGGTCGGATGGGTTCCCTGTTCCCCTGACAGGGTCAAGGACCTGATCATATCACAAATAATCACGAACAAAAATAAGTATAGGCTAAGAGAAAAACATGAGTGAATTCAAAGACTGGAAAAACTTCCCCAAAAAGGCCCAGCGTCAATATGTGGGGCACAGAGGCAAAAGTTCAATTTTCCAAAATGTTTGTGGGGCACTTTTGAGGTTGCAAAAAAAACCCTGCATCAACTAAAAACACTGGTATGTGGTCTTCCTCTGCCCCACTGCCCCCAATGGTTTCCCTCACCCTCACAATAATACGAAACAAAAACACCACTGTTCTTCAGAGTTCCAGCTGGCCCCAATAGGGCAGTGGTCTGGGGGGTGGCAACTGCCTGCCCTTTGTCACAGGGCCCTGATGTGTACTCCTCGGTGACCTAAAACGTCTCTGGATGACCCCCTGGAAATAGTCTAAACCTTTTTTGGGTAACAAAATCCCCCAAAATTCGGAAAATTCCCGAATCATAAAACATGCTTTTCCAGCGCTAGTCAGTGCCCAAATAGATGAACTGGCAGGCCATGGACTAACATGTGCTGTTTTGGGAAACACATCCACTGCTAACAAAATTGTATGCTTTCTGTGATTTTGTCGGTCAGTCATTTCATTCAGTGACATGGTCAGGAGATGTCAGGAGAGGTTGCACGGCTTAGATTATAGACAGGTGCACAGACGTTCCCACTTCTTCAGTCTACCCATGCACAGCCGACCATCAACTAGTCATGTTCCAAGATGCAAAGCAATCACACGGTCGCATGCTCACAATAATGTTTGGCTCCACAGCTCTCTGTAAGGAAACAGGATGAGGAGGTTACATTGTGGAAGAATTAATCGAATACAAATTCGGCAAATTTTTTTATCAAATGAAGCTGAAAATATATGTGGAGGTGGGTAATCGTTATTATTACAGTAATAATTGGTTATTTATAATGCACTTTAATACCCAGAGGTCTCTAAGCGCGGACTCTGGGGTCTAACCTGTGTTGCTCTGCGTCGTCTTGATTCCAAGACGAGCACGTTGCCCTTGAACTTTACTCTCAAGACGAGGAGATAATTGTTTCTATTGTAATCACATAGAACTGAAGGAAACGACTTATGACAATGTGCCCAATGAAGCCTGTCCTACATGTAATATGGTGAGGCTCCTTCTCGCTCCAGGACAGAGCTTCGCTACCCAGAGCATCTTTCTGTAAAAGAAAGCCCCGACGAACAATCCACCGGTCCCATAAATCCTAACTGGGGGGCGGGAGGGGAGAGGGGCAATGGGCAGAGGATCCTGAGTGTGAGTGGGCCCTCTTCTGGCAGAGTAAGTGGGGCAGCTTTTCTAGTTTCATGGATGGAAGTTAATCATTAAAATGCACCTGGAGAAGAACAAGACCCCTCCGCCCAACGGGTTACCTCTGAATACTGCATTTTACCTTCTACATTTTCATCAAATCATGATGATCCCTGATGATGTCAACGAATTGCGCTCCTTTCTCTATATAACGATGGCGCGTGGATCAGTTTTCTCGCGCAAATATTGATTTTGCATCAAAAACAGCAGATTCTTCAGATTCTGTCAGTCTTTGCGGGACAATGCTTCTAATTTGGGAAATTATCGACCCAAAAGCGATATCAGAAGAGTCTATTTCCAAAAGTAATACATGTTTCAGTCCATTCGTGATATTTCTGGGGCTATGCATACTGCAATGTATTCTTAAATTCCCGGAAAACTAAAGAGGGTGGATTAATCCATACACATGGCATCTCGCTTTGCAGCAAATGGATCAGAGAAGTGATAGTCATGAAATATTATGCTCTGGCCCTCCAAAAGCAATGATCAAGCCCCAAAAATGATAGCCAGCATTTACACTATTGGGAGTAGAACAACTGTGCATTGCAAAAGCCTCCTCCAGGAAGTAACAAGTGTTTTACAGTTTTCACTTGCAACATTATTCTTGTTATGATTCCATGTGTTTTAACCACACATTTTTTCAGTGCATATGTTTTCATTAGGACATCTTCAGCGTTTTTAAATTCAGTGCAGCAGCAAAAATGGAGAGAACCCCCATTGAGCTCTCGTTAACCCTCAAACCACCACAAATAAGCCGCCAGTAACTCCTTTACCAAACACATTATCTGTACGTTTTATTACAAATATATATTGTAGGTGATATGTTTACAGTAGTGTTTAAGCACTGAAAATTGGGTGATACACATTTTGAATATTTAGTGCTGAAATCGCCGCATAACCTTTTTTGAAAAATATCTCAGGTTATTTATGGTCAAAAGATACATGTGCGTGGAGGGATCCAAAATCTCCCATTGAAGTTAGTTTGAATGTGAGATAACCTCCTGACCTTGAAATCTAGCCTATGTGCATGGGAGATATGAAGCACACACCAGCTGGGAAGCAACAGACCCCCCTGAAGAAATGGAATCACCAGCAGCGATCCAAGTGGGTGCAAGGGGTAGCAAGGAGCTGGAATATGGGGGGGATGAAGAGGGCATGTTTCATGAAGATGTGACATGGCAGAGGAAGGGAAGAAACAATGGCAAACGCACTCCATGGAGCTTTAAGACTAAAGAACAAAGGCAGGGGGCGAAGAAGGAAGTGGAAGGGGACGGTGAGGAAGCAGAGACAGGGAATATGTGGGGAGATTTAAGATGAGGCAGCCAAGAGCACAGAGAAGACAAGAAGTGAGAGAAAAGGAAGGTACATTGTCCCCGACAAGAAGGTGAAACACAGATAAGCAACATAGGAAAATTAGACTATAAAAGTGGGTGTTCAAACTGGAAATAAAGGCAGGGCAATGTGTTGGGTTAGGTGTTTGATGGTGTTCTTGGGAATCTCCACTAGAAAAAAATGAACAAAAATTAAACTAACGAAAAATAAATTGTGCAAGCTATGCAACCAAAAATAAACAGTGGCATTTATACGTACTCAAGATTATTCAAAACTAAATAAGACAAAAACATAACAAGAGTGTCAACGGAAAAGAACAATCCCATGGAATTCAAGAAGCTTAAGGTCAAATGAAAGAACCTTATGGTTAAAATACAATGAAAAAGAGTGAAATGTAATGGGTCAGGAACCACAGGATGTTGAATGCTGTAAGTTGGCCATTGAAGACATCTGCAGATGGAGAATATTTGGAATAAACTAAATGCTTTTATATCTTAATGCTTGAATAAGCATTATCATTGAATCTGTTTGACTAGAGGGGCTTTCACGCCACACATCCACTGATTGCCCAAAGGGAATGTGCATTCTCATATTAAGCATCACTATAGAGGTCGGGATATAACTCTGACATGAGATATCAATCTTTAGGGGTTTCGAGTAGAAATCCTTTTTTTTTTTTAGCTAATAGCTGTTTGGATCATTATGTCATGATGGCAGTCCCACATATATGGCAAAATTGGACTCATAGTTAGCTACAATTGGAGTCAAGGGGCTGTCTCCTCTTGTCTATACCCTGATATTTGTAACACACAATTGTCAGAAGTTATTGTTGAGAAGGTTTTATTCCTACGTCTATGTCCCTTTAAAGTAACTAGTTTGCCCTGTGTTGCTATTCTACATCTGTAGTTATCACCTCAGCCCTAGAGGTCGCTGGTTCTGTGTGATAATGAGGAGTGGTGAGAGTAATATTTTTGCAATAGTGAGAAGTGGTGAGAGTAAAATATGTGCGATAGTGAGGAGTGGTGAGATTAAGATCTGTACGATAGTGAGGAGTGGTGAGAGTAAAATCTGTGCAATAGTGAGGAGTGATGAGAGTAAGATCTCAGTGATAGTGAGGAGTGGTGAGAGTAAGATCTCAGCGATAGTGAGGAGTGGTGAGAGTAAGATCCGTGTTACAGTGGAGAGTTGGACAATCAGGGGCTGGATACCCCAACATTTGACTACGCGCAAATGCAATGTGGGCATGTGGGATTGCATTAGTGCTAGTGCAAATGGAATTCAAGACATTTGCACCGATACTTACGCATATGTGCATCTACTAATGCCATCTGGGCCTGTGCAAATGAAATAGCGCATGCACTTATGTACTGTTACCGGCCACCGGACATCTACTTTTATTCAATTTAAATGATGTGTGCCCTGAGTCTAGGTGTTTTGGTGAGTGTCAGAGTAGAAAGAAAGAGGGGTGATTTCTGTTATGAGTCTAATTGCCCCAGTGCCAATTATTTCATATTCTGGAAAACCATTTATTCAGCAGAGAAAATTAGTTATTGTAAAAGAAATGTATATTAGAAATCAAGGTCTCTAAAAAAGTGAAGAATTATGTAAATTAAATGTTTCCCTCCGCTCGGAAAACTGGTCCTGGGAACACAGATGTCACTGCTCCATGTCGGACTGTGTTAGCGACAGGCTGCAGGAAGGCTCAAATCCACCGCGGTGCTCTCATGGGCTGATAACACAATAAGTCTGCATTATTTTCTCACACTACAACTGCTCTTTATTTTTTGGATCCGTGAATCGACAATTATGTCTCTACAAACATAAAACCCCAAAGCATAGTAAGAGACACAATTTCGCAAAACGATGTTGTCCATTCATGTTCTAATTATGTATTTTCGTTTTCACATTTGGCACTGAAATGAATACCGGTTGATAGTGTTGAATGTGGCGAGCTTCTCCTGCACCATGATTCATGGCAGATTGTCATTTGCCATTTGGAGCGGTGTATCTAGGGGGGGCATAACCCGTCCCAACACGTGTTTGAGTCTAATTGAGCATGTTCCCACATAGTTGTGCCCACCTGTTTGTGTCCCATTGTACCAAGATCCATATTGGTACAGGGGATCACCCATAGTCTCAGAGAGGGCTAGTCTATGGTATCAGAAAGCCTCTATTGAAAGTCCACTCATAGTTCTGGAAATGGTCAACAAGTGATATGTCGACAGTCCGGGGTCTGGCATGACTATGGACCGGAAGGTGCTTTCTCCACACTCCAGTGCATTCACGGGTCATGAACAGTCTGGGGTCTGGCTTGTCACAAGGTGCTTTAGCCACACTCCTGTGTATTTAGGGTTCATGAACAGTCCGGGGTCTGGCTTGACTATGTACCACAAGGTGCTTTCTCCACACTCTTGTGTATTCATGGGTCATGAACAGTCTGGGGTCTGGTTTGACTATGGACCGGAAGGTGCTTTCTCCACACTCCTGTTTATTTAGGGTTCATGAACAGTCCAGGTCTGCCTTGACTATGGACCGGAGGTGCTTTCTCTACAATCTTGTGTATTCATGGGTCATGAACAGTCTGGGGTCTGGTTTGACTATGGACCAGAAGGTGCTTTCTCCACACTCCTGTGTGTTCATTGGTCATGAACAGTCTGGGGTCTGGCTTTTCTATGAACCAGAAAGTGAATTTATTCATGGCCCTGTTCATGCATGTTTCATGAACAGTTCGGGCTCTGGCTTGTCTATGAACCAGAAGGCGGTATTCACTCTCCTGTTTATTCATGGTTGATGAACAGTCCTGCCAGTGGAGTAACTTTGCTGAAAATGTTGGGGGGGACATGACATCTGAAGAAAAAGTGCCCCAGCCAAATGAATGGGGACAAAATGGCGTGTCATGAAAGTTGGGGGGGGACAAACACCTCTTTCCCCCCCTAAAATTACACCCATGAGTCCTGCGTCCGGCTTCTCAATGAACCTGAATGTGGTTTCTCCACTGTCCTGTTTATTTATGGTTCAAAACAGTCTTGAGGTTGGTTGATGATTGGATTCAAATTCTGACATGAACCCTCTCCGAAAATAGGATGCGCTCGATTAACCCGAGAAGCGGCTTCCACAACGCAGAAGAGGGAAGCCAAACTGAGAATCAATTGAGAAGCTACTTCCTCAGATCAACCCAACCATCCGGTCAAGAAAGTTACAGATTTTTCCATAAGCCAGTTCACCTTCTGAAAAGTCAGACTTCTCACCGAACAGATCTTTGTGCAAGGCCCAAAAGAGAGAGGTTGCGGTGCCGCTGCCACAGAGGCAAGGCAACGTGTTTCTGTCCACTCAGTGGTGATTGAGTCCTTGCTGACATCCTGCAGCTCTCCTCTAAAAGCTATTCTAATTGAGGATAAACGGCAGTCTGCACCCAGAAAGAAGGGCAGCGACAGAGCGATCATTACACTGCTTCAGATAACAATGTGGGCACTCCGTGCGGTTTGTGTGCAGTAATCCCGGTGCTATTTTTAGCCTGCACATTCACAGTCGGTTCACAGTTCACATGCCGTGGTTGAGCATGCCTGGTCGGGAGATGGTGGGGGCTGACACGATAAAACTGGCCTACGCCACCCCAGCCTCTACTTACCTGTCTAGGAGCTAGCGTCATGTAATAGCGAGGGAGGGTGGAAGTCCAGCCACAGAGGAGGCGCTCTCTGTAGGCCGGTGCCAATCCCCAGAGCAATGCAGCCGTAAGGGTCCCGCTTTCTGCATGTTAGCGCCATTCTCATGAGCCCACTGACATCAACAGGCGATGGGCAAATTGGCAAAGTGAAATCTTCTTAGCTACCCTGGGAGTAAAAGCCATTGCCAACTCGCCAGGTGCAGATTTGAAATGCCATGTGTGGCTGTGCCAGTCACCTGAGCAGAGCCAGTTTCATACATTTCCTTCAAGAGTAGAAGTTGAAAAAAATGGGTGCATCCTGCAATCCTGGCTTCCATGTTCAGATGCTGAAATTTAACATGACCCTTTTTAGTATGTGGGCAAATGGGCATCCACATAAAAAAGACCACCTGGATACAGGTATATGGACCAGCCAAATAAATAATGACAACACCAAAGTCAAGTCATTAAAACTATTTCCACTTTATTCCTTTGGTTTGTGGATTTTTAACCAGCTCAGGTCGTGCTACAGGAGTGTTCTTGCTTTCACCTCCTTCCCATTCTCTCCACCAGCCCATCTTTAAGCAATTCTCCCATAGTGATTGCAGATCCTTCTCTGAAATGCAGAAAAGGATCTATCCATCCCCTGTGGATCCATTCTCTCGCCTGTGATATTCCACCTTTAGATGGAACCACTCTGAATGCTCCAGGCTCTGCACAACAACCACATGCATCAATGAGCATATGACACACAGCTCTACCTCATGATATCCTGCATCCAAGACATCCACAGTCTAAAGGACCTCCTCTCATTCATGTAGTCCTGGATGTCCTGTGCTTATCAGAATCTCAATCCCTCACAGACTGAATTTCTATTGCTGACCAACAATCCAAGCACCCTGGCATCCAACTTAGCTCTCCTCTATGAACCTCGAGGGCTTCATACCCCAGGTGACTACCTGCCCCAGGTCACTCGGGCTCACCATCGGCAGACACCTCTCCTTCAAGTAGCACAATGCAAGGGAAACACACACGGCTTAAGACCAAAAATACCGTCCTGCAGAAAATGAAGCCCCTCCTCCCAGGAAAAAAGTTCAAATCTGCTGTCCAAGCCGTGGTCCTCTCCCACCAGGATGGTGGTAATGTCCTTCTGGAAGGCCTTCCGGCAACTACCCTGGCAGCCATGAGACGTGTCCCACAAGTTGCCACATAACTCATCAAAGGACTCTGCAAATTTGACCACTTCACCCTAACCCTCATCGAACTGCACTGGCTATGCCTGTAAGCATTTATCATCTTCAAATCCTGCTGCATCATCTACAAGCCTGTCACCCTCAAGCCCCCAAGCTACCTCGCTGAGAAAATCTGCATTTCCGGTAGCCTTGAAACATCCAGTAGTAAGTACATATGCAGACTTGAACTCTGTCAGTGCATGAAGGAAGTCATCAGAAGACAGCCCTTCTCTATTTATACCCCTAGATTATGGACCCTCATCCCCGCCAACTCAAGGCTCCTCCCGTCAAGTCTAAATTTCAGGAACGAGCGCAAGCCACTACTCTTCGACGAATGGCTCCTCCCTAATACTTAGACCCACACACATTACACTTGCTTGCTAATCGGAGGCTGGGTGATCTGCTCCTTCATGTTTTCTCCCCTGTTTCCCCTTGCTGCTGAATTTGCCAACCTCCCTTGTTGTTATCACCCAACTCCCTTGTATCTCTGCTTCCCTCCCCGTGTCTGTTCCCTATCTCTTGTAAAGCACTAAGTTACTTTATGAAGCTAAGTCCACACTCAATAAATACCCAGATAATAGTGATAATACATCAAATCTTGCTGCAGTAGAAAATATAACACTGGTAAAGAGGTCATGTTGAAAAGATGGACCTCGGGTCTGAATAATAGTATGCAAAAAACTCAAAGGAGGAGAGATACCAGGGCTGCGGAGCTGTTAGACGCTTGAAGTGAATTTGTACATGAACAAAGAATAGATGTTGGCTGGAGATAAAGGTTTCCTCAGCAAGAAGGGATTGCAAGGTGCAAAGTGAGTTAAACAAGGATTAAAAAATATATGCAGAACATATTTCTCTTAGATTAAATAAATGAGCAAACCTTTGTGAATGCCAAGTATTGACAACTAAAGATGCAGAAAGCATATGTGAGATGGAGCAACCAAGTCTCCAGAGGCCGGAGAGGGTAATTACACCTGACATAATTGAATCAAATAGCACTAAATAGAAGGCGAGATGGAAAAAATCATGGTCTCTTCACACGTGGTGCAAGACCAGAAAACAAGGCCTATTCATAAGCTGTAGGTGACGATAATAATGTACCCTAACTCCCCTTACCATTCCAGATAAGACAACATCCAGCATGGTCAAGTACAAAGGCGAATCCTTGGCTTAAAGCTTAGCTAATGAGAGTTGGTAGACTAATTGGGCAAGTGGGCAGTAGTCTGACATTGCTCTCTGCACCTAGATTTCATTTGCTAACATGCTGCTAACAAGCTGAGAGTCCAAGGTCTGGACAGCATGCCAACCAATCATAAGGGCTTATTCAATGGTGAGCATACCATTGTTGCAGGGGCCAATCCGCTGTTGTTATGCTGCTACAATCTGTATTATACTTGGTAAGAGGGAAGTTCAAGTCATGCCTACAAGATGAGGGGCAGCCAATGATGTTACTAACACTTATGGAGACTATAGGTAGATATGTTCCCCCTAGCCAATCCCTCTCTCCGATAGATTTTATTATTTGTCACGTAGAATGATGTCACAGATGATGTATATTGAGATATAAAGCCTTTGTGTTCCTGAAATGTAATTGAAAGTGTGTGGACTGCGGCCTGAAAGGAGAGTGTGCGGATTATGAATGTTTGTTCGCCAGGTTTCCCAACTTTATTTTGCCACATTGTTTGAGTATGTTGGGTTCTTTGGGCCTGAGATCATTTTATTGTGATCCCATTCCGGGCATGAGAACACTCAAAGATGCTACTGCACACAAGGACAACACTTTTTCATCATGTATAGGTATTAGATCGAAATTTGCCAGGCATTGTTATCATTTGCTTAGGAAGTCACGCCATTTTCCAGTTATTTCCATCTTATAGCAAGGCAGCACAGTTGTATCCATCTTATAGCAAGGTAGCACCAGTATGGCAGTACCCTACAAAGGCCTATCCCGTGCCTACACAGAGGTCAAAATAGCTGGCTTTGCCAATGCTTGTTGGAGATGCACTTCATTGGGAACTTTGTTGCGCGGTCATGCAGGTATCCTGTCCAAAGACTAGGGAGGATGTTTGAGGGCCTTGGGAAATCTGAGAGACCCATGCACGAGGCCCCAGGATAGCCTCTATGCTGCAGTGATGCTGACTCTCTTTGCATGGGTGCAGCATGCTGTGTCTCAAAGCACTTGGTAGGCACCACAATGCATTACGCTAGCCATACATGTGCATGCACACAAACAAACCAAGCTTTCATTTATAGACAAAGGCCTAGATTACTTCTTCAAGGCAAACACAGCAAATTGCAGTACTGTGCTGGTACTTCCGAACTGCATGCATCAACACAGTAGAAAGGTGATCTTGCATTAACCCTCCCTCCCCACAACCCTAACCCACCCCTCTGTTTCAGATCCATCAGAGAGCATGATACCATGCAAATGGCAGTGGTGCCTTGTATAAACCACAATACCTTAAACGGATACCTTATAAACTGTCCTTCTGAACTGTAGACGCATATACACTAGCTTATAGCTGTGATCCATACATGATTCAGAGTCCACTGTCAACAAGTGGGGTGGTTGGTTGGGCTTGGTACTAGGCTAGAGTGCCTGACAATGCAAGCGTAAGCGATTAGGCTCTTCATAGCCCCAGAGCGGTACCAGTAGGATACCTAAGTATTAAAAAAGTTCTGCGGCATACAGTGAATTTTTTCAAGTAAATTAATTTGCTGGAATCAAACACAAACAGGACACAAAATGTCAACAATGTATATGACGAATACATGTGCCAGATAATAACCCTGAGCGGGACGTTGTAATTAAAATATATGGGAATAGTTGTAATACATGGGACGGGACAAGTCCACGGTGAAGATCGGCAAATCGAAGATGCGCCAGAAGAAGATTGATCAGATTGAGGCTTCTGTTGAAGAATTCTTCATTCAGACTCAGTCTCTGAAGCCTTCAGACAGGAGGACTTAGATGCTTAGCGGGGAAGAAAATGTTTCCCCGTAGTTATGCTATATTTAGATAGCACATACTTGCCATACTCATGGCCTTGTAACGCTACAAGTTGTGTTGAAATTTGGCAGATGGTAGTATTTCCATAATGTGGACATTATCCATAGGAAAATGGCATTACATGATAATCTGTACTGTGTAGTTGCAGAAAAATGGCAATGTATTTGGCCAAGATAAATAGAGCTGTAAAGTTCTATTTAGCAGTTTGTATGCCTTAGAGTTGGGGTGCCATGTATTGCTTTATGGCAGTGAGTACATAATTGCTGGCATGAGTACCACATTTGGTCATGCAACTCGCGCATATGGAAATCCTGCACTAAGTGGCTGAGTGAGCAGCGCTTATAGACAACTATTTATCTGTGGCGCAACTGACTGCAGTTTTGGGCTCTGCCATGGCTTTATTTCTTACAATGATCTTGTTTACACACATTTTGATCACAATGGAATGTTCTCTTCAGGGTGTAGTATATTTTTTTTTTTATAGAAGCACTCGAATAATGTTAAAAATAGATCAAATAGAACATTATGTCTATTAGGATCATAATTGTTTGCTGTGTCCAGGAACCCCAGGAATCACACACACTAACAGTGATGATATGCTGTTGTCTGATTGTAAGAGGAGCTTGATTTAGTGCCACTGATCAGCGGCTAGGAAACCTCCAGTATTTCCATGATGGAGTTGGCTAAAGGGAGAACTCTGTATTAGTGCACAAACATGATCTTGTCATGGTTCAGGGAAATCTGGCAGCGGTATCCCAGGCTGCTTGGGGATGAGATGGGGCAGCTCTAGCAGACAGGCAAGCAGCCTCCTGGTTGATAAACGGGTTCCGACCTGCAGCAGTAGGGGTGGCTTTTGATCCCTTAAGATGGCTTTGGAGAACACCAACTTCACTCCTGCTCTCAGTCAGCTGAGAGACTGCCCAGTGTATTCTGTATGGCCCCACAAGTAGTTCAGCAATTGGCTATGCTGGAGTCCCATGACAGCCCTTTCCAAAGATAAACATTAACAGTTGTGTAGGCAGCAGGAAAGAGGACATGTGGGGGAACAAATGGGAGAATCCCTATATATTAAAACCGTCCCATAAACGATGCCACTCACCCTCTATGATCAGAGTATTGGGGGTAAAGTGGCGGGGATGAGAAAGATAATGTAACCAGTGGGACCTCCCTTTCCTTATCCTCGTGGAGTGGCCTTTCAAGTCTAGAGGGTGTGGTGGAAAGAGGGGGTTCTCTGACAGGATGATCCACCCCAACCCACCTAGACATACACCCTCACAAATCATAGCCACCATGTTAGAGAGGTAGGCCTCCTACTGGCTTTTTCCCAATGTGGGTCCTTCCTCTGGATGAAGAAGCCTTCTCAGTCACTACCAGCTTTCCACACCAGGTGTGGAAAGATATTTCCTTCCAGAGCAGAAGGGCATACAAATCAGCTCTTTCAGGCACCCCAAGACTTGCAACCTGTCAGGATAGTGCAGGACACACAGTGCTTGTCTCTGAGCTCCGAAACGTGATTGGGCCGCTCTTAATCTGTGGTCTTCAACCTGGGGGGCTGGCCCCCAGGGGGGCCTTGAAGTATGTCCAAGTGGGCAAAAAGCATTATGATGACTGTTCTGTATCTGCAAAAAGATTACAGTGACTGATTTTAACAGAAAACATAAGCAGTAGTAAATATTTACCTATTTCAAAGCGACTGCCTCCATGCCCCCACACATCCTTTGGGCCCCCTACAGGGAGTCTAACCATAAAATACCATTTGAACTCCAGAGCGGTGGCTCTGTATGAAAATGTTTGTAGAACACTGCTCTAAATTGAAAGGTCTTGAGATCTCCCAGCACCCTGTGGATCCACCCTGAGGGTAATCAGTGATTCCTCAGTGCTTAATATGAGGGGGCTTGCCATGGTTCAGCCCTGGCACTTATTTCTGAGGCCCAACACTTATTTATAAGCCCAGCTTGATTATGCAATGGCGTTTTGGCAACTTTATTATTTTAAGTGTCAGTCAAATTAACATAGCAATCAAACACAGTTTGCACTGACCTGGGTCTCTGCATCCTGGGGGGTGGGGGGCTCATTGGTATTTACAAACCTGATAACCCAGGCTGGCAGGGCAGCACTATTTATCAATTGTCATTAAAACAATGAGATGCAACGTGACAAGCCTGGGCATTGATGCTGGTCATGTCCACACACTGCTCCACTCAGCCTGCATGCCATTCTGTAGTGTAATAACCAGCAGGGTGGGTTGGCAGCAACAGGGCAGTCACCAGCCAGCAGCCCCAACACGGGGGCAAAGTCACAGAAAAGACCCATATCAAACAGGATAGCCAATCATGAGTGCCAAACTATGCAAAATATCTTGCTGCATTGTTTGAGGGGCAATTGATCAGTTCAGTAATGATTTTGACTACATTTGTTCATCAATTTACCATAGGAGGAAAGTATTCTTGCTCATTGTTCCTGTAGTTAGATGGTTAACATGCTCCACTTGACACTGACAGGATTAGAGCAAAATGTTAATGATAATGTGTTTTAAAGAAACACTTAAATATTTATTTTATTTCAAGACACAACTAATATGTTACATAGTTTTTACCCTGAATGAGCCAGGGAGAGTTGGAGCTTTAAACCCAAATATGTTAACACAATATGGAGCAGCAGTGAGACACTCTACGGAGCAACAGTGGGTGGTGTCAACAGTAGATGGGGAGCTGCCCCTCCCGCTATGAGGAATTCAACCATCTGCACGGTGGGTGTGCGCTCATCTGAGCTTTTTTTGAAATGTGTATGAAATTGAATGAAGATAGCTCATCCTCTGGAATATGTGTGGGGCTAATCTGCACACATTTTCCTATGCTCACCGCACGACATACACATAGACCTGTGGACTATGGGTGGACACAGCCTAGAGGCTCAGTACTCTGTGTCACATTTAGTTGGTCTGTGACACTCGGGAGTACATCAAGGCATCAGAAAATGAGGGGGGCAAAACCTTCCCCCTGCTATGGCCAGCCTAATTAAATAACAAAGACTTCATGGATCCGCCCTAGCCTTTGTTGGTCCTGCCAAATGGTGGCAACAATTAAACATAATTAGCATACTAATAGAGTGTACTACAAACAGGCCCACATTGGACCTAGCTGCAGAGGCTAACAAAAGACAGGAAACCCCCAACAACCTTTGATATGCACTGTGTCAACCTCAAGCCAGCTCCTGCCCCTCAGTATCAAGGGCAGTGAAGTGTCATGCCTGGTACATGTGTTTACAGTAGGCTATCCCCGCAGGGGGACCCCATTCACAGGGTAGGAGTATGTGATTTGATGGAGGCAGAAAGTCTGTTCTCGCCACAACTTCAAAGGAGACCTGCCTTTAATCAGGAACCTCAGTGAGCTCAATTAACCAGAGAGACCCTTTCATCCACAACAGACAGGAAAATAGGTGGGACGTATTATTAGATGTCAAACCTATTTTGCGCTGTGTTGTCTTGCTTCCAAGACAAATGTGTTTCCCCTAAGCTATCCTTCCTCACCATGTTTTTACCCCTTTACCTTTTCTGTTGCAAAGCACTCTGGTTATGACCTCACGCATATCAGAAGATGGTTGGTGGGGACCCAGGATTGGTTCATTAAGGTTGGCTTAGGCTAAACCAATCACTGGGGTCCATTTGACTTTAAAAGAGGGTTGAGACCCTCTTATGGCAGATGATCTGAAGACTTTGCAAGGAGTAGCAAGAAGAACTCATTGGGACCTTGGCTGGAGGTACAGTCTGCCATACATTTTATACCAGTGAAGGAATGCCAGAAACTCTAAGAGGGAAGCCAGATCCCTCCACTAAACATCTCTAAGGGAACAGGGGGAGACACTGAATCCAGAGGACCCTCCAGCAGCTCCAGAACTGGTCCACAGTCGGCACGCAGCGAGCCCTGCTAGGCTCTGCAAACAAGCTTCCAAGGTGGGAAGTGCCAGAGAGTCTCTGAACCAAAACAAGGACAACGCTGATGGCTGCAACACTCTCCTTAGCTTTGGGCCATTAGCCTTAAAGGACGACACAAGCCCAGCGAAGAAGCTAAGAGGAGTGCACCAACTAGCATGATCCAGCGTCCACCTTAAAGGAAATTTTCAAGGCAGTCGAGCCCCTAGAGCTTCAACTGATTACAGCCCCTGACTGTTGTCACGCCTCAGTCGCTCACGCCACACGAGATGCCTCGGCCAGTGCTTCAGACCTGCCAACCAGCACTGAGAAGATTCCTGACCATGAGCTACTGTGTAGGCCAGTCAGCTGCCATCCGTCCAGCCTTGCTAGCCGAACTGCCTGCCGCCTGATACCTGCAGCTGTTTCCTGTCTTGAACTCTGTCTCAGAAGATGCAAAGTGCCTTCAAACTGACTCTACACTGTCGAGCTCCAAGAACTTCTACAAGTACAAGGTACATTGTGGTTCTGTCTCCCTGGTCCTTCTCGGAAGGCCCCTAGAGACATTTTACGACCCATTGCTCCCTTTGTGCAGAAACCAAGTATCCTTGAACTATTGCGATCAATTACTTTACCGACTACCCTCCTGTCAGTATCCAGAGTGCATCCCCTTTCCTTCTTGAATCTGTCTGTCTTCTGCATTCTTTTACAGGGTGGGTTTTATTTTTGTAGTGTGCTAGAACTGTCTGTTGAATAAAAATAAAGTAGATATGTTTATTCAACCTTGACTTGACAGTCCCTTTTATCATTGGGTAATAATTGTATTTGTGATGTGTTGCAACTAACCAACGGTCCATGGCCTTGCAGAGATAAGCCTGCCGTTCCGTCCACGTTACCAAAATTGGCCAGAGGTTTATAATTTGCTTGTTATTCCAATATGTTTGGATCCCATCTGGCGTACTAGAGGTGTGAGGCTGATTGATGGTTAAGAAACCGAGAATCATCCCTGGACCACTGGTGCAATATCATAAAGGAACCCAAGCTGTCACCGAACTGTAACGTTTTATAATGGAGCACCACCAGCAAATGCACCGCAGGGGGTTTGTTCACAATCTACATACGGGTATGTATTGAGCAGATTGGCCCAGGACAACGGACAAGCACAGTATTTATACATATATGCCCAAAACAAGTCGATCGTCATGTGAAAGCACAGTGCTTGAGGACCATACAACAGCATATATAGCATATGCTACCAATGCACACACACGGACCCAAACAAATGCATGCACACGTACACGCAGAACACACACAGGCGACACCAATAACTTCCCACAAAGACATTGGAAAAAACAAACCCTAGTCATAGTTTTACAGACAAGACCAAAGCAGATGATTCTAATCGCCCTCCTCACCACACATACACACTAGTGGGTACATGTTCAGCATGTACACACATATAATGTGTGCCCACACACTTAAAGGACACTGAGGGAGGCAGGCATGTTATACCTCTGCTAGCACACGTTCAGCACAGACACGCGACACAGCCATAACCTGTTCAACTACACACATTTGGAATACATGCTCACACACACGACTACGGTACATGCATACAGACTAGTACCCAGACGGATGCACAAATACATGCAGGCGGTGTGCAGTGCAGACGCAGACTGCATGCCAAGCACGCGTATCGAATTCTTGCCATGCCCTACGCCAGCCAGGTCCCTCCGTCTACCGCATCTCAGAGCAATGAGCCGGAAGACGCTTTTATTATTTGTGACAAACTAGGGCGCTCCTTCGCATCCATCTCCTGAGCAGCAGGCGGGGGGCTGTGTGTGTGTGGGGAGGGGAGGGGGCAAGGGCCAAGGTCACGGGATGCGCAGGCAAGGGAAGGATTGGAGGGGCGCCAGGAGGCCTTTGTGGAGGAGGGGTGGGAAGGGGGAAGTGGGCTGTAGCAAGCGGACTGGCTACTACAGGGCCATGTAACTCGTGGGAACCCTTGCACACAGACGGACAGAGGGCGGGGATGCCCGAGGCACGAAGGAGGCAGTCCAAGGACACAGGGGCAGAGGGCAACGAGCACCCCAGAACACAGAGGGTCCTGTGACAGAAGTGGCAGAGGGCCTCCCGGCAGACATTCGGCAAAGCGAGCCTGCCACACACACACGCGCAAGCTTGGCGGGAGTGGTAGAACATCTGTCTACCAATACTGGATGTTTTACCACACCGTCAAATTCTGAGTTTTGTTACCGATTCACATTTCCACAAAATATTATACCGAACCACTAGAAGTCCTCTTGGACTCTAAATGGGGACTGGCTAACTGAAATATCTGCAAGACTTGGAATCATGCCAACCTTCCTGAGGCCTGGCATTTAACCCATGCAGTAATGTTAAATGGGTTACACAGTAATACTGCCAAACTCATTATCAGGCTCTTAGAGGGGCATGACACGTAGGGTGACCAGATTTCAAAAGTAAAAAACCGGAACAGGGCAAGTAACATAAAAGTAGGACTATCTCTTGAAAGTGGCTGTCAAAGCAGTACACTTCAGTAGTGCTTGGAGTAGAAGGGGGTTTAAGTGTTACTGTTCAAAGAAACACATATTATAATTAATTTATCACAAACAAACACTATCTTAAGCTGTAAAATGAAGCTTTTCTTCTGTATGAGATTGTGCATTCCTGCCTGCCATCTTGAAGACCTACTACCAAAAACCGCGACCACTGCAGTTTCCAACGGGAACATAATCTCGAGAAAGGAGGACAGAGCACCAAAAACCGGTACAGTCCCGGTAAAACCGGGACGTCTGGCCACCCTGGACACACAGAAAGTAAATAGTGCCCTGTGATATTTTCGGGGCGAATATTCAAGGTTGGGAAGAGGCGTCAAAACAGTGACTAGGGAACAGTCACAAATATCAATTGAAAACCAAGTGCCTGGATGTACATAGCTATCATTTGCATGTGTACATTTATGGATAACATATTAAAACTAAAGGTATGCTAAGGTAGGCTGGGGGGTTCAGTTGAAAAGGGGGCAGTGCGGAAGTCGAATTCCTCCTGCCTTGATGGAAAGGGACCTGGCAGAGAAAGCGGATGAGAGAGTCTAACACCTGGCAAACAGTGAGAGCCGAGATCATGGCCTACAGGCCGAGAGAGCCTTGCCTGAAAGCCCTGGCCCAAAGAGGGGCAGAGGGTGCATTGACAGGCCCTAGACAAACAGAGAACAGGGCATGAAGAAGCTCGGAGCAGACAGTGTGCTCTGCCATAGAAAGACGGTCATAGAAAGAGTTAGAACGAGTCCTGCCAATCAGTGTTTGCCGACAGACTGGCACATAGTCCTATAGTTAATGCAAAGCCTAGGAATCATTGACTTTCTCAACATGCTATTGCTAATAGGTTGTGACACATTCCACACATCAACATGTGTATTGTTAAGCATTTAATTTGCTCCAAAGTATAAGGGGCTAAAAAAAAAGGTGTGCTTATTTTTTTTTTACACCGTTTTGCTCATGCCCACTTCCAAAACTGCTAGAAGGCTTGTCCCCAAATATGTTTTGTGAGTGGCAGAATGCATGAGAGTAACATCATAGCTTGGTTCTGTGGAATCCGCCTGATTATTTTAAAATTGTGTTAAACAGAGAACGGTCTGATCATATCACCAACATCTTTGATATATCACCAATTGTTCATTGCACCAGCTGAGACTTTTCATAAATGAAAACCTGTCATTCTATATTCACAAGTATTTAATAAATAGAAGCATTGAAGGGAATGTTTTACCCCAGGGTAAATGTGTTGCCTCAGTCTCTCATGCTCTTCCTTGTCCTATTCCTTCATCCTCTTCCTCATCCCAGTCCCTGTGCATCTTCCTCCTCGGGTGTAAAAGCAGGAAACAGGGCATGGACATGAACCATGCACCTAGCAAGATGGCCAGTGCTCATGACCTGTGAAAAGGTGGGGTGGCCAATGGGCCTGCAATGAGGTAAAACTCCAGGGCGCGTAGCATAAGAGCACACTAATGAAGATTGCATATGAAATGGGTTATGATATCAGAAGAAAAAAACGGTAGTTCTACTGGTGGTGTCAGAGGTAGCAAAACAAAACCCTTGAAATGTGTGAAAAATCATTATTTCGGATCTGTTGAGCACAATACAAACCTTGGCATTCAGTGATAATCGTTAGTTGAAGTTACAATATGGTGCCAGTTTAACACAATAATGCCACATACATTCAGCAAGTATTGGAAACCAAGCCAGCTAAACTCTGAGTCCACCAGCACACCGATGGCATCACAGATGACCACCCGTACACCACTTATGACATTATCAATGACATCACTGCAAGCTAGGGCACGCTGAGGACATTACAGATGACAACCCGTATACCATCACTTATAACACCTCCAATTACATCACTGGTAGAGCAGATCACATCTGAGGGTGTACACCGAAAACATTGATTCTATGGCGTCAAATATGTCTGTCTTAACTTCACACTGATAACTGCTGTCATTTTACAATCCTAATATTAAAAAAGTAAAGGCCGGCGAGGACTGTGTCCATGTCAAAAGTAAAGGCCGACGGGGACGGTGTCCATGTGGATAGCACAGGCCGGCAAGGACTGTGTCCATGCGGACAGTAGAGGCCAGTAATGACTTTGTCCATGTGGATAGTAAAGGCCGGCGAGGACTGTGTCCATGTCAAAAGTAAAGGCTGACGGGGACTGTGTCCATGTGGATAGTAAAGGCTGGTGAGGACGGTGTCCATGTGGATAGCAAAGGCTGGCAAGGACTGTGTCCATGCGGACAGTAAAGGCCAGTGAAGACTTTGTCCATGTGGATAGTAAAGGCTGGCGAGGACTGTGTCCATGTGGATAGCAAAGGCCGGCAAGGACTGTGTCCATGCGGACAGTAAAGGCCAGTGAAGACTTTGTCCATGTGGATAGTAAAGGCCGGCGAGGACTGTGTCCATGTGGATAGTTAAGGCTGGCAATGACTTTGTCCATGTGGATAGCAAAGGCCGGCAAGGACTGTGTCCATACGGACAGTAGAGGCCAGTAATGACTTTGTCCATGTGGATAGTAAAGGCCGGCGAGGACTGTGTCCATGTGGATAGCAAAGGCCGGCAAGGACTGTGTCCATGCGGACAGTAAAGGCCAGTGAAGACTTTGTCCATGTGGTTAAGGCTGGCAATGACTTTGTCCATGTGGATAGTAAAGGGCAGCAAGGACTGTGTCCATGTGGATAGTCAATGCTTATTTGCCAGAGGCAGAAGCATGGACACAGGCCCTTCCCCTGGTGTACTACCCATATGTGTCTTGTGAACAATGTGGACAGAGCTGTTGTCTCTGGGAAAGGTATCATTTGTTATGAAGGGGACCATGGAACTTGACAAAAAAATGCGTGCCCTGTCCATTAAATGGGAAATAAAGACCCTCCCTCCCCTTTAAAGTGATTGCTGTGGCCAACATTTGTGTGTGGCAGACAGCAGATATGGCACTAGGATTTTCCCTCTCTAGTCGCGCCATGTTATCGTTATGATGCCTATGCTCCCGCTGTCTCCCTCCCCATCCCGAGCTACCGCTCCACTCGTGTGTCTGCTTCCTTGACGTCTATTTGTCAAAAGGCATAAGTCTCTTCTGCTTAAAAAGGACTGGGACGCACACAAGCCTGACAGCTCTCCACGGGAGCCGAGGCCCAATTATTCACTGAAGGAAAGCTGGGTTCCATCTCGCACTTCAGCAGACTTCATCTATATCAAGAGCAAGTAGTGACGGCGATCATCTTGTGCTGTCCTACTTTCTCAGCTCCCAGTAGCAAAGTTACACACACCCTGTGAGGAATTCGACTTTCCACACAGTGGTTGTGCACTCACCTGGGTTTTTTAAATATTTTAAATGAAATTGAATGATGCTAGATCAACCTCAGGAAAATGTGTGGGACTAATCCGCACACATTTTCCTATGCTCACCACACGACATACACATAGACTTGTATATTCTGGATGGACACAGCCTACAGGCGCTGTCCACCCTGTAATATTTAGTTGGAATATGATATCCAAGCACATCAAGGAATCTCAGAAGGGGGAAGACCAAACCTTCCTCCTGCCATGGTCAGCTTAATTAACTATCAAATGCTCCATGGATCCACCCTGTCCTTTTTCGGTAAGCACTGCATGCGGTGGCAGCAATTAACATAATTATCATACTAATAGAGTATACTTCAACAGGTCCACAGAGGGCATGGCTGCAGAGACTAAACAAACTCAGGAATACCCTAACAAACATTGATATGCACTGTGTCAACCTGAAGCCAGCTCCCGCCTCTCAGTATCAAGGGCAGTGACCTGTCATGTCTGGGACTATGCATTTACAGTAGTCGCCCACGCGGAGGACTTCATTCAGAAGGTACAAGTATGTGGATTGATGGAGACAGAAAGTCTGGTCTCGCCAAAGCTTCAAGGGAAACCTGCCGTTTTAATCAGGAACCAGAGAGCTCAATTAACCAGAGATACACAACAGACAGGAAGATGGGTGTGACCTTTTCTGTTGCAAATCGATCTGATTATGACCTCATGCATTCAGGAGATTGTTGGTCCATTGGACACTGGCTGAAGAAACAGTCTGCCTTACATCTTCTGCCAGTGAAGGAAGGCCAGAACCTCCAAAAGGGAAACAAGATCCCACCCCTAAACAACTCCCATGGAGATACTGAATCCAGAGGACCATCCAGCAGCTAGAGAACAGGTGCCCAGCCAGCACACAGCATGCCCTGCTAGGTTCTGCAAGCAAGCTTCCTTGGTGGGAAGTGCCAGAAAGTCTCTGTACCAAACCAAGGACAAGGCAGTTGCCTGCAACCCTCTCCTCAGCTTTGGGCCATCCTCCTTAAAGATTTACACAATTCTAGTGAAGAAGCTAGGAGGAGTGCATCCATGAGCATCAACCAGCATCTGCCTTGAAGGACATTTCGAGCAGTCGAGCCCCTCAAGTTGCAACCGACTGCACAGCTGACTGTTGTCACGCCGCAGTCACTAACGCCATCTGAGATTCCTCAACCAGTGATTCAGAACCGCCAATCAGCACTGAGATGATTCCTGACCCTGATCCACTGTATAAGCAAGCCTGCTGCCTTTCCGCCAGCCTCGCTCACCGAACTGCCTGCTGCCTGACACCCGCAGCTGTTTCCCACCTTGAACTCTGTTGCATAAGCTGCAAAGCAGCCTGAAACCGACTTTACCCCGTTGAGCACCAGGAACTCCTACAGCACAAGGCACATTGTGGTTCTGTCCCCCTGGTCCTTTGCCAAAGACCCCTAGTGACATTTTATGCCCCATTGGTCCCTTTGTGTTGAAACCAAGCCTTGAACTATTACGATGAATTACTATACTAATTACCCTCCTGTCAGTATCCAGAGTGCATCCCTTTTCCTTCTTTGAAACTGTCTGTCCTCTGCATTCTTTTGCAGGGATGGTTGTATTTCGTAGTGTGCTAGGACTGTCTGTTGTGATAATAATTAAGTAGATATGTTTATACAACCTTGACTGGACAGTTCCTTTATCATTGATATGATATAATGTGGTAGGTTATTTATAATGCGCTTTATACCCAGAGGTTTCTAAGCGCGGACCCGGAGATCGAACCTGTGGTGCTCCGTGTCGTCTTGCTTCCAAGGCGAGCACGTTGCCCCTGAGCTGTCCTCCCGAGACAATTGGGTAATAATTGTATTTTCACTGTGTTGCAACTAACCAACGATCCGCAATCTTTTGCAGATTTGCCTGCCATTCCGTCCATGTTACCAAAATTGGACAAGGAGGTCTATAATTTGCTTGTGTTCCCATCTGTTTGGATCCCTTCTGGTGTACTAAAGGTGTGGGGCTGATTGATGGTTTAGAAACCGATATTCATCCCTGGACCACTGGTGCCCCGGAAGTTGATTCGTCACATCTATGTAGTATAATAAGAGACAAATTTAGAAAATCCTGAGACACATCCTCCCATCCCCCCACGACTCTTTACACGTTCCCCTAGTTAACCTCTTCCCAGATTACTACTTAAACAGCAGTGCACGCTGATGCAAAACTGAAGATGCAACAAGGGAACGTTTAGTCTGAAGTCTAATAGTTGCAGATATGCAAACAGAAAACCTGGTCTCTCACCCAGGCTTCTCTACGTGACCTATATGATCCTGGTCAGATTATTTAAAAGGGATTCTTCAGTTGTGTACTGCACCAAAACCTCGTTCATACATGTTTTAATAGACTTGATATTGTATGTTCTGTACTTAATAATAATATTGATCATTTATATTGTCCACACAAAAGGCTGAACTGTTCCGCATGACATCATCAGCTGTGAACATGGTTCTCCCCTAACAGAAAAGTGTGATCAATTATGTTCATCAGAGTTAGTTGGGCAAAAGGCAAACTATTTTATCAACCCCCCTCACCTGGCCCAGCGGCTTTGACTACCGTCTCTGCCCCTGCTAGGTGGATTGGGAGCTGGTGCTAGGGCACAAAAAGGTCCAAGGCACGAGGGAGGCTGCCCTGACTCTGACCCATCCCACCTGGCACACGCTTCTTTAGATTTTCTCACCTCTTTCCCAGCATCCAGGACATGTGCCTGCCATCTTTTGCTGCCCCTTCTGCCTGCTGGGGATCTCGGGGAAAGTTCCTATGGGCCATAAACCGCTAGCATCTCTGCTTGTTGCTGCCCATTCCAAGCCAGGTGGGCATGACCCAACTCAACGTGACTCATTTCCTCAGCCTCAGGGCATGAAATGCTGTGCCTGCTCATTCAGGTCGCACGCGTGTGGTCTTCAGCTGGCAGACAGATGTCTGTTGCAGGTGCCTCAACCAACTGCAATCTTACTGATGCATACTGGCACATATTATATTCAAATGACCTCGTCTGTAGGATTCCCTACGCATGGAAAGGTGGAAAAAGCCAGGCTGGCACATGAGACATACAAATTAGAGAGCAACGCAGAGTTAAAGCAAAAAAATATGGATTTCAGGCTTTGAATTCATCATAACCTAGTGCTTGCACTGGGGAGCCTTCCATGCCACCATTTTGTGTAGCCTGTGCCAGCAATTATGGGAGTGGAGAAGCCAAGTGCAGAGTAGTATTGATCATGCGACAACAATGAGTAGTCCAGTCTGAACTGTGTTGGCACTCACAAGAATTGACTACACACTCAGCCTCTAGCATGGAATAACAAAACTGATTTGCATGCAATTGTATGGAAGGCTTACTAGGGAAGGACCAGAGGTTATGATGGATTCAATGTCTCCCGTTCCTCACTTTTGATTTGTATATCCCCAAGTGAGAGAGTATATGCTCAGACATACATTCCATTCTTCCCTCACCTGTGGGATCAAGCTGCCACTCACTGATTAGGTCCACAAAGCAGATACACGTCTGAGGTTGCCGGTGTGTCCTCTTCAGTGCTGAAATTGCCTAGCAGTTCTGACAGTTGTTCCCATTGTTGTCAGCCACAAGGCTGGTCTTCCAATGGCTGGTCCCCTTTCTTTATTGGTGAAGATATACAAATAGTTAGTCACCTTTCTAGATGAGTGAAAACAGGCTACAGCCATTATGAAATGGATGGTCGTTTGCTGCATTGCCAGTGGTTATGATTAATTGTAAATTGTATGCATATGTATTTGATGAATTGCAGTGTTTTGTGGCATTGTTCTTCTGTGGATCCAAGCCGAATAAAAGATTATTAACATAAAGATTAATTTTAATCCTTCGATTTATCACTTCTTAGTTTTGGAAGGAATTGCAGAAAAAAACGAGTCCTAGCCAGTTTGGCCTCTACATGCACTTGCCTGTGATGTCGATTTCTATGATGTCACTCCCGTGCCGTGACTTGGGTCAATGGCTGTGCCATAAGGCACCCGTGCCACTGATTTCAGCTTGTTTTATTCTGAGTGAATATCATTCAGGGCTTCCATTCTTTATTCATACTGATGTCACACACGCGTGTACTGCGCATGTGCAATCCATTGCCTCGTCCTTAATCTGTGACGCCCTGCTAACAGTAGGCCAACACACCAGCCTGCTCACAACCTAGCAGAGACAGACTCGATGGTCAAAACCCCCGCATTCCTTCCTTCCCTCCCCCCACATTGCTATTTTTCGGAAGAACAACCTTCTCGAATATATTTTACTAAAAAGAACAACATGATACGTGCACGGGTATGAAGGTGACAGCCGACCACCCACGCACACATTCCAGATAATGCATCAAGAAAAGCGAGGAGGAGCCGCAGACAATGAATGGGTTTCCTTTAAATACATGATATCATGTAGGAGGCGCTGACAACAGAATGCGGTAGTAACATCTATCCGAGGGCCAGGCGGGATGCTGGGGGTTCTTTCAAAGCTGCAGTTCCTGTCCCTCCCTTCAGGCAGTGAGTGGAGGGGGGACCTCAGGAGGGAACAGTGCCCCCCAGGCTGAGCAGGCATCTCGCCCGTTTGAGTAGTGTGTAAGGATCTGTCTTCTCCTGCATCCTAGTGGAATCTGGAGTGAGTGTTATGAGTGACATTGGAATGTTACTGGATGGAATGTTTGTGTATGACTGGTGTTCTCTGGAGGGGAGTTGAAGATGTAAGCCTGAGAGAGAGGATGCCGGTGCTTGCCTGTGTGAACTGGAATCTACTATCTGATTAATATGACTCTAGAAACTGGATGTTATGCTTGGAAACTGATTAAAGAAGTTACTCATCCACACCTTGATGTCAGAGTCATTTTGCTAAAACACAGAACTCCACGTAGTGCCACTCGTCCGCGGGCACTCTCGTCAAATCTCTAATCCAAGGCATTCTGATCTCGGTGGGAACTGAGGCCTCGAGCTGCGCTCAAGTCCTGACTGCCGGCAGGGCACACTGTGTGATTTGGTGAACATGGGGAACTGCTGTTTGAAGTGTAGGTTCGGTAAGTACAAGATCCAGGCATGCATGTACTGGTATGCTATATTGTCCACTGGTACGCCAGAAACATCAAGGTGAGTACATAAGGTAAGCCCATGGAGAGGCCACCATTAGTCCATCCACTCTGAGGGCGCACAGCCAGCGTGAAGGTCTGCCATCAATAGAACACTCGCTCAGCTCACTCCCAGGCATGCCAGCACAACATTCCACACTGAGGTCACAAGTCCTCCACCCACCAGCCCACAACACCCCACTCCCCTTTATAGCATCAGCAACAAAACAAGGTTCAGGGAGGGAGAACACCACTGGCCAAGGAGAACAACCTGCCAGAGAACACAACCTGAACACCAGAAACAGGAAGAAAACAAACTAACACAACAAAACACAACCTAAAACCAAGCCAGCATCAGGAAGAACACAGCCAACAACTGCCATGCATCAAGGGAACAAAGCAACGAGGAACAGAGCAATCTGTACAACGTGCGGCGCAAATAATCATAATCAGATGATAAGCTGCACTATAAAGATTGCCTACCTGGGTCGCGTAGGCCACATCCACAAGACCATTGCGGCACACCTATGCAACAATAACTAAAACCCTGCTGCACAACTGCAGCAGGTGATCCATAGGAAATACAGGCACATTCTGCACAAACCCAGACAGCACACCACTGAAGGCGATCCATGGGGCATACAGCCACATCCTAACAGAACCATACAGCGCAGAACTGCGGGTGATCCATGGGGCATGAAACTGCATCCTAATAAAACCACACCGCTCACTGTTGCAGGTAATGCATGGAGCATGCAGCAACACTCGGACACAAAAATATAGCACACCACTGCAGGGGATCCATGGGGCATACAGCCACTCCTAACAAAACCATACAGTACACTGCTGCACGTGATGCATGGAGCATGCAGCAACATTCTGACAAACAATGACAAGCGATCCATGGGACATACAGCCACATCCTAACAAATACATTACAGCCCACCACGGCAGGGGATCCATGGGGCATACAGCCACATCCTAGCAAAACCATACAGCACACTGCTGCACGTGATGGATGGAGCATGCACCAACATTCTGACAAAAAAATTAATCTAGCACACCACTGCAGGTGATGCATGGGGCATACCGCCACATCCTAACAGAAACAAATCACAGCACACCGCTGCACGTGATCCATGGAGCATGCAGCAACATTCTGACAAAAAATAAATCTAGCACACCACTGCAGGTGATGCATGGGGCATACCGACACATCCTAACAAAAAATCACAGCACGCCGCTGCAGGTGATCCATGAGGCATACATTCACATCAGAATAAATAAAATCATAGAGCCTTCAGCTGCAGGCAATCCATGCGGCATAACGGTGCATCCTATCAAAATCATAGAGCACACCACTCCAGGCGATATCCATGGGGCATGCAGCCACATCCTTCAAAAACATACAGCACATCGCTGCAGGCAATATATGAGGCATACAACCACATCCTACTAAACGAATCCATGCAGCACACCGCTACAACCACCCAAGAACATACCACACATTTATATCAGTCAAATAGAAGCACTTCTGGTTCTGGAACTGGACCGCGAGTAGACTGAAGACTTGCAATAAAACACAATGGCATTGTCCCATGCCATGAATGGTGGAACTAAACACATCGAAAACGCCACTCCATGCCCGGAAGAGTACCCACCCAATCGTTCCCCGGGACGGCTCAAACAGACAAGATGAAACAACAAATGCAACACAGAATTACCCAGAATGAGGCTCGACTGGACCACGCTACACCCACTGAACCACTGTCCAGCCCCTGACTACCTCAACTGGGATGGGGACCCAAGGGAAGGAACAGCGCCTAAGCCTTCCTAGCACTACACATGAGGCCATCACATAAATACAACAGCTAAATATTGAACAAGTCTCCCAGACCTAACATTAATGCTCTCTGCCCTCCTATAGGAAAAGGGAACCACTAACCTACCCCACGAGGCCACCACAAATAACACACAGCAAGGATAAATGACACAGGCCTTAAGGATCTCTGAAAGGAACAACCTAGTTCCTCTGTCACAGCCAGCCTCTTCAGCCCATGGAGAACCTCCAACAGGTCAGGGTCATAGTCTTGCAGGACAGATAGCTAGGCACCACTGTCAGGCTGAGTGACGATTCCTTTGCCTGCTGCAAGTCAGTGTTACCCACACCGCCCGCCTCCTGGAACTGATGCAAAATGGCACACGCAGTAACTTGCCGTGTAGATGTAGGGCTTACCCTCATTTTGTGGGCAGAAGCCGCCTTCAGAACGCAGTAAGAATGGAGGACCTAAGTCATGACACACCACTCTGGGGACCTTCTCCTGAAGGCCACCCCCATTTCCATAGGGCCCTCTCTCTACTTTACTTGTGTCCATTGGTTGCAGCAAAGGCGGGGGAGGACTGGGAACCAAAAGGAGGCCCTGGCAATAATGATCAAAATGGCCCCATGTTACACATTTTCAGCAGGCCCAACCTTTTCATATGAGAAAATGTGGAAATAAAATAGGTTACCACCCAAAAGTGGCACAGGGTGAAGAGGCCTACCATGAAATCTCCAGAGTTCCCTATAGACCAGTCCACCCGTGAGGAAAGGGTCTACTTGCACTACAGGTCCGTGCCGCATGCTGTTAGCTTTGTTGAACACCTTCTTCAAAGGCACAGACAGGCTAAAAAGCAATGTCGTGGAAGGTTGCCCAGAGCACTGCTCGTGGTTGAGATCAATTCTAAACCTTCCCCCCATCTCTTTATTGGTTACAGTTTGTCTCCCTTTGTGACAGGGGGTATGCCAAGACGTGGGTCTCCCGTTTGCTGCATTATAGGGAACAAAGTCACACCTGACTGATGAGGCTCAGCTAGAGAAAAACCTGTCTGTGGTTGGTTGTCATCCCGCGCAAAGGGGACATGGCTTGGCAGTTTGGGCTGCACTGCTCCCATTGGTGGCAGAACCGCACTGATTTACATAGGGCTTGTCCCCTTCTGCAATGGCACAGACTGGCAAAAATACGAGGGTGTGGTAGGTTTCCCACAGCACTGCAAGTGGTAAAGATTGACTCTAAAACGTCCACCCATCACTTTTTTGGATGCACTTCATCTCCCGTCGAGGGATATTCGAACAAATGCCCTCGCACAGGCAAGCGTCACTGGATAGTCAAAGGCCTAATGATGTCACTGCATCGCTCCGCCCAACATACAGAAATGGAAAAATGGCATGTGACAAATCAACTTCCGGGGCACCAGTGGTCCAGGGATGAATATCGGTTTCTAAACCATCAATCAGCCCCACGCCTCTAGTACACCAGAAGCAATCCAAACAGATTGGAAATACCCGTAAATTATAAACCTCCTTGTCCAATTTTGGTAACGTGGACGGAACAGCAGGTTTATTTCTAAAAGATCATGGATTGTTGGTTAGTTGCAAAACAGCAAAAATACAATTATTACCAAATGCTAAAAGGGACTGTCCAGTCAAGGTGTATAAACATATATACCTCATTATTATCCCAACAAACAGTTCTAGCAACACTACAAAATACAACCCACCCTGTACAGGAATACAGAGGACAGACAGTTTCAAGAAGGAAGAGGGATGCACTCTGGATACTGACAGGAGGGTAGTTGGTAAAGTAATGAATCCCAATTTTCAAGGATACGTGGTTTCAGCACAAAGGGAGCGATGGGTCATCAAATGTCACTAGGGCCCTTCACAGAAGGGCCAGTGGGGCAGAAACACAATATAGCGTGTGCTTGTAGAAGTCCTTGGTGCTCAAAAGGGTCGAGTCGGTTTCAGGGTGCTTTGCAGCTTCTGCGATAGAGTTCAAGATGGGAGACAGCTGTGGGTATCAAGCGTCAGGCAGTTCCGCGAACGAGGCTGGATGGATGGTTGCAGGCTGTTTTACACGGCAACTCAGGGTCAGAATCGTCTCAATACTGGTTGGTGGGTCTGAAGTACTGGTCGAGGTGTCTCAGACGGTGTGAGCAACTGCGGCGTGAACACAGTCAGCGGTGTAGTCGGTTGCAGCTCGAGAGGCTGGACTGCCTCTAAAATGTCCCTAAAAGTGGATGCTGGTTGAATCTTGTTGGTGCACTCCTCCTTGCCTCTTCGCTGGGCTTGTGTCATCCTTTAAGGCAGGTAGACCAAAGCTGAGGAGAGTTTTGCAGTCAACAGCTTTGTCCTTTGTTCAGAGACTCTCTAGCCTTCCCACCTAGGAAGCTTGCTGGCAGAACCTGGCAGGGCATGATGTGTGCTGGCTGGGTACCAGTTGTGGAGCTGCTGGGGGGTCCTCTGGATTCAGTATCACCCTCTGTTCCCTGGGAGATGTTTACAGGAGGGATCTTGCTTCCCTCTTGAAAATCCTGGCCTTCCTTCACTGGCTGATGCTGTAAGCCAGACTGTACCTTCAGCCAGGTTCCAACTGAATCCTTCTTGTTACTCCTCGCAAAGTCTTCAGATGATCTGCCAAGAGAGGGGCTCAGCCCTCTTTTAAAACCAAATGGCCCACTGTGATTGTTGCAGGCTAAGCATACCTTAATGAACAAATCCTGCGCCCCCATCAACAATCTTCTGTTATCCGTGAGGTCATAACCAGAGGGTCTCTCTGGTTAATTCAGCTCTCTGTGGTCCCTGATCAAAGCGCAAAGCGCAGGTCTCCCTTGAAGTTATGATGAGAAGACATTACCTGTCTCCATCAAATCACATAATTGTACCTTACTGAATGGGGTCCCCCTGCGGGGATGACCAATGTAAACAGTTGTCCCAGACATGGCATTTACCGCCCTTTGTACTAAGGGGCGCGAGCTGACTTCAAGTTGACACAGATGCATATCAAAAGGGTGTTGGGCATCCTGTCTTTTGCCAGTCCTGCGACCAGGCCTCCCGCAGGCCTGCTTCAATTAACTCTCATCAGTATGCGCTGCCATCAGCAGGCGGACAAAGGATAGGGCGGATCCATGGAGCCTTTGATATTTGATTAGGCTGGCCATGGCAGGAGGAAAGGGTTGCCCTCCTCCTCTTGCTGCTTTCATGTGCTCCTGGCTGTCACATTCCAACTGCACATGACAGGAGGACTGCACCTGTAGGCTGTGTCCACCCTGAGTACATGTTAGTTATGCGGTGAGCATAGGAAAATGTGTGCGGATTAGCCACACACCGTTTCCGAGGTTGATCTCCCATCATTCAATTTCTTTTAAAAATATCAAAACAGCCCAGGCGGGTGCACACCCACCGTGCAGATGGTCGAATTTCTCACAGGGCACAAAAAGAGCGAGGAGCCTTACTTGGTGGGTGTGGATGGGTCCTTGGGGGAGGGTAAGTGGTTGTCTTCCTGATTTTCGCTTATCCCGCCCCCCAAAGCACTTCACCTCCGTTCCTGTCCACAGCTGAAGAACACCTTGTTGCCATTTAAGTAACCAGGGTCCGGTAAGTAAAGAGGAGGCAGGATACAAGAATGAATGTGATGGCATGCTTTATTGTCCACTGGTAGGCCCGTAACATGAAGGTAAGTACATAAGTTAAGTACATAGCAGACAACCTGGTGGTTGATGGGCAAGTGCTCATCCGCATCCAGCCAGCATCCGCATCTGTCACCAAGAGAGCACTCACTCAGTACACTCACATGCATTTCGAGACAACTTTCCACACTGAGATCACAGGCCCTTCATGCCTCACCTTAGCAGACAGAAACAGCACTCTCCTAAATGGTTCTAATCCTTGCTTCTCTGCTTGACCATATTGTATAATCCTGGGTAAACGCAGTTCATTTCCATGCAACAGTTATACACTTCTCTTACAGAGATTTTTTCTTCAAATGCTTGCATATGCACTTGAAATAGGATACTGACTTTTCCTAGACTCAGTGTTTATCATCGTAGGACTTGCAATTCGTACACAGATCTGTGCAGCAAGCACATGAACTCACTGAGATAGCTCACTGCCATTTCATAGATACCCATGCATGAACTCAACTTGTGCAAGATGAAAGTACACTGCATGCAGGTATGTTTATTGATAAAAGCAATTCGAAGCACCGTGAGTAATGATATTCAAAGACTTCTTTCTCTGGAGATGGCTTACCTCGATTAATGAAATCTTGACGAGAGCAGGGCCCATTGTCAGTATGTGTTGAACCAATACTAGATTTGCCCTCATTATACAACATGCTTTGTTCCCTTGCCCCCCTTGAAGCGATCCAGGCAATACTTATTAAAATGCGCTCCATCTAATGAACGGGATCAGGCCTCTCTCGCTCAGGCAGTGATTGATTTTCCGGAAGGCAGGAATCATTCTCTCCACATTGGGAAATACAAATCTGGCAGTGCGCACGAGTGGAGAGAGACAAGTGCGGGCGAGCGAGGAAAAGCAGGACTAGACATAGAAAAAGGAAAGGTTAGAGAGAGAAAGCGCGCGAGAGAGAGATGCGCAGGAGAGCAAGAAAAAGCGCGAGAGGAGAGAGAAAAGGAAGTGCGGGCGAGCGAGGAAAAGCAGGTCAACATATAGAAAAAGGA
This sequence comes from Ambystoma mexicanum, assembly GCF_040938575.1. Taxonomy (NCBI): domain Eukaryota; kingdom Metazoa; phylum Chordata; class Amphibia; order Caudata; family Ambystomatidae; genus Ambystoma; species Ambystoma mexicanum. The sequence continues at coordinate 103,958,547 of NC_090926.1, read as the reverse complement.
AAGGTTAGAAAGAGAAAGCGCGAGAGAGAGAGATGCACGGGATAGCAAGAAAAGGAGAGTAGGCAGAAAGAGAAGTGCAGAGGAGCGAGAAAAGGAAAGGTTAGAGAGAGGTGCGCGGGAGAGCAAGAAACAGAGAGAGAGGAGAGAGAAAGAGAAGTGCGGGGGACCGAGGAAAAGCAGGGCAAGACATAGGAAAATGAAAGGTTAGAGAGAGAAAGAGCAAGAGAGATGCGCGGGGGAGCAAGACAAAGAGAGAGAGAAAGAGAAGTGTGGGGGAGCGAGAAAAAGCAGGACAAGATATACAAAAAGGAAAGGTTAGAGAGAGAAATCGCGAGAGAGAAAGATGCACGGGAGAGCAAGAAAAAGAGATAGAGGAGAGAGAAAAAAAGTGCGTGGGAGCGAGAAAAGGCAGGAGAAGATATAGAAAAAGGAAAGGTTAGAGAGAGAAAGGGCGAGAGAGAGATGCATGGGAGAGCAAGAAAAAGAGAGAGAGGAGAGAGAAAGTGAAGTGCAGGGGAGCGAGAAAAAGCAGGGCAAGAAATAGAAAAAGGAAAAGGTTAGAGAGAGATGAAGAGAGAGAGAGATGCGCTGGAGAGCAAGAAAAAGAGAAAGAGGAGAGAGAAAGAGAAGTGCGGGGGAGTGAGAAAAAGCAGGAAAGATATAGAAAAATGAAAGGTTAGAGAGAAATCGCGAGAGAGAAAGATGCACGGCAGATCGTGAAAAGGAGAGTAGAGAGAAAGAGAAGTGCAGAGGAGTGAGCAAAAAGCAGGGCAAGACATAGAAAAAGGAAAGGTTAGAGAGAGAAAGAGAGAGAGAGATGCGTGGGAGAGTAAGACAAAGAGTGAGAGGAGAGAGAAAGAGAAGTGCGGAGCGAGAACAAGCAGGACAAGATATAGAAAAGGAAAGGTTAAAGAGAGAAAGGGAGAGAGATGCACGGGAGAACAAGAAAAGGAGAGAGAGGAGAGAGAAAGAGAAGAGCGTGGGAACGAGAAAAAAGGAGAAAGCGAAGTAGTGAAAAGGAGTCTGGGCGACTGAGAAAAAAGAGAGAGAAAGAGAAGGAGCAGCAAACAGAGAGGGAGAAGAACATACAATTGAGAACAAAGCTGAACATATAGGGAGAAAGAAGAAGATGCATGAGAGTGTGAGGAAAAGATAGAGGCGGTGCAAGCGACAGGAACAGAAGCACGAGTGAGTGACTCAAAAAGAGAGAAGGAAAGAGCAAAGAGAGAAGGAACTGAGAAAGGTGGATATGCGCAGGCGAGCAAGAAAAGAGAGAGAGTAGCAGTGAGTGATTGGGCGCGAGATAGTGAAAGAGTGAGATTAATAAATGGAGAGACGCATGGGTGATTGAGAAAATAAGAGAGAGTGAGAAGGAGCGAGAGAGAAAAAAGAAAAAGCAAGAGCGAGAGGAAAAGCTAGAGCGAGAGAGACAATACTGTAGGCAAACGTGAAAAGAAAGAGAGAGAGAAGCAAGAGAAAAAGAGAACAGCGGATGATTGAGAAAGAAAGAGTTAAAGAGAGGGAGCGGTCATTGTTTCCTGACACTCAATCAAGTTAATCCCTGCTTAGGGGAGTCAGCCAATAAGGTGGCTAGGAATGCGGGCTGAATCCAGCAATCTCAGCCCATGTTACAAGCTGCCTGATGGCCTGTTTCCCCAGTCGCCATCTCCCCGCCCCCTCAGTCCACCCCTTTTTTTAAAAAAAGATTTCCCACTAACCTCTTTGCGGAAGCGCAAGTTTCGTCACCACTTGCCACTGCCCCTGATGGCCTCCATGGAAAGCGAAGAGGAGATTTATACGGAGCCCAGCCTTCGCATTCCACGGTGGCCATCTTGGAACAGTCTTTTATTTCCGTGAATGCGACGCTGCGAGGAGACCCGTTCAAAGGAAGAAAATACTTTTAATTAGCCCTGTACCAGCCCATGGGATGGGTGCTAGTGGTGTTAAGCATCAGTTCCAAGGGCTGGAATGGGTTGTAATGGCCCAGGGCCCTCTGTAAAAGCCCTAGCTTCGCTCTGACCTTTAATTTGGACTGCTGGGTCGTTACCACCCGTTCCAGTCCTTGGAACAGGTGCTTAATGCCACAATAATATAAACATTGAGGAAAATAGGTTAATCAATATGCAAGGTTGACAGTAGAACACATTACAGATTGTGTTTCTCCTGGGGCTTTTCATTCAAAGGAGGTGCTGTTATTACTTAAAGCACCACTGGTCACTGCTGGAAATGGAAATTGTTTACTGTAGGATTAGTCCTAAACCAACCCCAAAAAATAAACTTTTGTCTTTCAGAAGATTAATCATAAACACCTAGAAAAGAATGCAGGAGAGAGGCGTATCTTACAATATTGCAAGCAAAGTATCAAACATTCCAACCATGTAAAGCCAGAAGCTATAGTTAAATATTTTCTGCGGAGTGCAAGCTAACAAGCGATTTCACACAGTTCTGGATCCTAGTTCAAGTGGTCTTGTGCATAGGTGTCTAAAAACATAAAATCAATTGATGGGTGCAATCCAGTGAGATATTTTTTTGACGGATCCCATATCTGGGAAAATCTGGCCCAATGCTCAGCACTGCCGGTGGTCAATTTATCATCCCCACAAGCAGTGTTGGCCTTAGTGGCGGCAGTTTAAGAAAAATGTGGCACCCCACCCACCCCTTGTGGTCCTGGTCATTGCCGAGGTGGGGGGGGTGCCAATTTTTCTTTTATTTTTAACTCCCCTCTCCGGCGCCTGAGCAGGGAGTTAATCACTGAAATAGGGTGCTCATGCTAATGTATGATCGCCCTATTCTAATGAAAACCAGCTCGCTCCCGCATCGGCGCAGGGAAGAAATCATCTCAATAGGGCGCTAATGCAGTCGCTGTGGGCGCATTTAATAACAGTAGGGTGCCTGCCACGCTTTCTCCGACTACGCCAGCTCGGGGTAGCCGTTGAAAAGCTCCCCCGAGCTGGCCTTGTGTGGGGCTAATGGTACCCTGGGGACTAACGGCACCCCGGGCGGTCGCCCAGCCCTCCTTGCCCTAAGGCCGGCCCTGCCCACAAGGTTGGGTCAAGGCCATCACAGCCAATCTATTGCTTCAGAAGCAGCTGACCTGCAGTCGCACAGCTCCTCACGTTACATTGTGATAGGCCACAAGATGATATCAATAGCCAATCACATCGGGTGTTGGTGGAGCTACAGGTTCCTGGTATGCTAGCCCCCAAAATATGGGGGTGCTCTAGTTAAAGGGGTATGCAAGACTCTCCGGCCAATGCTGCCGATCCGCTCCACCACCATGACACCCACTCACACTGCTATGGTAGCTGTGCCAGTGTCACAGACCATCACCCAGACCAGGTGAATATTTAATCAGTCTCCAGGGGGGCCAGTATAGCTTCCTTTAGGGAATGGCCTAATGTTTTGCAGGCAGTGATTGGAAATCTTTCAAGACTTGCATTATTGGTCTGCAAATCTCACTTGCCCTTTCAACCTGAAAAAGCCTAGCTTCCTGAAGGCTTGTGTTACGCTATATTACCGATCGTTTATGCAGCACAAACTCTCCAGCGGAAGAACATGTTCTCTGGGGCTTGACTGGTCTGCTTGGGCGGGGCTTCAGAGCTGTCACTCAGGCGGGGTGGAAGAGAACCTCTTGGGGTTATGGCGCAATTTCTTTTCTTAATGCCATCATTATTAGTTCTTCCCACCGAGCCCACAATATAGCCGCTCATTGGCCACGGGTAGCACCAATGAGGAGCCATCCTTCCAGAATTGTCATCTGCAGGTAATCATTCCACGAGCTCAACAAATGCCCGCCGACAGCAAAGGTTGGAAACTTTTCAATGAAACTATTCCATTTTTTTAAAAAAGAAAAGGCGTTATCTGTCTTGCTTTTCAACGCAGAACAGTCTGATCTACCTACAGCCTTCACATGTTAACAGAGGTTACGCAGTAGTGTGGATGTGGCAACTGAAAACATGAAGGTCTGGCACAAAGCACAGAAGACAGATCCGTCGTTCAAATGTATATATTTTTTCTTTACTCTGAGTACTACTTGAGCTACAGAATTCCAGGCCCATTAAGAGAGCACTGCCGGTGAATGTGCCTGCAAAGGTAAAGTCAAAGAGTCCACCTTTGGGCCTGTGAACCTGAGACATGGCTGGCATTGTTTTTGAAAGCAAGCATCAGGGTGGCCATCTTGAAACCGCTGAATTGCAGGATCTATGATGTCACCTGAGGAAGTGCTGGAATCAAAGCCTCACAGATCATCTGACAGTGTGACTCAGAACTGAGATCAAGTGGCGGCTGAGTGATGGACTCACCTTGGGATTTCTGGAAAATCTTCGGCTCTGTTCCACTCAGAAGACTCGTGGGAGAAGCCTTTGGGGTTTTAGTGGGATTAAGATCATGTCTGTCAAAGGGCAGGAGAAAAGGTGTGTTGGACGTCAGTGGTACCCGGGCATATCCCATTGCTACCGCTTTAGAAGTGACGTTGTGGTTGGTGTGGACAGGAAGCTGCGTCTCTCTGCAAGGTCCGCCAGGGGCCTGAGTGGGAACAATTAGGAGGGATATACTTATGCCTACCCTGGGTCAGACTACTGCTGCAGGGAGAGCTTGGCGGAGCAGAGAAAGGAGGTAAGTCCTAAGCAAGCGGTTTTACAGAAAGGAGGATGTGGGTTAGTGTATTGAGAAGGCAGACTTCAGATCAAACATTTTAAGGAAAAGTTAGGTTTGAAGATCTCCCAGGAGCTTGAAAACCTCAACGTTGCAGGCAAAAGGAAAACATTCCCTAGGATTCAGCATGGTCCATCTGGTGATCATAGCCCAAAAACATTTATTTATGACCGGAATGCTACACATTTGGTTTTGGGGTCATCCGATTTTGAAGGTAGAGGGGCACCGGCCATGTAGGGCTTTGCAGACAAAACAGAGGGCTGGGAAGGCAGTGCTCTGCTTCAGTGGTAACCTGTGCAGTGCTGTGCTGCCTGTTCTCGATTGGCTTTAGCCCTCGCATGAGCATGGCATCGTAGATTTCTGTTCTTCAAACTTAGACCCCAGTGCAATAGTTTAATCTTGTGACTGCCACTGCTAATAGTAGATGGCAAAGTGTTTAGACACCTTCAAGAGAAGCAGTGTCCCACGTAGGAGGCGAAGGGTGAAGGCGCTCATGACCAAGGTATGATATGATATATGATAGGTTATTTATAACACGCTTAATACTCAGAGGTTATAAGCGTGGACCCGGAGATCGAACCTGTGTTGCTCTGTGTCGTCTTGCTTCCAAGGTGAGCACGTTGCCCCTGAGCTATCCTCCCAAGACAGGTGGTGACATGTGCCACTAGTGATTGTTCTGTGTTGAAGAAGGGCACCCGGTTTCAGACACCATGAGGTGGCACAGGATGTGGGCTTGTAGAGGTGGGCTTCTGGACCCGACTAACAAGGCCTTTGTGTTTTCTTAATTGAGGATACGCCAGATCCATTGCTCCCATGGATGTATCCGAGAGAGGCAAGCTTGTGATGCGATGAATGTTTACATACTTGTTGGACATTTTTAGAAACAACGGTGTCCTTCCGGGGTACAGACAACATGCAAAATTGCAGCTGTCAAAGACTTTTGCAACTGGAGCCATGTGGACGACGAAGAAGGGAAAGGGATGACCCATGGCGCACACCACAGGAGGCATTGGTGACTGGCGAATGCAAAGGCCCCATTTTGACCTGGTGACTGCGGTTAGCTAAGAAGGGCTAGAGCCAACACAAAATGTGGCGCCTCGACGTCATAATATCACAAGCCGCTAGAGGAGGATTCTGTGTATACTGTGCTATATTCCACAGAGAGCGAACACCTGTGCAGTAAGAGGAGTAAGAGGAGATGTGGCAATTAACTGGTTCAGGTGCAACCTGATCTTAAAGGGAAGCACATTAATGCAATAGAAGTGTTTAGCCTATACAGAGACACAACCAGTTGTCATAATGGCCAAGAGGCCTAATGTCACATTCAACACCGTTTATCAATCATGGCTTTTCAGGCAGTAGTGCTTTGCATTCTTGCTTTTGTAGTTTGGTTTTTGCTTTCTAACTTTGGAACGACTAGGCCTGCATGTAACTGTTGTCTGCAAAGCTACAAAGACAGGGATAGTCCTCATTTGACAACTGTGGATCTCAGGTGTGAGAAACCCTGTTTTTTCTTTCTTTTTGTTTTTCTTTGCCTCCTTTCAATTTTAATTGTGTTGTTCCTATCATCGGTGCATTGCTGCAAATGCCCACATGAGAACTGGAGGGTGTCCAGGATCATACTCAGAACTGCATGTATCACCTGTAAAGTAGTCTCAAATGGAACATGCTGGTGGATCAACCTCTGGAAAATGTGTGGGGTTAATCCGCAAACCCGTTCCTATGCTCACTGCATCACATACACACAGACCTGTGTACTCTGGTTGGATACAGCCTAAGAGAGCAGTCCTCCCTGTCATATTTAGTTGGGATCTGACAGGTGGAGTACATGATTCATCTCAGAAGGGGAAGGGCCAAAACCTTCCGCCTGCCATGACCAGCCTAATTAACTATCAAAGGCTCCATGGACCCACCCTGTCTGTTTGTTTACCCTCTACAGATGGGTGCAGCAATGAACATAATTAATAGAGTATACTTCAAACAAGCGCACATAGGGCCTGGCTGCAGAAGTTAACAAAAGACAGGAACACCCCAACAACCTTCGATATGCACTGTGTCAACCTGAAGCCAGCTCCCACTTCTCAGTGTCAAGGGCAGTGACCTGTCATGTCTGAAACTATGTATTTACAATAGACATCCCCGCAGGGGGATCCCATTCAGAGGGTATGCAAATGTGATTTGCAGGAGACAGAAAGTCTTTTCTTGCTGCAGCTTCGAGGGATACCTACTGTTTTAATCACAAACCAAAGGGAGCTGAATTAACCAGAGAGACCCTATGATCCACAACAGACAGGAAGAATGGTGGGACTAAGTATTACATTTTCACCCCTTTATCTTTTCTGTTGAAAAGCTCTCTGGTTGTGACCTCATGCATACAGGAGATTGTGGATGGGGATCCAAGATTGGTTAATTAAGGTAGGCTTAGCCTACACCAATCACTTTGGCCCATTTGGCTTTAACGAGGGATGAGCCCCTCTTTTTGGCAGATCATCTGAAGACTTTGCAAGGAGTAGCAAGAATAACTAATTTTTCACCCTGGCTGAAGGTAAAGTCTACCTTACAGCTTCCACCAGCGAAGGAAGGCCGGGATTTCCAAAGGGGGATGCAAGATCCCTTCAATAAACATCTCCCAGGGGACAGAGGGAGATACTGAATCCAGAGGACCCTCGAGCAGCTCCAGAACCAGTGCCCATCCAGTACACATCGTGGCATGCTATGGTCTGCAAGAAAGATTCCTAGGTGGGAAGCACCAGAGATTATCTGAATCAAACCCTGGACAAGGCCATAGCCGGCAAAACTCTCTGCAGCTTTGGGCCGTCTGCCTTAAAGACGACATGAGCCCAGTGAAGAAGCTAGGAGGAGTGCATTGACAAGCATCAGCCAGCATCCGATTTAATGGACATTTTCAAGCCAATCGAGCCTCTCAAGCTGCAACCAACTGCACCGCTGACTGTTGTTACACTACAATCACTAAACGTTGCCCGAGATGCCTCGGCCAGTACTTTAGACCTGCCAACCAGCACTGAGACCATGATTCCTGACCCTGAGCTACCAGGTAGGCCAGTCTACAGCCATCCGTACAGCCTTGCTCGCTGAACTGCCTGCCACCTGATGCCGGCAGCTGTCTCCCATCTTGAACTCTGTTGTAGAAGCTGCACAGCGCCCTGAAACTGACATGCCACTATCAAGCACCAAGAACTTCTACAAGCACAAGTTAGATCCTGGTTCTGTCCCTATGGTCCTTCTGTGAAGGACCCTAGTGACCTTTTACGATCCATTGCTCCCTCGGTGCCGAAACCAAGTATCCTTGAACTATTGCGATTAATTACTTTACCGACTACCCTTGTCTCAGTATACAGAGTGAAATCCTTTTCTTTCTTGAAACTGTCTGTCCTCTGCATTCCTTTATAGGGTGGGGTGTATTTTGTAGTGTGCTAGAATTGTCTGTTGTGATAATAATAAAGTAGATATTTTTATACAACCTTGACTGGACAGTCCCTTTTATCATTGGGTAATAATTGTATTTTCAGTGGTTTGCAAGTAACCAATGATCCACGACCTAGCAGAGATAAACCTGCCATTCCGTCCACGTTACCAAAATTGGACAAGGATGTTCATAATTTGCCTGTGTTTTCAAATCTGTTGGGATCCCTTCTGGTTTACTAGAAGTGTGGGGCTGATTGATGGTTTGTAAACCGATATTGATGCCTGGACCACTGGCGCCTCACATGTTGATTTGTCACACACACCTCTGGAGGCTCTCGCACCTCACATAGCTAAACTATGAAAATGTTGGCGTCAAAGCTAGCCCTCAAAGAGTAGACTTGCAATCAGTCCTTTTGCCACACCCTGGCCATCTGGAAGTTAATCCCGGTAGAGGCTTGAAATGCCTTAACATGTTCCAGTTCTGCAAAATACTAAAAACATGGCTCTTTCAACAACACCTGCCTGAGGAATAAAAATCCTTCCCTCCCTCCACCAACAGTACTTTGTTTACTGTATAAAATGCCAAGCCTATTTCTGGCATAATCCTGATGTAAAGTGTCCTGCTGCTATTGAGCTGGGTTTGCGCTGTAGCAATAAAATAAAACTGATACACCTGATATGTGGTAGTTGCCATGATCATGGGCAATATTGGGGAGTTTTGTCTCTCTTTCCTTACATGCTCTAACATTTAAATTCCTAGGTGCTAAGAGGGATGAAAAGAATACATTCTGAATAAAGTTGCAAGTAGGTCCCCAGAAGTGGATTCCCTTACACTGGACCGACCTGTGCTTCCAGCTGAATCTGAAACCTCCAGTTAATCGAGCTCCAATCCATCAGTTCAAGCCCCAGGCATTCATTCTCTCTCTGGGTGCACACCTGGTCCAGGTGAGTATGACCACCTGCTCCCGTTCCCTCCTTCTGATCCCTAAGAGGGGACAGTAAAACCACAGGCACGTTTGGGGTTATGCACGAAGGGGCTCCCGGGGGTACTAGATGGAATTGGTTCCAGGCCGGTTCCTCCCAAAGTTCGTGGCCTCCCATGATGTCTAGACTACCACATCTCACTGCAGCCTCAAAGTTAAAAAAAAACGTCATTCACAGGGTGCCTCTGCTGCCCCAACTCACTGAAGTCTCACAGTAAAATGACTGCACTCCAAGGGTGCCTTTGCTGTCACAACTCACTCCATTCTCATAGTTCAAGGATTACACTCCCACTGGGCCTGTGCTGCCACAACTCACTGGAGACTGAAAGTAAAAGGATTGCGCTCCCATAGTGCCTGTGCTGCCACAACTCAGCGAAGCCTCAAAGTATAAGGGTGGTACTCCAAGGGTGCCTGTGCTGTCACAATTAACTGCACTCTCAAAGTAAAAAGATTGCACTCCCAGGTGTCAGCACTGCCACAACTCACTGCAGCCTCAAAGTAAAAAGACTACACTCCAGAGTGTCTATGGTGCTACAACTCACTGCAGCCACAAAGTAAAACAACTGCATTCCGAGGCTGCCTCTGCTGCTACAACCAACTCTGCAACACTGCAAACTCATAGTAAAATGACTGTAGTCCAAGGGTGGATGTGCTGCCACAACTCACTTTAGCCTCAAAGTAAAATGATTGCACTTTCAATTGTCTGCACTGTCACAACTCACTGCAGTCTCAAATAAAAGGACTTCATTCCTAGGGTGTCTATACTGCCACAACTTACTGCAGCACCATAGTAAAAACACTGCACTCCCGATGAGTCTGTGCTGCCACAACTCACTACAGCTTCAAAGTAAAAGTACTGTACTGCCATGTATCAGCGATGCCACAGCTCCCTGAAGCCTGATTGTAAAAGAACTGCACTCCCTGGGCACCTGTGCTGCCACAGCTCACTGCAGCTTCAATGTAAAAGGTCTTCACTCCCAGGGCGCATGTGCTTACACAACTCATTGCACCCTCAATGTAAATAAAAGGCCTTCACTCCCAGGGTGCTCTACTGCCACAATTCTCTGCAGCCTCGATGTAAAATAAGAGCACTCCCCGCGTGGCAAAATAATTAAGACACCCGCAGGAAGCAGAACTTTCCCACAGAGCATATGGCATGCAAGCCTGGGGCAGAGGACTCCCCTGTCCTGCCAGCAGGGCAGTTTCTAGCCAACTTGGTGCCCAGGGCGAAACACAAGAATGTGCCCCTCCTGACTGGCACACATCATTGCCAAACTACATCTCTGTGTCATGTGACAAAACCCTCCTCAATATCAATAAATCATTACAAAACTAATGAAGCTGGTTTCATTATATTGTAATTCAAGTACTTTACAGAAGAAATATAATGTGAAAACACAGCTGTTGCTGCCCAAGTAAATGCTTCTTCTGTCATCTGCTCTTAGGGAAAGCCTTGCCTGAATGCAGTTTCAAACTGCCCGTACTGGCACAATGTAGTGTGACTAGCCTGCCGTGGTTTGAGTGCCCACTGACCACTGACCCTGTGTTGCAGGTGTTCTGTTCAAACCACCTCACTTGTATTTCGCAAGGAGTAACAATAGACTAACCATATTAATGATTTTCTGATAGAAGGTTATCATTCCAATGTGCACAGTCTGGTACACTCATATTGTACTCTCTCAAAATACCAGCACGAGAGAGAGAAAGGGGATAAAATAGCACCAATGAGTGATCCTGTCTGCTTTGCATTAAATCACAGAGCATTTTGGGAATATAACAGTGATCAGAGATCTCTATATTTGATTAACAGGTCTGTGATAAAAGGGTTGCATGTGTGAATCAGTAAATACATAACAGACTCGGCTTGGTGCTCATATCACTGTTCACAACACTCACCCTCACATTAACATGTTCATAACCATGAACCATACCTACTCATTCAGGCATTTTACGTTTTTGGATGTGATGATAAAATGGCTGCAAAATCAGCCACTCAATTGGGGGTACAAAGACTCTTTTGCTCCTGGTTTCTGGAGAATTTGGGATGAGGAGGGGCTGTGTCTCAGTCTGAGCATGCCCAATCCCCAATACAGAAACAACTTTAGGGAATTATATCTATAGAGAGGAATGGATACCCTATAAGAGACACCCAATAAAGAGGGGAACATGTAGACTAAGGACTGTGCTTCTTACAAACGTTAGCCATACCAGTGATAAGCTGATTAAGCGTTTTAAACAAAACCGGCTTCTGATACGTAGTATACGGTTCACAGTTCTTCAGCCTCTACCTCCTCACCATTGCTCAGGCCTCAGGGTTTTTTTTGACTTTATCTAACTGAGCTGGCATTAGCATCCCGTATGAATCCGGGCCTGAATATAGTGATAATCATGATGTGCAAGTGTAGAAGTTTGTTTGGCCTTGTGAAATTACAATTTGAGGCAAATTCTTTGATTGTTTTATGTGTTTAAGTTTTGGGACAGGAGGGCACACTGGTTAGAGCTACATACACAAAAATTCCATTGTGCTATTGTATGGACATGGAACACATCAGACAAACGCAGTCATATATGTGGTTACACAGAGGAGCAGCACATGGACGCCTTAACAAACAAGGTGGTGACTTGAGCAGCGCACAAAATATTACTGCAAACATATCACTGCATTGATTTGTCACAAACTACTGCCTGCACAGTGACACAACAAACCCTGCTTTCCTAATCTAGGTGCCAAGTCACATTGAGAAGTCATCTGTCAGTGGTTGACGTGTTAAGAAAATGAAAAGTTATTTGATGCTGAGCAGATGCATTTAGTCCATGCCCCAAATAAGCTACTAGACCATTTAGGCACAAACAAGACAGTTAACCTTCTCAGGCATGTGCCATATGTAACTAAAAAGTAATACAAAACAAATAACATTTTGGAGTGTCAAATAAAAAGGCAAGAAAATAAAGAACATCATTTTTAAAAAATTCTGTGTGGCACGTTAATTCTCTTGGAAGAATGTGTAGATTTGGTCAGCCAACTGATGGTTTGTGCGGGCCTTCAGAATAAAAATGACCCATGTTCAGTTCTTATAACTGTGGAGTAAAAACAATGGCTTGTTAAAAGAGCCATTCCTTTTAAATTGCCCCCCCCTGAAAGGCTCTGTCAACACAAAGCTGGAGAGGATATGGGGGCCTGGGGGGTTTGTGTATCCAAATCATTTCAGATGCTGCGTTCGGAATATGCATTCCTTTAATTGAAATGATGGAATGCTTAAGTTTTGACCAGTGCAAGCTCAGAGGCCGTTGTCTGGGTGGACCCCTCCCTCTACCCCTTCCTCTCCCCCTGAGCTGCTTAAGCTCCGCTCCCTGGGCAGCCGCCTGCTCTGCCATCCCCAGGAAAACATGTCTGTGTCCTGGGAATCACACAGAGGTGTGCAGTAATAAAATTGCTGCAAAAAACTAATCTGTACAAAAAAATTGTAGCAAAAATGCTGTGGTTTGACCCGGTAAAGGTGTAGCCATTATACCATTTAAAGGGAGCACAGGGCTCCCCCGCTCCCATTAAAAGGTATAATTGGTCCAGGGGATGCAGGAGTGTCTGCCACATCCGTTACATGGATTTCGGCAGCAGAACCACAGCCTTGTTGCCATGATATTTTGTGTAAACAGCCATTTTTGATGCAATTTTAACAGATGGGACCTATACAGAAGCGCACACCCAGGTGTACTCTTCCCGCCCCTCACAAGGTCACAAATTGAGCAGTCAATGGTGCAAGGGAGGCTCCCTGTTTGGGGCATAGAGCATCGAGGTTAGACAGGCATGAGGCTTCTTTCTTCTTCTTGCTGACAGACTTTATCCATCAGTAGTGATTATTGGATACCGAGGCGTGAGCCTCCTGACTCCATCATCGTGTGTAGTCGTGGGTTGGATTTCTTCTCTTGCTGTGTGGACTTGTCACAGTAATGGCTGGTTTCACAGGGTCTTTGTCGCCACGAGTGGGGCAGCCTGCAGAGTTATAGTAACACGTCATCCGGCACCGGCGGTGAGAGGGAGTTCCATACCACGCGCAGGCGGCAGTCACACCCGTACATACTGGAGCCAGAGCTGCCGTGACACGTTCGCGCTCTTGTTACAGCTCCAGAGAAACAGCCCCGTCAGCCTCGTAATTACTATTTTGAGGGAAGCGGCCTAATTAAGAGTTTTTTAAACACCGCCTTGGTGCAGTCAGTCCCTCGCTGGCTCATGGGGTCTGCAGCTGCATCGCTTGGCTCCTGAGCGTCGAGGCTCTTTCAGGCGAGACCCAGGCCTACAGGGTTCTCATTGCGCCCAGGCACAGTGGGCGACGTTTGCTAACACACAGAAGTGCGGGACAAAACAAGCAAAATGCGCCATTTTTCCTCAAATGTATCCGAGCTGACAAACCATTCAGGCGAGACCTAGGTCTGCAGTATTCGCACAGGGCCTGCGTAGCGCGAGCGACGGTTGCAACCAGTGCCTTAAGTGGCACTACAAATCGAGCCGGGGCTCATCCAGGGGGCGTGGCCTAACAACAGGGGTCTTCATGGCCCGTTAGGCCACGCCCCCTTGACGAGCCCCGGCTCAATGGGCTACTGGCACCCCTGCCAGGCAGCCTTTTGTAGAGATGAGCACCCTTTCCCCAATAGGGGAGAGGGTGCTGATCTCTGCATTTATTTTGTATAGGCTTGCCTGGCAGGGGACAGCGCCTCGCCTATTCAGCCTCAATGGTGATGCTGCCCCTCGCTAGCTGGGGAGGGGCAGCGTCACCATTAAGGCTGAAAGGGTGAGGCCACTGGAAGTAGAGGCCTTTTTCCTAAAGACTGAAACTTCCGCGAATCCGCGGGAGCTTCAGTATTTAGAAAGCAAGGCCTCTGCTTCCAGCGGCCTCATGTTTTCTCCATAATGGTGGCGCCGGCCCACGTGCATCACTTGATTAAAGGGATGCCTCGCAGGTGCGGCGCCACCATTATGGCTAAAAGGCATTTTTTTCTGAAGCCTGAAGCTCTCGCTCATGAGCGAGAGCTTCAGGCTGTAGAAAAAAATGCCTTTTCGTGTTGTGGCCGGGGCTGCCAGGGGAGATTAGTGGGCCCCGGCAGGGCCCCGCCTCAAAGCGAAATTTCGGAGCCTGCCGGGGCCCAGCACCGGCAGGCCCCGGCCCACTTAAAGCCCTGGTTGGCAACCATACACACAAAGCATGGACAGCAATCTTGAACAGGCAAAACGAGTCCAATGTTTTGTAATGTCATGTGCGCACCGACCTATTTCACTTGAGGGCCATCTGCGCAGTGATTTCATGGTCCCTGGGAAACGTGTGCGGCATTCGCAAGAACATTAATGCCTACTTATACAACAGGCAACCTGGTGTTGAGCAGCAAAGATCGCATTTTCACTGAATTCTGCAGCTATCTCTCCCGCCTTGTAGCAGATCTCCTCTTCTCCTGAGACATTTACGAACCTACCACCACACTATCCCCGTTCTATACTACGAGTTCCCCCATTTGGATCCTGACTTTTTCCCCTGGTTGGTCTCATCGCATCGTTCAAATACTACTTGTGCTCATTGTCTGTCTTGTCGTCTACGTGTGCGCACCCTGAGGCCCAAGGGCATGTGGCGCGATGTTATAGGAATGTTTAATAAATAAATAAATAAGATCCCTAAAACCTTGCGGTCAAGACAGCGCATTCGCTGTAGGAGTTAAGTGGGCGACCGTGGCTGATAGTATGATATGATATGAGGAATTATGTATAACACACCTGTACACAGTAATTAGACTAGTTACTATAATAATAATAATAATAAAATAATAATAATAATAATAATAATAATAATAATAATAATAATAATAATAATAATAATAATAATAATAATAATAACAATAATAATGTCAGTGGCTTATATAGTGGTCCGCATGGGGATTCTTCCAATTTCTAAAGGCTGTATTAATCCTCAGGAGGAAAAAGGTCTGAGCCGGGCCAAACAGTGTATCGAACCTACGTCGTACGAAATTGTCTTGCTCTCATGGTGGGAAGGTGAGATAGGCCAGACGGCCAGATAGGCTTTCTCATTGCACCCGCCGTGCATGGTGGAGCCCCCACAAGAAGCAAAGGCTCTCATAACCCAATATTTAGGTTTTCAAGCAAAAACACTGCGTACAAAAGGTCTGACTTAGTTAGACATAGTTTCAAAGTTAGAGTTGGAAAAAGGTTTTCAGCCCGTAGAATTGGACGTTTCCCCACTCACTGGAATCTGGGCTACTTTATGGTTATCAATTATTGGGGGGTATAGGAAGTCGATTGTCAGCCCTGTCCCAGAAGAAGTAAAGCAGGCAGGAAGGAAAGAACCGGAAGACAAACCTTCTCGTCAATGTCTCCAAAACTCTGGACCCTCATCCCCTTAAACACCAGACTCACTTTGTTGCTTCTACAGTTCAGGAAGGAGCTCAAGGCCCTCCTCCTCAAGGAAATGCTTCTCCCTAACACCTAGGTCCAGACCCCCTCTGTTCCCTACCTAACCCACGACTGGGCAATTTGCTCCCCCCTGCCACCCTGTGATGCCCATAGCATTCCATTCCAGAAGGTCTCTGTCTGCTTAAACCATCACAACAATTGCTTATCAAAATCATTGTCTATGGAAATAATGTTTTCTCAGCTGTTGAAAAAAGTGAGGTTGAAAATACAGTATTTTTGTGTTGAAGTCTGCAGCAGTTGGTCAAGGTATCGGTTTTCGATATTGTGATCATTCTTCTGGTTAGCGGGCATGAAAGATAACCAAAATGGCGGACACTCAGAAGCTATGTATTTATTAAAACAATGAACCTGTGGCTTTATCCCGCACGTGCCTGTTTGGGAAATGTACGAACTATACATACGTTCTCTTGACAGTTAAGTACAAAAGAGACCCATGAGGTATGACACTGTGCGACAGTTGTGTACAAAGATAAAGGGGCCGATTTAGAGTGTTGTGTGAATAAGATGTTCCATGCTTCCACAAGCGGAAAACACCTAGATTCAAGTTGACACTTTCTGGCTGTCTACCAGTGGATACCCAGAGGAAAGCTGACAGAATGCTTGCCTGGGGCCACTTCGCTGGCGGATAATCCCCAGGTCCCCATTGCCATGCATGGGAACCGGTCAATTGTCTACCTGTGGTGTGGCACTGGAATGCCGTCCGCCAGGTTTCCTTTGAGAATTCACTGATGAAAAGCCACAAAATCTGACCGTTATGCAAGCCCCCCCCCCAAATATATCTCAACGTGTTCTCAAAATCAAGGTTTAGGAAAATCAACCGTAAATATTGCAGTAGGGAATTTAACCATTGTATTACACTCATTTTCTAATACATTGTTTTACATTATTTTGGTTGAAATGTTGCAGAACAGATTTTAGACCAATTGGGTCACAACCCATGGAATTTATAATTGGTTCTGCAGGGCGACACCAGAAACACGCCCATAGATGCCAGGTCACCAACTATACAGAGGATCATTTTGCAGTGTGTGCTGATGCCGGCTGACCCCAAAGAAAATCCATGAAGCCTGTCTCAACAACATATGCCCGTGTTGCCCCACTTTCAAGCAGGTTTAGTGGATGCCCTAGCCCACGCAGCGGGTGCTAGAGGGGCGGCCGGCACAGCGGGCTATCTCTCTGGCCCTCTGCATCCAGCTCGCCTCCCCTCTCTTGAGGATGGTGGAAGGGGCATACCCCCAGGGTTCCACTGGAACCAGCCGGCCTTGGAGAAACACTTAAATCTCCTGGGCTGCAGGAGGTCACCCTCTTTGAAGTCCGGCAGCAACAGGTCCTAGCAGAGAGGAAGTGATGTTGCAGATGCTGCCACAAGCATTACCCGCTGGCTGCATGAGGCGGGAGGGGGGTCGACGGGCGCTGAGCTGACACCATTAGGGACTCCTTAATAACTGACTTCAGTGGCTCGGGGTTGTTTGCTCCATACAAGGTTATGGGAATTGACTGGCCCGGCGGTCTTTCAAGCAGAAGCGGGCGTGCTCCCTAGAACTGAGACCGAAGTGACTGTGTCACCCGGAAATATGTGAAACCGAAGGAAAGGCTCACCGGATTGTGAAACCCCGGGAATGGTGAGGGGCCACCCGGGGAGGTGTTTGTAGACCAGGTACTCTTCTGGGCTAAGCAAGGCTAGGACCGCCCATTAGGTTGACTCTATTAAAGTGATCCTGATTCTTCCAATTTAAGAATTGTTGTCTGTGTAAATAATTTTGGTGCTAAAACATAGGATGAATGTCAAGGGTTTTGGGGGCTTCAGCAGGGGTTAGCCTCGCTGTGCATGAGTGTTCTCCACCTTTCATACTGGTTGCGCCCAGACAAAGTAACCAGGCGTATCACAATACGTGCTATCATTGTCGCTGCAACATACCTTTCCATTCTGACAGTCTTCAAAGAAAATATGATCAACAGCATAGGTCCGTGCAGCCCGCCTTTCCTGCTGCCAGTGCTCTATCAAGTCACTCTCAGTGCAAACACAATGCATATTAGGCCGACGCACACGCACACGCACACGCACACACACACACACACCCCACCCCCCCACCCCCCCCCCCAGCCATGGCATGCATCTCCTTACCATGCATTGTGTGCACACTCTGTTCCGCACACAATCCGCTGTGACACTTAGTGCCAGCTGCCAGAAAAGGGCCAGCACCACATTGTTCTAAGTCTGCTGCAGCCATTCATGGAACTGCTGCCCTATGGAGACGCTTTGCTGGAAAAGAATACACAGGTGCAAAGGGGATTTGCTGCCCGGGAGGCCTGGGGCGCTTTATGCCACCCGCCGGGCATTCCCTATAGCTCTCACAGGGGCAGCAGCTTTGAAAAAGTCTTGATTCTGCCCACTGTTGAGCCTGTGTGGTGGCAAGCTGACCCCCCTGTTCGGTGTGCTACCTGTTCTCACGTGCATACTGGATAATGGGCAGGATCGCACAGGTCATGGGCGTGCCATAGTCCAGAGCGTTCTCCCTGAAGGTTGTGATTGGGGGGGGATCCATCAGTCTGAGAGATTACACCTGCCATGGGTTCCCCCAGGCTTCCTTGCATCGAGGGGTGACATGTGTGTGCTGATAGGACTCAGCTTGAACGCTTACGCCTCAGGGGACTTGCCTCGCATCCTCTGTGTTTTGAATGATGACAACTCCTGATTGTAGGGGGTACAATGAGTACCTGCGGGCTGGTTTTATCAGTGAGAAGTAGCCTGAGCTCCCTGAACATTGGCATGCAGACCAGTAAGAGGAAACATGGCCTCCACCAGATGTGGTTCTTCTAAAAATTCAGAGTAACACGAGTTGAGCCGGTTAGGGAGAGGTTACCTGCCACAAAACATTATGTTCTTAAAAGGAAAGTGTGACTGGGATTTTGAATCAATTAAATTAACTGCAGGGACTTGCTTGGGATGTTGACATCATTCCTTGGTCGTGTGCTGTGAGAGGCATCTCTGGCTGGGATGTGAGACCCTGAGTCCACTTTTGTAATTGGGAAGATTTTTATGAATCATTATTTTCCGGGTGATATCAATTACACTTTGGTTTGCCAGGGTGGTTGCTGGATTTTGAATATTCAAAACAGGTTCCAAACCCTGGTAAGTTTGAAGTGGTTGTGGGTGTGGCTTCGTGAGGTGCGCTGTGAGGCCTTCTACAAGGTGTGTGTGTCTGTGCTCTAAATGTCTCATTATCATACTGGTTCTATGTGATTTTATCAAAAATATTTTTTCGAATGATTTTTTACAGAAACAAATCCATCAAAAAAATCACTGCATTTTTTATGTTTTTTTTCGGGTGGGGTTCCCACAGAGCACCCTTCCACTAGTCCCCCTTTCCTGTGTTTTTAACCCCACCCCAAACTCATCTCCGCCCGTTTTAAACCCGCCCATATATACTATTTTTTTTTTGATGGATTTGTTTCGGTAAAAAAATCCCTTGAAAAAATATTTTCGGTGAAATCACTGGATACCTACTATACCATACCAGAGTGATTCTCAGCTATAGTTGGAGCCAGTAACCCTTTTCCTGACATGAACCCAAAGAGGATTCTGCCTTCTTGTAAATCGAGGAGTCGATATGTGGATTGGGGTATGCAATATATAGTTAGGCACAATTCATTTTCACAGAAGCATGTTTTCTTCCGCCCCTCCAAATAAAATGCATCCTACAAAACAGCTTTGTCAAAGAATTCTGTTTTTTTTTTTCTTGCATTTCTTTTCATTCAAATTGATTTGTAAAATGATGTCACAATGACTTGGTGATGAATGCCATGTGGCGAGCAACCAAATCAATCCTATCAGGCGCCAGACATTTTTGGAATTCTTGAAAAAGTGGTCTGAGGCTTTGTGTTGTGCGCTCAACACTCAAAGCTCCCGGTGAAGGTCGAGCACCCAATATCCCAGTTTCCTATCAAAGGGCATTAGTTGGGAGAACCAGGGAAAGAAAACACCCGCATCACCCGAGTCAGCACGGTGCGAAAATCCTACCAGAGCTCGGGCCCTGCTTACAAAAGGCATTTGGTAAAAAAAGGCTGTGGTGACACCGTCCCACTGTCGGCCATCTTGACGCAACGTATGCAGGGAGAATGCCTCATCAGGCACCCTGCAAAGTGTTAGACCTTCGTGCCCCGACATGTTACACCCAACCATGGCCTCGGTGCCACCCCAGTACTCCTCCCTACCTAATTGCTGCAGCTGGAAAGGCGTCAATTTGGAGTTCAGGTGGAAGGCCCTTGCATGCCAACTCTGCTGGCTCCACCACTGCGTGGTGGCCACAGCCCGCTTTAAGTCCATTGGGGTGTGTCTGGGCTGTCTAATCACTTACCTGCTAGCTTTGTTTTGCTGAATGCTTCATGAGTGCCATGTCGCATCCCCAGCAGGACCCAGCTCGTAGTAGCAGCCAATAGTCGCGCAGGTTCATGCTTTCAAAGGCTCCCCCAAGCTGGCGTGGTGGGTGAAGGCACGGCAGGGACCCTATTTTGATGCAATAAGTCTCTCTCTCCTGCTTGCTCTGGATGCTCCAGCAAGAGAGCAGGGTGCTTTTTTTATTAAAATAGGGTGCCGATTCTGCCCCCATGCTGGTTGGACAGCCACGCTCTATTGCAGCACGAACTCCCCGCTCCTGCATGTTATGTTATGTTAGGTATATTTCTTGAGCGCATGGTCACCCGAGAGTGTCTTGGCGCATGGGAGCGAGGAGTTAAGCACTTAATTAACTAGAGCGCTGCTGCCGGTTCTGCTCTGTTTAGCAAAGCAACTAAACATGTAGTACCCCCCCCTGCGCAGGGACCCATGTGTGGGAGGTGGTGGGAGTGCCACATTTTGTTGACCGGCCCCAAGCGCTGTGCCTCAACCCAGGCCATAGCGGTGGCTGCACCACACTACAAAGTAGTACACAGTACGCGTGTGGTTGTGTGTGCGCGTGTTTGTGGGTGCGCGTATGGTTGTGGGTGCATATGACAAGGGCTGGGACACAGGAATCGAATATATGAAACCAGAAGCCGATACCGATCGTAGGTGACACTCAGGGGGCAAGAATGGGTGCAGTGGGTGGCCGGGTGCTGGTATCGGGTGCGATAGATAAGCACCTGTTGGTAAGATCTGGGTGCAAACTACAGCAACACGTTAGAACATCGGCGGGGTTGACTCACCATTCATCCTTCCAATGATTTGAGCACCAAATGAGTGGGAATAATCTGTGGTACAGCTCTCAGACACATTAGGAATCTGGCATGAGGCGCTACATAACATTAAATGTGTGTTTTATAGAATCGTGAGTGCAGCCTGGTGTTGCTGGGCTGCAACATTCCTTTGCCCTGTGCAGTTCTGGGAGCAGCTGAATGACCCTTCTACCGGGAACCGCGAGGGCACGTTTGCAGACAGGCACAGAGGGCCCTTAATTTGAAACCTCCAAGAGCTCCTAGCAGTCCTCCTCTCTCCCTTACTGCCTGTTCCCCTCCACACTCCCCACCCCCTCCGTTAATGCTTGTGAAGCGCTCAGTAAATCCTTTAAATAAATTATATGACATTATTCTGCTCGGAGTGAGCCAGGGAGCAAGTGCCTCCACGCATCCCAAGGAAGATTCTTCAGTGCATGGTGTGGCTTGCATGGGGGAAGGGGTAGGAGGCGATTGCACGAGGCACCCAGTGTGCAGTCCTTTTAGGGCACACGGACTAGGCACCGGTGTACAGGCTGCACACAAAAACAGCAACACGGTGGGAGAAACGGGTTCTGAATACCCACAAAGAGTGCCCGATACAACTATGTGGTTGAACGTTCTTTCGGAAACAGTCAGGCATATCTGGAGTTTCCCCTGCGATCTTAGGTCTCTCAATGGCAACCCAGGTCCTTTGTATTTATATACCTAAAGTGTTCCAGCAGCCCACGACGTGATATTTGAATGTATTAAGCCCTCCCCTAACCTAACAACAGTGACTTCCTGAGTCCCACGTGCACCGAAAACCCAGCAAGTTGAGTGCATCTGAGCAGATTAGGTCCGCCACAATCCTAGGGCTGTATGTGACTAGCTCAAGCCCACCCGCCACCTCAGGACTGTGCTTACAGAGTCCCAAGTCCACAGATAACCCAGGAAGTGGAGTGTGTCTGAGCAGGTTAGGCCCACCACAATCCTAGGGCTGTTTGTGACTAGCTCAAGCCCACTACCAACCTCAGGACTGTACCTTCCAGAGTCCCACGTGCACCGATAACCCAGGAAGTGGTGTGTGTCTGAGCAGGTTAGGCCCACCACAATCCTAGGGCTGTTTGTGACTAGCTCAAGCCCACTACCAACCTCAGGACTGTACCTTCCAGAGTCCCACGTGCACCCATAACCCAGGAAGTGGTGTGTGTCTGAGCAGGTTAGGCCCACCACAATCCTAGGGCTGTTTGTGACTAGCTCAAGCCCACTACCAACCTCAGGACTGTGCTTACAGAGTCCCAAGTCCACAGATAACCCAGGAAGTGGAGTGTGTCTGAGCAGGTTAGGCCCACCACAATCCTAGGGCTGTTTGTGACTAGCTCAAGCCCACTACCAACCTCAGGACTGTACCTTCCAGAGTCCCACGTGCACCGATAACCCAGGAAGTGGTGTGTGTCTGAGCAGGTTAGGCCCGCCACAAATCTAGAGCTGTAGCTGACTAGCTCAAGTCCATCACCAACCTAACACCTGTGGTATTACCCAAGTTGACTGTGGCTGATTTGATCGTGGTCGATTTGACTGAATTTAGGGAGCTGGATGTTACCACAAATATATGTGGGGGGTGGGTTTGGGTTAATAAATAATATAGGGGGCTTTGGAGAGGGGGCCATGGGGGTCTCCCCCTGCATATATTTGTGATCAAAATGACCAACAAAAAAATGTGGTCAAATCGACCACGGCAAATAAATCCAGTCAAACAACCCCAACCCACAACTGTGACATCAAGAGGCTCACGTTCTCCAAAAAGCCCAGAATGGTGCATTTGAAAGGCTGAAGGCCCCCAGCACCTCAAAGGCTGTGTGTCTGCCAGGCTGCAACTTTCAGAACTATCAGTACCTGAGGTTGGACCTGTGCGCCAGGGGAGGTTATACTTACATTATAGCCAGGAAAAAGTGTAACGCTTGTTTACTCACGCAGATGATTAAAAAGTTCTCCGTCCAGACAGCGGCGTATTCACTCGGTGGAATTTTGCAATTCTACAAACTGAGTTGTTGCCCAGCTATACTGTACGGGCTGGAGGTGCTCTCTATGGGGGGCCTAGACTGCCTTAATGTCCTGGAGGGGTTGTTTTGGGGAAGTATATTACATCTGGGTCCGGGCACCCCTATGGAGTATAGTAGATTGGAACTGGGGTTGGTTTCCCTTGGTACCCAAGCCGTAATACGTAGAGGTCCCCTATACATAAAATCCAGAATGAACCCCCGATGCCCACTGCTGAACTTGTTAAACAGTCATTCCAACACAGAATTCATGGGGTGCAGTAGTGCTAAGAGTTTTAAGCAATTCAACAATGATTGTTTTGCCAGAATTGAATGGCAACCAGATTTTGAGAGGGGGGGCTGACTATGACACCATGAAAAGGATATACAGGAACAAGGCTGAGCAATGGGATTGGGTCAGGAATTACAACCACCAAAGTACATTACAGACGTGCAAGTAAGTGTCTAGCGTTAACCGCACGTACTGGAAGGCACAAGCATACCTATTGCGATGGCCTAGCCCGGCGGTTCGTTACTTCATGCTTTGAGTACGGACGAACCAGCTTCCACTTTTGATGATAAATGGTGCTTTCACTCAGGTACCCATTGAGAAGAGAGTTTGTCACATATGTAAATCAGTAAATACTCAGGAAACAGCGTGGCACGTTCTTACTATGTGCACTAAGTATCTGTATGAATACTTTGAGGCAATTGGTCAGTTATTATGAGTCCATTAAAACAGTGCACTTTTGGGTTGATTCACTCTCTGTTTATACACAGAGAGTGAATCAGTTCATATGGCCCTGTTTCGATGATGGGGCTATCTTAATAATAAGCACCTTAAAGAATCAGGGGCCAGTGTTTGTAGAGTGCACACATATTAATATGAATTTTATGGATTTTAGAGTGAATGTTCTTATTGATGAATTTATTAGTGGTGTCTGTTTAGTGAAGTAATGAAATATGACGCATATGGTGAACATGATGTTAAATAATGTGATGTCAATGTTTTATGAGTGTTTGAAATGTGTAAAAGCTCCTAGTGAACTAAAACAAATAAATAATAAACATTGTGTAAAAAGTCATGGTTTCTATGTATTAAGAAAAGAAGAAAATGAGGTCTGAAAGCCATCATACCCTACAAGTGAAACACAAGCAGCTGTGATTGGCGTGTGCCTCGTGGTAAATCTCCATAGCCTCTCACCTATTCTGTCATGACTCTACAACCGGCTTGGGGGTTCTCCTTGCTATGTTTCATGATTTCTGCAGTGCAACTAAGCAGTTCACAAACTAGGGGGGAGGGGCTTATGCTGGGGCCAGCACCATCCTGTTTTGAACAAAGGCCTAGCCAGGTTGAGTGCCTCATATTGAGGATGGACTTTTGGGCTGTTGGCACAAATACAAGATGAACAAATCGCCAAGATAAGGTTACTGCAAATAGTAAGATGGGCGTGTATGGAAATTGGCAAAACTCACAACAGGCCAGGGCATGTGAAAGGTTGATTGGCCAGGACAATCAAAGGCATGTCAGAAGTAGCCTGCCCTATAAGTGAGTCTGCTCCCGGCCTAAGCTTCTTTCCTAGGACCTGACCTGTGGTGACATCTCCTGGTATCCAGTGTGTAACAGCGACCACCCTATCTCGCAACCTGCGGTTGGTGGGTTCTCTGTACTGAGGCTTGGCAGGGTCCCAGCAAGGAGGACCTGTTCACAGGGATGCTTGACATTATTCCAAGAACAGCAACAGCCAGTGCTCCAGATAAGAATTGCAAGTGGGAGTAACCTATTTTTTAAAGTTGGGCGTAAAATGATTTTTAGGGAGTAAAAATGTAAGTCCAATTCCCAATGGGAACATTATTTTATAAGCAAGTAAAATTATGTTGTTAACTGTAAGACAGATAAAAAAATATATATGTATTTGTACCTAGTTATTCATGCACATTAAAGGATGCAGGTGTACGTCTTACAAGCAGGCACTAATAAAAGCAGTTTCTTTCTGTGGTACTGCGTGCACTAGTGCGCCAAACATATCCATGGAGCTGTGTTGGTGAGAGGCACAGGGTTGTACGTGTCTGTTTTCTGCTTTTTGTTGGAAGTATTTGTCCTCCCTATTTTTATTTACTGGGAGTCAATTAGCTGTTGCAGCCCTTATCTGTGGGGCTGGCAACGCCACACAATCTGTTTCAGTAAACTGGCCCTCCATGTCATCTGCTTTATCATATATGAGCAATTCTGGTGGCACCAACTCGAAAGAAAACAAATATGTTTCATGATGTCATGTTAGCACAGACACAACGATATTGCAACCATACGCTTTGGGCCCGATTCATGGAATATTTGCCCGGTTCAAAGTAAATTTGCACTGCTGAAAAGTCTGGGCAAAGTCAGTGCATAGTCATTTTTGAAGCACAAAATGACTTTAAACCTGGTGGATATTCTTGGAATCGGGCCCTTTGTGTTTAGCGAGTCACAGACAATTGGAGAGCAGTGAAGCCCTGGGGGAAGGTGAAAAGATCATAATGCATGTCTGGAAATGGTTACACAGGTACTGGATGGAAACATGGTTGGAAATACATGATGGCAGCAACAGGTATGGCTTTGTTCCAAAGAAGGGTTTCAATATAATACAGAATTGAAATTGGCGACCCCATCGTGTCATATGATGCTGACTTTAGTCTGATGTTTTCCTGCGGTTGTTTTATGTGTGTTTCCTCGTGGTTCTGAGAGCAGTATTACTCTTTTGTCAGAACCATCAGAGTAAATGAGAAAATATATGATTTGTGTTATTGGTTGACTGTAGCTGCAGTAGCCGCAGGTTAAACCCTGCTCCATTGCAAGACCGCGTTTGTACTTGTCTCGCCGTGGATTTAATATCGTGTGAAAGAGATGCTTTTATGAAGGAACTGGCTGTAAAATTCTATGCAGGGAAGGAAGGGACATGCAAGAGAGTCTCCACCAAGGTCAAATAAAGGGTCCTTATAAGTTAAAAAAAGTGTCAGGTGAAACTTGGCCCAGCTAAAAGTAAAAGGGATTCACACATGTTCTTCCGTGCAGGCTCAATCTGGTCTATTGGGCAGTAGGGCAATGCCCACATCACATTTTTAACATGCTAGTGTATGCCAGTTTTTGGGTCTAAATGGGCCAGTATTTTGGCCAAAGTGGGCCACTTTTTGATTAAGTTGCTTTATTATGTTCAAAGCTAGTAGTTTTGAACGGTGTTTCTGAACACATAGCCTTTTAAAATGCAGAATGTGCAACACAGCACCAACGCACTCTCTCTTGGGTAATACTCAACCAGTCTGCCACAAAAGGAAGGAGGGGCCATTCGGCTGCAGTGCTCAACTTCTGCATAGTCATTTCAGATGCTCATGACATAAATCACGTGGTAATGATGAGATGTTGATATCCTGTTCTGTCGTCAGCTGTCCTTTCAAACTTGAGAGGTTGGCATGGGTTTCCGTTACCCACATATCTATTGCTGTTAGAGTACAGCGCCTTCCAGCCGTTTCTTCATCCTCATTTATTGGAGAGCCTCATTATCTAGGCTATCTGCTGACATCTTCCCACTCCCTTAGCACAGCCTTCTTCCGCTTACTCCTATCTAGCTGTTCCAATTTCCTTCACACAATCAGCACATACAGTCGGGATTGGTATCTCAGGTCTTTGGGTAGTCCACCTATCGTGACCTTAAACCCTGCTCACAACATACGCAGGATTGCCCGAACACATCTCAAACCCCTCACACACCCAAACTTTGCATATACCCTCATAAACCCTGACCTCCATACTTTGAGCACTCTCTTACACAACTTTTCCATATTTTAAACACACACTATTACAGCCACAACACACTCTACTATCTCTCTAGATTAGGGGCCTAGGTTCCCTGGGAGGGACTGGATGTTCTTAACTTGAACATTATGAGCTTTGAGGCCACTACAGTGGTGAATTGGTGCAGTATAAAAAAACACTAATAGTCTTATTGCTTGAATTTGCACTACAAATAAGGCCATGCTTTATTGAGAATTGCTAACTACTGGAGAAGCCAGTGCTGCCCATCCCTGCCAAGCTAGAAGTGGGGAATGGCTCTTCTTCCAATGTAGATTCGACCAGCCCCCTACAAGAGAGGTTGAGAGATTCCTCTTCTTCTGGCTGTCTGTCCCTGAAGTGCCACTTCTTGTACACTCAAGGGGCCATATCTATTTATTGAGACTGATTTGCTATGCTGGATTATCAGGCTGCCCATGTTCGTTTGACACAGAGCAACCCAAGTGTTTAGCATTATTATTAAAATCAATATTAATATTATTATGAGGGTATTTATTGAGTGTGAGTCTAGCTTCAGGAAGCAATGATGCACTTTACAATCCTACGGGGAAGAACACGGTGAAGGGAGCAGCAAAACAAGGGATTGGGAAGAGAACAAAAGTGGAGGGAGGAGGTGGGCAATTGGCGGCAAGGGATTTACAAGCAAACAGGGGAGGTGTGAGGAATTCGACGATCTGCACGGGCAGTGTGCGCTGGCCTGTTTTTTTTTTTTTTATATAATGTTTAAAATGACCTTATTACCCACAGGTTTGTAAGCGCGGACCCGGGGGTCCAACCTGTGTTGCTCCATGTTGTCTTGCTTCCAAGGCGAGCACGTTGCTGCTGAGCTATCCTCCCGGGGATGCTGCTGAGCTATCCTCCCGGGGCTGAATGATGGGAGATCAACCACTGAAAATGTGTGAGGTCATTCCACACATAGTTTCTCTGCTCACCGAATGAAACGCATAGTTATTTGCACTCCTGGATGACACAGCCTACAGGCTCCATCCTCCCCTGTCATGTTCAATTGGAATGTGACAGCCATGGGTACATCATAGCATCCCAAGAAGGGGGTAGGCGCACCTTCCTCCAGCCATGGGCAGCCTAATTAAAATATCCACGGCTCCATGGATCGACTTTCCTCTTGTTTAGTTTGGCAGGTGGCAGTGCATACTAATGAGAGATAATTGAGGTAAGCCTTTTGAGGGGGCTTGGTTGCCGAACAGAAAACAGGAAAGCGGGGCTAACACCCCTTTGGTATGCAATGTGTCAACTTGAAGCATAGGAACAGAGCGGATACCTTTTAGAGGGGAGAAGTATGTTATTTGAGGGAGACAGGAAGTCTGCTCTTATCACAAACTTCAAGGGAGACCTGTGCTTTAAACAAGAGTCCGAGAGGGCTCAGTTAACCAGAGAGAGACTTTGATCTACAACATACAGGTAGATGGGTCGGACTTCATTATCATCCATTACCTTTCCTGTTGCAGAGCACGTTGGTCCTGATCTCATGCATAACAGAAGATTGTTGGTGGGGACCCATGATTGGTTAATTAAGGTAGGCTTAGCCTGCACCAATCACTGGGGCCCGTTTGGCTTTAAAAGAGGGCTGAACCCCTCACTTAGCAGATCATCCGACTACGTTGAAAGGAGTAAGAAGAAGCACTCATTTGGACCCGGGCTGAAGGTACAGTCTGCCTTACATCTTCCGCCAGTGAAGGAAGGCCAGGAGTAGAGGGAAGCAAGATCCCTCCCCTAATCATCTCCCTGGGAATAGAGGGCGATACCGGACTCAGAGGAACCATCCGGCAGCTTCAAAACTGGTACCAGCCAGCACACAGCGTGCCCTGCTAGGTTCTGACAGCAAGCTTCCTAGCTGAGAAGTACCGGGGCTGTCCACCTTGAAAGGAGTACATGAGTCCTGTGAAGAAGCTAAGAGGAGTGCCACACAAACATCAACCAGCGTCCATCTTTTAAGGACATTTTCGACAGTCGAGTCCTCGAACCGCAACCAGCAGCACCACTGACTGTTGTCATGCTGCAGTCACACAAACCATACAAGACACCTCGACCAGCATTCCAGATCCACCAAACAGCACAGAGACAACGATTCTTGACTCTGAGCCACTGTGTAGGCCAGCCTGTAGCCATCCATCCAGCCTCGCTTGCCGAACTGCCTGCCGCCTGATCCCCGCAGCTGTCTCCCATCTCGAACTCTGTCTTAGGAGCTGCCAAGCGCATTGGGACCACCTCGACTTTGTTGAGCATCAGGGACTTCTTAAGCAGCAGGTACATTGTGGTTCTTCTCCCTGGTCATTCTCCGAAGGCCTCTAGAGACAGTTATGACCCTTTGCCCCTTGGTTATGAAACCAAATAACCTTGAACAGTAAGACGGATTACTTTACCAACTACCCTCCTGTCAGTATCCAGAATGCATCCTTTTCCTTCATGAAACTGTTCCTTTACAGGGTAGGTTGTATTTTTTAATGTGCTAGAACTGCCTGTTGTAGTAATAATAAAGTAGATAT
The DNA here is from genome assembly GCF_040938575.1 of Ambystoma mexicanum. Lineage (NCBI taxonomy): Eukaryota > Metazoa > Chordata > Amphibia > Caudata > Ambystomatidae > Ambystoma > Ambystoma mexicanum. Next base: position 103,929,472 of record NC_090926.1, on the reverse strand, counting down.
TTTTATACAAACTTGACTGGACAGTCCCTTTTATCATTGGGTAATAATTGTATTTTTGCTGTGTTGCAACTAACAAACGATCCACGACCTTGAGGAGATCCCTGGCGTTGCATCCATGTTAGAAAAATTGGACAAGAAGTATTATAATTTACTTGTGTGCCAATCTGTTCAGATCCCTTCTGGTGTACTAGAGGTGTTAGCCTGATTGATGGTTTAGAAACCGATATTCATTCCTGGGCCACCGGTACCCCAGAAGTTGATTAATCTCAGGCAGACATACTAGGGAGCAGATCATCGATTCTCAGGCAGGGTGGGGAGTGGAGGGTGTGTGGACCTAGTTGTTAGGGAGGACCCATTCTTTGAAGAGCAGGGTCTTGAGCTCTTTTCTGAACTGTAGAAGTGAGAGGGCAAGTCTGATGTTGATGGGGAGGAGGTTCCAGAGTCTTGGAGTGTAGACAGAGAAGGCCTGTCTCCTGGTTCTTTCCATCCTGCACCGTCAGACTTCAAGTCTGCACATTTACTTACTTCTGGTTGATTGTAGGTCTCCAGAGATGCTGATTTTCTCAGTGAGGTTGCTTTGGGACTTCAGGGTGACAGCCTTGTAGATGATGCAACTGGATTTTACAATAATTCAGATTTGCAGCAGGAGCAAGTGCAGTTTGATGAGGGTCCGGTGATGTGGTTTAATTAGTGGATTCCTTTGATGAGTCTTGCTATGGCATGTAGGACACATCTCAGCAGTGCCAGGGTAGTCGCCGGAATGCCTTCCAAAAGGGCATTGCTACGATACAGGTGGGAGAGGACCTAGGTTTGGACAACCTATCTGAAGTTGTTTTCTGGGATGAAGGGCTTGATTTTCCACAGGAGGGAAAGTTGGCACCAATCCACTTGTGTCTTCCTTGCTATGTGCTCTATGATCGTGAGGTGTTTGTCAAGGATGAACCCAAGAGACTTTGCACATGTGGCCAGCTGGGGAGTGAAGCCAACGTGGTTCACAGCAGAGAGCCAGGTCTGGATGTCAGGGAGTTCAGTGCTGTTGTTCATCAGCAGGATTTCATTCTTGGGTTGAACTTGAGATATGCACTGGACATCCAGGATTGGATAAATGTGAGGCAGGCCTTGAGCCTGTGGACGTCTTCGATGGAGGATATCTTCAGGTAGATCTGCGTGTCACTTGCATATTGGTGGATGTTGTGTGGAGTGAGGAGGGTTCAGAGAGGTTCCATGTAAAGACTGAAGAACATTGGGGACAGGATGGATCCTGTAGAACTTCCCAGGTGATGGCTAGAGTTGGTGATCTGGAAAAATCCATTTGTGCAAACTGTTGGCAATTAGCAAGGTAGGATTTGAACCAGCTGAGGACAATCTTGCTGATCCCCATACAGCGATGTAGACTGTTGATGAATGTCTAGTGGTCTACTGTGTCAAATAGTGCTGAGAGGTGAAGGTGAACTAAGAATGAAGCATGGCCCTAAACAAGGATATTTAGGGCACCGTTGATCACCTTGATGATAGCTGTTTCAATTCCGTTTCTGGACTGAAGACAGATTATTAGGACTGAAGGAGATTTTTGGCTTTGATGGGTTGGGCGAGTTGCGTGGCTAAAATGTTCTCACAGATCTTACTTAGGAAGGGAGGATGGGTGATGGGGTGCTAGTTGCTGAGATCGTCAGGGTCCAGTGTTAGTTTCTTAAGAAGTGCGAGGATTTGTCCCGTCTTCATGATTGATGGAAAGGTGCCTTGATTTAGGGAGCTGTTGATGATTGTCGGGTATGAGGGGAGTGCTTCAGATGGTAGTGTTGTGAGTATGGAAGTAGGGAGGGTGTCCTCTGCATACCATGGTCTTGAAGGATGCTAAGGTGGCAGTGAGCATTGCTATAAAACGCTGAACGAGGTGTTGATTTTGTTGTGTATCCTTGGACACCTTGTATGTTAGAGAGCATTATCTTAAAATGGCTGCAAATCTTGCGGAGTTTAAGGCCAACTCTGAGTCTTATACTGGTGGTACAGTGTTCCCATCTTGCAGGGTTTTGAAAAGTTCTGGTTTCATTCCAATACAGATCTCACATACTCTACCCATAACTGTGGTTTACAATGGAGAAGTGGGCATATGTGTAAGAAGGTGTGTTGCCCTGTGTAACAATGGACCATGCTGATAAGATAGCTCAGTGGGTTGACTGCTCGCTGCTGTGATCTGTGTCTGATTTGCAGGTCACAAGTTCAAAACCTGGCAAAGCCAGCTCAGCCGTTTATCCTTCCTAGGTCAATAAATGAGTACGAACTTTGGCTGGGTGATATTGCATGTAAATATGCTCTATGTAATGCACTTTGGTAAAAGCACTATAGAAATAACACATCATTACTGAAGTGAGTTGAAACTATCAGTTTTCGAGTTCAACTACTTGTATTTCTTTTAATATTAATAACAGTTTTAACATTCTGAAGCGGGTCTTTTTTTAAGTCAAAGCATGCTTCTTTATTTAACAAGCCTATAACATTTACAGATAAACTGAAATCTCTTCGACTGAACAACCATGTCGCAGGATAGCATCCCTGCCTGGATTGGTGCTATCTGGCTTCGCCAGAGGAAGATGGAGGTAGTCCCGCCAACAATAAGAAGAAATCAGCCCTCAGACCCTGTGTCCCTCTCAGTTCTGGCAAATCTGTCATCTCAGCTCCAATGTTTGGATGTAGCTTCTAAAGGTCCAGGCCATTCACAATGCTTGCTATTTTAATGTAATCTGGCTCTGGGGGATTTGTTCCTTTAAGACACTAGGCACACGTGTAATTGTAATAGAAGCCATAGTCGCTAACCGCTTGGACTATTGAAATGCCCTGCTCCGGGCCACATCACTAAAATGTATTAGAAGACTATCGGTGTCTCAAGACGTATTGCTTTCTCTGCTTAGGAAAAGCGATCATGTCCAAGCTGCCCACAGGAACCTTCTGTGGTTTCTTGTATATTGGAACATTCAACTTGAAATGTTTTGGATTATCTCCAAATGCATCCATGGCTGCTCATACCTACACCAGGGATAGGGATGGCATTTCAGGATGTATCCCAGGATGGACCCTTTGGCCAGTGGAGGGTCACAGACTCTTAATCTCTAGGACTCTCTTTCAGAGCAGAGAACATCATTGTTTCAGTCTTGGGAACCAGGCTCTGGAACAAGTTAGCAAATTATTTTCATAACAGCACAGGTTTTTGTAGTTTCAGGCCTGTTCAGGTAGGTGTTAGGTATGGGCTTTAGTGGAGTTAAGATCACTGATTACAGGAAATTATTTTGAAAAGGCGATATATAAGAGAGAGAGAAAAACATGAAAAAGTATACAGGATAACATTTTCTTTTGCCAGTTCCACCCACTTGGCTGTCAATCTGCTCCAGCTGAAACTGCTTGGCATGTGTCGCGCGATGCTCGCGCCTATCCTATCCCCCCACCGTTGTCACAGTTCCACGACTTCTATTGATACAACTCTTGCCTTGAAACACTTGTGTATAGGCGCGTTACAAATGCCATATCATATCATATCATATATCATACCACTGCCATGGAGAAAAGGGCTCAGTTAGAGGCAGGTAGATCATGAACTTGAAGTTAACAGAGATCATACCCAACTCTCCAGAGAAGTTTCAATTGGGAGGTTTATAGAGAGACCATGAAATCAACGATGAGGGGGAAATGTAAGGCCCCCGTTGAGCTCCCTATGTACACCATCCATGGGGTGAACATGGTCCTGCTGCCTAATGCCGACCCCCCCTCCCACAGACGCCTCTTCCAGGTTGAAACATTCCTCAACCTTGGCTCTGAGATAACTGATTTTGAAATATTGACTGATCACAACTGATCAGCAGGAGCAGTGAGAGTTCAGCAGGAGGAGTGAGAGTTCAGCGGGCGCAGTGAGAGCTGCACAGAGTCTGACCCAGGATGCAGAACGAGAAAAAGGAAAAGCAACATGGTAATAGAATGTAAGTGACACAAGCGAGTGCTGATACCCATCGCGTACCAGTCAAAAGAACCTGCTACTTTGGTGTTTATAGGTTTTCTTACCAGACAGTGGGCTCTATCAGGAGTTGGGCGGTATCCTGGGGCTAAATCTGCTGGGACACTGCCCAGCGCAATTACCGCTACTGCAACTATCAGCGCTGGATCCTAAGTTGTGGTGGCAGAGTAAGTCCCCATTTTATTTAAGTCCATAGGACTCAATGAGGCATTTTTGGAGCAATTACCACAGGAGTAAATGTGCCATCATAATTGTGTCGAAAATGGATGGAAAGTTGGCGCATTCACCTCCAGCTCTGAGCTGGAGGTGAATCCTCTGAGTTTCCCCCAAACTCGGGATTGGGTGATGCAGTAATGTGGCAGTAATAATGTTACAGCTGCATTTTTACCGCCCTGCCAACCCCTGATGAGGCCCAGTGTGTGGTGAACTGGCAATCAGGATGGCATTTACGTGCACCTTGTATTCTGTTAGTATGGTGTGCAAGTATACTGTACAAATGGGTAGGATGCCCTTACAAAGGACAGCTGCCATTTTAGAGCTGTCAGAATCATCCAAAAAGATGTGTAACTGTATAAAAGTAGCAGTCAACAGGAGGCCTAAGTGACTTCTAAGCAATGGCTATACAGATGCTCTCAGAACGTCCCATCTTTACTTGCGGCTTTGGAAGCATCGTCATGGCTTTAGCAAGGCTCTCAAGAGTTCACATCTTTCCTGGAGAATGGGGCAGCATCACCATGGCTTTAGAGATGGTCTCACAAGATCACATTGTTAATGGAAACTTAGGCAGCATTGCCATCACTTTGGAGTTGCTCTCAAGAAGTCTCATCTTTGCAAGAGACTTGGACAGCTTTGCCATTGTGTGACAAATCAACTTCCGGGGGACCAGTGGTCCAGGGATGAATATCGGTTTCTAAACCATCAATCAGTCCCACACCTTTAGCAAACCAGAAGGCATCCGAACAGATTGTTCAATTTTGGTAACATGGATGGAACAGGGTGTTTGGTGCTTGGTGGTTCGAGTCTGTTTCAGAGCGCTTTGCAGCAGACAGAGTTAAAGATGGGAGACAGCTACGGTGTCAGGCGTCAGGCAGTTCGCCAAGTGAGGCTGGACGGACGGCTGCAGGTTGACCTACACAGCGGCTCAGGTTCAGGATTCATTGTCTCAGTGCTGCCTGGCAGTTCTGAAGCACTGGTTGAGGCGAGTCGGACGGCTTCAGTGACTGCAGCAAAACAGCAGTCAGCTGGGCAGTTGGTTGCAGATGGAGGGGCTCGACTGGTTCAAAAATGTCCTTTAAGGCAGACTTTGGTAGATGCTTGTCAAAGCACTCCTACTAGCTTCGTCACTGGGTTTGAGTCGTTCTTTAAGGCGGACAGCCAAAAGCTGAGGAGGGTGTTGTGGGCAGTGGCCTTGTCCTTGGTTTGGTTCAGAGACTCTCTGGCACTTCCCACCTAGGATTTCTGCAGAGCCTAGCAGGGCATGGCGTATGTGTGCTGGGTAGCAGTTTGTGAGCTGCTGGAGGGTCCTCTGGATTCAGTATGTCCCTCTGTTCCCTGGGAGATGTTTAGGAGAGGGATCTTGCTTCCCTCTTGGAAGTCCTGGCCTTCCTTCACTGGCGGAAGGGAAGATGTAAGGCAGACTGTACCTTCAGCCAGGGTTCAATGCTGAGTTCTTCTTGCTACTCCTTGCAAAGTTTTCGGATTATGTGCCCAAAGAGGGGCTCAACCCTCTTTTAAAGCCAAATGGGCCACAGTGATTGGTGTAGACTAAGCCTACCTTAATGAACCAATCCTGGGTCCACACCAACAATATCCTGTATGCGTGAGGTCATAACCAGGGTGCATTGCAACAGGAAAGGTAAAGGGGTGAAAACATGTAGTACTAAATTCCACCCATCTTCCTGTCTGTTATGGACCAAAGGCTCTCTCTGGATCTGGTCAAAGGAAGCTCTTTATGGTTCCTGATTGAAGCTGAGGCGAGACCAGACTCTCTGTCTCCCACAATCCACATACTTGTACCTTCTGAATGGAGTAGCCCTGTGGAGATAACTACTGCAACACGCAGTTCCAGATATGACATATTCCTGTCAATAGATACTGAAGGCAGGATCTGACATCAGGTTGACACAACTTATATGAAAGGGTGTTGGGCATTCCCTGTCTCATGTGTTAGCCTTTGCAGCCAGGTCCCATGTTGGCCTGTTTGAATTCAACTCTGATTCGTATACAAAGCTGCCACCAGCAACAGAGCTAAACAAAAGGACAGGGCCAATCTATGGCCCTTTGTTAGTTAATTTGGCCTGCCATGGCAGGGGGAAGGTTTTGCCCTCCCTCATACTGATATGACATGGTGTAATCCTGACTGTCAAATCGCAACTAAATATGACTAGCAGTACGGCGTCTGTAGGTTCTGTCCAACAAGCGTACACAGGTCTATGCTTATGTCGTGCGATGAGCATAGGAAAACGTGTGCTGATTAGCCCTTCACATTTTTCGGAGGTTGATTTACCGTCATTCAGTTTCCTTTACAATTTTTTTAAAAGCCCAGGTGCGTGCATACCCATTGTGCGGATGGACACATTCCTCAAAGTCCATTCACCTACACACTTCACAAATCCTACAACAGCCTGTTCATATTGCATTTGTCATTTATATAGCACCCTTTCCCCATTTGTATGGCCTCAATGCGCTTTGTGGTTGGATCACCTCTATGGACTGAAGTCCATGTGTGGGAGATTGTGAGTGTTAACTTTAAGATGTGTGTGTGCATTAGACAGGTTAGGACTTACGTTGGCTCTGGCTGGCTAGGCTAGGCTCCAATATGAGGAAGGTGACCTCCCGCATACAGCGAGGCCTGGACCCTGGAGGGCCTTGCGGGCGGGGGGGCTTGGGGGACGAGGGGGCCACAGCTGCACATCACCACCTCTTAGCCCTTGAGGTCTGATGTAATCGAGTAAGCTCCAAACCATGTTCCGAAGACACTCTCTGAGCCCCTGTGAGGCACCCTGTCTCTCCTTCCCGAAGCGAGTCACCCACTCTCCTTGGAATTCCAGCCGCGCGTAAGAGCCCCCCCTCCCTCCCGAACCCCGATACGTGCCCACCCTCAACTCCGCGTACGAGTGGCGCGCCTCATTAAGCCCTATGGGGAGACTGAGCTGAGATTCTCGACAGGCCCTGTCTTGCCTACGGCGGGGCTGAGTTAAAGGCAGTACTATGCTAGGTGACCAGGTCCTATGCCAGGTTGTTGCATTGACAATATGTTATTGCAGTGCCAAGACGCAAGGCGCCGTGGAAAGAAGGCGCTATACAAATGCACACATCCACTGTTCTGTGCATTGCAGCATTAAAGTACTGCATAATACCGGTCGAGCCAGCCAGTGCCCGGTGTTGTCAAAAGAGGCGGGGGTGTGGGGGGGTCGAAGGAAGAAGGGGTTACCAAGAGTCACACGGACCCGGTTCAGCGAAGACGCTAAGTCGGGGTCAGAACTCGGAGTCTCCGGCTCTGCATGTTCACTGAAAGGGGGTGGGGGGACACCGCCTCTAGAAAGCAAGAGGGGGCCAGAGTGCTCGCGTTCTGCCTCGGGCGAGAGGCGTGCAGTGTTTGAAACGGCACACGAGCTTTGCAAGAGGACCCCCTTTCCGTTTCTCCGTCCAAGTTTGGCGCATTAGGGGGACATTGCGCCTTTGTTTAGTAACTCGAGGACAGAACTGCCTGTCCCAATGCGGGACGCCTGATGGGAGAGGACACTGCGCCTCTCTCCAGGAGCAGCGCTCACGGCTATTTAAAACCAGCGGGGCAGTGTGCCTGCTGCAGGCATCCTCGTGCAGCCCCTTGCCAAGAGCCACCCCCTTGCCCCCCAAAATCGCGTCTTTCTTCTTAACTCAAGGATGTTGTTACGGGAGAGCATTGCCTACGAAGCGATGTTCATGTCTCATGTCTGGCAGTGACCCTTGGCCCTGTTTCACATCCCTCCGAGGGCGATCGAAGCAACGCACTTGCTTTTCAGTTGCGCCTGTAGACAGTTTAGATTGTGGGGTTCGCCGCACGTACTTATTTATGAGACTGTGTGCATCTCTGGGTCCGCGTTTAATCTCTACACTCCGTAGAGGGGCGAAGCACCTAGCGCTCCAGGGGCCCTTCCAGGGCCATTGATAGAGCTCAGCGATGGGGCACTTGAAGGCCAAAGCAACTGCCTGGCGCCCCTCCCCCACACAGAACCCTTAAAAAAAAGGGCCTGCAGCCAGGCAGGTCCTCTACCTGGAGATTAATAACGGCTGTTCTCTCCACTTGCCCAAACTTGCGCGGCTTTGGAGCCGGTGCCAGGCGGCGAGGGAAGGATCGCACTTAACCTGCCCTGGCGTCTCTGCTCCCAAAGTGGTGATGGGTTAGGCACGCTCCGTCAGGCCTCTGTGGGCGGCGGGGGCGGGGCCCGGAGGATGCGTCTGTGGGCCCATGTGGCTACGGTGCCGGCAGAGGCTCAGCGAGGTGTGAGCGCGTGCATGGGGCTCCTGGGGCCCTAGCCCCACTGGGCTCACTATATTCAGTAAGAGCGGGGGCGATAAAGATTCAAGGGCTAGGAAGATTCGGGCTCTCTTGGTCGGTGAGCGCGACTAGGGCTCTGTACCATTGGTCCGTACTGCTGGAAGAGATTAACATAACGCCAGTGGGTGTGGCTGCTGTACTAAGACGGTAGTCCCAGGGGAAGCTATGTTCTCTCTGCAAGGGCGGAGTCAGGTAGGCTCTGGCACAGGATCCAGCAGAGGAAAGGTGCTCTCTCTGCAAGAGCAGAGTCAGGTAGGCTCTTGCACAGGATCCAGCAGAGGGAAATGTATGTTATCTCTGAATGTGCGGAGTCAGTGAGACTCTTGCACTGGATCCAGCAGAGGGAAAGGTATGTCATCTCTGAATGTGCGGAGTCAGTGAGACTCTTGCACTGGATCCAGCAGAGGGAAAGGTATGTTCTCTCTGCATGTGCATAGTCAGTCAGGCTCTTGCACTAGATCCAGCTAAGGGAAAGGTATTTTCTCTTTGCAAGAGCAGAACCAGATAGACTCTTTCACTGGATCCAGCCGAGGGAAAGGTATGTTCTCCCTGCATGTGAGGAGTTAGTGAGGCTCGGACACTGGATCCAGCTGAGGGAAAGTTGTTCTCTCTGCATGTGTGGAGTCAGTAAGGCACTTGCATTGGATCCAGATAAGGGAAGGACAGTGGAGTCAGTAAGGCACTTGTGGGAAATGTGTTCTCTCTGCATGTGTGGAGTCATTGAGGCTCTGCACTGGGTCCAGCTGAGGGAATGCCATGTTCTCTTTGCAAGAGTGGAGTCAGGTAGGCTCTTGCACTGGATCCACCTGAGGGAAAGGTATGTTCTCGCTGCAAGAGCAGAGTCAGGTAGGGTCTTGCATTGGATCGACCTGCGGGAAATGTGTTCTCTCTGCATGTGTGGAGTCATTGAGGCTCTGGCACTGGGTCCAGCTGAGGGAATGCCATGTTCTCTCTGCAAGAGTGGAGTCAGGAAGGCTCTTGCACTAGATCCAGCTTAGGAAAAGGCATGTTCTATCTGCAAGAGTGGAGTCAGGAAGGCTCTTGCACTGGCTCCAGCTTGAGGGAAATGCATGTTCTGTCCACAAGAGTGGAGTCAGCTAGGCTCTTGCACTGGTTCCAGCTTGAGGGAAATGCATGTTCTGTCTGCAAGAGTGGAGTCAGGAAGGCTCTTGCACTGGCTCCAGCCAAGGGAGAGATATGTTCTCTCTGCATGTGTGGCATCAGTGAGGCCATTGCACTGAATCCAGCCGAGGAAAAGGTATGTTCTCTGTGGGGATGAAAGGCAGCCCCAGACAACAACAACAAAAAAGACTGCATTTGGCTATGTTGGGCGTAAAATGTGAAGCACTGAAAGCACACAAAAATGACTGCCAAACTGAAAGGGAAGCATTTCATTCCCAACTGCACATCAAATGTTGTTTCAGAGAAATAAACTGAAATGGCCCAAAAATGCAGCAATGTGACAGCACAATTTTGACTGGCAGACTGAGGCCAGCAATTCATTTTCAAACTGCAAAATAGGAAAATGCTGTTTCCTTTAAAACAGAGCGTCCATGTAAAATGTGTGCATTCTGCAGCTTGAATCCAGGAACATGGAAAATAGAAGTCCAATAAAAAATGAATGACCAATGAGCTGGCAGGTCATCATTTAGAAATTTTTTGGGAGTGGTGAGAGATTCATAGGGAGATGCACAATGGAAATTGTGAGACTGCCTGAAATTACCTGGGTTGGAACTGCTGATAAGAATGCTGGAGGAAACCAGGAGAGGGGGGCAGAGGCTGGGGTCTATGACCAAAGAGAGGCCAAATAGAGGGATTGAGCCTGGAGGATATCCATGGCTGATGTTGAATACTGATGGCCCCTGTCCTGTAGCTGAAAGATAACCTGAGCCTTAATGTCCTTCTCTCTGAGAGCAAACCCAGGGATATTTATGTTAGTAAACGTGTCCAACAAAACCAAGTCTGGTGTGGATCTGTTTGATTGAATAGTTTTTCCATCATTGATTGGGTGGGCCCACAACGTAGATCCCTAGTATTTTTACTAAAAAATAATTTAATTAATTCCCACATAGCCAAATTACACGCGGTGATTGTGTTGAAATTTGAAATTAACAACATCGCTTCCAATGGTGATAGAAATATAGTCTGTCAGGTAATTAGGTATTCCTATTTACTTTTTGGGTACTCCTATTTACTTTTGCCAACCCCAAAATCCCCTAATTGGAGGGGTACATTAAAAACAAAATGCCCTACTGCTTCCCATTCCCCTGAAACCTGCCTTAAAGTACAGGATTTCCAAATGATGAACTGAATAACTGGCTGTGTGTGTGTGCTGGGACAGAACAGTGTCTTCCCAAAGTTAAACTCGGTGGAGTCACTGATTTAAAAGAACACTTTCTACTGAAAGTGAGAAAGTGGCTTCTGAGAGAATGGAGATTGTGCCTTGCATAGTGGTGAAAGAAAAGGGGTTTCAAATATAAATTAAAATTGTTTGTTCTGAAAAGTGTGTTGTGCTATAAGAAAGTCAACATTGCTACGAGCGCAGCACCAGTCAAAATTCGTTTTTACATGTGATTAAGTTAAACAAAACTTCTAGCATTTCCAAGAGCACAGGGAGATTGAAAAGACAGAGCATTGTATGTGTGAAATTGTTTTGCTAATATAATATTATTTAAATTAAACTTCATATAAAGTTGAGTTCCAAGCTTATGATCCTGTCATGTTTCAAGGTGCTATATGCTATTAAAAATGAACCCCTGGTAAAGTGTTTTGACTGTACATGTTGTGGGGCTAAAGAGTTTCTGATCTGTGTTATCCTAAACCGACTAGTGTTTCAATTTGTGACAAAAACAAATATTAGGGGGAAAAAAGCATTTGGCCCACGGAGTGAGGTGGCGTGATTTGTGATTTTGTACAAATGTTAATTGTCCTATTATTTAACAATGATATATTATTTCTATACACCGGCCTGCTTCTTGGCTTATCTGTGGCACAGGGGTGAGGGACCTATGTGGTTACATATGCACCACAGACAGGACTAGATTGAACTGAAAAGGAATATTGGTTTGGCGCTTTTGATTGGAGAGGGAAAGAATTCCCTGCATCAATGGTTGCTGTACAATTACCTCTAACGTCTCTCTGTATGTGAGGAGTCAGTGAAACTCTTGCACTGGATCCAGCTGTGGGAAAGTTATGCTCTCTCCGCAAGAGTGGATTCAGTGAGGCTCTTTCACTGCATCCAGCCTAGGAAAAGGTATGTTCTCTCTGCAAAAGTGGAGTCAGTAAGGCTTGTGCACTGGATCCACACAAGGGAAAGGCATGTTCTCTCTGCAAATGTGGAGTCAGCAAGGCTCTTGCACTGGGTCCAGCTGAGGAAAAGGGAAGTTCTCTCTCTAAGAGTGGAGTCAGTGAGGATTTTGCACTGGATCCAGCCAAGGGGAAGTTTTGTACTCTCTGCATATGTGAAGTCAGTGAGGCTCTTGCACTGGATCTAATTGAGGGAAGGTTATGATCTCTCTGCCTGTGTGAAGTCAGTGAGGCTCTTGCACTGGATCTAATTGAGGGAAGGGTATGTTCTCTCTGCATGTGTGAAGTCAGTGAGGCTCTCGTACTGGATTTAATTGAGGGAAGGGTATATTCTTTCCTCAAGTGAGGAGTTAGTGGGGATATTGCACTGGTTCCAGCCGAGGGAAAGGTATGTTCTCTCTGCATGTGTGGAGTCAGTGAGGCTATTGCACTGGATCCAGCTGAAGGAAAGGTATGTTCTCTTGGGATCAGCGTGAGTTGGGTCCGTGCTAAGACGAAGAGTTCAACTCTGTCATTGAGTGCATAGTCCAGGAGGCTGCGCCATTGAAAATATCCCTGATGGGTATCTGTGAGTATGTGTCGCATCACACTAAATTGCTAGCTACAGTTATGTGTGTTGTGAGTGAGTGAGGGCTACCCATGAAAATGCATTACTGGTAAAACAATCAGTTTGGCGTCAGTGTGCGGGTGGGGAATGCATATGGGGGCATCAGGCCTTGTTACTAGAGGTAGGGGTGACGCCAGCCTCAGCATTATTTTGGGGGGGGGAGACTGGATGCTGTACTGGTTTAAAACTCGTGGGTGGGACCACCAGAAATACTCCAGTACCCAATGCCCCACAACTGCCTGCTTGCCCTCCATCAATTGTGCCCTTGCTTTGCACTCTCTGCTCTCATGCCTTCGGCATGCAGAAGCTGTGTACATGCTCCCAATTAAGATGAGGGGAAACAAGGAAGCAAGGTGAAGCATTGTGCTGAGTGTTTATAAGTTCCATTTACAGGGAATCAAACAGGATACCTTCGCGTGGTGTTGTGGGGTCACTGCAGGTGCCAGCATAGAAAATAAACCTGCATCAGAGTGGATGTGGGTCCTGCAGGTTACACATGGATCGCTGCAGAAGGTGCATTTACCTATTGGGCCGTCTTATCTGGCCCTACCAAAATAACTAAACACACAGACACACTCTCTTTCTCTGAGAGCAGGAGGGTGACGATGTCAGTGTTTTCTTTCTTTGATTCCTGTATCCATTATGTCTTCCTCTGGCCCATTACATGCATCGTCCACCCCAGTTTTGAGGATATTTAGATTCTCAAGGAGAGGCTTAACATTGGGAGGTGCGAGTCATATAAACGCCGAGCAGAGCAGCTCCGTCTTCGGCTTCCTCTTCGAGTGCACATTGATATGGCCAGGGCAAGCTTCGGTCCTCTGCCACTCTGCATTTCTTGCTCCTGCATTTCAAGTATTATTTGCAAACTCTCTGCTCTCACAGGGGAGATATTTCATAGACTCTATAGTCAGAGGTATAGAGATTTCATATAATCTTTCTATCGTGAGAGACATACCTAATGCGCAGGCTCTTGCTATAGTGAGAGATATAGACATGTAATTTACTCTTTCTATCTTGAGAGATATAGATATTGCACGGGCTCTGACTATCGTGAGAGATTTAGCGATTGCACAGGCTCTTGCTGTAGTGAGAAATAGAGAGATTGCACAGGCTCTTGTAGTGAGAAATATAGAGATTGCACAGGCTCTTGCTATAGTGAGAGATATAGAGATTGCAAAAGCTCTTGCTATAGTGAGAGATAAAGAGATTGCACAGGCTCTAGCTATTGTGAGAGATATATAGATTGCACAGGATCTTGATATAGTGAGAGATATAGAGATTGAACAGGCTCTGGCAATTGTGAGAGATATAGCGATTGCACAGGCTCTGGCTATCGTGAGAGATATAGAGATTGCACAAGCTCTTGCTATAGTGAGAGATATAGAGATTGCACAGGCTCTGGCTATTGTGAGAGATATATAGATTGCACAGGATCTTGATATAGTGAGAGATATAGAGATTGAACAGGCTCTGGCAATTGTGAGAGATATAGCGATTGCACAGGCTCTGGCTATCGTGAGAGATATAGAGATTGCGCAGGCTCTTGCTATAGTGAGAGATATAGAAATTTAATTTACTCTTTCTATCTTGAGAGATATAGATATTGCACGGGCTCTGACTATCGTGAGAGATTTAGCGATTGCACAGGCTCTTGCTGTAGTGAGAAATATAGCGATTGCACAGGCTCTTGCTGTAGTGAGAAATAGAGAGATTGCACAGGCTCTTGTTGTAGTGAGAAATATAGAGATTGCACAGGCTCTTGCTATAGTGAGAGATATAGAGATTGCACAAGCTCTTGCTATAGTGAGAGATATAGAGATTGCACAGGCTCTGGCTATTGTGAGAAATATATAGATTGCACAGGATCTTGATATAGTGAGAGATATAGAGATTGAACAGGCTCTGGCTATTGTGAGAGATATAGCGATTGCACAGGCTCTGGCTATCGTGAGAGATATAGAGATTGCACAGGCTCTTGCTATAGTGAGAGATATAGAAATTGAACAGGCTCTTGCTATAGTGAGAGATATAGAGATTGCACAGGCTCTGGCTATTGTGAGAGATATAGAGATTGCACAGGCTCTTGCTATAGTGAGAGATATAGAGATTGCACAGGCTCTGGCTATTGTGAGAGATATATAGATTGCACAGGATCTTGATATAGTGAGAGATATAAAGATTGAACAGGCTCTTGCTATAGTGAGAGATATAGAGATTGCACAGGCTCTTGCTATAGTGAGAGATATAGAGATCGCACAGGCTCTTGCTATGGTGAGAGATATATAGATTGCACAGGCTCTTGCTATAGTGAGAGATATAGAGATTGCACAGGCTCTGGCTATTGTGAGAGATATATAGATTGCACAGGATCTTGATATAGTGAGAGATGTAGAGATTGAACAGGCTCTGGCTATTGTGAGTGATATAGCGATTGCACAGGCTCTGGCTATTGTGGGAGATATAGAGATTGCACAGGCTCTTGCTATAGTGAGAGATATAGAGATTGCACAGGCTCTTGCTAGTGAGAGATAAAGAGATTGCACAGGCTCTTGCTATTGTGAGAGATATAGAGATTGCACAGGCTCTTGCTGTAGTGAGAGATATAGAGATTGCACAGGCTCTGGCTATTGTGAGAGATATATAGATTGCACAGGATCTTGCTATAGTGAGAGATATAGAGATTGCACAGGATCTTGCTATTGTGAGAGATATAGAGATTGCACAGGCTCTTGCTATAGTGAGAGATATAGAGATTACACAGGCTCTGGCTATTGTGAGAGATGTATAGATTGCACAGGATCTTGATATAGTGAGAGATATAGAGATTACACAGGCTATGGCTATTGTGAGAGTTATAGAGATTGCACAGGCTCTTATTATAGTGAGAGATATAGAGATTGAACAGGCTCGGCTATAGTGAGAGATTGCACGGGCTCTTGTTGTAGTGAGAGATATAGAGGTTGCACAGGCTATTGCTATTGTGAGAGAAAGGTAAGATTGCACAGGCTCTGGCTATTGTGAGAGATATAGAGATTGCACGGGATCTTGATATAGTGAGAGATATAGAGATTGCACAGGCTCTGGCTATAGTGAGAGATATAGAGATTGCACAGGCTCTTGCTATTGTGAGAGATATAGAGATTGCACAGGCTCTTGCTATAGTGAGAGATATAGAGATTGCACAGCCTCTGGCTATTGTGAGAGATATATAGATTGCACAGGATCTTGATATAGTGAGAGATATAGAGATTGCACAGGCTATGGCTATTGTGAGAGTTATAGAGATTGCACAGGCTCTTATTATAGTGAGAGATATAGAGATTGAACAGGTTCGTGCTATAGTGAGAGATTGCACGGGCTCTTGTTTTAGTGAGAGATATAGAGGTCGCACAGGCTATTGCTATTGTGAGAGATATAAAGATTGCACAGGCTCTGGCTATTGTGAGAGTTATAGAGATTGCACAGGCTCTGGCTATAATCTGCATTGTTGGAGTAAGTGTGTGCCTCTTGAGGCTGCACTATTGAGGTGAGTGAGGGCCATGAAGCTGTAGCTTTGGGGTGAGTGTGGGCCCATGAGGTTGCACTATTGAGGTAAGTGAGGCCCATGAGGCTGTAGTGTTGTGATGAGTGTGGGTCCATGAGACGACACTATTGAGATGAGTGAGGCCCGCTGTAGTGTATGGATGAGTATGGGTCCATGAGGCTGCAGCGTTGGGTTTGGTAGGCCTCCTGAGTTTGCAGTATCGTATGACCATTCTCCTTTGCTACTGCAGTGTTGGGGTGAGCAGAACCCACGAGGCTGCGGTTTTGAAGTTAGTTGGCACCGTGAGACTGTGGTGTTGGGGGGAACGAGTGACCTTGAGGTTGAGGAGGCGTTCTTGGTGAGAGTCATGATTATGTGGTCTCAGACTGCAGACTGCGGTGGGTAATGTCAGGCAGGTTTCTCCTGCGCACGGTGTGAATGTCCTATAATCACACACACACACATATCTGTTGGCCAGCACTTCATCTAACTATAGCATACGTTGCGTCCACAAACGCCCATTTGTCCCAGCATGCACCTGGTGATTACTATTGTTGAGCGCCCCATCACTGCATACCCCCCCCCCCCCACCCCTCGGTCCCTGGCGCACAGAGGAGCAGGCGGAAGGGGCCAAGGCGGGAATCGCGCCGTAATTACTGTTTACAGTCGCTGGCAGCGCCCGCAGGTGCAGGGACGGCCCGTGCCATTCGATAGCTTTTTGTGGCTATGTGTGCCCTATGCTTAATCCCACCAATAATTACAGGACTCGGCGAGGGAGACGGGGCGAGGTGCGGCCTTTGTGTTGTGCACCCCCCTCTCCCACCGGCCCTCCCTGTTCAGCTTCGGGAGGCGGAGTTAAATGAGCGTGCCACAGGTGCAGAGTGTAGGGGCCATGCCGCCCCTCCCCCATAGTCTGCCAGTAGGGGCACTCGTGGCGGGAGATCCATGTGCCCCCCCCCCCCATGCATGCCTCACTCGTGTAGGGTTGGAGCATCGTCAGGAGACATGGTACCCGACCTTCAGTGGCCGGCCATCCATTGCTGGTCACATGATGCAGCTGCATTGAAGAAACACATTGTGCTGAGCACCGCTTGGGTTCACTGGACTGAGGTCACTGCATGCCGACACATCTGCAGTTAATGATCCACAGTTCATGACATCGGGGCAGTTGCCAAAGCCAAGGTGTGCTGGTGGGACACTGAGGTGCTAATGACATTGTGGCCCAAGGACAGTGGCCCGGGTTTGAGTATTGGTAGTCAGAACTGTCTTGGATGGCGAAATAGTTTTGCTGGCAGTCACTGCTTGTTCCGCCATGATAGCAGATGGACGGCGGATGGCTCAGGTCTGCCCACGAGCAGCCACCTCAGTCGGGAAACTACACTGTGGGATGGACAACACAGTCCAAGGACAGTGGCAAGTTATTCCCCAAAATCCCCGAAGTGGCTGCCTGCAGCATTCTGGCTTTCAGCAAAGCAGCACTGGCTGGCTGGAGGGAGGGGAAGGAACCAGTCGGCCCCAAGCCCTTCACATGTCATTGCTTTGTGTGCAACACTAGCCCTTTTTAAACATATTAAAATGAATGGTTGTAAGATTCAGAGAGTTCTGTTCCTGGTGCAGACACGAGGTTGGCACCCACCGGTCAATACCTGCTGGTACCAATAAGGATACACTGACCAAAGAGGGTGCGCTGGAGCGGGGCTGAGGCTTTCCCTATCAGGCTAATCGTGGGCAACCAGGTCCATCTGCAATTTTTGGGAGATGCAGAGGGGAGGGGGGGTGCAATTTTAGCTGGAGACCTCTGGACAAAAGTGGGGCGAGGCAATGAGCCCAGTTGGTCTTGCCTGTAGGAGAATTCGTATAGTGAAAGGGCGATCTTACTTCCTAGCAGTGTTCGCCTCGCTGTGTCAGTTGTTACACATGTGTAAATAAGCCTGCGGCCAATGCTTTATTTTGTGGCCCTTACACTCCGATCCTCTCTAGACCCTGTAAGTCTCATGCTGCTGCCAGTACTATATTGTTTGACAGGCTATGTTTTGATAGTCTGCCCCTACTTCACCCCCCCCAAACCTCCAGCGCAAACCACCCTAACCTTCAACCCTCATGAAAACATACATATACATATATATTTGGTGGAATCGACCAAATGTAGTCGACCAAAATGCAGACAATCAAAATGAAGTGTATTGAACATGGGCGTACCCTGCACCAGGTGAGCGCCTCAGCTTTGCAGGGCGACATGCAATGTACAGTGGTTTCACACCACCCAACTTGGGATCATGTGGGACCCTCTTTGAGCAGCTCAGGGCGACCACCGTGAATGCATTTGGAAACATTTAGCTAGTGCCTTTGGGACGTGTCATGTAAATGAACATAACACAAAGCATAACACATTCATACCACAGCCCTGCCATACGCATAAACAAACAATCGTAGAGCTCGCATAACACATGCCATCCAATAGCACAGCCAAGAGTTCCGAAATCCACCGAAACCAGTCACAAACATAAGCATTAGCAAACACCATAAATACAACACACCCACCTTAACACAAAACGCAAACATAAACAGTAATGCCCAGGCTTAAGCACGCCATTGCAAACTTCACGTTAACACAATGGAAAAGCACTCAAGCATAACACATAAAAAAAGCACAACGTAACACAAAACCCGGAAGTTTACTCATAAACATGACCATAAACACACATGTATGGCACCTACCACGTTCACATTCATTGTACACAAGCCTGCCACACTCATAACATCGCAGCAACAGAACCACAGGCATACATATCAGCACACATGACGATGACTTAGGATAGCACAACCTAACACAGGACCCGACCTTCGCCGCATCACAGCATGCGCGCCGACACGAACACACAGCGAACGATCCAACAAACTATAAGGCTAACATAACAACACAAAGATGCACAGGAGCTTATCCAGACAATAGCACAAACGCGAGGGTGAGTGCGCACACCTGATCTTGACCTTAACTACAGAGGGTACAAGCGGGGCCACAAGCACGCCAGCGGCGGTTGGGTGGGGGTCAGGGGGGTCGTCGGGGATCACTCCGGCAGACACGGGGGAGAAGCCCCCGAAGCTCGCCTTTACATAACACTCGCGCTGCCAGAAGTGTGAATATTTAGGTCACCGCTGAGCACATGCCAGACTCCCCTGCAGGAATCCCCCGCATGTGCGGGCCTGTCTCCCGCAGGAATGACAGGACAGCCCCCCTCTACAGCACCCGACAGACGGAAGGGGGTGGGGGAGTGCTCACGCGAAGGGCAGGCGAGGGGCCGCCGCTGCATCCCCTCCAGCCCCACCGGTCTTTCACTGCACACGCATGTCCCAGGTGAGCCCTGCATAGCGGCACACGTTTTGCAAAGCGTATGCGGCCACGCGCTTGCACATACGTACGTAGCCCGCAAGTCGCGCACTTTTATCCAACCGCATGGCACCCCATATCAAAAGTAACGTGTGACCCGCTTTCTGCAGAGAGAGTTCCGCAGCAGGAGCATTATCCCCCTGAGCAATCTTGCCATGGTAAGCTCCTGACCAGCCATCCAGCCGATGAAGTTAGCCGACCGTAATTGTACATGCAAGCCAACTTAATGCAGATGCGCGACCCTGCTGCTGGAAGATGGATTTCCAAGACACAATAGTAGTGTTCGTATCAGTGTAAGGTCCTCCTTTCATCGACTCCGGAGGGGTGGAAATGCTGAGTCAGCTCAGCAAGGAGCCGGCGAGGGTGACCGTGGGAGTGACCTTCAATTTACAGAGCTCTGCAGTGGCTGCTGAACGCAATGAGCTACCTTAGCAGGTGCCAAGAGACGCTCTGCCAATACCTGCTGATGTCAGGGAGGAGGCGGGGGGGGCGTGGGGGTGAAGTGGTGTAGGGATGGCGGGTACCAGAGACCGGAATCTTTCCAGTGAATAAATAACCCTGAGCAAGGGAAGCATGGGGGTACGCAACATCAAGCGCTAATATACATTGAAAGCACTCTCGAGCCGCTATAATGGGCGCTTCATAGTTCGCAAAAAAAAAAATAATGATGAAAGCCCCGGCTTTGCCATCCAGTTAGATAGTTCCATGGGTTGGGAGGCTGCGGGTACAGTTTGTGCAATTTGCATTTCGCCCCGAGTCATATGTTCATCGTTTACTCTGTACATTTATTAAAGAAACAGCTCCTCGTGGAGTTCGGGGGTCCACCCAAGAGAGGGCTATGGACGCCGCGGTAGCCCCCAGACATTTCCCGGGGGACGCAGGCACTTACCTAAGATCATCATGGAAGCTGCCGAAGAGATGACTGAAGCGCCGCTGTCAGTGGAACTCAAAGGAAGACCACCACATCCGAGCCCTGCAGCAGGTGTGCCCCGGTGCCAGTGCGGAGGTTCTCCCCGTCTGCACCAGCAGCAGCAGCGCTGGGCACAGATGCCGTCCGCGCCGGGGTGCTAGCTCTCCTCTGATCCCTCCCTGCTGCGTCCTTAACGGGTGGGGGCCCCGCAAGTCTGCTCGGGTGGAAGGTGCGTGCTGGATACCCGGAGAGCGTCTCAGTGATCCACGTTGTAACGGCCGTGGACTCCCACTTCTCGTCCCAGTCGGTATCCAAAGAGTTAAAATGAGCAATCCTCAAAAAGGGACCTCTGTCGGTTGGGGAGGGCTGGCATCTGCCCCCTCCTTGCTTGGGGAGAGGGAAGGCACGCTCGGCACTTATGCCAGAACGCCTGTCATTGGCTGTCCAGGCGAGCAGGGAAATCCAATCAGAAGGGACTAATATAACCAGCGCTAAGCACACAAAAAACCGGAGAGGTTTGAAAAAAATAAAAAAAAAGGATTGAGAAAAAATTCCTCTTGTTTCACCTGGGCTGCCCACCCCAAGGAGAGGGTGTGGCTTCTGGCATACCTGAGGGAGAAACGCACCCGTGCCAAGCTTCTGCCGGGCTTCCTTATCCCCGCAGGCCAGACGCGGGGGCGGGGGGGGGGGGGGCAAGGCTCTTTGAAGGTCACCCCGGGCAATGCACGGGGGTGTCACTTCATCTTAGCCTCTTTAAAGCCCAGTGCTGGCTTCCCCTGGAATATATGCACACCGAGCAAGGATTCGGGGTCTTGCGGGGGATTCGGGGAGACACGTTGCGATTTAGGACCACGAGGGGCTGCGCGGAGTGCTACGCGGGACAGTTTTCCAATACGCGTTCCTCCTTTCAATGCATCGATTTTGCCTGGCATTAGCGAGCCGGTGCTCTCGATGCCGCATTGCCAACCGCAAAACGAGGAGCCGCGAGCAGAGGGATTCCAGGCTGTGTTTGTTTACTCTCTGATCTGGACCGTGAAGGACGCCTTTAATGTGTCCCTCAGGAAACTCGGCCGCTCTTTGGAGCTGGTGCTTGAGTGGAAACGCTTTCAACTTGAAACCCTGTCCACTGCAGCCCAGCACTGCAATTGCTCAGGTGAAAGCTTCTTTGGGTGCCACGATTCTGGGGTTCCATTCTACATCACAAAAGGTCGCTACAGGGGGTTGGAGCTCTGTTGCGTCTGTGTGTGAGTAACACAGCAAGAGACTACGAGTCCGAGGTCCGCGATGCGGAGGCTATTGTCGCTGCTAGCTTCCTTGAAGGGGGCGGGGGGGGGGGGGGTGTTCACGCAGAAACTTGTTTCTGGGAAGGCCCTGGGTTGCCATGGGTCGAATGGGTCGAATTCGGCGGGGGCAAGGGGCTGCGTAGGCACTGGCTGGGTATTTTCCTCCCCAGCCACCACGCAGGGCCTCTGTTTCTCTTTCTTTCTCTCTACAAAAAAGCGAGTCAGTGGCGAGTGCCCGGAATACTAAGCAGCCCCGCGGACACCTTAATCCGCCTGAGCACGTTACAGGCGGGCGTGGGGGCTTTGCGCTCCTCCGCCGCCGCCAAGCAATCCGCAGCGCGGGGGACACGGGCTCGCGTGCTTCCCACTGGGGCACCTTACTTGTGTGGAACACCGCAGCGGCGGCGTGGGGGTCGGCGGCACGTCTCCCAAGGGGCAGCACAGCGCATCATCGACCAGAATCGACGGGGGGACCCCCGGGCGGACAGAGGGCGCGCGCATGGGCTTCATTTAGGAGGCGATAAGGCGCGCGGTGTAGAGTTAACTGCACGGCACAGCGCTTAAAGCGTGACGGACACACGCTGCGGGATACAGCTGTGCGAGGGCAGTGCCAATTACAGCAGAAAGTGATGGGGAGGGCATGCCTGGCAAATGCCGAAGGGCAGGTGCAAAGATGGCTGATGTAACCGGAGCATGGGGTACACGGGCACTGCCCGGCACACGGGCTGCAGGCACACTAGTCACTGCAGACAATGCATGGCAGGCAGGGATGCTCACGGTAAAATATCGAATGACACCAGGCATACACGCCCCCCTGAAGGACAGGCGTAGGGAGGGGGGTCCAGAAGCTAATGCAGTTGGGCCCACCGCAATGACATTAACATCTGTGAATGCCCACAATGCGCTGCCCAGAGGGCATTTGCAGAGTTTGGATGGGCCTTGCCCGCTCAGGCCCTCTGCCCTGAAGGAGAACGTACACACGTCCCCAGCGAAGATGGCAGGGCTGGCATACTCATCAAAGAGTTAACTTAGGAGAGCCGCCCTGTCCGCTGAAAGCTTTTTCGAAAGACCCCAGGGCCTGATCCCCAGAAGCCTTATGATGACGCAATCCCATTTAAAAACGCTTTGTGAATCAGGCCCCCAGGTGAATGGTATATGTGAACGGCAAAGCAGCGGAAGCGGCACGCACCGCCTGCTTATTACGGAGTTTACATTCCTTCTTCAAATCTTTCGTTGTGTTTTTAAGAAAAGATTGTGTGTTGACTGTTCAATTTTTTCTCAGTGTCGTATCTCGCAATGCTGAAAGCGCACCCGCCAGCCATAGCTGCTCTGCTGCAGGACACATGTACAACAACACATGTATGAACAAAACAATATTTATATTAAGAAAATGCCATCCCTGATCCACACAGTGTCAGAAATGTACAATGTGTTTCCTTATTATGCCCAACATGATTCGGGCCCTGAATGCTTGTCTGGGCATTCTTCGGGGTATATGAACTCCTGTGGCCCATACCCCCTGTTCTATGGTCGGTTTGCAAGTGCATCAAATAAAAAAACCTTCTACCTGAAATGTGGGAGTAGAATGGGCCATTGCAGCTAGCAGGCTGCGCATGCTGCAGCGCTACCCAGTAGAGAGTCCTGGATGTTTATATGCAGCCCAGAGACCCTGTGTTTTCTAGGGATGCTCATTAGCTCAAACCTTCCACCTGAAATGTGGGAGTAGAATAGGCCATTTCTTCTGACAGGCTGCACATGCCGCAGCGCTACCCAGCAGAGAGTCCTGGATGTTTATCTGCAGCCCAGAGACACTGTGTTTTCTAGGGATGCTCATTAGCTCAAACATTCTACCTGAAATGTGGGAGTAGAATGGGCCATTGCAGCTAACAGGCTGCGCATGCTGCAGCGCTACCCAGTAGAGAGTCCTGGATGTTTATCTGCAGCCCAGAGACGCAGTGTTTTCTAGGGATGCTCATTAGCTCAAACCTTCCACCTGAAATGTGGGAGTAGAATAGGCCATTTCATCTGACAGGCTGCGCATGCTGCAGCGCTACCCAGTAGAGAGTCCTGGATGTTTATCTGCAGCCCAGAGACGCTGTGTTTTCTAGGGATGCTCATTAGCTCAAACCTTCCACCTGAAATGTGGGAGTAGAATAGGCCATTTCATCTGACAGGCTGCACATGCCGCAGCTTTACCCAGCAGAGAGTCCTGGATGTTTATCTGCAGCCCAGAGACACTGTGTTTTCTAGGGATGCTCATTAGCTCAAACATTCTACCTGAAATGTGGGAGTAGAATGGGCCATTGCAGCTAACAGGCTGCGCATGCTGCAGCGCTACCCAGCAGAGAGTCCTGGATGTTTATCTGCAGCCCAGAGACACTGTGTTTTCTAGGGATGCTCATTAGCTCAAACATTCTACCTGAAATGTGGGAGTAGAATGGGCCATTGCAGCTAACAGGCTGCGCATGCTGCAGCGCTACCCAGTAGAGAGTCCTGGATGTTTATCTGCAGCCCAGAGACGCTGTGTTTTCTAGGGATGCTCATTAGCTCAAACCTTCCACCTGAAATGTGGGAGTAGAATAGGCCATTTCATCTGACAGGCTGCACATGCCGCAGCGCTACCTAGCAGAGAGTCCTCGATGTTCATCTACAGTTCAGAGACGCTGTGTATTCTCGGGATGCTCATTAGCTCAAAAGCATTCATTTTGCTAGCAGGAAGTTGGCTTTGTTTATATAGGGCAACGCTATGTTATGCATAGATTTAGCAACCCAATACAAACAGATCCCTACTGAGGTGCAAACACACATGTGCTTCTCTGCATCTTTGAGAGCTGTCTGCCTTGGGTTGATAAAGGGATACATATTGGTGGTATTCATATGGCACACAGGTGAGAGAGCGTCAGGCAGTGCTTAATTTGTAAAAAAAAGAAGTGCCAGGGCCCATATTTTTTCTAGCACTCCTGTGACACTGCGGGTGGGCACCACTGCTGGCACCACCAATAGCTGCTCCACACAGTGTCGACATATTTGGGGTTACACTGCAGCTCACACCTGCTCATTGTGGTTGATGGATGCACTGACCATCACCACTTCATAATTAAAGTGAGTCTGAGACAGTAAGTGCCGGGGCTCAAAAATAAGTGCCAGGGCTGAGACCTGGCAAACACCCCCACACATTAAGCACTAGCCGACAGGCACATAATTCCCAGGCTGATTCTTGTTTTCCACTCTCATTTGAGCATGCACACCAGTGCTCAATGTTAGTCCTACCCTCTGTTTTTACACACTGCATTCTTACTAGCATAGCATCACTGGTTGCCACATTAGTGTGTGCAGTGGACCAACACCCTGATTCATGGAACAGTGCAAAGTGTCTTTTTGCCATGGAAAGTCAGTTTGCACCAGTGAAAAGTCACTATGCACCGTGCAAAAAATTCCATGAATCAATGCGTAAGTCTGCTATCTGAAAACCATGCTTCTACACCTAGTTTCAATCCGAGCTTTGGTGAAATAGAGCTCTATATTTTACCTGAAATGATTGTGGGGCTCATACATACTAATGATATTAGGAAACATAGTAGTACAGAATGATGACAGTCATGGTTCTATGGAAAAGCAACAGTCATTGCTTGCAAGGACTTCCCAGACGAGGCAGCACCCACACTGCAGTGTAGATGGTGACATGGCCTGATTGGCTGGCCTCGTCACGCAACCAAGACTTTCCTCCAATGTATGTGTCCGCCAGAGCTTCCATCGTTTTGGAGGATAAAGCCAAGGACATTTATGCTAGTGGTAACAAATGTGTACTTTTTAATATGCCCCCCCCTCATTGTCACTGATTATTATAAGGAGCCCATTAGTTCACTTTTTTTGGCAATGACTTCTACTATCATTTATAATTGTTCTGGGCTCCCCTTTCCATACACCCTTTTCTCCCTTCCACCAACCTGGGCATGTGTTGAGCCCCCCTCGCAAAACACCCTAAGCCCATTGAAAACCCTGATCTGGTTGGGGGTTACCTCTTCTATGCCCATTCCTCCCAGTGACCTTGTTTTGGGCTCTGCATCCCCGTTCCTCCTTCCTGCACAAGGGGTGATACTGGGATCCCACCTAGTATCTCACTTTCACCCTTTGACAAATCAACGTCCGGGGCAATAGTGGCCCAGGGATGAATATCAGTTTCTAACCCATCAATCAGCCCCACACCTCTGGTACACAAGAATGGATCCAAACAGATTGGAAACACAAGCACATTATAAATCTCCCGGTCCAATATTGGTAACGTGGATGGACGGCAGGCTTATATCTGCAAGGTTGTAGATCGTACAGCGAAATACAATTATTACCAAAAGATGAATGTAAAGACTGGTAGGGGGTGTCTGTACTTCTGCTCTCTATATGGTAGAAGAGAGGCACAGAAGACCCCAGCCAAGATTCTCTATTACGGTAGCAATGGACGAGCAATCAAGGCCTAGCTTCTCAGGAGGTGATGCAGGCTGGTTCCTAAGTACAGTGTAGTCCCCAAGCCCCCACAAAGGAATGTCCACACACTGTATTGGTTAGAACACAGTCTTTATATAATCTATATTCAAGGTTATGTACACTTATCATAATAACTCACTTTGTACTTAGGAAAATCAACAATGACAAATATATACAATTCTAAAGTGGTACCAACCTTTGTATTAGATCTCATTAAAGTGCATCAACAATACTGTAAGAATGTCACACAGATCAATAGAGTGAAACCAGCAATAGAGAGAGGAGAGAAAATAAGATGGTTGAGCAATAGGCAGAATACTGGCCCCTACCACTAGACACAGTTCTGTGTGGAGATCCCCCCACCTGGGCAACCTGTAAAATAAAGATATAGCACAAGCCCAGTCCATATATTGTTCTGTAAGTCTTATTCCCTCCTATAATGTTTTTACCCCCCCAATGTACCTGGTGGAGTCGAGTTCTTCGAAGAGGCGTCGACAGATTCTTCTTGAGCGACCCCCTTTCAAGCGGGAGTCACGGATCGTCGAGAGGCGTCGAGAAGCGTCGAGGAACTCGGCGTTCGGCGGCGGGGAATCGACGGCCCTTCTTGAGTGCCTTCCCTTTCAAGCGGGAGACACGGGGCGTCGAACGTCCGTCGACAAACAGGGTAGAACGGCGTCGATGAGGCGGCAGCTTCGTCCGAGCGGTGCTCGTCGGCGTTGGAGCGTCGGCATCCTGCAAGGCAGAGGCGTGCGGGGCACCTCGATGACAATTGTTCTGGACCGCAAAGATTGTGGAGACGGGGGCCCAGCAAGGGCGTCGAGTCGTTCGAGTCTTTGTGGTCTTCGGGTGGCGGGAAACCCACCGGCAGGTTTCTCCTCGGCGCGTTGGTCATCCTCGACTTTCTCCGGCAGGATAAAGCGGTCGACGGTGCGGACCAGGGAGTCCTTCGATTCAAATGTTCTTAGGCAAGGAGCGGACGGCTCCGGTCATCGGCAGCGCGGCGTCAAGTGGTTCCCACGGATGGGCAACACAACTTCAACGGGCCTCCAGCGGTTACACAGACCTGCGAACCCTGGTCGACGGCAATGGACTTCGACGGCGGCGATGTCCGGGTGCTTCACTTCGGTCTCCTCGGCGGTCCCGTCTCGGGTCGGCAGCCTTTCGAAGGTCTGACTTCCAGGGCGCTTCGGCGAAGATGTAGCGGTGCTCGATGGTCCCTCGGAGCACGGGAAGAGGGCGCCTTACCAGGTCCTCTCTCGGGTCAGTCTTCGACGATTTCGGCAGCCTTCGGATCGGTCGAAGCAAATGCAACAGCAAGTCTTCTTCTTCCAGCTGGACGTTGAGGATCAGCAGTTCCAGTTACTCTTAGAGTGGAGACTCAACTCCAGAACGCTTCTGAACTCTTCTGAACAATTACCAGTGGAGAGAGGTCCCCAGATATACTATTCTGTCTCTCATCCACACTGCTGGCACACACTCAGCAGCCAATCATACAGGAGGGCATTCATGCAGTCAGTCAGCCAATCAGGCACACAGTGCATTCAGGCCACACTCCTCCCTTTCAGACACTCACAGCAAGGAATGTGGATTGGGACAAGTACCCACCCATTGAACACTACACACTGCATTCAGGCCAGTTTCGGGCAGGGCTGTCTCAGTCTTTGTCTCTCATGCCAGAAACCAGACAACCACAACAAGGAGTGTATATTGGTCACACACTCCATTCACCCAGGTCCCACCCACAGGAGGTACCCATAACATACAGTCACTGGGAAGGCTCCAGTCAGTCTAGCTGGGCCTTCACAACAACACCATATATGGAACTTCCACCCAACAGCCAGCCAGGGGGAAGGGACAGAGTCAGGGCTTCCCAGGACTTTGGGAAAACAAGGTAACAGGCAATAGAAAGCAAGAGGCCACAGGGGCCATCTTGTTTCCTATCAGGAACAACTGACCCCAATGGCAGGGCCTGGGTATCCCAAAATGGAGGACACCCAGAGCACCTGTCAAATTCAGCATGGAGCTGCCACCAGCCCATACCCTGCTCTGTGGGCCACCCACAGGTGCCCAAAAACATACACTAGGGGCACAGGGTTGTACCCCTACCCATGGGTGCCATAAGGGTATCCCATGGGTCTGTTCACCAAACCAAAAGAGAGAGCTGCACTGCCAGGAGTCCCACATGGACTCCTGGGCAGAAAACATGACAGAACACACGATAAAAAGCAGTAAAGGACAAGGATTCAGAGGCCCTGTCCCTCTGATGCATTTCCAGCATCACAGTCGCCCCCCGCAGACTGAGGTGGAGGGTGTCTAATCTCCCACGGGATAGACACCCACATCCAGACGGTCAACATACCTTCTGGAAAGGCCATCTGCATTATCGTGACTCTTCCCTGGTCTATGGTGAAGTATAGCCCTTGCAGGCTAATGGACCACCTGAGCAATTTCGGATTCTCCCCCTTCATCTGCATAAGCCACTTCAGGGGCTTATGATCTGTTTGGACCTTGAAGGTAGACCCCGTAAGGTAGGGCCTAAAACGCCTAAGGCTCCAAACTATGCTAAAACACTCCTTTTCAACAGTAGCCCACCTGAGTTCTCTACCCTTGAGTTGTCTACTGATGAATATGATAGGATGTTCTCTCCCTTTGTCATCTAACTGGGACAAGACAGCTCCAATTCCGGTGTCGCAGGCATCCGTCTGGACGATAAAGGGTCGGCTGTAGTCAGGCGCACACAACACAGGTGCCCTACACAGACTTTCTTTCAAGCCATCAAAGGCCCTCTGACAGTCTTCGGTCCAATTAACCTTCCTAGGCTGTTTGGGTGAAGTTAGAGCTGTCAGGGGTGCAGCTATGGTTCCATAGTCTGCCATGAAATTGCGATAGTACCCAGTGAGGCCCAAAAAGGCTCTCACCTGGGTTTGAGTAGTGGGAGTCTCCCAGTTCTGTACATCCTGTACTTTACTGGAGAGAGGTTGGATTTGACCCCCTCCTACCTCATGACCAAGATAGGTAACTTTCCCCTGAGCTATCTGGCACTTGGTGGCCTTGATAGTGAGGGTAGCCCTTTTCAAGGCCTGCAACACCTTCTCCAGATGTGTCAAATGCTCTTCCCAGGTGGAACTGTAGACGGCAATGTCGTCTAAGTAAGGCACACAAAAGGCTTCCAGCCAACTGAGCGCATGGTTGACCAATCTCTGGAAGGTGGCAGGGGCATTCTTCAACCCAAAAGGCATGACCCTAAACTGGTAGAGTCCCTCAGGTGTTGAGAAGGCCGTCTTTTCCTTGGCATGGTCCGTCAGAGCTATTTGCCAATAGCCTGGGATAAGGTCAAAGGTGCTCACAAATTTGTCAGCACCTATGGTGTCCACGAGCTCATCAGCCCTGGGCAATGGGTGCGCGTCAGTTTTGGTGACGGCATTGACTCCTCGGTAGTCTACACAGAACCTCCAATCCTTGGTACCCGCCTGGGAACTTGCCTTGGGGACAAGGACCACTGGACTGGACCAGGGACTGGTTGAGGGTTCAATAACACCCAGATCCAACATCTTGGCGACCTCAGCCTGGATGTGGTTCTTGACGGTATCTGACATACGGTAGCACCTGCTTTTGACAGGCACACTGTCACCAGTGTCAATTTCATGCCTACACCACGGTGTAAGGCCTGGCGACAGTGAAAACAGAGAGGCATACTGTTGGAGCAAAGCCCTGCAGGCCCTCTGTTGCTCTGTTGTCAAATCCGGAGAGAGATGTACTCCCTCCACTGAGCCATCCTGAGGGTTGCTATGCAGCAAATCAGGAAGGGGCTCACTCTCATCCTCTTCTTGCCCTGAAGCTAGCAAGAGACATGAGACTTCTGCTCGCCGGTGGAAAGGCTTGAGCCTGTTGACATGGAATACCTGAGGGGCTACCCCAGAGGCTCCCATGTCAACCAGATAATTGACTTCGCCCATCTTGGAGATGATCCTGAAGGGTCCAGTCCACTTGTCTGCCAAAGCTCTAGGCTTGGTAGGCTCCATCACAAGGATTTCCTGTCCCGGAGTCCAATCCACTTGCGAGGCTTTAAGGTCATGCCAGTACTTATTCAATTCCTGGCTGGCCTTGAGATTTGCTGTCGCCTGACCCATCATCTGTGTCATCCTCCGTCTGAGGCCTAACACATAGTCCCCCACTTGCTTGGCGAGACCGGGAGGGGTGGCTTCCAAGCCTTCTCGGATCAAGGCGAGGGGCCCCCTCACGGGATGTCCAAAGAGTAACTCAAAGGGGCTGAAACCAACACCCTCTTGAGGTACCTCTCTGTAAGCAAACAGCAGGCATGGCATAAGGAGATCCCATTTCCTCCTTAGGGGTTCTTCCAAAGCCCCTAGCATGCCCTTGAGAGTTTTATTAAATCTCTCAACCAGACCATTGGTCTGGGGTGGTAAGAGGTGGAGAACTTGTAGGTTACCCCGCACTCTTTCCACATGGTTTTCATGTAACTAGACATGAAGTTGGATCCTCTGTCAGAGACAACCTCCTTGGGGAATCCAACACGGGTGAAAATGCCCAAGAGAGCCCTGGCAACCACCTTGGCAGTAACAGTCCGAAGGGGTATTGCCTCAGGGTACCTGTGGCATGATCTACCAAGACCAGGATGAACCGATGGCCACCTGAAGTGGGAGGGTCAAGGGGACCGACGATGTCGATGCCCACCCTCTCAAATGGTGTGCCAACCACTGGCAATGGCTGCAGTGGGGAAATGACCTGGCCTCCAGTCTTGCCAGACAACTGACAAGTTGGGCAGGTCCTGCAGTGGGACTCCACCTCTACTCCCATCCGTGGCCAGTAGAAATGGGCAGAGAGCCTCTGCTTAGTCTTCTTGGTCCCAAGATGACCAGCCAAGGGCACCTCATGCGCCAACTGCAGTAGGAAGGGCCTGTAAACCTGGGGTACCACCAACCTCTTGAGGGCACCAGGTTCAGGCTTAGTGGGCTCACTAACAAGGAGCTCACCCTCCCAATAAATCCGGAATGTCCTAGGCACTTCTCCTTGTGCCTGGGACAGGGCCTGTTTCCTCAGTCCCTCGAGAGAGTGGCCATCTCTCTGTCCCTTACAGAAGACTGCCCGGGAGGGTCCCCCTTCAGCTAACAAGCATTGAAGGTCGGGATGATCCTCCGGGTTGAGAACCTCTCCCACAGGAGAGTCTTCTGTCTCTTCTCCCACAGGAGTTGAGTTTGGGTTTTCCACTGGACCCAGCCCGTCCGGAGCATGGATCCCGATGGGTGCTGTCGGAACAGCAGGAAGAGAAGGTGTTCCCTCCACAGAGGTGGCCTTCTTGGTCTTCCTTCTCCTTGCCTTAGGCCTCGCCTTTGGCTCGGGTACCTGACCCACAGCCAGACCCGGTGTCACCTGTGACCTAGTGACTGCAGCAGCAGTCATGGGAAGACCATCCGAGATCAACCCCAACTCTACTAGATCATTTCCTAACAGAATGTTAGCAGGGACATTGTCCTGAACCAGGACAGGAAGCTTTGCTGTCTTGTCTCCAATCATGAGTGTGACTAAGGCTACAGGCGATAATTTGGGAGGCCCACCAGCTAACCTGGTGGTTCTCAGAGGAGCACCTACATAGTCCTCTGGCTTGAGCAGGGTCCTGTCCACCACTGTCATGCTTGCCCCAGTGTCTCTCAAACCAGTAGAAGGCTGGCCATTCAAGAGGACACTTCTCAAAAACCTACGGGTGTTCTGTGGGATAGTCGCCAGTACTTCTGCATACTGGTCCCAGGCCCCAAGGCACACTAAGGAAATCTCTACCGGAGCACCAAATGTGATCCCGGTAGAGGAGGGGAGGACAGTGGCCTCCACCTCAGACACGGGGTAAGGGTAGGTCAGGCTGACAGCCTGTACTCCAAGTGCCTTACCTTTACACTTGGAGTCACCCCTTTTGTGATCCAGAGCCCCACAGTCCCAACAAGCGCCAGGAGTGCGGGGTACGGTACTGGAACCACTGGGAGCCTGCTTTGCAGCAGGTGGACCACTACTCTTATTCCCACCCACAGATGACTTATCCCCACTAGATTTTTGGGTCTTGGGAGAGGAAGGTTTAGGTTTACTTGACTGTGACTGCTTGTGGGACTCCTCAGCCTTCTGAGAGGCCCCCTTTTCTTTGTCCTTGTCCTACCCACTGGAGTCCTTAGGGGACACCCGGTGGGAGACCCACTTGTCAGCCAACCTAGCCAGCTTAAAGGGGTCCAAAATGTTCTGGTCAGCCACATACTGACGCAGCTCTGGTGAACAGGCTTCAGAAAAATGCTCAAAAAACAAGAGGTGGGACAATTCAACAAAAGTCTTAACCTTGTACCCATCGATCCACCCCATCATGTTCATGTGCGCAGCACTCACCCAGTCAACCCAAGACACATTCTCTCTTTTCTTAAAATCCCTGAACCTTCTAAGGTATTGGGTAGGTGTCTTGCCAAACTTGGCAATCAAAGCAGACTTCATACACTCATACTGACCCCTTTCTTCCACACTCAGCTTCAGAATACAGTCATATCCAGTTTGAGGCACTCTGCTTAACAAACACTTAGCCCAATCTCTTTTATCAACATCATGAATCGCACAAGCCATTTCAAACGCTTCAATCCATTAGAGGATATCTGAACCCTCCACAAATACACCAACCAAATCTTTCATAAACTTGGTGGCTGGGGACCTGACACTCTCACTGGTTTTAGCTGAAGTCTCCACTCTAGCTTTCTCTAGCTGGATTCTCTGACATTCAGTGTCCTGGCTCTTGAGTTCAAGATCCCTATTCTTGAGCTCCACTTGTTGAGCCAACTCCTCTTTCTTAAGTTCAGCATCTATTTCCAACTTGCGGTATTCAAAGGCCAATTTCATCCTTAATAACTCAAGCTCCAAGGAATTGCTGGGGTTTGGAACAGAGGCAGCAGGAATGGCGGCATTCCCAGAAACAGATTCAGCGGAAACCCCAGGGGCAGAGTCCTCATTGGTTGCATTCCCCCTCTCATCAAGAGTTTCACTATCAGTCTGGTAGTCCACCAGGGCAGCTATCAGCTCAGCCCTAGACTTATCCACAAAGTCTAACTCCCTGGCTTCACAAGCACTCTGGAGAGCCTCCAAGCTCATCCGAGTCAATTTGCCATTTGCAATAGACTCCATTGTTTGTAATGCAGTTATCTTGTACACAACTAAACCTTAATTTAATAAAGTGCAGATATTTTGTAAGTGGCACGGTTATACACTGATTCTTAAAACCATAAGCATCCCACCGCTGCCACCAGCTGTAAAGACTGGTAGGGGGTGTCTGTACTTCTGCTCTCTATATGGTAGAAGAGAGGCACAGAAGACCCCAGCCAAGATTCTCTATAACGGTAGCAATGGACGAGCAATCAAGGCCTAGCTTCTCAGGAGGTGATGCAGGCTGGTTCTTAAGTACAGTGTAGTCCCCAAGCCCCCACAAAGGAATGTCCACACATTGTATTGGTTAGAACACAGTCTTTATATAATCAATATTCAAGGTTATGTACACTTATCATAATAACTCACTTTGTACTTAGGAAAATCAACAATGACAAATATATACAATTCTAAAGTGGTACCACCCTTTGTATTAGATCTCATTAAAGTGCATTAACAATACTGTAACAATGTCACACAGATCAATAGAGTGAAACCAGCAATAGAGAGAGGAGAGAAAATAAGATGGTTGAGCAATAGGCAGAATACTGGCCCCTACCACTAGACACAGTTCTGTGTGGAGATCTCCCCACCTGGGCAACCTGTAAAATAAAGATATAGCACAAGCCCAGTCCATATATTGTTCTGTAAGTCTTATTCCCTCCTATAATGTTTTTACCCCCCCAATGTACCTGGTAGAGTCGAGTTCTTCGAAGAGGCGTCGACAGATCCTTCTTGAGCGACCCCCTTTCAAGCGGGAGTCACGGATCGTCGAGAGGCGTCGAGAAGCGTCGAGGAACTCGGCGTTCGGCGGCGGGGAATCAACGGCCCTTCTTGAGTGCCTTCCCTTTCAAGCGGGAGACACGGGGCGTCGAACGTCCGTCGACAAACAGGGTAGAACGGCGTCGATGAGGCGGCAGCTTCATCAGAGCGGTGCTCGTCGGCGTCGGAGCGTCGGCATCCGGCAAGGCAGAGGCGTGCGGGGCACCTCGATGACGATTGTTCTGGACCGCAAAGATTGTGGAGACGGGGGCCCAGCAAGGGCGTCGAGTTGTTCGAGTCTTTGTGGTCTTCGGGTGGCGGGAAACCCACCGGCAGGTTTCTCCTCGGCGCGTTGGTCGTCCTCGACTTTCTCCGGCAGGATAAAGCGGTCGACGGTGCGGACCAGGGAGTCCTTCGATTCAAATGTTCTTAGGCAAGGAGCGGACGGCTCCGGTCGTCAGCGGCGCGGCGTCAAGTGGTTCCCACGGCTGGGCAACACAACTTCGACGGGCCTCCAGCGGTTACACAGACCTGCGAACCCTGGTCGACGGCAATGGACTTCGACGGCGGCGATGTCCGGGTGCTTCACTTCGGTCTCCTCGGCGGTCCCGTCTCGGGTCGGCAGCCTTTCAAAGGTCTGACTTCCAGGGCGCTTCGGCGAAGATGTAGTGGTGCTCTATGGTCCCTCGGAGCACGGGAAGAGAGCGCCTTACCAGGTCCTCTCTCGGGTCAGTCTTCGACGATTTCGGCAGCCTTCGGATCGGTCGAAGCAAATGCAACAGCAAGTCTTCTTCTTCCAGCTGGACGTCGAGGATCAGCAGTTCCAGTTACTCTTAGAGTGGAGACTCAACTCCAGAACGCTTCTGAACTCTTCTGAACAATTACCAGTGGTGAGAGGTCCCCAGATATACTATTCTGTCTCTCATCCACACTGCTGGCACACACTCAGCAGCCAATCATACAGGAGGGCATTCATGCAGTCAGTCAGCCAATCAGGCACACAGTGCATTCAGGCCACACTCCTCCCTTTCAGACACTCACAACAAGGAATGTGGATTGGGACAAGTACCCAGCCATTCAACACTACACACTGCATTCAGGCCAGTTTCGGGCAGGGCTGTCTCAGTCTTTGTCTCTCATGCCAGAAACCAGACAACCACAACAAGGAGTGTATATTGGTCACACACTCCATTCACCCAGGTCCCACCCACAGGAGGTACCCACAACATACAGTCACCGGGAAGGCTCCAGTCAGTCTAGCTGGGCCTTCACAACAACACCATATATGGAACTTCCACCCAACAGCCAGCCAGGGGGAAGGGACAGAGTCAGGGCTTCCCAGGACTTTGGGAAAACAAGGTAACAGGCAATAGAAAGCAAGAGGCCACAGGGGCCATCTTGTTTCCTATCAGGAATCAACTGACCCCAATGGCAGGGCCTGGGTATCCCAAAATGGAGGACACCCAGAGCACCTGTCAAATTCAGCATGGAGCTGCCACCAGCCCATACCCTGCTCTGTGGGCCACCCACAGGTGCCCAAAAACATAAACTAGGGGCACAGGGTTGTACCCCTACCCATGGGTGCCATAAGGGTATCCCATGGGTCTGTTCACCAAACCAAAAGAGAGAGCTGCACTGCCAGGAGTCCCACATGGACTCCTGGGCAGAAAACATGACAGAACACACAATAAAAAGCAGTAAAGGACAAGGATTCAGAGGCCCTGTCCCTCTGATGCATTTCCAGCATCACAATGAAAAGGACTGTCCAGTCGAGGTTGTATACAAATACCTACTTTATTATTATCACAACAAACCGTTCTACCACAATACAAAATACATCCCACCCTGTAAAGGAATGCAGAGGACAGACAGTTTCAAAGAAAGAAAAGGGATGCACTCTGGATACTGACAGGAGGGTAGTTGGTAAAGTAATGAATCACAACAGTTGAAGGATACTTGGTTTCAGCACAAAGGGACCAATGGGTCATAAAATGTCAGTAGGGGTCTTCGGAGAAGGACCAGGGGGACAGAATCACGATGTACCGTGTGCTTGTAGAAGTTCCTGGTGCTCGACAGTGTCGAGTCAGTTTCAGGGCACTTAGCAGCTTCTGCAACAGAGTTCAACATGGGAGACAGCTGCAGGTATCAGGCAGCAAGCAGGTCAGCATGTGAGACTAGACAGACGGCTGCAGGCTGGCGTACACAGTGGCTTGGTGTCAGGAAATCGCGGTCTCAGTGCTGGTTGGTGAATCGAAGCACTGGTCGAGGCGTGACAACAGTCAACAGTGCAATCAGTGGCAGCTCGAGGGGCTCGTCTGGCTCAAAAATGTCCTTTAAGGCGGATGCTGGTTAATGCTTTTCGATGCTCTTCTCTTAGCTTCTTCACTGGACTTGTGTTGTCCTTTAAGGAGGAATGCCCAAGGCTGAGGAGAGTGTTTCAGGCAATAACCTTGTCCTTGGTTTTGTTCAGAGAATCTCTGGCACTTCCGACCTAGGATGCTTGATGCAGCGCCAGCCGGGCATGCTGTTTGCTGGTTGGAGCCTGGTTCGGGAGCTGCTGGAGGGTCCTCTGGATTCAGTATCTCCCTCTGTTCCCTGGGAGATGTTTAAAGGGGGGATCTTGCTTCCCTCTTTGGAAATCCTGACCTTCCTTCACTGACAGAAGCTGTAAGGCAGACTGGACCTTCAGCCCTGGTCCGATGCTGAGTTTTCTTGTTACTCCTTGTGAAGTCCTCAGATGATGCCTTAGCCCTCTTTTAAAGCCAAACGGGCCACAGTGATTGGTGTAGGCTAAGCCTACCTTAATGAACCAATTATGGGTCCCCACCAACAATCTCCTGTATGCACGAGATCATAACCAGAGTACCTGGCAACAGAAAAGAGAAAGGAGTGAAAACATGTAATACTAAGTCCCACCCATCTTCCTGTCTGTTGTGGATCAAAGGTTCTCTCTAGTTAATGGAGCTCATTGAGAAAGCCATTCTTCATGTATCCTCAGAGAGCTGACGGCCTCTTAGGAGAGGTCCCGGAAGAAGTGTAAAAATGAAGGAAAGAAGAGATTGGTGATGTCACATGAAGCAAAGAGGACGCGCCAAGAAGAGATGCCAAGAAAGAAGGCGAATGGACTTTATAGAATCTGATGACGAAGTAAAGAGTCGAGTAACATTTCATGTGCGGAATGAAGATTGCACGTGCGAAGAACACTGAAGAAAGTATAAGTTGCTTTGTAACTGTACAGATGCTGCAATGCAAGCAGACTAAATTACCATGAAGGCTGGCTATTTGTAGTGAATAGATTGCAGGTGGTGCCGCCAATATATATATGTGTATAGAATGTGGATGTTCCACGTCACATTTTAGCAAACCAGGACCTCAGTAGCAAAAGGGCTGAATTTGTGGTGCAGCAGAGAAAAGCAGCTGAAGATGGAAGAAGAATCGAGAAGGCTTGTCTGGCCCAGTGTCAAGGGTTGAGGCAGCCAAGAAACTGGTTATGTATTTGAGAAGATACAATGAACGTGAGAAGTGAGGCGAGTTCCTGTTGAGGTGTAATGGAAAAACACTATGAGTGCCAAGTTGTATTCATTTAATACTATTAAATGGGAAGAAGGAGCTAAAACAAAGTCTCCTGTCATATGGGATAGATGGAAATAGGCTTTGGGCAAGCTACATCGAAAATTAAGATAAGACCGTGCTCACACTCCCTTCTATTCTCAGGCGCAGTAATACTTTGCAAGGCCGAGTTCAAAGACAATTCAAATGGCAGACAGCAGGATTGATGATGGATGATGGGCTAATTGGGTGGGGAGGCATAGTCAAGTCCACCCACAAGCACCTGGGGTACCAGCTTGCATGCTGCTAGCGAGTGGAATTTTCCAGAAGGGTACAAGTGTGCCACACAATTATAGAAGGCCACGTAGCAAAGAGCCCTATAGTTTGAGAGCCAATGAAGTGTAGTATATTTGATGACAAAGAAGATGACTTGCACTAGGGGTGGGCATATTTGTCCACCTGACTATAAAGACACAATCATAATCCTATCCCCCATATAAAGTATACCTAGATGTTCCCCGTAGACCAACCACAATCCAAGATAAGTTTTCTTAGTTTGCCACGTAGTATGACATAAATGATGATGAGTTTTTGCTATAAAAGTGTATTTTTTCAGGTAAAATGTTGAAAGATATGCTATGACACGTCTGTTGATGTCCATTGTACTCCCTGTTTTAGACAATTGACAATAAATCAGTAATGTTTTGCCAACTTCCTGAGTCAGTTTTAATATTGATATAAGAGTAAATTCTGCATCCCCATCCATCCAATAAAACTTTACCTAATCAAAGGCCTATGGGTTCATGCCTATTCCCCATCTGGTGTATGAGAGATGATATGCACTCTGACAACCGTATCTAATGCACCCTCGCACTGAGAGTGTAGAAGGATGCCGTATGGAAGGATGTCATCATGGAGCGTTGAGTGAAATCCCGTGAGGGCAGAGTGATGGCATGGAAAAGATGGATGAAGCCATGCTGGAATGCTATGAAAATACTGAAGAAGTGATGATATAACTGAAGCAATGAGAGAAACATGTACAAAATGATAAAGTAATAATGGATGTAAAAGAAGATAAAGTAACTTGCTGACCAATAAGTGTTAATACACAGTAACGGAAGGTAGAAGAGACATATAGAAACTTGCAATACAGGAAAATATAACGTGGCAAGGATAGCCATTATTGGAAAATGGATACCGGCTTGTGTAAATATTCAAGGGTTGCAGATCTAGCAGATGCTGGAAGAACAGCTTAGTGTGCAAAGTAAAGAGGAGTCAATGGGCCTCATCACGACTTCGGCGGTAACCCTTAAATCCGGCGGTAGCGCTATTACCGCCGTATTTAAGGGTCTGCCTAATCAGGGCTCCGGGGGGAAATCCGCCGAAAATTCGTGCTATTACCGCCTGCGGGAAATCCGCCGGCGGTATTAGCTTGAAGATTCCCCATTGAGCTCAATGGGGAATCGGGCATTTCCGAATGGGCTCAGTGGGGAATGGGGACTTACATTACTGCCAAACTCGTGATCCGGCGCTATTAGCGCCGGGGAGTTCGGCGGTAGGGCTAATACCGCCCGCGCTAATAGCGTTACCGTTACCGCCCAAGTCGTTTTGAGGCCCAATGTGTGCTGGGGATCAAGGATGCTATTTTTAAAGAATAGCTACAAAGCATGAAGGGAGGAGACTATAAGCAATGGATGAGACATATTACACTTAGATTAAAAGAGAAGAAAACATTTGCAAGATCCAAGTATTGGACTATTAAACAGTGAATAAAGACTATACAAGGTAGAGTGAGCAAGTCTCTAGAGGCCAAGAGGAGCAACAACAGCCAGGATAAATAAATTGAATGGTGGTAAATAAGAGGCTGAAATGGACAAATAAGTTTTCTCTTCACATGTGACTCAGTAGTCGAAAACAAGGGCTATTCATTAAGCCTCCAATGAAGATAGTGATGTGCTTTCCTTCCCTTGAATGTTCAGGAACAGAGAACAGGCTACAAGGTCAACTACAGACAGTAAACCTTGGCTCATAGCGGGTCTGATGAGAGATGGTGGACTAATTGGCAAAGTGGGGAGTAATCTGACATGATCCAAGCACCTGTGTTTCATTTTCCTTATGTGCTGCTAGCTGAGTCGAAAGTCTGAGGTTGGGTGAGAATGCCAACTAATCAGTGGGTCTATGGGGCAACCTGCTATACAATGTTGCTTAGACCATTCCGCTGCCATTTCGTTTGCTATAATCATTATTACACATATTTAGAGGTAGGTTGAGGGTTGTCTTACAGATAAGAGACAGACAATGAAGTACTAACCCACATATATTCTGTAAGTGGATATGTTCCCCTAATCCAATCCCTCCCACTGAAAAGATTTATGGTTTGCTACGTAGGATGATGTCATAGATGATGATTATTGGGGTATAAGACCTGTGTGTAATCAAGTTTATGTGTGAGTGTGCAAGCGTCTGCCTGATGTTTGTCAGTTGACCCTGCTTTATTTAACCTCAGATAAAGAAGTACTTTGCCATTTTCCTTGAGTCTGTCAGGTTATTTGGTCTGAGATCTTTATTGTTAATTCCATCTAGCACAAGAGATGCTACAAGGTTCTAGAGCACACCGGTGCAGCTCCCACTCCGGAATGGTTGCCATGGAAAAGGAGAAGGGACTACGAGTATTTCCCTTCTCCCCGATCCATGGCAGTCATCCTTTTTGTGGTTTTATTGCAAACACGCTGTAGAGGAGCAGCTGCACGCCTCTGCAGGAAACCCTGCCCCCCTTCCTCCCATATGTTGGAGTCCTGAGATTGTGCCGTGTTTGACACCAGCAGTTGTGCCAATACAGCAGCAAGTGTTCGAAAGAAGATACCATTGAGACAACCATACCAAATGTATCCCCGAAGTGATGACAACCTAAGGGAGGAATGCCCTGAAGGAAAATGAGAAAAAGCAAAGAAAAGAAGCTAGTGACGTCACAAAAAGTATGTACGACGTCCTGAGGTATTGACTGAAGAGGATGTATAGATCCTAAGGAAACTAATGGGGAAGTAAGAATCAAATTAACTTTTGAATACAAATAAGATGATTCCACGTGCACAAAGTGCAACAGAAAATCAACTGTTCAATACATGTACAGATGCTTAAATGCAAGGTAGACTAAGTCATCATAGAAGCTGGCTGTATGTAGTGAATAGAGCACAGGCAAAGCTGCTATTATATAGAAGCTGGACATCAGTATCATGAAATTTAGTAAGCCAGGATCCATTAAGCGGGAAGGGAAATCTGTGTCACAGCAAGAATAATTAGAATCGAGGAGCTGCAAGATGAGGATGTCTGGCCTGGAGTCAACACTGAAGCAGGCAAGGTCAGCTATCTATTCTCAAAATGGCTGAACGTGAAACGGGTGAATCATCCCGTGTTAAGGTGCACAGAAAGAACACCAAGTGTGCCAAGTTTAATTCATTTAGAGCATTAAAAACCTACAAAATGGACCAAATTGTGGTCTCCTGTCACGTGAGCCAAGGATGAATATAGAGTTCGAACTTGGAGTCCCAGAACTTGATAGTGAGTGCTCTCACGCCCATGTTTTCAGAAAGACAAGGATACTTTGCAAGGCCAAGTTCAAAGACATTCTTCATGGCAGAAGGCATGGGCAATGAGAGATGCTTGGCTAATTGGGTGGGAGGTAGTGTCATGCCCCATCTCTGTACACCTGGGTCTGGGCTTACATACTGCTAAGTGAACCAAATGTTCCAGACCTCGCATAAACATCCCAACCATTTACAGTAGTCTATATAATGAAGGACATTATAGTTTGAAAACCAAGGAGAAAATGTGTATCTAATGTTTCTGAAGATGACATGGTTTAGAGCTATGCATATGTTGTCCACCTGCTAGTGGGCAGTCAATCACAATCCTGGTTCCTATATATTCTATAGTTAGATGTTCCCCTTAAGCCAATCCCGACCCTTGGTAGGTTTTTCATTATTACCACATAGTATGACGTCACCTCTGATGTATTTTTGATACAAAAGCTATGATTTGTGTGAAGATCGCTGAGAGAACCTGAGCGTCCATCAGTTAATGTTCGTTGTAACTCCCTGTTTTAGATAATTGTTAATAAAACAGTACTTTGCCATCTTCCTGATTTGGTTCAGTTATTTGGACTCAGGGTTTTTCGTTTGACCCCATTCATTACATATGCACGTTCCTAAAGGGCCTTAAACTCAACGCTGTTTCTCAGCTTGTGATAAAAACACTATTAGTACACCGGTACAATGTGACGGGGTACTAATAGCAATATAACTCTTGGAGGGGGGCATTAATGGTGAGGTAAAATCCCTTGCTTTGCTTGGCCTTCTAACTGCTGTCCCGGGGCATTACTTCACCGGTAATGCCACACTCCCCAGGTTATATTGCTTAAACATCCCATTTTTTTTTACCTTGGCCTAAGAGTGATGCTGGAGCTCTAAGAAGATTCAATAGAAAGTGACAAGGGGACATTTGGGCTCCTTCCAGCTTGACATGGCTGCTGCTTATAATCCTAGGATGGGTTGCCCCAGGTGAGTTGTTTTGTTTAGCCCTTCTGTTAGGTGTGGGGCAAACTGTGTAGCTTGTTTCTAATGAATTTCAAATGTTTCTGTTTTTTTCCGTGTGCAAGAAATTACACTTTCAGGGAGAGTGTTCTTGGTGAGGCAAACCAAAGGAGCCAGAGGTATTCAATGTCTTCCCTTTGGCAATGGGGATGAGAGCACTGGGGGGCGGCTTACTCAGAAAAGTCATGAGAGTTGCAACTGTTTACAAGCTCAAAAAGAAAGCACAGTAAACAATATCGCTCTCCAAACCAAGTCATACACATTTCCAATTTCATTATAGAAAAAATACCCAATCCAGTGGTAACAGCCCAGGGCCCAAGTTATAGCACAAGGCCCTTAATGATGGCCCCAGCTCCCTTTAACACCTGATCTGTCCCTCTGGATTGGGTATTATTGCTATCAGCACCAAGTGGCGTAACAAAACATGTGGCGCCCCCCCCCTGTGAGCCATGCGAGGTTCCCCCCAAACTCGGCAACGAATCATGGATCGCGTCACTCTCCGGGCTGGCCTGGCATACCACGCTTGCACAATACGCACAAATGTGCTGCTGCAGGGGTACACTGCACACTGCACTAGGAGAAAGATTAAAATATGTGTTTTAATGTATTATACAGCACACTTTCTGAGAAAAATTGGCTAAAAACCAGAGTGTTTGCAATTGTTTTGTAGGGTAATACCAATCCAAAAATCCAATACATGCAAGTCACCAACAGTGAAAAGGCACATTCATGCTTTAATGAATATAATGCTTTGCTATTCAAAATTCCATGCCACAATGAAAACATATCCAACTGGCTGCACAATGTAGACCAGTCTAGACACGTAATAACATATTTCAGTAAAGCATTTCAGGCCACATTTAGACATATCAAGACTGGTTTCACCAACATGCCAGTCGAAGCAATAACACTTATCATGGACATTTTTTATCACAGATACCCAGAAAAATATACAATGCTGCAGTAAGAAACGGCTGGACTGGCAGCACCCAAATGCCAGTCTAGCCAGGTAATTACACTTAGCAGGACTGCTTTATCAGAGATACCAAGTGAACAAAAAGTCAAATCAAACAAAGAAATGACTAGATTGGTTGCACCTGCACCAAAATGCCTTTCTAGCCACTAATATCACATATTATGCCTGCTAAGCCTGGACATCGTTGACCATTATTATTTATCGCACAATCGCCATCCCACCAAACCCCCACACATCCCCTCTCCCTCCCTTCCCCTGCCCCAAGCCCCAGAATCAGCTTGCCAGCCCAGAATTACCTCCATGTCCATTTCCTTGTCCCAATGCTTACGCATGAGGCTCCTTCCCTCATAGGGAAGTACTGGGATGAGGAAGAATGGGACTAGGAGTAATGAGGATTACAGGTAACTAAGCCAGGCATTACCTCCACGTCCCTCTACTTCATCCTAGTATTTATGTATGAGTCAAAGTGCCTCATACACAAGTACTGGGACGAGGAAGAATAGGGCTATGAGTAATGAAGTTTACCAATAAGTAACCAAGGGATTAAACACAAGTATTGGCACAACACCATTGAGATGTGTGGGCATCACCCCACCCCAGCCCTAGAAAATGTGGGCTATGTTGACTCGACCTAGCTGACCTACACACGTCCTTTTCTAAATATAAAGAACCCGCCGAGAGATCTCACTCCAAAGCAAGGCCTCCATCCCTTGAAATATCCAGTGAGAATTCTACATAAGCCGCAAGCGGGAAGAAGGAGCAGAACCCCTATAAGATCAATGAGAAGACGGGCAGGCAAAAGAGGACATGTAACAAGCAAAGCGGAAAGAGCAGTTTGTCGATCAAGGGACAATTCGTCAACTCTGCATAGGAGGGATCATTAGAAGAGGGTCTTGTGGAAATAGACTCTTGGGGAAATGCTGTTAGAGGTGTGAAAAAGACCCCAAAGTGATCCAGGGGCTATCTTTATTCGTGCAAAGAAATTGCATTCCTTTCAGTTTTAAGAACATTGAAGTGAAACATTAACACTAAACAAAGAGATATGTACAAGAAATTGGCTATTTCTTTTTGCCTTCGAGTTTCGGCCAGGGCTTTTAAAATGGAAATATATGCAATATGTGAGGAATATGTGTTTCTCCACTTGCCAAATGTGTCCCTTAAAGCTGAGAACGTTTTCTTCGCAGTCCCCTCTACACACATGCCTGAGCTAGACAGCAGCAATTAACATGGTCT
Organism: Ambystoma mexicanum; assembly: GCF_040938575.1. NCBI lineage: Eukaryota > Metazoa > Chordata > Amphibia > Caudata > Ambystomatidae > Ambystoma > Ambystoma mexicanum. The sequence goes on along the minus strand of NC_090926.1, from coordinate 103,885,139 downwards.
TACACCTTGGCTTTATACACAGCAGCTCAATAGGAACACAGGCTAAGTATTCTTATGTATTTATATTTATTTATTTATTTATTTATTTATTTATTTATTTATTTATTTATTGCATTTGGCTATACGCCCAAACCATTGGGTATCACGGCGTATTTACAGATATCTTTGTTAGCAAGTTAAGGTTACATACATCTTTGTTAAAAGCTGAGTACATATCTTAGTTATCAGGACTGGGTTACATACATGTTTAGTTGCAGCAGTATAACAGGCGTGTAGACTATTATGTACCATGGTAATGATCTAATTTTGCTAGGTTTTTCCGTCTAGGGTAAGAAGTGTTTGGGAGAGTGTTAGTACTTGTTGAACAACCAAGTTTTGAGTTGTTTTTTGAACTTGGGTAGCGATGTTTCATTGGATAGGTGGGGTGGGAGAGAGTGCCAGATACGGGGGGCTGCGATGGTGAAGATAGAGTTGCCTGCTCTTGTGGTGGTGAAGCAGGGGATGTGCAGTTGGATATTTGCGTTGGATCTGAGGGATCTGGATGTGGTTTTGCGTGCAATGCAATTGTTGAGGTAGGTGGGGGCCGTGTCTGATAGGCATTTGTGTGTGATTGTGAGTGTTTTATGGAGGATTCTGGCCTGCACTGGGAGCCAGTGTGCCTCTCTTCTGTGTTGTGAGATGTGTTCCCTTCTTTTGATGCCCAAAACAGCTCTGAGGGCTTTGTTTTGTAGGAGCTGGAGTTTAGTTAAAAGATTGTTTAGTTCAGCTGCAAAGAGCCCATTTATTTAATAATGTATTTACTTAATACATTTATATAGCACACCTAACCCTGGGGCATCTGGGCGCTTGTGCTTAAGAATGTGGTTACAGTCAGTTACATTTGGTCTTGACCATAAGGAGTTTGGTTACATCTCGTTGCTTTCAAGCTTAGTATTGATCAAGTGCAATCGAGGTAAATTAAGAAGTCTGCCTTATTTCAAAAATGGGCAATTCCAGACTATAATAAAAGTTGTAAAAGTAGTGCAACTACGAAAAGTAAATAATAAAAGTACTCAATATATGAGATGGTGGGATCGCTCCCAATCTATTCATGAATTATCAGTGAAACCGAGATACACGCAATATGCAAGTTGGGGCACTTTCACAAATCTTCCAAGTGGTTAACAAATTAGGCATTGCAACCCTCCTCTGATACGTTTTATAATTCACCAATGATTAATATCTTACCTGTGATAGAGTATACTGGAACTACTTAGGGCCGGGAGGATAGCTATGGGGCAACATGCTCGCCTTGGAAGCAAGACGACGTGGAACACAGGTTGGATCCCCGGGTCCGCGCTTAGAAACCTCTGGGTATTAAGCGTGTTATAAATAACCAATTACAAAATTACAAAGGTTGGGTATACCTATGTCAGCTTGACTTTGTCACCTGTGTGGATGTGAAATTGAAACTTTGAGACATATCTTAATGGAATGCTCAGCCATGGGGCAAGGCATATAAAAATTTGCTGATCGTGGCTCGTACCAACTCTGGTCGGCAATGTATGCTGCTGAATCGTGGTTATCACGGTGGGGCAGCCTGTTATGTCTAGGAAGAGTTTAAGAAATTGGTTATGCAGTACTGTTTAATTTATTATGTGAGCTGTCTTTCTGAATTGATATAATGTAACAGCACTGGTACAAATGGAATCGTACAATAACTGTGACTCTAAAATACCGACTGCACTTTTACAGCGCTGTAGGCATTTTAGAAAATGCCGACTCCCATTACTGCGCCCAAGTGGACCAAGGGGGTCTCCCACTATCCTTGGTCGCAGTAATAGGATTCGTGTGTTGCCGGGGTTGTCGCCCCATGCAAGTGGGAGGAACTGACCCCGCAGGAGTACAAGGGCGTCTGCGGCGCACACAGAAGTGCACCGTGGAAAAGGTAAGTCTGGTGGGGATTGGAGCATTGCGGGGGGAAAGTCATCTATCTGATCATGGTGTCGCTCCCTAATTGACATCGACATTTTCGTCGGCACAGTTACGGCCGGCGCAGTATTGACATTGATTTGTACAAATAATGTATTCTATTATTACTTTTATTTTGTACTAGCTGTGGCTCAGTATGGTTAAATAGAAAAGAAAGAAAAGAGAAAGCGCACGATTCCAATATGTTTAATTTCACAATGCTTGTGGGTATACAATATTTTTGTTGTTCCATTGTCTGTGCATATATAGAGATTGTCTGGTTTGCCAACTGTAGAACACGCAACATATAATTGTCCATGTGAGAAGCAATCCGTGTCTAGATCTAAACCGCACAATTCTAACATTTGGCCTTGAGCTTTGTTGATGGTGATTGCAAACGCAAGTTGGCATGAATGGAGCTGTTACGATTTCTGCGCCGAACGACATCATTTGGAAGCATGAGTTGTATTTCCTGATGTTAGATAAGAAATGGTTTGATTCGACGGTATATTCGGCAAGCAAAGTTTTTAATGGCTCTGGCGGTTCTCCAAGTTGAGGCAGTTTAATTTTCCTGGCGCGCGCAACACATTCCTTTTGTTTCTTCTTTAAATTTCAGAGCCTTGCAATAAGGACACACTTCAGTCATGGTGCCGATGAGAACATGCTGACTCAAACTATAATCATCAGCTGGGTTGTACCGGAATGCAAGGCGATTGTAATCATGTGATTTCTGAGCACGGAGTCGTGTTTGACGCTGATCTGCTGTTTCTCGTTGACGTCTTCCAGCCACTCTCAGCCTGTCGCGTTCATTCTGTTGAGAACGAAGCAGATCTGAAGCTGCAGAACGCGATCTTCGTGCTCGCAACCGTGCATCCTGAAGTCTGGCTGCACATCGCTCTGCTGCTTCCTCGCCACGTATTTGTGCCATTCTAAATCGGAAACATTGAAATGGAATCGTAAAATATTCACTATAGCGTGTGTTGCTTCTATGTCCAACAGATGGTGCTGTTTTTCAGTAAAATATTTAGCATTGCGTGTGCTGCTTTTACGTCCAACAGATGGCACTGTTTTTTCAGAAAAAGCATGTTTTTACCTGTCACAGGTGTGACATCTATGTATAGTAGGCATATAAAAACATGCGCCTATTCCAATGCAGAATTGTGTCAAACAAAATTTCAAAGCAATCGGTGAAGAATTTTCGGAGATTTAAGATTTTGAACAAAGCAACATTTACATTTTGATTTATATAGATGATGTTGGTTTTCTAAATATTTGTGACTGGTTTTGTAGTGTAAAAGGTTTGCAAGATAAGCCACAAACACTTAAAAAAAGACAAAAAATGCAAACACTATAAGTAACGGAACTCAGTATCCCAGCAGATCCTGCTCACTCAGACCTATGCATGTAGGAAGTGGGAAGAAAATAGAAGGTATAGCCAGGGCCATGTGAGACCAATATGGGTTCTTACTTCAAAGTTCCATTCAGTGTCTCCAGGGAAAGACCATACATAACTAAATGTTTTCAGCACACAGTAGCAACACTGGCCAATTTGTTCCATTCCCATAGTATTAATGCAGCACATGAGTCTGGCAGCAGGTTAGATGACGTTCCTACATTTACAAACCATAGTCTTTAAGATCAGATGACGTGCAGTCAGCCTGGTACCACTTTTGAGCTATAATGGTTTGGGCCAGAGCCAGAGATGGCCAGGCAGCCTTAGGACATGGATTATAAGGCCGGGGCTACTCCTCTGCCTCGACTCCTCTTTAAATTAAATTCTGAAAGCAGGCAGACTACATGTAATCATTGCTACAGACCGGTTCTCTTCTTTACCACGTTTACAGACCAGATGTCGACCACCAGAATCACGGATTAAACAGCGTAGCAATGCACGTAGACAGAGGTGTTTGAGTATTAAACATGATGTAACAGCCCACCCTTGAATATAAAGGCTGGCTGGCCCACTGAAGAGGTTGGGCAAACTTACCATTATGTTGGCGGCACCATAGTTGGGAAGCAGGACATGTTAGGTTGGAATTGGGGCCAGGCCCTGCCCACCTGTCACTTGCTAAGTGATATGATTTGGGAAGGCAATGGGGAGCATGGGTGCAGGGTTACTGCTGCAGGTCTGGTGGGTGATGGGGTGATAGGAAGGGTTGCCTACTGTCTTAAGTTGACCTTGACCAGAATTCAGATGTATTGTTTCTTCCTGGATGCCTGGCACCTTCACTGCCCATCGTGGGGTCCCCCATCTTCAGAGACACTATCTTCTGTGCCATGCCATCTCTTCCAAGGCAGTGTGATTTGGAGGCTGACATCTTCAGCTGCTCTTCCTGTGGTCTTTGGTCCATGCAGAAGTTACTCACTTTATCAGCAAAAAAGTTACCTCCGCCATGTGGCCATGTTTATTAAACCAAGAACCAAGGCAGGTTAGTTAGGTGTGCAGACAGTGCCGGAGTCCCACCGGCCAGCACAGATGCCCTGGTGCCGGCAGTGCTGAGGGTTGCCGGGAAGATCCATGGGGTAACACCCGTTCCTGTCATTTGAAGATCTGGCACCACCACTAGGTGTGACCGCGCACTGTAGCTAATGTGAAGCGGGTTGCTCTCTTCCACGCCGCTGCCGGTGTACAGTGGTATAGACCACACCTCATATGACGCACCTGTGGCTTTCTCTGTAGGTGCGTTTTTTTCAATGTTTGTAAATCCTTCAAGTCTCGTTGAATAATACTTAAGCAAATGTTGTTTTATGTTTACGTAATAATATTTTTTATTATCCTGTGGCATTGTTATGAATCAATGCGCCCATCATATTTTCCACTAAAACATTGTTTGTTTTTCTCGTGAGCTGCCTAACGGGCACCTGGCCAGCCTATGAGGTGCGCCGTGGGAATCGAGTTTCGCATCCGACGTCACGCTACGTGTCTGATTGCTGAATTCACAGGAACTGTGTAAGTGCCCGAAGCTTTGTGGGAGTTAGGTGACAGTCTCCTCTAAACAGACGTTTCTTCTCTCCAGAAGTTTCTCTGTGATGATTCCAGCAAATTCTGTCTTGGAGCCAAAGATAGGACGCTGTACTTGCAGCAGGTTTAGCGAGATGCAGAGAAAAATGTGGCGAAAGTAAAGGTAGGCAGGCAAGGAAAGACCAGCTCAAGATTTTCAGGAGAAAGATAGTTGGTGGATTCCTGGGTCTTCTAGAAAACTTCTCGTGGCCTTGTGCCTGAATATGTGGGTGCATTCCAAAACGCACCCCACGTGGTTATGATAAAGAACAACATATTAAGACTTGGCAGGACACAGTACCTTGCTGTCTCACACACTTGTGAAGGCGTAGTGTTCCTGAAGGACTTGGTGTCAGATGTCACCTCTCCCACTCTCCTTCTCCCCTCCTCCATAACCCTACCTGCCCTTCTCCTATTTACAGATCTGCCAGAGCGCCTGGGGACCAATTCCGTTGGTGACGGTGCGCTATACAAGAACCTTTAACAGAACATGTCAGATACAACATTCGATCACTTCCAAAGCGTAGGGTTCAGAGAGTCCATCCTGAGAGACCGCTCACGGAAAGCCTGCTGTAAGATGTGCAGGCCAATTTCCCAGGCCAGTGTTTTTTTGGGCATGGCAGTGTGGTACTGCGAGGTTGTTCAAGAGTACACACATTGAGGATAATGAGGCAGCCACTGCCAACAGATACTAGAAGCACAGCAGTAGACATTGCACCAGTCAAGAGATTGTCTGGAGGAAGTCGTCTGCATGTCTCTGGGGCCATGGGATGTTGTGCTGCACCTGTGGGTGGTACTTGGGAAATTTCCTTGACTACCACCCCAATACCCAGCTCTCTGGCAGGAGCATGCCACATGGTGTCCGCCCATGCAGAACCTGTTCCCTTGAGGGGTGACCTAGTAGGTTTTGTACATAACTGTTCTGATGCCCGGTTTATTACCACTGTGTACTCTGATCATCTGGCCCACATAGGGAGAGTGCAAGACTTACCATGAATACAGGGTTGATGGACTCCAGTTCGGCAGCCTGCAGAGCCACAGGGACCCTGCAGCACGATGATAAGCTGCTTGGCAAGGCTTGCAATGCTCATGTCAATTCCAAGATGGAGGACGTGTTATGAAGTCTTCGTACTCGATATTCAATGGCCCCAGGGGCTGTATTAAACACCAAGCCTTTAAACCAATCACAACTGCATTACCACTCACAAATGTACCAAGGTAGGAGCAGTGCAGCCCACAGGGAGGAGCGCATGCTCCATAAAAGCCCCAAGCTGTGTGGTCAGAGGGTAGCAGTTAGGAGTTGGTGAGAGAGTTATGGAGGTTGTGGGGAGGAGTTGCGGTGTAAAGAAATAAAAGAGCGGTGGAGACTAGTGGCAAAAGAATGGGTGAAGGAAAAGGCAAGAGGGAGGAGAGAGCACCAGAAGGAAGGCTGGAGAGAACATGTAGGAGGTGAACCGAGGTTCTGAGAAGGAGGTGGGCAGAATGAGTGAGGATGTGGTTGGTCAAGTTGGTAAGAAGAACGTGGTTGTACAAAATGATGAAAATGAATCATGCAGAAGCACTGACAAGGTGGTTAGCAGGAGTTACAAAGAGGGTGTTGGAAAGACCAAAGAGGAGATAGGCAGTGGCAGTTACAGGAAAGCTGTAAGGAGTTGTCAGGTGGAAGAAGGAGAGATCACTAATCAGGAGGAGAGGAGGAAACCCTGGAGGAAAGTATCGAAGAGTCTAGTGGTGAGGGTGGGAGAACAACAGGAGAAGGAAGAAACCCAGAGAGTTTTGAGACAGAACTCAGGAGATACAGGAAGGAAGGCAAGGGAGTGTGAAGGGGGAGTGTGGAGAGGACAGAGAGGATCCCATAGGAGCAAGACTGTTGTAAATCATTGAGGAGGTACACTTTGGTGCTGTTTTGGGAAACTGATACAGTTCCCTGCATAAGGGCACAAGAGGGAAACGAACTGGACAGAATGTCAGCTCCTTCTTTCCCTGCCGGAAGATAGGGGCATTTCCAGTCCTTTCTGAGCCCCAGTAACCATCTCTTGCAAAGCCTGGCATGCAGGTTCACATGGACATGGAAGTCCCATTGAGAGACCTCCTGTAACATCAAGGATGACAACTTGATGCCCAAAAATTGAAGTACACCGGAGACACAAATTAAATGTTGAGGACATTCATTTGTTGTGTTGTGTTGATTTATAACGTGCACCACTACCACCGAGGTGCAGTCTCCAGGCGCTTGCGTGGCTCTGCAAGAGAGGGGTGTGGAGAGGTTAGTGGGGATAGAGTAAGAAGATAGGTTCAGAACCAGGAGGAACTGGCATCTGTGAGTGTTGTTTTGCATGAAAGAAAGACGGATATGTGATCTTTTTCATATGTGTCCAAAGTTCATGCACTTGCCAGAGTCATGCTTACATGTGGTCCCTGTATGGAGACAACAGGGGAGTAGCAATATACATAAGTAAGTGAGTGAAGATACCAGAACATTTGAGAAGGTTCATGGTCTGCACTGCGACAGACTGGAACCTGGGTGTACCTTGTTTAGCTCTAAAATAGTGGTACTTTCTTTACTTTCATTCTGAGAATGGATGTGTGTTCGTAAGAGCAGAGATAGAATGGATAATATCAGGGGTGTTTCCATGCACAGGCCTATGAACTAGAAACTGGCCAGGTACTAACTTCATACCACTAGTGCAAGGGGGTCTGTAAAACTCACCCAAAAGATCTGAGATGACATCTTGGCAAATTGTTACAGATAACGAAGCAAACTTGAGCTACACATTTCCAGCTCCCACATCACGCAAGTCAGTAGTTATTGCGCGGAACTGGTTACTCAGATATTTTGTGTGTGCATTGAATACGGAAGGTTAGCCTCCATATTGTTTTTTCACCTTTAATGTTTCTAAAATGAGACCCTTTTTAAAAGCAAGATGAAGGACTAAAATACACACTTGCTTGATAACCCTGCTAACCCTGTTGAAGACATGTAATTTATAGATTATGTATGAATTGTCTAAGTCTTTGAATCTCTGCTTGCCCAATGGCATATGTCTGACAATTACATTCCTCAGCTTGTCTCACCTAAAAGCATATATCTTTATTGGGGTAGTTGCATTGATGTTTATAATGTGTTTATAAAATTATACTTCTTTACAATAGTTAAGAAAAGCGGGACAGGGAAATCAATCATGTAGAAGAACATTATCCTTTTGCAGATTCACTAAAACAACTCCAGTCTTTCCTAAAAATGTTGTCATTCGCCACCCAATACATCAATTATTGTTGCTTTTTTCAGAAGGCTAATCCCCAAAATATAGATGTATTTCGGATCCTTACCAAATTATGCAAAATGAGCCAAAGAAACTATTCGGAACTCAATTTTCCACCACAAATTGTGGTCCTCTGGAGTCCGCTTTCCTTAACTCATGTCTATCGCAAAAACATGAGCTTGTTAGCCCAGTGATATGCAACACTGAACTTCTATTTTGCTGAACCAGTCCTTTTCTTACAGGCAAAAACCTGACAAAGATTGACTAGTTTCTGCTCTTGGAATCTTTGGACCCTGAAGGAAAAGTGGGACTCTTGCCCTGATTCATTAAAGGTACCCGATGAAGATGACATTAGATAATTGGCACAATCGTGGGATGAAAATCTCACTCAGGCATGTTAAAATTACTCATAGATGCTGAAATTGGCCATTCCTTTGACTAGTGTTAATCATTTTTATTTTACCACTGGTGATTGTTTGGAAACGCAGAATTGTTTATAACTTAATTACTGATGTTTCTGGTGCATTATAGGACCTAAATGTTGTTGTTATTTGGTAGTTAAATATTACATAGAATTGTAAATTTAGAAAATAATATTTTTCCTAAGTAGGGCACAGACAGAGTTTTGAAATGTTCTCTAATATTGATTGACAATATTCCAAACAATGGGCGATGTCAGCATATTGTTTGAGTAATTTTAACATAGTCATTGAAGCCTGGGTGAGATTTTCATCCCATGATTGTGCTAATTCTTTGTTTTTATGTTCATCAAAATTTGGAAAAATATGTATCCTCAAACCTCTAGGTAGCATACAGTAATCTAAGTATTGTTTTAGTCTAGCTATTTCCCAGAAATTGGTTCTTTATTTTTTAGATGGATTCTCTAGTCTATAGAACCTTTCTCATAATGTTATAGTTTTAGAAATATGTGATGCAAATGCATGTTCTGTACGACTCAAATAAGGCCTCAGTGTCCTAGTCTCCACCTTCCCTGCAACTTGTTATATTATCAGCAACACTATCCCGCTTGAGAAGAAATATGTCAAAGCCAATGTCACAGGCACTCAATTCAGGGCTCTTCTTCTCTGGCATAGATATTTAAATTTAGAAATTCTTTAAAATATAAGCTGCACTTGTGTTAATCATTCCTCTACTGGTTACACAATTTAAATCAACCTTAACAAAACTGAACACAACAAATGTGCTAATTTAAATTTTTAACCAAATCATTCCGCTTACAATGTGTACATTTAAATGATCTACTTGTACCTTACTTAGGAAAAATATTATTTCCTATCTTTACAGTTCTATGTAGTATTTAACTATTATCAAGGACAACCTTTAGGTCCTGTAATTCGCCAGATACATCTGTTATCAAGTTATAAATTGCGCTTTTAGAAACAATGACCAATGGTACATTAATAATGTGTCCTTGTTTTTGAAGTAACATATGTATTTTCTCATTCCCATGCTTTTTTTAATTATTATTGCGGGATGATTATAAAATATAATGTTTGATGTAAAATGCATAAATGTTTTGACCTCTTATCAGATGCAATTGCAAAGAATAACCAAGTAAAAAAAACATAAGGGTGTTATTAAGCCAATGTAAGTTTATCCTCTAATTTTCTATCCAAATTTGGGTCTATGCTTTTTTCCGCTTTTTCAGTCGATTTTGTGCAGCCCTCAAAAAGCCAAAAAAGCATATAGCTGTGTTTTTTTAATTTAATTTAGGGTGTTTCACCCGCCGAGCCCCCTTCCTTCCGTACTACCCTGCTCCCCCACCCACCCAGCACATACACACCCAGTTTCATTTCACTCCCACCCTTCCCTTTCTCATACATTTGTTTTCTGACACACACACACCTTGCTTGCATGCCATTAGCCCCCCCAGGACGCCAGCTTCTGGGAGTTTTTCAAGGGCTACCCCGAGCTGGCGTGGTGGGAGAAGTGCCCTTTTGAAATTAAATGCACTCGCGGGAGCATTAAATGAGAAAATTACCTGCCCCCTGCAACGTGGGAGCAGGGAGATAATCATCTTAATAGGGCGCCGCAGCACCCTGTTATTGTTAAATACGCCAGCTCCTGCAAGCACATTTAATTTCAAAAGGACGCCTTCTGCCACCACAAAAAGAAACTTTTGGCACCTCCACCAAATTGTTCTTTTTCTGCCCGGGGCACAGACGCCACTTACACCAGTACTGCACAGGGGCTGAAAGTTTGATTTAGGAAGTTCCTGAATCGATCATCTTTCAAATCTTTTTTTAAAAAGCGATTGTTTCACTTACTACCGCTAATTTGAGGCAGGGCGGTATGGGTATGCATGGTTGTTTGGTAAGTCAAGCATACCATTTTCCTCACAAATTCAAACAGACACATGCTAAACATATCACATGAAGCCTCGTTCTCCCACAGTCGACAGTGTTTACCTTTTGAAGAGGCACCCACTCAACCATTTTAGGAATCCAGTTGGCAGGAACGAGCAAAGTCACAGCACTGCCCACTATCACCACAAATCCCATGTTGCAGCCATGCATACATTCGGTGTTCTTAAGACCCGGTACTGATGCCTAGACCATTTTGGGGGAGTGCTACCCTGCAACACTCGGACTGCGTGTAGCATTATTGTTGCATGGTGCCTGCTACATGGCATTGTACTAAGGCATGGCCAACAAAGGGTGTTCTGCATGGGCGTCATTTAGGGGTCACCTGTGGTCTCCCTTGCTACCCTGAAATAAAAATGTTATTTATTTATTTATTTATTTATCTATTTATTTTTTACATTGAGGCACATGGGCTGTGGCCAGCAGCAATGGGCTCTTCGTTTCTGCAGTGGCTGGTTTTCTGATAGCTATAGCCAATAAGATATCTCAGTGGGTTGAGCGCTGGCTGCTTCATTGTGTGTGATCTGCAGGTTGCAGGTTCGACTCCCAGCAAGGTCAATTCAGCCTTTCATCCTGCTGAGGTTGGTAAATGAGTACCAACACAGGTTGGGTGATATTGTATGTATATTTGTTCTATATGAAGCGCTTAAGTGTAAGTGCTATATAATAACACATCATTATCTTTTAGCCTTGGACGTCTGCTTGCATTCACGGTTATTTGGTAATATGGGACTATACACACTGATATTTACAATACATATGGTGATCCATTCTTGCATGAAATGTATATCACTTTACAGTGATATTGTAACCATATTTTTCATAGTGTACTCAGAAATAATGTTATGTGATGCCACTTCCTGTTTGGTTGAGCGGTACAAGGTCGTGTTTCATCACTTCCTGTGATGTCACTTCAGTGTGGGGTCAAATGACATCACTTCATGTGATGACAGATGTCAAGGATCATGTGAACTCACTTCCGCTACCCCTGGCATTTTGGTGAAATGACGTCCCTGGTGTTCTGTCATAATCTGCACTGGTGGCGGATTCAGCAACAGCCATGACAAATGACCTGGTTGCAAGATATTTCATATTGTCAGGCATATGTGTCACCTGGGCCCTGCTACACTGTGTGCAGGATGAGAACCTGTCTTGGCCATAAGCAGGTGAATATATCTGACATGCTACTCTACTTCAAGTGCCCGAAGCAACGCATGAGAACAATGACTATCCCAGCTTTTGTCTTTTACTCTCACCCGTGCATGAAGTACCCCACTTACCCACTGGCTCTCTTCTGCACCCATAATTTCTTATAAACAAATATCAACATCATGGCGTAATTTTAGGGGGGGGGACAAGGGTGTTAGTCCCCAACTTTCGCGGCACACCATTTTGTCCCCATTCATTTGCAGGGGCACCTTTTCCTTTAGATGTCATGTCCCAGCCAACATTTTCAGCAAAGTTACTCCACTGATCAACACATATTGTTAATCACCTTATCAAAAACTCTGATATAGCTCCAAGACTTGCATTGTTGGAGGGCGTCATCGCTCAACTGGGAAATTACCACACGGCAGCCCTGTCCCTTTGTTGGAGCATGTGTCGGTGAAATGAAACACATATCACAGTGCAACTGCCAAAAATGTTTTACTTTGTGTTCACATTAGATAACATATTTTCAAGGGATTTAAATGAACATGAACCCCAACTGTAAGTAACGTCCACTGTAATAGAAAGCTATTTACAATAATCCTCCTTGGCACTGGGAAACATGTCTCACTTATTCGTGTATGTATTTATTTATGCATGTATGTATGTATGTATGTATGTATGTATTTATTTATTCTAAATAATTGTATAGCACTAACCATGAATACAGTCACATTACAGGATCCCAAGTGGAAAGGGAAAAGGGCGTTTGAACAGAGACAGATCTTGGCAACTGTGGTCCTTTCATATCCTGTAAGTGCAAGCTAAAGGGGAAGCTGAGACAGGCCCGGGACAAGAAGAAGTGCACGCTGTATAATCCATAGCAGTACCTAGACAAGACAAGGGAGGTGTAATACATCACCGAGGGGAGAAGCACAGTCCAACGGTAGAAGCCACCGCAGGGGTCAGCAGAGCCTACCGACCAAAGCCTTTATTAAAGAGGTAAGTCGTGATGCCTTTGCAGAAATTGGGGTGATTTTCCACTGCTGTAAGGGCGAGCAGTAGATCATTCCACAGGTGGACCACTGAAACGTGCAGAGTGCTGCAATGGAGCTTCATTTTGTAAGGTCGTCAGATAGTACAGGACCTAGCCAAAGCAGAACTCAGGGGCCTGGCAGGGAAGTATCTTGTCAGTATTCTCTGGATGTACTTGAGGCTGGCACCCCAGAAATTACGGTGAATGATGCAGAGGACTTTATAGGATGTTGTAGCATTACATAGCAGCCAGTGCAGGACTTTTAAGGCACATTTGAGGTAGTCTCTATGCTTCAGGCCAAGCATACGTCTAACTGCCTTATTTTGAATAACTTACAAAGTGTCTTGTAGAGATTTGGAGACGCCCGAGCACAGGCTATTGTATTAGTAGCGTTTTAAAAGAAAAGTGCCCACTTCCAGCTTGTGTGGGAAATTTAATAAAGAAAGGATGCGTTTCAGCATTTGTTGCTGATGATCTCATTTGTCTGGGAGTGATCCTGGGGGCATCATCAAAAATTGCCCTGATGTTCCTAGTTTCAGGGAAACAAGAGGGTTCATAGAAGGGGGCCAGGAGAAAGGCAACGATGGAGGCATTTGGTTTGATATTCAAGCTGACATAGGGCTGAGTCAGCATTCATGACAGTCGAATCGATGGGTTCCAACAGTTCATGCAAGCGATCGAATTGGTGGTGATACAATGTATCTACTGGGTCCCCATCAATGTTTGAGATGGATGAGTTAATGGCTTCCAACAGATCGAGTCAGAGTTCGATTCAGTTTCTTCAAAGGAGTTGAGCCAACGATCAGGTCAAGATGAGGTGTTCCACTTCAATGGGTCTAGCTGGCATTTGGATGGCTCAAAAGGCAGGTAAGTGGTTTTAGGGTGCATAGCGTGCCAGACTTAGTTTTACGTGTCCTGTAGAAGCTTGAAGTGTGTTGAGCACAGTCAAATTGGCTCGGAGATGTCTTGAAGCAATGAAACATGGCTCCATCTGGTTCTGGACCTCTAGTTTACTGGTCCATGGTCTCCAGCCCTTAGTTCTGCACTTCCACACCGGGAAGTTACCCAGTGCTTTCAGGGAGTCCATGAACTCCATTGAGTATTATCCTGGTTCCAGTGCACAGGCAGCAAAAATTCTCTGGTTCACATGAGTGCTACACTACTGTACCATGGAGATGGTTTGGGACCTTGGAATATGCTATATTCCCGACAAAGGTCAAGGGGGTCCTCCTTCTTTTTGTGAAAGTCCAACGATGAATCAGCTAAGGAGAGGGTTTCCTCTCCTTTTAATAGGAAATTGCCACTGAGGATTGGTCCAAAGCAAATATGTATTAAGGGGTCTAATCCAGGCTGTTGTAACAAGTGTTCTTTGCCTTCTGACATCAAACCCAGAATGTTTTGGTCTTCAGAAAGTAGAGAGAAACATGAAGTATGGATAGCCCTTTCAGAAAGCAAGATGGTGAAACTCCTCCCTCAGATTTACTATTTCCTTTAGCTAATCTGTCACCTCCCCCTTCCCATGTCTGCTGACTTCAAAGTGACTGCAGTGGTCAGTGATGTGAGAGTGCCTTTGTCATGTCTGTGCTGCCTTTGAAGCAGCTATTCCCAGGGAATCTCCTATGGAGGCTTCCTGTGCCCTGGAAGGGAGATGTTACCCTTCATCTTGAAGGATCGACGTGCAGCTTCCTGGCCACTGTCCACATGGCTATTGTGGAGACATCCAGTCAATATGGGTAAACCACATTACCCTGCCTTAGCTTTGCACTGCACCCAAGCTGAAACTACAATTTCTTTAGCAAAGGTGGGATACAACACCTTATTATATGTTGGGGGAAGATACCTGCTTGGAAGTAGCTGTTTCACACGATGGTTGATTTTTGATCCTTGTCAGTTGCCATCACTGGTGCTGCATCTTAAGTTGGCTGAACCTGGGCATTTTGTGTGTTTGAAGGTATACTGAGTGTGTAGCCATAGCTTGACGACATGACCATTGCTGCCACATTCCCCTTCACATCATCACAACACAGCAATGTTGTTGGCATTTCAACCCCGTCCATGCTGAGAGTGCACATGTTGGCACTTCAAGCCACACAGTACTGGCGAGTCATGGAATTAAATGGCATACACAGTCTTTGGGACTGGGGGAATCTGTCACCTACACACTCTATATGCCAACCTTACAACGCACTGCCCATCGCAAAGCACATGTTGGTGATGCACACGTGGGATATAAAGAGGCTCTGGAGAGGCTCACCTATTTCTGGCTGTGGAGTCCTGGTTCCATCCACACCAATGACGGCCATATTAGGGGAAATGCTGATCACTGCCTCCTCGGTATGTGTCAGGGTGCCTTGTTAAGCTGTTCCACTACCTCTGCTGCTTGCATGGAGCCTTCTCTCAGTGAACGTCTCCTTGGGGTGCCTGGTGACGTCACCCTAGTGCTTGTTTATGTTCTTGCTCATGCACTTGGCAACACCTAGGGCATTGATGCTAAGTTGGAGCTTCAACCA
Organism: Ambystoma mexicanum; assembly: GCF_040938575.1. Lineage (NCBI taxonomy): Eukaryota > Metazoa > Chordata > Amphibia > Caudata > Ambystomatidae > Ambystoma > Ambystoma mexicanum. The sequence goes on along the minus strand of NC_090926.1, from coordinate 103,869,846 downwards.
CAGTGCATTTCTGACATCAATGCTGGCGCGTTGTCCATGCAGCTGAATAGGGATTCCTTGCCTGCACGATATGGTCTACCTCAGCTCCGGAGAAGTTCCTGGTCTGATGGCACCTTGTCTCCTACCTGGAAAACCTGCTCATTTTAGTCAGCCATTCTGCTGCCTCAGTGCATTACTCCCCAGAAGGTCCCTCTGTGTGGTTCCGTGCATTTTCACTCTTCTGGAGGGTTTTGAATATAAGTGTGCACATTTGTGAAGCCATCTGTGACATGGGTACGTCTTCCACATTATGTGATGTCAATTGTATGCACAGTGTGCTTATCTGCCAGATTTGGCTGGCACTTGCATCGCTTTGGATGTGACTTCAGATGCATAATTATTTTGCTCAATGGTGAGCACAGTGCACTTTTGTTTGCTTCTTTGAGAATACATGTGTCGCAATTAGATGTGCAATCGCGCATGCAAATCTTCTCACAATCGTGCATCTCATTGGGAATGACATTGTTTGCAAGAATCGTGCATTTAATCTCAATTTCCTTAAGCATGCCTTGCAAAAACACATGGATGCCCTGGTGTAACAGTAACACACTGTACACATGTGCACTAGAAATGCAAACAGTCTACTTTGTCCTAGGGAAGATACATAGTAATCTTCCTTCAGTGCTGAGGTAACAGGTGCTTGTACTTCCTACCTGCATCCATCAACACCACAGTTGCCTACATCTCCCTTCCCACTATCAGATCGTGCCCCCTATCTTACTGAGCCACGCTCAGTGCAGCCAGCATTACTGGCAGAAGGGTGCTATAATTCTATAGAAGAACAATGTACATTACAAAAATCACTATCTAGACTTTATGAAAGTAAACAACCTCTAGATGAATCCACACGCCGGTATCTGTTACTGTCTACACACAAGTGTGTATACATGTCCAAGAAGGCCCTAGCCAGGCGTTCCTGTCATAGATGTAACCCTGTGAACTTACCTCTCTCCCCCAAGGGTATGTCACGTAGCACACACTTTGGGGCAGACTCTCAAAATGTTTTGGGCGCAAGTGATGAGATACAAATGCATCTCATCACTTTTGCCCCAACAATGTGGCCTATTCTGAAAGGGGACTTGAATGTGTGCATCATAGATAAACACAGCCAGACCCCCTTTATACTCCCTTTTGCACATTTGCGCAAATAAGTGGGCATTTCTGCTCGTTTCAATGTGCCCCCGAATTCCCAAATGAGATCTGTCTTGAAATGTGCAGAAATGAAACACTCTGCCCTGCGCCTGTTGGGATATGGGTGTAGGGCGATGCACAAAACACGATGGTCATGTTTGGACCTTGGCATGCCTTGTTCTTTAAGTGTGACAGCCACAGTTTGAACCTCTGCTTTCACACTTGCATTTCTAGCCTCAAGCAGGGATAGACAGGTTTATTTTGTGTATACAATGATGGGGGACACTAATGTAGGCAAGGGGGCTGGCAGGCACACGTGTGCACAGCCAGACAGCCCTAAACAAACACGCACGTCAACTTTGTAAAGAAAGTGCCCTGGGCGCTTTTTGAAGTGGTCCGTGTATATAAAGTGCACCCCCTGCGTTTTTTTTTGGTTTGCGCCAATTTATGGGAATCTTCCTTTTTATTTTCACCCAGTAATCCTTGCGCATATTTTCAAAGCTTCCCAGGTTCTTTACTGCGAAGCCTTAAAAAAAGATGCGGCGAGGGCCTTCCCCGCGCCGCCCCCTTCACACATCGTTTCTCACACCTTGAAGGCGAGCATCCCCTGCGTTCTCGCAGCCCAGAGACAGTTCCTCAATTAGACAGGTGCTCTGCCAGCGTCTACAGAGTGGTGCAAAAGCTGTGGCAAAGTCACCTTCCCACAGCAGCATTCAAACATGTGCTCCACACGCAACACAACGCCACCAACACACATTCAGGCGCCGTCCTTCTGACGGGAATCCAGCTGTTTTTCCTGTAAAATTAGAACACGTGCCATCCCTGCGTATCGTCATGACATAGCCTAGGCGTAATTACACCTGGAAACATACAGGGAATGCATGTCATGATACACGTGGTGGATATGCTGTTTCGGACTCCTCAGCAAAGCGCTGAGTATGGTACGGGGCCTTCCACAATGCACAAAGGTCAAAGAGACACCTCATCGAGTACTTGTGTCAACGAGACATGATATCCCAATCTCTTTGAGGTCCAGCATCCACTGGTATCACGTTGCTTAACATTTGACCCCAATAGCATCACAGGAAGTGACATCTCAGCCTGTGACCATGATACAATAACAGGAAGAGGAAATCAGTCGCGGGAAAGGGTAAAGGGTAAACTCTCAATCGTAAAAGGAAAGGTCAGGTAAGTGGTGTTGTAAAGCTCTCGTCCATCAATAATGGTGGCCTCTCTCTACGTGGCTCTGTGACAGTGGTGGCCTGGGAACTAAACGTGGCTCTAGAAATGCTTTTCAACGTAGCCCCATATTACAGTGTACAAGCACACATAGTGAACAAGTCAAACATCTCTAAAATGGGTTTGGGGGTGGGGGTTGCTGACCAAGGAAGTTTGGAAAGACTGGTCCAAATCGTGTATTTTAAAGCACATTTGTCTCTACTTAAAGATTAAAACGTAGTTAAACATAACACACTGACATAAAACACACGTTACCGCACTGGAAACATTATTACAAATATATTAATTCGAAGGGATATGGGGATGAGCTCAAATGGAAGGACCGTGAATGGGAGAGGGCAAGAGAAGTCGAAAACGAGGGTAGACACACTGAAAAGGCCCATCAGGAAGCATCCAGAGTTCCCTGTAGGCCAGCCCACCACTCCTCTGTAAGAAAAATGGGCGGGTGGATTGTTAGTGGGGGTAGAAAGGGAGGCATATGCAGATAAATGTCATTTCTATCTGTGCATGTTGCGGCACCTGTGCGGCAATAGGGATTCTCTGTGTTCAGGGGGCGAACATGATGATGGGTTATTCATAAGGGAGGCCATATTCATAAGGGAGGCCACAGGGTTGGGGGAATTGCAATGGATGCATTATGGGCGTTAGTAGCAGCGGGGAAGGCTAGGAGCCTGTGATTTGTACACTAAACCTGGTGGGCCATCTAATGGAGCATAAGCATGGTATAAAACATGTAAGATTTTAGGAGTGAGGGGGATAGTGAGGCAGGATACATAGGTGGAATAGGTGAAAAGTCAGCGAGGATCCAGAAAAAAGTCCTCATACTTAAGGTGAAGTCCTTCCTTAATTCTAACGGCTGTAGTCCGGTTTGAAGGTGTGGAATCTTGCTGATAAAGGTTCTGTCTGGTCTGTCTATAGAAATCATAGTAAACCAACGTGTTGCCCAAGTTTGGATAGGTGGTTGTACCAGTTAATTGAAAAGCCACATTTTGAGCTGTCAGGCTTATGTCCCTCCAGAACAGATATGTCCTGTACTTAATTACAGCAATTGAAGGAGGTGTGTGCACCAAGATCGGGGCTTCTTGCTGTACATTATACATGCCCATGATGAAGACAATGGCATTTTGACAGAAGTGATAACGATGTTGTCAACGCTGCATACGAAAATGGAGAATGAAATAGACAAGATTGTGGACGAAGGTTGGCTTTTGCCTCTGTTCTCATGGATTCCAACTTGGTTGGCAAATGCCTTCAAATTTATTGGAGCAGTATTAGTGTTGGTATGGCTAGGACTTTGTCTCATAAGGATCATCTCGGGACAATGCCAGAAGACAGCCAAGAAAGCTATTGGGATGAAGATCATGATTGATACAGATGTTGGAACTGGTGAATAGATGAAAAATGAAGAACATACCATGAGAATAAAAAGAAAAGTGTGCTTCACCTCCAGGAACGAAATTCTACTATCCCAAGGAGCATAACAAATATGTAGGATGGTGGATATTCTGTTCACCATCAGGAAATTGCTGCCATATGACCTGGAGTGTGGATGAACATGTAAAGAATGCAGGTCACCTGAAGCGGGAGACAACAATATGGGTCTCAAAGAAACAAAAGTATGAAGAGATGATAAAGGAGAATGAAGAAAGGAATGTTGCTGAGGACTCGACCAGAGGGGGGAATGTAGAGGAGCAGGTGGATGCATTTCCTCTAACTCCCGCCTGTCATCGCTGTCATACTGGAACAGCAGGTGAAGGGCTTCATGTGTTATGCCTATGCCTCATCGAGTGTATGAGTGACAATATGCACTCAGACAACCATATCGAATGTACAAAAAAGGTAGCAGGCGCCCCTCTCTCGAAAAAAACAAGGCATGATAACCTGTTCAGTGGTTATTAACCACATTGAGAGTTCGCAGCCATTGCTTTTTGCTCACTGTACCTTCACAGATGGGAAATATCCATTTGCATATCAGTCTTTGTCCCGCCCACAAGGGCAGTCCAGCACCAAAATGCTATGGCAATTCCTCTCTGAACAAAAGTACCATCAGCAACCCCATGCACGTGTTTCAGCCTTGTTGGGCATCATCAGTGAGGTGAAGCTGAGCCTCTCTAAGCACAACCATATCGAATGTACCTTTACACTGAAAGTGTGGAAGGATGCCGTATGGAAGGATGTCAACACGCACCATTGGACATTAGGGAGCGCTGAGTGAAATCTGACAAGGGCAGAGTGATGTCATGGAGAAGATGTACGCAGACATGCTGAAAAGATATAAAAATATTTAAGTGTAATGATACAACTAAAGCGATAAGAAAAACAGTGTGAGTAATTCGACCATCCGCACGGGAAAAGTGCACTCAGTGGGGCTTTTTTGTTTGTTTAAAAATAATGATTGATGGGGACATTCCCGCGCACATTTTCTATGCTCACCGCACAGCAGAAAAATAGTAATGTACTCTGGGAGGATACAGCTTACCAGCACCACACTCCCATGTCATGTGTGGCTGACACCTGATAGCCATGGGTACATCAAAATATTTTTGCCATGGGCAGTCAGATTAGAATTTCAAGGCCCCATGGATTTGCATCTCCATAGTAAAACCTTGCTGGTGGTGGCGAATCCTGAAAAATGTTAATTAGCATGCCTCAGGGAAGGCCTTGGTGCAGGGAGTGACAAGGGAGACCAAACAGCTGACACCTCTTTGTAATGCAATGTGTCAACTTGGTACCAACAACCCTCTTTGTTACGAAAGGGCAGTGAATGTCCTGTCTGGGACCACTCCTTTCAAAGCAGGGAAGTATGTGAATTGTAGTAGACGAAGGTCTGCCTGCAACCCCCTACTTCAAATGAGGCCCATTTTGGGATCAAGGGCAGCATAGGGCTCAGTTAATTAGGGGGACGCTTTGATGTACAGCACACAGGAAGATGTGTGGGACTTAGAAGTATATGTTGTCATCCTTCACCTGTCTGTTGCCAAGTTCCCTGGTTCTGTCTTGAAGCATCAGTAAAGATTGTTGGTGGGGACCCAGGATTAGTTCATTAAGGTGGGCTTAGCTTACACCAATTGCTGGGGCCCATTTGGCTTTAAAAGAGGGCTCAACCCCTCACTTAGCAGATCATCTGAAGACTTTACAAGGAGAAAGAAGAAGCACTTATTTGGATCCGAGCTAAAGGTGCAGTCTACCTCAGATCTTCCGCCAGTGAAGGAAGGCCAGGAGTTCCTAAACATCTCCCAGGGAACAGAGGGAGATACCGGATTCAAAGGACCCATCCAGCAGCTCCAGAACCGGTACCTAGCCAGTGCACAGCATGCCCTGCTAGGTTCTGACAGCAAGCTTCCTTGGTGGGAAGTGCCGGTGAGTCTCTGGACAAAGGACAAATCTGTTGCCTGCTAACATCCTCCTGAGCTTTGGGCTGTCCACCCTGAAAGGACACGGGCCCTGCGAAGAAGCTAAGAGGAGTGCCACACAAGCATCAACCATCATCCATCTTTTTGAGGACAAATTCAAGACAGTCGAGTCCCCGAATCGCATCCGGCTGCACCGCTGACTGTTGTCACGCAGCAGTCCCCAGAGCCATCCGAGACACCTCAACCAGCATTCCAGATCCTCCAATCAGCACAGAGACCATGATTATTGTCCCCCAGCCGCTGCGACAGACAGCCTGTAGATGGCTGTACATCCACACTTGACGAACTACCTGTCGCCTGATAACCGCAGCTGTCTCCCGCCACTAACTCTGTCTCATGTGCTGCGAAATACCCTGGAACCCCCTCGATGCTGTTGAGCACCAAGAACTTCTTCAGCACCAGGTAAATTGTGGTTTTGCCCCCTGATCCTTCTCCGAAGGCCCCTAGAGACAGTTACGACCCTTGGCCCCTTTGGTGCTGAAACCAAATAAACTTGAACTATAAGACTAATTACTTTACCAACTACCCTCCTGTCAGTATCCAGAATGCATCCCTTTCCTTTGTGAAACTGTCTGTCCTCTGTGTTCCTTTACAGTCGGGGTTGTAATTGTAGTGTGCTAGAACTGTCTGTTGGAGTAATAATGAAGTAGATATTTTTTATACAACCTTGACTGGACAGTCCCTTTTATCATTGGGTATTAAATTTTATTTTCGCTGTGTTGCAACTAATCAATGATTCACAACCTTGTGGAGATAAGCCTGCCGTTCCGTCCACATTACCAAAATTGGACACGGAAGTCTTATCATTTTCTTGTATTCCAATCTGTTCAGATTCCTTCTGGTGTACTAGAGGCGTTGGGTTGATTGATGGTTTAGAAACCGATATTCACTCCTGGACCACTGGTGCGCCGGAAGTTGATTTGTCACATTGGTGGAAAGCGCTCAGATCAGTTGGAGCCTTGCGCACAGTTTAGTTACCCAACGATAAAAGTACTGTTGCAGGCAATGTTTGGTCACTGCTAGGTAATCGTAGTAGTCATGGAGCTTGACATGGAGACTATAAAAGTCATGATCGAGGATATCCTGCGCGTCTTATGTCAAGAGAGGGGACTTCCCCACAGCACTAAGGATAATAAACCTGAGTTGCTGACCAGTCTCCAAGCTTGGGTAGAAGTGAGGGCAGTTCGGGAGAAGACCCCAGGGGATGGGCTAGACCCTGTGTACTCGAACAGACAAGACATTCCCGGGGGGTAAATGATGAGGACAACTTCATGAGCAGTGTTTCTCGCCAATAATCTGCCAAGGGGCAGTGAGGACAGGGGCTAGTGCGGCATCCCGCAGGTCCCAGTTCTCAGCTCAGTCTCTAAGTGAACCAGAAATTGTTCCAGCTGTTAATGAGGTAGCAGCTAAAAAGCTCCTGCTCGAGGAGAGTAGACTAGTGCTAGAAGAACAGAAACAGAGGGACATGGTCACCATAGAGCTGTGAAAGCTGGTGCTTGAAGAGCAGAAAGAGGCCAACAGTTCTGCCTCTAGCGCGAAGAGCAGTAGTGGCTCAAACAGGAGTGCCTGGGATGAGCCCTGATGGCACACCCCCAAGGATTTCGTACAGGTTTATGAAGTTGGGAAGGATATTTTTGACTTGCTAGAAGCCCTCGAGCTAACATTCCACCTGCAGGAGGTAGATGAGGTGCTGGGGGGTGCAGCCCTGATGAGTCGCTTACCGACACCAGGGACTGATGCAATTATTGAGGTAACTCCTGGGGAAAGGCCCGTTTATGAGAGCATGAAGGCAGCCCTCCTCCGGAAGTTCTGTAAAACCCCCGAACAGTATCCCAAGAGCTTCAGAGAACTTGAAAAGAAAAGTGGGCAGACATTTGAAGCATGCCAAATATTTGTCTGGGTGTAGTGTCCCAGACAGCTGGAAGGACCTGCGTGGATATCCACTTAATTTGTTCTTTAATTTCTGTTGTGGTAGTATTTGCAAATATAGAAAAAATGACGATTCATCAAATGGTTTAGATATTTTCACAAAAAAAGTTCTTTATTCCAAAAAAAGGGGTTAAGAAAAAGGCCTGTTGCAAATTACGACCAATGCATTTCGGCCATTTATGAGCATCTTCAGGGGCTGTCTCAGGCTTCTTATATCTGTACTTGGTTCTGTGAAAGTCTGAATCTCTTTCCGTATGGTGCCCTCAGTGTATCTTAATATTTGTTAGTTGGTATAGTCCAGGAGTACCTTATTTTCCATAACGTTTGCCGGCAGGACACAAGGTTTGCGATATGACCAAATAACTAAATACAACACAAGAACTACTAGAAAAACCCATGACAAATTAAGCTGTGCCCACTCAACCCTACTTGGTAAACAGACATTTGAAGCATTCACACACTTGTTGAAATATCTGAACGGGTGGGTGACTGGTAACAAAGTTGACACATTTAAAGGGATGTACAATTTGATTGTATGTGAGCATGTGTTGAAAAATGGTTACGGTGACCTACACCAGCATCTTGTGCATAGGACTATCACAGACACTAGGGAGCTTGCAAAGGCTGCTGACAGGTTTGTGAGTACTTGAGTCCAGAAAAAGGATAATGTGAGCCCACCCAGGCCCGGAAGAGAAATCGGCGGACAAAAAAGTAAACAAGGATGGGAAGGACAAAGGTCCACCCCAATCCTCTTCAAAATCAGGTCCCAAAAAGAATGAAGGGAAACTCCCAAACTCTAGTTCAGCCGTGCACACCGAAAAGAAGAGCGCAGGCACCCCTTACACTGGGACACCTGCATTCTCACCACCCAAAAGTTGTTTTGTGTGTAAGGAGCTGGGCCATAGGAAAGGGGATCCTGCTTGCAAGGGCCAAGCAAGCCATAGTGAATGTTGGACTCATGGAGGAGGCCATCATTTGTGTGGGGATCAAAGAGGAGGATTTCCCACTAGGCCAGGGAGTGGACAAATTTAGATTGGGTACACTGAGTGGGAACGGTACTGGATCTCCAGAAGAGACCCCAGTTCCCAATAATACGCAACTTTATCTAGAGCACGTGTACATCAATGGACACCAAACTCTTGTGGTCTGAGACACCGCGGCTAGCTTCACCTCTCCTCTATCACCTGGCAGTGCGTACAGCCAGGCCGGTATATTGACGGACCTGAGTTGTGTGTAAGTGGGTTTGATGGTAAGAGTAAGTGCCCCTTGGTGATAGTAGAGTTCAGCTGGCGAGCTGTACCGACCCAGTGCATTGTAGCGGTGAAAGACTCCATCGCTGTCCCATATCTGTTGGGTAATCTTCCTGATCCTGAAATAGTTACAGAGGCTGCACAATTGAGGGCGAAAGAAAATGCCAGATTGAACGCTCTGAAAACCTTAGGGCCTGGAGTGCTTCGAGAGGGCTTGTTGGAAGGACCGGTGTGGCCCGTAGCCCCTAGTCCAGTTTCACAGACTACTGGGTTGCCTACTCCTGTGGGAGACGGGCTAGTAGCCACAGAGGACCCTACTTTGGTAGCAGTGGACCCTGTGACTTCAGAGTTGCCTGGCGCAGTGCAGGAACCTGAGGTGGAGGGCCAAGTGGGCGCAGATTTGAAGCGTCCGCCCAATCTGGATGAATTCGCATAAACTGAGGATCCAGATCAGACTGACTTCTACGCAGCTCATAAAGAGTGTCTCACTATGGCGGGTCTGCGGAAGCAAGCGGAGGAGCAGGCAAGGGCGAGGCCCCTGCACTGTTCAAAGTGTACTGGGAGGATGGGCTCCTGTTGAGTGTGACAAAGGATTCTGAGGTTGAGGACACCAGAAGGTTGGTGGTTCTCCAATGTCACAGAAAGTTCCTTTTGGATTTGGCTCACCAAATTCCTTTAGCTGGTCACTTGAGAGTGAAAGACATTGCACCGGTTGTCTGCGCACTTGCGTTAACGTTAAGGAATTTGTCCTGTCCGACTGGTCAAGCGCCTGGCAAAGTCAAGTGGTGCCACAAAGGCCTCTTAATTTCACTACCCATGGTGGGCGGCCTTTCAAGAGAATAGGCATGGATATTGTGTGGCAAATTACTTAATCAACAATTCTCAGCCTTGTGTTAGTGTTCCATTTTATAGTTTCTTTAGCATTATATATTCGTAATATTTCCCTCTGTGATGGTTCATTTTTAGTCCAGAAAAAAGAAACTGAAGGTCCCTATCATGTCTGTAGCACATGTTATACTATATACCTGCAGATATTACAGTACATGAATGATGGGTTATGGCAAGATATGCTCAAAACCATGCATCTGTAAATTCAAATTTGACAAATGTTAAGCTTTCATTAAAGGGTGGACCCAAGCCATCGCCACCCAAAACCTTCCTACAATCTTGTGACCATTTCTAGATATTTGGTTAATAACCAATCTGACACTCTTTGCTTAATAGTAAACATTTATATATTTATTCACAGCCACTTTTCAGCCGTTTCAGCCACTTCTAGCCCTTTCTCAGGGCTTGACGATTTCCTACTGGCCCCTTCACTTAACAGTAATTGTTAATGGTAATTTTTCTCACTCGATTTAGATTAGCCGTAATCAAGGGTATTTATTATTGTTTGATGTCACTATGTAAGATGGGTTTCCAAGCGGTTTTCAGATTGAGCATTGGAGACAGTAGCCTCTATTGTTTTCACAATTGAAGATGTGTGTGCGCTTCTACAGAGAATCGTTAGTTCCCGCTACCTTGTGGGTATCGGGCAGCGTGCCGAGCGTGTCGAAGATCCTTAAGCTTTCATTAACCTAAAATGTCCCTGGGCACCAGATACTGTGTTAAATATATTGTTTCAAGGGCTGGATTCTTTTCTTTTTTCATGAAATCCACCTATTGTTCTGCAGATTCAATCAAACCCTCTGTGGGAAACCATCTCACATCAGGATGTGGATCTGCCTTTCAACCTGAGAGTGAGAAGCGGAAAACAGCGACTAACAATATGTTCGGATGTACTTGGATCATACTGAAATGCTTCAGAATTGAAGAGACGGCAACTCATGGATGGTGTTTCTACCCACGGTGACACTGATGGCTAATGAATGGCACTCCGTAAACTTTGCTTGTTCTATTATGCTCCAGAGTAATGAAATTACATTGGATGGGTACACTGGATACTTTTAATTTGATATGTCATACATTTATACTCCAAATGTTCTGTTATGTTATTTTATTGGGATATGTGATACATTCTACTAATCGAAATAAAAGCTCATACTAGACCTCCTGCTAAGAGGAGGGGGACAACATAAATTAAGTTGTTAGCAGCCCTACTTTAAATAAATGGAATGGAAAAAGAGTTTGGTTTTACCTAATTACATTATCGGTCCTTTTGATGCTTTTTTAGGGGATCCAAACATGAAAGAAAGTGGAGGCACTAGGGAAACAATACATTCAATATCAAAAGTATTGATACACAATGTTTTAAAATGATGACACACACTCGCCAGGACACAACTCCCAAAGCAATGCTCCCTGCCCTAACTTGTAAGTTCCCTGGCCGTTTTTGCAATATTTTGCTCATGACAAGATCAATTGCTCATGTAAGAAAAACGATTTGATGAACAGTTACTTTGGTGTCTAATTTGTGACATCGAATTTGGAAATGCCACGTCTTCAGATTTTGTCAGGCGGGGGTCTTCGATAATGTCCCACAATGGGGGGAAGATCCGAAAGAGCTGTTACTGCACAATCTATTGTGTCTTTTTCCTTACGAAATCCACTAGTTTGTCTCACGAATGTTGGCCGTAGGGAAAACAGTGGTGGGTCTGTACAATCGGGGCAGTTTTCGATCAGAGTCCAGTGGTTCTCACAATACTTTTTAATTTTCAAACTGTGTCTTGAAAATGTGCTGACCCACACCATGCTCCTCTTCCCAAGCTCGCTTAGCAACGTCTTCAACTGAATGGGATGGACACCCGCGTGTCATCAACTCTTCTCTAGGTTTGTAAGCTTCCATGAGGTAATACACCTTTTTGGTGCAGTTTTATTTTTGCAGTTGAAGCTTCCTGTGCAGAAAGCTATCATGTAATGTTCCTAGATCTGATAAATCAAAATGTGCAATAATCAGAATGACATCATGAGTTAAGGAAACTTAGTGTGACTAAACCACATGGGTTTGACTAGACACTGAATTGAATCTTAAACTTGATTTAAGCTGTTTTCACTTGTGTGGGTTTCAGACCAGATTATTTTATGTGATGTGATATGATCATTTTTAATGATGTTTTTTAATGAACTTTGGTTCAACTAATAAAAATTGTATTTTTTTGAGGATCATAGTAATTTCTGACTATTAGACAGGATACCCATGTGTGGTTGGCACTTTTTGGTAACTTCTTTTTGTAGATAACAGATATTGCTCCACGGAGTAAGAAGTTTGCATATCCCCACCTGTGGCTTAGAGCCGTGTTGAGAATAATGTTCCTAGATCTTGACATGTGTGTGTGTCATTGTGCTGACATTATCTGTCTCTTTCCTGCAAGGCGTGCCAGATAATGGTGATTAAGGAAACCATGAAATGCTATTTGCTCATTATTTTTTGACATTGTGAACACAAGGTTCCTGAAGTCGATTTTTTTAAATATTGATAACAATTCAACAGTACAACACATTTTGTTACTCCTGAAATTTGTTCAACGTTACAACTGAACAGCAATAGCGCCTGGACATCATTCATAGAGCGAACATTTCTAATACAGAGTCAAAGTAGGATTCCATGTTTCCTCATTTTCCCTTTTATTTCCTTTCTTTCCTTCTCCTCGCCTGCCACCTTTTCCTTTCTTCTTGTCCTTTTCTTAACAATCGAAGGTATGCATTGTCATTGCATACACGATGATCATGATAGTCAACGCTTTCCATAGGCCTGTCTGTCCTGCTGTCATTATACAGGTGCAGCTAAATTGTTTCATGTATTCGATAGTTGCTTGGGATTTCCTCTCAGCTCACTAGGACATTACTTTAGACATCCGCATCAACTATCCCTGTAACATTGTGATAAACAACTAAAAAGGAATGTGGAATCTCACAATAAGAGCAGAGGAGAATACCAAAAAAGAAAAGACGACATTTGTGCCCATAGACTCTGACTTGCCTGCTCCTCTACCCCCTTGCAACCCTGTGCAGGACCATCCCCAGAGGAAAACTGAGGACTGAGTCTGGGGGCATAGACCTATGAGGGGTGCCGGGGGAGAAGGGGGGTTAGGAGAGGTCATCATTTAAAGTTCACAGTTCTTCCACTTTCCTGGGTTGACAGTTGTTTTGCTGGCCCAGCTTTTTAAGCAAAACCCAACTGGCAGATGACCAGGGGAGTTGCTAAGTCTGGAAAAGACCTGGGGCTAAGCTGATGTCGGAACTGTTGGGACTGGGGGCTAGCTTGTCTTTTTGGCTGTAGCCTGAGATTCTATCGGGGCTACAACCAAAAGATCAGGGGCTATAGCCCCCTTAGCACCCCCATAGCAACGCCCCTGCAGATGACTGATGGCCATTTAGTGACGGCGGGTACTGAATCTAATTTCCAGACCGCAAACATTCTTTTTTTTTGCTGGCAAAAGCCCAGAGTTGAGTGCATTTCGCCCATCATATGTAATGTTTAGAAGCGGGATACCCACTCCATACAGCCACAACTTGAGAGAAGACTGCATCTTCGGATTTCAGGACACGACCAGAGCACATGCCCGTGGGTGCCCAGCAGCTGACACACTCACTGACACTTAGCAGAGCCCAGAAATTCCCATTCCAGCAAGTTTTCCTTGTCCTATGCAATAATATGAATTGGATTTCCCAATTCTTCAAGCATACTGAGATGTCTGGGATCATATCCCAATCTGTCACCATATCGATATATTCAGTTTCTGCTGCATCTAGTTCTGCAACCTAACCTGCAGTCAACACTTGTCCAGCTCTGCCTTGTTGAGGATTAGCATCCTGTAGTAGGGTTTGATCTTAGCATACCCCTCTTCTGTGTCCCCAAAATCCTCTTCCTGAAAGACAGCTTTCGGGTTACTCTTTAATTTCCCAAAGTTTATTTTGTAAGGGCTGATACTCCATTATGTGCCATACAATCAGAATGTGGAAGTCCCCTCGCTTCTTGCAAGACTGGTATGGGGATCAGTTTATGTTCCTAAAGTCAGACCTGAATCTTGCATGAGCTTTGCACCCTACTAGGTCGAAGACATTAATTCCAGTTCCTAGAATAGAGCCGACAGAGTCTCCCAAGTAAGAGCAGTGGTGAGGGGAAAGCCATGGCTGTATTTCACTTTTTATGTCTGTTTTCCAAAACTTGATTATATATTGCATGTCTTTTAACATGGGCAGGAACTGTGGACCAAGGAGGACGTATAACGCAATGCAATTCATAAGGGGCTACATCTGCACTCTTGGAGGGCATCCATGCTAGGTTATCTCCCACTATTCTCCGCCGTCTGACCATTATGAGCTGAGATGCCATGTGATATGTCCACCAATCATGTATGGCCAGCCCACCCATCGGTTTAATATTGTGTTTATTCTGGCTTTTTTGTCTCCATATACATTTACTAAATAGGTTTTCAAGTTCTTTAATAACTTTACCAGGGACCTCGGCAGGCACCATCTGGTAATGATGGATACTCTTGTTTGTTGAATGCCTCTTGAATGCATTTACCTGTGGAAGATAAAGAGAGAACCTCTCATTGCTAAATGTGTTGCTTACCTTTTCTAAAGTAGGTAGAACGTGTAATGCATATGAATCGGTTATTTAATTAGGGATCCAAATCCGTAAAAATTGATTGGATCTGGAAAGGGCCCACTGCACCTTGAGGATCTTTGCATCTAGGGAGCAGTGACATACACTCTGACTTGTGGAGATTTATTTTGTAACCCGACATTACACCAGATGAGTGAAGTATGTCTGAGGGTATAAAGATTGAGTGTGTGATACATGAAAGGTAGACTAGGACTCCATCTTGTCTTTTGTTCCCTCTTCCATGATACCTTTTAGTAGCTTTGTTTGCCAAATCATTGTGAGACACCTCACCCGCTAGTCTCCTGGGATCTGGCATCCAGGTCGCCAGGTCACAGCCATCGCCTTTGGATCCAGTTCATGGGGGTAGACCAGTGCCGGAGGATCACCTGGATGAGGGGTCATTGGAGAGTGGAAGTGGGACCCCGGAGCGTGAGACACTGCATCCCCTTCCTAATAACACCCTTTCCCCATCTTACCAGGTAGGATACCTAGGAATTCAAACCCCCCCACCGCCTTCTCCGACAAACACTTTCTCACGGACAGTTCACTGTGAGGGACAATGGACTAAAACCAGAGCCGTATACCTGACATGTCCCAACACCATGGACAGGCAAGGTCAGGCAATTAGGGATTATTACATACACCTGACTTCCGTCACACTTCCCCACACGGATAAAAGGCAGAGCATGAAACCATACACTGAGTTAGGCAAACCACACGAGGAAACAGCAGTTCCAAGATGGCAGTTTAATACAAGGAGAAAGATGGCGAGACTAGAGATTCATAAGAAGGGAAGTACCTGTGACCTCTAAAGACCATTGCTTTTGTGAGCCTTGGAAAGTAAGAAACCGACGATCAGGAACTAAGGCTGATCAAACCTGCACAGTGTGTCGGGGGTACCCGGGGATCTCCCACGTTGATAAGCAAGATGGGGAGGAGCAATTGCCGCTCTGGTACTGTCTTTGGCTCCTACAACAAAGCGCCATCAGAAAAGACAGCACAGCCGGTGAGTCGTAGAGGCTGATACCAAACCATCTTGTGTTTTCAACCAAGGTTGCAAGCAGCAACATTGTACAAAGAGAACAGTGTATAAGGCATTTGCAAAGAGCGACACAGATATAATTGTAACTTAAACAAGTAATTGAGCTGTCTGATTGAACTTTGGGTGGCAACCCAAGATACCATACACAGAGTGGTCCGGTGCAACGTTGGCGCTCAATCGATGGTCTCTGTTAGGTATCCAGCTGATGCTGAGTGTGAGAAAAAGGAATACTGAGAACCAAGTGGTCATGCAACGGGTCTTGCTTAATCCTGTGCACCTTTAAAATCTTAGATAGTTTAAAGTACATCACAATTGGTCCGAGCCCGGCTGAACAAGACTAATTGAGTGAAAGAAACGGATCTGAGCCCGGCTGAGAGGGCTCCGGGGTGAACCGTGAGTCACCCGAGAAAGGATTATATGACCATAGTTGAAAGGGATCTGAGGGGGATCCAACGTTGAACTTTTTGGTTTGAAAGAGATCTGAGCCCAGCTGAGGGGGATCCAGGACGAATGTCCAAATTGAAAAATTGATAAAAGGAAAATAATGTTTACGTGTTGTTTTGTGTACACCAGGCTCTCTGGGTCAAGAGACTTGCAAGAAGCAAAGAGACATGGACACCGGAGGTCTTGAACTGTGAAAATAGAACTGTATCCTCATGCCGCAGAAGCCAAAGTGTGTGCTTTGCTCAAGTGAACTGGCTCGTCCTGTGCTGAAAACGTGGGGAAGTGAGGCCAACGGCCCAGGCATCCTGACTTATCATTCTGTGAACATTTCTTTATTTTTCATGAACATCACCCCACCTTATTTTGTAAATTAGTGGTAAGGATTGGCAATAGGGTTTTTGGTATAAGCCATTTTTAGTTTAACTAAACTCCACTATGACTACATTATTATTATTTGATGGTCGTAGCTCACTCCCATCTGTAGATTTAGGTTTAGATAGGCGTTTATCACACTCTTGTGAAAGTTCAATAAACACCCTTGAACTACGGTCACTTGTGTCTGTCTTACAGTTGATACCATGCCTTCCTTACATCATCCATAGGTTACTATTGAAAAAGCACACAACGGTGGTGATAGGAGGCAGCCTTGCATAGTGCCTGGTGGAGGAACGGCTGCCATACTACACCATTGGTTAAAGGCGTAGCCTGTCAGGAGTAGTCTAATGTATCAGTCCATTTCCTGGAGGGGCCACAGTGGCTGAACCCATCAGGGATCTGGAAGTTGCATTGTTCCTTGTCAAGGGAGGTTTCTGAATCAAGGGAAAGTATTGCTTGGTTGTCACCCTTTGCCTCATAAACCATGTTCTATACCCTGAGTATATTATCTGTCGTGTGTCTCCGGATCAAATTCAGTAACACATTTTCTAATCTGGATGCAAGGTATTTAGCTAAAGTTTTAGTGCCAGCATTCAAAAGAGGTGTGTGTCTCTATGATCCACAGTTTGGTCTTTCTGGGCTTTGGCTGGGAATAAAACAATTGCTGTGTCTCTCCTGGATATCAGTAGGGGCAACTTGTCCATAATACCCTGCTCCAATATTAGTTCTAGTTCTTCACTGTACATAGCATACAAATCTACAGGGAATGCCTCAGTACCCGCTGCTTTCCCCTTGGAAATCACTGTTATTCATTTTTCCCCTTGGAAATCACTGTTATTCATTTTTCTTTACTTATAGGGGCATTTAACTAGATCAGGTCCACAGCCTTGAATTCCTTAAAGCTAGCACATCTAAAAAAGCCCACTTATTTGTTTCCAACCCAAAATTTGTCTTAGTAAGAATAGATTCTCATCTTTGAGTATTGATTTCATTATCCTCACAGGGACTCTTGGCTGTCATTGATACCTTTTATTATGTTTACTTGCTGGGATTTCATGAGGGCGTAAACCCTCCAATAGGTTTGGCAGTCTCCCTCTTCAAAGAAAAATTGTTTCTGTTTCGCAAAGTACGTTCTTGTGCTATCTACAGTGACTTCTTTAAGTTGCAGCCTATCCTCATGAAATACCTTGAATATTTTGGGAGAGGACTTTCTCTTGTGTTCAAGTTCCAGGTGTTCTATTTCCTGTTTCAATAGCTGTTCTTTTACTCTACATTTCTTGTGTTTGGAGGCCCACAGTGACATACATTGACACCCAAAATATGCCATAAAAGCCACTCAAGAAGTGCCTACAGAGATCTCCAGGGTAAAGTTAATTTCCCCAAACTCTTCAATGGCCACCCAAATTTTTGAGTTTTAATTTATTTATTTATTGATTTTGCATTTGTAGAGTGCAACAAAGCGCTGGTTACAGAAAGCGCAGTTAGCTTTTATACATATTATAAACGCAAAGCTGAAAACAAGTAGTTTAAGGACTTAAGAGCGCTGGTAGTACATTGCTTCCTTGAAAATGCAGAATGGAGGTTATACACCTGGTGAAAAGAGCTAGGTTTTGATGCCTTTGCGGAAGGACAAGAAGGAAGTTGCTGATCTGAGTTGAGGAGGTAGGGCATTCTAGTATTTAGCCACATCCAGAGGGAAACCACAGCTCTCTGCTTTTTGCAGTTTAAATCTAGGGGTGGAAAGTAGGTGTGAGGCGCTGGTTGGTTTGTTCAATTGTGATTTCTTGAATTTATTAGATAGATATCTAGGGGCAGTGTGTGCCAAGCATTTGTGAGTTAGAGTGAGAGTTTTGAAATGGATTCAATTGCGAATTGGGAGCCAATTGAGACTTCTTCTAGCCGCAGAGGAAATGTGGTCTTTTTTTAGAATAAAGCTGTTCTAAGGGCATTGTTTTGTATGATCTGTAGTTTCTTTAAATTGCCTATGGTGGTTCCTGCAAAAAGGGCATTACAATAGTCTAATCTGGAGATAATGAGGGCTCTTGATAACATAATGCAGCTGTCTGTTGAAAGGAAGAGTCTGCCGGCATTGATAAGTTTGTTGTGTAAGCCGAAGATGAGGCTATGACATTAACCATTAACATTAACAAGGGATATCCTTGTTATCATGTTTAAACATTGCCACAGTGATATGCTATGCTGGAGGGGAGTGAGGTTTATCGGGGTATTTTACAAGTAATTATACAAAGGTAGCGGGCGCCCCTCTCTCGCAAGAACAGACATGATAACCTGTTCAGTGGTTATTAACCACTTGAGAGTTCGCAGCCACTGCTTTTACTCACTGTGCCTTTCACAGATGGGAAATATCCATTTGCATATCAGTCTTTGTCCTGCCCAGGGGCAGTCCAGCACCGAAATACAATGGCAACTCCAATCTGAACGAGAGTACCACCAGCAACCCCATACACGTGTTTCACCCTTGTTGGGGATCATCAGTGAGGTGAAGCTGATGCCTCTCTAAGCACAGTGAGAGGGAGACCACGTCTGGTTGCCCCCAGGAGACCTAGGGTTACCAATCCCAGGTTCCTTAAAAAATAGTTATACAAAGGTAGCGGGCGCCCCTCTCTCGCAAGAACAGACATGATAACCTGTTCAGTGGTTATTAACCACTTGAGAGTTCGCAGCCACTGCTTTTACTCACTGTGCCTTTCACAGATGGGAAATATCCATTTGCATATCAGTCTTTGTCCTGCCCAGGGGCAGTCCAGCACCGAAATACAATGGCAACTCCAATCTGAACGAGAGTACCACCAGCAACCCCATACACGTGTTTCACCCTTGTTGGGGATCATCAGTGAGGTGAAGCTGATGCCTCTCTAAGCACAGTGAGAGGGAGACCACGTCTGGTTGCCCCCAGGAGACCTAGGGTTACCAATCCCAGGTTCCTTAAAAAATAGTTATACAAAGGTAGCGGGCGCCCCTCTCTCGCAAGAACAGACATGATAACCTGTTCAGTGGTTATTAACCACTTGAGAGTTCGCAGCCACTGCTTTTACTCACTGTGCCTTTCACAGATGGGAAATATCCATTTGCATATCAGTCTTTGTCCTGCCCAGGGGCAGTCCAGCACCGAAATACAATGGCAACTCCAATCTGAACGAGAGTACCACCAGCAACCCCATACACGTGTTTCACCCTTGTTGGGGATCATCAGTGAGGTGAAGCTGATGCCTCTCTAAGCACAGTGAGAGGGAGACCACGTCTGGTTGCCCCCAGGAGACCTAGGGTTACCAATCCCAGGTTCCTTGAAAAATAGTTATACAAAGGTAGCGGGCGCCCCTCTCTCGCAAGAACAGACATGATAACCTGTTCAGTGGTTATTAACCACTTGAGAGTTCGCAGCCACTGCTTTTACTCACTGTGCCTTTCACAGATGGGAAATATCCATTTGCATATCAGTCTTTGTCCTGCCCAGGGGCAGTCCAGCACCGAAATACAATGGCAACTCCAATCTGAACGAGAGTACCACCAGCAACCCCATACACGTGTTTCACCCTTGTTGGGGATCATCAGTGAGGTGAAGCTGATGCCTCTCTAAGCACAGTGAGAGGGAGACCACGTCTGGTTGCCCCCAGGAGACCTAGGGTTACCAATCCCAGGTTCCTTAAAAAATAGTTATACAAAGGTAGCGGGCGCCCCTCTCTCGCAAGAACAGACATGATAACCTGTTCAGTGGTTATTAACCACTTGAGAGTTCGCAGCCACTGCTTTTACTCACTGTGCCTTTCACAGATGGGAAATATCCATTTGCATATCAGTCTTTGTCCTGCCCAGGGGCAGTCCAGCACCGAAATACAATGGCAACTCCAATCTGAACGAGAGTACCACCAGCAACCCCATACACGTGTTTCACCCTTGTTGGGGATCATCAGTGAGGTGAAGCTGATGCCTCTCTAAGCACAGTGAGAGGGAGACCACGTCTGGTTGCCCCCAGGAGACCTAGGGTTACCAATCCCAGGTTCCTTAAAAAATAGTTATACAAAGGTAGCGGGCGCCCCTCTCTCGCAAGAACAGACATGATAACCTGTTCAGTGGTTATTAACCACTTGAGAGTTCGCAGCCACTGCTTTTACTCACTGTGCCTTTCACAGATGGGAAATATCCATTTGCATATCAGTCTTTGTCCTGCCCAGGGGCAGTCCAGCACCGAAATACAATGGCAACTCCAATCTGAACGAGAGTACCACCAGCAACCCCATACATGTGTTTCACCCTTGTTGGGGATCATCAGTGAGGTGAAGCTGATGCCTCTCTAAGCACAGTGGGAGGGAGACCACGTCTGGTTGCCCCCAGGAGACCTAGGGTTACCAATCCCAGGTTCCTTAAAAAATAGTGAAAGGCACAGTGAGTAAAAGCAGTGGCTGCGAACTCTCAAGTGGTTAATAACCACTGAACAGGTTATCATGTCTGTTCTTGCGAGAGAGGGGCGCCCGCTACCTTTGAAAAATTATTTTACAAGTAACTTAAGCAGCGTGTGGTCTTACATTTGCATTGGAAAGATAGTGCACTCCTTGATCCTATGTTTAGAATTAAAAGGCACACACCATATATTCAATCTTAAATCCGAGGTGCATGATGTAAACTAAAATATGAAGTCGACTTTTGGGGGGGTTTCTGTCTCCCTACGCCCACATACTGAAGGTTTTCCATTGGATCAGCCGGAGCCCACACAGCGTTTCAAGAATCCTTTTGATTTGCTGTTTATTGCCCATGGTTGGGTCTGAGGGTTACTTTGCAGTCTCCCCCATCAGCGTAAGGTGGGAAAGTTAGAGTGTGCATCTCCACATCACTTTCATGAAAGACATGTGCCTCTCATTCACCGGGGGGGGTATAGATTCAAAGGTGTAACCTTCAATTAACAGAGGGTCCCTTCCTCGCACTAAAACAAATCACCTGTTCCCAACTGTAAGAGTACATTCTTCGAGGATAAATAATAATCGCAATCTCTATCTTTTGTGCCATGCATGTGGCACGATAGCACGTCCCCGTCCAACTCTCTAGTTTTCTAGTTTGATTGTTGGGTTGGCAGTCGTCTGATGGCTTTCTTGTAGAAATGCCCTGATATGGCCAAGGACACTGCGCTACTTGATTCTATTTATCAAGCCTTTTACATTCCACGAGATGAGTGATAACTCTACCATCAAATCAGATATAGGGCCTCATTACGACCCTGGCGGAAGACCACATGGTGCTATTAGCACCATGGTCCATGCCAGTAAGTTACCGACTCCGCCATGGAGAAAGGGGGAATTACCGCCACATTACAAGGTTGGCGGGTGGTAATTCCCACTTCTTCCATGGCCCTTCCCCATTCCCATTTTTGCCCCATAGGGCTCAATGGGAATGGGGAAGGCGCCAAGTACGGTGCCGCAAATTGCGGCACCGTAATTAGCACCAAGGTCCCTTTGCGGGTCCCTACTTTAACGGCTGGTCTACACCAGCCGTTAAGGTCAGGTCCCGCAAAGGGACCTCGTAATTAGGCGCTAGTAGGTTAACGGCGCCGCAGCCTTTTACGGTGCCATTAACCCATTAGCGCCTGGGTCGTAATGAGGCCCATAGACTTTTTGCATTCTGTCTGATCAACCTGCTAAGTGTATGCACGCCATAGAATCCATGGCATGCAGGCATGTCACATACGTGGTTCTTAAGGGGGTGGCAGGTCAACTGACATCTAATATGGGAGCGCTAAAAACCACATAATCAAAACAAATAATGTGTAAAATATCAAACCAGGCACAAGGCCGACCTCAGCCCCTCACCCCTGATCGTCCCTTGCACCATTCAATTCAAATTGTATTAACGGTAAGGGGCCAGGCATATATTCTACAGAATGTTCACTATGACATTATGCTTCTACCCAGAGCAATGCCGCCATTTATATGTGACCTTGTGGGGTGCCCTGGGGTTGACCATCTGGCGATCTGCCTCTGAAGGAAACACACGCTGCCCTCCCTGTCATAAGCATTAGCCCCTTCCCAGAATCTGTGAGTGTGGGTATTTCCTACCCCGTCCCCATCATTAGATCAACAACATTTTGGGCACAATGGCAGGTCATCTACACAAAGCCCTTCCATGTGGGGTACTTCGGCCTAGGCTCCGGGCCTGTCTCCTCCTCTAATGTCCTCCTCGCCAAACACATCTCCTTTCTTCACTTCTCTGAAAGTGACAGGACTTTCCATCACTTTCCAAGGCCCAGCATATCCCCAATATCTGGTGTACAATTAAGAGCACAGCATTTATTTCACATACACTTCATCAACACGTCTTTGAATCTCTGCAGGGACTTGACCACACATTTAAGTTCATGGTGGGGGAGGTGGCATTGATGATGGCCCTAATTATCCTGTCCTCATCCACAATCTTAAGTGTGTCTTTTAACAGCCTTCAGGAATACAGTATAGCTTTGGCCCCTTCTGCCTCCAGTAGGTCGATCAGTCGAAGATTATTGCAACTTGTCCTGCTTTCCCGGTCCTCCAACTTGGCTGAGAATCTTTTGATTTCCGGTCCTCCTGCTTGACTGAGAATCTTTTGATTTCTCGGGCTGCCATTTCTAACACCCTGGCTAACTTACCATAGTTGTCCATGTTTGCTCTTTTGCCATGTAATGTATTTTGACACATACATGGTTGCTGGTTTGGTTTTCCTCTACCTCTCTCTCTCCCTAACAATCCTCCCTAAGCCAACTGTGTATAATGTGATGTGCTTACTAATTTCTATTCCCTTTCATGGGCTCATGTTCTATTTAATGTAATTCGCCGTGGCTCAATTGACATTATGACCTCTACTATCTATTATGGTTTTGTCTATTTATGATCTGACATGTATGCTTTAATGGCACCCATATGGTCCAACAATCATGATGATGTCACACATTAATGTTATGTTAGTTGGTTGATAGATGTAGGCCAGTTTTGAAAAAGGCCAAAGTGAGGCCAAAACACATGTCACATATGGGCATTTAGACAATGGGCATTTAGGAACAATAAAATGTCCACCGGCATTTAAGTTTCAAATCTTGGCCTATTCATTGAAATATACAATTACGCACATACATTTTTCAGGCACATCATCACTAATTGTAGAAACTAATATTGCCCTCAATTTGCATTGTTATTACCCTGTCTGCTTTTAAAGTCAGAATGTTGAGAACACAGTCAAAACTAGTAGTTGTTGACTACACTCTGAACATTCTGATTGGCTGAGAGGAGGTCAATAAGGATATCCATGTGCTAACGGTTTTTATTTCTTGACCATTTTTGGTGTAGGTTTCTAGGCCCTCGATCATCCTGCACATTTCCTTGATCAATTCCTACATTTTGGTCCTCAGGTCTGCAGTCGTCAGCAGTCTTTCTACTTCCTACGAGACCCAAATCCAGGCTCTCATGCAGGGGCTGAGGTATTGGCCTCAGAATACGAATATGTCATCAGCATTATTATTGTTGTGTTATGGATTAGCTCTTGTGCTGCTCGTGTGTGCTTTCTGCAAGTGTGCCATGCCTATGCCACCCTTGCTTTAGAGCAATTTCTACATTTCCAGTTTGTGGAATCAGAAAATACAATATTAAGGCTTTTACACCATGTAAAGAGAAATACACCAACACGGGCTTGTAAAGATTCCCAGAATCAAAAACACTGAACAGTTTACAAGTCAAAGAACACAAATAGCTATTTGGCCGTCAGTACACCACAGAGAACACCAGCAGGTTCAATGTGAGCAGTGAACAGGAATTGCTAGCTGGACATCAGCATATTTATACAGTTGCTTTGTAACGATGTCCAGCCTCTCATGAGTTAATCGTGTACTGGGCTAGGGTTCGCGCCAGGTTAATTCCTAATTTACATATCTCGTGCATGTAGTTTACTTCTTAATACATTTACTTAACAAATACTATTATTCTCTGGGTTTAACTTTACACTCTTTACACATTTGCTTCAATGCAGGTCAAACAGATATTTCGCGTATGATGTTTCAAATAGCATTATCGTTCTTGTATACTTGTAGGTTAACATCGTCGACCCAAATAATCCCCTGATCCCGAGGTCAACAAAGGACAAGGTCTACATGACCCTAACATGTAGCCTGCAGGCAGGTTGGACATTAACTCGCCTACAGAGGTTGAAGAGGTTAAAGTAAGAACAAGAGAACACAGGTCAGCCATTTTAGGCCACAGGGTGACTTTGCACGACAAGCCAAAATGGCGGCTTTAACCTAAAATGGAGGCTTGATTAACTTAAAGTCACAACCTTGCGATGCAGATTTCCTCGCAAAGCGACTGGGCATAGGTCAACAAATACAATGAGGACGAAACAATATTATATCAGTTTTGACAAACCCTCCTTTTGGCCTATGCCAAGCGCTAAACTACTTCCAATCACTTTACGACTAACTCCACATTTCAACGGCTATACACCCCGAATCATTATCAGACATATCTATTGCCATTAGGTCAGACGCTAAAGTTTCTTTCGACACGTACTCCTTGGAAACCTTATCTGGGGCGTATATTTTATGCCCTAATACTCTTGTTGCTTGCGCACAACATCCCCCTAAAACCGAACATATACCAGGGAGACACTGTATACAACAACAAAGGAACAGTAAACTACCCAAGATAATCAGCAAGGCCGAAAGCAACTTCCATCCCCACGACCGTAGGAGATCCCAAAACCATGCACTAAGTTCCCAGTTTCCCTCAGGACCATGCACTTCCGAACTAAGAACATGTAGATTTTGGGATCGCCCTAAAGATCGTAGGAGAGGAGTCTGGTACGTAAACGCAGCAAGTGGACCCCACTAATTTACAAACTCCTCCATGCTCGGCCAGAATGATATCTAATGCCATCCGGTTCTGAAGAGCTACTAATCTTATCGCTTTCTGTTCTAACGTCATATTATAGAGTATGTCAGTGGTCCGGTTGATGGTTCTCTCCAGTACTTTCGCTAGTCCCCTGATATCTTCTGAATTCATAATTTGCCCAAAAAATGGCACAAAGGATTTCATTATGTCTCCTAGAGTTTGCGCTGGAGTATCCCCCTTCACATCTCGTGTGGACGAGTCTTTGAAATTTCTGCAGTACTGGCAATAAATACCCCAGGTAATAGAATCCCTAAATAGCAAGTTCCTCGCCAATCCCTGGGCAACCATGGAAATGCCACATTACTGCAAACGAAATAGACAGGTTCACCTACATACAGAGGTCTGTTCTCACTAGTCAAATTCGCAACATTGGCACAACTTCTAAAATCACCCATTGACCGTGTTCCATTCCTCTGTATGCAGAAGGAAACTGAATCAGAGCTATGGTTAACAGAATAAGATGGAGGCGTGGCATCCTTATTGTCTATAGGAGCCATTTTGAAAGAGATCAAAGACTGAAAAGGACGAGACAATCTATCAGAGGACCTAACAGAAGCAACGTTTGGCTTACTCCTACTTGCAAAAAGCGAGCATCCCAGGGGCATCAAAACATGTTTTTCAAAACTATTCAAATTTGTGCCATCAAAGTTCCCTGAGATGCTGTCATTCCAACGGCCAAAGAATAGTGCTCTAAGAGAAGCATAACAAGCAGTTGTCAAAGGTAAAGGATGAATGTACCAACCTAGCCCCTTATCCCCATGTTGCGGTAAATGCGATCAGCTCCAGCAGTTGGTCCTATTTAAAATTGCATGAGTGGCATTCATTATTAACAAAAGAGTATTATTCTGATAGTTCCGTCTATGCGAAGAATCTCTAGGTGACAAGGTATGCAATTGCACGGAAGGAGTGGGTATAACAGATACATTTTCAACAGGTAAAAAGTCCTCTAGCGGATATGCTTCCTCCAGGTACAACAACCCAAAACCAGTAGTTACTAAAAACCCAGTTATCATTACAAAAAGGCAACAATACGTTTTTGGGGTCCCCTTAAATGCTTGCTCATTGTCTCTGCTAGTTACATATTTATCAAAAAGTTCGGTACGAGCGGTAGCGGGTGCAGGCATCTTAGTCTTCAATCGAAAAAACACCAATTGTTCGTTTGCTGGCGACTCCAGTCACGCGTCTTCTTAATGTCTTTCCCACAACCCTTAGCCAACAGAATCCTTTCATATAGTCGGGCCTAAAGGCAAGCCCTCAAATGATTTCTCCAATCGCACAGTCAAACCGTGCCGTATGTCTATCTTCTAGGACGTAAATTATATTTCACAATTTCCAGTGCTAAAGGATCAGAAAGCAGTGGGTCGTCACTTTCCACTGGAGGTGGCGAGTGAACGGAAATGGGATCAGAAAATGGATGATCCGGAAGTACCACTGTTGGAGAGTGCGGAGACAAGATGGCCTTTTTGTCTGGCTTTACGAATTCTGGAACTGTCTCCGATACTCTCTTGTTTCGGGCACGTTGGTTACAGCATTGGAAAGGGATTCTGTGTCTTCTGTATCGTATGGCACGGGCTGCGGGATCCGTTTGGTATGCGTTGCGTGTATCCAGTTCTTCCGCCCTGAAACCCGCACCGCAGTCTGGGTGACTAGCAGGACCTGGTAGGGACCCCTCCACCGAGGTGCAAGGCAAGACGACCTTTCGAAAACTTTAGTGAGGATCCAGTCCCCCGGTTGTAGACTGTGACCGGGACCCTCGTACCGTACAGGTAATGCCTCTCGCACCTAGTGATAAATTGAAAATAGATTTTTAGTCAACTGGTTACAGTAATCTGAAAGAAGCACATTCTCTACATCCCGCAATGAGCGACTCTTTGGCATACCCCAAATATTAGCAGGCCTCCCCATCACCACCTCGAAGGGAGAGAGACCAGTCCTAGTTTGAGGGGTTGTTCTCATCGACAGCAACACGATCTGTAAGGCGTCCGGCCATTTTAACTTGGTGCCAGCACACGTCTTAGCGAGCTTGTTTTTTATAATGCCGTTATGCCTTTCCACTAATCCGGCACTTTGGGCATGTCTGGCCGAATGGAACCGTTTATCAATCTGTAATCATTCACATATTTGTAGGATTACAGCAGCGATAAAGTGTGGCCCATTATCCGACCAGATGACTCTCGGCAGCCCGAACCTAGGAAAGAACTCTTTCAACAGAGTCTTTGCCGTGGTTATGGCCATTGCATCTCTAACAGTGAAGGCCTCAACCCACTTGCTAAATGCACAAATGACAACCAACACGTATTTAAGATTGTTGCAACATACCATCTCAATAAAATCAAAGTGGATGACCTCAAACGTAACAGAAGGTGGAGCGAAACTTCCTCTCGGATTCGAGGTACCTTTTCCTACATTGTGCTGCAAACAGACCATGCACCCTTGGACAAAGCGCTCCACAATTTTGAAGATTTTATCATTGGCCCATACACTGTGTAACATTTTAGTCAATTTACGCGCACAGACATGGGTCGGACCATGAGCCATAATGACCAGCATTGTAATATAGGCATCAGGGAGCAACCATTTTCCTTCAACATTGTCCACCCAACACCCATCACCATCCAATCTCCCTGCACCCTCGACCCATTTCTTGGTCTCCTCTACAGTAACATCTGCTTGAATGTCTTTTACAGAATCAATACTTTCACCAAAGGTGCAGACATTTACAGTTTCCCTTACAGCATACATTTCTGAACTAAAATCAATGGCAGCTTGTTTAGCTATCTGATCAGCGAAAGCATTCCCTTTTCCTATATCATCTGTAACCTTCTGATGTGCTGTACATTTTACAATGGCTAACTGAATAGGGAGTGCGAGCGCTGAAAGTAATTGCACTATTAAAGTGCCGTGCTGTATTTTTGTGCCATGTGAGGTCAAGAAACCTTGTTCTTTCCAAAGTCTACCGAAGTTGTGAACTACCCCAAAGGCATACTGACTGTCGGTATACATATTTAGTGTAAGCCCTTCAGAAAGTTCACAAGCTCGAGTTAATGCTATAATTTCTGCGGCCTGCGCGGAATTATGCATAATTCTTTTGGTTTCCACAATCGTGCTTAAGGTAGTGACGGCATAAGCAGCCGTGGATGTACCATTCGGAAGTTTGAAACAGGAGCCATCACAAAATAGCTCTCCTTGTGGGCTAGTCAAAGGCATATCTTTCAAATCGATTCTACCTTTAGTCTCTTATTCTGTAGTGTAAAGGCAATTGTGTGACGTTTCATCACCATCAACAGTATCATGCGGGACAGGTAAAAGTGCAGCCGGATTCAATACACAACACCTCTGAATTCGAATGTGGGGAGCAAACAAGATCAATTTGTATCTTGTCAATCGTGCGGAAGTAAGGTGTTGCATTTGAGTTCTATTTAATAGAACATCTACAGAGTGAGGTACCATTAGGGTTAACGCATTACCCAGGACCATTCCCTCGCTCTGTTTTACAGACGCAGCAGCAGCAGCGACAGCTCTCAAACATCTCGGCAAAGCGCATGCAACAGGATCAAGGACGGATGAGAAATAGCCGCACGGCCTATTCTTCCCTCCATGTTCCTGCGTTAACGCAGCCAAAGCACATCCATCACGTTCATGCACATACAACACAAAGGCCTTTTCATAATTTGGAGTTCCTAAAACTGGTGCTGAACACAGCGCGGTTTGGAGTAAATCAAATGCTGTCTGGTGTTCCAAAGTCCATGGCAATGGCAAAGAAATGCCCTTCTTTGTCAAAGCCAGCATTGGTTTAATCGTTAACGAAAAGTTAGGGATCCACAATCTACAGTAAGAAGCTATACCTATCAGGGCTCTAACTTCCTTCTGCGTATTTGGGACAGACATGCCAGAAATAGTTTTTATTCGATCAGGTGTCAACCTTCTCCCCTCCTTTGACAGGAGATAGCCTAAATAGGCGACCTACTGACAACAATATTGGAATTTTTTGAGTGAAGCTTTATGGCCATGTTTTGCTAGATGACAAAGCAACAACATGGTGCCTTCTTTACAGGCACTTTCAGAATCAGCAGCCAAGAGGAGATCATCTACATACTATAGTAACGTGCAAGTAGTAGGCAACTTGAGAGTATTGAGTTGCTCTTTCAATGCTCTACTATAAATACTTGGACTCTCAGTGTACCCTTGTGGTGCACGAGTGAATGTGAACGAGTGTCCACCTAGGGTAAACGCAAACAAATACCTACTATCCTTGTGTATAGGAATACTGAAAAACACATTTTTGAGGTCAACAACGCTAAAGTGAGTGGCAGAAGCCGGAATCATAGTTAGTATTGTAGTTACATCAAGTACAATGGGAAATTGAGGAGCCACAATTTTGTTAATAGCACGCAAATCAATTCTAAACCGAAAAGGAATCGCATTATCACCTTTTTTGTATACTGGCAATTACTCCACGGTGTATAAGGTCAGAAACTATACATTTCAAAGCTTGTTCGCCATTCAACTGAGATTTTATATTGTGGAATGCGAGGCAATTTTACTCCATGTTTCAGAATAATTTTAACAGGTTCAATTTGAAGAATGCCTACATCATTATCATCAATTTCCCATAAGCATTCTGGAATGTTACTGAATTCTGGCGGTAAAGGTCGAGTCAAGAACTGAGAGGCGAGTGATTGCTGAGGTGAAATTGTTAACCGAACTCCGTCTGGGGAGCAATGCATTACTGCATTCAATTCCTTCAACAAATTTAACCCCAGCGAATTCTCTCCACACTTTGTAGTAAGTAGAAATGGACACTGCTCCGTGAAGGGACCCACTGTTATCGGTACCGGCAAAGAGACGGGACAAACTACAGGTGTGCCTGAAAACCCTACGGAAACGTTGGATTGCCCTGACAGGGGAATGTTTGGAACCCGTGAATGGTCAATGGAACACTTTTGTGCTCCCGTATCTACTAAAAATAGATGCTTCCTATTTCCCACCGCCATCTCAACGTAGGGACCTTTCTGATGAACGGGAATAGGCGTTGGTTCCAAATCCCGCTTCGGGCAATCCTAACGAAACAGAATGTCATCAAAAGGAAGTTCTTCAGAGAGGTATGCGGCAGAAGGATGATCAAAAATGTTTCTATTATCCACACTCGATACTTGTTTATCCTGTGAAGAAGGTTGCTGTTATTCTGGCGCAAACTGGCCTCTACCAGGGCCCCCTACACCAGGGCGACCTCTGGATCTTCTACCCATGTTCCCAAATGACCTTTGCTGCAAGGTCGGACATTGTGCGCTCCAGTGACCTTCCTGTCGACAATAGGCACCCTGGTTAATGGTTACCGGAACCAGGGGCGTACTTCATATTGACCTCTAAATTGTGTATTACCCCCTCTAGGGCTTCTAACAATTTGTTGTAATAGTACTTTTGTTTTCAGGTCACCCTTTCTTTTCTCAAGTTTTTCCTTTTCATTATTCACACGATTTTCATAGTACTGAGCCATGTGCAGTACTTCTGATTGAGACTTCGCCTGCCAAGCGCTTTCGGAGGACATAATCTGTAACTGGATTTCAGGCGGCAATCCACGTACAAATTTGTCGACAAACAGCCTTTTCCCTGACTCTGAGTCCACTGAAATCTGAAAATACCTGTTCGAACCGATTGAAGAACTCAGTAGCACCCTCAGACTTTCCTTGGACACACGCCGTAAGCTTGTCCCAAATAATTCTTTTTTCAGGAACTATGGTTTTCAATTTTACAATAATCCTATCAGGCAAAGTTAATATCACTTGAGGCGGTCTCTCGCCAGCTGGTCTTTCTCTGTCGAGCCTAACCATATTATCCCATGTATCTCCTAACCCAGGTACATCATCTACAGTCCTAATCTGTTTCCACAAATCAACTGGCATAAGTACGGGAAATAATAAATCAATATCGCTTAAGGTGAATACCGATGATTGTAAGACTCACTCTATTTCTTTATAGAACCCTGTTGGATTCTTTCTTATATCAGGAATAGATTGCTTTATGGTGTTCACTTTCTGTCTCGAGAACGGGACGTGAATAAACTGTGATACATAATGTTAAGGAATGTCCACAGAGACTATACCTCATGCAGCATCGGCCGCAATCTCAACTTTTGGGACAAATGTCAGAGGGACCTCTCTCATAGGCAACTGAGAAGTAGGTAGCTCCGAACGCTCACTAAGCAACAGAGCCAAATCAAGCGCTAAGGCAGTCGAAGAGGTATCAATCGAAAAGGCTCTCTTATAAACACCCAACAAGTCTGCGGGACAACAAATCTTTCTTTTTACACACTCATCCTGCAGGTATTCTACCATAACCTGTATCACTTTCTTTTGCATTTCTAACGTATACTGACTATACGTATAATATAATTCATCTGGAGTTATCGACATATCCGAAATCCATCTTATCGCATCCTTTGTACAAATTCGCGCTTCCTCACCTATCAATTCACGGCGAGGAGAAAACCGTTTCGGTAAGAATATAGCACCTAAACTATAACCATCTGCTTCTTCATTCTGTAACTCTTCCAACTCCTTCCTATACACAAAAATCCTCTTGACATGCTCATATACTTTCTCCGCAGTATCCCTAGACAACGCTAAGGTATTCAAATCCCGCAACCCTTGTGGGAGATCTACATCATTTAATCTATTCCACATTAGGCTTAAATGAATTCCTAACCCTTCAATAAAAACATTTTTCTCAGGAATACTTTTTAGATTTTCGAGTGTGGAAAAAACATCAGTTTGTTCACCCTTCTCCATACAATGTTTAGCAGAAGCAATCAATTCATTCTTTTTATCTGGGGACACAGTATTACGAGTCACAACCCTTGATCCCGCTCCCTACTACAAGCAATGCAGAATCACTTGGAAGAGGAAGACTAGGCACATTCTGAATGTCAATAGGTGGAGGCAAGGGGGCAGACAAAGGAGCGACGACTGGAGGAACAACAGGAAGAACAATAGGAAGGACCGGGGGGACTATAGGAGGAGGAATAACGACAGGAAGAGGCAAAGCACCAGGAGGAGGGACATACGGGGGTGGCGCAGAGGCATTGGGCCTTCGTTCATGCAAAAGTTTGTTAATCAATTCATCGGACGTATGAAAATCTTTCGAAGGGTACATTTTCTGAATGCCTAATTGAAATGCTCTGTCCGTGTTCCTAACTGATTCCAATTGTTTATTTTGATCATATAACAGTGCTTTTTCGGCATTCGTCATATGTCGACGCATATGTCTTTCTCTACTCTTTTGTTGCTGCAAAGCTTCTGTTTTCCAACTGTGCAATGCATCAAATGCTGCAGGTTTAGCCTGTTTCTTTATCAATACAGACTCTAAATATTCTAACCGAGGGATTTCAAAGCTACCATTGGTTGGCCACCGAAGAGTAGGGTTATGTCTGGTCTGTCTGGGCCAAATATCATTAAATGCTATACTACCAAAGCCTTTCTTACAGTACATAGTACATGCCGGCGACCCCGCCTGTGGTGCGGGAAGGCTAACTTCCAAAGATTGTCTGTCGCTGCGGAATAATGCCCTAAAGCAGGCAGACAATTTCCCAGGCATATCAGAATTCTGGTGTTTACCTGGTCAAATAATTGTGCTCGCAAGTACAATGCGCCAAATTCAAATTGTCAGGGTTAAATTAAGAATTGGGTCACGATTCACCTGACCAAAGGACTGGGAGGCCCGATCGGGTTACTAAGGACAATCTAAGGACCCACGTGTCTGGTGATTTTGGCAAATTTACCCACCTCGATATATGGACCCTCGTCAAGACGTTGTCTTGGGCTACAGCTCACCGTTCAGGGATCGGATCATGCTGTTCTGTCGAGGAATTCGCTTCTCGTCCAGAGGGGCCTTTTTGTTGACATCGTCCGATCCCGGTCTGATAGCCGAGCCAACCTTCAACGAGACGAAGTCAATCTTGTGGGTCCCTATTCAGCCTCCATCTGTGGAATCAGAAAATACAATATTAAGGCTTTTACACCATGCAAAGAGAAATACACCAACACAGGCTTGTAAAGATTCCCAGAATCGTTATTGTAACACTGAACAGTTTACAAGACAAAGTACACAAATAGGTATTTGGCTGTCAGTACACCACAGAGAACACCAGCAGGTTCAATGTGAGCAGTGAACAGGAATTGCTAGCTGGACGTCAGCATATTTATACAGTGTCTTTGTAACGATGTCCAGCCTCTTACGAGTTAATCATGTACTGGGCTAGGGGTTCGCGCCAGGTTCATTCCTAATTTACATATCTCGTGCATGTGGTTTACTTTTTAATACATTTACTTAACAAATACTATTATTCTCTGGGTTTAACTTTACACTCTTTACACATTTGCTTCAATGCAGGTCAAACAGATGTTTTGCGGTATGATGTTTTAAATAGCATTATCGTTCTTGTATACTTGTAGGTTAACATCGTCGACCCAAATCATCCCCTGATTCCGAGGTCAACAAAGGACAAGGTCTACATGACCCTAACATGAAGCCTGCAGGCAGGTTGGACATTAACTCGCCTACAGAGGTTGAAGAGGTTAAAGTAAGAACAAGAGAACAGAGGTCGGCCATTTTAGGCCACAGGGTGACTTTGCACGACAAGCCAAAATGGCGGCCCTAACCTAAAATGGAGGCTTGATTAACTTAAGGTCACGACCTTGCGATACGGATTTCCTCGCAAAGCGACTGGGCATAGGCCAACATATACAATGAGGATGAAACAATATTATATCAGTTTTGACAAGTTGGCACACTTCTACTAGGGTATTTAGTTTATAATCCAGCTTTTTATGTGTGAGGTTGTTGAGGGAGTACTGATTATCAGAAATTCCCAGATAGTGAAAGTGGGAAGGTGAACTATGAGGTCTCTGTGCCAGATGTGCTCTAACGCATCACCCATTTTAACCCAGCTCACATCTTACTACTTACTATTTTAGTGGTTGGAGCCAAATGCAGACTCTGTGCACCTAATGTAATGCTTCCTTTAGAGCTGAGTTTACCCTTTTCTTGCAGGGTTTACATGGAACAGTTGGAGCTGACTCATGAGTCTAGTTCAATATATGCCAGCCATTTTTCCCCTCTAGATGGCCTCCTCCCATTGAAAAGTCCGCCCAGCCAGCTCACCCTCTCAGTGCCCGGGTTGCAGTGTCTGGGATACCCAGGCACTGCTTCTGGTAGTTTCTGCATTAAATAGCCGCCAATACGGCTCCTCCAAGCTGATCTGTGCATATGCCATCCTCCACTCTGCAACAAGCAATGCAGTACCATGGCTCTCTCAGTCTCAGTGGGGAGGTGTGTATGCCAGCGACCATGCTCTCACAGTGCCCTAGCAAACTTCAGCCCACTTCTCCCCGGTAAGAGAAAAGAGGAGGGTAGGGGGTTTGTGAACAGATCATGTAAGGTCACCCGGTGGTTTTGAAGGGTCACCATTTTTTGGGCCTTATATCTCTGTTGCTGGACCTCCAATTATTATGGAGCCCTCCTCTACCAGTGCCTCGCTGCCTCTTCCAGGCCATCCTTTAGTTTTCAGTCATACATCAGGACTGTTGTACCATTCCTCTGGGACGGTGTGTCCTCCCAGAGTGCTAAGGGTTTCTGGCCCATGTTCCCTCTAAGGTTTTCTCATATGTGCTTGCCCAGCTTCCTTCAAGATGCCACTCAGAAGAGCTTTACCAGCACGCATAGACATTTACCGCCTTCTCAAGCATTCATAGGGCACCAGCCACAGGGGTTACCTGTCATTTGCTTTCTCTATGAAAACTAATTTATATAACTGGTCTCAGCATTCTGGTCCAACCCTGATTACATTATTCCCAGTAAGCAAAGTAACCTTGCAAACCTAATAACTTGACCTCTAAGTAATTTGTGTAGGTACATTTCATGCTCAGCCTCTCCTACTTTAGCAGCGATAATATTTCCCAATAAGAGGAGTTTAACGTTGAAATATGATTTGCTTAGCCTGCAAAGGATTATGGGTAAGGAGATATTCCTGGCACTACTTACACATATCATTAGAGCAGAGGATATTCAGAAATCTACCATGCTTTTCAGGAAATCTGCATACATTCAGAGTTACATTGCACACAGACTATGATTAATGCTATGGTAATTCTCTCCTATATATGAATGGTTTCACTGAGCACTTGCATAATTCTGCCCATAAATATTAGGGGAAGGGGATATTGCAAACAATCCTACATGCACAGCAAAATAATTGGGTGTATGCAAATTCTCTTAAAGTGCCAGCCGGTCAAGTGGCACAGCGAGAGGAGCGCTCGCTTTGACATCAGTGCAGAGTCTGCTAACCCAGGTTTGAATCCCAGCAGGGCCAAACTCAGCCTTTCATTCTTCCGAGGTCGATAAATGAGCACCACACCGTGGGTAATAATAAGCAGCAGCGCTCAGATACCTGAGGGTTCGTAGCGCTATATAAATGCAAAATTATTATTTATTATTATTATGATATCAATATGAAGCTTTAAATATTTGTTTGTATACAAAGTATTGCGAGTGTGCACATTTGCCAGGGAGTGCTTTACTGTCTCAATCCCCAGACTAGCCCACTTCAATGTTTACTGAGCCCTGTCAAATAGTATTGGAGCCCAGCACAGGAAGCGGGGAAGCAGGAATACAGTTATTGGGGGTGAAGGACAAAGGTGCCACTATTAAAAACCAAGTCAGAGGCTTCAGCAGCAGAATACAGTCAAGGGAATGTGCTGTTTATTTGCCTTGAAGGAAGGCAAGCTCTTGGAACATTCTAGTAAAGTGTTTGGTTTCTTTTCACTGCAGAAGGCTTTTTCAATATAATAATATCTACTTTGCTTAGAATCTCCAGCATTCCCTCTCTCTTAGCACTTAGCAGTGACATTCAGAAGAGGGAACTCTCGTTATACCGCCGAGCAGTGCTGCTGTTAACTTATAGGGCAAACCTAAGTGATTTTATTAAGGGCCTGTCTGAAGAACCTCAGCGAGTCTTTAATCTGTTTAATTTTCTTTAGGCCGAGGTGAGGAAGGGTGGGCAAAACTATTTTGATATGGTTGCAAGCAAGATTGTTCTCCATATTTTTGGAAGAAAAAGCAGGGCACTTATTAGCTGAGTGGTCACATATTTTAACTTTGCCACACATATGCTCTACTTCATCCTGCTTTCTAGATACTAATCCATTTCTATTCAAATACATTTTACTTTAAAGTCCTCTTTAGATCACGTAGTGGTTTTATTATAGCTCCTTCCTTTTGACACTGCTCTGCTGATACCACTGACACAAAAACAAAAGGGGAACTTCACAGGTGGAAGAAGGGGGTAGGCCGCAATGTGCCCATTGTTTCTATGTTTTGGTGTGTGTATTGTCACTCCCTGTTTACTTGTTGGTAGTATTTGCATGTTTTAAGGGAGTGAGCATGCCTCGCAGGCCTCTAATGTGTAGGTTTTGTTAGGATTATGCTTGGTCGCTGCTCTGTTCCCAGAGTAATATAATATTGATGGTAAGTATTGGCACAGGAAGTCTGATTATCATACGCCGGCTACGGTGGTGCCGCAATGTGATGCTGGAGATGCATTGGAGTGACAGGGCCTCCTTGTCCTTGTCCTATACCTGCTTAAACTGTTTGTTCTGCTTATTCTCTGCCCAGTGGAGTCCAGTCTGGAACACTGGCAGTGCAGCTCTTCGTTTTGTTCTTGGTGGACAAATACCCATGGGATCCACTTAGTCTGTACCCGTAGTGTGCGTTGTTGGGCACATGTGTGTTGCCTGAAGAGCAGGGTGTGGGCTGGTGGCAGCTACATGCTGACTTGGCAGTGGGTCTGGTCATCCTTTATTTTTGGGATATCCAGGCCCTGTCATAGGAATCAATGGATTTCCCACACACAGGAAAGATGGCCACTCATGACCTCTTGGTTTCCTTTGTTTTACCGCCTTCCTGAGAAGCCCTTGCGCTGTTGCCCTTGAATGGCTGTTTGGTGGAAGGACCATGCATGGCTCTGGGGCAGCCTCCTGACAGACTGACTGGAGCCTTCCCAAGGACAGCTTGTTGTGGGTACACCCTTAGGGTGAAGCCTGCATGAATGGAGCAAGTAGTCAATATGCATTCTGTATTGTGGGTGTCTAGTTTTGGTTGTGTGATACAATGCCTGAGTCTGCCCTAGACTGAAACTGGAATAAATGCAGTGTAGTGCACTGAAAGGCTGGGGAGAAGCCCCCAATTCACATCCTGTGCTCTGGGTATTTGAAATCTGGTGAATGGCCTGAATGCCTGTGAGCCTGATTGGGTGCTGCCTGCGTGCATGCACTTGTGTGTGATTGGCTGGCTGAAACTGGCTCAGCCTGAGTGAATGGGGAGTGATTTGCATTACAGGGAGCCTCAAACTAACCTTCTTGACAGAAGCTGAAAAAAGAAACCTGAAGTAGAACCTAATGCCATCTTAAGCTTGCATCCTGTAATACAGTTAGAGGAATAGGTCTGTGGCTATGTCTCTTCATCAAATCCGAAAGCTGCCATGCTGATTCAAGGACTGAACCAGAGAGGACCTGGATAGGTGACCTCTTCACGTAGCTATGAGGGAACATCATTAATCTGCTGTTCTTCACTCAAATTGTCCTGAAAGCCAGTCCTGTGTGCCTGCCATTGGGAGAAGGGATCTTCAGGGTTCCACAAGAGGAGTTCCTGAACATCTTGAAGCCAAGAAGTTCATCTGTGCCATCCAGGGTCTGGAGGAGGGTCTGTGAACACTGGCAGCCAAGCTGTTGAGTATCGCCCGTAATAAGAGTACCCTTGCATAGTGCTGACTGACACCAGGAGCTGCAAAAGTTGCAACAAAACCAATAGATCATAAGGGGCATTCCTGCCATGACTTGTATGCACTTTTCCATGCCAGACAAGATCCATGGTCGTTGCCTGCAGAGCAGTGTCCACCAGTGGGTTTCCCGCTACCAAAATCCGAAGAAGATGTCCCAACAGTTCAAACCTGGTGAGAGTCTGCAGTCCAGTCCAGTGGCCATGTCCAGGTTGCCAGAAGTCATCTTGAAGTCTGTGCTGTGGCTCCATCACCAAAGAACCTAATGGTGGTAAAGTGCAAAATCCCGAAACCCGACACCTATTTCTGCCACTGCATCCATCACCACCGAAAGTCATTCATTGTCACTAAGGGCCTTGTACACTTCAGCCGGTCCTTGTCGAGAACCACAGCAAGTTTCACCTTCGTGGGACATTCACAGCCGACATGGCAACACAACATCCAAGACCACAGCAAAAGACCTGCATAGCTGCCTTTCCAACAATGCTTGGTTCCCTTCTTTTCGACACAGACATCTATCCGTGAGGGGTATCATTGAGTAAAGTCACAAAACCCCACCACTTCACCTGCCAAGGCACCCAAGGTACTGGGACAAGCAAGAACATCTTCCATCCTCAGGATTCATCCAGGGGTCCCATATTCATCTTGGACCCTGTTCTCCTATGACTTCCCAGGTACTTTGGGGTAGTGGGATCTGTAGACAGTGAAGCAAACTATTAATGAACATATTTGGACTGGGCTGTAATATACAACATAAGGTACACCTTAACGTTTCCTTACAGCTTGCCTAGGTTTTGGGATCCTCACACAGTATTGCATTTGTACCCTAAGGAAAGCAATCTGCCCATGGTCTCATGATTACCTGCCTTTCTACAGTAATGTTTTATGAGTTTCTTAATTATTTAAAGGCTTTTTAATAATAACTGTCAGCAGTTGGTGCATCATAATTGAATTTAAATGTAACACTGGTACCACACAGAACTGTATTTAAATATTAAGGTGTTACCTGTTTAGGTCTCTAGTGCAAAGTGAGTCTTATTTGTGTACATCTACCTGATGTTTATACTTTGATAAAAGGACTATGTTAATGTCAGGTTGGTCAGGACGTGTCCCCATTATTACGAGGGATTCATGTTGGGCACACCATATTGAGGACAGGGATGGCACAATGTTGCAGATCCTTATGTATTGAGTGCAGTTAATTATGGATGGGATATATTACTTTTAATGATACAGTTTTTTAGAATTTATACATATTAGATCTTCACGCACGTAGAAAAATATAATATTAAAACTGCAAATGCAACATGAAAACAATCTACACAATGGGGTGCTTTGTAAAAAACACGGTAGTTGGGACTCTCTTGTAAAATACATGCTGACGTTTAAACTGACTTTCTCTGGTATTCTGATGGCAGAAACATTTCCAAATCACCCATTTTAATCACCAGAGTTAGCTGCTGCACATGAATTCTCAGTAGCAGGGACAATCTTGTCGAAAAGAAGAAGCAGCCATCTAGTAAGAAGGTCAGCCTACAGATAGGACAAGATTTATGATTTAACAGTCCCCCAAGGGAACAGATGTTATCTATCTCATTGTTTTGAAGTCGCTAGAGGGGATTGATCACTTGATTGGTAGTAATATAAATGAGGCCCGAGGCCAGGGTATCCAGCGGTTAATTGTTTTACAGGTCATCAGAGGTTGCATGTTCTGAAGGTGTGGTGGCATGAATTAGTAGGTCTTCAGAAGAGCCAGCATTCTTGGGTAGTTGAGATCACAATCAATAGTTCCAAGAAGATCCTGTTTATTCAGGCCTTCCTCTATTTGCTCAAATATGTAAGTGGACTATGTGTAATCACGCTTAAGTTAACGTCTTAGGCCAGTTATTGCTAGCAATGAATTATTGTTTCAATGCCAATGTTTAACCATGTACTGAGCTCGTGGTCTACTCCGGAAGAATCCTAAGAAGAAGTGTGTTTTGAATATGATCTGAAGATGATAATCAAGATAAGACTGGCCAATACAAATGGAAGAATTGGGAAAAGATAGCATTTCTTTGAAGAGGTTTGTGTCCAATCATATTTTGAGGTGGATTGTAATAGAGTATTTTAGGGTATTTTATATGTTGCAAAAAGTATATAAGATGCCTACTGATGTTGCATTGTTGAGAATTGGGTTAGTTTGGTGCTGCAACAGCATCTAACTGCTACCCTCAAACCTTTGTTCAATAAACTTGCTCTATGTTCAACCATGTACTTACTTCTTAAGTGGTGGGTTAAGGTGATTAAAGGCCCATCCGCACTTGATCACCTAGCATACATGTGTGGACATTCCAATGTGGGGAACAAGGGGATTCACTCTACCTAAGAACCAGGCTGCATCCCAAGTGAGTTTCAGCATTGAGTCTCAGCCTGGCTGCTCGCCCACTGTTACCAATTGAGAGCCTTGGCTGGGATGCTCTGTGTCTTTACCCCAACTATATAGTGGGCAGGAGTACAGATATCCCCTCCAATCTTTACAAGCAATTCTAATGCAATTATTTTACTAACATATTCATTGTGAGAGGCATGTTCTCCTGGCTCCTGAATTATTTCACTCTTGTGGCACAGGAACACTTACTGGCATCTTTTCTAGCACAATTCTTTCGGTTGCCATTATTCCACTTGTCAAATAATGTGCCATGTCTGAATTATTTGCCACCCACACAAATATGATATGCTTTGTAAAACACATGAGCATTTTTCTCCAGTTTCGTAAAACATGTTTTGAGTAGTGTTTGACACTCAAGAAATGAATAACCATAATTAAAAAACCCTAATTACAACGAGCATAAATTGCTTTTTTTTGGTACACATAAGTATTTGGTAGCTATTGTGACAGATGTGGGACTCTTGGTTTGGTTCAAAGGCTCTCTTAGATCCACATATAAATAGCACATATAAAGCATGTGCTTCTCATGCAAATATATGTGCAAAAAGTGTTAAACGATGCATCTTTAGAGCACTGATTTGTGTACAACTGCAGTAGTTGGGGGAGAATGAAATTCCCTTCCATATTGCTTTCAGAGTTGATAGCTCCCTAACTACACATGCTCACCATGTGGCTTTCCTCATTAGTCAGTTGTACACCTGGAAATAATGTACACACAAAAGCAAACCAGTTCAGCACTCTGAGAAACATCATTAGAGAAAACATTGTGACCATCCCAGTGCCCCACCATTAAATTCATTTTCTGACCCCTTCCATAAAATCAGATGTCATTAATGCATGATTGCCGAAGGTGGACCTTCTCCATAAATGCATTTTTATGGACTAGGTAATGAGATCCAAATTCTGCTCTGTTGGCATTCGCAACACTAGGGGTG
The DNA here is from genome assembly GCF_040938575.1 of Ambystoma mexicanum. NCBI lineage: Eukaryota > Metazoa > Chordata > Amphibia > Caudata > Ambystomatidae > Ambystoma > Ambystoma mexicanum. The sequence continues at coordinate 103,828,320 of NC_090926.1, read as the reverse complement.
AAAGCTGTCTCCACAACTATCCCTTTTGTTTGTACATTGCATAACTATTTAAACATGTAACAATTATTAGTTAAAGCATGGGCATTTAATTCACAAATGGATTTAGTTTGGACCATTTATCTTTTGTTCAATGCACATTATACAAAAAAGTATGACATCTCTTTGAGGAATACTCAGGTAGTGACATCTAAATGAGCCAATGGGTCAGGATTACGCTACATACCTAATCCTTGTATTACACGGATGACGTTTCTTTTAAATTTATTGAGGGATGATGTGATTTGTTGAGGCGGAAGTTGATGAAATGTGTCCATGTACTCAGAGGGGAGTTCCGAAAATGATCTGTACCCCAAAATAATTGGACTAAGAGGTGGATAAACCTGTTTTGTGTTAAGTGGGATTCCTCACCCATCCCTACGAATAACACACAATTAGTAGCGTGCATGAATAACCTATGCAATAAAGTGTTATTATCAATACAATAAGGATACATTACTGTATTGCATTAACATAGGAAAGGCCGATATGATGGAGCAGCTGTTTGCTAGCTGTGGCTGTTGAATGAACCAGGTTGAGTGATATTATGAAAATAAATCCCTAACATGAGGCATAGTCTAGTTGCTCGGCCACTTAGGTCTATACAGAAGTGGATATTAAGGGGAAGTCTAAAACGGCAACGCACACCATCAACAACGCAAACGCCGGCCAGAAGAATTAGTGTGAGGATCTCAAGATAAGAACAAAACAGATGTGTTTGACTTATATTTGGGGAATCCCTTTCACTAACATGTGACTCCTGAAAGCAGAGGCATTGGTTTACAACCCAGCTACATGCAAATATATTGTTTTTCTCTGTTTTCATTTAATCCCCCTTTGAGAAAACCATATATTGAGGCATGATTTGCCAATAAATGAATCTATTTAACGTCTGCTTCTTTTGAACTTAGCCACACTAGAACTGTACTGATTTATTTGTTTAGATTTACTTCAGGCATGCCACTCTGCAAACCATACACCAGGTCCAAAGCAAACACGGGACAAAACAGAATGAAGAACTGACAACAAAACTAACCATCACCCAGTGATCACCTGAAACCAACTAACCACCCCTTCTCTTCTCCGCACCCCCACAGCTCTCAAATACTACACGTGCACACAGGGCTAGTGAAACAACCCACCAAAAAACAAGCAAACCGCACACCCTTCTCAAATCGTACTACAAACCCAATATCTGCAAACAACAAACAACTCAGACAGTGGTTGTCACGCCTACAGACTCAACAAGCCCAGTGCACTTAACAAAGCACTCCCAGGAAGCTCACACGCACAGACACCAGCTCCTCCTGGTTCTGCATGCATTAACAGATGAGCAGAAATTCGATCCTATCCCTCTCTCCACAATAACCTATCCTAACCACTTTTCTTACAGAGCCACGTGGACACCTGGAGACCATCCAAATGGCAGCAGTGAATGGTATAAATCAGCATAATATAACATAATTATTAAGAAAATGAAATATATGACTCCATGGGTGAAAGGAAATTAAGATATTGCTTTTCTTGTATTTTCGCATGGCTGGAGTTTAATAAAAAAGGAGGCAGCTGTAGACTCCATATTTCGCCATCTTGACCCTAAACAATATGATGACCATGAGGAAGGCGAGGATCAAAGGCTATAGCAAACAATATGCTGAAACTAATTGGTCCACTATAGAGGGTTAATATAAGGAAATGCACACATGGTCATGTAGTGTATTAAATGTAACAACATGAAAAGGATCTATGTATGTGTTATGCTTTGTTCTATTACGTTATGTTATTTTACTGACCTTTTATACTGTGCCCATCATGACCGGGGGTTTTTCCAGCATTGAAGTTTGTCCAGAAAGATGGTATATTGTGCCCTTGCCAGGGGCGAACCTGACCTTAGCCGGTGGTAGGAGCGAAGGAAGAGCAAGGCTGAAGTAGAAAAACAAATACACTGACCAAAAGATGGCAAAAGACAATGTGGGTAGAGGAGGTAATGATATGATTGTGGATGCATGATTGCATGATTAGTCATGGAGGTGGATCAAGCAAAGCCCTGATAAAAAAAAAAACTTGCAATCAAGACCTGCTCAGGAGGTTTGCGCATTATCGTTGAGCAGCATGTTCCAAGACAAAGCAGAACGGAACCAGAGTTAGTGCATGGCTTTGTAATCAACCGAAGATGTACTTGAGTGAACCCTTGAAGAATGAAGACTTAACTCACATGGTGCGTATAAAAGATCCAACTTGTTAGAGGGAGGAAGATTAAAGGCTGCAGAGCAAACAGACAGAAGTGCCAGGACAAAGGGCTTGTCAGGTAGAGGTAAATGCATGAACACAAGAGGAGAGAGGAAATGGGGAGGGAATGAGACAAGAGCCATGCCCTTCAAAGGCCAAATTGCTTGGCTCCTCAGAGAGGGAGGTGTATTAGGAGATAAATGTAGATTGCAATATAACAACTCATCATGTGTAATGAATCATGCATAGCTCTTCCCAACTGCCCAGGATTTACCTCTAGTAAGCAGGCTGAGATAAACTAGGAGATGCAAGTAAAACGAAATAAAATCTCTAGCGTAACTGGCAATGTTTTGCTTCTGCCTACTGCAGAAGATTTACATTTAGTTGCCGGTCTGAGATAAACAGATCTATGTGATTATTGCGACGGCCGAAAATGCCGAATTTCTTTTAACCCTTTACACCACATATATATGCGGGGGGAGACCCCCCACTCCCCACCCCCATATTAATATTATGCTCTAAACCCCCCCCACATATATATGTGGTGTGAGGGGGGGTTCAAAAAAAAAGTCAGCCGTCGCAATTGCCAGGTCAACATTTTTGTACGATTCCAGATAAACTAGGAGATACAAGTGGAATGGTATAAAATCTCAAGCAGAATTAGCAATGTTTCGTTCTTGCCTTCTGCAGGAGATGTACCTTTAGTTGCCAGGCTGAGAAGAAGATAACCATGGGAGGAGTACCCTGTACTATTCTGGAGGTTTACACTTAGACAATATATGCAAAATAATGAGCATCATACAGACACAAGTAACAGTGTGCAATTCATCCATCCCCGAGGCCTGGCTAGAACCAACTAACTCCACAGTTATCCCTTAGTGGGAGAACGGCACCTTCAGGACAGTCAACCAGGGGGGTGCATTCAATTACACATGCGGAAATTCTATAAGGTCAATCCAAAGATAAAGTAAATAAATTATCTCAGAATCATGGACTATTGATCCGTTGTGAAGATGGAGATCGATGCACGGACTAAGCACTCTTCTACTGCAGGAAGGACCGCACACAAGCACATTTGTGCATCTCTACCTCTATCCTCATCTATATATCTGTCATGTCTTTGACTGATTTTACATTGTGTTAATAGTTCGTTTAACCCTTTATGTTTTCATTCAAGAAGTGTTGTTTTTATAAACATGATGTAATCACTTTTTAGGAAAAAAATAATCACAGGCTAAATAAATTAATAATATTTCCTTTTCTACTTTGATAAATGTGTGTGTTTGAATTGGGATGACGACCACCCCATAGGTAGGTTCTGCTCCATATAAGCACCCATTGGAACATCCCTTAGATGTGTCAAAGCACACACAGCTGTTTATCACCAGAGGTTCTTTATATGTCTCTCGAGTAAGAGAGAGTTTTCCAATGGACATTGACCCAAAGCAAAGCCAGAGAAGTGTCCTTGGGAAAGTGTCCTTAGAACAGGTATGATATGATATGGCATTTATAACGCGCCTATACACAATTGTTTCCAGGCGCGACACAGCAAGGGAGGGGGCATAGAGGGAATACAGAGACATCGATCCTACTAGGCCAAGTGTCATTCAGATCGCGCAAATGCAGGGGAAGGGGGAAGAGGAAACGTGTGGAGTGGGAGGGGGGTGGAGACAGTGCAGTACATGTGGTAATGGAATGAATAAAACAATAAGAGAAGTAGGGCCAGCTTGTGGCAAGTGCAATGGTAAGTGCAGATAACAAGTGTCAAGTGCAGGTGGGGCAGTGTTGGGATACAGAAAACAGTCCCCAAGTGCAGGGGTTGCCAGGGAGGCAGTGCAGGTGTGTAACTGGCAGGGGAGGGGGCCTGGGCCCGAGATACAGAGGGTGGCCAGGTGACCGTTTCAGACAGGAGTTCAGCAGGGGAGAGGAGGAGAGAAAGCAGAAGCAAAGAGAAAGGTTTTGAGGTGCTTCCGTAACCGTAGATGGTTCTCCTTAAGTTTCAGGGAGGCAGGGAGTCTGTTCCAGAGGGAGGCCCCAGCCGAAGAAAGAGATCTACCACCAACTTGTTGCTTGGAGATGCGACTGACCTTAAGGGAGTTGTAGGTGGATGAGCGAAGAGCTCGAGAAGGAAGATATTTAGGAGGAGAGAGTTGAAGGTTTTGAGGCCCCAGGCCCCAGAAGGCCTTGTGGACGATGCAGATGGTTTTGAACTTAATCCTTGCAGCCACTGGGAGCCAGTGCCAAGATTTCTGTCCTGGAGAGATACAATCCCTGGGCTTGAGGCCAATGACAAGTCTCGCAGTCCTGTTCTGGGTGAGTTGCAGAGGGCGGAGAGTAGAGGCAGGCAGATTTAGAAGGGGGCTGTTGCAATAGTCCAGCCTAGTGAGAACGAGAGTTCTGGAGGCAGTGAGCTTCTGGGGGAAGGCGAGGAAAGGAAGAATACCTCTGAGGATGTGCAGCTGGTAGTGTGACTTCTTAGAGATGTCAGAGATGTGAGGAGAGAATGAGAGTGTGGAGTTGAAAATGACCCCAAGGTTTTAGCCTTGCAGGTGGGAGCAGAAAGAGGGCCAAGAGAGGCTGGCCAGAGAGTGGCAGAGAGTGACAGGAAAGGAGGGAGCAGGTGTGCCGATTAGGAGAATCTCAGTCTTACTGGCATTAAGGCCGAGATCATTGGTGGCACACCACTCCTGAATAGCAGACAGACAGTCAGAGATGAGAGACGGAGAAGAGGTGGCCGAAAGTAGCCTGAAATGAGCTGAGTGTCATCTGCATAGCACTGAAAGTTGGGGCAGAGGGTGGCAATGCGGTGGGCAAGAAGTGCCAGGTATCGGTTGAACAGCCAGAGAGAGAGGTTAGACCCCCGGGGACACCACAGGTAGAGATAGAGATAGAGACAGAAGAGAGGAAGGACCCAAGTTGGACCAGGGAGGGTCGATCAGAGAGGAAAGAGTTCAGCCACGCCAGGGTCTGACCGGTGATACCCAGGTTATCACGGAGACGGTTGAGCAGGATGGCATGGTTGACCGTGTCAAAGGCAGTAGAGAGAACAAGTAAGATGAGTACAAAGGGGGTTTTGGAATCAAGGTTTGATAGCAGGTCTTCACGGATGTTCAGGAGAGCAGTTTCCATCCTTCTGGCAGCTCTGAAGCCAGACTGATGGTCATGAAGACAAACAACAGATTCAGTGTGAAGATTAAGCTGGGAAATGGCCAGCTTTTCCATGAGTTTGTCCAGGAAGGGAGTGATGGAGATTGGGCGATAGTAAGCCATGGTGGACGGGTCGACAGAGGGTTTCTTAAGAAGAGGGTGAACAGGGGAGTGCTTCAGGGGGAATGGGAAGACTCCAGTGGCGAAGGAGTGGTTGCAGAAGTCGGCCAGAGCAGGAGCCAGGGAGGCAATGTGGTCCTCGGTTGTTTTGGAGGAACAGGGATGAACCTGTTTTGATGAGACTTTCATAGATTGGACTTGTCTAGAAACCTTGTCTGGGGAGAACAGGGGAAAGGCAGGGAAGGAGGGAGGAGAGGTGGCTGAAGAAGGGCCAGAGGAAGAGCAAGGAGTAGAGGGGGCAAGGGGAGAGGAAGAGAGAGAGGACAGGATGTCCTGAGTTTTAGAGATGAAATGAGAAGCCAGAGCCGTGCAGAGGGCCTGAGAGGGGAAAGGAGAGGTAGAGATTGCAGCAAGATTGGCCAGTTCCTTGCAGATTTTAAAGAATTCAGCCGATTTGTTAGATGCCGCAAAGACGCAGGCTTGGATGTGAGCTCTCTTCTTGCTGCGGACAGAGAGCCGGTATTGCCTTTGGAGCAGGCGGCAGGTCTGTTTGTCAGAGGATGTACCAGAAGCACAACATTTCCGCTCAGGCGCCCTGCACTTGTGTTTGAGAGTGACGAGGTCTTAGTCGTACCAGGAACTGCACTTGACTTTGGGCTTCAAGCTGATCCTCATGACAGGGGCAAGAACATCGAGAGTTTCAGGTATAGCAGAGTGGTGCATGGAAAGGCCTGTGTCAGGGTGTGAGTCAGCCAAATGGGGAGGGTGGGTGAGTGAGTGGCAGCAAAAGCCTCAACTGACACACGTTTCATGGGTCGGATAACCGAGAAGGTGGGTGGCAGTGCTGGAATTGGCTTAGCCTGTGGGGAAGAGAGGGTGAGCTGGGAGGAAAGGATAAAGTGATCACTCCAGGAGAGAGGAGTGGTGAGAGGGATAGAAAGGGGAAGGTCTGAGCAGATCAGAACATCCAGAGTGTGCCCTGCAGAGTGAGTCGGGCCAGAGGGAAGACTAGAGAGTGAGAGTCATAGAGGTCACGAAAGAGTCCAGAGGAAGGATAGGATGCATCCAGGTGGATTTTAAAGTCTCCAAGAAGGAGGAGTTGGGTAGTCGAGACAAGGAGGGAAGAGGAAAGGTCTGCCCATTCAGAGAGAAAGGAGGAGATCTGACCAGGTGGCCGATAGATAGTAGTCACAGTAAGGGAATGGCTAGGAGAGAGAGAGAGCCTGCAGACGAGGCATTTGAAAGAGGAGTAGGCTTGTGTTGGAATGACAGAGGCAGGAATCCACCCGGGAACATCAGGGCTACACCCCCTCCAGAGCGGTTAGGTGCAGAGAGGATCTGGTAGCCGTCAGGGAGGAGAGTGTCAAAGCCTGTGACAGAGATGGCCATGAACCATGCCTCAGTGAGACCGAGGACATCGAGGTCAAGTTCCTGCAGGAGGCGGCAGATGTCAGAGGAGTGTTTGACAGCTGAGCAAGAGTAAAGAGTGGCAATATGGAGAAGGTTGCCATCCTTGAAAGACTTCTGGGAAGGGGTACAAATCAGAGGTACGCCCTGCACAGGTGTAGAAGAGGATGGAGGAGAGGGCAAGGTAGCCAAGAAGGAGACAGCAGGGGAAGGTGATGAAGCTGTGGAGGGAAGAGAGGGGACAGCAGGAGAAGGAGGGAAATTGATGAGGCACGGGAAGCGTCTATCATTGAAGAGAAGATTGACCTGAGGGCCTTGGACCAAGACGGTACCGTTCAAGTAAACATTAATAATGACCTTAGAGGAATGGAAGGAGGCCAGAAGTGCATCCCACCGGGTACCACCATTGATGAGAGAAGAAGAGAAAGGAGAAAGCACAGAGACCATATGAAGAGTCCATAGGTCCGGCGAGGGAACGAAAAAGAGGATATTGGTGAAGGTTTGCCTATAGGCAGCACTGGTGGCAGCACTGATATAGGTGTCAGCGATAGCGAGGCCTGGGTTGGCGACCAGGATATCCTTTTTAAACTTCTTCCTACCAGATTTAGTAAGGAGAGCAGGATAGTAAACAGAGAAGCAGTTAGAAAAGATAGGAGAGACAGGGAGCCCCATAGAGTAGGTAGGGAGAGGAGAGAAGAAGAAGGGAGTGGGAGTGGTAGGAGAGAACTCTAGGGAAGGACATAGGGCTGGGTGCAAGCAGGCGAGACAGAGAGAGACGAGACTAGTGGACAATTGGACAAGATGACAGACACTCAGACAATGGTAGACAGTTGCTAGATGAGTGCTTAGCTAAGAAGTCACCCACAGAATGTCACTACTATCACAGTGATATTTAGATACTGGAGAAACACGACTAAGTCTGAGAGTCCTATAAGGGGGAAAAAGGCCTAGATTTCACAGTGCAATTTTAAATACTTTCACAATGATGATGTCACTCTTCCAGTGTTCCTTGGACTTCAAAGATACAAGATGCCTTACAATAGGACCTCTCAGGCTCCCAGGTCTGGGTGGCTACCTCTGTCGGTAGAACCCAATGTAGGAGATGTTTACTAAGTATCAGTCTAGAGAAGGTGCATCATTTACACCATAAAAGGCTTCCCACCATTACCTTTGGCCCTGGCTTTGTATGAAGTGGTTGTAAATGTGCCACAAGCTCAGATAGGTAATGCAGCTTTTCTGTGCTCTTGTCCCGTTTAACTCTTGTTGTTGGACTCAAGATAACGATCACAGCACGATAGCAAGCTAGAGTCACAACAAGCACAGGGCTGGAAACTGTACAGGGAACACGGGAAACTTAAAGAATATCAGTGCCTGGTCTTCATAAAGCATGTGTCAGTGCAAGTTTTGTGTGTTATTTAGCCCCATAACCAAATGCCACTCAATTAATCCATTCAGAAGGATGGAAAGCAGGTTTGTGCTACAGGTGTCAACTCTTTAATCATTAGGTTTTCGTATGTTCTATTTATTTGTTATTTATAGAGAGCCTTATGCCAAGGCGCTGTACAAAATCAATGTACAGTACAATTGAAATGAAAAGTATAATACAATAAAAAATATAACTTACAATGAGACTAAAATGCAATTAAGATTGAAGTAAGAAGGTTTTCAGGACAGCGCGGAAGGTAAAATAGGAGTGAATCAACTGTAGAGAGAGAGAGAGAGAGAGAGGAAGAGCATTCCAGCAGAGAGGAGCGAACAAAGAAAGAGAAAGGAAGGGAGAAGAAGCACATGCAGGGCGAGGTATAGTTAAAAGAAAGTGGGTTTGAGAGCGAAGAGTATGAGAAGAAATATAAAAGGAAACAAGAGTGGTAAGATAAATGGGAGCAAGTCCATAGAAGGATTTGAATACTATACAGAAAAAGTTGAATTTAAGTTGAGAGTGGAAGGGGAGCCATCGAAGAGAGACTAAAGAGGAAGAGATGGAGTCACGAATAGATAAGGAATACAGAAGTCAGATAGAGGAATTAGAAACAGACTTAAGAGGAGCTAGACGAGAGATAGGGAGACCAACGAGGAGAACAGAACAATAGAACAGTCAAAGATTAGAAGGTTAGTGGCACTGAAAGTTAGAAGAGGTCTAACTTTCTGACTATTGAAAAGATGTAAACGACAGGAAAAGGATGTGATTGAGATGTGATGAGCAAAAGCAAGATTAGTGTCAAGATGGAGGCCAATATTGCCTGGCAGTAAGAGAAAAAGGCAGATGAGAAGGGGAAAATAGAACAAATTGTGGAGAAACAGGCCGAGAAATAGTATTTGCAAGAATAAAGAAAACTTCAGTCTTATAAGGATTACAGACAAGAAAATGGTCCGACACCCAGATTTTGATAGGGGAGAGACAGGCAGAGAGATTCATGTGTATACTAGGTGTAAGAGAAGAAAAAGATACAAAAAGTTGGGTGTCGTCAGCATAAAACTAATGGCCACGGGCGAGAGAAGAGAAATGGGACAAGAACAGACCCTTGTGGAACACCATTTGAAAGAGGAGGGGGATCAGGGCAAACACCGGCTCAAGATACGGAGTTAAGTGCGATTAGATAGATAAGATTGAAACCATTTGATTGCAGGACCAGAAAACCCAAAAGGCATTGAAGACGTAATGTGTGATCCACGGTATCAACAGCAGCAAATAAGTCTGAAAGTATAAGAATAGAAGAGTGTTTAGCATAATGGGCAGAAAGAGGAGAGGTTTGAAGAAGGGAGTGTGCAGGAAGTTTTGCATACATCTCAGCATTGAGTGTTTAATACTCTGAGCCTTCTCACCATACTACATGCATTTCATTTCAGGATCTGTCATGTGGCATGCATGATTTAATCCTACCATCCATACACATTAGTGCGGGGGAATACAATCAGGAAACAGGCCTTTTCTTGTTATGCAGTATATCTCTGGAACAAGTTACAAACACATATAACACTAGCCCCCCTCTCAGCATAGAGATATCGTGTCAGACACAGTGTTTCTATGCGTTCAGCTGAGCTGCATATGCAAGCGCTGCACACACTGCATCTGAAAGTGGTCCTGTGCTCAACAGACCGAACTCAAGCAACAAAACTGTCCAAAACTGCCCAAACCGTACATATATGTCTCATGATTTGCACACATTTTACAGATATGGTGACAATTCTGACAGAGGAAATGAGCACCATACCAAGTGTGCATTGCATGCTCAAAAGGAATGAACATTTGAATTACTAGCACAGACATGTTTAATAAATTGGTGGTCATTCTTATGTTCCCAAAATGCACTTTGTTTTTATGCAAAGCAGGCAGCAGTCTATATTCAGGGCACGCACATCATTTGAAACTTAGCTCTGCCCTCAGTCCCATCCACACCACTGACAATCTGGCCCAAGTCCCACCCACACCCTGACAATCAATCCCCCCTGCAAAGAGGGAGTGGGGGGAGTTCCCCCAGTAAATGCCCATTCCCAGCACTGCCCTTATGTGTAGATTCCTGTTGCTTCCTAAGGTCCTTCTGCCCAGCATCCAGGGCATGTGCTGGGCTGTGGGCATAGGACTGGCAAGTGAGGTATTCACTAGGACCTGGAGGCTCAGCAGACCTCGTCCCTAATCTTGAACATGGCGCATGCTTCTAATTAGACACGCCCATTAGAGGCCCCGCCTGTGCATGGATATCACCGCGATAGTGGCATTGCTGCAGCGTCCCCTGGAAGGAAGGAATTCTCTTAATACCGGATTACTCAAAATGTTGGCTTAACACGACCTCTGGGCTTGAGAGATGGCATAGTGGCAATCACCAAACGCTCGAAGGGAGATATCCCTCAAGAGTTCAGATCACCTTACGTTCACCTGAAATTCACAGGTTGGGTTTTTGGGAACCCGTTTTCCTAATAGAGCGAAGTCGCAAAACGTGTGGCACAATTGCTCATTAACAAGACTATAAGACCTAGGGAATTATTTTTTAATAGTAACAATTCTGCTCTTGAGTGCTGCTGTCAAGGGAAGCATTTCTCCACAGAAACAACGTAAATAAACAGGAGATGCTGCGATCAAACCGAATGCGCGACATCCCCATCGATTCCCTGCCATTTTCCTCCTGGCCCAGAAGTGAAATGCGCATTTGAAGTATGTAGGAATCTCAGCGGGTGGCTTCCAAAGGGCCTGTGTTGGGAGGCAGGCCTTTCTGTCCACAACCTTTGAATTAGCCTCTTCCCTCTGGGCATTTATGAAGTCCACTGAATTGGGAAGGCGGATGAGGGCTGTGCTTACCAGTGTAGTGGGGTGGAGAGCTCCTCGGCTAGGCACAAGTCTCTAAGAATGGGGGCGTCCAGCCCGCAGCTCCAGAGTTCAAATCCACAGCTTCTCCCAGTGTCAAGTAATACGAACTATATGTACGGAGCTTTGAAGCTGGAAGAACACAGCACGAAGCACTGTATATAATGTTATTATACATATTCTTTCAGCACAGGTAAACTAAATCCCCTTCTGATGCCATGCGCGGCGTATGTATTTCTCCGTCACCACTAGGTCATGTGACAACGATCTAATGTTTGTACATTCTTTTTTAGGGGACCTGTCTGAAGGAGTGGCCAGTACTCTTGTTGATATTCTCTATTTCTGCCCGGGACTCAGTTCCTCCGAAATAAACAGAAATATGTAAAATACAAATAACCGCATCCCCATCACACTCATCCCCGTCAGGCTGAGCACATCCACCATCACGCTTGGCGCATCCCCATTACGCTGATCGAATCCCCATCATGCTGGGCGCATCTTGATTACGCTGGGTGCATCCCAGTCATTCTGAGTGCATCACTCTGGGTTCATCCCCATCACGCTGAGCGCATCCCCATCACGCTGGGCGCCGCCCCATTACGCTGAGTGAATCCCCATCACGCTGAGTGCATCGCAATCCTGCTGGGTGCATCCCCGTCACTCTGGGTGCATCCCCATCACGCTGAGTGAATCCCCATCACGCTGAGTCCATCCCCCATCACGCTGGGTGCATCCCCCATCACGCTGAGTGCATCCCCGTCACGTTGAGTGCATCCCCCATCACGCTGAGTGCATTCCCCATCACGCTGGGTGCAACCCCCATCACGCAGGTTGCATCCCTCATCACGCTGGGTGCATCCCCGTCACGCTGGGTGCATCTCCATCACGCTGGGTGCATTCCCGTCACGTTGAGTGCATCGCCATCATATTGAGTGCATCCCCGTCACGCTGGGTTCTTTCCCATCACCCTCAGTGCATCTCCGTCCCCCATCACGCTGAGTGCACACCTTGCATATTGAGAAGACCCTCTTTCAGTAAGGTCACCCCACCGGCCCCCCACACCCTGGTATCGAGAATATTGCTGGCATACTAGGTGTTGCCCAGCGACGTGCAGTATGTCTGTTTTAGCAGGGTCCCCCGTGTCCGCACGGTATGCTAGAATTGCATGTCGATGCACGGTCGCTGTCTGATACTAGGATGTCAAAACCCGCCGCGTTCGGCCCCTAACATGAATGTGTCGGGGGGAGGGGGGGCACAATCCAGGCCTCTCTACAGTGGTCTCCTGTAGCAACACGAATAGTCATTCAAACCAAAAGAACAGCCAGTGTGTCATGTGGTGCGTTTTTTCTAAATGGGCAGTAATGCTGCCGTAACGACTGGCAGTGGCAGAGTGCTAAACACACCACGCCAGGTTTTCTGGCTAACCAGTGGTTTTTAGATCGACTGTAATTAGAGGTGGTTTGTGTGGATATCTGGAAGGCATGGGGTGGGTTTCTCTTTTGATTGCCACATTTGCAGACCCCTCGACTGTGACTCCACGCTTGGGTGGTGTTCGTGTAAAGGCGGATGCCGAGGCCCAGCCCTCCCAGAGGCCTTGGTTGTGCTAAGGTAGTGTGAGATGCATCTGACGCTGTGTCCTGCACTCGCCGCCTCTAGGTGCACATTATCCTCTAATCCATCTGTTTACGCATTAGGCGATACTCTGAAAGATTCGGACCTGGGGCCCGTGGAGCCCCGTGGGGCCTCCTGATCAACAACTGAGGCTCTATGACAGAGAAGCACCTGCATTGCCCCTGGACACGAGAGATGGTATCTGGCTTCATCAGGGCCCGTGCAAGGGATGCCCTCAGAAACTTTAAATACACATTTCGCCCCTCGGGCAGAGGACCATTGCAGGGAAGCAACGGGAATGCAAACCTTTGCTTTGGTCACAACGCCTGTTTATTTACACTCCTTTGCTTTGAAAAGACATACCTTTTCTGATTGACAGCAGCGACCTCAGAGTAGACTTGCGTTTCCCTGCGGCGGATTCTCGTGGACTCTGGACAGCGGCTCCAGCAGCGCAATACCATAGTACAAAAGCGCGGGTTTGCGCCTGTCTATGGACACAGTCACTCCCGACCTGGAGCATGTAATGAGCGATGGCTGTCAGGTGTGATCTGGGACAGTTCGGGCTGCACACCTGGCGCTGATATTCCCAGGTCTCCGGGGCCACTGCACACTGTCGTGACGAGGATGCCTGCCATGGAGTGGACATTGGAGTCATGTGATTGCTGGCAAGATGTCCATGGGACAGGCGGGACTCTTGACACGAATGGCTCTTGGTGGCTCTGTGAATGTGAGGAGTGTTAGGAATGAGGTACCAGGTCCGTTCCGTCCCTATATTAGTGGTAATGTGATTTGTGTTAGGAATGAAGTCCCAGGCCAGCTCCATCTCCAATTCTCTGAGAATTGTGCTTAGTGTTAGGCATTAGGTCCCGGTTCGCTCCATCTCTGTTTCTCTGGGAATGTGTACAGTGTTAGGAATGAGGTCCCAGGTCTGCTCGGTCTCCATTTCTCTGGAAATGTGATTCGTGTTGGGAATGAGGTCCAAGGTGCTCTCCATCTCTTTCTCTGGGAATGTAGTTAGTGTTCGGAATGAGATCCCAGGTCTGTGTCGTCCCTGTTTCTCTGTGAATGTGATCATTTTTAGGAATGATTTTCCAGATACACTCCGACCTCTGCGCCATCTCTAATTGACTGGGAATGTGATTAGTGTTCAAAATGTGGTTCCCGGTCCTCTCCGTCTCTATGAATGCAATTAGTGTTAGGAATGAGGTCCCAGGTCTGCTCGGTCTCTATTTCTCTGGGAATGTGATCAGTGTTAGGAATGAGGTCCCAGGTCCTCTCAGTCTCTATTTCCCTGTGAATGCGATTAGTGTTAGGAATGAGGTCCCCAATCCGCTCCGTCTCTAGATCCCTGGGTATGTGATTATTAATGGGAATGAGGTCCCAGGTCCTCTCTGTCTCTATTTCTCTGGGAACGTGATTAGTGTTAGGAATGAGGTCCCAGGTCCGCCCTGTCTCTATTTCTCTGATTTTGTGATCAGTGTTAGGAATGAGATCCCACGTCTGCTCCATCTCCATTTCTCAGGGAATGTGATCAGTGTTAGGAATGAGGTCCCAGGTCCACTCCGTCTCTATTTCTCTGGAAATGTGATTAGTGTTAGGAATGAGATCCCAGGTCCGCTCCGTCTCTATTTCTCTGGGAATGTGATCAGTGTTAGGAATGAGGTCCCAGGTCCGCTCCATCTCTATTTCTCTGGGAATGTGATCAGTGTTAGGAATGAGGTCCCAGGTCCTCTCAGTCTCTATTTCCTTGTGAATGCTTTTAGTGTTAGGAATGAGATCCTAAGTCCGCTCCGTCTCTATTTCTCTAGGAATGTGATCAGTATTAGGAATGAGGTCCCAGGTCTGCTCCGTCTCTATTTCTCTGGGAATGTGATCAGTGTTAGGAATGAGGTCCCAGGTCCCCTCCGTCTCTATTTCTATGGGAATGTGATCAGTTGTATAAATGAAGTCCAATGACCGCTCCGTCTCTATTTCTCTGGGAATGTGGTCAGTGTTAGGAATGAGGTCCCAGGTCCTCTCTGTCTCTATTTCTCTAGGAATGTGATCAGTGTTAGGAATGAGGTCCCAGGTCCTCTCCGTCTCTATTTCTCTAGGAATGTGATCAGTGTTAGGAATGAGGTCCCAGGTCCGCTCCGTCTCTATTTCTCTGGGAATGTGATCAGTGTTAGGAATGAGGTCCCAGGTCCCCTCCGTCTCTATTTCTATGGGAATGTGATCAGTTGTATAAATGAAGTCCAATGACCGCTCCGTCTCTATTTCTCTGGGAATGTGATCAGTGTTAGGAATGAGGTCCCAGGTCCCCTCCGTCTCTATTTCTCTGGGAATGTGATCAGTGTTAGGAATGAGGTCCCAGGTCTGCCCCATCTCTATTTCTCTGATTTTGTGATCAGTGTTAGGAATGAGGTCCCAGGTCCTCTCAGTCTCTATTTCCTTGTGAATGTGATTAGTGTTAGGAATGAGGTCCCAGGTCCGCTCCGTCTCTATTTCTCTGGAAATGTGATTAGTGTTAGGAATGAGATCCCAGGTCCGCTCCGTCTCTATTTCTCTGGGAATGTGATCAGTGTTAGGAATGAGGTCCCAGGTCCGCTCCATCTCTATTTCTCAGGGAATGTGATCAGTGTTAGGAATGAGGTCCCAGGTCCTCTCAGTCTCTATTTCCTTGTGAATGCAATTAGTGTTAGGAATGAGATCACAAGTCTGCTCCATCTCTATTTCCTTGTGAATGCTTTTAGTGTTAGGAATGAGATCCTAAGTCCGCTCCATCTCTATTTCCCTGGGGATGTGATTAGTGTTAGGAATGAGGTCCCAGGTCCGCTCCGTCTCTATTTCTCTGGGAATGTGATTAGTGTTAGGAATGAGGTCCCAGGTCCGCTCCGTCTCTATTTCTCTGGGAATGTGGTCAGTGTTAGGAATGAGGTCCCAGGTCCTCTCCGTCTCTATTTCTCTAGGAATGTGATCAGTGTTAGGAATGAGGTCCCAGGTCCTCTCCGTCTCTATTTCCTTGTGAATGTGTTCAGTGTTAGGAATGAGGTCCCAGGTCCCCTCCGTCTCTATTTCTATGGGAATGTGATCAGTGTTAGGAATGAGGTCCCAGGTCCGCTCCGTCTCTATTTCTATGGGAATGTGATCAGTGTTAGGAATGAGGTCCCAGGTCCCCTCCGTCTCTATTTCTATGGGAATGTGATCAGTATTAAGAATGAGGACCCAGGTCCCCTCCGTCTCTATTTCTATGGGAATGTGATCAGTGTTAGGAATGAGGTACCAGGTCCGCTCCGTCTCTATTTCTCTGGGAATGTGATCAGTGTTAGGAATGAGGTCCCAGGTCCCCTCCGTCTCTATTTCTATGGGAATGTGATCAGTTGTATAAATGAAGTCCAATGACCGCTCCGTCTCTATTTCTCTGGGAATGGCTTCGTGTCCTGCCCTTATTTTCCCCCAGACTGTCCCACGCGATGGAGGCACAGCACAAGAAGCAATGGATTTCCTCTGTGTTCACATCTCTCTTTCTCGGTTAGTTATTGGATACATACATTACTGGGAATCAACCTGGTTCTGAATAAGCATGCTATGAACATGCCATGCACTTCCCACTAAACGAAGTCCAGTCAGATAGCTCAGTGTGTTAAAGATCTTGCTGTGTATATGGGCATTCACTGTAAAGATCACAGGTTTGAAATGCAGCCAGTTGTTGTTATTTTGCATCACTGATTATACAATTTTCCCTCAAATAAGTTCTTCAGAATTGGTGGGAAATTGTGTGTGCAGTGATGCAAAACAACACAAATGGTACTCTCAAGGGTCTTACAAACACATGTTATTTTTTGAGCTTCCTGTGTCCAGTGTAAAGTTCACATAATATGCCAGGGAACTCGCGCCAGCAACAGGAACACTCCCTTGCCACACAAATACACACAGGCACACAGCCACGCACACAATTAGACCAATCAAGCACAACACTCACTTGCACACACTGTTGAGTGCACGTGGATGAACAAATATGACGTCACTGCCCCCACTTACCTCACTTACAAAATGTGTGTGGTGCACGAGTACAGTGTGTGCGACAGTGAGTGGGCGTGTGTGTGTGTGCTTGTGTGTATGTGTGTGAACATGTCAGAGAATGGGTGCATGAGTGTGTGTAATTGTGTACATGTCAGTGAAAGCGTGTGTTTCCATCAGTGTTGTTAGTTGCGCATGCTTGGGGGCACGTACGCTGGTGGCAGGACAATTGCCAGTCCATGCAAAGCAAGGAGAATAGTGCGTCGTGGGGTCCCCTTCGGTCGAAGTTGCACTCATTTCTGGCTACACTGTGGATCAAGCAGTTGGACTAAGTGACTGGTTGAGCTGCAGCCTAGCTCAAGGTGTTCGAAAGGCAGGGTGCGTGTATTTGCAAAGATGCTTTCTGAGAATGTGTCTGTGTGCGCATGCGCTGGACAGAGGATGAAATGGGTGGGTTCGATGGCTTGGGAAAGCAGATGGGCCAGTGGCCTGAACTGCGGGAGGCCATTCCTATTGGTTACTAGGGGCAGGGGGCGCGGCAGTGCCATAGCCGCAGGACACATTCATTGGGTTTTATGAGCATGTGCACTGTTAAGGGGGCGAATTCTGAAACAATACCCCATGCGAGCATGTATTGTGGGTTTGTATAAAGTGCCAACCTGTTTGGATAGTAATGGCGGGTACACATGGAGGTGGCAGACCAACACATAGTCAAAGGGTAGGCGTTGTTAGGTGTGACCCTCCCATGTGTATTGCCCCTTTAAGGGGATGTGTCCCTCCCACGAGCATTGCCCCTTTAAGATGGGCCATGACTGTGTCATGGCCCAAGTTAATAAAGGGAGCCCCTGCAGGCACGTGAGACAGAACGGCTGCAGACTCCATAAGAGGTTGGTCTGAGTCCGTGTCTCATTAAAGATGTAGGCCGCAGGCCTACACGTGGCGGCCCAGGCCTGCAGGCCCTGGTGCCATGGGACCCTTGTGCCAGGACGGTGGCAGAAGTCCACATGGTCAGGAGCCTGACAGGCTGTGCCCCCGCCCCACTGGCGCTGATGTCCCATAGTGCCAGGGGGCCTGCCGGATGTCCAGGGCAGGCCCCAAACTCCCACAGGCACTGGGCCTGTGGTGAGCTGATGGAAACAGCATCTAGGGGCGCCTGCCGTATGTCTATGGCAGGCGACCCCCAACAATGGTGACGAGGAAGTCGGACTTTCCGTTTCAAAGATAACAGAGAGAATATGATGATGAGCCCATGCCCATCACTCATGTGTGTTGAGATAGAAAAGGAAGGAAAGCGAAGGAACGAGTGCCCAACCTCACCACAGGCCTGGATTGGCTTGCGCCTCGCCGCCTGCGGTGCTTAGTGGACCCGGGCCACCCTATGGTGAGGTGTGCCCGCAGCAGTCTGCCGAAATGGAGGGAGAGAAGAGGCGCCCGCGGCAATCCGCCGCAATATAAATGTGGGTCTGTCTCCAACGAAGTCGATATGAAGCGGCAACAAAGGACAATGTAGGGTGCCCTGCCGGCGACTTTCCCCGGCCCTCTGAATAGGGTGCTCGTGCGGCCGGGTAGGAGTTCGCCACAGGCTTTCCCCATCCGCCGTACAGTAGGTGCCCCCGCCACCCCCGTTGCGGCACCCGCTGGATGAGGAGTGCCCCCCCCATACGGCATCCACCGTACAAGAAGTGCCCCCGGGGAGCGGAAGAAGTGGGCGCCCGCCGTTCAAGGAGCGGCAATGGGGGCCGCGGGTGTCTGCGCCCTGGTGCGTGGCATCTGGAGTACCTCTTGCCCCAGAGGAAGTAAAGAGTGGCCAGCCGATGGGCCCCTCCCTGGTCGCGGCCCTCTGTGAAGTGGGTGCTTGTGCGGCCGGGGAGAGGAGCAGCCGGCAGTGCTGTTGCTGCGTGTTCTCTGCACCATGGTGTGGGGCATTTGCATTTCACTGCAGGAGAAACAAAGTGGAGCGTTTCCCCCATCTGCACCTGGATGCTGCCACCCGAGAGAGAGTGGGGAGTGCCATTCCCCACTGATTCACCCCCAAGAAGGAGAGGCCTGCCGGCATGGGGAAACAAAAGGGGAGGGCCCAATCACTCTCCCATGATAAAAGAACAAAGCGGCCCCAGGCAGACGCTGGAGGACGATTGTGATCCCGGGCCGTGCGGCAATGGAAGGAAGCTCTGGGACCCCTAGTATCGAATAAATATAAAACGGAAACGTCCTGCTCTCCTTCTGCGTGAGTACATACTGTCCTGCACGCTCCCCGCAGTTGCAGTTTTCACCATGATGAAGCCTGAACAATGATGTCAACATGAACGAGATGCCGTCTTCATTTAAAGCCTTAATTGTGGGATGTCTTCCAGGGTCTTTGTCTAAGTACTACTGATACAGACTGAAGTTTTGTCTCCTTTGCGCGCAGGTGTGCAGGACTCCCACCCAAAGCCACGTAAAATTCAATACGTGTGGAAGAATAAATACGGCTTTATCACTTTCTGTGTTCTCCACCATTCATTGAGAATGATCCACATTATTGAGCATCACCAATCTTTGAGCTTTTTAGACTTTGTGGCACGTCACTGTGGTGTGTGCAGTTATACCATGCGAACATTCTTTGCCCCTCCACAGTATACAAAGGCTGCACATATCGGTTAAAAAAAAAAAGTATATTTGGAACTTTTGAAATTGGAGTGCAGCAAGAATGCCTGAAGGCATGTACGCTGATGCAAAATCCTCCCTGGGATTGAGGATGACGTCAATTGGCCAGGCTCCGACCATAGTAACAGTCACCGCCGGTGCTCAGGATCGTACTGGGGCTCACACGGGTGCCTCTTCATGCTGGAGCCCCTTTTCCATCACCGCTGGGCCCGAGATCGTGCTGGGGACTCTGGCAGGTGGTTGTTCTGCTCTCACCGGAGCACTGCAACAGTGCTCCAGAATGGCGCACTTTCTTGAGGTCACCGCTGCAGGGCCCAGAGTCGGGCTGGGGCTCTCCTCTATGCCTCTCTGGATTGGGCACTGTGCTTCCAGTTCACTACCATGGCCCAAGTTAATAAAGGGAGCCCCTACAGGCATGTGAGACAGAACGGCTGCAGACTCCATAAGAGGTTGGTCTGAGTCCGTGTCTCATTAAAGATGTAGGCCGCAGGCCTACACGTGGCGGCCCAGGCCTGCAGGCCCTGGTGCCATGGGACCCTCGTGCCAGGACGGTGGCAGAGGTCCGCATGGTCAGGAGCCTGGCAGGCTGTGCCCCCACCCCGCTGGCACTGATGTCCCATAGTGCCAGGGGGCCTGCCGGATGTCCAGGGCAGGCCCCAAACCCCACAGGCACTGGGCCTGTGGTGTGCTGATGGAAACAGCATCTAGGGGCGCCTGCCGGATGTCTGTGGCAGGCGACCCCCAACAGGCGTGAGGGAAAGGCAGCAAAGGGTGGTCCTGATTCAAGTGCATGAGCAGAAAAGTCAAGAGCAAGAGGCCTAAAGGACTCGAATCCAGGTCTGACGAGGTATTTTTTTAGAGCTGTATTTTCCGGTATTTTCTGAAGTGTTGGGGGATGGGAGAGGGGACATCTGTTGTGGGAGTGCAAAGGATATTGTCCCCGAATCTAACTGCGTGGCTCATAAGGCTTCAGTCCATGTGTTATTTGTTTAGCATTTCGTAATCTCCATTATCTTGCAGTGTTGTGTTTTTGTGTTGCATCGTTCTCCTGAGATCGGCAGGCTGAGCCTTGATGATCATTGCCTTGCAGGTGTTGTAGGTGATCTTTCGTACAAGGGGGACTCCTTTCGGGTGGAGAGTAGACCTTAGATGTGGCTGGCGACAACATCCAGGATGCTACTCATTGGGGCCAGTGAGGTCTCTGCGGCACGCGCAAGAGAAGGGCGTGGCCACCTTAGCTCTGAAAAGGCAGCTCACTGGATGCCAGTTCTGAAGCCCTGCATGTGTATGACGGGCCTCTTAGAAGGCGTGAGATTTGCTACCGTTCTGCGCATGCGTTCTTGGCGATGTTCCTTCTTGAATGAGAGATCACTGACTCTCTCCCAAGTATCCCCGTTCCATGGCGAGAAAGCCAACCGGTAACATATTGTTTTTGGAATGCTGGGATTTGTAATTCTGATTTTTAAATAAAAAAGAGAAAACTACAAGTCCCATACCCCTCCTCCCCCGCCCACCCGCCCACCAAAACAGGAATGGATGGGTTTCGCACACAGCAACTTGGGAACTCTCATGACATGTCTACCATGATCGCTGTAGAAATCACAATAACATAACTTTCATCTGAGTAACTTTCATCTGGAGGTGATCCCGCGTGATGTTAGTCTATTGAGTTGTACCTCTATGGAACATGGCTGTGTTATACATTGTCTTGTGCTGTTGCCTAGGAGCAGGATTTCTATCTTTGTGTGAGTTCATTTTCAAATAAGCAGATGTTATCCAGGACAGCCTGTGTCTTTGGATCATGCAATCTTCAGATAAAGTTGTGTTTCATTAGCGTGTTGTGGATCCTGATGTCCTGGCAAGATTGGAGCTCTTCCAGTGGCTCCATGTAAAGACTGATGATGTCATGGGAGTGGATGGAGCCCTGGTGTACGCCGCTCTGCGGCTTTGGACAATGTGGCTTCAGTTAGTGAGGGAGAACCATTCCAGGACTTGTCATTGAATCCCATGTGTGCTGAGTGGATGCTGTTCAAGGCTTTATGTGTGTCTCTGTTGAAGGCTGCAGAGAGAGCAGGCAGGACCAAGCAGTAAGGATACATGATTTCTCATGATATGAAGGTCATGGCTACAGGTCACCCCCATTAGGTAATACAGTCAGGGCTCTTGCACTAGTACTAACTGCATGACTGCTGGTCCTGGGAGCTGTGGGCATGGGTCCTGGGGACAGCACCAGGGGCTGTATAGTGTGCTATACCCACACTTCCCAACCACAGGTTACACCACGTTGACAGTTAAAGTATATTTGTGGGGGATTTTTAAAATGTAAACCTAGCTTGGAAGTGGCGAGGGACTGTAAAAGTGGAAGTTGCAGTACACAGTGGAGATGTTAATGATAATGTTAAAGGATATTTGTACCGCGCACTATCACCACCTGGTGCTCTAGCGGATCTGAAAGAAAGCGGGGTAGGTTAGGGCGGTTTGTAGGATAAAGCTGGGAGAGGAGCAAGGGAGCTGTTGTGTGCTGTTGGGAGCTTCAATTCGGTTAACACGGCTCGCTGAGCTTTTTGGTGTGGTATCTGGTCAGAGTCCATCGTGTGCTTTTGTGTGAGGGTCTGTGTGGTGTGTGTGTTGTTGTGGTGTGGTGAAGTGTGTGCGGGTTGCTATGGTTTAAGAGGTTTAAGAGATTTGGTTGTGTTTAGTTAGGGTTTGAGAGGTGTGTGAAGACGGGGTGATTTTTTTAGTAGGGTTGGTTGTCAGAATAGTAGTCTGGAGAAAACGCACACTCCTATTGTGCGTCTTTCCAGATTTAGACAAAATTGTCTTTCATGCTGTGATCTAGTTTCAGCATGATATGGCTGTCGCTCATCTCTCTGTCATTATGTGGCGTTGATTAATCACTACATTTCTATCTTTGTTCTTACTCACGCCAGCCCCTACATCCCAGTCTGTGGTTGATGCAAGCTGGTCCCCGTGGGTCTATATTCTTGCGACCTGCGCCCATACCCATCGCCCTGTATGAGTGGCTAAGGTTGGTAGTTGTGCCTGTTTGTGTCAGCCTTGTTTGTTAGTGGTCTGTCCTGAGTGGGTTGTGGCTCGTGGTCGGTTCCATCTACCATTGTCTCTCTTGTTCTTTTGGGAGTTTCCCCTTTGTCGGTTCTAGGTGTTGTCTGTACCGCCATGGGTTCTGTCAGCCTGTTCTTTGTATTTCCTGTTATATTGTTTCAGTTGTTTCCGTCTGGTTCCGAGGTGTTGAAGAGCCAGGTTTTTAGTGGTTTGTGGAAAGAGAGGAATGAGGGAATGGGTGTCAGGGAATGCAGTTGCTGTGGTCGAGTCCTGCCACTGCGGCGTCATTATCAGTCGGTGTAGCGCTCCTTGAAGATGAGGGTCTTAAGCTTCTCACTGAAGCGCCAGAGGAAAGGACCAAACCCGATATTTGAAAATTTGGCAGCACAGCACCAGAATACTTTGTTTTTGTGCACGTATCATTCCAAAACTCCACGCAGTTAGAAAAAGAAATGTGTCCATGGAGCATTATGGTTACCTGTTTACCTGCTAAGATCACATGTCAATACAAAAATGTATAGACTTCCCGAGAAAAAAAAAACTTGAGTAGAACTCACATAATGTAGACTAGGGCTAAACAATAATAACTGGCAGGGTTAGCAAGCAACCACAAACTCCCTGCCACCATGCAGTTCTCATTACCTCACACATGACATCACAAATGACATAATAAATGACGCTATTGATTAAATCACTTATGACCTCCCGAATTAAATAACCGATGATATAATTGCTAAATCAGAAGCATCATAAAGGCTGCAACAAACATTTGCTCTTGCCCTGTGAGACTTGCATACAGGCTATGGCCTAATGCCATGATCGGTGTGCCCAGCCCCCTGCATGTGCCCCCACCTGGATAGGGCATAGCCATCAGCAGTGCCCTCCATGCCACACAAACATGTAATGTCTCTCAACCAGTTACAAAGGCCATACACTGCGACGTTGGTCTACAGCAGCGGGGCAGGCAGGACTGTGCCTGGATGACCTGCTGCACTTTAAACAAGCTTTGGCAATGCCATTAGATTGGACTTCAGCAGTTCTTTACATTTTATAGTCCTAGGCAGTATTTGTGTTGGCCCAACATAGAAAAGGCACAGCTTAAAGAACATGGAATCTCAAGTTGACGGTCTCCACGTGACATATATTCTATGACCTGCTTGCCTCTGCTGGATGATTACATATTTCTAACATTCTAAATTGGCACCTGACACAACAAGCCTACAGTTTACGCAGCCTGCCATGCACGCTCATTAAATGCTTTTGATTGCTTCACCAACCACGTCATCATCAATAATGATAAAAAACAGCTTTAAGTTGCAGTTATGCAGGGCCATAAACAATGTCCAAAAAACGTGCACATCTGAGAAATGTGTTTATCAGTCATGTGCATGAAAAGAGATTATCAACATTCATACAAACATACACGTTTTAACTGACGATTCAATGGCGTGAAAGCCAAATACTCACTTACGCCTGAGAAATGTTTTTAGCAGAGACAGTCAGAGAGATACAACGAGGGGTTATGAAGGGAAAAAGAAGAACATATACATGAAGAAATACAGAGGACGAGAGAGACTTTGACTGCAGAAGAGACAGCCTTACTAGGTTAAAGGAAAGGGACTATGATGAAGGAGAAGGAATTGGATGAAGGGCTAGGATAAATTAGAAGTACTGGAGTGAAGGGGACATATTAGGATGAAGGGCTGTGATGACGGACTACTCTTGCCAGCAAGTGTCAAGCTTATAAACATAGATATGTCCCATGAATACTTTGGACTCTCCAATCAAGCAAGGCCCACAGTGGTGAAAAGCAGAAATAACACATGTAGATCTTATTTCTTTTTTTATTGTAACATTTAGTTTTTACAAACTTTAATTACAAACACAACACAAGTCTAGTCCACAATTATCCATCAACAACTACTTTTTACTTCTCCACATTTAACAATACAACAATGTTAAAATATCCGAATTTAACGACTTTCAACCTCATTTTTTTCATTTTTACATTATTTGTATTATCAACCATAGTCTCAGAACCTTCAACTTAATTACTCCTTAAACTGATGGCTCAATTACATCCCTCCGAAGTACTGGATCTAAAAAGTCTATTACTGCACAGGTTAAATGCACGTTGTAGCTTGAGAGCATTGAGAACCACCAGTCATCAATGTTATCATTTGCTGGAGCGTGTTTCCACAGGAATTGTATATGCTCAGTTATGATTCCCGTGCATTCAGTAATCACATGCTTTAAGGATTTCACGGCCTCCTTGCAGAATCTACACATATTGACGAGTGTTTCTCATCATGTTTGATCCACAATATGTCTTTTGTGTTATATGCATTCAACCTTAACCTCAGAAACTGATTACGAAGATTTTTGGAGGGAAATTTGTTAAGATATTTTGGTAAATGATCCAAACTGTTTGCTGCATATCCTGTATATAATGATATCTTAAGTTCGCTCCCTTTCTCGTTATTCTGGATCCAATTCCATCTTCGCATTCTTTTTTTTTGTGCTAATTGCAGCGTCTCTATCACTAATTGCCATTTGATATCCGCTTTTCCAACAATAGCTAATAATGATTTTGTCCAACTTTCCAAAATTCCAGAGTGAGGATTATGCAAAGACGGAGCTATAATGCGGTAGGCAGGCACAGGATCTGGAGAAAGAATTTTCCTCAAAGCTGAAATTGCGCGCCACTCAACCGTATCGTACAGGGAATCGATGCCCAGTTTGTGTCTCACTGCTATCATACAAATACTCTTTGGTAATTTTAGAACATACCCCCAAAAGATCCCCTCTAAGGGAGGCCAGATGTTATGATGAAGGTTCCAACCCGCCTCAGCTCCAAAGGTGATCACTGGCGCTACCTTTTGCCTATAGAGCTGCAAGACTGGTTCTAGTGAACATATTCCATATTCGGTGTGCAATTTGGAATCCTGGCGTGATAGTGTAAGCATTTTTTGTATCAAATCCAATCTCCACTCCCACTCTCTTATAGAACTATTCAATATAATTCCTCGATAGCGAATAGATGTTACTTTTTCAATTTTTACGTCATCAACCAACCAATTGAAAGATTTGTCTTTCTTGCTCCCGGGCTTTCCAATTGCAACTATCTTTGTTTTTTTTTTTCTTTTCATTTTTAACAAGATCAATTTTTGCAGCATATCCATGCAGGCTCGATAGCAGCCTTTGAAAACCAATCTGTGTAGGGTCTATCAAAACTATGTAATCAACGTAAATTAGACAGTTTGACCGCTGGCCATTCTCTTTTGGCGGAAAACAATGAACATCTTTAAATGCAGTCGAAATATTCGAAATGAACAGTTTGAAGAGTAGGGCTGTGAGAGGACAACCCTGCTTGGCACCTTTAGTGGTCATTATTTCTTCAGTTAGATCACCATCATTATTAAATCTCACTCTGATCTTTGTGTTAGCATGCAATGCCATCATCGGATGAAGCAAGGACGGAGGACAAGACCACTTTTTCAATTTATCCCATAATTTATCCCGGTTTATAGTATCGAATGCTTTCGCATGTCGATAAATGCCAGGAAAAACCTTGTCTTCTTCTTTAGGGCCTCAAAGTTTAACAGCGTCAAAAGGAGAAGATTTATTTCAGTGCCTACTTTTTTTGTAAATCCTGTCTGTCTGCAGTCCATTAAATCTGCCTCTATTGGCCATGATGATACTCTTTTCTACAAAAAGGTGGCAAGGATCTGTAGGATATGTTGATCCATAAGCAGGGTTAGGAGGTTAGGAGGCTGTTCTTTCAGCACAATAGAATGACATTCTTATAGATTACATCCGGTTTTAAGCTTTCATTATCCAGCTCGCCAGCAAACTCTTCATGCAATCTTAAATTAATTCTTAACCTTATCTTGAGCCATTTCCACTCTGACCAGAACCACACTACCTAGTGAGAAGAAGGAAAAGAGGGAACATGAGAGAGCAAGCAAGGGAGAATGAGAGAGAGTGAAAAAGAGAGAGAAAGGGACAGAGAAAGAGAGGCCAAGAGGAAGAGAGGGAAAGAGAACATGGGAGGTACATACGTGGGGAAAAGGAATCAAAGATACATGAAGACATACAGAGAGAGGAAGAGGGAGGTGAGACTAAGAGTCTGTCCCTGAGTGCCCTATGAAGCTAGGCCTTCAGTTGAGAAATGCATAAATAACACAGGCAGATCCATATTTATCTTAGGGGCTGGCTGTTTCAGTGTAACAGAATTACATTCTCATAGATTACATCAAACCTTTTATTTTCAGAATCCAGCCCCCTTAAAAATTCTCCATGCAGCCTTTAAATCCTTATTTGCCTTATTTTTTTAGCAATTATCACACTGATCAACACCACACTACCCAGTGAGAAGAAGTGAAAAAAAGAGAGAGCAAGCAAGAGAGAATGAGGGAATGAGAGAGTCATATATATATTTTTATATATATATATATAATTATATATATATATATATATATATATATATATATATATATATATATATATATATATATATATATATATATATATAGAGAGAGAGAGAGAGAGAGAGAGTGTGAGAGAGAGAGAGAGAGAGAGAAAGGGAGAGAGATAAATTGAAGTGGTAAAGAAGAAAAGATATATGACAATATACAGAGGGAGGGAGAGAGACAGGGAGGCTTTGGCAGACTGAAAGACAAATTCGGCAAGAATGACAAAATAGTACTAGGATGAAGGATAAAGGTAAGGAGTATGGAGTATGGAGAAGGATGAAGGGGGAGGACCTGGATGAATGAGAGAGACTTGGAACGAGGTCTATGATGATTGAAAAGGTCTACAACAAAAGACTGTGATAACAGACTATGATGGAACACTGTGATAAAGAAGAATGACTAAGAAAAATGACTTTGTGTCAGGCCTTCATCACCCCCAAAGTCCAAATGGACCAAGCCTCCGATGCCAGACTCATAGAAAAGTGTGCTTTGCACACCCTGTGCCTAAGGCACATGCATCAGGGCCGGGTGTGGCCATAGAACATCATTGGGAGGCACGTGCCAGAGTCCTTGGGAGGGGCAAGGTGGAGCCACAAGGCAGTGCCAAAGGGAGGAGCTAGAGCCAGCCTATATAAGGCAAGCCCAACCACATACCCTCGCTTCGCGTTATTCTGCTTTGCAGCGTGACGCTTACCGCTGTTCCTCACCTTGATTCCTGTTACTCCATCTCTGAAGACCATCTTACTCGAATCCTGCAGCTCCATTGCTGAAGGCGCACCTACCTGATTCCACCTGCTCCATCGCTGAAGGCGCACCTTACCTGATTCCAGCCGCTCCATCGCTGAAAGCGCACCTTACCTGATTCCAGCCGCTCCATCGCTGAAGGCTCACCTTACCTGATTCCAGCCATCCCATCGCTGAAGGCGTACATTACCTGATTCCAGCCACTCCATCGCTGTGCGCGCGTCCTACCTGCATTCCATCGCCATCAGAGTCGGAGCCTTTCCTCACCCGATCCGGACTTCCAATGGCCTTCAAGCATCCAGACTCTGCTCCACGCCGTCAGACCGCTCCTACAAGGGGAAAGACACACAACAGGTTAAAAATCTTATAAATAACAAACTCTTGGCCGCACCATACCTGAGTCTTGAATTCCATTATAACGGCCAGCTTACCTGTTGACTTTGAGAGTCCCATCATCCTCAAGGGAATCCCCGGATCCGCTCCACGCTTCCGATCTACCATCTTCACACCTATAGGGAACAGCAGAGACATTGCAAGAATTATCATTAATTACCATCAAGTCAAAAGACTCATTGCCAAAGACATTATTATAAACAAACAATAACTATAACTAAAGACTTACCTTCCAAGTGGATTTGTCGCAGCTGGTCTGGATCACCACTTTCGCGGGCCAGTGAAGCAACTAGGCCCACTGTATGCACCCCTGCTGAAGAACGCAGGACGGAGAGCTCAGCATTACAAAATAACAGGTGAGCTTGCATGGGAAAACTCTTGCGCACTATGTTTTGGCACAAAAGGGTTGAGGGAATTCATAACACCTCCATGCCATTCTCATTGCCTCTCATCTCCTCCCAGGGGCAATACCAGCATCCAGAACAGCATACTCCGCAGCAGCTGGGGACGATAGCCGATACAGGGTAGCCGATCCTAGGGAAGGCTCCAACCATGCCCCAACACCCCCGCAGAGACCAGGTGAGCGTAACACTTTGATACATGTGAGATCTATAACAATGAACTGTAACTAAGGAGAAAGACTGTGCTGAAGTTCTATAAGATATTACTATGATGAAGGACTATGATGAGGAATCAATACTATTATAAAGAGCTATGAAAAACGAGAAATACTTTGATGTAGGACAATGGCATAGGATGAAGGACTATTATGAAGTACTGTGATGAAGGACTACAATGAAAGTGATGTACTAGGAAGTACAAGTAGAATGTGGGAGAAGGAGAAAGACCATGGCACAGGAAAAGGACAAATGAGAATGGCTATGAGAAAGGGTGATAACAAAGGAGTAGGACTATGATGAATGCCTATGAGAAATGAGAAGAACTAGGTTGAACGTCTATGATGAAGGAGAATGATTAGGATGAAGGATAATGACAAAAGTGAAGGACTAAGATACGTGACTGTGACAAAAGAGAAGGACTATTAAAAGAACTTTGACAAGGGACGATGATGAATGAGAAGGATCAGGAAAATGAAAAGCTCTATGCTGAAGGGCTATGATGAAGGACTACGATGAAGGACTACTATGCAGCACAATTAAGAAGGAAAAGAACCACATTGACAGAGAAATATGGAGGACAAGGAGTATGACAAAGGAGAAGGATGATGGAGAAGGACTATGATGAAGGAGAAGGACCATGATTATGGTCAAGAAATCCGACAAAGGTCAAGGAGAAAGAACTAGAAGATTGAATGGTGATTGGAAGAATGCAAAAATGGCAATCTGTGATTCAGCCAATGTATGCTAATAGCACAGCCAGTTGCCATGCCAATATAATATGTTGCTTCTAAACACTTTTTCTCTTCTCTCTCCTCTGTGTGACAACATTTGGGCATAAGGTGGTGCTAAGGTACCACCATATGTTTACAAACTAAAAAGGAGTGCTTGCTGCCTTATAGAGAAAATATCAGCAGTTCCTGAATTTGAGAGCACAATAGACATTTTACTCAAGACGGGCTCTTCTTAAAAATTTTTTGAGATCACTCTACTCTAAGAGCACTCCATATAGAAGTCATGGCCATGATTATTTTTGCCGTAGTCATGATTAGTCAGTATTTAGTTGTCAGAGACATATAGCCATGCCCTGCATATTGCTTAATCAGGGCAAGTTCCGGAGTTCATGTCCGTTGGCCCAATACTGCAGTGTGTGCTGTGCAGAGGGCATGCTGTCATGTTTGCCCCATATACAAGGCCTGGCCAAGGCCACTGTAATGTCACAACTCGTCACTACATATCCAGACAGTGATATTAGTGAGGCTGCCATTGGCAATATTGTTTGCATCTTATCAGTGATTTAAGTGATGATGGCATTTTTTAAATCAAATTTGATGTTGTACGTGAGTTCATGAGCATTGCACAGCTGGTATGTGTATGTTTTTGCCTATTCTCTTTCACAGGGCGTTCGTTTACCCAAGAGTCGTTTAGGTTCTGGTCGCTGGTAAAAATCAGCAAGGGAAAAGCTGGGCTGTGCAGTTTCATGACTGGTAGTCTATTATGGAATGAAAAGCAAAAGACAGAGGAGCTCATGTTCATGAGAGCCGTGACGTGACTGGAAGCCGTAAAAGGCTTGAGTAAGGCTTTACTGCCTTCCATTCATGCCACAGTTAATGTTCAAGCATGTGTATGGCGCAGAGGAGGGGCAGAAAGCAACTTGCATTTCCTCTGCTCCCTTCCTCTCTGTCACACAAATGCTCCAGTATCTTTGGCGGTATGGATTTTCATGGCGGTGCAAACTCTGGAGATCCCCATGTGGTCAGCCTTCTTTATGGATAAAGCAGGTCAGAACCCATAGGGATCCATTGTACACGCTCCCTGCCATGCGAGCATGGCAGGGAGCGTGTACAGTTACAATTAAACCCTGCCCGACATGCTTACCATGCTGGCATGCCAGACAGCGTTTACTTTCCATTGCGAGCGCTGCTTGCCATGCGCACATGGTAACCCTCCCCGACATTCGAGCATGCCAGGCAGCCTTTACTCACTTTGCTCTGTGGAGTGCAAATGTGAAGGGCAAAATGCGGCGTACAAGCCTGTACACCGCTTTTTGCCCCTTACATTTGCACCAAGTGGTGTAAATGACGAACATTTGGCATCAGGGCCCGCTTAAGTTCAAGTGTAAACGTAATGGCTCCCTGCCGTCAAGTTACTAATTTCTAGAAAATTAGCGCCATAGTGCTCGAAAGGCAGTTGAGGACAAGGCAGAGAACTAGGCACTACCCTTCCTCTGAAATGAGGGAGGAGGCAGTGGAAGATGGGAACTTGGGTGTGATGCACATGTATGTGCGTATCTGCACCTCATTTTGCAGACCAGAGGGGCCAATGCCATGATTTGCCCTGTGTTGGACAAGCAAGCACTTGAAGGTGATATGTTGCTGCATAGAATGCCAATGGAGCTGACTGGTGATGGGGAGAGCGATGAGCATCAGATATGAGGGCGGATGTGGTAGGGCCAGATGGAGACCCAGCAGCTAATGTCTTATCATGAATGATCATATAATGTCAGTGAATAATCACAGAGTGCGACCGCACACATCTAAGGATGCTGGTATTGGGTTACCAGTAGAAAGATGGTGTACAAACGGTCTCGTAATTAAGAACAGGCTCACTTAGGAAGGGGTCTTCCTCCGAGGCATAAACAATGGTAAATATGCGTTAATTCCTGCATGAAACCATCTCGCGCCCTTGTGTGAGCTCCCACTCAGCCATTCAAATGTAAATGCTTTCAACGAGATTTGATCAGTTATGGTATGTGATATTACACAGATTGTATACTTTGCCAATCACCGCAGTGGCTGATAGAATGTGCATAATAGGCTATAGATATGTGTCAGCTTACTATGTTGGCCAAATTGCCAAATTCAGCCACACGACTAGCAACTGCTATGTTTCAATTGACAAGTCCCTTGGGGTATAAACTAAATTCATGCCTCTACAAATCAGTAAAGACCCACTGTTCCAATGTTACATAATGGTATCTACCCTCTCCAGCTCATATTCGTTCAGAGACTTATCAGTCATACTTCAAACCACGAGCAATGGGGCAATGAAAGCTGGAAAACCAGCTCCATGCCCCAAGCTCGTATTTAGAGCCTACTGCTCAGCCACACGACACAAACGTGACGTGAAGACAACATAAACGGTGCCATAAACCGCGCAGCAGACATCTTAATGTATTTATAAACATATAACATCCTTCACCCTATGGCCTGTACCCTATCATTCGGATTATCCAACATTCTTCCACCATTAAAACTTGCACAACCCTTTCATTCCATGGCACTTCTGGTCAATAAAGAGGAGGGCTATCTGTCCTAAACCTTTGTTTAGAGTCTACCAATCGGTCACATGACACACGCCTATTAGGTCGTGCAGCGGCCATATTTGAGCTGTTTATAAATAACAATCACCCTTGGCCATATCATCTAGGTCCTATTGAGCTAGCAAAGATAATCAACAATTCCTCATAAACTGAGGTTTACATAATCCTAGTGAGGAAACAGTTGTTACCACCACTCATTGAACAAATAATGATCTGCCGGGGCTCAGCTACATGTAGAGCCATGTAAATATCAGCAGTCATACTTAAATGTCCTGTTGAAATTCCATCTGGAGCTGTACAGACCCCGTACAGCATGTACAGATGATACAAATGTCATGCTGGATTATCATTGTGCATTGAAAACGCATATTCAACAGCAATAAAGTAATTTAATCAATGACAATTAAACATAGTGTTATATTCTGAGCATGCAAGTGAATTTATCTCTGGTACATAAATCCATGTGACATACTTAAGATATCAAACCATCCATAACGAGGACCCTATATGGAATCTATAATCATTGCAACATATCATGAGACAAGCAAGGGATACACTGTTACCATGTTGATGTCATCTACACACTCAAAGAAAACCCAATCACTATTCATCCCTCTTGGTGACATAGCATTCAGCCCATCAATCCAGTAAACTTGCTTCTGGAATAATATCATGTTGATGTCACCTCATCTCCTTTGTGCTTTCACACACACACACTCAAGGAACACAACTTTTATCTGTGAGTTT
The DNA here is from genome assembly GCF_040938575.1 of Ambystoma mexicanum. Classification (NCBI taxonomy): domain Eukaryota; kingdom Metazoa; phylum Chordata; class Amphibia; order Caudata; family Ambystomatidae; genus Ambystoma; species Ambystoma mexicanum. The sequence goes on along the minus strand of NC_090926.1, from coordinate 103,795,464 downwards.
GCATGTTGAGCCTTCATAAAGTGCAAAGCTACAAGCAATTTCTCATTCTGCATGTGGATGTTGGACTTATGCTCCGTCCAGCTTGTCTTTGCCTTCCTAGTGATCAACTCTACATAGTAAATCCCACATGGTCACCTCAAGCCATATATCACATTGCATGAATCACTTGTTGCTGTATGGTGTAAAGATATACTTCTCCCATTATATGGATGACTAATGGAGTTGCGCCTAATTATGTTTCCACAATGTTGACTGTTACCAAGTATTCATTGAATTTAATCATTGGAGGCACATAGTCCACTTTAACTAGGTAATGCCCAAGTCCATAGCTTTTCCGATAATCAAAGGAATGAGAATCGGAGAACAAATGGCTCAATGTAGTCTCCAATTTCAGAATATCGCAATTCTGTTTAATGATGTTTTTGATCTTTAGAATTTGTGAGAAAAAAAATTAGTTACATATACTAATGTGGGCATTACACTTCTGATTTTGGTCCCCAAAAATGTCTCATGTGAAGTTTCTTCCACTTTTTCTATAGCTTTATGAGCAACCCAAACTTTGTATTTCTCTCTAGAAATTTCAATTTCAATTCATAAGCTTTAATTCGGTATCCAGAATCCTCATAGATGAACCTTCTGAACCTCTAAAATGGACTATAGGGAATACTTTCACGGGTCCCTTGTGTATGAAAATTCATTGCAAGCAAAAGTCTATTCTTAGCCGTAGGTTTAGAATATACTGTTGTATTAAGGACCCCTTAACATTACATTTCCATATCTAAGAATCACATTGTATTGCATCTTGACTTTGTTTTAAATTGAATCGTGGATGAATTATTCATGTACTCATAGAAGCTTTGTAGCACTTCCATGGAACCACTCCAAATTCCAAAATGTCATCAATGAATCGAAAATAGCATTTCAAGTGCTGCATCCACCTTGTACAATTAAAAACGTTCTGTTTCCAAAAACAACATGAAGGCATTGGCATAACTTCAAGGATATTATGTGTTTATAGATACTTTAAGATGGCCTCCTCGTGGTCTATGGTGCAGTGCATGATGTCATCTAGACATCTAGTCTGATCTAGAGTGGATAGATACCATTATGTAATGTAGAACATTAGAACATTGGATTTTCAACTTTACTGATTTGTAGTGGCATGAAATGAATGAATACCTCGAGGGATTTGTGAATTGACACCCGCTTGGACTGGTGAGGGTTTTCACATGAAGTTGGGTAAATCATACCTTGCTTTACTTTTCTAGTATTTGACTATAATCTATGATTGCTGGATTGATGGTGAAGTTCTGATTATTTGATGTCAGAGTTAGAATTGCTTTTGCTTCTTTCGGAGTACAGAACTTGAGACATATGCAGGTTGCTGATCTTGATATTTATTAGAGTATTGAAATTGATGGTATTGGGATAAAGAGGATGGCTAATTCAGTTTGTAGTTATGATCTTAGAAAGGAAGCTCCTGTTCTCCTGATCAAGGATTTGATTCTGAAACACGTTGGGCATGATTAGGACGCAGAATGTGTCATCTTTCGGAAATTGTCCATTCACAATTGTTATCTACAAATAATTATTTGCTGGAGTGTATCACAGTTATGTAAAATCTGGATGTAAATCATTTTTTCGAAAGTATCTATAAATATGCATTGATTTTGATGTAAAAGCAGTGAATAAGAAATGTTGGTATAAAAAGTGTTGGGAATTGTGCTTCAAGAATCTGTATGGAAGGTACATTCAGTTGGAATGCTTATGGGCCTCTTATTAGGTCTTAATGAGCTTTTTTGCAACCAGATCAGTTAATACCACTACGGCAGTGCCTGGCAAGTGTCTTTGCCATGCCTGCACGAAAATCCAAACTGTTGCCATTTCCAAAGCTTGTCTTGGTTAGCAAGCCTCCTCCACAGAGCCCCATCCATCTTGCCGAATAGTAAAGCAGGCCAGAAAACAGTGCATCCCCCTATGCGGGGCAAGGCCACATGGCACACACACACACACACACACCAGAAAATTAACTGCCATTGTCAAAACCTCAGACCACTTTTACTCATATAACCTGACATCCTCTGTACGAACCAAGCAGAGGAGAAGCGGTTCAATTTGAAATGTACCGTGCCCTGAGTGTCAGAGAAGAAACATAATAACTGTCTCCTGTTTGCGAACTATTGCACCCTTTTGTGACATGCACAGAGTAGACAATAAAATTATGAGGCACCCGTTTCGACATAATGGGATCTGTGTCTGGTACCTGCTGTTTTATTTTTATTTTTTTAACTTTGAGATCGGTAGAGGATGTTTCCAATCAAAAGAACAGCTTGAGCATCTCTGGGTAGAGAGCAATGGTCAGCTTGTAGGTTTCTCCTGTCAGGCCTTGAGGTGTATCTTGGAGGACGAAATGGAAAATGTCTGCCTCTGATCAGCTCTCCTGCCTAACAGAGGAATCAATCTGCGTCAGTGGTACTCCAGATGAGAGTAGAAGCATAGACTACAGATCTTGCAATCTCAGTCCCAAAGCTTGATATCTGCTCTACGTGAAAGCAGGAGCCACGTCAGTTTCCATGAGTGTGGGGTTAGCTGCACAGCCCTTAATTGACAGACTCTGGCCCGGCCTGTACAATGAACAAAGCCCAGCCTGAATCCCACTTGTTCAAGCAGGCCTTTAAGTGGGTGTCTCCAAAACCTGGTCAAGGCAGGGATCCCTCTGCCACACATGTGCAGCCCAGGTGACTTCTCCTGCGTGCATGTCCTTGGTCTGAAAGCCCACTTCAGGAGACATTATAAGCGAAGGGGACTGATTTATTGATCTACAAGCGCTGTGAAGGATTTAGGGAAATGTTTGCAGGATGGATGTAAGCACCAGCATCTGAGACCATGCTGAGTGACCCAAAGTACACGTCTTCAAGGCCTCATGGTGCATTGTTTAGGTGAGGCAGTTCTCTCTTTAGGCCAAGAACATTGCTATTAAGGGGCAGCATCCAACATTCAAGCCAAGCCCCAGTATTTAATGCCCCTTTCAATTTTGTATTGTACTTAAAGCAGTGCATGAAGTGGCAAAGAGGAGCTCTGCAGTGGATATGATAAAGCAGAGTCCCCGCTGCTGTACAGATCTTATCCAATCCACGAAAGTGCTGTGTTCAGGCGTAGGTACCGCTTTCTGTGTCTTCTCTCGGCATTGGGAACTGCACCATATACCTCAATGCGGAGGCTGACAACTGCAAAGTAGCAGTTTCAGTGCTAAGCATCGCCGTGGATTTAAACAATTGCTTCCAAACTGACGTTGTTTTACTGGCGATAGTCTACGGCTACACTCCTGAACATATCTGTCGCAGTAATAGCTGTTTTAGCGTGAAGGGATCATAGAGCAATTTGAATTGAAATGTTACTCGTTGGATTAAGCTATTCCTACGGGGAGTGTCCTTTATGTCTGTATTGTGGTATGCAGCGAAAGCCCTTACTAATTCACTTCCAGGAATGCCCTAAGTCTTAACTTTAATATATCACCACTGAAGCTGAACCATAAAAGCTGGGTCGGCCACGGGGTGGCCCCGGGCTGGACCCCAGGCTGGGAAAGTGAATGTGGATTTATCTGTTAGGGGCCTGGAGCCTCAGAGAGCAGCCATGGTCTTATGGATGGCTGGACACTCACACATATGCTGTGGGACATAAGACACAGGATCCTGCTTGTTCATGGGACGTCCACCCGTGCTGTGATGAGTGCCACGCAGACTGTCCTCTTTATTTGCACAACGTCGTGGCATCAGTGTGTGGTTCCTTAAACGGTCACACACATCATAACAATGAACAACTTAACAAGAACTATACCGGCACAATTAGAACAAACATAAGTTTCTTTCACTTTCCAACAGTAACGCTATACCATCTCACTCCCCTTGAAGCACGCAATCCTCTTACCGTACTGGACGACGTCAGGACAGTCTCAATGGATAGTGCCATAGATTTCCTCCATCTTCTGGCAAGCGTCTCGTTCCCCCAGTGTCATCGGAATCAGACCTCTCTCATTGCAATGCTCCATCGATACCATACTCTCCTCATAATCATCACTGTAATTCAATGGGGAAATCTCCCCACTCTCGACACGCCCCCTCGCATCACAGTGTGCACCAGGACCAGTGCTGATTCTCCTGAAGAAACTGGAAGTCCTGGTCATTAGTTCCCGGCCATCCAATGCAGTCACTATGGATCCCTTTTTGTCCACAATAGAAAACGGTTGTATCTCATGGGGAAGACTCATCTTCCCCACTGGTCTCCATGTTCTCCCCATTACATAGTCACCAATCTGCAGATAATGGGCGCAGAGACCACACAGAACACTTTCCTTTTCATTTACCCAACATCTTTCTCGACTCAACACTTTGTTGCTGATCTGCATAGACAAATAGTGGGTATGAGGCCATGAGGATATCATCCGAAAAATGCTTCCAGTGGTGCAACATTGGTCACCAAATGCAGTGTCACTTGAAATTCTGAGAGGAACTGGTGCATTGCCCTTCCTTTGCTTGTGCCTTCATTGTGGACGATCTGGAAGACCTTGTTCAGTGTACGCACGAAGCGTTCAGCAACACCATTGCCCCTTGGCCAAAATTAAGGGATCGTTCTGTGGTTGATCCCTCTTTCCTCCAGGAAATTGCAAATGTTTTATCCTTGAAAGGGTGGGCCGCTGTCTGAACACAACTCATTGGGGTATCCATGCACAACAAACTTCTTTTCCAACAGTGGCTGCATGTTTCTGATCGCAGTGGAGGTGACAAATTCCACCTCTGGATAACTTGACTGTTAATCTATTACTACTGTGAAATGCTTAATCATTTATTGACCCAAAATCCACACTTATGTTCTGCCATGGATTTCAGCTCCTGGGCATCAATAGGATCAGGGGCATCTTAATTTCTGGTTACTCTGCTTGGCACCATAGACACATTTTTATGTACTTATCCTCTTGTTCCTCTAAACCTGTGTGACAAATCAAATACCGGGGTACCAGTGGTCCATGGGTGAATATCCATTTCTAAACAATCAATCAGCCCACACCTCTAATACACCAGAATGGATCAGAATAGATTGTATTAAACAAGCAAACAATTGAAATGATAAACCTCCTTGTCCAATTTTGGTAATGTGGACAGAGCGACAAGCTAATATCCTCTAAAGCTCGTGGATCATTGCTTATTTGCAAAACAAAACGAAAAGACAATTATTATCCAATGATAAAAGGAGTGTCCAGTCAAGGCTGTTTAAAAATATCTATTGTATTATCACAACAGACAATCAAATAACACTATTAAATACAACCCACCCTGTTAAGGAATGCAGAGAACAGACAGTTTCCAAGAAGGAAAAGGCATGCACCCTGGATACTGACAGGAGGGTAGTTGGAATGCGTAATAACCACAATAGTCTTTTTAAAGGCTTCTTGGCTTCAGTTAAAAGGGAGACCAGGTCTTAAAATGTATCTAGGAGCCTTCTGGGAAGGACCAGAGGGACAGAACCATAATGTAGCTTTTGATGTATTAGTTATGGGTGCTCGACAGTGTCGAGTCGCCTTCAGGCCCTTTTTAGGTTTCTGCGACAAAGTTCGAGACCGGAGTCAGTGGCGGGTATCAGCCTGTAATACAATTCAATCAGCTCAGCTTGGCGAATGGCTGCAGGCTGGCCTTCACTGCAACTCGGGGTCAGGAATCATTATCTCAGTGATGATCGGCAGTTCTGAAGTGCTGGTTGAGACGTCTCGGGTTCATTCAGTGACTGTGGCTTGACAGTGGTACCTCAAGGCTTGACGGCGGACAGCGTTGCAGGTGGGCCCGGATTGAGGAACTCAACTGGCTCGAGAATGTCCTTTAAGATGGTTGGCAGCAGATGCTTGTCGTTGCACTTCTCTCTGCCTTTTAAATGGGCTTGCGGTGTCCTTTAAGGCGGGCGGCCCAGAGCTTAGGGAGTGTGTTGCAGGCAGCTGCCTTGTCCTTGGTGTCAGGTTCAAAGAGCTTTTGGCACTCCCTGTCCAGGGAGCTGGCTGCACGGCGTAGCAGGGCATGCTGTGTGCTGGCTGGGTACTGGTTCTGAAGTGGTGGGAGGGTCTTCTGAGTTATTTTCTCCCTCTGTTCCCAGGGAGAAGTTAAGGGGAGGGATCTTGCTTCCCTCTTTGAATGTTCCTGGCCTTCCGTCACTGGCAGAAGCTCAGACTATCCCTTCAGCCAGGGTCCAAGGATGAGTTCTTCTTCATGCTTCAAGTGAAGTCTTCAGATGATCCGCTTAAAGAGGGGCTCCAGTCCTCTATTAAAGCCAAGTGGGGCACAGTGATTGGTGTAGGCTAAGCATACCTTAGTGAACCAATTCTGGGGTCCCTACCAACAGTTTTCTGTATGTGTGAAGTCATAAGCAGAGTGCTTTGCAACAGGAAAATGTAAAGGGGTAAAGGTTCCCAGAACCTATATGCTGGAGCCCTTCTTTTTCAACAGAAAGAGCTCTGGGCTCACTCCCCTGTGATACTAGGTCCCACCCACCTTCTTGTTTGCTGTGATCAAAGTGTCTCTCTGGTTAATGGTTCTCCCTGGAAGATGCTGAGAGACCAGACTCTCTGTCTTCTACAAACCACATTCTTGGATCATATGAATGGGGTCCACCTAGTGGGGGTGGTCACTGTACAATGAACTCAGACATGTAATTTCACTGTCATTGATATGAGGGTGCGAGCTGGCTTCAGGTTGACATAGTTACACATGAAAGGTTTGTTGGGTTTCCTGTCTCCTTGTAATCCTCCACACCCATGGCGGCCTGTTTGAAGTACCCTCTCTTGATATGACCTAACAAAAAAGCAGGGTCGTTCCATGCAGTCTTTGTCAGTTTATCAGGCTGTCCATGGCAGGGGGAATTTTGACCTCCCTCTCCTTGGGATGACATTGTGCTCTCCTCAGCTGTCACTTTCCAACTAAATATGACGGGGGCAGACTGTACCTCTAGGCTGTGTCCAGACCGGAGTACACGGGTCTAAGCGCCCACACATTTTCCTGAGGCATGTCTATCATCATACATTTACTTTAAATGTTTAAAAAGCCCAGGTGAGCACATGCCCACCATGTGGATGGTCAAATTCCTCACAACCTGGGAACCAGACTTTTAGCCATGGGCAAGCCCTTGTCTTGGCTTCCCCTTGGTATCTGTGATGTGCCAGCCCCACCACATTCGGTATCAATTTAGCTGGAATCAGTAATCGGGAATCTCTGAGAAGAGGACCCTCTGGTGTCAGAGTTTTTCTGGGATTTTCTTGGCCTCTAGGATCTTCTTATTCGGTTGATGCAGAGCCGTATTCCAAGCTCCACTGAGAAGAGCACTTCCTATACTTTTAAAACACTCATCCTCTGTGGACACTTCTGCAATTTCTTCCATCTACATGGATTTAGGCACAGCACTCTCGGAAACCAGATGGAGGTGTTTTTCTGTGTCTAGTTGCTGGTCAGACAACTCCACCTTGTGGGTGCTTGGGTGTCTCGATAGGTAATCAGCTGGATTGTCACTCCCAGGTCCACATGACTACTTGACATCATAATCTTATAGTGCAAATAACCACATTTCCATTTGTGCTGGGGGCACACTGTTGATCCGGAAATAATGAGAATTAGCAGTTTATGATCAGTTATGACTGATATGGGCTTTGCATGAATACTCATACACATAAATAAACAGATGGTAATGTCAGCAACCTCATAACACTGTCAGTACCTCCTCTTCGATTTGAGAATAATGCTGTTCTGCGGTAGACAGTACACTGCACGCATACACCACATATTTTATTGCATCCTTATGGTTATGCTGCAAAATAACGCCATAAATTGCGGACGCCAGCCATTGGGGCTGGCATCCACTACCAGCTCTGATAGCTTATTGAGATACAAAAACGCCATTGTCAGATTTCACGTGAGTGCATATTTGATATCCAAAAGGGCACTTTCTTCCAGCCGTGTCCACTGTCATGGAGAGTCCTTTTTTTGTCAGCTGTCTGAGTGGCTCGGAGAGGGTGGCTAAGTTCTGAATAAATCTGCCACAATATGTGACCATGCGCAGCAAACTATGTACCTTAGATACATTGTTGTTAGGTTGTGCTTCCTGGATGTCCAGCACCTTCTTGTGGACTGACGATATTCCGACTTCTTGAAAGACATGGCTGAAAAATTCCTGCTTTTTCTGCAGAAAAACACACTTCTCTCGGTGGAGAATAAACCCAACCCAGCTGTTTGTAACCTTTCAAACACCTTTTCCAGCCTTTCGAGGCCTTTCTGTTTTGGTGCATACTTGGATGTCGTCATTGATGTTGATGGTTCCCGGAAGACCAGCCAAGACCCTTCGTATAGCTTGCTGAAACACCTTAGCCGCTGATGATACCCCAAAACTCAATCAATATAAGCCTTTCTGGGTTGAGAATGTTGTGATGTACCTTGATGCTGGATTTAAACATAGCTGATGATAAAAAGTTTGGAAATCCAGTTTAGAAAAGAATGCTGGTCCCTGGAGATCTGACACAATTTCATCAATTGTTGGTGGAATGTGCTGTTTCCTCTTTACGGCCTTGTTTGGTTGCTTCATGGCGATACAGATGCGTACGAACTCTGGCTACTTAGGCTATCAAGCAACGGCTATCGGTGACACCCACAGGGTGGGACCATTAACCTTCTCAATAATTTCCATTTTGACCAACTTCTCCATTTCTTCTTCCACCTTCCATTTTACATGGAATGGAACGTGACTGTGCTTCAAGGCAATGGGCTGAATGGTTGAGTCTCCTTTCAAACATCCAATGTTATCGAAAATCGACCTGTATTTCTCCACCAACAAGTTAACGTTTTCAATGTATATAGTTCAAATGCAAAGTTCAATAGTCTTAAGAGCTTTGGTTGCTGAGCACCCCAGTAGGATGTCCTTATTGACTGAGGTCACGTAAAACCTGGCCCTTTATTGTTGGCAGCTATGTTTTACTGTACTAATGAAGGCACCGTCCAGAGGGATCGGTTTCACTCTTCTGAATGTGAAAATGCGCACAGTGGTCTTTGATAGTGGCATTGTCTTTCTCACCCTCTTGTAATGCAACAGTGCCATGACGCTCACTGAAGCACCAGTGTCAACTATGACTGGGTTATTTGTATCCTGAATGTGCACAACACAATTTAGTTGTCATTTCCGTTTGCGACCAGCACCAAGTACATTGCAAATTAAGAAAACATCTTCCTCTCCATCATCGGGGGTCTTCATGTTCTCCTCCTGGACAGACGGATTTACCTGAGGCAGCATTTGCTTCTTGCACTATGACTGCGGTTTCCGCTGTGGCTTGCTGTCAGACTGCAATGGAGGCAGATGGGCCCTACAGGCTTTCGCAAAGTGGATAACACGACCACACCTACCACACATGCACCCTTTGCTGGCCAATCCCCGGAGTGGGGCAGATTGTAACCATAATACAGTATGTTCCAGATGATTCTGACATCTTCTCCAGTGTGGTAGCACCCCTTTTTGGAAATGTTTTGGTGCACCCCCTCCAACAGCAGAGGCATCTTCCAACTTGATTGTCTTCAGTGTGGAATCCATTAGAGATGATTTCACCTCCACTAGTTCATGAGACCTTCCCAGCTCCACAATCCTTGATAGGCTGATGCCCAATTTCCTCCGAATCTGTTTGTGAAGCTTCACAGATAGATATCCTTGTATGACCTGTGCACGAACTTCGTCTTCTTAGTCTTGCTGGACACATGTGAGCGTCAGTTGCCACAGCCACGAGTGAAAAGCAGCCAGTGACTCATTCTCCTTTTGTTTGGCATCCCACAGCCGAAACCGCTCATATTCGTAATAATTTTGGGCCACAGTAGCAGCAGCCTAGAAGTTGTCCATTGGATTCAAATTTTTGGAGATGTTGTGGACCACAGTCCCAGCAGATTATAGTAGCGTGGACGTCTTGGCACGCATCTATACCCTGCTGGGCCTGTGCCTTCAGAGTACATTTCTAATTGCTCAACCCAGAGAGTCCACGTACACCCAGACTGGATGGGGCCCCCATGATGTAAAATTCTGTCAATCGGGCCAGGGATCCTTGATGCCTAGGGCTCATGGCCAGCGCCTGTGTTCCCCTTGCATCATCCACCATCCTGAGGCCGCATTTCTACAGTGATGGTTGATCCCCACTTTGTTTTAGGATGCACCAGTCTAAATATCCCAAAGTACAGGACAGTGATATGTGGTACCCAGAGAGGGCACAAATGTGTGGCTGCCAAATTGGTTGGCTCCTCCCACTGAGTCACTCCAGGGGACACGTGATGCAGACAGGTGAGGGGTTCCACCTTGATGGGAGGTTTGTATTATTGTTTTTGTTGTGCTTGTGCTACTGATTATCAGCAGACATGGTCAGGAGGCGCTCAAGCACTCCAGTGGAGCCGCACCCCCAGGGCAGGACTCACCTCCCCCAACACAGATGATCTGCAGTGTATGTAGAAGGAGCGCAGGGATGAGCGCCTCTGCCTTCCAGCACCTTCTGTACCAGTGCAAGCATTAGAACTACTCCAATTAGGCCTCCTCTGGGTTGACCGTACCCTCCAGGACACAGGATTCTTTTTGTGTGTGTGTGCTCCAGCTTGAACGTGCAACTGCCTCGTCACCAATGTTAGCGGCTTGGAGCCTCACAGGGTAGAGGTGGTCTTGCGGCGGCCCTGACACTCACACATACGCACGCTGTGGACATAAGACACGGGAGACAGCTTGAGGATCATGGAATGTCCGCTCCTGCTTTGCCACGCAGACCGCCCTCTTTATTTGGACAACGTCGTGACATCAGCGTATAGTTCCTTAAAGGGACATACATATCATGACATCATCTATCTCTATGATTGCCAAAAACCATTGTCTGTCTAATAGCTGGTCTGTGTATTGTTTAAAGCTGCAGTGCTCCCTGCAGCTGCCCCACGTCATCCGCTGCCTGAGCAGAAGGTATGAGGCGGCAGTCAGCAGGAACAGGGGGCAACAGAGCCTCCTGTCAAAGCCGGCGGTAAGGAGAAAAGCTCCATGTGGAAGTAGACAGCGATGACGGCGCATCCTCCTGCACCTTCCCGCAAGCGCAGGTTGCATTGAGAGAAGTACTCAAGTCCTCCTGCAGCACGTACGGACCACAGCGACGTCACACGCTCCTTCAAGCAAATACCGAACTTACTGGAGCAGACAGTAGCAGGCTGCAGCAACTTCTTGCAAGCAAAGTCAGCAGTGGCATTTGCTGGAGCCTCTTGCTGGAGCAGGTCGCAGTGAGAGAAGGACCCCACGCAGGAGCTCACCGTGGTGACGGCTACCCCCTCCCCCTGCTGCCGCAGGCCGCAGAGTCGGCCGAGCCTCCTGCCCAGGCCTCCTGCTGCCAGGTTGCGGTTTCCAGGACGCCAGGCTGGCTGCTGTGTTGCTGAAGGTGACCCTTCCAGCTTTTGATGTGACAAGAGGGAGCTGGTGGTCCGTTAGCCCGAGCTCCGGGAGCGGAAGACCGAGAGACACTAATAGAGGCATGTTCATCTTCCGGGGTGAGCTTTACAGATGATATCATGTGTTCAGGGAAGTGAAGAGGTCTAGTAACTCACACGTGGAGTGGAACAAGACCGCACCCTTGCAGAACAGTGGAGTGGGAGCAGGCTGGTCTCAAGGGGTCCAGTCCGTGCCCCTTGAAGGGCAGTTCTTGGAAATATTCCTTCGTATGGCAACCCCCCTGCCCCCAATTCCTCCTCCGTCTGAAGGCCAGAGAGCTGCAGCAGAGCCAGTAATATGTCTACAGGGCAAACTGTCTCTCACTGAATACACCAATGACACCAGCAGCCGAAGAAACTATACCTAAGGGAAGAAACACAACTGGTGACCGTGAGTATCCCACCAGAAGAACTTAATGTAACTGTACACGAAACGCTGGAGGGAGAGCAGTGGAAATGAGAGTGGCAGTCTCCCTCATTTTAAAGAAACATATAAGGGAAAGCTTATATAAGGCACATATGGTCCCCCCAAAAAACGAAATTAACAGCAGCAATGGAAAAACAGAGTGATTCTGTTTCCTCACACTCTGAACACATCAACACAGCAACACACAACCTTGCCCTGCTCCTTCTGACCAAGTCCAACCCATTCGCTTGCAGGTCCAAAGAACCAAGAGACCATGGAAATGGCACCAGTTGTGCTATATAAAACCTAGCCTAACATTCGTGAACCCATCGCATGACAGTGGAATTATTTGAAACGTTTAACCAGCTCACAAAACCTCAGACCCCAAAAGCCATAATAACAAATACAGGGGGCCTCATCACAAGTCCGGGGGTACCCCTGCCGGTGCTCCCGGTGGGTTGCCGCCAGACTTGCAAGATTTACCAGAGCTTGGCTTGCCGGTAACCCTAGGGGATTGCAACCCCGGTGTTCCGGGAAGTCATGCGGCAGTAATTGTAAATCTCCATTCCCATTTCAGTCCGACTCAATGGGAATGGGGACCATGGAAGCACCGGCGCCGTTAACATCGGTGCTGGTGCTTCCGTGAATCTCTGTGGGCGGGTGCCGTTCTGCCCGCCAAGTCTAACCCTGGCGGGCGGAACAACACCCTCTTGCAGAGTCGTACTGTGCCGGTCTGGTAACAAAGGTGCCGCTAGGCATACCGGCACCGTTGTTACCGGACCGGCATAGTTATAATGAATGAGGCCAAATGTCAGTATTTATAAAAAGTTTTTGTCTATTTGTTAGACTACCAATAACACATGTGCCTTCTGATAATTTGCATCACAATGCACAATAGATCATGTATAGTTACATGTGCCAAACCATTCCGAAATTCCTAAACATTTAATCCGAGGCTATCGTTACCAAGGATACATGAAATGCTCTCAAGCACCTTCTGGGCGGGCACTAAGCCTGTCCATCACCACACTCCCACGTATGGAATCGAAGAGCACTGACTGGGTCCTGAGCAGAACGCGTCAAGCCCCTTCTGAGCACCTTCTCTTACAGGCCAGATCCCCTGACAAAACAGTCCCTATTACCAGCTCGCGGGGTCCTAGGGAAAAGGTGCATATGAAGGGTGATCCTTGTAAACCCCCTCTGACAATCATTGCCCAGTTTCCAAAGCATCCCTGAGGACAAAAAACGACTGTCTCTCTGGCTATAAGACATGTGCCGGTGGGCAGGGCACTGTTAGGCACATGAAAGATCTGATTAGACAAGGGTTTGTCTGTATCAGGTAGAGAGTCTAGGGTTTAACCCCACTCATTCCGGGGCCCTTCGTCCAAGCTTTCATTGCTACAGCCAGTGTGGGAATTTGTGTTCTCCTGCAGGGAGGGTGGGCGGGGGGTTCAGTGGATTTCATCAGACCCCCATCCGTCATCGCCAATCTAGCCCTATCCTAGAGCAGGGGCCTGCAACCTTTGGCTCTCCAGATATTTCGGACTACAATTCCCATGATATCTGGCTATTGACTATGCTGATTAGGGATGATGGGAGTTGTAGTCCAAAACATCTGCAGAGCCAAACGGTTGCAGACCCCTGTCCTAGAGAGACACTGGGCACATTTAGTCTCCAACTCCCCCAAAAGCAAAACTGTAAAATCTGAGCTATTTGAAGCCGATGTGTAACCCACAATTTACCCCAGCCGTGAAGTGCACTACCCATCATTAGGAGTTTATAGCAGGGTACAGAAACGATGTGACAACAGGACACCTCAGTTCTTTTTCTTGGTCAAATATGGTAATTCTGGCCAAATCATTGTGTCTCCCTCTGCCCTGTTACTGTTCTGTCTAATTTAAAAGTGTTCAACAGCAGCGCCATTCAAACGTCAAGTTTATTAATATAATTCAGCATTTGTCATTGTATCTGCATACAAAAATTCAGACACAAAATGTAAATGCTGTAAATGTATTAAATCCACTGGGAATATTTAAAACCTTCAGAAATTCTAGACAACACAAAGAAAGGAACTAGGGTCTTCTAGTTTGCCTTCTTTGGACATGCTTTGAATAATCCACGTTATTTATAAGTCAATTCAATATAAACAAATAAGCTGCTGAAGATGGAGGTCCAAGCATGGCCCTCATGACCCCACCTGACTCTGGGGCCGCATACAGAGAAATGACAGGCACATCTCATTCTTAGTCCCTTCATCGCCATCATCAATGTATTGCAGATATGAGAAACGAAACGTTACTCACTCAGTGAGCCATTCAAACCAAACTCAATCAATGACATTCAAGGCATGGAGACGTCTGCATTCGATCAAGTCGACTGAGCACAAGAGAAATCACTGATGACATCACTACGTAGCTGCACTTTGACATGAAGTACATAGCCATCCATTTACAAAGTTACATACACATACATATCTCCATATATGTCTATATTCTTTGCCAAAACAGAACCACAAAATGCCAAGTATACTTATAACTAGCGTGCATATGCTTGATTACCACTAACATGTAAAGCCATAAGGATACCAAAACCAAACAACAAAAACTGAATGCGCTCTCCCAGGCTTAGGTGATCAGAGATGGCAACATTAGAGAACACATAGCACCTCCATGTTAATTCTCATTACCTTGAGATGGTACACTCAGCCTGGTAACCGTCCAGGATCCCAGGGCTGGGGGATACATTCTGCCTTATCCAGAATCAACTTTTACGTGAAGACATAATATGTCGCAGGAGCCGATAGTCTCCCTAAGTTTCTGCCACTTAGAAGCAGATCTAGCCCTTATAGAATGCATATATAGTTCGCCTAAACTGACCAACCGGAATGGCCAATAGGTTTCGGGGACGGAAATTGATTTTGTGAAGTCACTTCTGGATAAAACCGGGTGACACACGCTCAGAAGATGAGAGCTCTGGAGAATGTATGTTTTTCTAGGGTGATCCGTGTCATTTTGTCAGATAATAAAGACATTAAATATTGCCCTATGGTTGAGTCTTTCGTTCTGGCAGCTGGGAGTTTTTGATGGCCTGAGTGTCTCTCTGCAGGTTGACAGCTATAGAGCTTCTGCCACTCCAACACATGTGGTAGCAGAAGATGATCGCTAAGACCTTTCGGCAGTAAACCGCCTCATCCTGCTGCATGCCCAAGGGGCTGCGAGGTGACCCACAGAAACCACTGCCTGAATCCACGCGTGGGGAAAAAGAGAAGAGGTCAACAGGAGGCGTCTTTGGAGGGAATTCCTGCCTGATTCCCATGGGACACCTAGCAGACCAGACTGCAGAGTGGCAGAATGTGGGAGAGTCAGTGTCCGAGGGGCTTCAGCGAATCACAGAGTGTAAGTAGAGACTCAGCTATATCTATATGGTATATGTGAGGAGAGGAAATGTTCCACTTGATGTTGTATTTTGTGGTTTTCTGTTTTGTTTAAGGATTACCTATTCTTGAAGCGGTCAGTTTGGGCGTTTATCTTAAACGGTCAGCTTAGTTTGCGGATGTACAATCTTTGGAAAAAAGAGAAGAATTGTTTCCCTGTGAGATAGGCAATTCAGCTTGGTTCATGGATGATTACATATGGTTACCTGTATATAGGTGTTAGTGGACGAAGCTATCTTGTATTACGGAAGGTGGTTTCCTAGTTTATCTCTTAGAGATGCATTCCTATATGGCGACACTATATAAGAGGGACCACGTGATTTAAAGGTTTACCCTGTTAGTGAGGAAGAAAGACCGCTGTGTGTTTTACGTCATGTTTGTCATTGTGTTTTTGTGATTAAGAGCTTACATATATTTATATATTGAAGGGTCAGATATCGAGAATTTTTCCCACTAGGGTATTGTTGATGTCACCCATGGGGTTACTTAATAGGACTTAAGGTGCACCGAATGTGGTGAATTTCAGTTGTTGGACTATTAAGTGAGTTGAGGATCAGTGGTGTGCCATTGGGTCTGCGCTTGAGAAGCACACTAGTGGAGTTGTGGTTTGAGCCTTCAGGGCGGAGGATGCAGTGGGGATGGTGCGTGGAGCCTGCCTACGCTGATGGTGGTGAGCCAGAGAGGGTATTGAGTATAGCAAGGAATGGACTTGCGATACCGAGGGCAAGTTGGCAAAGCCATGGCACAAAGACAGGAACATTTCCAAATGTGTGACAAGACTTTTATCCTTTCTCGTGGACACAAGGGTGACTCAGTCCTGTATTAGGGAGGAAAGATACCCGATGTCAGGCATTGCCATGAACACGCAAGGATTCTCTGGGGCTAAGAACTTTGTCCCTTTTAATGACGAGCTTCCATTTCCTTTAGGAGAACATGACTTGCCATGCCATTTATTTAAGTAAGTGACTGACTTACTTGAGTTATAGAAAATGTTTCAGGACGTGGAAGGGGACCTGATTCAGAGTGGTTGGATGCTGAATCAGTGCGATATGGGAGGCAAACCCCCTTAACTCCCCCTCCTCAAACTGCAGATGAAGGTCTGGTAGCAGAAAGTAAGGGATTTAACCCTGTAAAGGAGTTGAAAGCAGCAGTGGGATACACCAATCCCACTTTTGCACCTCCAACATATAGTGGTGAGGATGCACTTAGTGGCACATACAAATGGAGTGAAAGAGTGCAGGACACCAGCACTCTTAAGATGGACTTGGCATGTTTAGATGATGAGGATCGGGAAGGAATTAGAGGAAGGTTAGGGGAACATTACAGGAGCAAGAGAGACAGCACGGCTGTCCCACAGGTAGATAGGAGTGTGACTGAGATCTCATTGAGAGGGGAATGTGGGAGTATAGATCGAGCCAAGAGAAAACAGCGGGAAGAACCAATGTTAAGGCGACTCTGTTTGGAGGACGAGAGAGACGGAGACAGTGACAGTAGTATTGGGATCATGGGGTCAGAGGAGGATCAATGGAGAAGTGATGATGACAAAGGGGGAGGCCATATCGCCGCTCCAGGGGATCAAGCCTTGACAGATACATAGTGTGGGGAGACAGCGAAGACAGGGGGACAGAAGAGGGAAAAAATTAAGGGTGAGTGAGTCCCAGGGACAGATCGCACAGTGCAGATGAAATTACTCCATAAGTGCAGCGGCTCAGAGCCCTGCAAGGACAAAGACGGACAAAGACGACAAGGGCGTTCACCACTACTAATGCCACGAGGAGACATGATGAAGGAACGAGACTGATGCAGTTCCCATTATTGGAAAAGGGTGGTGGGTGGCCTCACTATATACCATGGCAAAAAATGTATAAAGCCAATTTAAGATGTAAGCTACCATCATTGACTGCTGAGGCTGAGAAATTGATTGTTGAGCTTGAGAGACAGAAAGCAGGTATGACATTAGCAGGGGGAGACATGAAGAGTCTTCTTTCAGCTATACTTGGGAAGGATAGCAGACAATGTATGCCGGCGTGACAGCACAAAAGACGACAAACAATGGTGCTTCGTCCAATAACCTTTGAGCAGCCATATGACAAGCACTAAGGTTGCAATACCCATATACCTTGGATATAAGCACAATTATGGCACGTACAAAGCGTAAGAATGAAGAACAACTTCAGTATATTCAAGAGATTCAAGAGTGATGGCAACTCGAGACAAGAAAGCCGTGGGTCAAAACAGTGGGGTTATTTAACCACATATTATGCCATGGGTTACTTGAGCAGGTGCAAAAACAGCTAAAGAAGTTGGTGGGGATGGAGACTAAGCCATGGTCAGAAATTCAGCTAACGATAGTGTAATATTCTAATGCAAACGAATTCGAGAAAGAAGTGTGAGGAGAGAAAACAGGAAGAAACTAAGTTAGTGCAGAAGAAATTATCACAGTATACAATGGAAATGACAATGCTAATAAGCGGGGAGGAAGTAGTCTCCCAGCATGCGCAGAACAGACCACAAGTAATCGGGAGAAGGCATTGCAAGACGAGGTGACATGAATCAGTGGCCACATGGATGAGGGATGAGGTGGGGAACCTCAAGTAAGAGGGTTCGAACACCCAGTGCAGAAGGACGCAGAAGGGTTTCAAGGGGGATAGCAAAGACCAGTGGGGGATCCCATACAATGTTGGTGATGTGAAAGAATGGATCACATAGCTCGAGTGTTCAGGAGCAGAGGTGGGATGCACCAGAATAGGGGAATGCATCTGAACTGGATGGACCACAGATCGCCCATTAGACTTGGGGTCTCCAAACAGCCCTTTAAAATGAGCAGCAGCACCCTTGGGATAGATGGGGATGCAGATGCGTACTCTTACACCAAATAATAATGACAACTCAATAGTTTCACAAAGGGAGTACGTTTAATGACAAGTACAGAAAACGGGGAGTTCAATGAACATCAGCAACCGCTTGATCTTCCTTCTCGCTTAAACTCCAATTAATTAAAAAAAAACCTCAATATTTATACCAAAAAATCATCATCATTGACGCGTAATCTTAAAAACCTAACATGCAACTTGATTGGTTATCGGAAGGTAACTTTAACATAGGTACTATATCTGTATATGGTAACAGGGAGAGGGGATTGGGTAATCAATGTCAGGTGGGGCAACTAAGCCGTTCCTTCAAACTGCCCACTGTAAACGTTCACTGTAAATGTCACTAAAAGTACAACGTCCCATTGGCTCTACTCTCTATAGGACCCTAGATTAGACAGTCCACTATGATTGGGTTGGCATCAGTCCCACTCATACTTTTCCACTTGCGCTTAGCAGCATGCAAAATAATCAGCCAGGTGCAGGGCATAAGCCTGCACCCCAGCTTCCCTCCAATTATGTTACAATCATTCATCACCTCAGTGGTCGTGTGTCAATTACTGCTTTGTAGGTTGGCCTTGAGTCTGATTCTTGGTCTGAGAAAGTTAAGGTGGCTTATTCTGACCTTCCTGAACAGGATTCTCTGTTGTTTATCTTCTTTAATTGTATCCATTTTTAGTATTATTTAGATCTTTAGTAGCCTCTTTTCCATTCTGCTCATGTGTGCAGTGGATTTTCACTCATCTATAAAGTGCTTTTGAGGTAGATATATGTACAGTTGGCGCTTGCCGCAATCTATTTTACTACTAAACATAAGCAAGCTTCACGAGTTCTTTGCTTCTTGCAGTTTCCTGCATCTGTACATGTTTAAACTAACTGAATATTTTCATTGTGCATATGGCATACGTTTCTTCATCTTGACATCAACTGTTTCACCTTAGGCTCAAGATGTCACTTATCCATGGTATTTCGTCTCTTTGTCAGTACTCTTAGGTCATTATATCTTCTATATGTGCGCCAGTCCGATTTTCTTATGATGTCACCATTCGTTTTCTTTTAGTATCCTCTTGGCTTCTTCAGGTATTTAATTCTGACAAACGTCCTTTTGTCTTGTCTGTAGATATGGTCTTCTCAATGGGTACCTTATTGTCCAGGTTTTCTTAGGTGCCAGTACTTCAATAGATGCTGTTATTCCAATAGGCACTGGGCAGAGCCCGACCAAGGCTCTCTGCTAGTTTATCTGTTCTCCATACGTCACATATTTTGGCGTGAACGTTCCTGCCACTTCGAAGGAGGTGGCTGGCGTGTGGATGAGACCTGGCACTTCCTCTTCCCAACACCAACTCACATATCAGGAAGTGCAGACTGACTATTATGCCCAGGATCCCACGCAAGCACAGACATATGCGCTGCAACAGACGCACACACAGGACATGCAAATGCAGCCTTGCCAGCCTATGACGCATGCACCACAGATGCAGGGACACATGCAGCCATCACAACTAGCACAGCAGGCATCAACACAGCAGAGCATTATGGCTACGGCACATGCAAATTCCATGATGCAGACTCCCATGCCGAAACTGGGGGAAGCAACTGTAGTAGGAGGCAATGAATTCACAGGGAAGCAAATGTCATTATACCCACAATAGGACAGCCCACAGACAGACCTGATGTGTTCAATCCTATCCGTTACGTTGTTCATTCTCATTGTCTTGAGAAGGTAAGGTACGCACAGCCTGTCCAGTGTCCATGATCTGGGGGGATACATTCTTCCCTGTCAAGAGTCAACTTTCACGTAAAGGTATAATGTGCTGCAGGACCCAATAGTCTCCATACGGTCCTACAACTTTATATTTTGTAGAATGTAGAGGTGGTTCCCAGAGGAACCACCAGATTTGGCTACCCAGTAGTAGAACTAACCCTTCTCAAACGTGTATATAGTTAACCTAAACTGACCAATCGGAACGCCTGATTTTGTGATGTCACTTCTGGATAAAACTGAGTGACACACGCTCAGAAAGACGAGAGCTCTGGAGAATGCATGTTTTTTCTAGTGTGATACCTGTCATTTTGTTAGATGGCTAAGGGCCTCATTACACGGTAGGCGGTAAGGGTTTACCGGTACCGGTAAGGGCACCAGTACCGGTAAACCCTTACCGCCTTACTACGAGTTCCCTTTGCGGGACCCGATCTTAACAGCTGGTTTTACCAGCCGTTAAAGTAGGGTGCCGCAAAGTGAACTCGGTGCTAATTACGGTACCGCAATTTCCGGTAGGGTAATTAGCGCCTTCCCCATTCCCAGTATGCCCTATGGGGGCAAAAATGGGAATGGGGAAGGGCCTTGGTGAATGGGGAATTACTGCCCCACTCACCTTGGAGTAGGGCGGTAATTCCTCCATCCACCAAGGCGGACACGGTAAAATACCGGCAGCAACCATGGCGCTAATAGCGCCATGGTTACCGCCTACCGTGTAATGAGGCCCTAAGTCTTTCATTATGCAGCGGAGGAGTTTTTGATGGGCCCGAGTGTCTCTCTTCTGGTAATCAGAGTGACTGCATAGAGCCCCTGCCGCTCCAACACACTACAAATCCCCTTTTTGTAATTAAATTAGAGTTCTTGGCATCTGGTAGAGACTAGTTACCGTTATGAATCTGCTATTATGATTCAGTGTCTTGATGGCCTGGCAGAAAACCCTAACATTGTGTGCGCTGTTGCTAATGTGCACCTAATTTGGAGACAGCAGAGGAATATTGTGCCATCTCCGCTATTCAATTATGTACACCAAGCGCGCAACCTAAACATCAGATTTAAATGATGTACATATAATATATAGGTGTGAATCTATGAATGGGATTTAAAAAGCACAGACCTAACTGGGAAGCAGCAGAGTGTTGTACAAAGGGTACACAGCCAAAGGCTTATAAGTAGGATGCCGGGAGAGCAGCAGGGCTGCGATGAACAGGGTGGGGGGTGCTGCAGGGAAGGGCATAGGGTTGAATGGAGTGATTCGTGATTGGAGAGATGCTCTTTGAAGGGTCTTTGGGTGTTTTTAGTCAGAATGAAGGCATCCACTGTCGAGAACCTTGGCAGCAAACGACAAGTCTGGCTCTGGAGGTATTCTATATCGGGGTACTACTCCCTTTTGCTCAGTTGACCTTTCAGAAGCCCTGCAGAGTTAAGCAGTGAGTTTCTGAGGTGGAGAAATAGAGTGGGGCCGAGGTGAGAGGGGCACAAGGAGGCAGCACGCGCCCTAGGCATGCGAGAAGTGAATGGCTTCTGTGAGTGCCAATTTGCTGAATAATTAAAGCATTCATTGAACTGCTTCTGAGCGCGCTGACGGCTCTACCCACAAGCCTTTAAAGGTGAAAGCAGCCTGTAATGGCTCTTTCTCCCCCTGGGCTCTCCCTTTCGGATTTTGTCAAAGTGTGTTCCTGTGGAGAGGTGTATTTTTTATAACATAGGCGTTCTTGCACCTTTGACAGTTGGAGTTAAAAAATGCAGTGTTCCTAGTAGAATCTGAAGCTTTCCATAAGAAACTTTGCTTTCCTTCTAGATGGCTTCGTATCGCCTAATGTTTTCAAGGACATTGCTGCAGTGCTTGCATGACTCCTCCCCTGCATTAGCGATGCATGCACAGGTTGATACATTTTCACGATTACCCTTGAGCTTTGCTCCTTTGCCAAGGGGCAAAAACGCTGCACATGTTGTCGTTAACAGGACTTTTAATAGATCTGTTTTCTTCCCTACCATAAACATTACGGGTGCTACGTGGAAGTTTGTCCCCAGGGTTCTCTTTATGCAAGTGTTCATCCTCCCCAAAATAAAATCTTAAATTGAAATATATGCAGGCAGCTTTCTTACATCTGATGACCTTAGAGGAGCCTGAGCTCTCTTTTTGTAACTGTTTTACACCGGCCTCTTCTGTCCCTGCCATCACATTTGATATTATGCGTATTTTGTACTTAAACTCCGCCAGCGTGATGCACCCACGGTGGAACGTTGAATCAAATATAACCATAAGTGTGAACAAATCAGATGGGCAGTGTTATGCAAAGTAACCGGAAGTAAAGATACGAAAGTGGATAAAGCGAGAAAAAAGAACAAGGATACATTTTTCTCCTAAAGTGTTACCAAATTGGGCTAAACGAAAATATTGAATGGCACAAGATTAAGTAAAGAACGTAGTCTGAGAAGAGCTGTCGAAGAGCCCCAAAAGGCACAGTATATATAGGCAATAAAGGCATAAGTTACACTAGAGGTAATAAATATGGAGATTGACATTAAGATGCATAGGCATTGTAGTAGAAAGACTCTGATCGCAATGTAGGCAAGATTGCACAAACGCTTAAAGCTGCAGAACCAGTGCCCATACATATACTCAACAGTAAGAAACACCAGGATTAGATGGTGCCCCTGGTGTCTTATTGCAAAACACGTAACTAGAGTAAGGCCCATGTGATCGAGCCACCTTCAACCAAATACTTATTTTGTAGGTACAGAAGCAACGCATTGAATCCAGACGCGAGGCTAAGAGAAGGCATAACACTGAAGCCGCTCCTGATTGTAATTGCCTTGAGAGCAGGTAAGCAAAGGGATGTTTGGCCACAGATAGATAAACCACACTCAACAGCTGTTCTTCGTCACAGGACGGCACCGAAAATTAACAGAAAGCTGGGATGGAAAGAAACACTGCATAAGTGTGTAATCATAGGAATTTTATGCCTAAAATGACGATATTAGCATACATGCAAAAGACAGCTTGTGAACAAGGGCTAAGGTAGCATATTATGTCCTGTTGTAGATTGCCAGCCGTGCAAAACCTTAAGAGCATCTACCTTGGAATTTCAAGCAGAAAAGCAGAGCACTCTACACACATATGCAACCTTTATTCCCAGCCTGTGAAGACAGATTGTAGAGCAAAGTTGTAAGTAATACATTGGTAAAAGTAATAAGCAACCTTCATCACAGAAAGTCACAGGCACCGACAAGTAATGATCATGATGCTGTGTACTTGTTGCTTGCAAAGCTTACAGAGAGGGCATACCAAGCCATAGAGTGTAGCTATTAAACAGGACTTGGTTATATACGAAATGCTAGGTGAATTTAAGCATGAAGCTTGTGTAGAGTAAAGAGTCGACCCGCCCCGGAGGGGATAGATTGTAGGGCTCATAACAGCACAGTAATGAATGCCATAGAAGCTAGGCTAGCCATTTGGTTACGCTCACCTATGTACGTAAAAATGTATAGAAATGTTTAGAAAGGTTATGAGCCCCTGAAGAAGTTCTAGTGATTTTTTCAATTTGGTAAGAGAACGAAACATGTTGGGAAAATGCTAAGAATACAGATCTGAAATAGGATCTAAGGAAATATTGCAAATTTTGCACAGTTGTTATTCATTGTACACAGTTGTTATTTCTTCACGCTGTGTCACTTTAGCACATGGCACTTTTGATTGGTTTTATATGTGTTTTAAAAGAACAGACATAAGATAATTTGTCCCATTTGTATGTAACTAAACCTTGTAGCTAAACCCAAGGGTAATGGTAAAAGTGGTTTTAGGACTTGATTATTAGTTTTTCTATGAAAATTTAAAAAATTGCTGACTCATGGTTCTGGGTTACTCTTTCTATATTAGCAGTCCATGCAGGTTTCGCTGTGTAGTAAAACCTGTAAATACATTGAATGTTAGATTGTGCAACTAGACCCATCTCTCTGGCTGTACTAACAGTACTACAAACATCAAAAGTAAAGACTGCTAAAACATCATCCAATGATTTTTTTAATCACTGGGGATTCCTATGGGTAGCACTGCATTCTATCTTTGCGTATCTTATTGGTGATATTACACAAGTGGACCAATCATATACAAATTAGCATTTACTTGGCCACCAAAGAAATCAGTCCAACCAATGGAATCCTTGTGCCCGCTGCATGGCAACCAGAGACAAGTGTTGGCATGGTGGGCTTCAGCAAGGATCTGTAGACTGATTCCCTGCTACAGAATTCAGTTGTTTGCTCGAGTAACACGGGTGGCATGGTTCCCCAGCTTGCTGTAAATAAGATCACAAGCCGCACCTCCCTGATGACGCTATATGAGAACAAACGATCTCAGCGGTTGCTTGTGAACGGATATATCTCAGCAATTAGTCCAAGGCTGTGCCTTTTTGTGGGGAAGAAGAGGATAGGATCAATTTGAATATGATTTCCCCTTCCCCTGAAAATGATGGAATGGAAAGATGACGAGATCAATAACCAATCAAAGGTTTCCATCCATCATATCTTGGTTTTTGATCTAGTTGTACATTCAGTGACCGATAATTTGTGCACGGCTACTTCTACCTCCGAGCACCCCCCTAGGTAATCAAGGCTGTGAGTCCTCTTATGTTCATGCATGAACACAAGTTTCTTTCAGGCCATTTACACTGTTTGTTTTAAAAAGCCACAATGCCATTCAAGTTAACTCTTATTGCAGTTGCCAACATCTGCCCAGTTCATCAAGTATAGGGCGGTACAAGGACTAGAGCAAAACCTGTTTGCCTCCTTCTGTATTAAACTAGCAACACAACTGTTGCTATGCACACTTGCCTAACAGTGCCAAAGGTAGATAAGCTGGTCTCTGTTCAGACATCAGAAAATGCAATCTGTGAATAATACTTGGGATTTATTTTCAGTTTCTGAAGCTTCCGTTGTAAATTAAAGGCCTGGTTCACAGAGCGTTTTCCTATGGGATTGCACGTTATAAACTGCTTCTGTGAATCGGGCCCTAAGTATGTTGACATCGCTAGTCGGTCTCCTGATCCTTCGGCATGCCTCCAGACACTGACTTGTTTTGATGCTGAGCTCCTGCGCAAGCGCTTTCTGTGTTTGACATCATTGGATCAAGACAGCACAAAATGCACAGCGATTGCCTGACTTGGTTGGTTCCTGATCTTCATTAAAGGCTTGCATCTCTGATTTGATTGTCCTGCTGACCTCCTTCAGAGACTTAGATTGCATAGCAGTGTTCGCCATTGACCTCCTCCAGAAACGTGACACGTTTTGTGACCGTGTTGATGACCAAAGCCTGACCACCATCTATATATTGAACGTTGACCTCCTTCTGAGATTTGATCTGTGGTTTGTTCGTTTGAATGCTGAACTCCTTCAAAGACTTGGCAGATGTGTGACATGGTTGACCCCTGGCCACCTCCAGAGGTTTGACCCTAAGGCAGACCCTTAGTCTTCTCAAAAGACTTGGCCTGTGTGTGGCAGGCACCACGTCTGCCCTACACTTTATAGTATGCCCATGTGTGACAGAGTTACCCCATGTCTTCTTCCGAGACTAGGCTGTGCAGAACAGGGGCGGGGCGCTAACCTCTTCCACCGGTGTGCCCAATGTGACATAGTTCAGCCCTTGCCATCTTCGTACACAAGGCCTTTGTGTGACAGTGTGGAGGCCCGACTTGCTTCAGAGACTCGGCCGTTGTGCATGTGGTTGGGATCCCGCATTTACAGCCCCGCTAGAGAATTCTTCCCTATAACTCAGAGATGTACATCGAGGAATGGGAACGCGCAGTGCCCTCTAAGGAAAGCTGCGTATGCGTGTGACGCACTTTCAGACACAGTGACACCTAAAGGCTGCTCACTCTCCATCTGGGTCGGTGAAGTATAGGTGGATGCACAAAGAAAGCCGAGCCTCCCTTTCCTGCCTCTCTCAACGGCTGGGCTTTGAATCATGTGTCGCACGCTGGCCTCTCACTAGGAACGCAAAGGGTTATTAATGCCTTTATCTTCCCAGCTCTCATTATTTCGCCGAAAGAAGGGGAAACAATCCCGAATCGCTGTGGCTCAGCCAGCCAAAGTAAGGCAAGGCGGCTCCCCCAGGCAACGCTGCAGCTAGGCGTGAATTAGCTTTTTCCAAAAGCTAATTTAAAAAAGATACTATTAATACGCGTCCCTCCCCTCCCGCTGTTCTAATTCGGAATAAATAGTCCCTGCCGTCAATTGTGTTCCGGCGTGCAGGAGGCTCCCTGGGCTTGGCGCACTGCTGCCCACCCGCCAGAAAGGTTGCTGTCATCTCCAAGGGCAAGGCAATGAGAAAATACCTTTTTTTATGCAAACATTCACCGAGTGCTGAAGGACCCTAGAGGCAGGCAACACGATTTTACTGCACCGGATGACTGGAGGACTGTAAAGATAGCAGGCTGAAAAGGGGGCGCTAGTGAGCAGATCTCAGGCGAGATCCCCAGTTTGGTGGGTTTCATGGAACCCCTGGGCTGGGATTATGAGGCTTTGACACCACTGCTGGGTTCTCAGAGCAGAGGTGGGTATCTCGAGAACACATCAATCCAACACAGAACGCGGCTGTGGGATCCTGAACTATTTTACAGAGGAACAGAGATAATAAGAAGAGGGGTGACAATAGCAATCGGGAACGGTTGAAATCAGTAGAAGAGATGTAAGAAGTAGTGCAATCTAGAGACTGTGCGCCTGATTTATAGAAAACATGCAAAAATCCTGCAAAGCCCCCCCCCCCCCCGTGGCGAAATCGACTTTGCACGTCCCTGCACGCAAAGTTTTCTTTGCGTGCTCTGCACATTCATGGAATCCGAGGGGCAAAACAACCTGATGCGCAAAAACATTCGTTTTGCCTGTGGAACGCCCACGATACGCCCCCCACGCAAAGCATATCCAGCCACATATTCCTACCTTTGGGCAGTCTTCATCCGCAACATCATGCACCCCAACAATACTGTGGCCTATCCCCCCGTAACCAAGGCAGCATCCCGGCAACACTGCATAGGGTCCCCCGTAAATCCTAACTGCACCCCGACAATGAAGCTAGACTCTGGTAAATATGCGTGAAAACAACCGTAAATCAAGGCTGCACCCCGCTAACCTGCATACAGACACCCCGAACTCCAATCGGCACCCCAACTGCTTGCATGCACTCCTAAATTCCCAATCCCACCTATCCTTTGTGCGTTGTTTCCAATGCAATTGGTACTTTGCTGGTCATTTCATGTGGCGGTAAGATCGCAAACTTTGCGTGTTTCTTCACCCGACGTGACGTTGCGTGGTCAGATCCATGAATACGCGTTTGATTGCGCATTTCTGGGCGTGCGATTCCCTTGGGTAGCCCGTCCCTCGACACGCCCATGTAAGTCCTTGTTCTTCCTCATTCTGTTTAGGGTTGGGGAATTTGCATGTCTTGCCCCCTATTTATTTCCTTGCGTGTGCCGTCCCGCACTTTGCCTGGAGTGTCGCTCACAGCGCCCGACTGCTCGCAAAGACATGACGGACCTGCACAAAGTCCCTGCAAGGTCCCAGAACAGCACGCAAAGACGGCTCCATGAACCGATGAAAAGGTTTTTGCGTGCTGAAAAGTGTGCAAAGTCACCTTTCAGCAATCAATACATTCTCTAAATAAGGCCCTATATGTGAGATGTTTCAAGAAACCCCAAACATCACTAGTGGAGGGGAAAACCACAACAGACTGTCTCCTCCTCTAGGGCAATCAGGTAAGACAAAAATGCGTTAAATCAAATGAAGGAAACGCTGAAGACAATATGGTGCAGGGTTCAAAATAGAGTGAGGGTTGGGAGCTATTTAGCTCCTGCTTGTAGACTAGGAGAGCCTGGGAAGCCTGACACTCACAGCTACCAAGAGCAAAGTTTGGTTCTTCAGCTGAAGGAAAAAAGCTATTTAAATGTAACTTTGTGCATTTGGGAAAATCTGTAAATAAACATTAGGACACATCTATGTATAATTTAAAGGGTACTGTATCAAAACACTGAAGCATATTTTTTCGACTCCGATAACAGCACATTTTATTACACACATTTCACCAATATGTAGATGGGGGTGGAATTAGGAGATTAGTTCATTTGGGGTGGTATAAGGGGGGAAGCGGGTGGTCTCCCCCTGCATTAAATTGTGATGGAATGCATTTAAAAGAAGAAAATAAAATGGGATGTTATGGTATTCGGAAACAACAAAATCAATGTCATCACATAGATCCATTTAAAGCATAAGCGGTCATATAGTGGACAAAATGATATGTCTGTGTCTTACGTGGTAGTAAGGTTTGCGGATTACTATCTACTAGCTCCTCATTTCCCAGTGGTAGCTCCTGGTCACTGGTTAATGCGGAATACCCAGGAGCTGCTTTTAGCTCCTGATTATCCAATCTCAATGTCCATCCCTTTAGAGACTGTGATATGTGTATGGGTGAAAAGGGAAGAGTAATACTAATAGTAACTTGTTTTTATATATATCAAATCTTGTTATGATTTGTGGAGCCTGGGTGTTAGTCCTCGATGAATGGACAGGTGAGTAGATGTGTTCTTGATCCATAGAGGAAAGCCATTCCAGAATGTGAAGCAAGTGTGACAAAAGTGCGATAGCCTGAGTGGGATCTGTTGGAAGACTATATGTTAATGAGGGATCTGGAAGGAAAAGGTTTCAGCTACAAGTTTTTTGTGTAAATGCTGGATAGCTCCAGCTTCTAAGCAATGGTGTTATTATTACCCAAGTTAGTGCTACTCAATGTATTGACACAGAAAGGATGAAGGGCTAAGTCAGTCCTGCTGGAATCAGGCCTTGTGCAGTGCACAGGGGCCCCCTGCTTCAGATGAGCAATAGGTAGAGCCAAACATTGGCGCTTGACATCAATGTCTTATTTCTAAAACACGATGTAAAAAGTAACAAACTACTAAAAACACTCCTCTTGATTATAGTGATGCAGTCCTCCCAACAGTGCCTTTCATTGAGATGCAGCTTGATAGGATTCCACCCACAGGGAGGCACGGTTAAGTCAAGACCAAGGCATTTGGAGCAAAAGACTGTGTGGTGAAAATGGCAATAGCCAAGAAGCTATAGAGGAGCAGGTTGATGCCTCTTCTCTAGTCTCCGCCAACCTCAGCACCGTCTTATTGGAGTAGCAGACAAAGAGCTACAATTTGGAACCCACGCACAAGTTTATGCGACATGTCCATACTGCGTCGATTGTATGAAAGATGATATGCACTCAGACAGCCATTCAGAAGATACCCTCATTTTGAGACAGTGGAAGGAAGTCACCAAGAATGATGCTTACTGCCAAAGTGCCAAAATGTGGAAATGGAAATAATGGATGAACGCTAAGGAAATGTTTGAAGATGACAACATGATGTCATGAAGAAGATATATAAACGTATGTAGAAACGATATGAAAATACTTAAGATGGATGATGTAACTGAAGCACAAAGAGAAACATGTACCTAAAAATGAAGTAATCGTGCAAATAAGAAGACGAAGTAACTTGCTGACCAATAACTGTAAATACGCTGCAACACAAGGTAGAAAAAACATATGGAAGCTTGCTAAAAGAGTTATATGTACACCATTTAGGACGGTCACTGGAAGAAAATGAACGACGGTGTGTGTTAATGAATAAACCCAGCTACCTCAAAATACAAGCTGTTTTCATGTGCAGAATAAGGGAGTACTTTGGCCTGAAGTCCAGGAGGCTATTTTGAGAGATGGGTGCGAGGCACAAAGGGAGTCCAATGAACAGACCATGTACTTGAGACATATTTCTACTAAGATTAGGAGAGACGAGGACATTTACAGATGCCAAGCGTTGGACAATGACGGAGGCAAAAGCCTATGTGAGGTGGAGTGAGCAAGTCTCTAAAGGACAGAAGGGATACTGACATCCTGTTTAATAAAATCAAATAGCAGTAATAGATAGGCTGAATTTGACAACATTATGTTCTCCTAAAATGTGATGAAGAACTAAAAACAAAGACTATCAATTAGAGCTTTAGTTAAGATAATTGTGTGCTCATACTCCCTCAAATGTCCCAGAACAGTGAGCAGAATAGGAGGTCAACTACTAAGGACAGTCCTTGGCTAAGGATCAGGTCGATGAAATGTGCTCGACTAATTGGGAAAACAAGAGAATAAGTTGAAGCAGCTTGAACACCTAGGTTTTGTTCTTTTCACATGCTGCTAAGGAGCTGAAAGTCCAGGTTGGATACGGTTGCCAACCAATCAAAAGGCCTCCCACTCACTTTCATACACAATATTGCAGTTATTAGTCCATTGCCATATTCTCTACTATAATCCGTATGTGACGCACATAGAAGTAGCACAGGGCGTGTCCTACAGACAAGGGACAGCCAATGAGATATGAACCATTCTGCAATTCCTTAAGTAGATATGTTCCCCTAATCCAATCTCTTCCGGCAATACGTTTTATGAAATGCCACATAGGATGACATCATAAATGACGTATGTGAAAGTATATAAACTCTGTACAAAAAAATGATGTGTGAACATTGAGCATCTACTTGGATAGCTGTTATATCACCCTGCTTTCTTTCATTAAGATTAAAGCAGTGTTTTACCATCTTCCTTTGGTCTGTCCGATTATTTGGTCTGAGATAATTAGGGATCAGGTAATATTGTACCCATATATAATGTCGCCATAAATATGGTCACCGGGAAACGGCATAGGCGACATTATATATGGGGACAATATATGGGGTAAATGGGAGCAGGTATTGTGGGGGTGTCCCCCGGTCCCTTAAAAAAAACAAAAGAATTGGGGGTTACAAGGGTGTCCCCGCAGGTTCCCTATGATAATGTTGCTGCAAAAAAACAGCGCCATTCTTGTATGGCGACATTTTTGCGGGGAAATTATCACATGGAACCAATCATTTTTGGCAATTCCATATAGTACATAGAAGATGCTTCGAGGAGCTAGAGCACATTTGGTAGCGGTGCAGATGGTTCTGGTCTTACGACCTAGATCTAGGCCCAGATCCAGACCCCAGAAAATTGCCAGCTCCTACCATTAGCTAGACGATCACACATAGAGCGGAGCAAAAAAGAGCAAGTGTTCAAGATCTGGTTTGGCAGGCCCCCCTTTGATGAAATTCCTGTCCAGTTCCTGCAGGTGCCCCTCGGACTGAAGGCGAACTGGTCCATTCTGGGAGAGTCGATGCCGAGGCACTCAAGCTGAATAGCGGATGTGAGAAGATCATCAAATATGGAAAAAGATAAATGGGTGGAGGGTTGTATTATGGTGTGTTGAATATATATATTACGGCACGGCTATGGGCACTACATTCGCCCCATCTTATGCCAACTTGACTATGGGTGCTTGGGAAGCTGCAGAAGTATAGTACAGAACAGAATCATGAATTGACTGAAAATGTGGTTATCTGGCTTCAAGATATAGATGACTTATTTGTAATTTGGAAAGGGACTGAGAATGGCTTGTTGGATTTTGTAAAGCTACTGAATCAAAATAATAATAATCTAAGCTAGTGATTCATGTATAACCTTCTTGGATGTTAATTTAAGAATAGTGGAGCAAACTTTAAAGTGTGATTTACACAGAAAACCTACAGCATCGAACACACCACTACATGCCAAGAGTGGGCATCCAAAGAGCTTAATCTGGAGTGTACCATACGGTGAGTTCATAAGGATAAGAAGGAACAGCACAACTCTAGATACATACAATGCAGAAAGCAAAATCACAGCAAGAGGATTTCGACAACAGTGCTACCCTAAAAAAGTCATTGAAAGAGCGTATTTAAAAGCGAGAAGTCTTGACAGACAAATTCTTTTGGCAGACAAGGAAAAAGTAATGAGTAATGAGGAAGTGCGTCTCATACTAACGTATGACAGCCAATCAAAAGAGGTGAAACGTGTGCTACAAAGACATTGGAAAGTTTTAACCATTGACAAAGATATTGGTGGTTTGCTAAAAAAACATCCAGATATCAGCTTCAGAAGAAACATTTCAATTAAAGACAAATTGGTCCACAGTTTTATGGATAAAGAAGTAGCCAAGGATGCTAGTGCCTGGTTGACTAATCGGAAAAAAGTTTTTCATAAGTGCACAAGGTGCAATATGTGTAAATTCGCTAAGAACTGTGCCACTTTTGAGCATCCAATAACAAGAACAACTGAGTATATCAATGAAAAAATCACGTGTGACACTGAATACGTGGTGTACATTCTGTTGTGTAAATGCAAAAAGTGGTACAACAACATGTAAGAGCTATACAAAATAAAGATACAAACTATCCGATGGCAAAACATTTCACTGAATGCCATGAAAGCAACATGGACAGTTTTGCCTTCTTCGCAATCCATGCAATTGAGAATGGTCTGAGAGGGGGAGACCGAGAAAAAAAGCTCTGACAACAAGAAACTCGTTGCATCCTAGACTTTGAAACAAAACAACCGAAAGGTCACAACATAGACGAAGAATTATATACTTTCTTAGGGCACTAGAATCAGAATTATTATAAAAGAGTCTGGCACTTCATACAAATAAGGATTGACTGAACTAAAGTGATTCTCATAATTGGATTTGAATAAGTGAAAATCCATTATTGTTGTGTCTTTTTAACTGCATGTGGATTATATGTGTTTTGTTTTTTGGGTTTTTATTCACCTTCCATAAGTCACCATTGTGGGGTTGTTTTTATTATTGTAAAACATGTTTTTATTATTGTGAATTGACATTAATGCAGACTATTGACTTTGAAGAAGAAATTGGGGTTGTAACATGGTCCAAGATCAAAAATAGATCTTCAAATTGAATCGAAGTTGAAAGCACTAAGCACTTTATGAAAATCAGAGGTTAATATGCACTGAAGCATTTGGCACCTTAGCAAGCTGCCAGCACTAGTCACTTTATTATGCACTATGCAGTTTATGTGAGAAGGCACGCGGCACTTTAAATAAAGAGAATGTGCAACCTTGCTGTGAGCCACACGGCATGATAGTGATTGGATCATGTTTTAATGAAGGGACCACATTAGAATAAATGGAATGTATCAGCTGTGTGTACAATATATATTTAGAGAAGAAAAACATTCCGACATGATTATTTAATCACGGACTGAGTAGCTAAATTATGCAGGGATTAAGCCCTTTCAAAGATGGCCGCCGGCATTACCAGTACAATTAAGTCCCTTCTTCTATGTTTATTATTGTTGGATCCCCATGTCCCATTTCAATGTCTGCAGGCATGCCTTATGTATATAAACACTATGGTGATGGTATACGGGTGTTCTGAGCAAGCGGCAAGTAACGCCGCAAAACGCGTCGACGTTTTGGGAAGACTGAAAGATGGCTAGATATTTGAGAGCCAAGTATTTTTAACTAATAAAGAGACTATTATGGATATGCTGGTGACGGTTTGATCTTTCAAGCATGGTATGAAGGAGAGCGCTCCTCGAATAACTGACGGCTAGCCAGTTCCTTTGGAAATATATATAAATATATATATATATATATATATATATATATATATATATATATATATATATATATATGTACATAGATATATTTGTATTTGTATTTGTATTTGGTTTATTTATATTCCGTACCTGACCCAGGGGCATGTGGGCGCATTTCCGCATTTCTTACAAAGTTGCTGATAAACATTACAGAGCATCATTATACTGATAATGGCGGTGTGTATAAGTACATATTTTACAGGCTATTTTACAGGTAATTACAGTGTAGTAAATTACAGGAAAGAGTAGAGAAAGAAATCGGTATGCAGAAGTATATACAGGCATTTCAACAATCTGTACATCAAGCTGAGGAGGAGGCCATGTCCTGTTCAGTGAGCCAGCGTTTGGCTTTATTCTTGAAATCAAGATTAGGGAGGTCAGTTCTGAGTGTGTTAGGAAGTGAGTTCCAAAGTTTAGAGGCTAACACTGGGAAGCAGGACCCCCCAGCTTTCTGCAGTTTAAATCTGGGTATGGCCAGTGAGTGGGCTTGTGCAGATCTGATTGGTCGGGTGGCCGTGTGGATAGTAAAGTTGTTGGCGAGGTACCCAGGAGCTTAGTTTGCTAAACATTTGTGAGTGAGTGAAAGGGTTTTTAGCGAGATTCTGAGTGCAACCGGGAGCCAGTGGCGATTCCGTCTTGTGTCGGAGATGTGAGATTTTCTAGGAATATTAAGGGCTGCTCTGATAGCATTATTTTGTGTTATTTGTAGCTTATTGATATTTTTGAGGCTGGTCCCTAAGTAGAGGGCATTGCAATAATCAATTTTGGCCATAATGAGCGTTCTTGCAAGGATTATGCAGTTTGAGGCGGTGAGGAATGGCCTGCAAGCTGTAAGGAGTTTGCATGTTTATCCAGATGCTGAGGCCACTGCATTGACTTGCTTCATCAGAGAGAGGGTTGAGTCAAGGTAAAAACTGAGGGTTTTGGTGTATGGTGTTCCCATCGATGTTGAAAGATTTAAAGGTCCAGTTTATTGAGTTATAAGTGAGAGCCTAAGATGAGTAGCTCAGTTTTGTCATCATTTAAACAAAGACAGTGATGTGCCATCCAGGTTTGGATGACTGAGTATACATTGTTAAGATCTTTGGAATCTGTTGTGTGGGGGATGAGTATCTGGGTGTCATCCGCGTAGTTAGTGTAGGTGACACCCAGACAGTCAAGAATATCAAATAGTGGTTTGTGAACACATTCTACAATTAGGGGAAACACAAGATCCTTGTGGGACACCACATGTGACTGGTGATGGCTAGGCAGACGCAGATGGGGAGAATACCCACATGGTTCTGTTTGCTAGAAAGGAGCTGATTCAGGAGGTGGCTTCATCTGAGAAGTGGGTGGCTGTTTTTAGATGATGGCAGAGAATTTGATGGTTAACCAGGTCGAAGGCTGTGCAGAGCTCTTATAGTAGTAATAAGGCTAACTTGCCCTTGTCTTTAATGTCCTCAATTTGTGTTTTTAGGTCAATGAGGGCGATCTCTGTTCCATGTCTAGGATGAAGACCTGATTGCTGGAGGCCAAAGAGTTTGTTAGATTCAAGGTAGCCCTGTATTTGTAGATACGCTGCTCGGTCTAAGATTTTCAGGAGAAACGGCACCGTGGTGATGGGCCTGTCATTTGAGGGCTTGCTTGGATCAAGGGTAGGTTTTTTAATGAGAGGGATGACCCACGCATCTTTGAGATTATCAGGGACTGTACCTGATTTGAATGAGGCATTGATGAAGAAGGTAATAAATGGGGCTTGGTTGTGGGCAGCTTACTTGATGACTGTTGCAGGGCAGGGGTCACCTTGGCAGTTGGTGGGTTTGAGCTTTTTGATGATGTTTTCTACCTCCCAAATAGAAAGGCGTGAGAATCCGAATGGTTTGGCTGGGTGGGGGCGGGGGGGTTACAGGGTGTTTAGGATTGGGTGTGGTGGAGGGTAGGTCTTCAGACAAGTTTCTTTTTTGTTGTTATTGATTTTAACCTTTAAGGTGGTTATTTTATCGAGAAGTGCCTTTTGGATGTTGGAGCACCACAGGGTGTCTGTAGTACACTTGTCGATGGGGGTTATAGGTGTAGAGGAGACCCCAGACTTGGCCTGCACCCCTGCCCCTCGCTTTGAGGTGCCAGAAAAGTACTCGCAAAGGTAGGTGACGTACGAGGAGCAGCTGAACCAACAAAGGGCTGCAATGGGCCTCTGCCCTGTATACATTAGAAGATCAATACCTGTTGAAATGCCCATAACCAGGCAACCCTGGGCAGCACGGTACCCAATCAGACAACCATACCAGCCGTTGATACGGAACGAGGAGGAATGTCTACACACGGTCCATGAAGAGACTCCAAAAGCCATAATGGAAGGCCAGTGGAGATGAAACAAGGACCAGAGCAGCTCCAAGAACGAACTGAAGGAGTACTGAAAGCATGCATGCCAGTACTGGCAACTGCGAGGATAATTGTAAAGGACAAAGGGGAGAGACACTGTGAAAAACGTATGAGAATGGTGCTGTGAGACAAGATGGAAGCAACCGCCTTATTGAACGTGTGTACATAAGCTTGAAACGCAAGATGCTAAGTAATCGATTCTGCTTGCAATGCATAGTAGAAGTTAGAGCGGCAAGCGCTGACTGTATACATCTACCTCAATACAGCACAATGTACATGTGCGACTCCATTTTGTATAAACAGAAGTACTCCCAGGCGGCCAAGGCCTGACTGGCCAAGTTTCATATCCAGGCCCAAGCTGAGGAAAGGAGCGGGATCGAAACTTAACAAAGGATGGCTCATGCCGGGGAAATCGAGGTCAACCAGAGAAGGGGAGGTGAGCATGAGCTCACGAGGCTCCAACTTCAGAGCATGCCAGCCCGCCCGTGAAGGTCAAGATAAGAGAGGCCCATGCAAGCGCATAGAGAATTAAATGTAGAAAAGGTTGGAAACTGAAGCAGATTCACGGTGGACCAACACATGACCAGACAGGCGCAAAGATGTACCACCGTCTGATGTCATCCAGAACCAGAGGGTGCCATAACTTTTCCTGATAAGAGACTACAGATCCGAGGCCATACCCAGCCAACTAATTGATACATACCCACATACCCACATACACTGATTGATGGAAGGGAGGCAGGGTGAATCTTGGGACACTGGGCACCTGGCTGTCTGTTCTGCATGCTGCTAATTAAAAGGGAGATTTATGTTTAGGGGTGTAACTTGCCCAATCACAAGGGACCATGTAATCTAGGGTCCTATAGACATTGTAACCAATGAGACGTCGTACTTGTAGTGACGTCAATGAAGTGTGGTGTAGAGGGAAGGGAGTAGACGCCCCCCCGATAAGAGTTATCCAATCCACTTGCATTATTTCCATATACAGTTATAGCACCTATACTTAAGTTACCTTTCCCAACCAATTGTATTGCATGATGATTTTTTGTAGAATTAGAAGTCAATGATGATGGATTTTGCCCATAAAAGAGGCTGTTGGACTAATGTTCGAGGAAGTCAGGGTGAGGCAGGTGTTCATGATGCTGCTGATTTCCATAAGCTGATGTATGTATCATTAAACGGACTTCCCTTTGCCAATTTACTGAGTCCTGATTATTGATCCTTGCCGGAGTATGTGAAGCCTGCACTCTGTCCTCGCATGGTGCAGCTATATTTTATTACTAGTTTTCGAGGGTGAGTGCTGACCAATGGGCCCATCAATAATTACCTCTCCTCGTCAACATAGGAGATTCAAGTTCT
This sequence comes from Ambystoma mexicanum, assembly GCF_040938575.1. Classification (NCBI taxonomy): domain Eukaryota; kingdom Metazoa; phylum Chordata; class Amphibia; order Caudata; family Ambystomatidae; genus Ambystoma; species Ambystoma mexicanum. The sequence goes on along the minus strand of NC_090926.1, from coordinate 103,758,233 downwards.
TTGAGAATTTTGAAGAGCTCTTTGGTGTTAGATTCCGCCTGCAGGAGGCGTTTATTGTATGTATCCTTCTTTGTTATGAGTATCGCATCCTTATAGTTAGTAGAGGCAGTGATTAGCATGCTTTTATTGGCATTGGTTTGGTGACTTTTCCAGTGTGATTCCACATTTCCTCTTGCTTTGCGTAGATCTCTCAACTCTGGTGTGAACCACGAGTTAAGGTGGGCACGTGGTTTTGATTTACACAGTTTTGGAGGGGCTATGGAATTTAGAGCTTTTAGGATGGTATGATTATAGGTATCAATTAGTGCTGTAGGATCGGAGCAGGACATAGCAACATTGTTGAGAAGGGGAAGGATTAGCGGCAGTAGATTCTCTTTTGTAATATCCTTCTTATTGCGAGTTTTGATGGAGGGCGCTATGCTAGGTTTGGGATTTGGAGGTGATGCTTTGACTGTGAAGGTTATTTTGTGGTGGTCAGACCAGATGCAAGGTGTGACCGACATTAGATTGATGCTGCAATTAAGGTCCGTGAGCAAATCTGGGGTTCTCCCTTTGTTGTGGGTGGGCTCGTGGATGTGGTAATTAAATCCTAAGTCACATAGGGAGCTGGCAAAGTCTATGGCTTTGGGGTCATTTAGGTCTTGGAAACCAAGATTGAAGTCTCCAAGTAGTATAATTTTTTAGTTGGATTTGGTGTTAACTGTGAGGAGAGTAGTTATGTCTTCGGCAAAGGAGGAGATGGGTCCTGGAGACCGATAAATGAGGTGCACTGTGGCGGTTTGATTGGGGGATAGAGGTAATTTAACTGATATTAATTCAGCAGAGGGAATTCGGTCATTAGGAGTATCTCTAAGATCTAATGAGTCTTTGAAGATGAAGGCGACGCCTCCGCCTTTTGACTGGTTGGTGTCCCTGTTGCATCTAATAATGGCATAGTTGTCGGGTATTGCTAAGGCCAGTGATGGTCCGGATGCTGCGTGCAACCATGTCTCGGCGTTCTATATATCGAAAGAGTAACTGGATTTTCGCAGATTATAAAGAAGAAAAGGGATACCTCGATTTCATGGGCCCATGAAGGACGGAAAGAATACATGCCATAGCTCCATATAGGAGTGTTAAGCGATTCCTGAGGGATAAAGCTAATAAGAAGGGTGCGTATTAAACTCAGAGACAGAGTTAATAAGAGATGAGATACATGTACTAAGAATATTAAAGGAAGGTGTACATAGGAGAACAAATTGAAAGTGCACATGTGTAGGGGGTGTAATATGTCTTTATAAAGTTTTCTGCATGTTTAAACTGATTGATATAAAACGACAGTAAAAATAAATAAATACAAGCAATTTTTTTGGTACATTTATTAAACAAAGGATTTACGTCAATCAAAATGTTAAAATTAAATAAAATTGATATACAAATAAAGAAGAGAACCTTAAAATATTAAAAAACCAAGAACGATATAAAAATAATTGCTAGAATGTGTAAACGAAGGAGTAAGAAGAATAGTGGTGCAAAAGGTTTTCAAAATATTTTGATGCATGGTGTACGAGTGGCGATTGATGATGCTTGCTCAAAAGATTAAATCGAGATATTTAATAAACTTAGAATGATGAGCTAAAGACTGGGTAAGTATTGTCAGTGTGAATTGACCTGTCACCATGGAAGACATATCGCCTTTTTTTATTTTTATTTATTGTTTTAGTTGAATTAATTAATTTTTCAATACAAAAATACATGAAACAAACGATTTCTATGGTAATAGCCATTAAGTATATCTTTACATACAAGTGAACCTATAACATACATGTAAAAACAGATATATACAATAATACAATAAGCCATAAAAGTTCAGTTCCGTGAACATAAAACGAATGGTAAATAAATCAGAAATGAAAAACAAAAACAGATGACATCACAGACTTAATCATTAGACTGTGCATGTAGTAATAGACTAGATTTGCTAGTGTTTAAAATGATCCAATTGCAGAGAAAGTAGAAAATTAACAGTCGCAATCTGAAGTCCCATAGAGGAGAGCCATATATACGATCCCAGCATTCACTAGCTTCACACATGGAAAATGCAGAGCAATATCTATGAAAATGCAATTGCCTTTGACTGCGTAACTTGGGACATTGAGAGATAAGATGTTCTATTGTTTCAGGAGAGTCGGCAGATTGACAAAAATGACAAACATTTTGTATAGGCAAAATCAGTTTTCGCATACATAGAAGGTCTCTAGTTTCCCATATGTGTAGACGAAAACGCAGTATTAAGTATCTGTATAGTGAAGACAGTGCTTTAGATAAGTCATTTTGCGTAATTCCTCTTGAGTTTGGAGG